>NC_091285.1:616755247-619155247 GCF_032444005.1 Ranitomeya imitator | reverse complement strand
GGGTTGGGGGCCAAGGGGGACCTGACATGTTTCCTTTAACATTAGGACACAATAAAAAGGTATATTTTTACTATATGACTTAAAAAGCTATTTCCAACCAAGCAAGCGGCTGGGACACTCACTGATCTCGAGGACTGGGCTCTGAAATGCACCAGTAGAATGGAGAAGTGGGATCACATGCTGCTTCATTTATTGTCTATAAGATTGCGGAGACAGCCTTGAATATTGCTATATTCAGCCGTACCATGGACAATAAAGAAGTGATAACTGTGAATAATTAATAACTTGCTAAACTATAGGAGTAACTTTTGAAAATTTTTTTTTTTACAGTTAGGTGTTTTCCAATGACATCTCAGTCGATGATGTTCAATAACTGCCACGTATGTCAGAGCCGTCTGTGTGAGCATGGAACCTCTTGTCCTGATTGACATATTCATAAACTGACATATTGACATCTCATGTACAGTATATGGCCAAGAAAAGCTTATTTTACTACTGGATCTTAGATTATTTTATTGTATTGCATATTAATTATTGCACTGGCCTCTATCCTTTCATGTGTTACAATGGATAGTTTAGTGTCACAGTTATATACACAGATATGCTTTAATCGTTGAAAGAAGCTTCTTCCATTTCTAGTATCAGCCTATGATTGGCTGGTTGATTCTTTAGATCTCTGAAACATTGAGTATATGGAATCTCTATCCATGTCAATAGTCAAGAAAATGTTTGATGTAGCATCCATACATTAAAAAAAAAAGTGTTATTAACCCCTTAGTGACAGAGCCAGTTTGGTACTTAATGACCAGGCTAATTTTTACAATTTTGACCACTGTCACTTTATGTGGTTATAACTCTGGAAGGCTTCAACGGATCCCACCGATTCTGAGACTATTTTTTTCAATTCATATTGTACTACATGTTAGTGGTAGAATTTCTTCAATACGACTTGCGTTTATTAATGAAAAAAACAGAAATATGGTGAAAAGTTTGAAAATTTAGAAATTTTCACACTTTTAATTTTTATGCCCTTAAATCAGAGAGTGGTGTCATACAACATACTTAATAAATAAAATTTCCCACATGTCTACTTTACATCAGCCCAATTTTGGAAAGAACATTTTTTTTTTAGGAAGTTATAAGGGTTAAAAGTTGACCAGCGATTTTCTAACACAATTTACAAAACCATTTTCTTTAGGGACCACCTAGCATTTGAAGTGACTTTGGGGGGTCAATATAACACAGAATATACCCAAAAGTGACACCATTCTAAAAACTGAACCCCTCAAGGTGCGCAAAACCACATTTAAGATGTTTACTAACCCTTCAGGTGCTTCACAAGAACTAAAGCAATATGGAAGGAAAAAATGAACATTTTACTTTTTTCACAACCAATGGAACAACCTTTGGAACCAATATTTTTTATTTTCACAAGGGTATCAAGAGAAAATGGACAACAAAACTTTTTGTGCAATTTCTCCTGAGAACGCCAATACTCCATATGTGGGGAAAAGCCACTGTTTGGGCGCATGACAGGGCTCAGAAGGGAGTGAGCACCGTTTGACATTTTGAACGCAAAATTGGCTGGAATCAATGGTGGTGCCATGTCACGTGTTATGTTTGCTAATGACAGGTGTTATGAAGGCAATCCAGAAACACAGTGTGCTTAGCGATCAGAGCGCACACAGTGATCTGACAAATACCCAAAAATACAAGAACGAGCTCTGAGACGTGGAAACTCTGTAGACTGCACACCTGATCCTATCCTAAAAACAACTAAAAGCGGCTGTGGATTGCGCCTAACAACTACCTAGGCAACTCGGCACAGCCTAAGAAACTAGCTAGCCTGAAGATAGAAAAATAGGCCTGACTTGCCCCAGAGAAATTCCCCAAAGGAAAAGGCAGCCCCCCACATATAATGACTGTGAGTAAGATGAAAAGACAAAACGTAGGGATGAAATAGATTCAGCAAAGTGGGGCCCGATATTCTAGGACAGAGCGAGGACAGTAAAGCGAACTTTGCAGTCTACAAAAAACCCTAAAGCAAAACCACGCAAAGGGGGCAAAAAAAACCCACGGTGCCGAACTAACGGCACGGCGGTACACCCTTTGCGTCTCAGAGCTTCCAGCAAAACAAAAGACAAGCTGGACAGAAAAAAAGCAACAAAAAAGCAAAAGGCACTTAGCTATACAGAGCAGCAGGTCACAGGAACAATCAGGAGAAGCTCAGATCCAACACTGAAACATTGACAAGGAGCAAGGATAGCAGCATCAGGCGGAGTTATGTAATGAAGCAGTTAACGAGCTCACCAGAACACCTGAGGGAGGAAGCTCAGAAGCTGCAGTACCACTTGTGACCACAGGAGTGAATTCAGCCACAGAATTCACAACATTCGCGTTTGGAGACCCCCTGATGTAGCTAACCAGTGGAAACTCCCTAATTCTAACTCCAACCCTAACCTCAACACACCCCTAACCCTAATCCCTAACCCTAACCACAACCCTAGCCCTAACCTTAGCCCCAACCCTAACCTTAACCCTAACACTAACCCTAGCCCTAACCCTATCCCTAACCCTAGACCTAACCCTAACCCTAGCCCTAGCCTATATTTTTTATTTTATTACTTTTCCCTAACTAAAGTGGGTGATAAATAGGGGTGTTACATACTATTTTTATATTTTGATCATGGTGATAGACCCAATCACAGTGATCAAAATGAACCAATAGGAAAAATTTCCTATTGTTGCCAGGTGCCGGCCGGCATATCTCGGCGGGCACACTGCGCATGTGCTCGCCATTTTCTACCGAAAGAAGACGCCAGCAGCCCGGGGGACTTCACGGGGGGATGATGAAGGATCCATGGACAACGGAGGTATCAGGGGATTTCGGGGGACCCCATTTCTCTCTCCTCTGATGTGCAATCACATCAGAGAAGAGAAAAATTAAATGGAAAATTTGACTTTTTTTGTTAATGGTTTTTAATTAACGGCGCTGTGGATTAAGTACCCTTAACTGTCGCCGTTAAAAGGCGTATTGGCGGTCAGTAAGGGGTTAAACCCTCGGTGTCACACTAAACGTATGGAAAATCAGTCCGAGTCTCCTTGCTGAGAGCAGCAGGAGTATAATGCGAGAGTCATCATGCGTGTGACATGCGAGTACAATCCGATTTTTCACAACTAGCATCCGATTTACATCCGAATGCAGTGTGATTGCTGTCCGATTGCAATGCGATTTTAACATGAGCATTTACATAGAGAAATTCTCTGTCATTTACACATTGTTTTCAAACAAAATATTCGTCAAAACACACATACACTATATATACAGTGTGTATATATACAATGGGGCAAAAAAGTATTTAGTAAGTCAGCAATAGTGCAAGTTCCACCACTTAAAATGATCAGAGGCGTCTGTAATTTACATCATAGCTAGACCTCAACTATGGGAGACAAACTGAGAAAAAAAAAATCCAGAAAATCACATTGTCTGTTTTTTAACATTTTTTTTGCATATTATGGTGGAAAATAAGTATTTGGTCAGAAACAAACAATCAAGATTTCTGGCTCTCACAGACCTGTAACTTCTTCTTTAAGAGTCTCCTCTTTCCTCCACTCATTACCTGTAGTAATGGCACCTGCTTAAACTTGTTATCAGTATAAAAAGACACCTGTGCACACCCTCAAACAGTCTGACTCCAAACTCCACTATGGTGAAGACCAAAGAGCTGTCAAAGGACACCAGAAACAAAATTGTAGCCCTGCACCAGGCTGGGAAGACTGAATCTGCAATAGCCAACTAGCTTGGAGTGAAGAAATCAACAGTGGGAGCAATAATTAGAAAATGGAAGACATACAAGACCACTGATAATCTCCCTCGATCTGGGGCTCCACGCAAAATCCCACCCCGTGGGGTCAGAATGATCACAAGAACGGTGAGCAAAAATCCCAGAACCATGCGAGGGGACCTAGTGAATGAACTGCAGAGAGCTGGGACCAATGTAACAAGGCCTACCATAAGTAACACACTACGCCACCATGGACTCAGATCCTGCAGTGCCAGACGTGTCCCACTGCTTAAGCCAGTACATGTCCGGGCCCGTCTGAAGTTTGCTAGAGAGCATTTGGATGATCCAGAGGAGTTTTGGGAGAATGTCCTATGGTCTGATGAAACCAAACTGGAACTGTTTGGTAGAAACACAACTTGTCGTGTTTGGAGGAAAAACAATACTGAGTTGCATCCATCAAACACCATACCTACTGTAAAGCATGGTGGTGGAAACATCATGCTTTGGGGCTGTTTCTCTGCAAAGGGGCCAGGACGACTGATCCGGGTACATGAAAGAATGAATGGGGCCATGTATCGTGAGATTTTGAGTGCAAACCTCCTTCCATCAGCAAGGGCATTGAAGATGAAACGTGGCTGGGTCTTTCAACATGACAATGACCCAAAGCACACCGCCAGGGCAACGAAGGAGTGGCTTCTGTTATGTTTGCTAATGACAGGTGTTATGAAGGCAATCCAGAAACACAGTGTGCTTAGCGATCAGAGCGCACACAGTGATCTGACAAATACCCAAAAATACAAGAACGAGCTCTGAGACGTGGAAACTCTGTAGACTGCACACCTGATCCTATCCTAAAAACAACTAAAAGCGGCTGTGGATTGCGCCTAACAACTACCTAGGCAACTCGGCACAGCCTAAGAAACTAGCTAGCCTGAAGATAGAAAAATAGGCCTGACTTGCCCCAGAGAAATTCCCCAAAGGAAAAGGCAGCCCCCCACATATAATGACTGTGAGTAAGATGAAAAGACAAAACGTAGGGATGAAATAGATTCAGCAAAGTGGGGCCCGATATTCTAGGACAGAGCGAGGACAGTAAAGCGAACTTTGCAGTCTACAAAAAACCCTAAAGCAAAACCACGCAAAGGGGGCAAAAAAAACCCACCGTGCCGAACTAACGGCACGGCGGTACACCCTTTGCGTCTCAGAGCTTCCAGCAAAACAAAAGACAAGCTGGACAGAAAAAAAAGCAACAAAAAAGCAAAAGGCACTTAGCTATACAGAGCAGCAGGTCACAGGAACAATCAGGAAAAGCTCAGATCCAACACTGGAACATTGACAAGGAGCAAGGATAGCAGAATCAGGTGGAGTTAAGTAATGAAGCAGTTAACGAGCTCACCAGAACACCTGAGGGAGGAAGCTCAGAAGCTGCAGTACCACTTGTGACCACAGGAGTGAATTCAGCCACAGAATTCACAACAGTACCCCCCCCCTTGAGGAGGGGTCACCGAACCCTCACCAGAGCCCCCAGGCCGACCAGGATGAGCCGCATGAAAGGCACGAACAAGATCGGAAGCATGAACATCAGAGGCAAAAACCCAGGAATTATCTTCCTGAGCATAACCCTTCCATTTAACCAGATACTGGAGTTTCCGTCTAGAAACACGAGAATCCAAAATCTTCTCCACAATATACTCCAATTCCCCCTCCACCAAAACCGGGGCAGGAGGCTCAACAGATGGAACCATAGGTGCCACGTATCTCCGCAACAACGACCTATGGAATACATTATGTATGGAAAAGGAGTCTGGGAGGGTCAAACGAAAAGACACAGGATTGAGAACCTCAGAAATCCTATACGGACCAATAAAACGAGGTTTAAATTTAGGAGAGGAAACCTTCATAGGAATATGACGAGAAGATAACCAAACCAGATCCCCAACACGAAGTCGGGGACCCACACGGCGTCTGCGATTAGCGAAAAGTTGAGCTTTCTCCTGGGACAAGATCAAATTGTCCACTACCTGAGTCCAGATCTGCTGCAACCTATCCACCACAGAATCCACACCAGGACAGTCCGAAGACTCAACCTGTCCTGAAGAGAAACGAGGATGGAACCCAGAATTGCAAAAAAATGGAGAAACCAAGGTAGCCGAGCTGGCCCGATTATTAAGGGCGAACTCAGCCAACGGCAAAAAGGACACCCAATCATCCTGGTCTGCAGAAACAAAACATCTCAGATATGTTTCCAAGGTCTGATTGGTTCGTTCGGTCTGGCCATTAGTCTGAGGATGGAAAGCCGAGGAAAAGGATAGGTCAATGCCCATCCTACCACAAAAGGCTCGCCAAAACCTTGAAACAAACTGGGAACCTCTGTCAGAAACAATATTCTCAGGAATGCCATGCAACCGAACCACATGCTGAAAGAACAAAGGTACCAAATCAGAGGAGGAAGGCAATTTAGCCAAGGGCACCAGATGGACCATTTTAGAAAAGCGATCACAGACCACCCAAATGACTGACATCTTTTGAGAAACGGGAAGGTCAGAAATGAAATCCATCGAAATATGTGTCCAAGGCCTCTTTGGGACCGGCAAGGGCAAAAGCAACCCACTGGCACGAGAACAGCAGGGCTTAGCCCTAGCACAAATCCCACAGGACTGCACAAAAGTACGTACATCCCGTGACAGAGATGGCCACCAGAAGGATCTAGCCACTAACTCTCTGGTACCAAAGATTCCAGGATGACCAGCCAACACCGAACAATGAAGTTCAGAGATAAGTTTATTAGTCCACCTATCAGGGACGAACAGTTTCTCTGCTGGACAACGATCAGGTTTATTCGCCTGAAATTTTTGCAGCACCCGCCGCAAATCAGGGGAGATGGCAGACACAATGACTCCTTCCTTGAGGATACCCGCTGGCTCAGATAAACCCGGAGAGTCGGGCACAAAACTCCTAGACAGAGCATCCGCCTTCACATTTTTAGAGCCCGGAAGGTACGAAATCACAAAGTCGAAGCGGGCAAAAAATAACGACCAACGGGCCTGTCTAGGATTCAAGCGCTTGGCAGACTCGAGATAAGTCAAGTTCTTATGATCAGTCAATACCACCACGCGATGCTTAGCTCCTTCAAGCCAATAGAACAAAAAGAGCAAAGGAACATGCAATAACGCAGGGATCACAAAAATATCACAAAGTTTATTAATAACATATTTCAAGCCACATATACAAATTTAAAAACACTTAAAAAACAACACAAACGAAAATAATACAAGTTAACCCAAAAGAAACCACACAGAGTTCCCAAGCCCCACCTCACTCCTCATTAGAGCTGAACCTTTGCTATTATTAATCTGGCAATAAATATTATCAAACAATAACTTGCTCTAATATACCTGCAGATGCATGAGCAGAGATCCCCAATCCAAAGAGAAAGATATTATTAAGGGGGTACTGCAGGAACAAACAAAGCTATTGTCGAGCCCAAAGGGAGGTATATATAATCCTATAAAGAACCCACAATAATCACAATCATAATACACCCCAACTGGACAGGCTCATATTACATGATCAAGGTACAATCATACCGCTCCGGAGACCATTTTGCGAGGAGGCAGCCGGTTCCCATGTGGTCAAAACCCGACGCGTGTCGTCACAATAGTGACTTCATCAGGGGTAACAAGGATACTGTGGCTAACAAACACTGAATTATATAGTCATCACTTACTTAACGATCACATACAGCTGTGTAGGGTATCCGCAAGGCGCCAGTCACTCCAGCACGATCCCCGAATGCCGGCGTCCCGGAAGTCCTAACTGCGCATGCACGGTGGTCACCTAGACAACATGACTCCACCATACATCGCGCACATACAAAGGCGTGATGAGAACAATCATCCACCGTAACTAGCAGAATCTGCCCAATCCCCCGCATCACTGGAGGTAAATGATCTCAAAATATTCCCAATCAAGGGCCCCCGTATCCACTATATCCTGACGTAAGTCCGGAAGTGCCCATATCCCCGCAAGGCGGGGGAATAGTTTCCATGGTACCGCACCAAACAAACCTTTTGTGCGCAAACTCCAAACCATCGCCGCACATCCAACGCACGCACGCCCCACTCTCTGGTATATTGAAGAAGGGACAAACACCGGGACGGTGCGCCGCTACGACGGGGCCCCATCGCGCATGCGCACCGCCCACAATTGGCCCAACCTCAAAGGTACTACCCAAGTACTCATCGCTCGAAACACCAGGACAACCCCTTATCATAGGCTCCTCCCAGTGGACTCCTAAGTCCCCAAACAGAGGCAGGTATAGACCCACATACACAATACTGATGGAAAAAGTGGGTCAAACATTAAATCATAGCCACTAACACCCCTCTATTTAGTATACAACCCATAGCCCAAAAATTATACATAGGGTGATATTCAAAGACCCATTGTTTTGTATCCACTTGTCTCAATAGAGCCTATCATGCCACAAACCCTGACTACCGCAAGGTGTAAACAGAAGCATAAATGGAGGAGCCCTAGAGGGTAAATACAGACCGGCATAGGATCTATACCATTTATCTTGTAAAGTTTTAGTTGTTTTTAATTATATATAAAATACATATAAATCCCATACCCCAGAAGACAACCAAAGACCAATATAACTTGACACTTATTTGGCCGCACCACTGAAAGATCCAGAAACAGCGAGGCTAAATGGAAAGGAGTACACAAGAAAACAAATGCCTCTCAAAGTTGTTTATAAAACCCCGTAAATAACAGTTCTTCATTCAGTCCCCTCGGTGCGAGACTTTTCAATCTGTAGATCCATTTGGATTCACAACGTAACAGTTGATTAGTCAGATTGCCTCTTCTGATGGTGGCATTCACGTTCTCAAGTCCCATCACTTTCAGGCCTCCAGGGTTACCACTATGCGCTTCCAGAAAATGTCTCGCCACTGATGTCAATTTCTTCCCCCTTGAGAGGTCCCGTCCAGCCATGTTGATATTCGAAATGTGCTGCTGACATCTCCTCCTCAGTTGTTGGGATGTCTGGCCCACATATAGTTTAGGGCAATCACATATTAGCACGTACACAAGATTTGTCGACCTGCAGTTGAAATAACAATTGCATTTAAGCGGAAATGGTAATATATCAATCAAAATTTCCTCTCGTGCAGTCATAAATTGGCACACATTGCACCCCCCACAGGGAAAAGTGCCCCTAATTTTCTGACCTGTCCTTAGTTTATTTTTGGGGCGTTGATAGTGACTATGACACAATTGATCTTTCAAATTAGTGGCCCTTCTTGCCACCACTTTAGGAGATGGTGTAATGTGTAGTGCCAATTTGGGTTCACTGAGAAGAATGTTCCAGTTCTTATTCAAAACTCTGTAAATCTCAGACCACTGATTATTATAGGTCGTAATCAAACAGAGCGGTTGAGTTGATTCACGCTCCTGTCGACAAAAAAGGCTAGATCTATCCTTTTGCTTCGCAGCCTGAAACCCCCGAGAAACGATTTTCCGCGGGTATTGCCTACTGGTGAAACGTGTAGTAAGATCTCCCGCCAGTCTTAAAAAGTCATCAGTGGAACTACAATTCCTGCGAAGTCTCAAAAACTGACCTTTAGGTATACCTTTCTTCAGATGCACCGGATGAAAACTGGAATAATGAAGAAGGTTATTTGTAGCAGTCAATTTCCGATATAAGCAGGAAGAGACACGATTTTCTTCTATTGTGAGCTTGATGTCCAAGAAGTCTATGGTTTGTGAGGAGATAATAGAGGTCAGTTTAATGTTGAGCATGTTAGAGTTCAAGTCCTCAATAAATTCCTCACAAGCAGATTGTGACCCCGTCCACAAGAACACCACGTCATCTATATATCGTCGCCAAGTGGCAACATTACTTGAAAACATTACATGTTTATACACCACGGTCTCCTCCCACCACCCCAAAAAGAGGTTTGCGTATGAGGGCGCACACCGCGCCCCCATCGCAGTCCCGGAGATTTGTCTATAGTACTTTCTATCGAAGACAAAATAATTTTTATCCAAGACAAAATGCAACAATTCCAGTAGGAAAAGATCATGCTCACCATTCCCATGTTGTTTATTCAGGTGGAAGGAGACCGCTCGAATGCCAAGGTCGTGGGCTATGCTTGTGTACAAGGATTCAACATCCAAACCAACCAGCAGGGTACCCTCCCGTACCGTCAAGTCTTCAAGATGCATCATTAGATGTGCTGAGTCCCTTATGTAGGAGTCCAAGGAAAGGGCCAGGGGTTGCAAAAAATGGTCTAAATAAATACATGGTCTTTCCATAATGCCACCAATACCGGACACTATCGGCCTCCCCGGAGGCCTGTCAAGTGACTTGTGGACTTTCGGCAATATATAGAACGTGGGAACCACCGGATGGTGAGTAACCAGAAACTCCGCTTCCCTCTTATTCAGAATCCCCTCTCTCGTAGCCTCTCTTGTAAGATGATCCAGTTTACCCTTAAATACCCAAGTAGGGTCCGAGGGAAGAGCATGATAGTTGTTCGTATTGTTCAATTGTCGCAGCACTTCAGTCAAATACATTTCATGAGGCCAAAGAACAACATTCCCTCCTTTGTCTGCCTCACGGACTAGGAATTCTGTGTTATTACTCAGCTCCTTCAAGGCTCTCCTTTCTCCAATACTCAAATTGTTATGTTTTAGGTTGTCCAGTTTTAAAGCTTCGATGTCTCTGCAGACACTCTCGAAAAAAATCTGTACAGCTGGACAGAGTGAGAATGATGGTGTCGCCTGTGATGGAGACCTTCTAGTGAACCTAGTCCGGTCTGGTGTACTTTCACTTTCCTGTAGCAGTTCCAGGAGATCCCTGAATGTTTGTCTCTCATCCTCAGGAAGTGAGTCCACCAGAGAGGGTTTGTGGTACAAAATTTTAAACGTCATCTTCCGGCAAAACAGGTACAGGTCTTTGACCAACGTAAATTTATCTAAGTGGTTCGTAGGTGAGAACGAAAGTCCCTTCGTCAGAACAGATCTTTCTAAGTCTGACAAAACATGAGCGGAGAGATTAATAATTTGTAATTCTTCAATCTTGGAGTGTGTTGATATACTCCCCACGGCTATCGCCTCCGATTGAATCTTGTCTCTCTCTTGTGTATCGGAGACCAATTGTGACGATTCTTGCCTTTTTGTCGTGTGGGTCCGTGACTTACGTCTCCCCCTCCTCCTCCTACGCCGCCCACGGCTCCCTCCAGGTCGCTCATGTCCGAAGACAAAAAATCACTGGAGGAAAGTTCACCTCTTGGCAACTGTACAGATCCATTGCCACTCGGGCCTACTTGGGTTCTGGCAGTATATCGTCTGTTACCATGATGTACCCATTTGAACACTTGATCTTTACCAAAGTCCATTTTATCCCTGTAGAATTTATTCCTCTTTCCACTGATTATATTTTTCTCAAATTCATCAAGCGTCTTCTTTAATTTTGTAAGAAAAGGGTTAACCAACGTTTCTTTATCAAACGCCTCCAATTTACCTTCATTAATTTTAATATCCTCTTTTATTTTTATTAGGAGCATTTGATCATGTTCAATGAGCATGTCCATCAGGATCCCTGAACACTGCAAAAGCCCTGTCTCCCAGACCTTTTTAAATGACCCCATAACTTCCCAAGCCGGAAAGATCTGCACCCGCAGGCCCCTGGGCACCAAACCCGTTTTCTTATATTCCCCAAGGCTTCTCACATTCCACCATACACGGGTCAAAGTCTTATGCAAGTTAGTAATATCCAAAGAAACTGTTTGAAAATCTGGATTAACACTAGACGCCATTACTTCATCACAAGATGTTGAAAAAATACCATGTGCCTGCTGGCTCCAAGCATCCTCCCTAGCTGTCAGATCCATAATGTAATTTTATTCAATATAATAACTACACCAATAGTACCGTACAGACGTGCCAACACTCAAGAAACGGGGGTCCCAGGAACCACCCTAAAAAAGTACAATAGTAAGTTACTCAGACGAGGGCACCATCCAATATTCTAATACCTGTGCTCAACCTGCTGCATGTCAAATACAAGACGCATAGAACAAAAAGAGCAAAGGAACATGCAATAACGCAGGGATCACAAAAATATCACAAAGTTTATTAATAACATATTTCAAGCCACATATACAAATTTAAAAACACTTAAAAAACAACACAAACGAAAATAATACAAGTTAACCCAAAAGAAACCACACAGAGTTCCCAAGCCCCACCTCACTCCTCATTAGAGCTGAACCTTTGCTATTATTAATCTGGCAATAAATATTATCAAACAATAACTTGCTCTAATATACCTGCAGATGCATGAGCAGAGATCCCCAATCCAAAGAGAAAGATATTATTAAGGGGGTACTGCAGGAACAAACAAAGCTATTGTCGAGCCCAAAGGGAGGTATATATAATCCTATAAAGAACCCACAATAATCACAATCATAATACACCCCAACTGGACAGGCTCATATTACATGATCAAGGTACAATCATACCGCTCCGGAGACCATTTTGCGAGGAGGCAGCCGGTTCCCATGTGGTCAAAACCCGACGCGTGTCGTCACAATAGTGACTTCATCAGGGGTAACAAGGATACTGTGGCTAACAAACACTGAATTATATAGTCATCACTTACTTAACGATCACATACAGCTGTGTAGGGTATCCGCAAGGCGCCAGTCACTCCAGCACGATCCCCGAATGCCGGCGTCCCGGAAGTCCTAACTGCGCATGCACGGTGGTCACCTAGACAACATGACTCCACCATACATCGCGCACATACAAAGGCGTGATGAGAACAATCATCCACCGTAACTAGCAGAATCTGCCCAATCCCCCGCATCACTGGAGGTAAATGATCTCAAAATATTCCCAATCAAGGGCCCCCGTATCCACTATATCCTGACGTAAGTCCGGAAGTGCCCATATCCCCGCAAGGCGGGGGAATAGTTTCCATGGTACCGCACCAAACAAACCTTTTGTGCGCAAACTCCAAACCATCGCCGCACATCCAACGCACGCGCGCCCCACTCTCTGGTATATTGAAGAAGGGACAAACACCGGGACGGTGCGCCGCTACGACGGGGCCCCATCGCGCATGCGCACCGCCCACAATTGGCCCAACCTCAAAGGTACTACCCAAGTACTCATCGCTCGAAACACCAGGACAACCCCTTATCATAGGCTCCTCCCAGTGGACTCCTAAGTCCCCAAACAGAGGCAGGTATAGACCCACATACACAATACTGATGGAAAAAGTGGGTCAAACATTAAATCATAGCCACTAACACCCCTCTATTTAGTATACAACCCATAGCCCAAAAATTATACATAGGGTGATATTCAAAGACCCATTGTTTTGTATCCACTTGTCTCAATAGAGCCTATCATGCCACAAACCCTGACTACCGCAAGGTGTAAACAGAAGCATAAATGGAGGAGCCCTAGAGGGTAAATACAGACCGGCATAGGATCTATACCATTTATCTTGTAAAGTTTTAGTTGTTTTTAATTATATATAAAATACATATAAATCCCATACCCCAGAAGACAACCAAAGACCAATATAACTTGACACTTATTTGGCCGCACCACTGAAAGATCCAGAAACAGCGAGGCTAAATGGAAAGGAGTACACAAGAAAACAAATGCCTCTCAAAGTTGTTTATAAAACCCCGTAAATAACAGTTCTTCATTCAGTCCCCTCGGTGCGAGACTTTTCAATCTGTAGATCCATTTGGATTCACAACGTAACAGTTGATTAGTCAGATTGCCTCTTCTGATGGTGGCATTCACGTTCTCAAGTCCCATCACTTTCAGGCCTCCAGGGTTACCACTATGCGCTTCCAGAAAATGTCTCGCCACTGATGTCAATTTCTTCCCCCTTGAGAGGTCCCGTCCAGCCATGTTGATATTCGAAATGTGCTGCTGACATCTCCTCCTCAGTTGTTGGGATGTCTGGCCCACATATAGTTTAGGGCAATCACATATTAGCACGTACACAAGATTTGTCGACCTGCAGTTGAAATAACAATTGCATTTAAGCGGAAATGGTAATATATCAATCAAAATTTCCTCTCGTGCAGTCATAAATTGGCACACATTGCACCCCCCACAGGGAAAAGTGCCCCTAATTTTCTGACCTGTCCTTAGTTTATTTTTGGGGCGTTGATAGTGACTATGACACAATTGATCTTTCAAATTAGTGGCCCTTCTTGCCACCACTTTAGGAGATGGTGTAATGTGTAGTGCCAATTTGGGTTCACTGAGAAGAATGTTCCAGTTCTTATTCAAAACTCTGTAAATCTCAGACCACTGATTATTATAGGTCGTAATCAAACAGAGCGGTTGAGTTGATTCACGCTCCTGTCGACAAAAAAGGCTAGATCTATCCTTTTGCTTCGCAGCCTGAAACCCCCGAGAAACGATTTTCCGCGGGTATTGCCTACTGGTGAAACGTGTAGTAAGATCTCCCGCCAGTCTTAAAAAGTCATCAGTGGAACTACAATTCCTGCGAAGTCTCAAAAACTGACCTTTAGGTATACCTTTCTTCAGATGCACCGGATGAAAACTGGAATAATGAAGAAGGTTATTTGTAGCAGTCAATTTCCGATATAAGCAGGAAGAGACACGATTTTCTTCTATTGTGAGCTTGATGTCCAAGAAGTCTATGGTTTGTGAGGAGATAACAGAGGTCAGTTTAATGTTGAGCATGTTAGAGTTCAAGTCCTCAATAAATTCCTCACAAGCAGATTGTGACCCCGTCCACAAGAACACCACGTCATCTATACATCGTCGCCAAGTGGCAACATTACTTGAAAACATTACATGTTTATACACCACGGTCTCCTCCCACCACCCCAAAAAGAGGTTTGCGTATGAGGGCGCACACCGCGCCCCCATCGCAGTCCCGGAGATTTGTCTATAGTACTTTCTATCGAAGACAAAATAATTTTTATCCAAGACAAAATGCAACAATTCCAGTAGGAAAAGATCACCAGTAGGCAATACCCGCGGAAAATCGTTTCTCGGGGGTTTCAGGCTGCGAAGCAAAAGGATAGATCTAGCCTTTTTTGTCGACAGGAGCGTGAATCAACTCAACCGCTCTGTTTGATTACGACCTATAATAATCAGTGGTCTGAGATTTACAGAGTTTTGAATAAGAACTGGAACATTCTTCTCAGTGAACCCAAATTGGCACTACACATTACACCATCTCCTAAAGTGGTGGCAAGAAGGGCCACTAATTTGAAAGATCAATTGTGTCATAGTCACTATCAACGCCCCAAAAATAAACTAAGGACAGGTCAGAAAATTAGGGGCACTTTTCCCTGTGGGGGGTGCAATGTGTGCCAATTTATGACTGCACGAGAGGAAATTTTGATTGATATATTACCATTTCCGCTTAAATGCAATTGTTATTTCAACTGCAGGTCGACAAATCTTGTGTACGTGCTAATATGTGATTGCCCTAAACTATATGTGGGCCAGACATCCCAACAACTGAGGAGGAGATGTCAGCAGCACATTTCGAATATCAACATGGCTGGACGGGACCTCTCAAGGGGGAAGAAATTGACATCAGTGGCGAGACATTTTCTGGAAGCGCATAGTGGTAACCCTGGAGGCCTGAAAGTGATGGGACTTGAGAACGTGAATGCCACCATCAGAAGAGGCAATCTGACTAATCAACTGTTACGTTGTGAATCCAAATGGATCTACAGATTGAAAAGTCTCGCACCGAGGGGACTGAATGAAGAACTGTTATTTACGGGGTTTTATAAACAACTTTGAGAGGCATTTGTTTTCTTGTGTACTCCTTTCCATTTAGCCTCGCTGTTTCTGGATCTTTCAGTGGTGCGGCCAAATAAGTGTCAAGTTATATTGGTCTTTGGTTGTCTTCTGGGGTATGGGATTTATATGTATTTTATATATAATTAAAAACAACTAAAACTTTACAAGATAAATGGTATAGATCCTATGCCGGTCTGTATTTACCCTCTAGGGCTCCTCCATTTATGCTTCTGTTTACACCTTGCGGTAGTCAGGGTTTGTGGCATGATAGGCTCTATTGAGACAAGTGGATACAAAACAATGGGTCTTTGAATATCACCCTATGTATAATTTTTGGGCTATGGGTTGTATACTAAATAGAGGGGTGTTAGTGGCTATGATTTAATGTTTGACCCACTTTTTCCATCAGTATTGTGTATGTGGGTCTATACCTGCCTCTGTTTGGGGACTTAGGAGTCCACTGGGAGGAGCCTATGATAAGGGGTTGTCCTGGTGTTTCGAGCGATGAGTACTTGGGAAGTACCTTTGAGGTTGGGCCAATTGTGGGCGGTGCGCATGCGCGATGGGGCCCCGTCGTAGCGGCGCACCGTCCCGGTGTTTGTCCCTTCTTCAATATACCAGAGAGTGGGGCGCGCGTGCGTTGGATGTGCGGCGATGGTTTGGAGTTTGCGCACAAAAGGTTTGTTTGGTGCGGTACCATGGAAACTATTCCCCCGCCTTGCGGGGATATGGGCACTTCCGGACTTACGTCAGGATATAGTGGATACGGGGGCCCTTGATTGGGAATATTTTGAGATCATTTACCTCCAGTGATGCGGGGGATTGGGCAGATTCTGCTAGTTACGGTGGATGATTGTTCTCATCACGCCTTTGTATGTGCGCGATGTATGGTGGAGTCATGTTGTCTAGGTGACCACCGTGCATGCGCAGTTAGGACTTCCGGGACGCCGGCATTCGGGGATCGTGCTGGAGTGACTGGTGCCTTGCGGATACCCTACACAGCTGTATGTGATCGTTAAGTAAGTGATGACTATATAATTCAGTGTTTGTTAGCCACAGTATCCTTGTTACCCCTGATGAAGTCACTATTGTGACGACACGCGTCGGGTTTTGACCACATGGGAACCGGCTGCCTCCTCGCAAAATGGTCTCCGGAGCGGTATGATTGTACCTTGATCATGTAATATGAGCCTGTCCAGTTGGGGTGTATTATGATTGTGATTATTGTGGGTTCTTTATAGGATTATATATACCTCCCTTTGGGCTCGACAATAGCTTTGTTTGTTCCTGCAGTACCCCCTTAATAATATCTTTCTCTTTGGATTGGGGATCTCTGCTCATGCATCTGCAGGTATATTAGAGCAAGTTATTGTTTGATAATATTTATTGCCAGATTAATAATAGCAAAGGTTCAGCTCTAATGAGGAGTGAGGTGGGGCTTGGGAACTCTGTGTGGTTTTTTTTGGGTTAACTTGTATTATTTTCGTTTGTGTTGTTTTTTAAGTGTTTTTAAATTTGTATATGTGGCTTGAAATATGTTATTAATAAACTTTGTGATATTTTTGTGATCCCTGCGTTATTGCATGTTCCTTTGCTCTTTTTGTTCTATGCGTCTTGTAGGGTTGAGCGAAACGGGTCGAACATTTTCAAAAGTCGCCGACTTTTGGCTAAGTCGGGGTTTCATGAAACCCGATCCGACCCCTGTGCGGGGTCGGCCATGCGGTACGCGACTTTCGCGCCAAAGTCGCGTTTCAATGACGCGAAAAGCGCCATTTCTCAGCCAATGAAGGTAAACGCAGAGTGTGGGCAGCGTGATGACATAGGTCCTGGTCCCCACCATCTTAGAGAAGGGCATTGCAGTGATTGGCTTGCTGTCTGCGACGTCACAGGGGCTATAAAGAGGCGTTCCCGCCGACCGCCATCTTACTGCTGCTGATCTGAGCTTAGGGAGAGGTTGCTGCCGCTTTGTCAGAAGCAGGGATAGCGTTAGGCAGGGTCCATTAACCACAAAACCGCTTGTGCTGCAGCGATTTGCACTGTCCAACACCACCCTCGGTGTGCAGGGACAGTGGAAGTTTTTTTTTTTTTTTTTTTCCCCTCAGCGCTGTAGCTCATTGGGCTGCCCTAGAAGGCTCCCTGATAGCTGCATTGCTGTGTGTACGCCGCTGTGCAAACCAACTGCTTTTTTCAAAGCACAAATCCTCTTGTTCCTTCCTTTCTGCACAGCTATCTTTTTTGTTTGTCCACACTTTTTATTTCATTTGTGCATCAGTCCACTCCTTATTGCTGCCTGCCATACCTGGCTGAGATTACTGCAGGCAGGGAGATAGTAGCTGCCTGCCATACCTGGCTGAGATTACTGCAGGCAGGGAGATAGTAATTGTAGGACATTCCCTGTTTTTTTTTTTTTTTTTTTTTTTTGGTGGGAGATTAAGATTGGCAATTTGGCATTTCTGCTAGAGTGCCATCCCTGTGTGTGCCATCTCTCTCACATAGTGGGCCATAGAAAGCCTTTTCATTTTTCTGTATTTTTTTTTGTGGGGTGTATAAATTCTCCCTGATAAAAATACAGTGGGAGATTAATATTGGCCTTTGGGCTTGTGTGCCAGTCCTGAGTGTGCCATCTCTCTCACAAATAGTGGGCCATAGAAAGCCTATTTAAATATTTTTTTGGTTTTATAAATTCTCCCAGAAAAAAAGGGAGATTAATATTGGCCTCTGGGCTTCTGTGCCAGTCCTGAGCGTGCCATCTGTGCCAGTCCTGAGCGTCCCATCTCTCTCACAAATAGTGGGCCATAGAAAGCCTATTTTATTTTTTTTTTGGGTTTTAGAAATTCTCCCTGAAAAAAGGGAGATTAATATTGGCCTCTGGGCTTGTGTGCCAGTTGTGAGCGTGCCATCTGTGCCAGTCCTGAGCGTGCCATCTCTCTCACAAATAGTGGGCCATAGAAAGCCTATTTAAATATTTTTTTGGTTTTATAAATTCTCCCAGAAAAAAAGGGAGATTAATATTGGCCTCTGGGCTTCTGTGCCAGTCCTGAGCGTGCCATCTGTGCCAGTCCTGAGCGTCCCATCTCTCTCACAAATAGTGGGCCATAGAAAGCCTATTTTATTTTTTTTTTGGGTTTTAGAAATTCTCCCTGAAAAAAGGGAGATTAATATTGGCCTCTGGGCTTGTGTGCCAGTTGTGAGCGTGCCATCTGTGCCAGTCCTGAGCGTGCCATCTCTCTCACAAATAGTGGGCCATAGAAAGCCTATTTAAATATTTTTTTGGTTTTATAAATTCTCCCAGAAAAAAAGGGAGATTAATATTGGCCTCTGGGCTTCTGTGCCAGTCCTGAGCGTGCCATCTGTGCCAGTCCTGAGCGTCCCATCTCTCTCACAAATAGTGGGCCATAGAAAGCCTATTTTATTTTTTTTGGGGGTTTTATAAATTCTCCCTGAAAAAAAGGGAGATTAATATTGGCCTCTGGGCTTGTGTGCCAGTCCTGAGCGTGCCATCTGTGCCAGTCCTGAGCGTCCCATCTCTCTCACAAATAGTGGGCCATAGAAAGCCTATTTTATTTTTTTTTTGGGTTTTAGAAATTCTCCCTGAAAAAAGGGAGATTAATATTGGCCTCTGGGCTTGTGTGCCAGTTGTGAGCGTGCCATCTGTGCCAGTCCTGAGCGTGCCATCTCTCTCACAAATAGTGGGCCATAGAAAGCCTATTTAAATATTTTTTTGGTTTTATAAATTCTCCCAGAAAAAAAGGGAGATTAATATTGGCCTCTGGGCTTGTGTGCCAGTTGTGAGCGTGCCATCTGTGCCAGTCCTGAGCGTCCCATCTCTCTCACAAATAGTGGGCCATAGAAAGCCTATTTTATTTTTTTTTTGGGTTTTAGAAATTCTCCCTGGAAAAAAAAAGGGAGATTAATATTGCCCTTTGGGCTTGTGTGCCAGTACTAAGCGTTCCATCTCTCTCTCTCTCTCTCAGTCAGTGGGCCATAGAACGCCTATTTTTGGTTTTATTTGTTTTCTAAATTCTCCCTGAAAAAATCATTTTATTTTATTTGGTTTCTAAATTCTTCCTGATAAAATCATATTTTTTTTATTATTTTTATTTCTAAAGTCTCCCTGAAAAAAAAAAAAAAAAAACAACCAAAAAAACAGTGGGAGATTAATATTGGCCTTTCTGCTTGTGTGCCAGTCTTGACTCCTGGGTGTGCCATCTCTCTCTCTCTCTCTCTCTCTCTCCAATTGTGGTCCATAGAAAGCCTATATTTTTTTTCCTTGATTTGGGTTCTAAAATCTACCAGAGAAAATAACTACATCAATCATTGGTAGAAAAATATTGGCCTCTGGGTTTGTGTGCCACTCCTGACTCCTGTGTGCGTCATCTCTCAGTCAGTGGGCCATAGAACGCCTATTTTTGGTTTTATTTGTTTTCTAAATTCTCCCTGAAACAATCATTTTATTTTATTTGGTTTCTAAATTCTTCCTGATAAAATCATATTTTTTTTATTATTTTTTTTTCTAAAGTCTCCCTGAAAAAAAAAAAAAAAAACAGTGGGAGATTAATATTGGCCTTTCTGCTTGTGTGCCAGTCTTGACTCCTGGGTGCGTCATCTCTCAGTCAGTGGGCCATAGAACGCCTATTTTTGGTTTTATTTGTTTTATAAATTCTCCCTGAAAAAATCATTTTATTTTATTTGGTTTCTAAATTCTTCCTGATAAAATCATATTTTTTTTATTATTTTTTTTTCTAAAGTCTCCCTGAAAAAAAAAAAAAAAAAACAACCAAAAAAAACAGTGGGAGATTAATATTGGCCTTTCTGCTTGTGTGCCAGTCTTGACTCCTGGGTGTGCCATATCTCTCTCTCTCTCTCTCTCTCTCTCTCTCTCTCCAATTGTGGTCCATAGAAAGCCTATATTTTTTTTCCTTGATTTGGGTTCTAAAATCTACCAGAGAAAATAACTACATCAATCATTGGTAGAAAAATATTGGCCTCTGGGTTTGTGTGCCACTCCTGACTCCTGTGTGCGTCATCTCTCAGTCAGTGGGCCATAGAACGCCTATTTTTGTTTTTATTTGTTTTATAAATTCTCCCTGAAAAAATCATTTTATTTTATTTGGTTTCTAAATTCTTCCTGATAAAATCATATTTTTTTTATTATTTTTTTTTCTAAAGTCTCCCTGGAAAAAAAAAAAAAAAAAAAAAAAAAAAAAAACAGTGGGAGATTAATATTGGCCTTTCTGCTTGTGTGCCAGTCTTGACTCCTGGGTGTGCCATCTCTCTCTCTCTCTCTCTCCAATTGTGGTCCATAGAAAGCCTACATTTTTTTTCCTTGATTTGGGTTCCAAAATCTACCAGAGAAAATAACTCCATCAATCATTGGTAGAAAAATATTGGCCTCTGGGCTTGTGTGCCACTCCTGATTCCTGTGTGCGTCATCTCTCACTCAGTGGCCCATAGAAAGCATATAGTTTGTTACATTTGTTTTCTAAATTCTCCCTGCAAAAATCTATTTTTTTTTTTTTGGGGGGTTTCTAAAGTGTTCCTGAAAAAAATAAAAATAAAAAAAAAATAATAGTGTGACATTAATATTAACATTTGTGCTTCAGTGACAGTCCTGCGTGTGGGGCATCTCTCTAATTTGCAGCCACCAAAAAAAGAGTGTGTAACATTGGGCCTGATTTTCGCTGTGGTCTCACCAACCTGTAAAGGGGTAGCTAAATCATACTGAAGTTATAGCTCACCGTGTAAGTTGTGTGACTGCAACAAATAACGTTAGTTTGGTTACGTTTTTAAAACAATGAGGAAGTCTAGTGGAAGAGGTCGTGGCCGGGGGCGTTCATTGTCAGCTGGTAATGAGGGTAGTGGTAGTGGTGGAGCATCAGGTGGTCGTGGGGGAAAAAATATTGCACCTAAGTCTGGAGCTGTGGAGCCAGGTTCGTCGTCCGGCTACACAAGGCCTCGAACGCTCCCTTTTCTGGGATTAGGAAAACCGCTTTTAAAGCCGGAGCAGCAAGAGCAAGTTTTGGCTTATCTTGCTGACTCAGCCTCTAGCTCTTTTGCCTCATCTCGTGAAACTGGTAAAAGTAAAAGCAGCGCGTCGTTAGTGGATGTTCACGGTCAGGGACAAGTCACTTCCTTGTCCTCTTCAGCAAAAACAACAACAGAGAAGAATGCAGCAGGCGACACAACGGGTTACTCCATGGAGCTCTTTACACATACCGTCCCTGGCTTAGAAAGTGAAGCAGTTAACAGTCCATGCCCATTACAAATTGAATCTGACATGGAGTGCACTGACGCACAGCCACAGCCAGACTACTATGCTGGTCCTTTGACTCAGACCACAACATTGCCCTCGCAGGGTGCTGATCAAGAATCAGACCCTGATGAGACTATGTTGCCCCATCACGAACGCTATACCACCGAACGACACGGTGACACAGACGAAGTTGCGCAGGAGGTACAAGAAGAGTTATTAGATGACCCAGTTCTTGACCCCGATTGGCAGCCATTGGGGGAACAGGGTGCAGGCGGCAGCAGTTCTGAAGCAGAGGAGGAGGAGGGGCCGCAGCAGGCATCAACATCGCCACAGGTTCCATCTGCCGGGCCCGTATCTTGCCCAAAACGCGTGGCAAAGCCAAAACCTGGTGGAGGACAGCGTGGCCATCCGGTTAAAGCTCAGTCTGCAATGCCTGAAAAGGTATCCGATGCTAGAAAGAGTGCAGTCTGGCATTTTTTTAAACAACATCCAATTGATCAGCGCAAAGTCATCTGTCAAAAATGTTCTACTTCCTTAAGCAGAGGTCAGAATCTGAAAAGTCTCAATACTAGTTGCATGCATAGACATTTAACCACCATGCATTTGAAAGCTTGGACTAACTACCAAACGTCCCTTAAGGTTGTTGCACCCTCGGCCAATGAAGCTAGTCATCAACGCAACATCCCTTCCGGCAGTGTAGGACCACCATTTAGCGCACCACCTGCTGTATCTGTGCAGGTATCTTTGCCAGGCCAAAGCAGTCAGGGTCAGGGAATCACCAGTTTCGTAGTAGGAAACACTGCATCTAGGGCACCGGCGGCAACAATACCATCTCCCACCGTCTCTCAGTCTGCCATGTCCACCGGCACCCCCGCTAGTTCCACGATCTCCAGCTCTCCAGTCCAGCTCACCCTACATGAGACTATGGTTAGAAAAAGGAAATACTTAGCCTCGCATCCGCGTACACAGGGTTTGAACGCCCACATAGCTAGACTAATCTCGTTAGAGATGATGCCCTACCGGTTAGTTGAAAGCGAAGCTTTCAAAGACCTGATGGACTACGCTGTACCACGCTACGAGCTACCCAGTCGACACTTTTTTTCCAGAAAAGCCATCCCAGCCCTCCACCAGCATGTTAAAGAGCGCATCGTCCATGCACTCAGGCAATCTGTGAGCACAAAGGTGCACCTGACAACAGATGCATGGACCAGTAGGCATGGCCAGGGACGTTACGTGTCCATCACGGCACACTGGGTAAATGTGGTGGATTCAGGGTCCACAGGGGACAGCAAGTTTGGGACAGTTCTGCCTAGCCCACGGTCTAGTAAACAGTTGTCTGTAGCCGTTCGCACCCCCTCCTCCTCCTCCTCCTCGTCCTCCTGCAGAAGCAAGAGCTCGTCCACAGACCGCAGTCGCACAAACACTCCATCCGCACCTGCCACTGTTGCACACCAGGTCTCCCATTATGGGGCAGCTACTGGCATACGTCAGCAGGCTGTATTGGCTATGAAGTGTTTGGGCGACAATAGACACACCGCGGAAGTTCTGTCCGAGTTCTTGCAGCAAGAAACGCAGTCGTGGCTGGGCACTGTAGATCTTGAGGCAGGCAAGGTAGTGAGTGATAACGGAAGGAATTTCATGGCTGCCATCTCCCTTTCCCAACTGAAACACATTCCTTGCCTGGCTCACACCTTAAACCTGGTGGTGCAGTGCTTCCTGAAAAGTTATCCGGGGTTATCCGACCTGCTCCTCAAAGTGCGTGGACTTTGCGCACATATCCGCCGTTCGCCTGTACACTCCAGCCGTATGCAGACCTATCAGCGTTCTTTGAACCTTCCCCAGCATCGCCTAATCATAGACGTTGCAACAAGGTGGAACTCAACACTGCACATGCTTCAGAGACTGTGCGAACAGAGGCGGGCTGTTATGTTTTTGTGGGAGGATACACATACACGGGCAGGCAGTAGGATGGCAGACATGGAGTTGTCAGGTGTGCAGTGGTCGAAGATTCAAGACATGTGTCAAGTCCTTCAGTGTTTTGAGGAATGCACACGGCTGGTTAGTGCAGACAACGCCATAATAAGCATGAGCATCCCCCTAATGCGTCTGCTGATGCAAAGTTTGACGCACATAAAGGATCAGGCGTCTGCACCAGAGGAAGAGGAAAGCCTTGATGACAGTCAGCGATTGTCTGGTCAGGGCAGTGTACATGACGAGGTACCGGGCGAAGAGGAGGTGGAGGATGAGGAGGATGATGGGGATGAGTATATTTTTAATGAGGAAGCTTTCCCGGGGGCACGGGAAATTGGTGGCGTGGCAAGGCCGGGTTCTGGTTTTTTGAGGGACACAAGTGACGTAGATTTGCCTGCAACTGCCCCTCAACCAAGCACAACCGCAGATTTGACAACGGGAACTTTGGCCCACATGGCGGATTATGCCTTGCGTATCCTCAAAAGGGACACACGCATTACAAAAATGATGAACGATGACGATTACTGGTTGGCCTGCCTCCTTGATCCTCGCTATAAAGGCAAATTGCAAAATATTATGCCACATGAGAACTTGGAACTAATATTAGCAACAAAACAATCAACTCTTGTTGACAGTTTGCTTCTGGCATTCCCTGCACACAGCGCCCGTGATCGTTCTCACACGAGCTCCAGGGGCCAGCAGACCAGAGGTGTTAGAGGGGCAGAAATCAGAAGTGGCGTTGGACAGAGGGGTTTTCTGACCAGGTTGTGGAGTGATTTTTCTATGACCGCAGACAGGACAGGTACTGCAGCATCAATTCAAAGTGACAGGAGACAACATTTGTCCAGTATGGTTACAAACTATTTTTCATCCCTTATCGACGTTCTCCCTCAACCGTCATTCCCATTTGATTACTGGGCATCCAAATTAGACACCTGGCCAGAATTGGCAGAATATGCATTGCAGGAGCTTGCTTGCCCGGCAGCTAGTGTCCTATCAGAAAGAGTATTCAGTGCTGCAGGTTCAATACTAACAGAAAAAAGGACTCGTCTGGCTACCCAAAATGTAGATGATCTAACCTTCATTAAAATGAACCACAACTGGATTTCAAAATCTTTTGCCCCACCCTGCCCGGCTGACACCTAGCTTTCCTATGAAAAGGTCTTGCCTGTGGACTATTCTGAATGACTTTTCCAATCTCGTAATTTTCTTCACCTGATTGTCCAGCATACGACATGTTTCCACCTCACGAAATGGCCAAACTCCCCACACGGGGCCGTGCTATCGCCACTTTGCGCTTGGACCCTTGAGAGTGCTGTTTGTCTGAAGAGGTGGGTGTGGCCGCTTTTGGTCGACGGCACTGCCACTGGGTCCCTCATAGTACAATAAAGTGTCTCTGGCGGTGGTGGTGCGCACCCAACGTCAGACACACCGTTGTAATATGAGGGGCCCTGTGCCTGTACCGCCGGCCACAAGACAGTTCCCCCCCCCAGCTCAAACAGTGCTCTACCACTAGCAAAATTATCTCTCACAGCTTCACCAATGTGTAGTCTAGCCGCTGACATCCTTCAATGCCTGGCACTGACAATACCATTGTTTTGACATTTTTTTTATGTTAGGCCTTCGAAGCCTGTCTGCGGTCCCTTCTTTCTACAACTACTACACTGACCAGGCCACTGCTGGCCGTGTTACCCTGGAACCAATTTAAAAGTGCCTACAGTCAGCCCAATTTTGTTATGTTAGGCCTTCGAAGACTGTCTGCCGTCACTCCTTCCACTAGACTTCCACTGACCATACACTGCTGCCCATGTACCCCTGGAACCAATTTAAAGTGCCTACAGCCAGCCCAATTTTGTTATGTTAGGCCTTCGAAGCCTGTCTGCGGTCACTCCTTCCACTAGACTTCCACTGACCAGACCACTGCTGCCCGTGTACCCCTGGAACCAATTTAAAAGTGCCTACAGCCAGCCCAAGTTTGTTATGTTAGGCCTTGGAAGCCTGTCTGCGGTCACTCCTTCCACTAGACTTCCACTGACCAGACCACTGCTGCCCGTGTACCCCTGGAACCAATTTAAAAGTGCCTACAGCCAGCCCAAGTTTGTTATGTTAGGCCTTGGAAGCCTGTCTGCGGTCACTCCTTCCACTAGACTTCCACTGACCAGACCACTGCTGCCCGTGTACCCCTGGAACCAATTTAAAAGTGCCTACAGCCAGCCCAAGTTTGTTATGTTAGGCCTTCTAAGCCTGTCTGCGGTCCATTCTTTCAACTACTACTACACTGACCAGGTCACTGCTGCCCGTGTACCCCTGGAACCAATTTAAAATTGCCTACAGCCAGCCCAATTTTTTTATTTTAGGCCTTCGATGCCTGTCTGCGGTCCATTCTTTCAACTACTACTACACTGACCAGGTCACTGCTGTCCGTGTACCCCTGGAACCAATTTAAAATTGCCTACAGCCATGTGTTATTATTTTAGGCCTTCGATGCCTGTCTGCGGTCCATTTTTTCAACTACTACTACACTGACCAGGTCACTGCTGCCCGTGTACCCCGGGAACCAATTTAAAATTGCCTACAGCCATGTGTTATTATTTTAGGCCTTCGATGCCTGTCTGCGGTCACTCCTTCCACTAGGCCTCCACTGACCACACCACTGCTGTCCGTGTACCCCTGGAACCAATTTAAAATTGCCTACAGCCATGTGTTATTATTTTAGGCCTTCGATGCCTGTCTGCGGTCACTCCTTCCACTAGGCCTCCACTGACCACACCACTGCTGTCCGTGTACCCCTGGAACCAATTTAAAATTGCCTACAGCCAGCCCAATTTTTTTATTTTAGGCCTTCGATGCCTGTCTGCGGTCCATTCTTTCAACTACTACTACACTGACCAGGTCACTGCTGCCCGTGTACCCCTGGAACCAATTTAAAATTGCCTACAGCCATGTGTTATTATTTTAGGCATTCGATGCCTGTCTGCGGTCCATTTTTTCAACTACTACTACACTGACCAGGTCACTGCTGCCCGTGTACCCCGGGAACCAATTTAAAATTGCCTACAGCCATGTGTTATTATTTTAGGCCTTCGATGCCTGTCTGCGGTCACTCCTTCCACTAGGCCTCCACTGACCACACCACTGCTGTCCGTGTACCCCTGGAACCAATTTAAAATTGCCTACAGCCATGTGTTATTATTTTAGGCCTTCGATGCCTGTCTGCGGTCACTCCTTCCACTAGGCCTCCACTGACCACACCACTGCTGTCCGTGTACCCCTGGAACCAATTTAAAATTGCCTACAGCCAGCCCAATTTTTTTATTTTAGGCCTTCGATGCCTGTCTGCGGTCCATTCTTTCAACTACTACTACACTGACCAGGTCACTGCTGCCCGTGTACCCCTGGAACCAATTTAAAATTGCCTACAGCCATGTGTTATTATTTTAGGCATTCGATGCCTGTCTGCGGTCCATTTTTTCAACTACTACTACACTGACCAGGTCACTGCTGCCCGTGTACCCCTGGAACCAATTTAAAATTGCCTACAGCCATGTGGTATTATTTTAGGCCTTCGATGCCTGTCTGCGGTCACTCCTTCCACTAGGCCTCCACTGACCACACCACTGCTGTCCGTGTACCCCTGGAACCAATTTAAAATTGCCTACAGCCATGTGTTATTATTTTAGGCCTTCGATGCCTGTCTGCGGTCACTCCTTCCACTAGGCCTCCACTGACCACACCACTGCTGTCCGTGTACCCCTGGAACCAATTTAAAATTGCCTACAGCCATGTGTTATTATTTTAGGCCTTCGATGCCTGTCTGCGGTCACTCCTTCCACTAGGCCTCCACTGACCACACCACTGCTGTCCGTGTACCCCTGGAACCAATTTAAAATTGCCTACAGCCATGTGTTATTATTTTAGGCCTTCGATGCCTGTCTGCGGTCCATTCTTTCAACTACTACTACACTGACCAGGTCACTGCTGCCCGTGTACCCCTGGAACCAATTTAAAATTGCCTACAGCCATGTGTTATTATTTTAGGCATTCGATGCCTGTCTGCGGTCCATTTTTTCAACTACTACTACACTGACCAGGTCACTGCTGCCCGTGTACCCCTGGAACCAATTTAAAATTGCCTACAGCCATGTGTTATTATTTTAGGCCTTCGATGCCTGTCTGCGGTCACTCCTTCCACTAGGCCTCCACTGACCACACCACTGCTGTCCGTGTACCCCTGGAACCAATTTAAAATTGCCTACAGCCATGTGTTATTATTTTAGGCCTTCGATGCCTGTCTGCGGTCACTCCTTCCACTAGGCCTCCACTGACCACACCACTGCTGTCCGTGTACCCCTGGAACCAATTTAAAATTGCCTACAGCCATGTGTTATTATTTTAGGCCTTCGATGCCTGTCTGCGGTCACTCCTTCCACTAGGCCTCCACTGACCACACCACTGCTGTCCGTGTACCCCTGGAACCAATTTAAAATTGCCTACAGCCATGTGTTATTATTTTAGGCCTTCGATGCCTGTCTGCGGTCCATTCTTTCAACTACTACTACACTGACCAGGTCACTGCTGCCCGTGTACCCCTGGAACCAATTTAAAATTGCCTACAGCCATGTGTTATTATTTTAGGCCTTCGATGCCTGTGTGCGGTCACTCCTTCCACTAGGCCTCCACTGACCACACCACTGCTGTCCGTGTACCCCTGGAACCAATTTAAAATTGCCTACAGCCAGCCCAATTTTTTTATTTTAGGCCTTCGATGCCTGTCTGCGGTCCATTCTTTCAACTACTACTACACTGACCAGGTCACTGCTGCCCGTGTACCCCTGGAACCAATTTAAAATTGCCTACAGCCATGTGTTATTATTTTAGGCATTCGATGCCTGTCTGCGGTCCATTTTTTCAACTACTACTACACTGACCAGGTCACTGCTGCCCGTGTACCCCTGGAACCAATTTAAAATTGCCTACAGCCATGTGTTATTATTTTAGGCCTTCGATGCCTGTCTGCGGTCACTCCTTCCACTAGGCCTCCACTGACCACACCACTGCTGCCCGTGTACCCCTGGAACCAATTTAAAATTGCCTACAGCCAGCCCAATTTTTTTATTTTAGGCCTTCGATGCCTGTCTGCGGTCCATTCTTTCAACTACTACTACACTGACCAGGTCACTGCTGCCCGTGTACCCCTGGAACCAATTTAAAATTGCCTACAGCCATGTGTTATTATTTTAGGCCTTCGATGCCTGTCTGCGGTCACTCCTTCCACTAGGCCTCCACTGACCACACCACTGCTGTCCGTGTACCCCTGGAACCAATTTAAAATTGCCTACAGCCATGTGTTATTATTTTAGGCCTTCGATGCCTGTCTGCGGTCCATTCTTTCAACTACTACTACACTGACCAGGGCACTGCTGGCCGTGTACCCCTGGAACCAACATCAGAAAATATAAAAATAAGTATTTTGCTTATAAAAAAGAAAATACTGGTGAGATATCAAATGCAGACATTTTAACATTAAAAACAAACACACAACTAAAATCTGGTACAGTACTAAAAATGGCCACCAGCTACAATTACTTTCTCCTGCAAGTAGTTAACTGAAAGTTTTTTTAAATTGAAAACACACATATGGCATCCACCGAGTGTTGTCCTGTCGCGTCTTCTTTATATTATTGCCGAGAAGATGCAAAATAATGAAAATAATAAAATCATTAATTACCAAAATAATAGAGAAAGTCAACACCACATTGCAAATAAACATTCATTCCAAATAAAGAAGCAGGGCGCGTCCGAGGGTGACTATATACCTAATAAGAATATAATCACCCTCGGACGCGCAATGCTTATTTCCAACAGCCTTCCTTCCTAAGAATCAGCCCTTCCGTCGTGTAGAGAGACGTTGTGTTACACTCCAAGGTGTTCCCCAGGTTGCCTTTCCTGAGCTTCGATCTTCCGGCTCTCGTTTAGTAGTTCTTGGAAACTACTCTGCATTAGGCCTTCAAATTGGGTATGGGGTGTAGAGAGATGGTGTGTTCCACTCCAAGGTGTTCCCCAGGTTGCCTTTCCTGAGCTTCGATCTTCCGGCTCTCGTTTAGTAGTTGTTGGAAACTACGCTGCATTAGGCCTTCAAATTGGGTATGGGGTGTAGCGAGAGGGTGTGTTACACTCCAAGGTGTTCCCCAGGTTGCCTTTCCTGAGCTTCGATCTTCCGGCTCTCGTTTAGTAGTTCTTGGAAACTACACTGCATTAGGCCTTCAAATTGGGTATGGGGTGTAGAGAGAGGGTGTGTTACACTCCAAGGTGTTCCCCAGGTTGCCTTTCCTGAGCTTCGATATTCCGGCTCTCGTTTAGTAGTTGTCGGAAACTACGCTGCATTAGGCCTACAAATTGGGTATGGGGCGTAGAGAGAGGGTGTGTTACACTCCAAGGTGTTCCCCAGGTTGCCTTTCCTGAGCTTCGATATTCCGGCTCTCGTTTAGTAGTTGTCGGAAACTACGCTGCATTAGGCCTACAAATTGGGTATGGGGTGTAGAGAGAGGGTGTGTTACACTCCAAGGTGTTCCCCAGGTTGCCTTTCCTGAGCTTCGATCTTCATGCTCTCGTTTAGTAGTTGTCGGAAACTACGCTGCATTAGGCCTACAAATTGGGTATGGGGTGTAGAGAGAGGGTTTGTTACACTCCAAGGTGTTCCCCAGGTTGCCTTTCCTGAGCTTCGATCTTCCGGCTCTCGTTTAGTAGTTGTTGGAAACTACGCTGCATTAGGCCTTCAAATTGGGTATGGGGTGTAGCGAGAGGGTGTGTTACACTCCAAGGTGTTCCCCAGGTTGCCTTTCCTGAGCTTCGATCTTCCGGCTCTCGTTTAGTAGTTCTTGGAAACTACACTGCATTAGGCCTTCAAATTGGGTATGGGGTGTAGAGAGAGGGTGTGTTACACTCCAAGGTGTTCCCCAGGTTGCCTTTCCTGAGCTTCGATATTCCGGCTCTCGTTTAGTAGTTGTCGGAAACTACGCTGCATTAGGCCTACAAATTGGGTATGGGGCGTAGAGAGAGGGTGTGTTACACTCCAAGGTGTTCCCCAGGTTGCCTTTCCTGAGCTTCGATATTCCGGCTCTCGTTTAGTAGTTGTCGGAAACTACGCTGCATTAGGCCTACAAATTGGGTATGGGGTGTAGAGAGAGGGTGTGTTACACTCCAAGGTGTTCCCCAGGTTGCCTTTCCTGAGCTTCGATCTTCATGCTCTCGTTTAGTAGTTGTCGGAAACTACGCTGCATTAGGCCTACAAATTGGGTATGGGGTGTAGAGAGAGGGTTTGTTACACTCCAAGGTGTTCCCCAGGTTGCCTTTCCTGAGCTTCGATCTTCCGGCTCTCGTTTAGTAGTTGTTGGAAACTACGCTGCATTAGGCCTTCAAATTGGGTATGGGGTGTAGCGAGAGGGTGTGTTACACTCCAAGGTGTTCCCCAGGTTGCCTTTCCTGAGCTTCGATCTTCCGGCTCTCGTTTAGTAGTTCTTGGAAACTACACTGCATTAGGCCTTCAAATTGGGTATGGGGTGTAGAGAGAGGGTGTGTTACACTCCAAGGTGTTCCCCAGGTTGCCTTTCCTGAGCTTCGATATTCCGGCTCTCGTTTAGTAGTTGTCGGAAACTACGCTGCATTAGGCCTACAAATTGGGTATGGGGTGTAGAGAGAGGGTGTGTTACACTCCAAGGTGTTCCCCAGGTTGCCTTTCCTGAGCTTCGATATTCCGGCTCTCGTTTAGTAGTTGTCGGAAACTACGCTGCATTAGGCCTACAAATTGGGTATGGGGTGTAGAGAGAGGGTGTGTTACACTCCAAGGTGTTCCCCAGGTTGCCTTTCCTGAGCTTCGATCTTCATGCTCTCGTTTAGTAGTTGTCGGAAACTACGCTGCATTAGGCCTACAAATTGGGTATGGGGTGTAGAGAGAGGGTTTGTTACACTCCAAGGTGTTCCCCAGGTTGCCTTTCCTGAGCTTCGATCTTCCGGCTCTCGTTTAGTAGTTGTTGGAAACTACGCTGCATTAGGCCTTCAAATTGGGTATGGGGTGTAGAGAGAGGGTGTGTTACACTCCAAGGTGTTCCCCAGGTTGCCTTTCCTGAGCTTCGATCTTCCGGCTCTCGTTTAGTAGTTCTTGGAAACTACACTGCATTAGACCTTCAAATTGGGTATGGGGTGTAGAGAGAGGGTGTGTTACACTCTAAGGTGTTCCCCAGGTTTCCTTGCCATTGCTTCGGTCTTCCGACTCTCGTTTAGTAGTTGTAGAAAAGTACACTGCATTAGGCCATACAAAATGGGTATGGGGTGGAGAGAGATGGTGTGTTACACTCCAAGGTGTTCCCCAGGTTGCCTTTCCTGAGCTTCTATCTTCAGGCTCTCATTAAATTGTGGTTAAATGGAACAACTGCATTTGGCGTACTAGTTGGTTTGGGGCCTACTATCGGTGTCTGCCACTCCTTGCTGTTCTCCTCCACTGAACAAAGCTGTGCCGCCTGTTTACTACGGTTGCCAATTTTGAACTGCATTTCGACTACTTACTGATTTGGCCCTACTCTCTGTGTCAGCCTCTCATTCCAGTTGTCCTCCACTGCAATGCCCCCTGGTTATTCCTGTGTTACCAATTTTGAACTGCATTTAGCCCACTTTCTTCTTTGGGCCTATATCTGTGTTTCCACTTCATCGTGCCCATTGCCCAGCCAGTGATAGATGAGTCTGCTGGTACATTGACCCATAACGCAACATTCCCCGTGCACGCTACACAACAACATTGTGACCCTGCTGAAAGTCAGGTTGCTCTTCCCGCATACCATACCACCTTACACGGGGACAAAGAGGAAGGTGCAGATGAAAGTGCAGGTTCCTTCATCAGGTGGGGGGAGGAATACTAGTTGGCGACGTCACTGGCACAGGGCCTCTCATAGTACGCAAAAGTGTTGCTGCCGGTGGGAGGCGCCCCCGCCGTGCAAACACACCGCTGTACTTTGAGGGGCCCTGTGCCAGTGCCAATGCCAACGAGTGGGCCCCCCCTGCTTGCTCAGGTTCACAGCACTTGCAAAGTTGAAATACTTACCTCTCCCTGCTCCACTGCCGTGACGTGGTCCAGATTTCCTGGGCCCACTAATTACTTGAACCAGCCCTACCCCCCACAACTTTAGCCAAATGACCCCCAATTTCAAATGCCTTCCAATTATTGTAAGGTAAATTACGCTTGACAAGCTTCATTAAGAAGAATGGATGGTTTTGACATTAAAATGGGCACTCTAGGTGTTTTCCTGGCCCCCACTCACTGCCGACTATGCTGCCCCATTGACTTGCATTGGGTTTCGTGTTTCGGTCGATCCCGACTTTACGTCATAATCGGCCGATTTCACTCGACCCGACTTTGGACATAGTCGGGTTTCGCAAAACCCGGCTCGACTCTAAAAAGGTCAAGGTCGCTCAACTCTAGCGTCTTGTATTTGACATGCAGCAGGTTGAGCACAGGTATTAGAATATTGGATGGTGCCCTCGTCTGAGTAACTTACTATTGTCCTTCAAGCCAATGACGCCACTCCTCGAATGCCCACTTCATGGCCAGCAACTCTCGATTGCCCACATCATAATTACGCTCAGCGGGCGAAAACTTCCTGGAAAAGAAAGCACATGGTTTCATCACTGAGCAATCAGAACCTCTCTGTGACAAAACCGCCCCTGCTCCAATCTCAGAAGCATCAACCTCGACCTGGAACGGAAGAGAAACATCTGGCTGACACAACACAGGGGCAGAACAAAAACGACGCTTCAACTCCTGAAAAGCTTCCACAGCAGCAGAAGACCAATTAACCAAATCAGCACCCTTCTTGGTCAAATCGGTCAATGGTTTGGCAATGCTAGAAAAATTACAGATGAAGCGACGATAAAAATTAGCAAAGCCCAGGAACTTTTGCAGACTTTTCAGAGATGTCGGCTGAATCCAATCCTGGATGGCTTGGACCTTAACTGGATCCATCTCGATAGTAGAAGGGGTAAAGATGAACCCCAAAAATGAAACTTTCTGCACACCGAAGAGACACTTTGATCCCTTCACAAACAAAGAGTTAGCACGCAGGACCTGAAAAACCATTCTGACCTGCTTCACATGAGACTCCCAATCATCTGAGAAGATCAAAATGTCATCCAAGTACACAATCAGGAATTTATCCAGGTACTCACGGAAGATGTCATGCATAAAAGACTGAAACACAGATGGAGCATTGGCAAGTCCGAACGGCATCACTAGATACTCAAAATGACCCTCGGGCGTATTGAATGCAGTTTTCCATTCATCTCCTTGCCTGATTCTCACCAGATTATACGCACCACGAAGATCTATCTTAGTGAACCAACTAGCCCCCTTAATCCGAGCAAACAAGTCAGATAACAATGGCAAGGGATACTGAAATTTAACAGTGATCTTATTAAGAAGGCGGTAATCAATACACGGTCTCAGCGAACCATCCTTCTTGGCTACAAAGAAGAACCCTGCTCCCAGTGGTGATGACGATGGGCGAATATGTCCCTTCTCCAGGGATTCCTTCACATAACTGCGCATAGCGGCGTGTTCGGGCACGGATAAATTAAATAATCGACCTTTAGGGAATTTACTACCAGGAATCAAATTGATAGCACAATCACAATCCCTATGCGGAGGTAGAGCATCGGACTTGGGCTCTTCAAATACATCCTGATAATCAGACAAGAACTCTGGAACCTCAGAAGGGGTGGATGACGAAATCGACAAAAATGGAACATCACCATGTACCCCCTGACAACCCCAGCTGGATACCGACATGGAATTCCAATCCAATACTGGATTATGGGTTTGTAGCCATGGCAACCCCAACACGACCACATCATGCAGATTATGCAGCACCAGAAAGCGAATAACCTCCTGATGTGCAGGAGCCATGCACATGGTCAGCTGGGCCCAGTATTGAGGTTTATTCTTGGCCAAAGGTGTAGCATCAATTCCTCTCAATGGAATAGGACACCGCAAAGGCTCCAAGAAAAACCCACAACGTTTAGCATAATCCAAATCCATCAGATTCAGGGCAGCGCCCGAATCCACAAACGCCATGACAGAAAACGACGACAAAGAGCATATCAAGGTAATGGACAGAAGGAATTTGGACTGTACAGTACCAATGACGGCAGACCTAGCGGACCGCTTAGTGCGCTTAGGACAATCAGAAATAGCATGAGTGGAATCACCACAGTAGAAACACAGACCATTCAGACGTCTGTATTCCTGCCGTTCAACTCTAGTCATAGTCCTATCGCACTGCATAGGCTCAGGTTTAACCTCAGGCAGTACCGCCAAATGGTGCACAGATTTACGCTCGCGCAAGCGTCGACCGATCTGAATGGCCAAAGACAAAGACTCATTCAAACCAGCAGGTATAGGAAATCCCACCATGACATCCTTAAGAGCCTCAGAGAGACCCTTTCTGAACAAAGCTGCCAGCGCAGATTCATTCCACTGAGTGAGTACTGACCATTTCCAAAATTTCTGACAATATACTTCTATATCATCCTGACCCTGGCACAAAGCCAGCAAATTTTTCTCAGCCTGATCCACTGAATTAGGCTCATCGTACAGCAATCAGAGCGCCAGGAAAAACGCATCGACACTACTCAATGCAGGGTCTCCTGGCGCAAGAGAAAATGCCCAGTCTTGAGGGTCGCCGCGCAAAAAAGAAATAATAATCAAAACCTGTTGAATAGGATTACCAGAAGAATGAGGTTTCAAGGCCAGAAATAGCTTACAATTATTTTTGAAACTTAGAAACTTAGTTCTATCTCCAAAAAACAAATCAGGAATAGGAATTCTTGGTTCTAACATAGATTTCTGATCAATAGTATCTTGAATTTTTTGTACATTTATAACGAGATTATCCATTGAAGAGCACAGACCCTGAATATCCATGTTCACACCTGTGTCCAGAATCACCCAAATGTCTAGGGGAAAAAAAAAAAGTGAACACAGAGCAGAAAAAAAAAAATGATGTCAGAACTTTTTCTTTCCCTCTATTGAGAATCATTAGTTTGGCTCCTTGTACTGTTATGTTTGCTAATGACAGGTGTTATGAAGGCAATCCAGAAACACAGTGTGCTTAGCGATCAGAGCGCACACAGTGATCTGACAAATACCCAAAAATACAAGAACGAGCTCTGAGACGTGGAAACTCTGTAGACTGCACACCTGATCCTATCCTAAAAACAACTAAAAGCGGCTGTGGATTGCGCCTAACAACTACCTAGGCAACTCGGCACAGCCTAAGAAACTAGCTAGCCTGAAGATAGAAAAATAGGCCTGACTTGCCCCAGAGAAATTCCCCAAAGGAAAAGGCAGCCCCCCACATATAATGACTGTGAGTAAGATGAAAAGACAAAACGTAGGGATGAAATAGATTCAGCAAAGTGGGGCCCGATATTCTAGGACAGAGCGAGGACAGTAAAGCGAACTTTGCAGTCTACAAAAAACCCTAAAGCAAAACCACGCAAAGGGGGCAAAAAAAACCCACCGTGCCGAACTAACGGCACGGCGGTACACCCTTTGCGTCTCAGAGCTTCCAGCAAAACAAAAGACAAGCTGGACAGAAAAAAAAGCAACAAAAAAGCAAAAGGCACTTAGCTATACAGAGCAGCAGGTCACAGGAACAATCAGGAGAAGCTCAGATCCAACACTGGAACATTGACAAGGAGCAAGGATAGCAGAATCAGGTGGAGTTAAGTAATGAAGCAGTTAACGAGCTCACCAGAACACCTGAGGGAGGAAGCTCAGAAGCTGCAGTACCACTTGTGACCACAGGAGTGAATTCCGCCACAGAATTCACAACAGGCTTCGTAAGAAGCATTTCAAGGTCCTGGAGTGGCCTAGCCAGTCTCCAGATCTGAACCCTATAGAAAACCTTTGGAGGGAGTTGAAAGTCTGTGTTGCCAAGCGAAAAGCCAAAAACATCACTGCTCTAGAGGAGATCTGCATGGAGGAATGGGCCAACATACCAACAACAGTGTGTGGCAACCTTGTGAAGACTTACAGAAAACGTTTGACCTCTGTCATTGCCAACAAAGGATATATTACAAAGTATTGAGATGAAATTTTGTTTCTGACCAAATACTTATTTTCCACCATAATATGCAAATAAAATGTTAAAAAAACAGACAATGTGATTTTCTGGATTTTTTTTTCTCCGTTTGTCTCCCATAGTTGAGGTCTACCTATGATGTAAATTACAGACGCCTCTCATCTTTTTAAGTGGTGGAACTTGCACTATTGCTGACTGACTAAATACTTTTTTGCCCCACTGTATATGTATATATATATATATATATATATATATATATATATATATATATATATATATATATATATATATATATATAATATATAAAAAAAGCAAAGGTCATTTGTGGTGCGCAATGCATCCCTGGGAACGGAAGCTGCCGCATGCACTGCTGAGAACCGGGAGAACTCTGGGGGGCTGTCGGAAGGTAAGTATATCCATATTTTATATTTTTATTCTTTTTTTTACACAAATATGGAACCCAGGGCCGGAAGGAGAGTCTCCTCTCCTCCAGACCCTGGGAACCATCCGCGACACGCCGTATAAGAGGACACCCGGTGTATAAGATGACCCCCGAAAAGTTGGGGGTCATCTTATACGCCCAGTCGTCTTATACGCTGAAAAATAGGGTATATGTTTTTAAAACGATATAAAAAAATATATAAAAGTTCAAATCTCCCCCTTCCGCAACATTCAAAATAAAACAATAAAAAAAAATCAAACATACACATATTTGGTATCGTTGGTTTCAGAATCACCTGATCTATCAATAAAAAAAGATTAACCTGATTGCTAAATGGCGTATTGAGAAAAAAAGTCAAGACACCAGAATGACATTTGTTTGGTTACTGCGACTTAGATAAAAAACAACCTAGACATATTTGGTGGCTATGAACTCATAATGACCTGGAGAATCAAAATGGCAGGTCAGATTTAGCATTTAGTGAACCTAGTAAAAAAGCCAAACAACAAACAAGTGTGGGATTGATCTTTTTTTTGCAATTTCACCGCACTTGGATTTTTTTTCCCGTTTTCTAGTACTCGACATGGTAAAACAAATGGTGTCATTCAAAATTACAAGTCGTCCCGCAGAAAAAAGACCTCACATGGCCATATTGATGGAAAAATAAAAAGTTATGGTTCTGAGAAGAAGGAGTGCGAAAAACGAAATCGCAAAACCTGAAAAAGCTCTGGGGGTTAAGGGGTTAATTAAAACTACCATATAGCTAACCCCAAATGGTTTAGGAACTACAACCTGTTCTGAAAAGATCACATTTTGTTTGTTAGCAGTTCAGTATGGTCGGATGTAAGTGAACCCTGGGCCAACTATAGTCTGGTCCTAGAAGGTTGTCTGAGACTACAAGTGATGATCTAGTAATCAATATGATGCGATGGGGGTCAGACACCAAGCACAGCAAACAATGTACAAGACTGGTCTATTATTTTTCATGCATTGCTCATATTTGGCCGACACAGAATTTAGCTGATTAGTGATTGTTGGACCACCACCAATCTCATATTGAAAGCATACCCTATGAAAAGGTTATAAATTGTTATTATGGATATCTGATATTTAAGAGTGTGAATTTTTAGCTTGTAATGGAGGCCATTGAAATAAATATGAGGCCATATGGAGGCCATTGAAATAAATCATCCATAAAATACTTGGAAAGCTCATGTCAACCATAGAAAAGTGTCACTACCCCTGCTTCTAGGGCTATAGGACAGTAGGACAAATGGAAAGAGCTGTCTAGTGTATAGAGAACATTTTCATTTTAAGCTCTGAAAATTGCAGCTGTAGACCAGTGAAAGATACTAACAGGATACAGATGTAATACGTGATGAAAAATACTATGTACGTAAATACAGCATGAAGGATCGTTCCTATGTACTCTTGGCGTTGACCAGAATCAGTTCCAAAACTACAGAGCCAGTGACAAGTGGTGAGATCAGCTCCACCTTACGCCCCGGCCGACACACGTTCAATAGAATGTAATTAGGAATTAAATCATTCATATAACCTTTTGTGGGTGGTTCAGAACTGGTTCAGCAGGTTACGTAAACATCAGTATATCACAAATCCACACACAGAAACACCAATGCGTTTGTACAGAGAATCCAAAATATATTAGGATATAGGATTAAATTAGAATTAAGACCCAACGTGGTGAAAACTAGAAATAATACTGGCACCAAGGCAGACTGTATAAAGAGTTGATTTATGACAATCTAGATATATCATTTAAGCCAAAGTAATGAGGTCATGATGTGGCAGTTTTCTGAAGAAGGAGATCCAGCTCGCCTTCTTTTAGATGTCATGACTCAGCATTGCCAAAAGTTGACTTGCAAAATAGTTCTTAATTTAAACTGGTAATGTTAATGAGTTGTGCAAAAATGTGCCCGAAATTAGTAATTAGCATTTAATTGGCTAACCGAAAAGGGTGAAATTAGATGACAGGGACTGTCTAAACTGTTACCATTACTTTGAAAGGTGTTGTCAATTTTGAAAACCTCTTTCCTTATCCTGTACTGTACCTGATCAGAAAATCCTTTGCTTACAGTCCTTATCTCTTGGAGAGAGACTGGAGAGCAGTTACAACGTTGTGTGTCTGTAACACGCTCACCTAGAAACTCCAGTTACTGGTTATCACTAAGTGATTATTCATTTTTTTCTTGTTAAAATAACCCTAAACCTGTTGTTTGAAAAAAAGAAAAACAAAACAGAAACTCTACTAAATATGCAAATAAAGGTTCTAATGGTGGAAAATCATTAGGGCTGGTCAGCAGGTCAATCACAGGGTGGCTTCTGCACCAATGAGGGTGAACCGCATCCTATTTAAATCCCCACAGTTCTCCCTGTCATTTGCTGTCCTCATGTATTTCTGCTGCTAACTACCACCTCCAGGTGGGACCTGACAACACCTGAACCTCGGATGCCCCTTCACTAAACAACATACCAGAACTCTAAGGAGTGTCCACTGGATCTGCATTTGTCTCACTGTGTGGTGTGGCCCAGAAGAAGTAAGAGTGGCCTAACATTCATACAGTTGACCTGACTAAACCTCCACTGGCAGGTAAGGAAAGGATTCTTCAGATATTTCAGATATGTAACCCCCTAAATTTACATAGAATGGATGACTATGAGGGATGATATTAAAAATCCTTTTTTCCATTATTGCTGGCGTGACTGTCCCACTCATTATCTTCTGACGAAAGTTGGTCCCACTGTCTCACCCTGCCCCTAATGAGATATTTATATAGTTAGTTGTTTGTATTATCTACTTTTGTAGAGAAAAATAGGGGCAGTGAGACGCCATTGAGCGGGGGCGCCAATTCGAATCACAGTCCAGCATAGGGAAAGCATCCCTGTATGTATTGTGAGATGTTGACTCACTTGGCTTCTTGCAATGGTAGACTCAAAAAGGCCTCTTGAGGTAAATCAGCCACTAGTTTATTAAAAGCACCCCATAAACCTTAGTGGGGTTGAATAAAGTAAACATGGCCTTTCTCGCCTAACGGAAAAACAAAACAAAAATAAAATACAAAAGAGTCCTTTCCCTGCAGGCTTTACTCGCAGATACCACACAATGTCCTCAGCTCCTCCTGGAGCCACGTGGCAGTTCCTCCTCTCCCAAGTCACAACACACACTGACTGTCTAGACAAGCTGTTTAACCCCTTAACGACCGCCGATACGCCTTTTAACGGCGGCCGCTAAGGGTACTTAAACCACAGCGCCGTTAATTAACGGCGCTGCGGAAAAAGTAAATAGTGCCCCCCAGAGTCGGATTTTCTCCGGGGTCTCGGCTGCCGGGGGTAGCAGAGACCCCAGAGAATATGATTCGGGGTTTTTTTTAGCAACCCCGCATTTGCGATCGCCGATAATTAACCGTTTACCGGCGATCGCAAAAAAGAAAAAAAAAACGCGATTTCTTTTTAATTTCTCTGTCCTCCGATGTGATCGCACATCAGAGGACAGAGAAATGGGGTCCCAGGTAGCCCCCCAATACTTACCTGTCTCCCTCGGTGCTCCTCGTGGCTCCCGATGGGCGCCGCCATCTTCAAAATGGCGGGCGCATGCGCAGAGCACCCGCCAGCCGGCACCGGGAGAATCTTTGGGGTCTCGGCTGCCGGGGGTAGCCGAGACCCCAAAGAACATGATCGGGGTCGGTTTTACCGACCCCTGTTTTGCGATCACCGGTAATTAACTGTTTACCGGCGACTGCAAAAAAAAAAAAAAGCAAAAGTGTAATTCTCTGTCCTCTGATGTGATCGCACATCAGAGGACAGAGAAATAGGGGGATTCGGGGACCCTATTATACTTACCGGTGTCCCTGGGTCCTCCTGCTGCTCCTCCTGGCCGCCGGCGTCTTCTTGGCAAAAGAAAATGGCGGGCGCATGCGCAGTGCGCCCGCCATCTGTCGCCATCTGCCGGCCGGCAGGAGAAGAGCAGTTGGGGCTAAAATTAGGGTTAGGGCTAGGGTTAGGGTTAGGGCTAGGGCTAGGGTTAGGGTTAGGGTTAGGGTTAGGGCTAGGGTTCGGGCTAAATTTAGGGTTAGGGTTGGGGCTAAATTCAGGGTTAGGGTTGGGGCTAAATTTAGGGTTAGGGTTCTTTCACACTTACGTCGGTACGGGGCCGTCACAATGCGTCGGCCCGACATACCGACGCACGTTGTGAAAATTGTGCACAACGTGGGCAGCGGATGTAGTTTTTCAACGCATCCGCTGCCCAATCTATGTCCTGGGGAGGAGGGGGCGGAGTTACGGCCACGCATGCGCGGTCAGAAATGGCGGACGCGACGTACAAAAAAAACGTTACATTGAACGTCTTTTGTGCCGATGGTCCGCCAAAACACAACTGATCCAGTGCACGACGGACGCGACGTGTGGCCATCCGTCGCGATCCGTCGGCAATACAAGTCTATGGGCAAAAAACGCATCCAGCGGGCACATTTTCAGGATCCGTTTTTTGTCCAAAACGACGGATTGTGACAGATGCCAAACGACGCAAGTGTGAAAGTAGGGCTAGGGTTAGGGTTGGGGCTAAAGTAAGGGCTAGGGTTGGGGCTAAAGTTAGGGTTAGAGTTGGGATTAGGGTTAGGGTTTGGATTAGGGTTGGTATTAGGGTTAGGGTTGGCATTAGGGTTACGCTTGGGATTAGGGTTAGGTTTGGGATTAGGGTTAAGGTTAGGGTTGTCATTAGGGGTGTATTGGGATTAGGGTTAGGTTTGAGGTTAGGGTTGAGATTAGGATTAGGGGTGTGTTGGATTTATGGTTTTGATTAGGGTTATGGTTAGGGTTGACATTAGGGTTGTTTTGGGGTAAGGGTTGTGATTATCGTTAGGGTTAGTGATTAGGATTATGGATCGGGTTGGGATTAGGGTTAGGGGTGTGTTGTGGTTAGGGTTGGAGCTAGAATTGGGGGGTTTCCACTGTTTAGGTACATCAGGGGGTCTCCAAACACGACAGCCAATTTTGCGCTCAAAAAGTCAAATGGTGCTCCCTCCCTTCTGAGCTCTGCCATGCGCCCAAACAGTGGGTTACCCCCACATATGGGGCATCAGCGTACTCGGGATAAATTGGACAACAACATTTGGGGTCCAATTTCTCCTGTTACCCTTGTGAAAATAAAAACTTGGGGGCTACAAAATCTTTTGTGGAAAAAAAAATATTTTTTATTTTCACGACTCTGCATTCTAAACTTCTGTGAAGCACTTGGGCAATCAAAGTTCTCACCACACATCTAGATAAGTTCCTTGGGGGGTCTAGTTTCCAAAACGGGGTCACTTGTAAGGGGTTACTACTATTTACGTACATCAGGGGCTCTGCAAACGCAACATAACGCCCACAGACCATTCTATCAAAGTCTGCATTCCAAAACGGCGCTCCTTCCCTTCCGAGCTCTGCCGTGCGTCCAAACAGTGGTTTACCCCCCATATGGCACATCAGTGTACTCTGGATAAATTGGACAACAACTTTAGTTGTCCAATTTCTCTTGTTACCCTTGTGAAAATAAAAACTTGGGGGCTAAAAAATCTTTTTTGTGGAAAAAAAATATTTTTTATTTTCACGACTCTGCATTCTAAACTTCTGTGAAGCACTTGGGCATTCAAAGTTCTCACCACACATCTAGATAAGTTCCATGGGGGATTCTAGTTTCCAAAATGGGGTCACGTGTGGGGGGTTTCCACTGTTTAGGCACATCAGGGGCTCTCCAAACGCGACATGGCGTCCGATCTCAATTCCAGACAATTCTACATTGAAAAAGTAAAACGGCACTCCTTCTCTTCCAAGCTCTGCAGTGCGCCCAAACAGTGGTTTACCCTCACATATGGGGTATCGACGTATTCAGGAGAAATCACACAACAACTTTTGTGGTCTAATTTCTCCTGTTACCCTTGTGAAAATAAGAATTTGTGGGCGAAAATATCAATTTTGTGTAAACAAATGCGATTTTTTATTTTCACGGCTCTACGTTATAAACTTCTGTGAAGCTCTTGGGGGTTCAAAGTGCTCATCACACATCTAGATAAGTTCCTTAAGGGGTCTAGTTTACAAAATGGTGTCACTTGTGGGGGGTTTCCACTGTTTAGGCACATCAGGGGCTCTTTAAACGTGACATGGCGTCCGAACTCAATTCCAGCCAATTCTGCATTGAAAAAGTCAAACGGCGCTCCTTCACTTCCAAGTTCTGCGGTGCACCCAAACAGTAGTTTACCCCCACATATGGGGTATTGACGTATTCAGGAGAAATTGCATAACAAAATTTATGGTTATATTTCTGTTTTTACACTTGTGAAAATAAAAAAAATGGTTCTGAATTAAGATGTTTGCAAAAAAAAGTTAAATGTTCATTTTTTCCTTCCACATTGTTTCAGTTCCTGTGAAGCACGTATAGGGTTAATAAACTTCTTGAATGTGGTTTTGAGAACCTTGAGGGGTGTAGTTTTTAGAGTGGTGTCACACTTCATGATTTTCTATCATATAGACCCCTCAAAATGACTTCAAATGTGATGTGGTCCCTAAAAAAAATGGTGTTGTAAAAATGAGAAATTGCTGGTCAACTTTTAACCCTTATAACTCCCTAACAAAACAAAAAAAATTGTTTCCAAAATTGTGCTGATGTAAAGTAGACATGTGGGAAATGTTATTTATTAACTATTTTTCATGACATATCTTTCTGATTTAAGGGCATAAAAATACAAAGTTTGAAAATTGCAAAATTTTAAATTTTTTTGCCATATTTCCGTTTTTTTATAAATAATCGCAAGTAATATCGAAAAAATGTTACCACTAACATGAAGTACAATATGTCATGAAAAAACAGTCTCAGAATCAGCGGGATCCGTTGAAGCGTTCCAGAGTTATAACCTCATAAAGTGACAGTGGTCAGAATTGCAAAAATTGGCTCGGTCATTAAGTACCAAATTGGCTCTGTCACTAAGGGTTTAAACTAGACCGTGTGATGGTCACCTGACCATTACATCATCCCAGGTCCTGTCAGTACACATGGCGGTGTCGGCTCTGCAGGTGGAGATATGGTGAGCACTATGGGTGCCCACAAAAACCATTTAGAATTGAGAGTCCTCAGTGGTTGATACCTTTTAATGGCTAACTGAAAAGATGGTAACAAATGTTAGGAGTTGAGTTTCCTCTGCTGCACAGGGGGAATCTCGATCCGTGTCTGCTGCGGTCTCCCATTCGGTATCGGCCGCAGTGGGCTCTGCTCAGCGGAGATGTCGCTCCCAGCGTCTCGCTGGGGCTGATTCGGTGCATAGGGTCACTACTGCCTTTTCTGGCTTTCCTCTGGGACTAAGTCCTTGTTTAGACCAAGAGAAGGAAAAAGATCATGTCCATAAAAATGGGAGCACCTCAGACCAAAATCAAAAAATACAAAATTCTTTATTGATCAGTATAACTGAATACCACACACAAAAAAACACAATTAAAAACATTTAAAAATACAGCACCAAGAAACACAGCAGTCATATCCTAATATAGGGAAAATGACAACCCACAGCCCAATCCCCTCCCAAGCAGACAAAGATATATAAGCATGAACAAATGCAGTAATTCCCAAACAAGGTAATATATAAACATGCACTATATAAGAAAAAAAAAAACTCTCTCTTAACCTCAAATAGAGCGGTACAAAGTGTACACACCCAGAGGACTACTGACATCACAGTACCATACAGCCCTAAAAGGACAATAATGATGTACTAAACGGTACGTAACAAACAGGACTGGGCAGCTGTGATAAGAGGGAACTCATTCCACAGGGGTAATGAGCATGCCGAGCATGGTAATCACACATATATCAAAATGTGGAGAAAAAAAAATACAATTACATAGTAACATAGTAACATAGTAACATAGTTAGTAAGGCCGAAAAAAGACATTTGTCCATCCAGTTCAGCCTATATTCCATCATAATAAATCATAATAAATACCCAGATCTACGTCCTTCTACAGAACCTAATAATTGTATGATACAATATTGTTCTGCTCCAGGAAGACATCCAGGCCTCTCTTGAACCCCTCGACTGAGTTCGCCATCACCACCTCCTCAGGCAAGCAATTCCAGATTCTCACTGCCCTAACAGTAAAGAATCCTCTTCTATGTTGGTGGAAAAACCTTCTCTCCTCCAGACGCAAAGAATGCCCCCTTGTGCCCGTCACCTTCCTTGGTATAAACAGATCCTCAGCGAGATATTTGTATTGTCCCCTTATATACTTATACATGGTTATTAGATCGCCCCTCAGTCGTCTTTTTTCTAGACTAAATAATCCTAATTTCGCTAATCTATCTGGGTATTGTAGTTCTCCCATCCCCTTTATTAATTTTGTTGCCCTCCTTTGTACTCTCTCTAGTTCCATTATATCCTTCCTGAGCACCGGTGCCCAAAACTGGACACAGTACTCCATGTGCGGTCTAACTAGGGAATTGTACAGAGGCAGTATAATGCTCTCATCATGTGTATCCAGACCTCTTTTAATGCACCCCATGATCCTGTTTGCCTTGGCAGCTGCTGCCTGGCACTGGCTGCTCCAGGTAAGTTTATCATTAACTAGGATCCCCAAGTCCTTCTCCCTGTCAGATTTACCCAGTGGTTTCCCGTTCAGTGTGTAATGGTGATATTGATTCCCTCTTCCCATGTGTATAACCTTACATTTATCATTGTTAAACCTCATCTGCCACCTTTCAGCCCAAGTTTCCAACTTATCCAGATCCATCTGTAGCAGAATACTATCTTCTCTTGTATTAACTGCTTTACATAGTTTTGTATCATCTGCAAATATCGATATTTTACTGTGTAAACCTTCTACCAGATCATTAATGAATATGTTGAAGAGAACAGGTCCCAATACTGACCCCTGCGGTACCCCACTGGTCACAGCGACCCAGTTAGAGACTATACCATTTATAACCACCCTCTGCTTTCTATCACTAAGCCAGTTACTAACCCATTTACACACATTTTCCCCCAGACCAAGCATTCTCATTTTGTGTACCAACCTCTTGTGCGGCACGGTATCAAACGCTTTGGAAAAAATCGAGATATACCACGTCCAATGACTCACCGTGGTCCAGCCTGTAGCTTACCTCTTCATAAAAACTGATTAGATTGGTTTGACAGGAGCGATTTCTCATAAACCCATGCTGATATGGAGTTAAACAGTTATTCTCATTGAGATAATCCAGAATAACATCCCTCAGAAACCCTTCAAATATTTTACCAACAATAGAGGTTAGACTTACTGGCCTATAATTTCCAGGTTCACTTTTAGAGCCCTTTTTGAATATTGGCACCACATTTGCTATGCGCCAGTCCTGCGGAACAGACCCTGTCGCTATAGAGTCACTAAAAATAAGAAATAATGGTTTATCTATTACATTACTTAGTTCTCTTAGTACTCGTGGGTGTATGCCATCCGGACCCGGAGATTTATCTATTTTAATCTTATTTAGCCGGTTTCGCACCTCTTCTTGGGTTAGATTGGTGACCCTTAATATAGGGTTTTCATTGTTTCTTGGGATTTCACCTAGCATTTCATTTTCCACCGTGAATACCGTGGAGAAGAAGGTGTTTAATATGTTAGCTTTTTCCTCGTCATCTACAACCATTCTTTCCTCACTATTTTTTAAGGGGCCTACATTTTCAGTTTTTATTCTTTTACTATTGATATAGTTGAAGAACAGTTTGGGATTAGTTTTACTCTCCTTAGCAATGTGCTTCTCTGTTTCCTTTTTGGCAGCTTTAATTAGTTTTTTAGATAAAGTATTTTTCTCCCTATAGTTTTTTAGAGCTTCAATGGTGCCATCCTGCTTTAGTAGTGCAAATGCTTTCTTTTTACTGTTAATTGCCTGTCTTACTTCTTTGTTTAGCCACATTGGGTTTTTCCTATTTCTAGTCCTTTTATTCCCACAAGGTATAAACCGCTTACACTGCCTATTTAGGATGTTCTTAAACATTTCCCATTTATTATCTGTATTCTCATTTCTGAGGATATTGTCCCAGTCTACCAGATTAAGGGCATCTCTAAGCTGTTCAAACTTTGCCTTCCTAAAGTTCAATGTTTTTGTGACTCCCTGACAAGTCCCCCTAGTGAAAGACAGGTGAAACTGCACAATATTGTGGTCGCTATTTCCTAAATGCCCAACCACCTGCAGATTTGTTATTCTGTCAGGTCTATTAGATAGTATTAGGTCTAAAAGTGCTGCTCCTCTGGTTGGATTCTGCACCAATTGTGAAAGATAATTTTTCTTGGTTATTAGCAGAAACCTGTTGCCTTTATGGGTTTCACAGGTTTCTGTTTCCCAGTTAATATCCGGGTAGTTAAAGTCCCCCATAACCAGGACCTCATTATGGGTTGCAGCTTCATCTATCTGCTTTAGAAGTAGACTTTCCATGCTTTCTGTTATATTTGGGGGTTTGTAACAGACCCCAATGAGAATTTTGTTACCATTTTTCCCTCCATGAATTTCAACCCATATGGACTCGACATCCTCATTCCCTTCGCTAATATCCTCCCTTAAAGTGGACTTTAGACAAGACTTTACATAGAGACAAACCCCTCCTCCTCTCCGATTTTTACGATCCTTTCTAAACAGACTGTAACCCTGTAAGTTAACTGCCCAGTCATAGCTTTCATCTAACCATGTCTCGGTTATTCCCACTATGTCAAAGTTACCTGTAGATATTTCTGCTTCTAGTTCTTCCATCTTGTTTGTCAGGCTTCTGGCGTCTGCGAGCATGCAGTTTAGAGGATTTTGTTTTGTTCCAATCTCCTCACCGTGGATTGTTTTAGAAATGTTCTTACCTCCCTTCTGAGTATGTTTTCCTGGGTCGTCTTTGTTCGAGTCTAATGCTTTTCTTCCCGTCCCCTCTTCTTCTAGTTTAACGCCCTCCTGATGAGTGTAGCGAGTCTTCTGGCGAATGTGTGTTTCCCAGGTTTGTTGAGGTGTAGTCCGTCTCTGGCGAGGAGTCCATCATACCAGTAATTCACACCGTGATCCAGGAATCCAAATCCTTGTTGTCTGCACCATCGTCTTAGCCAGTTGTTTGCATCAAGGATCCTGTTCCATCTCCTGGTGCCATGCCCGTCTACTGGAAGGATAGAAGAAAAAACTACCTGTGCATCCAGTTCCTTTACTTTCTTCCCCAACTCTTCAAAGTCCTTGCAGATTGTCGGTAGGTCCTTCCTTGCCGTGTCATTGGTGCCAACATGTATCAGAAGAAATGGGTGGACGTCCTTGGAGCTGAAGAGCTTTGGTATCCTATCGGTCACATCCTTGATCATCGCACCTGGAAGGCAGCATACTTCTCTTGCAGTTATGTCCGGTCTGCAGATGGCTGCTTCTGTGCCTCTCAGTAGTGAGTCTCCCACCACCACCACTCTTCGTTGCTTCTTGGCTGTACTTTTTGCTGTCACTTGTTGCTGTGTGCCCTTTTCTTTTTTGCTTGCTGGTATTGCTTCATTCTTAGGTGTGCCATCTTCATCCTCTACAAAGATTTGATATCGGTTCTTCAGTTGTGTGGTTGGTGATTTCTCCATGGTCTTCTTGCTTCTTTTGGTCACATGCTTCCACTCATCTGCTTTTGGAGGTTCTCTGACACTTTTTGCACCTTCTGTGACCAGTAGAGATGCTTCTGTTCTGTCTAGAAAGTCTTCATTCTCTTTGATGAGTTTCAAAGTTGCTATTCTTTCTTCCAGACCCCGCACCTTTTCTTCTAAAAGGGCCACTAGTAGTGTTGAGCGATACCTTCCGATATCGGAAAGTATCGGTATCGGTTTGGATCGGCCGATATTCAAAAAATATCGGATATCGCCGATACCGATACCCGATCCCAATGCAAGTCAATGGGACCAAAATATCGGAATTAAAATAAACCCTTTCTTTCCTTGTAGGTTCATTCTACATGAAGGAAAACAACTAAGAATAATGCCGGATGTATTTGGGGAGGTGGCGGAGACATTAAAGTCATAGAGGTTTATCCCAATCAAATAGAATAGCATGTTTTTTGTTTTTTTTTAAGACGTTCGGAGTGACAAAGATATTGACTATGTAAATTTTTTTTTTATTTTGTCAGATATTGATGTTTCACTATTCCACGCCCTTCCCCTTCTTTTTTTTCTTTTTTTTTTTCTTTTCCCACACTTTCATCTTCATCATCATCAGCATCTTTGACATCAACTTCTTCACCTTATTCATCTTCTTCTTCATCTTCTACCTATTTTTTTTTTTTTATTACATTCTTCATATTCATTTTATTCAACTATTATTATTCTTCTTATTCTACATATTCTTTTTATTCCACTGTTATTATTCTTCCTATTCTACTTCTTCATCATATTCTCATTTGTGACAGGCATTCCCGTAGTTGTTATCTATAAAAGTTTGAAGATTACACCTTCCGTTCTGCCAGTCACAAAAGTTACATTTGTCCGCGTTCAGTTTGGCCTGCAGCATCAGGCTTTATCCAGGGGCACCACGAGGAGGAACGGACTCACCCCCATACACTGCTTAGTCTTCTTCTGCATATAATTTAGATAATATCTTTTGCTCTGATATTAAGTCTTATGCTTAATGTTCTTCTGCTCTTTGTTCTGCAGCCTCTTGTTCTTCTGCTTCTCGGTCTTCCATGTTGTCGTCTCCAGGGTCGTCGTCTCCAGTGTCGTCATCTCCGCCGTCGTCGTCTCCGCCGTCGTCGTCGTCGTCATCGGGGTGGTCTTCCGTGTCGTCGTCATCGTGGTGGTCTTCCGGGTCGTCGACGTTAGGGTCTTCAACTTGGAAATGTAGCAGAAGGTACAAGAAGGCTGAGAAAATGCCAAGAACCAGCTGATGGAACTGGAACTCGGATGGCTACCCGAAGGTTCAAGAGCCTATGGAACTACCGAGGACCAGCTGACGTTACTGGAACCCGGTTACTAAGCAGGAGGTACCCGTGCTAAAAAGCACTACCAAGGACCGCCTGACGTTGACGGAACTCGGATACCCAGAAGGAGGCACCTAAGCCAAAGGCTCTGCCCGGAACCAGCTGACGTTACTGGAACCAGGATGGGGAGCAGAAGGTACAAGAGCAAAAGACACTGCCGAGAACCAGCTGACGGTACTGGAACCCGGATGGGTAGCCGAAGGTCCAAGAGCCAATGGAACTACCGAGGACCAGCTGACGTTACTGGAACCCGGTTACTAAGCAGGAGGTACCCGTGCCTGAAAGCACTACCAAGGACCACCTGACGTTGGTGGAACTTGGATACCCAGAAGGAGGCACCTAAGCCAAAGGCTCTGCCCGGAACCAGCTGACGGTACTGGAACCAGGATGGGGAGCAGAAGGTACAAGAGCAAAAGACACTGCCGAGAACCAGCTGACGGTGCTGGAACCAGGTGGTGGACCCGAAGGTCCACAGGAGAGGAGAGAACAGCTAGGCCGCGAGGCAGCCGCAGTTACCGAACCCCAACAGTCCTACAGGGGGAGCTGGGCCTACTGGCACTACAGAACCAGCCTTGACTACCAGTTCACGCAGCCCACATAGGAAGCTCCTAAACTGGAGGCACCCTGGAGTTGGCTAACCCGACCGCACCACGACGAGGCAAGCATAGGTGTCTCAGTGAGCTTGACACAACCCGGAAACAGCTGACGGTGCTGAAACCAGGCTTGGCACGAGGGAGTACCTGTGACAAAAACACTGCCGAGAACCAGCTGGCGGTGCTGGAACCCGGATGCGTTGCCCCAGTGTGCAAGAGCCAATGGCACGACCGAGGACCAGCTGACGGTGCTGGAACCCGGTTACTAAGCTGTAGGTGCCCGCGCTTAAAAGCACTACCAAGGACCGCCTGGCGTTGGCGGAACTCGGATACCCAGGAGGAGGCACCTAAGCCAAAGGCTCGGCCCGGAACCAGCTGACGGTGCTGGAACCAGGTGGTGGACCCGAAGGTCCACAGGAGAGGAGAGAACAGCTAGGCCGCGAGGCAGCCGCAGTTACCGAACCCCAACAGTCCTACAGGGGGAGCTGGGCCTACTGGCACTACAGAACCAGCCTTGACTACCAGTTCACGCAGCCCACATAGGAAGCTCCTAAACTGGAGGCACCCTGGAGTTGGCTAACCCGACCGCACCACGACGAGGCAAGCATAGGTGTCTCAGTGAGCTTGACACAACCCGGAAACAGCTGACGGTGCTGAAACCAGGCTTGGCACGAGGGAGTACCTGTGACAAAAACACTGCCGAGAACCAGCTGGCGGTGCTGGAACCCGGATGCGTTGCCCCAGTGTGCAAGAGCCAATGGCACGACCGAGGACCAGCTGACGGTGCTGGAACCCGGTTACTAAGCTGTAGGTGCCCGCGCTTAAAAGCACTACCAAGGACCGCCTGGCGTTGGCGGAACTCGGATACCCAGGAGGAGGCACCTAAGCCAAAGGCTCGGCCCGGAACCAGCTGACGGTGCTGGAACCAGGTGGTGGACCCCAAGGTCCACAGGAGAGGAGAGAACAGCTAGGCCGCGAGGCAGCCGCAGTTACCGAACCCCAACAGTCCTACAGGGGGAGCTGGGCCTACTGGCACTACAGAACCAGCCTTGACTACCAGTTCACGCAGCCCACATAGGAAGCTCCTAAACTGGAGGCACCCTGGAGTTGGCTAACCCGACCGCACCACGACGAGGCAAGCATAGGTGTCTCAGTGAGCTTGACACAACCCGGAAACAGCTGACGGTGCTGAAACCAGGCTTGGCACGAGGGAGTACCTGTGACAAAAACACTGCCGAGAACCAGCTGGCGGTGCTGGAACCCGGATGCGTTGCCCCAGTGTGCAAGAGCCAATGGCACGACCGAGGACCAGCTGACGGTGCTGGAACCCGGTTACTAAGCTGTAGGTGCCCGCGCTTAAAAGCACTACCAAGGACCGCCTGGCGTTGGCGGAACTCGGATACCCAGGAGGAGGCACCTAAGCCAAAGGCTCGGCCCGGAACCAGCTGACGGTGCTGGAACCAGGTGGTGGACCCCAAGGTCCACAGGAGAGGAGAGAACAGCTAGGCCGCGAGGCAGCCGCAGTTACCGAACCCCAACAGTCCTACAGGGGGAGCTGGGCCTACTGGCACTACAGAACCAGCCTTGACTACCAGTTCACGCAGCCCACATAGGAAGCTCCTAAACTGGAGGCACCCTGGAGTTGGCTAACCCGACCGCACCACGACGAGGCAAGCATAGGTGTCTCAGTGAGCTTGACACAACCCGGAAACAGCTGACGGTGCTGAAACCAGGCTTGGCACGAGGGAGTACCTGTGACAAAAACACTGCCGAGAACCAGCTGGCGGTGCTGGAACCCGGATGCGTTGCCCCAGTGTGCAAGAGCCAATGGCACGACCGAGGACCAGCTGACGGTGCTGGAACCCGGTTACTAAGCTGTAGGTGCCCGCGCTTAAAAGCACTACCAAGGACCGCCTGGCGTTGGCGGAACTCGGATACCCAGGAGGAGGCACCTAAGCCAAAGGCTCGGCCCGGAACCAGCTGACGGTGCTGGAACCAGGTGGTGGACCCGAAGGTCCACAGGAGAGGAGAGAACAGCTAGGCCGCGAGGCAGCCGCAGTTACCGAACCCCAACAGTCCTACAGGGGGAGCTGGGCCTACTGGCACTACAGAACCAGCCTTGACTACCAGTTCACGCAGCCCACATAGGAAGCTCCTAAACTGGAGGCACCCTGGAGTTGGCTAACCCGACCGCACCACGACGAGGCAAGCATAGGTGTCTCAGTGAGCTTGACACAACCCGGAAACAGCTGACGGTGCTGAAACCAGGCTTGGCACGAGGGAGTACCTGTGACAAAAACACTGCCGAGAACCAGCTGGCGGTGCTGGAACCCGGATGCGTTGCCCCAGTGTGCAAGAGCCAATGGCACGACCGAGGACCAGCTGACGGTGCTGGAACCCGGTTACTAAGCTGTAGGTGCCCGCGCTTAAAAGCACTACCAAGGACCGCCTGGCGTTGGCGGAACTCGGATACCCAGGAGGAGGCACCTAAGCCAAAGGCTCGGCCCGGAACCAGCTGACGGTGCTGGAACCAGGTGGTGGACCCGAAGGTCCACAGGAGAGGAGAGAACAGCTAGGCCGCGAGGCAGCCGCAGTTACCGAACCCCAACAGTCCTACAGGGGGAGCTGGGCCTACTGGCACTACAGAACCAGCCTTGACTACCAGTTCACGCAGCCCACATAGGAAGCTCCTAAACTGGAGGCACCCTGGAGTTGGCTAACCCGACCGCACCACGACGAGGCAAGCATAGGTGTCTCAGTGAGCTTGACACAACCCGGAAACAGCTGACGGTGCTGAAACCAGGCTTGGCACGAGGGAGTACCTGTGACAAAAACACTGCCGAGAACCAGCTGGCGGTGCTGGAACCCGGATGCGTTGCCCCAGTGTGCAAGAGCCAATGGCACGACCGAGGACCAGCTGACGGTGCTGGAACCCGGTTACTAAGCTGTAGGTGCCCGCGCTTAAAAGCACTACCAAGGACCGCCTGGCGTTGGCGGAACTCGGATACCCAGGAGGAGGCACCTAAGCCAAAGGCTCGGCCCGGAACCAGCTGACGGTGCTGGAACCAGGTGGTGGACCCCAAGGTCCACAGGAGAGGAGAGAACAGCTAGGCCGCGAGGCAGCCGCAGTTACCGAACCCCAACAGTCCTACAGGGGGAGCTGGGCCTACTGGCACTACAGAACCAGCCTTGACTACCAGTTCACGCAGCCCACATAGGAAGCTCCTAAACTGGAGGCACCCTGGAGTTGGCTAACCCGACCGCACCACGACGAGGCAAGCATAGGTGTCTCAGTGAGCTTGACACAACCCGGAAACAGCTGACGGTGCTGAAACCAGGCTTGGCACGAGGGAGTACCTGTGACAAAAACACTGCCGAGAACCAGCTGGCGGTGCTGGAACCCGGATGCGTTGCCCCAGTGTGCAAGAGCCAATGGCACGACCGAGGACCAGCTGACGGTGCTGGAACCCGGTTACTAAGCTGTAGGTGCCCGCGCTTAAAAGCACTACCAAGGACCGCCTGGCGTTGGCGGAACTCGGATACCCAGGAGGAGGCACCTAAGCCAAAGGCTCGGCCCGGAACCAGCTGACGGTGCTGGAACCAGGTGGTGGACCCCAAGGTCCACAGGAGAGGAGAGAACAGCTAGGCCGCGAGGCAGCCGCAGTTACCGAACCCCAACAGTCCTACAGGGGGAGCTGGGCCTACTGGCACTACAGAACCAGCCTTGACTACCAGTTCACGCAGCCCACATAGGAAGCTCCTAAACTGGAGGCACCCTGGAGTTGGCTAACCCGACCGCACCACGACGAGGCAAGCATAGGTGTCTCAGTGAGCTTGACACAACCCGGAAACAGCTGACGGTGCTGAAACCAGGCTTGGCACGAGGGAGTACCTGTGACAAAAACACTGCCGAGAACCAGCTGGCGGTGCTGGAACCCGGATGCGTTGCCCCAGTGTGCAAGAGCCAATGGCACGACCGAGGACCAGCTGACGGTGCTGGAACCCGGTTACTAAGCTGTAGGTGCCCGCGCTTAAAAGCACTACCAAGGACCGCCTGGCGTTGGCGGAACTCGGATACCCAGGAGGAGGCACCTAAGCCAAAGGCTCGGCCCGGAACCAGCTGACGGTGCTGGAACCAGGTGGTGGACCCGAAGGTCCACAGGAGAGGAGAGAACAGCTAGGCCGCGAGGCAGCCGCAGTTACCGAACCCCAACAGTCCTACAGGGGGAGCTGGGCCTACTGGCACTACAGAACCAGCCTTGACTACCAGTTCACGCAGCCCACATAGGAAGCTCCTAAACTGGAGGCACCCTGGAGTTGGCTAACCCGACCGCACCACGACGAGGCAAGCATAGGTGTCTCAGTGAGCTTGACACAACCCGGAAACAGCTGACGGTGCTGAAACCAGGCTTGGCACGAGGGAGTACCTGTGACAAAAACACTGCCGAGAACCAGCTGGCGGTGCTGGAACCCGGATGCGTTGCCCCAGTGTGCAAGAGCCAATGGCACGACCGAGGACCAGCTGACGGTGCTGGAACCCGGTTACTAAGCTGTAGGTGCCCGCGCTTAAAAGCACTACCAAGGACCGCCTGGCGTTGGCGGAACTCGGATACCCAGGAGGAGGCACCTAAGCCAAAGGCTCGGCCCGGAACCAGCTGACGGTGCTGGAACCAGGTGGTGGACCCGAAGGTCCACAGGAGAGGAGAGAACAGCTAGGCCGCGAGGCAGCCGCAGTTACCGAACCCCAACAGTCCTACAGGGGGAGCTGGGCCTACTGGCACTACAGAACCAGCCTTGACTACCAGTTCACGCAGCCCACATAGGAAGCTCCTAAACTGGAGGCACCCTGGAGTTGGCTAACCCGACCGCACCACGACGAGGCAAGCATAGGTGTCTCAGTGAGCTTGACACAACCCGGAAACAGCTGACGGTGCTGAAACCAGGCTTGGCACGAGGGAGTACCTGTGACAAAAACACTGCCGAGAACCAGCTGGCGGTGCTGGAACCCGGATGCGTTGCCCCAGTGTGCAAGAGCCAATGGCACGACCGAGGACCAGCTGACGGTGCTGGAACCCGGTTACTAAGCTGTAGGTGCCCGCGCTTAAAAGCACTACCAAGGACCGCCTGGCGTTGGCGGAACTCGGATACCCAGGAGGAGGCACCTAAGCCAAAGGCTCGGCCCGGAACCAGCTGACGGTGCTGGAACCAGGTGGTGGACCCCAAGGTCCACAGGAGAGGAGAGAACAGCTAGGCCGCGAGGCAGCCGCAGTTACCGAACCCCAACAGTCCTACAGGGGGAGCTGGGCCTACTGGCACTACAGAACCAGCCTTGACTACCAGTTCACGCAGCCCACATAGGAAGCTCCTAAACTGGAGGCACCCTGGAGTTGGCTAACCCGACCGCACCACGACGAGGCAAGCATAGGTGTCTCAGTGAGCTTGACACAACCCGGAAACAGCTGACGGTGCTGAAACCAGGCTTGGCACGAGGGAGTACCTGTGACAAAAACACTGCCGAGAACCAGCTGGCGGTGCTGGAACCCGGATGCGTTGCCCCAGTGTGCAAGAGCCAATGGCACGACCGAGGACCAGCTGACGGTGCTGGAACCCGGTTACTAAGCTGTAGGTGCCCGCGCTTAAAAGCACTACCAAGGACCGCCTGGCGTTGGCGGAACTCGGATACCCAGGAGGAGGCACCTAAGCCAAAGGCTCGGCCCGGAACCAGCTGACGGTGCTGGAACCAGGTGGTGGACCCCAAGGTCCACAGGAGAGGAGAGAACAGCTAGGCCGCGAGGCAGCCGCAGTTACCGAACCCCAACAGTCCTACAGGGGGAGCTGGGCCTACTGGCACTACAGAACCAGCCTTGACTACCAGTTCACGCAGCCCACATAGGAAGCTCCTAAACTGGAGGCACCCTGGAGTTGGCTAACCCGACCGCACCACGACGAGGCAAGCATAGGTGTCTCAGTGAGCTTGACACAACCCGGAAACAGCTGACGGTGCTGAAACCAGGCTTGGCACGAGGGAGTACCTGTGACAAAAACACTGCCGAGAACCAGCTGGCGGTGCTGGAACCCGGATGCGTTGCCCCAGTGTGCAAGAGCCAATGGCACGACCGAGGACCAGCTGACGGTGCTGGAACCCGGTTACTAAGCTGTAGGTGCCCGCGCTTAAAAGCACTACCAAGGACCGCCTGGCGTTGGCGGAACTCGGATACCCAGGAGGAGGCACCTAAGCCAAAGGCTCGGCCCGGAACCAGCTGACGGTGCTGGAACCAGGTGGTGGACCCCAAGGTCCACAGGAGAGGAGAGAACAGCTAGGCCGCGAGGCAGCCGCAGTTACCGAACCCCAACAGTCCTACAGGGGGAGCTGGGCCTACTGGCACTACAGAACCAGCCTTGACTACCAGTTCACGCAGCCCACATAGGAAGCTCCTAAACTGGAGGCACCCTGGAGTTGGCTAACCCGACCGCACCACGACGAGGCAAGCATAGGTGTCTCAGTGAGCTTGACACAACCCGGAAACAGCTGACGGTGCTGAAACCAGGCTTGGCACGAGGGAGTACCTGTGACAAAAACACTGCCGAGAACCAGCTGGCGGTGCTGGAACCCGGATGCGTTGCCCCAGTGTGCAAGAGCCAATGGCACGACCGAGGACCAGCTGACGGTGCTGGAACCCGGTTACTAAGCTGTAGGTGCCCGCGCTTAAAAGCACTACCAAGGACCGCCTGGCGTTGGCGGAACTCGGATACCCAGGAGGAGGCACCTAAGCCAAAGGCTCGGCCCGGAACCAGCTGACGGTGCTGGAACCAGGTGGTGGACCCCAAGGTCCACAGGAGAGGAGAGAACAGCTAGGCCGCGAGGCAGCCGCAGTTACCGAACCCCAACAGTCCTACAGGGGGAGCTGGGCCTACTGGCACTACAGAACCAGCCTTGACTACCAGTTCACGCAGCCCACATAGGAAGCTCCTAAACTGGAGGCACCCTGGAGTTGGCTAACCCGACCGCACCACGACGAGGCAAGCATAGGTGTCTCAGTGAGCTTGACACAACCCGGAAAGAGCTGACGGTGCTGAAACCAGGCTTGGCACGAGGGAGTACCTGTGACAAAAACACTGCCGAGAACCAGCTGGCGGTGCTGGAACCCGGATGCGTTGCCCCAGTGTGCAAGAGCCAATGGCACGACCGAGGACCAGCTGACGGTGCTGGAACCCGGTTACTAAGCTGTAGGTGCCCGCGCTTAAAAGCACTACCAAGGACCGCCTGGCGTTGGCGGAACTCGGATACCCAGGAGGAGGCACCTAAGCCAAAGGCTCGGCCCGGAACCAGCTGACGGTGCTGGAACCAGGTGGTGGACCCCAAGGTCCACAGGAGAGGAGAGAACAGCTAGGCCGCGAGGCAGCCGCAGTTACCGAACCCCAACAGTCCTACAGGGGGAGCTGGGCCTACTGGCACTACAGAACCAGCCTTGACTACCAGTTCACGCAGCCCACATAGGAAGCTCCTAAACTGGAGGCACCCTGGAGTTGGCTAACCCGACCGCACCACGACGAGGCAAGCATAGGTGTCTCAGTGAGCTTGACACAACCCGGAAACAGCTGACGGTGCTGAAACCAGGCTTGGCACGAGGGAGTACCTGTGACAAAAACACTGCCGAGAACCAGCTGGCGGTGCTGGAACCCGGATGCGTTGCCCCAGTGTGCAAGAGCCAATGGCACGACCGAGGACCAGCTGACGGTGCTGGAACCCGGTTACTAAGCTGTAGGTGCCCGCGCTTAAAAGCACTACCAAGGACCGCCTGGCGTTGGCGGAACTCGGATACCCAGGAGGAGGCACCTAAGCCAAAGGCTCGGCCCGGAACCAGCTGACGGTGCTGGAACCAGGTGGTGGACCCCAAGGTCCACAGGAGAGGAGAGAACAGCTAGGCCGCGAGGCAGCCGCAGTTACCGAACCCCAACAGTCCTACAGGGGGAGCTGGGCCTACTGGCACTACAGAACCAGCCTTGACTACCAGTTCACGCAGCCCACATAGGAAGCTCCTAAACTGGAGGCACCCTGGAGTTGGCTAACTCGACCGCACCACGACGGGGCAAGCATAGGCGTCTCAGTGAAGTTGACACAACCCGGAAACAGCTGACGGTGCTGAAACCAGGCTTGGCACGAGGGAGTACCTGTGACAAGAACACTGCCGAGAACCAGCTGGCGGTGCTGGAACCCGGATGCGTTGCCTTGCCTATTAAAGATTGTCTTCCTAGAGCCCCAATTAGCGGTGTTGGAGCAAAGGGTAAGCAGGGGGAGATGAGTGTAGGCCGAAGCCTGCACTGGAGGCAGCTTTGTGTCTGCGTTGCGTTTGCAGGACACTTTGCCGGCTACACACTGGGGGAACAGCTGGCGTTGCTGAACCCCACTAACACAATGGCGTGTGTTTTTCTCTGTGCAGCTAGCACTTGCGGGCAAAAACTAGCGATGTTAGAGCCCGTGTTGAAGCAGGAGGAGGAGGAGAGGAGCAGAGTGTAGGCCGAAGCTTAGTTGAACCAATTTCAAAGGAAACCTTTAACCCCCCCCTCAGGTGTTACAAAGTACAAGAGACACACCTTGTGCAGTATTAATGCTGCACAAGTGAAAGGTTGCTCTATTAATTTGTCTACTTGCACACGCTGAATGAAAGACATACACAATTTACCCCATTCTACAGTCAAACTGTAGTGGATGCGTGACTTGGTTTTTTGATGAGACGCAGCACAGGTGTCCAAAATAACGCCTTGGTGCTTGGAGCAGCTTCCTGAGCGTTGTTATTTGCTGTACAGGAGTCTGCGCTCTTGTGTTATCCCTTGGCAATGCCCTGTTAGCGCTGCCCATCTTATGACATCATTTCATGTTGGCCGGTGCGGTTAACGATGGCCATAAATCCCAGACCCACAGTGTCTTTTCATAAAGCCACACTGCGGTGCTGGGATTCGTGGCCTTGAGCAGTAAATATTTTGGCCGCTCACACACGTCCTTACACCTGCTTCAGACTGGGCGGCCTCTGCTGATCCCTTCTCGCATGCCGCGGCCATGAGGCTGCACAGTCTGAAGAAGGCTGAAGGAGATGAGTTAAGACAGGCGAAGATATGCACTGCTCGTGCCCATCAATCACACCCTCGCAGTCAAAATAATTAAGACAACGAGGAGCATTTTATTCAGGCAGGGCGGACGAACAGGCGCAAGTAGCCAACCAATGATGTCAGAAGACGGGAAGCGCTACCAAGGGGGGTGCTGCGTATCATTAGAAAGGAAAGTCACACCTCAGGGACAGTGGAATGGTCTCAAAGAGACACATTTTGTACGTGTTGAGTTCCACGTGGGCAAGGAGAAAACATCAGCCACCTTGTACAAATGCAGCAGTACTGCTGTACAAGGTGGCTGTTATACATAGAAACACCTGGGGGTGGGGGCCAGGCTCCCTTCAATTTCAGTTCATGTGCCTGCATGGCGTTTGCAGGTCACGTTGCAAGCTGCACAGCAGGGGAACAGCTGGCGGTGCTGAACCCCACTAACACATTGGCTGGTGTTTTTCTCTGTGCAGCTAGCATTTCCGGGCAAAAACTAGCGGTGTTTGAGCCCAGGGTCAGCAGGAGGAGGAGGAGAGGAGCAAAGTGTAGGCCGAAGCCTGCACTGGTGGCAGCTTTTGGTCGGTTGTGCCAGCGTGGCTTGTGCTGGACACGATGCCGGCTACACAGCGGGGGAACAGCTGGCGTTGCTGAACCCCACTAACACATTGGCTGGTGTTTTTCTCTGTGCAGCTAGCATTTCCGGGCAAAAACTAGCGTTGTTAGAGCCCAGGGTCAGCAGGAGGAGGAGAGGAGCAGAGTGTAGGCCGAAGCCTAGTTGAACCAATTTCAAAGGTTACCTTTAACCCCCCCTCAGGTGTTACAAAGAACAAGAGCCACTCCTTCTGCAGCATTAATGCTGCACAAGTAAAAGGTTGCTCTATTAATTTGTCTACTTGCACAAGCTGAATGCAACACGTAGACTATTTAGCCCATTATACTGTTTAACAGTAGTGGAGGCGTGACTTGTCTTTTTAAAGAAAAGCAGCACAGGTGTCGAAAACAACACCTTTTTGCATGGGCGCAGCTTCCTGAGCGTTGTTAGTTGCTGTACAGGAGTCTGCGCTCTTGTGATCCTTTGGCCATGCGCTGTGAGCGCTTCCTGTCTTATGACCTCATTTCATGTTGGCCGTTGCGGTTAGCGATGGACATGAATCCCAGACCCACAGTGTGTTTTTAAAAAATCACACTGCGGTGCTGGGATTCGTGCCCTGGTGCAGTAAATATGTTTGCCGCTCACACATGTCCTTACACCTGCTTCAGACTGGACGGCCTCATCTGATCCCTTATCGCCTGCCGAGGCCATGAGGACACCCAGTCTGAAGAAGGCGGAAGGAGATGAGTGAACACAGGCAAACATATGCACTGCACATGCCCATCAATCACACCCTCGCTGTCCAAAAAAATAAGACACCGAGGGCCGTTGTTTCGAGCAGGGGAGATGCACAGGCGCAGCCAGCTAACCAATGATGTCAAAAGACGGGCAGCGCTAACAAGGGTGGTGCTGCGTGTCATTACAAAGGAAAGTCACACCTCAGGGACATTGTAATGGTCTGTAATGAGACACATTTTGTACGTGTTGAGTTCCACGTGGGCAAGGAGAAAAAGTCAGCCACCTCGTACAAATGCAGCAGTACTGCTGTACAAGGTGGCTGTTATACATAGAAACACCTGTGGGTGGGGGGCAGGCTCCCTTCAATTTCAGTTCATGTGCCTGCGTGGCGTTTGCAGGTCACGTTGCAAGCTACACAGCAGGGGAACAGCTGGCGTTGCTGAACCCCACTGACACATTGACTGGTGTTTTTCTCTGTGCAGATTGCATGTCCGGGCAAAAACTAGCGGTGTTAGAGCCCAGGGTCAGCAGGAGGAGGAGGAGAGGAGCAAAGTGTAGGCCGAAGCCTGCACTGGTGGCAGCTTTTGGTCGGTTGTGCCAGCGTGGCTTGTGCTGGACACGATGCCGGCTACACAGCAGGGGAACAGCTGGCGGTGCTGAACCCCACTAACACATTGGCTGGTGTTTTTCTCTGTGCAGCTAGCATTTCCGGGCAAAAACTAGCGGTGTTTGAGCCCAGGGTCAGCAGGAGGAGTAGAGGAGCAGAGTGTAGGCCGAAGCCTAGTTGAACCAATTTCAAAGGTTACCTTTAACCCCCCCCTCAGGTGTTGCAAGGTACAAGAGCCACACCTTGTGCAGCATTAATGCTGCACAAGTAAAAGGTTGCTCTATTTGTTTTGCTCCTTGCACACGCTGACTAAAACACGTACACTATTTAGCCCATTATACTGTCAAACAGTTGTGGAGGCGTGACTTGTCTTTTTAACGAGACGGAGCACAGGTGTCAAAATTTGCACCTAGGTACTGGGCGCAGATTCCTGAGCGTTCTTATTTGCTGTACAGGAGTCTGCGCTATTGTGATCCCTTGGCCATGCGCTGTGAGCGCTTCCTGTCTTCTGACCTCATTTCATGTCGGCCGTTGCGGTTAGCGATGGACATGAATCCCAGACCCACAGTGTGTTTTTAAAAAATCACACTGCGGTGCTGGGATTCGTGCCCTGGTGCACTAAATATGTTTGCCGCTCACACATGTCCTTACACCTGCTTCAGACTGGGCGGCCTCATCTGATCCCTTATCGCCTGCCGCGGCCATGAGGACACCCAGTCTGAAGAAGGCGGAAGGAGATGAGTGAACACAGGCAAACATATGCACTGCACATGCCCATCAATCACACCCTCGCTGTCCAAAAAAATAAGACACCGAGGGCCGTTGTTTCGAGCAGGGGAGATGCACAGGCGCAGCCAGCTAACCAATGATGTCAAAAGACGGGCAGCGCTAACAAGGGTGGTGCTGCGTGTCATTACAAAGGAAAGTCACACCTCAGGGACATTGTAATGGTCTCTAATGAGACACATTTTGTACGTGTTGAGTTCCACGTGGGCAAGGAGAAACAGTCAGCCACCTCGTACAAATGCAGCAGTACTGCTGTACAAGGTGGCTGATATACATAGAAACACCTGTGGGTGGGGGGCAGGCTCCCTTCAATTTCAGTTCATGTGCCTGCGTGGCGTTTGCAGGTCACGTTGCAAGCTACACAGCAGGGGAACAGCTGGCGTTGCTGAACCCCACTGACACATTGACTGGTGTTTTTCTCTGTGCAGATTGCATGTCCGGGCAAAAACTAGCGGTGTTAGAGCCCAGGGTCAGCAGGAGGAGGAGGAGAGGAGCAAAGTGTAGGCCGAAGCCTGCACTGGTGGCAGCTTTTGGTCGGTTGTGCCAGCGTGGCTTGTGCTGGACACGATGCCGGCTACACAGCGGGGGAACAGCAGGCGGTGCTGAACCCCACTAACACATTGGCTGGTGTTTTTCTCTGTGCAGCTAGCATGTCCGGGCAGAAACTGGCGTTGTTTGAGCCCAGGGTCAGCAGGAGGAGGAGAGGAGCAAAGTGTAGGCCGAAGCCTGCACTGGTGGCAGCTTTTGGTCGGTTGTGCCAGCGTGGCTTGTGCTGGACACGTTGCCGACTACACAGCAGGGGAACAGCTGGCGGTGCTGAACCCCACTAACACATTGGCTGGTGTTTTTCTCTGTGCAGCTAGCATTTCCGGGCAAAAACTAGCGGTGTTTGAGCCCAGGGTCAGCAGGAGGAGTAGAGAAGCAGAGTGTAGGCCGAAGCCTAGTTGAACCAATTTCAAAGGTTACCTTTAACCCCCCCCTCAGGTGTTGCAAGGTACAAGAGCCACACCTTGTGCAGCATTAATGCTGCACAAGTAAAAGGTTGCTCTATTTGTTTTGCTCCTTGCACACGCTGACTAAAACACGTACACTATTTAGCCCATTATACTGTCAAACAGTTGTGGAGGCGTGACTTGTCTTTTTAACGAGACGCAGCACAGGTGTAAAAATTTGCACCTAGGTACTGGGCGCAGATTCCTGAGCGTTGTTATTTGCTGTACAGGAGTCTGCGCTATTGTGATCCCTTGGCCATGCGCTGTGAGCGCTTCCTGTCTTCTGACCTCATTTCATGTCGGCCGTTGCGGTTAGCGATGGACATGAATCCCAGACCCACAGTGTGTTTTCAAAAAATCACACTGCGTGGCTGGGATTCGTGGCCTTGTGCAGTAAATAGGTTGGCCGCTTACACATGTCCTTACACCTGCTCCAGACTGGGCGGCCTCAGCTGATCCCTTATCGCCTACCACGGCCAGGAGGCCGCACAGTCTGAAGAAGGCGGAAGGAGATGAGTTAAGACAGGCGAACATATGCACTGCTCGTGCCCATAAACCACACCCTCGCTGACAAAATAAATATGACAACGAGGGGCGTTGTTTCTAGCAGGGCGGATGCACAGGCGCAGCCAGCTAACCATGATGACAAAAGACGGGAAACGCTACCAAGGGGGGTGCTGCGTATCATTACAAAGGAAAGTCACACCTCAGGGACAGTGGAATGGTCTCAATGAGACACATTTTGTACGTGTTGAGTTCCACGTGGGCAAGGAGAAAAAGTCAGCCACCTTGTACAAATGCAGCAGTACTGCTGTACTAGGTGGCTGTTATACATAGAAACACCTGGGGGGGTGGGGCCAGGTTCCCTTTTAATTTCAGTTCCTGTGCCTGCATGGCGTTTGCAGGTCACGTTGCCGGCTACACAGCAGGGGAACAGCTGGCGTTGCTGAACCCCACTAACACATTGGCTGGTGTTTTTCTCTGTGCAGCTAGCACTTCCGGGCAAAAACTAGCGGTGTTTGAGCCCAGGGTCAGCAGGAGGAGGAGAGGAGCAGAGTGTAGGCCGAAGCCTGCACTGGTGGCAGCTTTTGTTCTGTTGTGCCAGCGTGGCTTGTGCTGGACACGTTGCCGACTACACAGCAGGGGAACAGCTGGCGGTGCTGAACCCCACTGACACATCACCTAGTGTTTTTTTCTGTGTAGACAACACTTCCAGGTGGCAACTGACAGTGTTGAAACCCAGGGAATCAAAGAGGAGCAGAGTGTAGGCCGAAGCCTGCAGTGGAGCAAGTTGAAAGGGAACCTTTAACCCCCCCCCCCAGGCATTTGTTGCTGAAAGAGCCATCTTGTACAGCAGTAATACTGCACATGGAAAATGGTGGCTCCGAAAATTATGCTCCTTGCAAACGCTGAAGTACACACTCATATAATGTGTCCCCTCACACCGTCAAACCATCCCGGAAGTGGGACTTTCCTTTGTAATGTGACACAGCACAGCCGTCATTCCAACCCCCTTGGTGCCGGGCACCACCTCCTCAACGTTGTTTGGTTCTGTCACGGAGCCCGCACTGTAATGTTATCCCTTGGCCATGCACAGTTAGCGGTGCCCGTCTTCTGACATCATGTAGGTGTCAGGCTGGCAGTGCCTGTGCGTCCAAGCTGCCCGAGATCCAACCTTGCAGTGTCATCTAATGTAGTCCCACTGCGGGCCAGGGATCCATGGGCATGCGCAGTGCATATCATCGCCTCTCACTCACCTCCTTCCTGCTTCTTCAGACTGTGCGGCGTCACGGCCGTGGCATGCTATTAGGGATCAGCTGACGCCGCCTAGTCTGAAGAAGCGTGAAGAAGGGGAGTGAGAGGCTAGTATATGCACTGCGCATGGCCATGGATACCAGGCCCACTGTGGGATCACATTAGACGACACTGCGAGGTGTGATTTCGGGCAGCGTGGACGCACAGGCGCAGCCAGGACGACAACAAATGATGTCAGAGGACGGGCAGCGCAAACTGTGCATGGCCAAGGGATAACATAACAGCGCAGGGTCCATGACGGAATCAAACAACGCTAAGGAGGCAGCGCACGGTGCCAAGGGGGTAGCAATGACGGCTGTGCTGTGTCACATTACAAAGGAAAGTCCCACCTCCGGGACGGTTGGACGGTGTGAGGGGACACATTACATGAGTGTGTAGTTCAGCGTTTGCAAGGAGCATAATTTCAAGAGCGACCTTTCCCTTGTGCAGTATTAGTGCTGCACATGGTGGCTCTTTCAGTAACAAACGCCTAGGGGGGGGGGGGGACAGGTCCCCTTACATTTTAGTTGTGCCAGCGTGGCGGTCGCATGACACGTTGCCGGATACACAGCTGGGGATCAGCTGACGTTACTGAACCCCAATAACAGAGGAGCGACTGTTGACTGTGCACACAGCACTTCCAGGCACCAACTGGCGGTGTTAGAGCCCAGGGACAGCAGGAGGAGCAGATTGGAGGTATTGCCGCACACACAGCTGGGGATCAGCTGACGTTACTGAACCCCAATAACAGAGGAGCGACTGTTGACTGTGCACACAGCACTTCCAGGCACCAACTGGCGGTGTTAGAGCCCAGGGACAGCAGGAGGAGCAGAGGAACAGAGTGTAGGCCGAAGCCTGATTGGAGCAAGTTGAAAGGAAACCTTTAACCCCCCCCCCCAAGACGTTTGTAGCTGAAAGAGCCATGTTGTGCAGCACTAAGGATGCAAAAGGAAAAGGTTGCTCTTTTAATTATGCTCCTTGCAAACACCGAAGTAAACACTAAAAATGTGTCCCTTTATACCGTTAAACCGTTCCGGAGGTGCGAATTTCCTTCGTAATGGGACACAGCACAGCTGTCATTCCTATCCCCTTGATGCCGTGCGCTGCCTCCTCAGCGTTGTTTTAAGCTGCCACGGAGCCTGCGCTGTTCTGTTAGCCCTTGGCCATGCCCAATTAGCGCTGCCTGTCTTCTGACATAATTTGGTGTCAGGCTGTCAGTGCCTGTGCGTCCACGCTGCTCCAGATCCCACCTCGCAGTCTCATCTAACGTAATCCCACTGCGGGCCTTGGAACCATGGGCATGCACAGTGCATAACCTCGACTCTCACTCCCCTCCTTCCCTCTTCTTCAGACTGTGCGGTGTCACGGCCGTGGCATGCTAGGGATCAGCTGACGGCGCACAGTCTAAAGAAGGCGGAGGGAAATGAGCGAGAGCCCGAGGGGAAGATATGCACTGCGCATGCCCATGGATCCCAGGCCCGCAGTGTGACTCAATCAGAAGACACTGCGAGGCGGGATCTCGGGCAGCGCGGCCGCACAGGCGCAGCCAGCCTGACACCAAATTATGTCAGAAGACAGGCAGCGCAAATAGGGCATGCCCAAGGGATAACAGAACAGCGCAGGCTCCGTGACAGCTTAAAACAACGCTGAGGAGGCAGCGCATGGCACCAAGGGGGTAGGAATGACGGCTGTGCTGCGTCACATTACGAAGGAAAGTCCCAGCTCCGGGACGGTATAACGGTATCAGTGAACACATTTTATAAGTGTTAAGTTCTGCGTGTGCAAAGAGCTAAAAAAAAAGAGCTACCTTTTCCTTGTGCAGCATTACTGCTGCACAAGATGGCTCTTTCAGTAACAAACGACGGGGGGGGGGGGGGGGGGGACAGGTTCCCTTACATTTAGGTTGTTGTGCCAGCGTGGCGGTCGCAGGACACATTGCCGGCTACACAGCTGGGGATCAGCTGACGTTACTGAAACCCAATAACACTGGGTCGTATGTTTTTACTGTGCAGCCTGCACTTCTGAGCCGCAACTGGCGGTGTTGGAGCCCAGGAATAGCAGTTCAGGTGGTAGAAAGATGAACACAGCAGGAGACCTGGATGACACCCAATTACTTAATCAGGCAGAGGAGTGGCAAATTCCTGCGAGATCCAGGCCTGGTTCATTTTCAGGAAAGTAAGCCGGTCAACGTTATCGGAGGATAGTCGCATGCGACGGTCTGTTAGTACACCACCTGCGGCACTAAAGACACGTTCCGATAAGACACTAGCCGCAGGGCAAGCCAGCACCTCCAATGCATACTGGCTTAGCTCTGGCCATGTATCCAGCTTAGAGACCCAAAACTTGAACGGGGAAGAGCCGTCTGGGAGTACAGTAAGAGGGCAAGCCATGTAGTCTGTCACCATCTGACGGAACCGTTGCCTCCTGCTGACTGGAGCCGCCGGTGATGGTGTAGACATTTGGGGCGGGCACACAAAAGTGTGCCAGAGTTGTGCCATACTGGGCTTGCCTTGGGCAGAGGCACTGCTTCTGCTCCCTCTTTGGGCAGAGCCTCCCCCACTGCCTCGACGCACTGAGCTGCTTTGTAAAGCACTAGCAGCACTCCTCTCAGTTGGACAGGAGAAGATGATGGAATTCACCAGTGTGTCGTGGTACTCCCGCAATTTACGCTCCCGGGTCAACGCAGGGATGAGGTTTTGGACGTTGTCCCGGTAGCGAGGATCGAGGAGGGTGAACACCCAATAATCAGGCATGTTGAGAATGTGGTCGATGCGGCGGTCGTTTCTCAGGCACTGCAGCATGAAATCCACCATGTGCTGCAGAGTGCCAACCGGCCCAGAAACGCTGTCCCCTGCTTGAGACATGATCTCTGCCCGCTCGTCATCACCCCACCCTCGCTGTACACACTGACCACTGGACAATTGTGTCGCTCCCTCCTCTGGACGGAGCTCTTCCTCCTCCATTGACTCCTCCTCATCCTCCTCACAAATTGGCCCCTGCGTACCCCTTTGTGAGGAACCACGTGGCGCTGACTCTCCAGAAGCTGATGGAAAAGGTGACTCCTCATCCTCCACCTCTTCCACCACATCATCCCTTAACCCTTGCAAAGTTTGCTGAAGCAGGCAGATAAGGGGGACAGTCATGCTGACTAGTGCATCATCTGCACTTGCCATCCGCGTGGAATAATCAAAAGGACGCAAAACCTGGCAGACGTCCTTCATAGTGGCCCACTCTGTGGTTGTGAAGTCTGATCGGCGCTGACTGCGACTTCTTTGCGCCTGATGCAGCTGGTACTCCATAACTGCTTGCTGCTGCTCACACAACCGCTCCAACATATGTAACGTGGAATTCCACCGGGTAGGTAGGTCACATATGATGCGGTGTTCCGGAAGGCGGAATCGGCGCTGCAGAGCAGCAATGCGGGATCTGGCCAAGCTGGAACGCCGCAAGTGAGCACACTCTAGGCGGACCTTGTGCAGCAGGGCATCAAGATCCGGATAGTCCCTCAGAAAACTCTGCACAACCAAATTGAGCACATGTGCCAGACATGGGATGTGAGTGAGGTTGCCAAGGGCCAAAGCTGCCACCAGATTTCGGCCATTGTCACACACTACCATGCCTGGCTGGAGATTCGCTGGCAGTAACCACACATCGCTCTCCTGCTTTATGGCATTCCAGAGCTCCTGCGCTGTGTGGCTTCGATGCCCCAATGAAACTAGTTTCAAGACGGCCTGCTGACGTTTGGCCACGGCTGTGCTCATGTCGGTCATAGGTAAACGTTCACGGGTCCATGTGGGGGTGGACTGTGACGGATCCTGCAGAGAGGAATCAGAGGAACTGGTGTAAGAGGAGGAGTCGATGCGTACAGACTGGATTCCTGCAATCCTTGGAGTGGGCAGGACACGTCCTGCGCCACTCGCACGATCTGTACCTGGCTCAACAACATTAACCCAATGGGCAGTGAGGGAAACATATCGCCCCTGTCCATGCTGACTGGTCCACGCATCGGTGGTGAGGTGGACCTTGCTACTGACGGCGTTCAGTAGCGCATGTTTTATGTTTGCCTCAACATGCCTGTGCAGGGCAGGGACAGCCTGCCTGCTGAAGTAAAAGCGGCTGGGCACCTTGTACTGTGGGACTGCCAATGCCATCAAGTCACGGAAGCTGTCAGTCTCCACCAGCCTGAACGAGAGCATTTCCAGGGACAACAGTTTGGCAATGCCTGCATTCAGAGCCTGTGCTCGGGGGTGGTTGGCCGAGAATGCCCGCCTTTTCTCCCATGCCTGTACTACCGATGGCTGTAGAGTAGACTGGGAGTGTGAGGATGACTGGGAAGGTGGTGCTGTGGGTGGAATTACACAAGGTCTCTGGGAGGAAGCCAAACCAGCTGTGCGTGAGCTGGAGGAAGAGGCAACACGAGCTGAAGAGGTGGTAGCTGCCGCTGTTGGTTGGCCTACATCTTCAGTGTGTTTCTGTAACTCCACCGCGTGCCTGGTCCGCACATGTTTCCACATATTTGTGGTATTGAGGTTGCTGACATTTTTCCCTCTTTTTACTTTATGATGACACAGCTTGCATTTGACAAAACAAATGTCATCTGCAACTGTGTCAAAAAAGGACCAGGCACTGCAAGTCTTGGGAGCGCCCTTTTTGGCTTTGGAAAGAGACAGGCTCCTAACGGGTGCCAAAGTGGAGGCTACAGGCTCCGCAGTCTTCCCCCTCCCTCTCCCTCTTTGGCCCGTAAGAGGAAGCTCTTCCTCTGAGCTGCTCCCACCACCTTCCTGTTCCTCACGCCACGATGGGTCAAGGACCTCATCATCTCCACTACCCTCTGCCACCAACTGCTCCTCCTGGGTAGTCTCAGCAGCACAGTACGCACGAGAAAGCGGCACCTGAGTTTCATCATCAGATGCGTACTGCGCTGTGGTCACCGGAGGCACTGGCCCACCTGCCTCTTCAGAGTCAGAGAGATAAAGCTTTTGGGCATCACTGCACACTGCCTCTTCTTCCATTTCTCCAATGCTGCTTGGCTGGCCCCCTGTTTCCAAGCCAAGAGATTCAGAGAACAGAAGTAGAGACGGCTCCTGTCCTGGGCTCTCTGACTGCCTGGCCAATTTGGCAGGTGGTGAAGAGACAGATGGCTGCTCTCCAGTGCTCTGTGCCTGAGAGGATGTGGCACTAACTGAAGTCGATGCCGAGGCGTTAGCTGCCATCCACCCGACAACGGCTTCAATTTGGTCTTCACGCAGCAGCGGTGCACGGCGCTCTCCGACAAAGCTGCGCATGAAGGACTGTTCCCTGCTGAAACTGAGTGACGACGAGTCACCGGCGCCCGCAGCAGGCACAGAATCACCACGTCCTCTCCCTGCTCCTCTCCCTGCTCCGCGCCCACGCCCACGTGCCTTACTCCCTGCCCTCTTCATCTTGGTTGACAGATAAAGATAAGCAGAAAAGTACTAAGGCCTTAGTGTGCTTATTCCTGTAATGCTCCTCCTAACAGGTGTAAGAAACACTAATGTTGTAAATTGTGGACTAAACTTTATTATTTTTCAAATGTGGCCTACACAAGTGTAAGTTGTGTTTGGTGAACTTAACCTTTTTTTTGGTGCAGATCGGGCTACAGAGCTAGTTTAAATCACACGGAGACCGTGCAGACAGCCGTAAACGGCGCTGCAAGGCCAAGAAACCCTCCTCTAGGTTATCCTATATAGTGTTTTTCCACTATTTAGCTGGATACAAGTGGAAAGACACTAATAGGAATTTTTTTTTTCAAATTTTAAACTGGCTGCACTATTTGAAAAAAAGGAAATTGTTTTTCAAGGTATGAGGCAGTAACGCACCCTGAGCTGAATCCAACCGGCTATGGCTGCACACAGACTACAGGGCGAGCTGGGCTCACACGGAGACCGTGCAGACAGCCGTAAACGGCGCTGCAAGGCCAAAAAACCCTCCTCTAGGTTATCCTATATAGTGTTTTTCCACTATTTAGCTGGATACGAGTGGAAAGACACTAATAGGAATTTTTTTTTTCAAATTTTAAACAGGCTGCACTATTTGAAAAAAAGGAAAATTTTTCTCAAGGTATGAGCCAGTAACGAACCCTGAGCTGAATCCAACCGGCTATGGCTGCACACAGACTACAGGGCGAGCTGGGCTCACACGGAGACCGTGCAGACAGCCGTAAACGGCGCTGCAAGGCCAAAAAACCCTCCTCTAGGTTATCCTATATAGTGTTTTTCCACTATTTAGCTGGATACGAGTGGAAAGACACTAATAGGAATTTTTTTTTTCAAATTTTAAACAGGCTGCACTATTTGAAAAAAAGGAAAATTTTTCTCAAGGTATGAGCCAGTAACGAACCCTGAGCTGAATCCAACCGGCTATGGCTGCACACAGACTACAGGGCGAGCTGGGCTCACACGGAGACCGTGCAGACAGCCGTAAACGGCGCTGCAAGGCCAAAAAACCCTCCTCTAGGTTATCCTATATAGTGTTTTTCCACTATTTAGCTGGATACGAGTGGAAAGACACTAATAGGAATTTTTTTTTTCAAATTTTAAACAGGCTGCACTATTTGAAAAAAAGGAAAATTTTTCTCAAGGTATGAGCCAGTAACGAACCCTGAGCTGAATCCAACCGGCTATGGCTGCACACAGACTACAGGGCGAGCTGGGCTCACACGGAGACCGTGCAGACAGCCGTAAACGGCGCTGCAAGGCCCAAAAACCCCCCTCTAGGTTATCCTATGTAGTGTTTTTCCACAATAGAGCTGGAGACTGGTGGAAAAACACTAATAGGAAATTTGAGAAAAAATGTGCAGCAGGCTGCACTAAGAGCAAAAAAGAACAACTGTGTGAGGCAGTGTGAACCCCCCCTGAGCTGAATACAACCGGGTATATGGCTGCACACAGACTACAGAGTGAGCTGCACACACACACACACACAGAGACCTTGCAGAACGCTGTTAAAACAGCGCTGCAAGGCAAGAGCAAGGTGAACAGTGAAGAACACACAGCGTTTTGCTAAATTAGCCTTTGGAAAGGAAAATAAAGCAATTAGCTAGCTCAACTGGCCCTCAGTTAGAACACAGCGTCCTGTCCCTAACTGAAATCACAGCAGAGTGAGCGCAAAATGGCGGCAGCGCTTTTTTATAGTGCAGAGTGACATCATTTCAGCAGCCAATCCAAGCCTTGCCAGTACTTACATGCCCACCATGCTAAACAGGATGTGCCCACACTTTCATTCATTCCTCATTGGCTGCTGCGTTCAATTTGAATTCTGGGAACTTCCGATTCCGGTATCCGATACGCGGGAAGTATCGGAATTCGGTATCGGAATTCCGATACCGCAAATATCGGCCGATACCCGATACTTGCGGTATCGGAATGCTCAACACTAGCCACTAGTCTACACTTCTGACAGGTGAAATTGGATTCTTCTTCTGGTCGATCTGTGAACATGTAGCACATGCTGCAGCTCACCATGTAGGTTGTCACATCTGCCATGTTGCTCCTAGATCCTGCTGACTTGCTGTGTGTTTTCCTTCTTGTGTAATCTACTGAGCCAAGCTCTCTTGCAATAATGTCCTACAGGCAAAAATTCGCGCGCCGTAAGGCGCTCGGTTTGGTGATGCTTTCGAAGCAGCTGGTCCCGGCTGTACCCAACAATCTTCTAGCTTAGGGAGACTTCGCTTCTCCCAGAAGGCACCTGGAATATGCAAATTAGCCTCCTGAAGCTTGAATCCCTGGTTTGGTGATGCTTTCGAAGCAGCTGGTCCCGGCTGTACCCAACAATCTTCTAGCTTAGGGAGACTTCGCTTCTCCCAGAAGGCACCTGGAATATGCAAATTAGCCTCCTGAAGCTTGAATCCCTGGTTTGGTGATGCTTTCGAAGCAGCTGGTCCCGGCTGTACCCAACAATCTTCTAGCTTAGGGAGACTTCGCTTCTCCCAGAAGGCACCTGGAATATGCAAATTAGCCTCCTGAAGCTTGAATCCCTGGTTTGGTGATGCTTTCGAAGCAGCTGGTCCCGGCTGTACCCAACAATCTTCTAGCTTAGGGAGACTTCGCTTCTCCCAGAAGGCACCTGGTATATGCAAATTAGCCTCCTGAAGCTTGAATCCCTGGTTTGGTGATGCTTTCGAAGCAGCTGGTCCCGGCTGTACCCAACGATCTTCTAGCTTAGGGAGACTTCGCTTCTCCCAGAAGGCACCTGGAATATGCAAATTAGCCTCCTGAAGCTTGAATCCCTGGTTTGGTGATGCTTTCGAAGCAGCTGGTCCCGGCTGTACCCAACGATCTTCTAGCTTAGGGAGACTTCGCTTCTCCCAGAAGGCACCTGGAATATGCAAATTAGCCTCCTGAAGCTTGAATCCCTGGTTTGGTGATGCTTTCGAAGCAGCTGGTCCCGGCTGTACCCAACGATCTTCTAGCTTAGGGAGACTTCGCTTCTCCCAGAAGGCACCTGGAATATGCAAATTAGCCTCCTGAAGCTTGAATCCCTGGTTTCTGAAGCTTGAATCCCAATTAGAATACCCACGCCTGAGAACAAGTCCATATGCGTGTGAACGACCACATCATGTGCAAAGTAAAGAGGGAGAGGTATGTATGGGAGAGAGGAAGAAAGGGCTGTGGGGTGCAACCCACGCGTATCGCCGCAACTGTGGCGGCTTCCTCAGGGCAAAGAATAGCAACTGCTGCCCAGTCCTGTTTGTTACGTACCGGTTAGTACATCATTATTGTCCTTTTAGGGCTGTATGGTACTGTGATGTCAGTAGTCCTCTGGGTGTGTACACTTTGTACCGCTCTATTTGAGGTTAAGAGAGAGTTTTTTTTTCTTATATAGTGCATGTTTATATATTACCTTGTTTGGGAATTACTGCATTTGTTCATGCTTATATATCTTTGTCTGCTTGGGAGGGGATTGGGCTGTGGGTTGTCATTTTCCCTATATTAGGATATGACTGCTGTGTTTCTTGGTGCTGTATTTTTAAATGTTTTTAATTCTGTTTTTTTTGTGTGTGGTATTCAGTTATACTGATCAATAAAGAATTTTGTATTTTTTGATTTTGGTCTGAGGTGCTCCCATTTTTATGGACATGATCTTTTTCCTTCTCTTGGTCTCGCTGTAGTTTGTCAAGTCCAGGGTGAGCCCCAGTGTATTACTGTTTAGTTATACGCATTTGGTGGTGCCCTCCACCTGTTTTTATTTGTTTTTATTTCTATCTAAGTCCTTGTTTACTCACACTGAGCATGCCCATGGCAGGGTCTCCCATTGGAGGTCGAGGGCCACATGTTTGGTCACATGCTCAGGTGCTGCAGTACATTCCATTGGTCCTTCTGGAAGGTCCTGAAAGGGCAAAACATGCTCAGGTACTGCAGCACTTTCCATTGGTCCTTCTGGAAGGTCCTGAAAGGGCAAAAACTTCAGTAACAGCTTCCTGTGCTGCAACTATATAAACTGCGCATGACCGCACGGCCATGCGCTAGTATTGTCTTATATATGTGTGTGTGTTGTGAGTGAAAGTCGCTCTTTAAATAACCCTCCCTATTGAATGTCTGTTCGCGGAAGGTGTATGTTTGCTATCTAGCGCCCGACTTATCCAACAGCACGTAACACACATCTCAGCGTCCAGTTGCTGTGTCCGCCAGTACGGCGCCGTGCGCTTCCTCTGCGCTTTCCTTACCCAAGCCTGGGTGGTTAGTGGCGTCCGTCAGTGCGGCACCGCACGCACTCTCATGCCTTATTTACTATTTCAATAGTTCCCTTACACACCCAGTTGCGGTGTTGTGCCAGCAGTGGTCTAATCGGACTTCAATCCTAGTTAGGGTTGTGTTCGCTGACTTATTGCTCGCGCTCTATGTGCGGTACCGCGGTCCTGTGACGCAACAGGATCGCTTCCTTCACGCAGGGTGAAGTTAACCCTTGTATGTATACTTATAGTACCGCCATATAGTCCGTCTTACTTAGCAGCTGGTATTTTCCTGCACGGTGGATCCCGGGTTGCGAACGCACCAATTCCATCTAATAAACTATATATTTGGTGCGTTCCGCCAACCCTAACAACAAATTGCAAGCTTTCTGGACTACACAGGTCTCTTCATCAGTTCAGAAGTGGTTTTAGCTCCATAAAGATGCGGTACATTCTGGTATCCTCCACATAAAACCAGTCCATGTATGCAATTTTTATTTAACCCTCTCAACGCTTAGTGTGCTGGAGGAAATTCTGGTTTCACATCACTGATGCCAATATGCGTAGTAGTGACACATACAGTATCTCCCCTTATACACTGTGCAGTGACCCTGTCACATATTCCCCCCTTGCCCAAATTTGGTATTTTGGCACCTTCTGAAACTAAACAGGGAATTTGGGAGAGAGCATCGGCATTGCTATGTAACTTCACTGGCTTTTTCGCTACGTGGAAACTGAAGTCTTGAAGGGCTAAGAACCACCTAGTCACCTGGGCGTTCTTACCCTTCTTCTCTTTTAACGATCTCAGAGGGGCATGGTCCAACACTAGCTTAAAGGATTAACCTGATTGCTAATTGGCGTAGCGAGAAAAAAGTCAAAATGCCAGAATTACGTTTTTTTGGTCACTGCATCATTGCATTAAAATGCAATAACGGGCGATCAAAAGATCATATCTGCACCAAAATGGTATCAATAAAATTGTCAGCCTGGCATGGAAAAAATAAGCCTTCACCTAACCTGAAATCACAAAAAACAAAAACACTCAGAAATGGGTCTCAGAAATGGCGCAATTTTTTTAACAAGCTTTGAATTTTTTTTTCAACACTTAAATATAAAAGAACCTAGATATGTTTGGTGTCTATAAAGTCCTAATGACTTGGAGAATCAAAATAACAGGTCAGTTTTAACATTTGCTGAACATGGTAAATAAAATCCAATAAACCGTTGAGGAATTGCACTTTTTTGCAATTTCACCGCACTTGGAATTTTTTCCCCATTTTTGAGTACACAATATGGTAAAACCTATGGTGTCATTTAAAATTACAACTTATCCTGCAAAAAACAAGCCCTAATATGGCCATATTGACGGAAAAATAAAACCTCTTCTCCTTTTTGCAACTCAATATAATGCACAATTCAATCTGCTTTAGACCTGGAGGTAGCTTCCTTACCTTTTAGGCCCCTGTGCAGCTGCACAGGTTGCACCCAGGGCTGCCAACAGGGCATTACTGCCCTTACTGCTGTATGAGGCCTGATGAGCAGGCCCCCTCTCTGCTGCTCTCCGGGCCCCAGTAGCAGGATTCAGGATTCTGACGGTTCAGTAACTCAACGCGTCCTCAGATGCACGTTCAGTTTAAATCTATTGCCGTGTGGGAGGATATCCTCCAGCACGGCAACAGTTAACAGCCGCCAGCCAATCACAGGCCGGCAGCTGACATCAGCGCGCAAGTCACCAGTGGATTACGTCACTGTCATACGTCAGGATGATGGTCTGCACCTCAGATGAATCTAGCAGAGGACACAGCTGGACTTTAGCCAGGTAAGGAGAAACTTTTTTTTTTAAGCTGCACTATGGGGGTGAATTATACTATTATATACTGTATGACTATGGGGGTGCATTATACTGCTATGTATGACTATGGGGTGCATTATCCTACTATGGATGACTATGGTGGCAGTATGGAGAGACATGGGAGCAATATGTAGAGACATGGGTCAATATAGAGAAAAATGAGGGCAATATGGAGAGACATGAGGCAGAATGGGAGGACATGTGGGGTCCAGAATGAGAGGACACATCTGCGCATGATGTGAGACATGATTACTGTAGGGGCTAATTAAAAGGTATTATTTTTGAGGATACTGTTTGCAGTGTGGAGGAAGAGAGGTTGTGTTACTATGACACTATATACAGAGTTCCTGTGTATAATGTCACCGGTGACCACTGTATTACCTGTACACTGACACTATATACAGAGCTCTTGTGTATAATATCACTGATGATCACTGTATTATTATCTGTGCAGTGACAAAATATACAGAGCTCCTGTGTATAATATCACTGCTAATCACTGTATTACCTGTACACTATATACATAGCTCCTGTGTATAATATCATTGGCGATCACTGCTTTACCTGTACACTGACATTATATACAGAGCTCCTGTGTATAATGTCACTCACTGGTAATCACTGTATTACCTGTACACTTTACACTATATACATTGCTCCTGTGTATAATATCATTGGCGATCACTGCTTTACCTGTACACTGACATTATATACAGAGCTCCTGTGTATAATGTCACTGGTAATCACTGTATTACCTGTACACTTTACACTATATACATTGCTCCTGTGTATAATATCATTGGCGATCACTGCTTTACCTGTACACTGACATTATATACAGAGCTCCTGTGTATAATGTCACTGGTGATCACTGTATTACCTGTACACTTTACACTATATACATTGCTCCTGTGTATAATATCATTGGCGATCACTGCTTTACCTGTACACTGACATTATATAGAGAGCTCCTGTGTATAATGTCACTGGTAATCACTGTATTACCTGTACACTTTACACTATATACATTGCTCCTTTGTATAATTTCATTGGTGATCACTGCTTTACCTGTACACTGACATTATATACAGAGCTCCTGTGTATAATGTCATTGGTGATCACTGTATTACGTGTCCACTGACACTATACACTGTGTACTATATACAAAGCTCTTGTGTATAATAGCACTTATGGTAAAATTAGTATTGTTTTTATTTATTGATGATCAGTATTGTAGTATTTGGTCACTATGTGGTTGTAATATGCTGTCTCGCCATTGTGTGGCAGTATTTGTCCCTTGTATGTGATATTTTTCAGTAACTATGTAGTGGAAATATGTGGTTCGGCCATGGTGTGGTGGTATTTGTGCCTTGTATGTGGTATTTTTCGGTAACTGTGTGGTGGTAATATGTGGTCCGGCCATGGTATGACAGTATTTGTTCCTTGCATGGGCATTATTGTTCATTTAAAAAAATGTATGCAACACATTCCCTTAAAGAAGCATAAATATAAATATACCTAAGAAGAGTACAGGCTATCGATATCGCGTCAGAAGAACACTGCCATGTGTGCATAATGCTGTAAGAAATTATAACCTATTTACAAGTGGTGTACTATAGGATAAAACCCTTTCCTTGTTTTTAACCCCTTCACCCCAAAGCCTGTTTTCACCTAAGTGACAGGGCCAATTTTTACAATTCTGACCACTGTCACTTTATGAGGTCATAACTCTGAAATGCTTCAACGGATCCTGGTGATTCTGACATTGTTTTCTCGTGACATATTGTACTTCATGATAGTGGTAAAACTTCTTCGATATGACTTGCATTTATTTGTGAAAAAAACAAAAATTTGTCGGAAATTATGAAAATTTAGCAATTTTCAAACTCTTAGTTTATATGCCCTTAAATTAGAGAGTTATATCACATAATATAGTTAATAAACAACATTTCCCACATGTCTGCTTTACATCAGCACAATTTTGGAAACATAATTTTTTTTTGTTAGGACGTTATAAGGGTTAAAAGTTGACCAGCGATTTCTCATTTTTGCAACAAAATTTGCAAAACCATTTTTTTACGGACCACCTCACACTTGAAGTGACTTTGAGGGGTCTATATGACAGAAAATGCCCAAAAGTGACACCATTCTAAAAACTGGACCCCTCAAGGTACTCAAAACCACATTCAAAAAGTTTATTAACCCTTCAGGTGCTTCACAGGAATTTTTTGAATGTTTAAAAAAATTGAACATTTAACTTTTTTTTCACAAAATTTTTACTTCAGGTCCTATTTGTTTCATTTTACCAAGGGTAACAGGAGAAATTGGACCACAAAAGTCGTTGTACAATTTGTCCTGAGTACGCCGATACCCCATATGTGGGGGTAAACCACTGTTTGGGCACATGGCAGAGCTCGGAAGGGAAGGAGCGCCATTTGACTTTTCAATGCAAGATTTGCTGGAATTGAGATCGGAGCCCATGTCACGATTGGAGAGCTCCTGATGTGCCTAAACAGTGGAAACCCCCACAAGTGACACCATTTTGGAAAGTAGACCCCCTAAGGAACTAATCTAGATGTGTGGTGAGCACTTTGAACCTCCAAGTGCTTCACAGAAGTTTATAATGTAGAGCCGTAAAAAAACATTTATATTAATTTTCACAAAAAATGATCTTTTTGCCCCAAATGTTTTATTTTCCCAAGGGTAAAAGGATAAATTGGACCCCAAAAGTTGTTGTGCAATTTGTCCTGAGTACGTCGATACTTCATATATGGGGATAAACCACTGTTTGAGCGCATGGCAGAGCTCGGAAGGGAAGGAGTGCCATTTGACTTTTCAATGCAAAATTGGCTGGAATTGAGATCGGACGCCATGTCGCATTTGGAGAGCCCTGTTATGAAAGGCAATTCAGTACTACAATGGACATAGCGGTCAGAGCACATACAGTGATCTGACAATAACCCAAAATCATAGAACGAGCTCTGAGACGTGGGAACTCTGCAGACCGCAATCCCTAATCCTCTCCAAAACAACACTAGAGGCAGCCGTGGATTGCGCCTAACTCTGCCTATGCAACTCGGCACAGCCTGAGAAACTAACTAGCCTGAAGATAGAAAATAAGCCTACCTTGCCTCAGAGAAATACCCCAAAGGAAAAGGCAGCCCCCCACATATAATGACTGTGAGTTAAGATGAAAAGACAAACGTAGAGATGAAATAGATTCAGCAAAGTGAGGCCCGACTTTCTTAACAGATCGAGGATAGAAAAGGTAACTTTGCGGTCTACACAAAACCCTAAAGAACACCACGCAAAGGGGGCAAAAAGACCCTCCGTACCGAACTAACGGCACGGAGGTACACCCTTTGCGTCCCAGAGCTTCCAGCAACAAATTAGACAAGCTGGACAGAAAAAATAGCAAACAAATAGCAAAGAAGAACTTAGCTATGCAGAGCAGCAGGCCACAAGAATGATCCAGGGAAAAGCAAGTCCAACACTGGAACATTGACAGGAAGCCAGGATCAAAGCATTAGGTGGAGTTAAGTAGAGAAGCACCTAACGACCTCACCAGATCACCTGAGGGAGGAAACTCAGAAGCCGCAGTACCACTTCCCTCCACCAACAGAAGCTCACAGAGAGAATCAGCCGAAGTACCACTTGTGACCACAGGAGGGAGCTCTGCCACAGAATTCACAACAGAGCCCCTGACGTGCCTTAACAGTGGAAACCCCCCACAAGTGACCCCATTTTGGAAAGAAGACCCCCTAAGGAACTTATCTAGATGTGTGGTGAGCACTTTTAACCCCCAATTGTTTCACTAAAGTTTAGAATGTAGCATTGTGAAAATTAAAAAATCATTTTTTCTTTCCACAAAATGATGTTTTAGCCCGCAATTTTTTTCCCCAAGGGTAACAGGAGAAATTGGACCACAAATGTTATTGTCCAATTTGTCCTGAGTACGCTGATACCCCACATGTGGGGGGGAACCACCGTTTGAGTGCATGGCAGAGCTCGGAAGGGAAGGAGCACCGTTTGAAATGCAGACTTAGATGGAATGGACTGCAGGTGTCATGTTGCATTTGCAGAGCCCCTGATGTACCTAAACAGTAGAAACCCACCACAAGTGACCCCATATTGGAAACTAGACCCCCCAAGGAACTTATCTAGATGTGTTGTGAGAGCTTTGAACCAACAAGTGTTTCACTACAGTTTATAACGCAGAGCCGTGAAAATAAAAAATATTTTTTTTTCCACGAAAATGATATTTTATCCCCTATGTTTTTATTTTCCCAAGGGTAACAGGACAAATTGGACCCCAAACGTTGTTGTCCAACTTGTCCTGAGAACGCTGATACCCCATATGTTGGGGAGAACCACTGTTTGGGTGCACGGCAGAGCTCGGAAGGGAAGGAGCACCATTTGAAATGCAGACTTAGATGGATTGGTCTGCAGGCGTCATGTTGCATTTGCAGAGCCCCTGATGTACCTAAACAGTAGAAACCCCCCACAAGTGACCCCATATTGGAAACTAGACCCCCCAAGGAACTTATCTAGATGTGTTGTGAGAACTTTGAACCAACAAGTGTTTCACTACAGTTTATAACGCAGAGCCGTGAAAATAAAAAAATATTTTTTTTTCCACGAAAATGATATTTTATCCCATATGTTTTTATTTTCCCAAGGGTAACAAGACAAATTGGACCCCAAAAATTGTTGTCCAACTTGTCCTGAGAACGCTGATACCCCATATGTTGGGGGGAACCACTGTTTGGGTGCACGGCAGAGCTCGGAAGGGAAGGAGCGCCATTTGAAATGCAGACTTAGATGGATTGGTCTGCAGGCGTCATGTTGCATTTGCAGAGCCCCTGATGTACCTAAACAGTAGAAACCCCCCACAAGTGACCCCATATTGGAAACTAGACCCCCCAAGGAACTTATCTAGATGTGTTGTGAGAGCTTTGAACCAACAAGTGTTTCACTACAGTTTATAACGCAGAGCCGTGAAAATAAAAAATATTTTTTTTCCACGAAAATGATATTTTATCCCCTATGTTTTTATTTTCCCAAGGGTAACAGGACAAATTGGACCCCAAAAGTTGTTGTCCAACTTGTCCTGAGAACGCTGATACCCCATATGTTGGGGGGAACCACTGTTTGGGTGCACGGCAGAGCTCGGAAAGGAAGGAGCGCCATTTGAAATGCAGACTTAGATGGATTGGTCTGCAGGCGTCATGTTGCATTTGCAGAGCCCCTGATGTACCTAAACAGTAGAAACCCCACACAAGTGACCCCATATCGGAAACTAGACCCCCCAAGGAACTTATCTAGATGTGTTGTGAGAGCTTTGAACCAACAAGTGTTTCACTACAGTTTATAACGCAGAGCCGTGAAAATAAAAAAATATTTTTTTTTCCACGAAAATGATATTTTATCCCCTATGTTTTTATTTTCCCAAGGGTAACAGGACAAATTGGACCCCAAAAGTTGTTGTCCAACTTGTCCTGAGAACGCTGATACCCTATATGTTGGGGGGAACCACTGTTTGGGCACACAGGAGAACTCGGAAGGGAAGTAGCACTGTTTTACTTTTTCAAAGCAGAATTGGCTGGAATTGAGATCGGACGCCATGTCGCGTTTGGAGAGCCCCTGATGTGCCTAAACAGTGGAAACCCCCAATTATAACTGAAACCCCAACCCTAACCCTAGCCCTAACCCTAACCCTAGCCCTAGCCCTAACCCTAGCCCTAACCCTAGCCCTAACCCTAGCCCTAATGGGAAAATGGAAATAAATACATTTTTTTACATTTTATTATTTTTCCCTAACTAAGGGGGTGATGAAGGGGGGTTTGATTTACTTTTATAGCGTGTTTTTTAGCGGATTTTTAGGGTTGGCAGCCGTCACACACTAAAAGACGCTTTTTATTGCAAAAAATAGTTTTTGCATCACCACATTTTGAGAGCTATAATTTATCCATATTTTGGCCCACAGAGTCATATGAGGTCTTGTTTTTTGCGGAACGAGTTGACGTTTTTGTTGGTAACATTTTCGGGCAGATGACATTTTTTGATCGCTTTTTATTCCGATTTTTGGGAGGCGGAATGAACAAAAACCAGCTATTCATGAATTTCTTTTAGGGGGGGGGCGTTTATACCGTTCCACGTGTTGTAAAATGGATAAAGCAGTTTTATTCTTCGGGTCAGTACGATTACAGCGATACCTCATTTATGTAATTTTTTTTATGTTTTGGCGCTTTTACACAATAAAAACTATTTTATATGAAACAATGATTGTTTTTGCATCGCATTATTCTGAGAGCTATAACTTTTTTAGTTTTCTGCTGATGATGCTGTATGGTGGCTGTTTTTTGCGGGACAAGATGACGTTTTCAGCGGTACCATGGTTATTTATATCCGTCGTTTTGATCGCGTGTTATTCCACTTTTTGTTCGCCTGTATGATAATAAAGCGTTGTTTTTTTTTTTTTTTTTTGCGGTGTTCACTGAAGGGGTTAACTAGTGGGATAGTTTTATAGAGCGGGTCGTTACGGACGCGGCGATACCAAATATGTGTACATTTATTGTTTTGTTTTTTTTTTTACATAAATAAATGGATTTATTGGGAAATGTTTTGTTTTTTTTATTTGGGGATTTTTTTAATTTTTTTTTTACACATTCTATTTTTTTTTTTTTTACTTTCTAACATTGTCCCAGGGTGGGACATCTCTGTATTAGATCAGATCGTTGATCTGACAGTGTGCAAAGCACACTGTCAGATCAACGATCTGACAGGCAGTTTAGGTGGCTTTCTGGCGCCTGCTCTCAGCAGGCGCCGGCTAGCCAGGTCACTTCATGACCCGGAAGGAGTCCGGCGGCCATCTTGGATCCGGGGACTCCTTCCGGGTCACCGGAGCAACGCGATCTCATTGCGTTGCTCCGGTGGGAGAACGCAGGGAGCCCCCGTCCCTGCGCGATCCCCCTCTATGCCGCTGTCACTACTGACAGCGGCATCAGAGGGGTTAAATGCCCGCGATCGGCGATAGTGCCGATCGTGGGCATTGCTGCGGGGTGTCAGCTGTCATATACAGCTGACACCCGCACCCGATCACCGCGGCGCTCAGCGCGAGACCGCGGTGATCGGTGCGCCGTACTAGTACTGCTGCTGGCACTAATGCAGTGCCGGCAGCGCAGTACTAGTACGGCGCATGTCACGAAGGGGTTAAACTTAAGAAATAAATTTACTGATTTTACTACATTCCTGCTGGATTCATTGATTTTTCTGTGGACTGAGTGCTCCATTTTTCTGTGCAGGAACAGGTGTGGAATAGTCGATATTCAGGTGAGCTGACTATCTTTTGTTTTTTTTGTGGAAATATAAATATACCTAAGAAGAGTACAGGATATTTTTACCAAATGTTTAATAGGTTAAAGTAGAGTACGGCGCAGCTAAAAGAGTCTACCTTGTGATGGTGGCAGTTTAAAAACTATTAGCCAAAACCAAAGCTGCTGGCTAAGTATGTGATCTAGTGTTAGATGGAAACTGTTACTGTGTGATTACCGAGGACGTGGTGCTAATGTGGAGATTTTCTATGACTGGGCGGTGGGACTGTGGAAGGTTCAAGGGTTGGAGGCGGAGCTGAGGTGGTGCCTGGGTGGGGTCTCAAGGGGGTCCAAAAATTTTGCCAGTATGGGCCCTGAAATTCCTGGTGGCAGCCCTGGATGCACCAATGGTATGTGTGACCCTGCAGTATATCACTTGTTTCAGCCCCCTCTATATACAGCTCTATCCTGCATCCTTCAATACACTATTTTGCCATATATATCTCCATTCAGCCCCCTATACAGCTCTATCATGCATTATATATAATAATAATCTTTATTTTTATATAGCGCTAACATATTCTGCAGCGCTTTACAGTTTGCACACATTATCATCGCTGTCCCCGATGGGGCTCACAATCTAAATTCCCTATCAGTATGTCTTTGGAATGTGGGAGGAAACCGACGTACCCGGAGGAAACCCACGCAAACACGGGGAGAACATGCAAACTCTTTGCAGATGTTGTCCTTGGTGGGGTTTGAACCCAGGACTCCAGCGCTGTAAGGCTGCAGTGCTAACCACTGCGCCATATCCCTCCTTCCATACACCACCCCATATGGCAGTACAACATAACTCCTACTTAATTACCAGCACTAATTGCTTTCTGGTATGAGCTCCTTCTGCAGGTTAGTTATAAAGTGACATCATTGGGACACCTGAAGTTCCTTGCATTTTGCTGGCCTCCAGTAGGCAACTGGCCAGACGCAGCTTGCAGCCTTCCAGAGTAAGTGGTAGAACAGCGTGCTAACAGCTCTCTTCTCTGCCACCAATGTTAACAGCATTTGAATCCTGAGCCTGCAAACACCAATGCAACAGTTACAGGCTAATGTGGCACACTGCCAGACCAGCCCAACTAGCATTTGCAAGAATTGCCAGATGTCCAGTCCAGCCCAATTATCCATCAGGAGAAAAGAAGGCAAATTAAAAACTCCTGGGGATCATAATATGGATCGCCCCCATGGGGCCGTAGGGTCCTCGGTACAGGGTCCTGCGGTTCACAGGGGGATGTCAAGGTGGCTGACCCGGTCCGTAGCCCTGGGACGTCCGTGTAAAAGGGAAAGGTCTTTAAAGGGATAAAGTTTGTGGTCGTGACGCCACCTGTGGTATTTGGTCAGGGTGACCGACGCTGCTTTAAGGGGTCCGCTGGGGTGATGTTATGGCAGCTAGATGGTATACCTTCCCACAGGTAAAGTATGTCCCCAGGGCTTCCCGGTGCGTAGATGGTGGTATGGTGAGAGGCGCAGAGAAGAACGAGGACACAAGGTTGCAGTCTCTTTACCTTTAATGAAGACTTTAGCATCCACAGCCCAGGGCACCAGATCACAGGACAGGCAGAGTCTGGTCGGTTTGGAGGCAAGTCCAGAGTCCCCTTGTCCAGGTGGAAATCAATAGTCTTCCCTTGCGCTGTAGTGGTGTAGTCCCTTGCTGCCTATGGCTTCACATAAGGGTCTCACAGATGTGGTGTTTCTCTCTCTGTCCCATGTAGTCGGATAGGACAATACCCGTATGACTGGTGGCTTGATGCTGTTTATAGGGACTCTAGCACGCCCCGGCCTCTGAGGGATGCCAGCGTGCCTCCTGGGTGTAGGTGCGGACAGGTAACTTGCAATTATCTGTCCTGCCAGTCTCTGGAATAAAGCATAAAGGTCCTTACTCCCTCGGTGTTCCGGCTACCGGGATTTTGCGCCTCAGAAGGAGGCAGCCTGTGTAGGGCTGGTCCCCTTCTGGTATTCTCTCCTTTGCTCTGACTTCCTTCACGCTCGCTGCAATACAGTTCTGCCTTCTGAATGTCTCTTTCTGAGAGCTGCAGCTCTGAGGGCATGCAGTGCTCCTTGGACCCTCTGTCCACCTCAGACTCAGGTCCGGATCTAACTAACTTTCCCTACTGACTACCAGTTGTATATATATGGGGAGTGACCTAATAAATAGGAGAAGAAGCTTCCCCTGGTGGCCTGGAGTGTGAACATGTTGCGTGTTTGTGATACCTGAATGCAGTTATCCTTCTTTGCCTCCAAACAAAGCATCACTCTCCCCGAGAGGAAAGCAATATACCACTACGACGACCAGGACCCTGGGGCGCCGCATAATACCTCTCATGCTAGAAGAGGGGTGAAGACAAATGCTATTGGCAGTCCAGCAGGTACATGCCAACCATTACAAGAAAAAGTCTGTAAGAAATCCATCATAGAACTATTAAGGTGCAAATCAAACTTTATTTATAAACTTACATTTCCCCATCAGACAAGCATGGTCATTATGCAGTCAGGATGCACTGCCAAATAATATAAGAGGTGAAAAGGAAATGTTGAATAAAACCCCAAGGCAGAGGCATGCTGCCCAGGAGTTGTGGTGGTACCATGCTGCCACAGTTTATAGATTGCACCTGATCACTGGGGGTCCAAGCACCAGACTTGTGATCATTTTATCTTCCTAATAAAATGCATTTTCTACAGAAGATAAATGATCTACATTTTACTCATTTACAGTTGTAAATTGAGAAAGGAGACATCTGAAACGTGCGTTGGGGTAGACGCACTTGTCTGGACATCGGTTTAGTCCTCAAACTTCCGGCAGCCGCTTATAGGTAAATATACATGATTCCTTGGTATGGTCCTTTTGTGCCATGGGAGATACTGCGATGGTAATATGTAGCCGGTGATATGTATGGGGATGTGACCTCTAACCATGCATTGGCTGAGATTACTGAAGACAGTTTATCTCGTGTCAAATGACTAGGGCTATGCATATGTGCATTATAGTGATAGGTTGCACCTTTGCTGGATTAATAAATATTGGGGGATAGAGGCAGAGTATTACTAGCATTGTTATATATGTTTATATGATCCAAGTAAACCATTTTGCCCAGATGATGGCGTCGCTTAATATGTACTATACTATGTAAACATGTTGTTCTATTTCCCCTTCTTCCCTAATTGGTGTTATGCATTTTAGCCCCTTTACCCCCAAGGGTGGTTTGCACGTTAATGACCGGGCCAATTTTTACAATTCTGACCACTGTCCCTTTATGAGGTTATAACTCTGGAACGCTTCAACGGATCCTGATGGTTCTGATATTGTTTTCTCAAGACATATTGTACATCATGATCGTCATAAAATTTCTTTGATATTACTTGCGTTTATTCGTGAAAAAATGGAAATTTGGCGAAAATGTTGAAAATTTAGCAATTTTCCAAATTTAAATTTTTATGCCCTTAAATCACAGAGATATGTCACACAATATACTTAATAAGTAACATTTACCACATGTCTACTTTACATCAGCACAATTTTGGAGCCAAATTTTTTTTGTTAGGGAGTTATAAGGGTTAAAAGTTGACCAGCAATTTCTCATTTTTACAACAACATTTTTTCTTAGGGACCACATCACATTTGAAGTCATTTTGAGGGGTCTATATGATAGAAAATAACCAAGTGTGACACCATTCTAAAAACTGCACCCCTCAAGGTGCTCAAAACCACATTCAAGAAGTTTATGAACCCTTCAGGATTTTTTGGAATGTTTAAAAAAAAATAAACATTTAACTTTTTTTCACAAAAAATTTACTTCAGCTCCAATTTATTTTATTTTACCAATGGTAACAGGAGAAATTGGGCCCAAAAGCTGTTGTACAATTTGACCTGAGTATGCCGATATCCCATATGTGGGAGTAAACCACTGTTTGGGCGCATGGCAGAGCTCGGAAGGGAAGGAGTGCCATTCGACTTTTTCAATGCAAAATTGACAGGAATTGAGATGGGACGCCATGTTGCGTTTGGAAAGCCCCTGATGTGCCTAAACATTGAAACCCCCCACAAGTGACACCATTTTGGAAACTAGACCCCCTAAGGAACTTTTCTCAATGTGTGGTGAGCACTTTGACTCACCAAGTGCTTCACAGAAGTTTATAATGCAGAGCTGTAAAAAATAAAAAAATCATATTTTTTCACAAAAATTATCTTTTCTCCCCCAATTGTTTATTTTCCCAAGGGTAAGAGAAGAAATTTGACCCCAAAAGTTGTTGTACAATTTGTCCTGAGTACGCTTATACCCCATATGTGGGGGTAAACCACTGTTTGGGCGCATGGCAGAGCTCAGAAGGGAAGGGGTGCTGTTTGACTTTTCAATGCAAAATTGACTGGAATTGAGATGGGACACCATGTTGCGTTTGGAGAGCCCCTGATGTGCCTAAACAGTGGAAAACCCCAATTCTAACTGAAACCCTAACCCAAACACACCCCTAACCCTAATCCCAAACACACCCCTAACCCCAACCACACCCCTAACCCCAACACACCCCTAACCCTAATCCGAACCCTAACCACACCCCTAACCCTAATCCCAACCATAACCCTAACCACACCCCTAACCCTGACACACCCCTAACCCTAATCCCAACGTAAATGTAATCCAAACCCTAGCCCTAACCCTAGCCCCAACCCTAGCCCTAATCCTAACCCTAGTCCCAACCCTAACCCTAACCCTAACTCTAACCCTAGCCCTAACCCTAATGGGAAAATGGAAATAAATACATTTTTTTAATTTTTTTATTTTTCCCTCACTAAGGGGGTGATGAAGGGGGTTTGATTTACTTTTCTAGCGGGTTTTCTAGCGGATTTTTATGATTGGCAGCTGTCACACACTAAAATACGCTTTTTATTGCAAAAAATATTTTTTGCATTACCACATTTTGAGAGCTATAATTTTTCCATATTTTGGTTCACAGAGTCATGTGAGGTCTTGTTTTTTGCGGGAAGAGTTGACATTTTTATTGGTAACATTTTCGGGTTCGTGACATTTTTTGATGGCTTTTTATTCCGATTTTTGTGAGGCAGAATGACCAAAAACCAGCTATTCACGCATTTCTTTTGGGGGAGGCGTTTATACCGTTCCGCGTTTGGTAAAATGGATAAAGCAGTTTTATTCTTCGGGTCAGTAAGATTACAGTGATACCTCATTTATATGATTTTTTATGTTTTGGCGCTTTTATACGATAAAAACTATTTTATAGAAAAAATAATTATTTTTGCATCGCTTTATTCTGAGGACTATAACTTATTTACTTTTTTGCTGATGATGCTGTATGGTGACTCGTTTTTTACAGGACAAGATGATGTTTTTAGCGGTACCATGGTTATTTATATCCGTCTTTTTGATCGCGTGTTATTCCACTTTTTGTTTGGCGGTATGATAATAAAGTGTTGTTTTTTGGCTTGTTTTTTTTTTTACGGTGTTCACTGAAGGGGTTAACTAGTGGGACAGTTTTATAGGTTGGGTCGCTATGGATGCTGCAATACTAAATATGTGTACTTTTATTGTTTTTTTTTTTCATTTAGATAAAGAAATGTATTTATGGGAACAATATATATTTTTTTTTAGAAATTTTTTTTATTTTTTTTTACACATGTAACTATATATATTTTTACACTATAACATTGCCCCGGGGGAGGGGCATCATGTTATAGTGTAAGATCACTGATCTGACACTTTGCTGTGCACTGTATCAGATCAGTGATCTGACATGCACTCCTGGAGGCTTCCCGGCGCCTGCTCTGAGCAGGGGCAGTGAAGCCACCTCCCTGCAGGACCCGAATGCAGCCCCGCGGCCATTTTGGATCCGGGGCCTGCAGGGAGAAGATGGTAGGAGACCCTCGGAGCAACACGATCACATGCTCCGAGGGTCTCAGGGAAGCCCGCAGGGAGCCCCTCCCTGCTCGATGCTTCCCTATACCACCGGAACACTGCGATCATGTTTGATCGCAGTGTGCCGGGGATTAATGTGCCTGGGGCCGTCAGTGTCCAGGCTGTGATAGCCAGCTGACACCCAGCAGCGATCGGCCGCGCTCCCCACGTGTGCGCGGCCGATCGCTATGACGTACTATCCCGTCGGTGGGCATACGGGCCCACTCTACCTCGACAGGATAGTACGTCTAATGTCAGATAGGAGTTAAAGTTTGTGGTTTATAGTAAAATTTAATTTATATGGATTTTTGATAAAAATTGACCTTTTGATCATCCTTTTTTGTCTTGTCATTTACAATTGTGCAAACTCTAGTGTATAGGTGTCTACTCAGCACCACCCATATAAGCAGGTAATGATTTACTCTTCCTACAAATGATGCAATGTTGCCCCTGGATGCACATGTATCTCAAGGTCACAAGTACAGGGTTGGTCTTTATTTTGAAGTTTGCAAATGTTACGAGTTAGGCTGCTGTCACACTATCAGTATTTGGTCAGTATTTTACATCAGTATCTGTAAGCCAAAACCAGGAGTGGGTGATAAATGCAGAAGTGGTGCATATGTTTCTATTATACTCTTCCTCTAATTGTTCCACTCCTGGTTTTGGCTACAAATACTGAGGTAAAATACTGACCAAATACTGCGAGTGTGACGGCAGCCTTATAGTAACTTTTTATTTGTACACTTGGCTTGTAGGGATCTGAGGGATGTAGTAATTTTGTTTAGATGATTACTGCCACCTAGTAGAAAAGATGTAAAATGACATAACAAATACACAGGGAAAAGTGAAGTGGCGTGACTTGAGTCCTGTGGCCACCAATGCAAAATTTCTACCTGTGCCCACCCTCTCCACACTAGGATGTTGATCTGATGCGTGGGCACCAGTGATAGTAGGGATGAGCGAATATGCTCGGATAAGGGGTTATCTGACTCTGAGTATGCTCGTGTGCTAACCAAGTGTTTTCGGCGTGCTCAAAAAATATGTTTGAGACCCCATGCCTGCCTGCATTTCTCGTGGCTGTTTGACAGCCGCAACACATGCAGGATTTGTACTAGTGTACTAACACTAATATTACGCCCAAACAATGACCTTCTAGTGGTAGATTTTAGTGTATGTCATAAAAAAACCTCCAGATACTCAGTCACCGGTGAAGTCTCCAATTGTAATTTATGTTCAATCTTCTGCTTCACCCCCTGCCGACCGCTATGGCTTTATCCAGCCATGACTCATCTCTGCAATATGTAACACACAGACATCTATGGCTGATCACTTCTACAGTAAGCCCCCCTTCCTTAAATACAATAGAGTGGCGATGTTCTCCTGTGTGACCTCCATACATTAGCAATGCTTTCGTTTCCCTTATGCCCAAATACAGTATAATTGCCCACATACTGGCACTCATTCACAGAAATAATAATAATAAAACTAAAACTACACAAGTTTAGTATCGCTGTAGTCATACTGACCTGAGAAACAATTGAATGTACTAACCTGAATGAACAATGTAAAAATAAACCCCCAAAACAATGGCAAAACTGCATTTTTCCCCCACTATTTCTTTGCACTTAATTTTTTTTCCACTTCACTGTGTGGTAAAGCTGATTTAAAACTACAGCTCATACCACAAATAAACATGCCCTCATTTCGTGATGGAAAAATGGAAATGATATGACTTTTGGAACACCACAATAAAAAAGTGGAAAAAAAAAAAAAAAAAAGATCTGTCATGTAGGCCAGAACTGGCTGTGATGTTAAGGGGTTAGAAATACTCTCTAGTCGTAACGGAATTTCTCCGCTGCTGCAGATGCAAAGCTGCGTCTGATTGCAACACTCGAGAGAGTGCAGCACTGGAGAGAGCGCAGCTCTGACTGTCAACAGTCAATCAGAGAAACTCGCATCAATTCCCGCCACTGCCGCCGGAGGTTTGGACCAGAGCGTTCAGCTGCATAGAAATACAGGCAGCCGCACGCAGCCGGTCCTGAGTGTCGGCAGCAGTTCCGGGTATTGATGCGAGAGACTCACATTGCACTCATAAAAAGTGATTGTCTGTGTTTTTTATGCTTCATTAAGGCTGCCGTCACACTATCAGTATTCGGTCAGTATTTTACCTCAGTATTTGTAAGCCAAAACCAGGAGTAAGTGATAAATACAGAAGTGGTGCATATGTTTCTATTATACTTTTCCTCTGATTGTTCCACTCCTGGTTTTGGCTTATAAATACTGAGGTAAAATACTGACCAAATACTGTTAGTGTGATGGCAGCCTAAGATCAATAAAAATGTAAACTAAAAAACAATGGCAGACTTGTACTTATTTTTCATTCTTTCCAGTAAGTGGAATTGCCTATTCATCCCTACCTCATGACATCTCAGTGGCCCATCCATCGTTAGAGATGCCCAGGGTGCCAGTCTTGTGGTGCTATCCAAAGAAGTTGACACTGCGCTTGTCCAGCCGCCATGGAGTACTGAGGTGGATGACAGGACAAGGTAGCACCAATATTTTTGCTCTCTACTTGTTGCTCTCGTCTTGTACATAGGGCACAGCTAAAGCAGGCCATACATGTGGCAATTTGCTCCCAATCATGTATGTATTTCTTTTTTTATTTAGTACACTGGTTGTTAAAGGGGAAAACATCAAAATGGCAATATATTAGAGCCGAGACAATCTGTTGAAACCCAGATTCATCAGATTTGCACAGTTTTTCCCAAACATTTGATTCTTGGAAAATCGCAAGTACTCCAAATGTCCGGAAAAGACGTGTACTGAGGTCTAATAGGACTGTTTTCAATTCATTTTAAGCTCATTAATGCAAACATAACCTTAGTAGGAAGGACGCCTTGAGGTGGCAATTGGGCTCTGATATACAGCTCCGGCACAAATTAAGAGACCGCTGCAAAATGTTCAGTTTGTCTGATTTTTCTCTTTATAGGTATATTGTTGAGTAAAATGTATATTGTCCTTTTAGGATATAAACTTCACACAACATGTCTCCGAATTTCCAAGCAAGAAATTTTGTATTTTTTTTCTGACAAAGAAAAATGGTCAAAATAAAATAAACCCCAGTGCTTTCACACCTCAAATAATGCAAAGAAAACAAGTTCATAATCATTTAGAAACAACAATACTAATGTTTTAACTCAGGAAGAGTTCAGAAATCAATATTTTGTGGAATAACCATGATTTTTAATCGCAGCTTTCATGCGTCTTGGCATGCTTTCCACCAGTCTTTCACACTGCTCCTGATGCAAAAATGTAAGCAGTTCTTCTTGTTTTGATGGCTTGTGACTAGTGTTGAGCATACCGATACCGCAAGTATCGGCCGATACCGCAAGTATCGGGTATCGGCCGATACTTGCGGTATCGGAATTCCGATACCGAGTTCCGATATTTTTGTGATATCGGGAATCGGTATCGGATCCATATTAATGTGTAAAATAAAGAATTAAAATAAAAAATATTGATATACTTACCTCTCCGGAGGCCCCTGGACATCACCGCTGGTAACCGGCAGGCTTCTTTGTTTAAAATGAGCGCGTTTAGGGACTTCCATGACGTCACGGCTTCTGATTGGTCGCGTGCCGCTCATGTGACCGCCACGCGACCAATCAGAAGCCGCGACGTCATTCTCAGGTCCTAAACTCCTCATTCTAGGAATTTAGGACCTGAGAATGACGTTGCGGCTTCTGATTGGTCGCGTGGCGGTCACATGAGCGGCACGCGACCAATCAGAAGCCGCGATGTCATTCTCAGGTCCTAAATGCGCTCATTTTAAGCAAAGAAGGCTGCCGGTTACCAGCGGTGATGTCCAGGGGCCTCCGGAGAGGTAATTATATCAATATTTTTTATTTTCATTCTTTATTTTACACATTAATATGGATCCCAGGGCCTGAAGGAGAGTTTCCTCTCCTTCAGACCCTGGGAACCATCAGGATACCTTCCGATACTTGGTGTCTCATTGACTTGTATTGGTATCGGGTATCGGTATCGGCGATATCCGATACTTTTCGGGTATCGGCCGATACTATCCGATACCGATACTTTCAAGTATCGGACGGTATCGCTCAACACACTACTTGTGACTATTCATCATCCTATTGATTACATTCCAGAGGTTTTCAATGGGGTTCAGGTCTGGAGATTGGGCCGCCCATGACAGGGTTTTGTAGTGGTGACCTCTTAATTTTTGCCAGAGCTGTATATATATATATACACACGTGCTTCTCACAAAATTAGAATATCATCAAAAAGTTAATTTATTTCAGTTTCTCAATACAAAAAGTGAAACTCATATATTATATAGAGTCATTACAGACAAGTGTTTATTTTTGTATTCACTGCCTCTGCTTTTCCTTTTATACAGGCTGTGATTGTCATGCAATATTTTATATAGTTTACAAAAATGACAAAAAGGTATACTTTGTGTACCAAACATAGTTAGCTTCTTTTGTTTATATTTCACTGTATCTACGGTTGAATAATCTTGTCTACAAGTGACCTCTAGTGGTTAATTCACATACTGCAGATCGCAGAGGACAAGCCTGTGTAATCTTAATGTACCGCAAATTCAGAACCTCGCTTTAAATTCTGCATAAGCAGCAAACAGATATTTATGAGCAAACGCTAATAACGTTGAAGCACTATGAACCTATAATGTCACACATGTCGTTCCATTTAGGCAGTAAGATCTGATTAGCAGGGGCCTCTCTCCTTTAGTCCCAATATTTTTTTCACTGATTTTGGTTACTTGTCAATTATTTGGAGTGCTATCCCTCCAATTGTAAAGTGCTGCAGCCAGTGTTTAGGAGGTTGAGGCCTCGGTGTAAGAAATATGTCTGGGCCCCCTTCCCTGCCCGTCATGCCACTTATGATGAGGACAATCTGGCCATGGGACCCCCAGAGCCTGGGGCTCTGAGCAACTGTCCAGATTGTCCTCACTATCACCACCCTGGAAGCAAGGCCTTACATAGAGTTCACAAGACACCATAGCAAAAGCTCTATTTGGGCCCCCCACACCTCTAAATATATATATTTATATTTTTTTACTCAGATGATGATATACGCTATACTGAGTGTATGTATATATATATATATATATATATATATATATATATATATATATATAAATATCTAATAATCTAATATATAAAGCTGAATGTGTGTGTGTATGTGTGTATGTTTGTATGTCCGGGATTGACATCTGCACCGTTGCAGCTACAGCCACAAAAGTTTGCACAGTCACACATCTGGACCCTGAGAGCATCATAGGCTATGTTGTGAGGCGAAATTTTAACCCCGCGCGCTCCAATTCACCAAACAATTTGCCCCTATCTAAATAATGGGGAAAAAGTGAAAGGAAAAGTGTTGGAGGCAAATTGACAGCTGCCAGATGTGAACAAGGGGGACTTAAAGAATGAGAGCGATGGCGCCAAAGAGTATATACCGTACAGTTGCTAAGGTGGGGCCCCGACATGGGATACTCACCACACACGGGGATATGAACACACACACAAAATGCGCCACACACTACCACGTGCTTGAACACATATCACCCTCAGCACACATTTCACCACACATACACCAACCTCGCCACATAAAAGTCGAAACACAAAAGTCGCCACTCAAAACTCGCCACGCGCAAAATTCGCCATATGCAAAACTAGGCTCACGCAAAACTCGCCACACGTGCAAAACTCACCTCATGGAAAACTTGCCACACCCAAAACATGCACACGCGGAAAAATTGCCACATGCACAAAAGTTGCAATACATGCAAAAGTTGCCTCACACAAAACTTGCACATACTCAAAACGCACCACACATAAAACTCGCCATGCGCAAAACTTGCTGCACACAACTTGCTACACTAACCTGTCACATGCAACTCGACACACAAAAAGTTGCTACACGCATGTCGCCACACAAAACTCATCTCACAAAAGTCGCTGCATGCATGTCACCACATTCAACTCAACACGCACAACTTGGCACATGAAAATCTCCCTAAAACACACACAAGTCTGGTATTATCTGGTCTGGTACGATCCCTGTGTGGCCTATTTAAAAAAAAAAAACCCCACAACATAATCAGGTTCCTCGCATCATGTTCTCATTCACTTTATGAGGTTAATAGCCCTCTGTGTCTGTACCGCTACATACTTAGGCAGTTAACTGGTTCATGCAGCTTTACATTAACACCTGAGCCTTACACTATGGCTGGTCCGAATAACTAAAGCAATTGTTACCATCCACCTCTCGTGTCTCCCCTTTTCCTCATAGTTTGTAAGCTTGTGAGCAGGGCCCTCATTCCTCCTGGTATCTATTTTGAACTGTATTTCTGTTATGCTGTAATGTCTATTGTCTGTACAAGTCCCCTCCATAATTTGTAAAGCGCTGCAGAATATGTTGGCGCTATATAAATAAAAATATTATTATTATTTATTATTATTATTATCCTTAAAAGATAAAAAAAACTGATTAACCCCTTTCTGCCATTAGACGTACTATTCCGTCCATGTGGGGTGGGCCCTACTTCCCAAGGATGGAATAGTACGTCATAGGCGATTGGCCGCGCTCACGGGGGGAGCGTGGCCGATCGCGGCCGGGTGTCAGCTGCTTATCGCAGCTGACATCCGGCACTATGTGCCAGGAGCAGTCACGGACCGCCCCCGGCACATTAACCCCCGGCACACCGCGATCAAACATGATCGCGATGTGCTGGCGGTACAGGGAAGCATTGCGCAGGGAGGGGGCTCCCTGCGGGCTTCCCTGAGACCCCTGCAGCAACGCGATGTGATCGCGTTGCTCCGGGGGTCTCCTACCTTCCTCCCTGCAGCAAGTCCCGGATCCAAGATGGCCGCGGATCCGGGTCTGCAGGGAGGGAGGTGGTTTACCAAGTGCCTGCTCAGAGCAGGCACTTGGTAACGCTGCAGCGCTCTTTGACAGATCACCGATCTGTACTGTACCCCCCGGGACAAAGTAAAAAAGTTTAAAAAAAATTTACAAGTGTGTAAAAAAATGTAAAAAAAAAAAAACTAAATAATGAAAAAAAAAAAAAATATTATTCCCATAAATACAATTCTTTATCTAAATAAAAAAAACAAAACAATAAAAGCACACATATTTAGTATCGCCGTGTCCGTAATGACCCGACCTATAAAACTGTCTCACTAGTTAACCCCTTCAGTAAACACCGTAAGAAAAAAAAAAAAAAAACGAGACAAAAACGCTTTATTATCATACCGCCGAACAAAAAGTGGAATAACACGCGATCAAAAAGATGGATATAAATAACCATGGTACCGCTGAAAGCGCCATCTTGTCCCGCAAAGAACGAGCCGCAATACAGCAACATCAACAAAAAAATAAAAAAGTTATAGTCCTCAGAATAAAGCGATGCAAAAATAATTATTTTTTCTATAAAATAGTTTTATCGTATAAAAGCGCCAAAACATAAAAAAAAGATATAAATGAGGTGTTGCTGTAATCGTACTGACCCGAAGAATAAAACTACTGTATCAATTTTACCAAACGCGGAACGGTATAAACACCTCCCCCAAAAGAAATTCATGAATAGCTGGTTTTTGGTAATTGTGCCTCACATAAATCGTAATAAAAAGCGATCAAAAAATGTCACGTGCCCAAAAATGATACCAATAAAAACGTCAACTCGTCCCGCAAAAAACAAGACCTCACATGACTCTGTGGACTCAAATATGGAAAAATTATAGCTCTCAAAATGTGGTAACGCAAAAAATATTTTTTGCAATAAAAAGCGTCTTTCACTGTGTGACTGCTGCCAGTCATAAAAATCCGCTAAATAACCCGCTATAAAAGTAAATCAAACCCCCCTTCATCACCCCCTTAGTTAGGGAAAAATAAAAAAATTAAAAAAATGTATTTATTTCCATTTTCCCATTAGGGCTAGGGTTAGGGTTAGGGCTAGGGTTAGGGCTAGGGTTAGGGTTAGGGTTAGGGCTAGGGTTAGGGCTAGGGTTAGGGCTAGGATTAGGGTTAGGGTTAGGGTTAGGGCTAGGGTTAGGGCTAGGGTTATGGTTAGGGCTAGGGCTAGGGTTAAGGCTACAGTTAGGGTTAAGGCTACAGTTAGGGTTGGGGCTAAAGTTAGGGTTAGGGTTTGGATTACATTTGCGGTTGGGAATAGGGTTGGGATTAGGGTTAGGTGTGTGTCTGGGTTAGAGGTGTGGTTAGGGTTACCATTGGAATTAGGGTTAGGGGTGTGTTTAGATTAGGGTTTCAGTTATAATTGGGGGGTTTCCACTGTTTAGACACATCAGGGGCTCTCCAAACGCGACATGGCGTCCGATCTCAATTCCAGCCAATTCTGCGTTGAAAAAGTAAAACAGTGCTCCTTCCCTTCCAAGCTCTCCCGTGTGCCCAAACAGGAGTTTACCCCAACATATGGGGTATCAGCGTACTCAGGACAAATTGGACAACAACTTTTGGGGTCCAATTTCTCCTGTTACCCTCGGGAAAATACAAAACTGGGGGCTAAAAAATAATTTTTGTGGAAAAAAAAATTTGTTTTATTTTTACGGCTCTGCATTATAAACTTCTGTGAAGCTCTTGGTGGGTCAAAGTGCTCACCACACATCTAGATAAGCTCCTTAGGGGGTCTACTTTCCAAAATGGTGTCACTTGTGGGGGGTTTCAATGTTTAGGCACATCAGTGGCTCTCCAAACGCAACATGGCGTCTCATCTCAATTCCTGTGAATTTTGCATTGAAAAGTCAAACGGCGCTCCTTCCCTTCCGAGCTCTCCCCTGTGCCCAAACAGTGGTTTACCCCCACATATGGGGTATCAGCGTACTCAGGACAAATTGTACAACAACTTTTTGGTTCCAATTTCTTCTCTTACCATTGGGAAAATAAAAAATTGGGGGTGAAAAGATAATTTTTGACACTTGGTGGGTCAAAGTGCTCACCACACCTCTAGATAAGTTCCTTAGGGGGTCTACTTTCCAAAATGGTGTCACTTGTGGGGGGTTTCAATGTTTAGGCACATCAGTGGCTCTCCAAACGCAACATGGCGTCCCATCTCAATTCCTGTCAATTTTGCATTGAAAGGTCAAACGGCACTCCTTCCCTTCCGAGCTCTCCCATGCGCCCAAACAGTGGTTTAGCCCCACATATGGGGTATCAGAGTACTCAGGACAAATTGTACAACAAGGTTTGTGGTCCATTTTCTCCTGTAACCCTTGGTAAAATAAAACAAATTGGAGCTGAAGTAAATTTTTTGTGAAAAAAAAGTTAAATGTTAATTTTTATTTAAACATTCCACAAATTCCTGTGAAACACCTGAAGGGTTAATAAACTTCTTGAATGTGGTTTTGAGAACCTTGAGGGGTGCAGTTTTTAGAATGGTGTCACACTTGGGTATTTTCTATCATATAGACCCCTCAAATTGACTTCAAATGAGATGTGGTCCCTGAAATAAAATGGTGTTGTAAAAATGAGAAATTGCTGGTCAACTTTTAACCCTTATAACTCCCTAACAAAAAAAAATTTTGGTTCCAAAATTGTGCTGATGTAAAGTAGACATGTGGGAAATGTTACTTATTAAGTATTTTGTGTGACATATCTCTGTGATTTAATTGCATAAAAATTCAAAGTTGGAAAATTGCGAAATTTTCAAAATTTTTGCCATATTTCCATTTTTTTCACAAATAAATGCAGGTAATATCAAAGAAATTTTACCACTATCATGAAGTACGATATGTCACGAGAAAACAATGTCAGAATCACCGGGATCCGTTGAAGCGTTCCAGAGTTATAACCTCATAAAGGGACAGTGGTCAGAATTGTAAAAATTGGCCCGGTCCATAACGTGCAAACCACCCTTGGGGGTAAAGGGGTTAATAAGCAGACAAACTACAAGAGCAACAAATGTACCATGTAGGAAATACGGCAGCTCTCAGTCACATGATCTGTCTATTATGTGTATGTGTGAGCTAATATATACTGCCACTGGGGAGGGCTTCCTGTTGGCTGGAGATTTATCAGGCTGCCAATAGCAACCAGTCACAGCTCAGCTTCTATTTTGCTACAGTTAATTAATCTGAGCTCTGATTGGTTAATATAGACAACAAAGGACATTGTCAGTATACAAAGCTTGTGTGACGTAATAGCATGTCAGTTAGGGTGTATTGGTGGAAAGGCTGATGTCAGTCACATTACCTCTATGTGAGAGGATATAGAAACTGCCAGTTACAGACTACTTTTACCACAATAATGCCTCATAAGAAAAGGAATTCCATGGCATGAATGTCAGCTGATGCGAAAAGAAAAGCTGCATTACTGGCCAATGAAAAATGTGAAGACCGAGAAACAAGGCTGACACACATGAGAACATCAGCTGCTTCCTCAAGAGCCAATTAACTTTCTGAGCAGAGGGAAGTGAGGCTTGCAGACAAGAGAAAAAGAGCTGCTTCCTCAAGGGCCAATTAACTTTCTGAGGAGAGGGAAGCGAGGCTTGCAGACATGAAAACAAGAACTGCTTCCTCAAGAGCGAATGAACTTTCTGAGGAGAGGGAAGCAAGGCTTGCAGACATGAAAACAATAGCTGCTTCCTCAAGAGCCAAGGAGAAGAACCTCAATTTCTTCAACTCTTCTTCATGGGAAATGCAGAAGCAGAGGCTCAGCGGAGATGCTCTTTAACTCCTAACACTCACATTTTGCTAACAGCAGTTATTAATCCGGGCAAAGCCGGGTAGTACAGTAGTATATATATATATATATATATATATATATATATATATATATATATATACACTACCATTCAAACATTTAGGGTCACTTAGAAATGTCCTTATTTTTTAAAGAAAAGCACAGTTTTTTCCAATGAAGCTAACATTAATTGATTCAGAAATACACTCTATACATTGTTAATGTAGTAAATGACTATTCTAGCTGCAAACATCTGGTTTGTAATGCAATATCTTCATAGGTGTATAGAGGCCCATTTCCAACAACCATCACTCCAGTGTTCTTATGGTACTTTTTGTTTGCTAACTGTGTAAGTAGGCTAATGGATGGTTAGAATACCCTTGAAAACCCTTGTGCAAGTATGTTAGCTCAGCAGAAAATGGTTTGGCTGATCAGAGAACCTATAAACCTGACCTTCGTTTGAGATAGTTGAGAATCTGGAGCATTACATTTGTTGGTTCCATTAAACTCTCAAAATGGCCAGAAAAAAAGAACTTTCATGCAAAAAGTTGCCAAGAAAGTGAAGATTTCCTACAACGTTGTTTACTACTCCCTTCAGAGGAGAGCACAAACAGACTGTAACCAGGGTAGAAAGAGAAGTGGGAGGCCCCGCTGCAAAACTGAGCAAAAAGAAACTTACATTAGAGTTACATACATGTTTAATGTATTTGTCTATATTTGCCCCGTATTCACATGTAAAGCGCCATGGAATAAATGGCGCTATAAAAATGTATAATAATAATAATAATTAGAGACTGTAGTTTGAGAAATCGATGCCTAACAGGTCCTCAACTGGCACCTTCATTAAATAGTACATGCAAAACGCCAGTGTCAACGTCTACAGTGAAGAAGCGACTCCGGGATGCTTGCCTTCAGGTTAGAGTGGCAAAGAAAAAGCCATATCTGAGACTGGCTAATAAAAGGAAGAGATTAATATGAGCAAAAGAACACAGACATTGGCCAGAGGAAGATTGGAAAAAAGAGTGTCTGATGCCATCTGTCAAGCATGGTGGAGGTAATGTGATGGTCTGGGGTTGTTTTGGTGCTGGTAAAGTGGGAGATTTGTACAAAGTAAAAGGGATTTTGAATAAGGAAGGCTATCACTCCATTGTGCAATGCCATGCCATACTATGTGGACAGGGCTTGATTGGAGCCACTTTCATTATACAACAGGACAATGACCCAAAGCACACCTCCAAATTATGCAAGAACTATTTAGGGAAGAAGCAGGCAGCTGGTATTCTATCTGTAATGGAGTGGCCAGCGCAGTCACCAGATCTCAACCCCACTGAGCTGTTGTGGGAGCAGCTTGACCGTATGGTGCAAAAAGTGCCCATCAAGCCAAACCAACTTGTGGGAGGGGCTTCTGGAAGCATGGGGTGAAATTTCTCCAGATTACCTCAGCAAATTAACTGGTAGAATGCCAAAGGTCTGCCATGCTGTAATTGCTGCAAAGGGAGCATTCTTTGATGAAAGCAAAGTTTGAAGGAGAAAATTATTATTTCAAATAAAAATCTTTTTTTCGAACCTTGTCAATGTCTGGATTAGATTTTCAATTCATTTGGCAACTAATTTGATTTTTCATGGAAAGCACAAAATTGTCTGGATGATCCTAAACTTTTGAACGGTAGTGTGTGTGTATATATATATATATAAAAATCGGCAAGAGAAGGCAGCACTCCAAGTCCTTTAAAGGTGAAAAAATGTGACTTTTATTGAACCCACATCTCTGTGCGACGTTTCGGCTCACACTGAGCCTTTTTCAAGGCTTGAAATAGGCTCAGTGTGAGCCGAAACGTCGCACAGAGATGTGGGCTCAATAGGAGTCACATTTTTTCACCTTTAAAGGACTTGGAGTGCTGCCTTCTCTTGGCGATTTTTGTATACATGTGGGCAGATGAGTGGACCATTCTGGCCAGGAGGCCAGGCACCCACCGGTGAGCAAAGAATTGTGCTGTTCCAATTCTTATGGTATATATATATATATATATATATATATATATACACAGTTAGGGCCAGAAATATTTGGACAGTGACACAAGTTTTGTTATTTTAGCTGTTTACAAAAACATGTTCAGAAATAAAATTATATATGTAATATGGGCTGAAAGTGCACACTCCCAGCTGCAATATGATAGTTTCCACATCCAAATCGGAGAAAGGGTTTAGGAATCATAGCTCTGTAATGCATAGCGTCCTCTTTTTCAAGGGACCAAAAGTAATTGGACAATGGACTCTAAGGGCTGCAATTAACTCTGAAGGCGTCTCCCTCGTTAACCTGTAATCAATGAAGTAGTTAAAAGGTCAGGGGTGGATTCCAGGTGTGTGGTTTTGCATTTGGAAGCTGTTGCTGTGAGCAGACAACATGCGGTCAAAGGAACTCTCAATTGAGGTGAAGCAGAACATCCTGAGGCTGAAAAAAAAGAAAAAATCCATCAGAGAGATAGCAGACATGCTTGGAGTAGCAAAATCAACACTTGGGTACATTCTGAGAAAAAAGGAATTGACTGGTGAGCTTGGGAACTCAAAAAGGCCTGGGCGTCCACGGATGACAACAGTGGTGGATGATCGCCGCATACTTAATTTGGTGAAGAAGAACCCGTTCACAACATCAACTGAAGTCCAGAACACTCTCAGTGAAGTAGGTGTATCTGTCCCTAAGTCAACAGTGGTGTTGAGCGATACCGTCCGATACTTGAAAGTATCGGTATCGGATAGTATCGGCCGATACCCGAAAAATATCGGATATCGCCGATACCGATATCCGATACCAATACAAGTCAATGGGACATCAAGTATCGGAAGGTATTCTCATGGTTCCCAGGGTCTGAAGGAGAGGAAACTCTCCTTCAGGCCCTGGGATCCATAGGGATGTGTAAAATAAAGAATTAAAATAAAAAATATTGATATATTTACCTCTCCGGCGGCCCCTGAACTCAGCGCGGGTAACCGGCAGGCTTCTTTGTTCAAAATCAGCGCTTTTAGGACCTGAGAATCACGTCCCGGCTTCTGATTGGTCGCGGGCCGCCCATGTGACCGCCACGCGACCAATCACAAGCCGCGACGTCACCGCAAGCTATTAGCGTGCTCTTTTTTGAAAAATGAGCGCGTTAATGACTTTCAAAGACGTAGCGGCTTGTGATTGGTCGCGTGGCCGCGACCAATCACAAGCCGCGACGTCACCGCAAGCTTTTAACGCGCTCATTTTTAAAAATGAGCGCGTTAATAGCTTGCGGTGACGTCGCGGCTTGTGATTGGTCGCGTGGCCGCGACCAATCACAAGCCGCTACGTCTTTGAAAGTCATTAACGCGCTCATTTTTCAAAAATGAGCGCGCTAATAGCTTGCGGTGACGTCGCGGCTTGTGATTGGTCGCGTGGCGGTCACATGGGCGGCCCGCGACCAATCAGAAGCCGGGACGTGATTCTCAGGTCCTAAAAGCGCTGATTTTGAACAACGAAGCCTGCCGGTTACCCGCGCTGAGTCCAGGGGCCGCCGGAGAGGTAAATATATCAATATTTTTTATTTTAATTCTTTATTTTACACATCTCTATGTATCCGATACCGATACCCGATACCACAAAAGTATCGGATCTCGGTATCGGAATTCCGATACCGCAAGTATCGGCCGATACCCGATACTTGCGGTATCGGAATGCTCAACACTAGTCAACAGTAAAGAGAAAACTCCATGACAGTAAATACAAAGGGTTCACATCTAGATGCAAACCATTCATCAATACCAAAAATAGACAGGCCAGAGTTAAATTTGCAGAAAAACACCTCAAGAAGCCAGCTCAGTTCTGGAAAAGTATTCTATGGACAGATGAGACAAAGATCAACCTGTACCAGAATGATGGGAAGAAAAAAGTTTGGAGAAGAAAGGGAACGGCACATGATCCAAGGCACACCACATCCTCTGTAAAACATGGTGGAGGCAACATGATGGCATGGGCATGCATGGCTTTCAATGGCACTGGGTCACTTGTGTTTATTGATGACATAAGAGCAGGCAAGAGTAGCCGGATGAATTCTGAAGTGTACCGGGATATACTTTCAGCCCAGATTCAGCCAAATGCTGCAAAGTTGATTGGACGGCGCTTCATAGTACAGATGGACAATGACCCCAAGCATACATCCAAAGCTACCCAGGAATTCATGAGTGCCAAAAAGTGGAACATTCTGCAATGGCCAAGTCAATCTCCAGATCTAAACCCAATTGAGCATGCATTTCACTTGCTCAAATCCAGACTTAAGACGGAAAGACCCACAAACAAGCAAGACCTGAAGGCTGCGGCTGTAAAGGCCTGGCAAAGCATTAAGAAGGAGGAAACCCAGCGTTTGGTGATGTCCATGGGTTCCAGACTTAAGGCAGTGATTGCCTCCAAAGGATTTGCAACAAAATATTGAAAATAAAAATATTTTGTTTGGGTTATGTTTATTTGTCCAATTACTTTTGACCTCCTAAAATGTGGAGTGTTTGTAAAGAAATGTGTACAATTCCTACATTTTCTATCAGATATTTTTGTTCAACCCTTCAAATTAAACGTTACAATCTGCACTTGAATTCTGTTGTAGAGGTTTCATTTCAAATCCAATGTGGTGGCATGCAGAGCCCAACTCGCGAAAATTGTGTCACTGTCCAAATATTTCTGGCCCTAACTGTATATATATATATATTTATATATATCTCTAGGGGAAAACAGGGTACCCGGAATCTATTGTAATTAAGGCGGGAAACAGGTGTAAGATAATATGTCTAAGAGGACCACGTGTCATGGGTACGGTAGAACCCCGGGTAGGCCCTGTACCAGTCAGGGGAGGGAGTGGCATAGCTTTGGGGTATTCCTGCTCCAGTCCGTGAAGCTGGCACTTGAGATCTCTCAGGCTGCATAATTTTTATTAAGTAATTTGTGGCTGTTGTGGCCCATATTTTGTTGAGAAGTAAAATCCTGTTATTTTTGGTCACAAATTATAAAGAGAAGTTGGTTTGGTATCATATCATGGTCAGAGTCATTTATAGCAGCACTGTATCCCATTCTCAAATAACGACCGACGCATCGGTCATTACACTTTCCTCAGTAGATGCTTTTTTCTCTGCTCTGGGGCTCATGTATGATGACCCGATAAAGTTGTTGCTGAATCAATGATCTGCAGGTTGGTTCAGGGAAAATGCAGTGTGGAGGAGTGCTACTCTCATTTCAGATGCCGGGCAGTGGAGACCTGCTGGAATTACCCAGCTCTCTGCAATTCAGTTTGCCAGAGTCTTTCTAGTTAGATAAGGCCTCTTTCACACTTCCGTCTTTTCAAATCCATTGCAATGCGCCATTTTGGGAAAAAACGGATCCTGCAAATGTGCCCGCAGGATACGTTTTTTTCCCATAGACTAGCAACGGATCGCGATGGATGGCCGTCGTGTATTAGGAACGGATCGCGACGGATGGCCACATGTTGCATCCGTCATGCGACAGATCCGTCGTGTTTTGGCGGACCGTCGTCTGGAAAAAACGTTCAATGTAACGTTTTTTGTCTGCGTCAGGAAAACGTGTCGCGACGGATCCTGCGGCATACGTCGTTGACTAGAATGGAAGCCTATGGACGCAGGATCCGTCGTGACACGTGGTATGAAGGAATACAGCGCTGGAATCCGTTTTTTTACACTGAGCATGCTCAGAATCAGGAATTTTGTAGCCAATTGGCTAGACAGGCCCCAAATCTATATAAACCTGGCCTGGGGTGTCACCCCCAACTGTGCCAACAAGACTCCTGCCAGCCTGAAGACAGCCAGCCAGTCAATATATCGGTTTCCCTATTTTCCAGTAGCCAATCACATATGGGAGACTCACATTTTTAGGCATGGAAAACGGATCCGTCAAAAAAACGGATGAAACGGATGGTAAAAACGGACAAAACGGATGCAACGAATCCAGTTTTTCGACAGAACTGTCTAGTGGATCCGTTGAAATACTGGATGCGTTGCATCCATTTTTCACTATTTTTGACGCATCCGTTGATACGTCGCGCCGACGCATTGTGACGGATTCAAAAAACTGAAGTGTGAAAGTAGCCTAAAGGTACCTTCACACTGAACAACATTACAACGATAACGATAGCGATCCGTGACGTTGCAGCGTCCTGGATAGCGATATCATTGTGTTTGACACGTAGCAGCGATCTGGATCCTGCTGTGACATCGCTGGCCGGAGCTGAAAGTCTGGAACTTTATTTAATTGCTGGATCACCCGCTGACATCGCTGGATCGGCGTGTGTGACGCCGATCCAGTGATGTGTTCACTGGTAACCTGGGTAAACATCGGGTTACTAAGCGCAGGGCCGCGCTTAGTAACCTGATGTTTACCCTGGTTACCATTGTAAATGTAAAAAAAAAAACACTACATACTTACATTCCGGTGTCTGTCACGTCCCTCGCCGTCAGCTTCCCGCACTGACTGTGAGCGCCGGCCGTAAAGCACAGCGGTGACGTCACCGCTCTGCTCTGCTTTACGGCCGGCCGGCACTCACAGTCAGTGCGGGAAGGTGACGGCGAGGGACGTGACAGATACAGGAATGTAAGTATGTAGTGTTTTTTTTTTTTTACATTTACAATGGTAACCAGGGTAAACATCGGGTTACTAAGGGCGGCCCTGCGCTTAGTAACCCGATGTTTACCCTGGTTACCCAGGGACTTCGGCATCGTTGGGCGCTGGAGAGCTGTCTGTGTGACAGCTCTCCAGCGACAGCAAAAAGGACTTTCCAACGATCACGGCCAGGTCGTATCGCTGGTCGTGATCGTTGGAAAGTTGCTGAGTGTGACGGTACCCTAAGAGATTTGATGTCTCATAGTCCCTCTCCATTGTCCCTGAATGAAGCCATGTCACTGGCAATGTTTGGACAGAAGTCTAAAGGTACCTTCACACTCAGCGATGCTGCAGCGATACCGACAACGATGTCGATCGCTGCAGCGTCTCTGTTTTGTCGCTGGAGAGCTGTCACACAGACAGCTCTCCAGCGACCAACGATGCCGGTAACCAGGGTAAACATCGGGTTACTAAGCGCAGGGCCGCGCTTAGTAACCCGATGTTTACCCTGGTTACCATCGTAAAAGTAAAAAAAACAAACACTACATACTTACATTCCCGGTGTCTGTCCCCGGCGCTGTACTTTCCTGCACTGACTGTGAGCACAGCGGCCGGAAAGCAGAGCGGTGACGTCACCGCTGTGCTCTGCTTTCCGGCTGGCCGGCGCTCACAGCCAGTGCAGAGAAGCACAGCGCCGGGGACAGACAGCGGAAGGTAAGTATGTAGTGTTTGTTTTTTTTACTTTTACGATGGTAACCAGGGTAAACATCGGGTTACTATGCGCGGCCCTGCGCTTAGTAACCCGATGCTTACCCTGGTTACCAGTGAAGACATCGCTGAATCGGCATCACACACGCCGATTCAGCGATGTCTGCAGGGAGTACAGCGACAAAATAAAGTGCTGGACTTTCTGCAGCGACCAACGACATCACAGCAGGATCCTGGTCGCTGCTGCGTGTCAAACTGAACAATATCGCTAGCCAGGACACTGCAACGTCACGGATCGCTAGCGATATCGTTCAGTGTGAAGGTACCTTTAGAGATAAGAAAACATTTGAGGTTGTTTTAGTGACTTCCCCCTCTCATTCTATTGAGGCAGGAGAACCAATTCAAATTGTGGACTACAGAGAGTTAAACCTGAAACACAGGCTCGTTTCTGTCTATACTGCGGTCAAATAAGTCATGTAATGATTCAGTGTTTCAAATACAATGATGAATTTAAATCTAAAAAGGAAAGAAAATAGTCACTAATATGTAAGGACACGGTTTCTAAAAGTTAGATGTTATCTCACATGCAGACTACTAGTTGTTTTTTACAAGTGTCTTTAGCTACCAAATCTGGAGTCATAGTTAACTCTGCATTTGTTGACTCAGGTTCCACCTTAGATTTCATTGACAGTGATGTTGGAACCCTTTAAGATACAGGCCATCTTGATTGGGAACAACCAACGAATCTTAAAGACAGACATCGGAATGTGAGTATGTAGTGTTTTTTTTTATAACTTTTACAATGGTAACCAGGATAAATATCGGGTTACTAAGCGCGGCCCTGCACTTAGTAACCCGATGTTTACCCTGGTTACCCGGGGACTTCGGCATCGTTGAAGACAGTTTCAACGCTGCCGAAGTCGTTCCCCTGATCGTTGGTCGCTGGAGAGAGCTGTCTGTGTGACAGCTCCCCAGCGACCACACAACGACTTACCAATGATCATGGCCAGGTTGTATCGCTGGTCGTGATCGTTGGTAAGTCGTTTAGTGTAACGATACCTTTAGGGTATGTGCACACGTCAGGATTTCTGGCAGAAATTTTCCTGACAAAAACCTGACATTTCTGCCAGAAATCCGCATGCGTTTTTTTTTTTTTGCGTTTTTTTTTTGTGGTTTTGATGCGTTTTTTGCACGTTTTTGATGCGTTTTTCTTGCATTTTTTCCAAATGCATAGAATAGCGGGAAAAATGCAGAAAATCCGCAAAATTAATGAACATGCTGGTTTTTTTTACCGCAATGCGTTTTTTTTGCGGAAAAAAACGCATCATGTGCACAAAAAATTGCAGAATGCATTCTAAATGATTGGATGCATATGTAGGAGTTTTCTAATGCGTTTTTATCGCGAAAAAAAACGTGAAAAAACCTGAACGTGTGCACATACCCTTAGGGTTTGCTCATTTTTATCATAAGTTCATTAAGAATGTTTTGGTCATAGCCAAATGGTCAAATCTCTTACTGATATGACCAAGGAGGGTACTGACTTTTCCTCTTGGTCTACTTATGCTGTTGATGCTTTTGCTGCCCTTAACCCCTTCGTGACATGCGCCGTACTAGTACTGCGCTGCCGGCACTGCATTTGTGCCAGCAGCAGTACTAGTACGGCGCACCGATCACCGCGGTCTCGCGCTGAGCGCCGCGGTGATTGGGTGCGGGTGTCAGCTGTATACGACAGCTGACACCCCGCAGCAATGCCCACGATCGGCGCTATCGCCGATCGCGGGCATTTAACCCCTCTGATGCCGCTGTCAGTAGTGACAGCGGCATAGAGGGGGATCGCGCAGGGACGGGGGCTCCCTGCGCTCTCCCACCGGAGCAACGCAATGAGATCGCGTTGCTCCGGTGACCCGGAAGGAGTCCCCGGATCCAAGATGGCCGCCGGACTCCTTCCGGGTCATGAAGTGACCTGGCTAGCCGGCGCCTGCTGAGAGCAGGCGCTGGAAGCCAGCTACGCTGCCTGTCAGATCGTTGATCTGACAGTGTGCTATGCACAGTGTCAGATCAACGATCTGATCTAATACAGAGATGTCCCACCCTGGGACAATGTTAGAAAGTAAAAAAAAAAAAAAATAGAATGTGTAAAAAAAAATAAAAAAAAATCCCCAAATAAAAAAAAAAAAACATTTCCCAATAAATCCATTTATTTATGTAAAAAAAAAAAAAACAATAAATGTACACATATTTGGTATCGCTGCGTCCGTAACGACCCGCTCTATAAAACTATCCCACTAGTTAACCCCTTCAGTGAACACCGCAAAAAAAAAAAAAAAAAACAACGCTTTATTATCATACAGGCGAACAAAAAGTGTAATAACACGCGATCAAAACGACGGATATAAATAACCATGGTACCGCTGAAAACATCATCTTGTCCCGCAAAAAAAAAGCCGCCATACAGCATCATCAGCAGAAAAATAAAAAAGTTATAGCTCTCAGAATAATGCGATGCAAAAACAATTATTTTTTTATATAAAATAGTTTTTATTGTGTAAAAGCGCCAAAACATAAAAAAAATTACATAAATGAGGTATCGCTGTAATCGTACTGACCTGAAGAATAAAACTGCTTTATCATTTTACCACACGTGGAGCGGTATAAACGCCCCCCCTAAAAGAAATTCAGGAATTGCTGGTTTTTGTTCATTCCGCCTCCCAAAAATCGGAATAAAAAGCGATCAAAAAATGTCATCTGCCCGAAAATGTTACCAATAAAAACGTCAACTCGTCCCGCAAAAAACAAGACCTCATATGACTCTGTGGGCCAAAATATGGATAAATTATAGCTCTCAAAATGTGGTGATGCAAAAACAATTTTTTGCAATAAAAAGTGTCTTTTAGTGTGTGACAGCTGCCAATCATAAAAATCCGCCAAAAAAACGCTATAAAAGTAAATCAAACCCCCCTTCATCACCCCCTTAGTTAGGGAAAAATAATAAAATGTAAAAAAATGTATTTATTTCCATTTTCCCATTAGTGCTAGGGTTAGGGCTAGGGTTAGGGCTAGGGTTAGGGCTAGGGCTAGGGTTAGGGTTAGGGCTAGGGTTAGGGTTGGGGTTAGGGTTTCAGTTATAATTGGGGGTTTCCACTGTTTAGGCACATCAGGGGGCGTCCGATCTCAATTCCAGCCAATTCTGCTTTGAAAAAGTAAAACAGTGCTCCTTCCCTTCCGAGTTCTCATGTGTGCCCAAACAGTGGTTCCCACCAACATATGGGGTATCAGCGTTCTCAGGACAAGTTGGACAACAACTTTTGGGGTCCAATTTGTCCTGTTACCCTTGGGGAAAATAAAAACATAGGGGATAAAATATCATTTTCGTGGAAAAAAAAATATTTTTTATTTTCACGGCTCTGCGTTATAAACTGTAGTGAAACACTTGTTGGTTCAAAGCTCTCACAACACATCTAGATAAGTTCCTTTGGGGGTCTAGTTTCCAATATGGGGTCACTTGTGGGGGGTTTCTACTGTTTAGGTACATCAGGGGCTCTGCAAATGCAACATGACGCCTGCAGACCAATCCATCTAAGTCTGCATTTCAAATCGCGCTCCTTCCCTGCCGAGCTCTGCCGTGCACCCAAACAGTGGTTCCCCCCAACATATGGGGTATCAGCGTTCTCAGGACAAGTTGGACAACAACTTTTGGGGTCCAATTTGTTCTGTTACCCTTGGGAAAATAAAAACATAGGGGATAAAATATCATTATCGTGAAAAAAAAAATATTTTTTATTTTCACGGCTCTGCGTTATAAACTGTAGTGAAACACTTGTTGGTTCAAAGCTCTCACAACACATCTAGATAAGTTCCTTGGGGGGTCTAGTTTCCAATATGGGGTCACTTGTGGGGGGTTTCTACTGTTTAGGTACATCAGGGGCTCTGCAAATGCAACATGACGCCTGCAGACCAATCCATCTAAGTCTGCATTTCAAATGGCGCTCCTTCCCTTCCGAGCTCTGCCGTGCACCCAAACAGTGGTTCCCCCCAACATATGGGGTATCAGCGTTCTCAGGACAAGTTGGACAACAACTTTTGGGGTCCAATTTGTCCTGTTACCCTTGGGAAAATAAAAACATAGGGGATAAAATATCATTTTCGTGGAAAAAAAAATATTTTTTATTTTCACGGCTCTGCGTTATAAACTGTAGTGAAACACTTGTTGGTTCAAAGCTCTCACAACACATCTAGATAAGTTCCTTGGGGGGTCTAGTTTCCAATACGGGGTCACTTGTGGTGGGTTTCTACTGTTTAGGTACATCAGGGGCTCTGCAAATGCAACATGACACCTGCAGTCCATTCCATCTAAGTCTGCATTTCAAACGGTGCTCCTTCCCTTCCGAGCTCTGCCATGCACTCAAACGGTGGTTCCCCCCCACATGTGGGGTATCAGCGTACTCAGGACAAATTGGACAATAACATTTGTGGTCCAATTTCTCCTGTTACCCTTGGGAAAAAAAAATTGCGGGCTAAAACATCATTTTGTGGAAAGAAAAAATGATTTTTTAATTTTCACAATGCTACATTCTAAACTTTAGTGAAACAATTGGGGGTTAAAAGTGCTCACCACACATCTAGATAAGTTCCTTAGGGGGTCTTCTTTCCAAAATGGGGTCACTTGTGGGGGGTTTCCACTGTTAAGGCACGTCAGGGGCTCTCCAAATGCGACATGGCGTCCGATCTCAATTCCAGCCAATTTTGCATTGAAAAGTCAAATGGCACTCCTTCCCTTCCGAGCTCTGCCATGCGCTCAAACAGTGGTTTATCCCCATATATGAAGTATCGACGTACTCAGGACAAATTGCACAACAACTTTTGGGGTCCAATTTATCCTTTTACCCTTGGGAAAATAAAAAATTTGGGGCAAAAAGATCATTTTTTGTGAAAACTAATAAAAAAATTTTTTTTACGGCTCTACATTATAAACTTCTGTGAAGCACTTGGAGGTTCAAAGTGCTCACCACACATCTAGATTAGTTCCTTAGGGGGTCTACTTTCCAAAATGGTGTCACTTGTGGGGGTTTCCACTGTTTAGGCACATCAGGGGCTCTCCAATCGTGACATGGGCTCCGATCTCAATTCCAGCAAATCTTGCATTGAAAAGTCAAATGGCGCTCCTTCCCTTCCGAGCTCTGCCATGTGCCCAAACAGTGGTTTACCCCCACATATGGGATATCGGCGTACTCAGGACAAATTGTACAACGACTTTTGTGGTCCAATTTCTCCTGTTACCCTTGGTAAAATGAAACAAATTGGACCTGAAGTAAAAATTTTGTGAAAAAAAAGTTAAATGTTCAATTTTTTTAAACATTCAAAAAATTCCTGTGAAGCACCTGAAGGGTTAATAAACTTTTTGAATGTGGTTTTGAGTGCCTTGAGGGGTGCAGTTTTTAGAATGGTGTCACTTTTGGGCATTTTCTGTCATATAGACCCCTCAAAGTCACTTCAAGTGTGAGGTGGTCCGTAAAAAAATGGTTTTGCAAATTTTGTTGCAAAAATGAGAAATCGCTGGTCAACTTTTAACCCTTATAACGTCCTAACAAAAAAAAATTATGTTTCCAAAATTGTGCTGATGTAAAGCAGACATGTGGGAAATGTTGTTTATTAACTATATTATGTGATATAACTCTCTAATTTAAGGGCATAAAAACTAAGAGTTTGAAAATTGCTAAATTTTCATAATTTCCGACAAATTTTTGTTTTTTTCACAAATAAATGCAAGTCAGATCGAAGAAGTTTTACCACTATCATGAAGTACAATATGTCACGAGAAAACAGTGTCAGAATCACCAGGATCCGTTGAAGCGTTTCAGAGTTATGACCTCATAAAGTGACAGTGGTCAGAATTGTAAAAATTGGCCCTGTCACTTATGTGAAAACAGGCTTTGGGGTGAAGGGGTTAAAACATTTTCTAAAGCTCCTGTGCTCAGTAAAACTGATTGATTTCGGTGACATATCTCCCTGATAATAAGAATAATGAGGCTGATGCTTAATCATGTAGCTTTGTTCTGGAGTATGAAGGGGGAGCGCGTGTTGGGTTCCAGACGTGTTAGGTGTCAACAGCAACATCGTGCTAATTGGAAAAATTTTGGTCCAGAGGATAATTCCTTGGTTGATGTGTAAATTATCACGCTGGTCGCCTAATGATGAAGTTCTGTCCATGGCCTCAGCAGTTGGGGATATTTAAGGGTCCAGTGGCCCCATGTAGAAGGGTGGGTACTGTCATGCTCCTGAATTTAATTCCTTGAGCTTGTGTTCTTTGGTTGGCTTCTTTTTCTGCAGAGCCACAGGAGACACACCTTCTCTCTTGGTGTTTGGATTCTGCTATTCTGGCTGCAGTCTGTCTAGCTAAACACAGGTGTTTTCATTTGCCTTCTTATCACCTTTTGGGTTCAGCTTCATATCCTGTCCTCTTGCTGGTGTTTTCTGCTGGTGATAAACTAATTTGGTTGTTCTGACATTCTATTGATGTTTGAAGCCAGTCTGAGATTCCAGCTAAGGGTTTTCATTTTGCTATTTCTTTGCTATACTTTGCACCTATCTACTATTTATCATTAACAAGTTGGCAGTATATTTGATAACAGTACTTACTTTATTCTTTGTTCAGGATTTTGTTATTACTTTACGCACTCTGGGATCTTTCCTTTTTTTCAGCACACGTTTCTTATAGGTAATTCAAACTCTGCTCTGCCCTCCGATTCTTTAGGAGGAATGTGAAGCAACTCGACAGCCGTTTAGGCAGTTTAGGTTCGAGTTGCCATCTCCTAGTCTAGCCATCACCTGCAGGCACTGCTAGGGACTGCAGAGTCAGGACATCCAGGTTAACCCTAAAACCACCTAATCCCAGGAACTCAGCAGACCATGACATCAAGTCTGTGCAGGAACCCGCAGGGTAAGTTGCAGTTCATCGTGTATATCCTATTTTTCTGAGTGAATTGCAACACAGGCAAAACAGTTGTACAGCTCTTTCGTTCTCCAGACCTGAACCCCATTGAAAACCTCTGAAATGTAAAAAAAGAAGAACTGCTTAAATTTTTGCGCCAAAAGCAGTTTGAAAGACTGGTGGAAAGCATGCCAAGAGAAATGAAAGCTGCGATTAAAAATCATGGTTATTCCACAAAATATTGATTTCTCAATTCTTCCTGAGTTACAACATTAGTATTGTTGTTTCTAAATGATTATGAACTTGTTTTCTTTGCATTATTTGAGGTCTGAAAGCACTATTTTTTTAAATTTTGACCATTTTTCTTTGTCAGAAAAAAATACAAAATTTATTGCTTGGAAATTTGGAGACATGTTGTCAGAATTTTATAGATTAACCCCTTTCTGACATCAGACGTACTATCCCGTCGAGGTGGGGTGGGCCCCGATGACCACCGACGGGATAGTACGTCATATGCGATTGGCAGCGCTCACGGGGGGAGCGCCGCCGATCGCGACCGGGTGTCAGCTGCTTATCGCAGCTGACATCCGGCACTATGTGCCAGGAGCGGTCACGGACCGCCCCCGGCACATTAACCCCCGGCACACCGCAATCAAACATGATCGCGATATGCCGGCGGTACAGGGAAGCTTCCCGCAGGGAGGGGGCTCCCTGCGGGCTTCCCTGAGCCTCCCGCAGCAACGCTATGTGATCGCGTTGCTGCGAGGGTCTTTACCTCCCTCCCTGCCAGCTCCAGGCCCGGATCCAAGATGGCCGCGGATCCGGGTCCTGCAGGGAGGGAGGTGGCTTCACAGAGCCTGCTCAGAGCAGGCACTGTGAAGCCTGCAGCACTGTAAGTCAGATCAGTGATCTGACTGAGTGCTATGCAAACTGTCAGATCATTGATCTGTGATGTCCCCCCCTGGGACAAAATAAAAAAGGAAAAAAAATTTTTTCCAAATGTGTAAAAAAAAAAAAAATAAAAAAAAATATTCCTAAATAATGAAAAAAAAAAAAATATTATTCCCATAAATACATTTCTTCATCTAAATAATAAAAAAAAACAATAAAAGTACACATATTTAGTATCGCAAAAAACAAGACCTCACATGACTCTGTGGACCAAAATATGGAAAAATATAGCTCTCAAAATGTGGTAACGCAAAAAATATTTTTTGCAATAAAAAGCGTCTTTCAGTGTGTGACGGCTGCCAATCATAAAAATCCGCTAAAAAACTCACTATAAAAGTAAATCAAACCCCCCTTAGTTAGGGAAAAATTAAAAAAATGTATTTATTTCCATTTTCCCGTTAGGGTTAGGGCTAGGGTTTGGGCTAGGGTTAGGGTTAGGGCTAGGGTTAGGTTTAGGGTTAGGGCTAGGGCTAGGGTTAGGGCTAGGGTTAGGGCTAGGATTAGGGTTAGGGTTAGGGCTAGGGTTAGGGCTAGGGTTAGGGTTAGGGTTGGGGCTACAGTTAGGGTTGGGGCTAAAGTTAGGGTTAGGGTTTAGATTACATTTACAGTTGGGAATAGGGTTGGGATTAGGGTTAGGGGTGTGTCAGGGTTAGAGGTGTGGTTAGGGTTACCGTTGGAATTAGGGTTAGGGGTGTGTTTGGATTAGAGTTTCAGTTATAATTGGGGGGTTTCCACTGTTTAGGTACATCAGGGGCTCCCCAAACACGACATGGCATCCGATCTCAATTCCAGCCAATTCTGTGTTGAAAAAGTAAAACAGTGCTCCTTCCCTTCCGAGCTCTCCCCTGTGCCCAAACAGGGGTTTACCCCAACATATGGGGTATCAGCGTACTCAGGACAAATAGGACAACAACTTTTGGGGTCCAATTTTTCCTGTTACCATTGGGAAAATACAAAACTGGGGGCTAAAAAATAATTTTTGTGGGGAAAAAAAAAGATCTTTTATTTTCACGGCTCTGCATTATGAACTCTAGTGAAACACTTGGGGGTTCAAAGTTCTCACAACACATCTAGATGGGTTCCCTGTGGGGTCTAGTTTCCAATATGGGGTGAATTGTGGGGGGTTTCTACTGTTTAGGTACATTAGGGGCTCTGCATACGCAATGTGACGCCTGCAGACCATTCCATCTAAGTCTGCATTCCAAATGGCACTCCTTCTCTTCCGAGCCCTCCCATGCGCCCAAACGGTGGTTCCCCCCACATATGGAGTATCAGCGTACTCAGGACAAATTGGACAACAAATTTTGGGGTCCAATTTCTCCTGTTACCCTTGGGAAAATACAAAACTGGGGGCTAAAAAATAATTTTTGTGGGAAAAAATTTTTGTTTTATTTTTATGGCTCTGCATTATAAACTTCTGTGAAGCCCTTGGTGGGTCAAAGCACTCACCACACATCTAGGTAAGTTCTTTAGGGGGTCTACTTTCCAAAATGGTGTCACTTGTGGGGGGTTTCTACTGTTTACGTACATTAGGGGCTCTGCAAACGCAATGTGACACCTGCAGACTATTCCATCTAAGTCTGCATTCCAAATGGCGCTCCTTCCCTTCCGAGCCCTCCCATGCGCCCAAACAGTGGTTTCCCCCTACTTATGGGGTATCAGCGCACTCAGGACAAATTGGACAACAAATTTTGGGGTCCAATTTCTCCTGTTTCCCTCGAGAAAATACAAAACTGGGGGCTAAAAAATAATTTTTGTGGAAAAAAATTTTTGTTTTATTTTTACGGCTCTGCATTTCTTCCCTTACCCTTGGGAAAATAAAACATTGGGGGCGAAAAGATAATTTTTGTGAAAAAATATGATTTTTTATTTTTACGATTCTGCATTATAAACTTCTGTGAAGCACTTGGTGGGTCAAAGTGCTCACCACACCTCTAGATAAGTCCCTTAGGGGGTCTACTTTCCAAAATGGTGTCACTTGTGGGGGGTTTCAATGTTTAGGCACATCAGGGGCTCTCCAAACGCAACATGGTGTCCCATCTCAATTCCAGTCAATTTTGCATTGAAAAGTCAAACGGCGCTCCTTCCCTTCCGAGCTCTCCCATGCGCCCAAACAGTGGTTTACCCCCACATATGGGGTATCAGCGTACTCAGGACAAATTGTACAACAACTTTTGGGGTCCAATTTCTTCTCTTACCTGTGGGAAAATAAAACATTGGGGGCGAAAAGATAATTTTTGTGAAAAAATATGATTTTTTATTTTTACGGTTCTACATTATAAACTTCTGTGAAGCACTTGGTGGGTCAAAGTGCTCACCACACCTCTAGATAAGTCCCTTAGGGGGTCTACTTTCCAAAATGGTGTCACTTGTGGGGGGTTTCAATGTTTAGGCACATCAGGGGCTCTCCAAACGCAACATGGTGTCCCATCTCAATTCCAGTCAATTTTGCATTGAAAAGTCAAACGGCGCTCCTTCGCTTCCGAGCTCTGTCAAGCGCCCAAACAGTGGTTTACCCCCACATATGGGGTATCTGTGTACTCAGGACAAATTGTACAACAACTTTTGGGGTCCATTTTCTCCTGTTACCCTTGGTAAAATAAAACAAATTGGAGCTGAAGTAAATTTTTTGTGAAAAAAAGTTAAATGTTCATTTTTATTTAAACATTCCCAAAATTCCTGTGACGCACCAGAAGGGTTAATAAACTTCTTGAAAATGGTTTTGAGCACCTTGAGGGTTGCAGTTTTTAGAATGGTGTCACACTTGGGTATTTTCTTTCATATAGACCCCTCAAAATGACTTCAAATGAGATTGGGTCCCTAAAAAAAATGGTGTTGTAAAAATGAGAAATTGCTGGTCAACTTTTAACCCTTATAACTCCCTAACAAAAAAAAATTTTGGTTCCAAAATTGTGCTGATGTAAAGTAGACATGTGGGAAATGTTACTTATTAAGCATTTTGTGTGACATATCTCTGTGATTTAATTGCATAAAAATTCAAAGTTAGAAAATTGCGAAATTTTCATAATTTTCGCCAAATTTCCGTTTTTTTCAGAAATAAACGCAGGTAATATCAAAGAAATGTTACCACTGTCATGAAGTACAATATGTCACGAGAAAACAATGTCAGAATCACTGGGATCCGTTGAAGCGTTCCAGAGTTATAACCTCATAAAGGGACAGTGGTCAGAATTGTAAAAATTGGCCCGGTCATTAACGTGCAAACCACCCTTGGGGGTAAAGGGGTTAAAAGAACAATTTACATTTACTCAAAAATATATCTATAAAGAGAAAAATGAGACAAACTGAACATTTTGCAGTGGTCTCTTATTTTTTGGCAGAGCTGTATATTGGCAGGTAGAGCAGTCCACAATGGATCGGCCCACAGGGAATTTGCCCAGTGAGGCAGGTTGCCAGTCTGAGCCTCGTTTCTTTATAGCCAGCTATTCAAGTGAAAAAGTCTTTATGAAACTATTAAAATGCCCCCCTCAGTGCCAAGACTCATTATTTTATACACTGAACAATAATTGTCTTCATCAGTTAATTGCAATGTTGTGATTGAAGAATTTAAGCCTATAACACCTGGTGAGCAGCTTCTCATTCTCCAGAACAAGAATGTGAAGCAACTGCAATCTGTTTTGACTAATTTGACTTATCTCATTACATAGTTAAAGCCATGGAAATTGACTGTACAAGTCTGTCATTTTGTGCTTCATTTTGTAAGATAGTGTAGTTTAAGAAAAATTCAACTGCTCACAAAAATACATTTCTAAAATTTTAATTTTCTTTAGTTTAATAATTAAAGAAATTATGACTTTTATAGTTCAATATTTATTAAATACTCGAGAGCACAAATTTAACGTGCAATTCTCATTGAAAAATAAAACTTGCATGTGCTCAAGAATGTTCTTAGGTGTTCAGAATTTAATATTGGAGCAGCAGCTTAAAGAAGCTCTCCCATCAAAATTTTTATTGTCTTAATATACTGCAGTCATCATATTTTATAGCACTGTGTACTTACAATTGCTCATTTTGCCTTTCTGCACAGCTAATTCTTCTCTTTTCCATTAGGTCTATAACATCACATGATTATAAACTGACTAGCTGAATCCTTCTAAGCTCTAGAAACAGGAGGTCAGTTTGCCCTCTATGAGTCATAAGTCACTGCAAAAGTCCCTGACAGGGGGAAGAGGGAGTAGCTGGGTCAGGAGTTGAAGACGGGGATGATAAATACAGGGAACAGAGACTTCCTGTTTCTCCAATGAGCAGAGAAAAGAGAACGATTACTGTTTATAACGGCAAATTGAACAATTGTAAGTGCCATATAATATGATGACTGCAATATATTAAGAGGTTAACTTTGACTGGAGTGCTTCTTTAAGCTCCAGAGCGTTTTTTCATCCTGCAAGTTGGAAAGTACGAGTAATCAGAAGTTTCAGCAGCTATGGTGCCCAGTCTTTGATGACTCAACCTAGATACAGATATCCATAGAATTATTTTTTCCTATCTCTGCCTTCTTGTATTATTGCAGTAACTCCAGAGGCCAACTCCTTCCCAGCGTGGTTCAACTAAATGAAACAAAAAAACTGATGCAAATGTTAAACTTTAACAAATCATTCAGCAATCGCAAGTTTTGGAAGAATTAACTGGTTTATTTGGGGCATAGAACAACCATTTTCTGCACTATAGTGAAATAAATAAATATTTGATCCGTTGCTGACTTTGTAAGTTTGCCCGCTGACAAAGACAAGAACAGTCTATAATTTTAAGGATAGGTTTATTTTAACATTGAGAGATGAATATCAAAAATAAGAACCAGAAAATCGCATTGTATAAATTATATACATTTATTTGCATTTTGCAGTGAGAAATAAGTATTTGATTCCTCTGGCAAACAAGAGAATATGTGGTGGCAAAACCCTTGTTGGGAAGCACAGCAGTCAGACACATGTCAGGAGGAATTTTGGCCCACTCCTCTTTCAGATCATCTCATCATCAGATCATCTCTAAATCATTAAGATTTTGAGGCTGTCGCTTGGCAACTCGGAACTTCAACTCCCTCCATAAGTTTTCTATGGGATTAAGGTCTGGAGACTGGCTAGGCCACTCCATGACCTTAATGTGCTGCTTGTGCGCCAATTCTTTGTTGCCTTGGCTGTATGTTTTGTGTCATTGTCTTGCTGGAAAACACAGCCACAACCCACTTTTAATGCTTTGGCAGAAAGGAGGCTGTCACTTAGGATATTACGGTACATGGCTCCATCTATTCTCCCATTCATGCGATGAAGCAGTCCTGTGCCCTTAGCAGAGAAACACCCCCAAAACATAATGTTTCCACCTCCATGCTTGACAGTGGGGATGGTGTTCTTTGAGTAATAGGCAGCATCTCTCTTCTTCCAAACATGGTGAGTTGAGTTAATGCCAAAAAGCTCAATTTTTGTCTCATCTGACCACAACACCTTCTCCCAATCACTCACAGAATCATCCAGGTGTTCATTGGCAAACTTCAGACAGGCCTGCGCATGTGCCTTCTTGAGCAGGGGGACCTTGCAGGCACTGCAGGATTTTAAACCTTTACAGCTTAATGTGTTAGCAATCATTTTCTTGATGACTGTGGTCCCAGCTGCCTTGAGATCTTTAACAAGTTCCACCTGTGTAGTTTTAGGCTAATTTCTCACATTCCTTCTGATCAAGAATACCCCACGAGGTGAGATTTTTGCATGGTGCCCCAGATCAAAGTCGATTGCCAGTCATTTTGTATTTCTTCCATTTTCTTACTATTGCACCAACAGCTGTCTCCTTCTCATCCAGCGTCTTATGTATGATTTTTCCAGCTTTGCAGGTTTACGATCTTGTCCCTGGCATCCTTAGTATGCTCTTTGGTTTGGTCTTGCCCATGTTGTAGAAGATATAGTTTGACTAATTAGTTGAGTCTGTGGACAAGAGTCTTTTATAAAGGTGACTATGTAAAACAGTTGTCTTTAATGCAGGTTGATTAGGAGAGTCTAACTGGTCTGTAGGAGCCAGAACTCTTAATGGTTGGTAGGGAATCAAACACTTATTTCTCACTGCAAAATGCAAATACATTTATAAAATTTATACAATATGATTTACTGGATTTTATTTTTGATATTCTATCTCTCAATGTTAAAATTAACCTACCCTTAAAATGATATGTCTTTGTCAGTGGGCAAACTTAAAAAAATCAGCAAGGGACCAAATAATTACTTCCTTCACTGTATGACAACATGGAGAATTACAGAAAAAAAGATGATAAAAATATACCACAGAGGCTATCGCAATATAGCACACAACAGCATCTGCGGTGTTCTAAAGATAGTCCCTACACAGAACGAGCCTGTACTTGTTGTACTCACCAACAGCCCTGCTCAAAAGCTTGACTTTGTCCATTAGGTCCAACTTCTTCATCAACCCAGAAAGTCTCTTCTTGCTGTCATCACTGTACAAAAATATCCATCATGACTTGTCTAAGTTCTCCAATCTTCACTTTCAGAGTTTCTTTTCGATAATCTTGTCTATCTCATTCTCTATTTCTTATGTTGCCTGAGCAAGTCCTAACACTGTCTGTCTCAAAACACTTTTTCTCCTCTTCATGCATCTTGCTCTCTTGCTCTTCATTTACAAAGCTTTGTCTCAGCTGTTTTATCTGTTCCCTCATAAGTTTCATCTCCCATTCTATGTCTTCTGCTTCTTCATCCTTCTTCAATGGGTCTTTTGATAGTTTTGACAGCTTTATTTTTCATGGTAATCTTTTTGTCCTCAACAACCTTTATCCATTTTTTGGCTACACCTTCTGAGAGCTATGTCTTCCCAAGGTGAGGAGTCATACATAACCTTGTATAAGAGATGTACAGGTGCCTCACCTTTGTTTTTTCTTGTTGAACTCCTTACTTCTGTATCTGGGTTTGGAATTACTGAATCTGTTCACTGATAGTGTTTGGACTTGCACTGACTTTTGTTCATAAGTAGTCGAATCTCTGTCAGTTTTCTCTTCTGTTCTGTACGACACATACACAGTTACAGAACAGCATACCTCGCAACTTTTAAAGACAGGAAAAATGACTTATATTGCAGTAATTACACAATTATTTTTCCCCTAATGAAGCCTTTTAGTTTTCTCACCCAATACAATTTCTAGAGATGGTATCCAATTCCAGACTCAGATTAGACTTGAGGACATTTTCTTTTTTTAATTTTGAGACTTTCTTATGCACTGATTCTTTTGGGTCTACCATGGCTAAGGTTACATTGTCCAGTTATTAAATGGGTTGTCTAAAAAGATCACCCAGTGGAGATTAGTTTGAAATTATAAATTGACTTAAAGCTCAACCTCAAAAACATTCTCCAAAACTCTACTCTGCTTACATATCCTCAAACTTGTCTTCTCCTTATCAGAAATATATATCTTTTCAAAGTTTAATCTGATAGTTTACTTTCACACCAACTATACCATACCCTTTCTTCCAGGTATTGAACCATCCAGAAGAAGAATTTATTCATTGTCTCTCCCTGAGGTGATGTCTGTCTTACATTAAAGACAATTTGAAAAGGGAAGTCCATTGTGAAAATTGTCTTTGGCCAGTGTAGGTTTTTTCTTCACATACATGTGTCTCTGAGGTCATGCATGGCATATCATGTTCTGAGTAAAATCGCTTTAAAAAATGGTTATCTATTACCTTTCACCTCTAAGCTGTTTAATCAGATTAAGGGTGCTACCATCTTCACCAAAAATGCCTGCTGTTTGATCGGATTAGGGGTGCTACCATTTTTCCAAGCTAGACCACATTGCAGCTTATAACCCAACCAATGTTAGAGGGTGACAAAACGAAGACTGTTGATGGTCATTATCAATATCTCATTACGCCCTTCAGATTATGCAAAACGCTCACTGTTTTTCAGTGCTTTGTTAATAAAATCTTCTGAGATGTTCTTCACCAGTACATATTTGTCTTCAATGACATCTTAATCTTCTCCAGAGATTGGGTTCACACTTTTCTCATGTTCGCTCCACTCTGAAGAGACTGCATCATAAATATTCTATATTCCAAACTGGAAAAGTTTATCTTTTTTCATCATGAACTACCATTTCTTGGTTAGATTATGTCTTCATGAGGTCTGCATATAGATAGAGTTTCAGCCATTGTAGACTGGATTCAACCTGTTGATTTTAAAGTCCTCCAAGGATTCCTAGGCTATTCAAGCATTTACTGTCACTTAATTAAAAACAACTTTCAAGTGGACAATCTTTATGGCCCTAACTCGAAAGAGCACTAATTGTTGGAACAGGTCAGATTCTGCTGTTCAAGTCTTCACACAACTTAAATCTTGCATTTCCACTATGCTGGTTCTATATTACTCTGAAGCCTAAAAGTCATTCTTCATATAAGTATATACTTCTGCTATTGGTGTAGGAGCAGTTCTATGACAAAACTCGTCTTAATTTAGGAAATGCCTTGCAGTTTCATCTCAAAGAAATTTCCCTTTGAAAGATCACAAACATGAAGACATCTACTAGAAGGTTATGTTTCCAGTGACCACTTACAGTGGGTACAGAAAGCATTCAGATGCCTTTAAATTTTTCACTCTTTGTTTCATTGCAGTCATTTGGTAAATTCAAAAAAGTTCATTTTTTTTCTCATTAATGTACACTCTGCACCCCATCTTGACTGAAAAAAACAGAAATGTAGAAATTTTTGCAAATGTTATAAAAAAGAAAAACTGAAATATCACATGGTCATAAGTATTCAGACCCTTTGCTCAGTATTGAGTAGAAGCACCCTTTTGAGCTAGTACAGCCATGCGTCTTCTTGGGAATGATGCAACAAGTTCACACCTGGATTTGTGAATCCTTTGCATCAAGCGTAATTGAACCAAAATACACGGCTAAAAAATAAAGGGAACACTAAAATATCACATCCTAAATATCACTGAATGAAATATTCCTGTTGCAAATCTTTATGCATTCCATAGTGTAATGCGTTGAGAACATAAAACATAAAAATAATCAATATAAATCAAAATTAATATCCCATGGAGGTCTGGATTTGGAATAATACTCAAAATCAAAGTGGAAAATCAATTTACAGGCTGACCCAGTTTCAGTGGAAATGCCTCAAGACAAGGAAGTGATGCTCAATAGTGTGTGTGGCCACCACGTGCCTGTATGATCTCCCTACAATGCCTGGGCATGCTCCTGATGAGGCTGTGAGGTGGCCAGGGTGGTAGTCAAATGAAAAAGAAGAAAAAAGAGACATAACCAACTGGGGAGCACCCAAGAAGTCCGTATAAAATGTCATTGAATTTTTTAGAATATTAATTTATTTATTAGAGTCCAAAACACACAAAAAACAGATAAAAACATTTAAAAACAATGAAAAACAAGCCCCATAAAGAGGTGGACCACCCCTGGACCCAAACCTGCAATACCAATAATTTTATAATATCAAAAATAATACAGGCAATATAAACTAGAAAGCAGACCTTATAACATGCGCAAGTACAGGCTACATTTATGGGCATACAATGCATATACACCAGTCTCTAGTAGTCTTAACAAGAGGACAAATATACGGTACCTATATCATGTCAGCAGGTCTATATATAAACCACTACAGAGTCCCCTGGTGGTTCAAAAGACACGAAAAAATGACAACTAAAGTCAAATAAATAAGTATTGTAGAGCGAAGACCAGACCTAGTGCAATACTGGATAACGGGATAACAGCTGATGTTCTTTCTTACCAAGTCATTCATTTTTCATATCTTCTCCATCTGGCTTAGAAAAACATGACTTCCCCAGCAACAAATGTTTGTAGAGTTTCCAATAAAGATATTTGACTCTCACATTTACAGCCCTGTCTTCTTATATTACCAGTCTACACAAACTCCCAATCCTGCTGATGTCCAGTGTTGAGCTGCTGCAGAATTTATCTCTATTACTGTACCTGCTGTGTGAAATGGCAACAGAACTCCTCTTACTGTCCCACATAGTAATAATGCCCACCACTATGCCCTTTCCATAAGAAAACACCACCTTTGTGCCATCTAGATAGTAATATTGCCTCTTATAATGTCAGAATGTCATGAGAGCCCAAGGTTTATCATTAGGGTGATAGATTAGTGTCATATTAACCATGGTCTACCACGAGTGCCAAAAATAGGCAAGTAAGCTTCAAACTTGATGATGAAGCAATGAAAGATGGTAGCCTGCTCTGATGAATCAGGTCTTCTTTTTCATAAAGTTTAGAGCTAGGAGTGTCTCTTACTTGGGGAAGAGATGGCACCAGCAGAGACAGTGTGATGCTCTGGGCGTCTTTCTGCTGTGAAATCTTGGGTCTTAGTATTTATGTGGATGTTAGTGTGTCTCAGATCTGATACAACTCTTCATGGTAACCGTGTTTCCTAACAGTAGTACTAGTAGCCTTTGTAAGCCAGATATCACTTCCATATTGAAAACATTTTTTAGGAACAGTTTGAGGTACTTAACAAAGAGTTCAAGATGGTCTCCAAATTTCCAAATCTCAGTCCAAGAAAGCATCTGTAGAATGACCTGGAAAACAAGTTTAATGTAAGGAAATCTAGCCTTGCAACCTAATGGATGTGCTGCTAACATCTTCATGTCAGACACTATAAGACACCTTCTTGCGGAGTCTATTCTCCAATAGATCAGAGCTGTTGGCACAGGGGACCTACGCAACATTAGGCTGGAGGTATTAATGTTCTAATGGCTGATTGGTGTATGGATACACACAGTAAAAATATACATGGCAGTAGCCTGCAGCCATGCATATGGTAGTCAGAGATTCTGATCAGCGGGTGGAAATATAACATTATATTATGTTATCTTGATAGATCACAATCTCTTCACATGTGTTCGCCTACATATGTACCTGAATGCACTTAGTTGTACATATATTGCATAGCACAAGTCTGCAATGACTTTAGTCTGCTGAGTGATTCCTAGAAGTATGTCCTAGAAGTGTGAAGATTAATTTAGAATTAAAACCAGAAGGATGTATACAGACTGTGCCCTGCTATCTGCCACCATTGCACTCTAACCAGCATGTCTATTCTTCCTACAGGTATGTTCATGCACCCAGCTCTTCAGCCTGCTCTCCTGCCTTGTCTGTCTATGAAGTGCACATAGTACATCACCCAACTTTCCACACAGACTTTGCTCCTAGCATTCACATGGTATGCCTTTCAGCTAACCCCAGCTTACCCAGTGTTATTTATGACCTTGTTTACTCAAAGCTTGATTGTATGCATCTGGTCCACCCTTAATTCTCTGAACAAGATGAGCAGAGACCACTCCTCTCTGCTTAACACCTGAATGCACTTAGTTGTACATATATTGCATAGCACAAGTCTGCAATGACTTTAGTCTGCTGTGTGAAACCTATAAGTGTGTCCTAGAAGTGTGAAGATTAATTTAGAATTAAAACCAGAATTGAACCAGAAGGGAACTGAAGGTAACTGGCCAGTCACTGTAAACAATGTTTCTGTTTGTTTTCACTTTCACCCCTATAATTCTTCACTTTCTGCAAACTCCCCTAATCCCTACTCCCAGTAAAGAACTGTTCATCACCTCTTCAATCCTCCCCATTCATCTCACCTCCTCCTCAGAACTGTTCCTTAACATACAATCCTCTGTCTCCAAGCACAAGCAGCCACTTCATGCCCTCTCCTGATCCCACCTGCTAACACTTTCTCTGCTCCTTCTCACTGCTGGTGATATCTCTCCAAATCCTGGTCCTTCTTACCACATCCCCACAGTCAGTTCTACCTCCCATCCACGCTCCATCACAAATTTCCGTAACGTCTCTAACCTTATACCCATGCGCCCAGCCCCCACTTCCTCAGTCCCACTAACAGGAGCTTTTTGGAACACTCACTCTGTCTGCAACAAGCTTTCCTACATGCACAATCTATTTGTTACTACCAAACTTTCCTTCCTCGCCATCACTGAAACCTGGCTCACCCTTCTGACACAGCTTCTCCTGCTGCACTTTCCTATGGTGGCTTCCACCTTTCTCACACACCCCGCCCCAGCAGTAAGCATGGCAGAGGAGTTGGTTTTCTCCTGTCAGGTACCTGCTCCTTCACCCCAATCCCACTGCCACCCTCTGTTACCCTCCCTTCCTTTGAGGTGCGCATCTATGCCCCCACCAACCTCCAACTGGCTGTCATTTACCGCCCCCCAGGGCCAGCCACCACCTTCTTTGACCACTTCACCACCTGGCTACTTCATTTCCTTTCTGCGGACATCCCCACTATCATCATGGGTGACTTCAACATACCCATTGACACTTCCCTCTCAGCTGCCACTAAACTTCTAACTCTCACTTCCTCCTTCGGCCTCACTCAATGGTCTTCTGCAGCCACTCACAAAGATGGTCACACATTGGACCTCAATTTCACCCACCTCTGCTCCCTATCTAACCTCTCTAACTCACCTCTTCCTCTTTCTGACCACAATCTACTCACATTCTCTTCCCTCTCCACTCCTTGTCTACAATCCCCACACCACAAACTTGCACACCCTCGCAGAAATCTTAAACACCTTGATCTACATTCACTCGCTGAATCCCTCCTCCCTCTCACAGACATAGTTCCCTACACAATTCGGATGATGCTGCCGCTCTATATAACACCACAATAGCTGCAGCTTTGGAATCTTTTGCCCCTCTCACACATACCAAAGCTTGCAAAATCAACAGACAGCCCTGGCACACCAGCCTGACCAAAGAACTGAGGCAAGCTTCCAGGGCTGCAGAGCGGAGATGGAAAAGATCCCACTCCAACGAGCACTTTATCGCATTCAAACAGTCCCTCACTACTTTCAAGACCACACTCGCCACAGCTAAACAAACCTACTTCTCATCTCTCATATCCTCCCTGTCTCACAACCCTAAACAGTTATTCAACACCTTCAACTCTCTCCTCCGTCCCCCAGCACCTCCTCCCTCCCCACTCATCTCAGCTGAAGACTTTGCTTCATTTTTCAAGCAGAAGATTGAGAACATCAGAGACAGTTTTAGTCCACAACCCCCAGAGCCCTTCCTCCCAACTACCCAGCCCTCCACCTCAAAAACCAACTTCTCCACCATTACAGAAGATCGACTCTCCACTCTACTCTCAAGATCGCATCTCACCACCTGTGCACTTGACCTGATCCCTTCCCACTTCATCCCAAACCTCGCCACAGTCTTCATCCCAACTCTAACCCATCTCTTCAACCTATCACTAACAACTGGTGTTTTCCCCTCAAGCTTTAAACATGCCTCAATCACACCTATCCTCAAAAAGCCCTCTCTTGACCCATCCTCTGTATCTAGCTATCACCCTATATCACTTCTCCCTTATGCCTCAAAACTACTGGAACAACACATCCATCGTACAATCAGGCTTCCGGTCACACCACTCCACTGAATCTGCCCTAACTAAGGTCACCAATGACCTATTAACCGCCAAGAGCAAGCGACACTACTCTATCCTCCTCCTCCTGGACCTGTCCTCTGCCTTTGACACAGTGGACCATTCCCTATTACTACAGACCCTCTCATCCCTTGACATCACAGACTTGGCCCTATCCTATATCTCGTCATACCTAACTGACCGAACATTCAGCGTCTCCCATTCATACACCACCTCCTCACCTCGCCCCCTATCTGTCGGAGTCCCGCAAGGTTCAGTTCTAGGGCCCCTGCTCGTCTCCATTTACACTTTTGGCCTGGGACAGCTCATAGAATCTCACGGTTTTCAGTATCATCTCTATGCTGACGACACACAGATCAACATCTCTGGACCATATATCACCACCCTACTAACCATATTCCCTCAATGTCTATCCGCTATTTCATCCTTCTTTTCCGATAGATTTCTAACACTTAACATGGACAAAACAGAATTCATTGTCTTTCCCCATCTCATGCGACCCCCCCAACGAACCTATCCATTACAGTAAACGGCTGCCCACTCTCCCCAGTCCCACAAAGCTCACAGTCTCGGGGTAATCCTTGACACTGATCTCTCCTTCAAACCACATATCCAAGCCCTTTCCACTTACTGCCGCATTCAACTCAAAAATATTTCACGGATCCGTACATTCCTAAACCAAGGATCTGCAAAAACCCTAGTCCATGCCCTCATCCAGGGCTGCCACTAGAAATTTCGGGGCCCCATACTGGCAAAATTTTCGGGGCCCCCTTGAGACTCCGCCCAGGCTCCACCCCAGCCCCGCCTCCAGGCTCCACCCCTTGAACTGTCCACAGTCCCTCCGCTCTCTGTTGGAAAAACTCCACTTCTCATCAATCACACATTAACAGTTCCCATCACCAGATCACATACATAGCAGGCAGCTTTTGTTTTGGCCAAAAGATTTTTTAAGCCGCCACCATAACACGGTAGACACTTTTGGCCAGGCCCTACTCTACTGTAACCTATTAAATATTTGTTAAAATATGCAATAAAATTTAGGTATATATTTTTTTATTTTTCAATTTTTAAAATGACCAATAATATCACATAGAAGGAACAAATACCACAACACCATGACCAGATGACATATTACCACCACAGTGATCGAATAATATCACATACAAGGAACAAATACCACAACACCATGACCAGACCACATATTACCACCACAGTGATCGAATAATATCACATACAAGGAACAAATACCACAACACCATGTCCAGACCACATATTACCACCACATAGTGACTGAATACTACAATTCTGATCAGTAATTTAAAAAAAAGCACCATACTATCACCATAAGTGCCATTATACACAGGAGATCTGTACTTAGTATGCAGTGTCTGTGTACAGATAATATAGTGATCACTAGTGAAATTATACACAGTAGCTCTGTATACAGTGTATAGTGTCAGTGTATAGGTAACACACTGACTCACCAGTGACGTCTCTAGGTGAAGTCCTTCATCTTTTATCCAGCACAGACCGCCATCATTTCATCCAGCCAGGACTTCCCTCTGCAGGAAATAACACAGTTATCTCGAGCTCCGCTTGCAGAACACATTACTTAATTTTTCACAACTTCTACATTACACCACATGAAGAAGGCGACATAGTATCACTCTATACAGTAACAGGACCGCCCCCCCATTTAAAACAGTATACTCAAAAAATAAAATAAATACATCACTGCAGTAATAATATCCCTAAATTAGCCTCTATGGTATTAATAATATCCCCCAGCCTGGCCCCGTGTGTCTCATTCCTGGCGTCAGCCAGATGTTCTCCCATCCTGCCCTCATGAGTATCCATTCTGCCCCATATGATCTCCCCATCCTGCCCCATATGATCGCCTCATGTGATCTCTCCATCCTGCCCCATCTGTCTCCATCATATCCATCCTGCCCCATGATCCTGCACGATCTGTCTCCAATTCTGCCCCCAGTGTCTCCAATCATGCCCCATGTCTCCATTCTGCCCCCTATGTCTCCAACCATGCCCCCATGTCTGCAATCCTGACACTTGTCTCCAATCATGCCCCCTGTGTCTCCATTCTGCCCCATCTGTCTCCAATCCTGCCCCATCTGTCTCCAGTCATGCCCCCATGTCTTTCATCCTGCCCCGTGTCTCCAATCATGCCCCGTATCTCCATTCTGCCCCGTGTCTCGCATTCTGCCCCAATGTCCAGCATTCTGCCCCTGGGTCTCACAGTCTGCCCCTGTGTCCAGCATTCTGCCCCTGTCACTGTGTCCAGCATTCTGCCCCTGTCACTGTGTCCAGCATTCTGCCCCACTGTGTGTCCAGCATTCTGCCCCACTGTGTGTCCAGCATTCTGCCCCACTGTGTGTCCAGCATTCTGCCCCACTGTGTGTCCAGCATTCTGCCCCACTGTGTGTCCAGCATTCTGCCCCACTGTGTCCAGCATTCATGATCGCCTCATGTGATCTCTCCATCCTGCCCCATCTGTCTCCATCATATCCATCCTGCCCCATGATCCTGCACGATCTGTCTCCAATTCTGCCCCCAGTGTCTCCAATCATGCCCCATGTCTCCATTCTGCCCCCTATGTCTCCAACCATGCCCCCATGTCTGCAATCCTGACACTTGTCTCCAATCATGCCCCCTGTGTCTCCATTCTGCCCCATCTGTCTCCAATCCTGCCCCATCTGTCTCCAGTCATGCCCCCATGTCTTTCATCCTGCCCCGTGTCTCCAATCATGCCCCGTATCTCCATTCTGCCCCGTGTCTCGCATTCTGCCCCAATGTCCAGCATTCTGCCCCTGGGTCTCACAGTCTGCCCCTGTGTCCAGCATTCTGCCCCTGTCACTGTGTCCAGCATTCTGCCCCTGTCACTGTGTCCAGCATTCTGCCCCACTGTGTGTCCAGCATTCTGCCCCACTGTGTGTCCAGCATTCTGCCCCACTGTGTGTCCAGCATTCTGCCCCACTGTGTGTCCAGCATTCTGCCCCACTGTGTGTCCAGCATTCTGCCCCACTGTGTGTCCAGCATTCTGCCCCACTGTGTCCAGCATTCTGCCCCACTGTGTCCAGCATTCTGCCCCACTGTGTCCCGCATTCTGCCCCAGTGTCCAGCATTCTGCCCCTGTGTCCAGCATTCTGCCCGTCACTGTGTCCAGCATTTCTGCCCCTGTCACTGTGTCCAGCATTCTGCCCCACTGTCTCCAACATTCTGCCCCACTGTGTGTCCAGCATTCTGCCCCACTGTGTGTTAGGGGTTGAGTTCCCGCTTCTGCACTGGGGGAATCTCGAGCCACTTCCGCTGCGGTCTCCCATTCTTGTCCAGCCGCAGTGGAGCCTGCTCAGCAAGGACGTCGGTCCCAGCGTCTTGCTCATTCTCACTCTGTTCAGAGAGTTAGTGCTGCTTCTCCAGTCTCTGCCATTAAAGTCAGTACTGGTCAGCAGCGAGCGGACTTCTCTGGGACTAAGTCCTTGTCTGCATGTACTGAGCATGCCCAGCGTAAGGTCTCCCGTTGGAGATCGAGGGTCATGTGCTCAGGCTCTGCAGCACATTCCATTGGTCCTCTTGGCAGGTCCTAGAAGGGCAAAAGTGCTGTGGCCACTTCCTGTGCTGCTCCTATATAAACTGCGCATGACCGCACGGCCATGCGCTAGTATTGTCTAACAATTGTTGATGTGTGTATGTTGTGAGTGCAAGTCGTCCTTTGAAATCCCTTCCCTATTGAATGTCTGTTCGCGGAAGGTGTATGGCTGCTTCCTAGCGCCCGACTTAGCCTACAGCACTAGACACACATCTCAGCGTCCTGTAGCTGTGCCTGCCAGTACGGCGCCGTGCGCCTGCCTTGCGCTTTCCATACCCGAGTCTGGGTGGTTAGTGGCGTCCGTTAGTGCGGCATCGCTCGCACTCTTGTGCACTTATACTTCTTAAAGTTCTCTACACACCCAGTTGCGGTGTTACGCCAGCAAGGGTCTAATCGGGCTCCAATCCCTTCTGGGGTTAAGTCCGCTGACCACTTGCTCGCGCACTAGTGCGGTACTGCGGTCCTGTGGATTAACAGGATCGCTTTCTTCACGCTGGGTGAGGTTTAACCCACGCGTGTATCCTTTAGTGTACCGCCATATTGTCCGTCTTGCTAGCTGCAGGGTCTTTTACCTGCACGGTGGACCTCGGACTGCGAACGCACCTAGTTTCGTACCATCTATACATGGTGCGTTCCGCCAGTCCCTAACATAATACTAGCGCCAAGGTCTGGCTAGTATGGCGGACATTCAGCAATCTTTGCGGTATATCCAGCAGTTGGAGGGTAGGTTGAAGGTTCTCGAGAACTCAACCTCAGCTGTGGATGTTACCGCAGTTGCTGTAAAGGCTGCTGGCGTGGCGGCAGCAACCTTGTCCACTGCCACCCCTGTTCCGACATTATCCCGCCTCCCGTTGCCAGAAAAATTTTCTGGAGATTGCAAAACTTGTAGGGGATTCGTGAGTCAGTGCTCTATCCACCTCGAGCTCCTGGCTGCACGTTTTCCTACAGAGCGGGCTAAGGTGGGATTTATTGTCTCGCTGTTGTCGGACAGGGCGTTGGAGTGGGCTACGCCGCTGTGGGAGCGTGATGATCATGTGGTGCAGAGTGCTCCGTTGTTTCTGGGCACGCTGAAAAAGGTCTTTCTAGGACCTCAACTCACCCATGATACAGCGCTCCAACTACTGGCATTAACTCAGGGTGAGTCCTTGGTCAGCCATTTTTCCGTCCGATTCCGTACGTTAGCTTCCGAGCTGGAGTGGTCGGATAAAGCCCTTATCCCCATATTCTGGAGGGGCCTGGCTGACCATGTTAAGGACGCTCTGGCCACTAGGGAGATTCCTGCCACACTGGAGGAGTTAATATCTATTTCTACTCGTATAGACCTCCGTTTTAACGAGCGGAGGTTGGAACGAGCCCAGTGTAGGCAGAGGTTTCGGCTGGCTCCTACCTTCGCCAAACCTTTGAAATCTCCAGTCCAGACATCTGAGTCACATGAGACCTTGGAGGTGACACGAGCGGGATCCAAGTCTCAGTCCGCTCGTGCACATAAGGTTCGTCATGTTCGCCAGCAGTCAGGACGTCTTGCCTCCAAGAGTCCTCAGCGGTCGGGGAAACGTCAGCGTCTAGTGGCAGTTGGAGGAGGTACACTAGACACGGCGACGTTTGCCTCAAAGTTGTCCTTCAAGGGGACAATTACCATAGGCCCATCCACTCTCACGGTCGAGCTATGCTTGGACTCTGGGGCAGAGGGTAACTTTATGTCCTCCGCCTTTGCCCAGCGTCACGCAATACCCTTGGTGATGCTCGCCCAGCCAGTGACCGTTCGAGTGGTAAATGGGTCAACACTACCTTCACAGATTACTCACCAAACCATTCCTTTCACCCTATCTGTGTCTCCATCACATCAGGAGATAATCTCCCTATTAGTCATTCCTGAGGGAATTGATGAGGTCCTGTTGGGGATGCCATGGCTTCGCTACCATTCTCCTCATATTGAGTGGTCCTCTGGGAGAATTTTGGGATGGAGTAAATCCTGTGAGGGTAGATGTCAGAGGGAGTGCGTTCAGGTTGCTTCTACACAGGTACCCGCAGATCTTTCCTCTCTCCCCAAGCACTATTGGTCCCATGCAGACGTGTTCTCCAAAAGAGCTGCGGAGACCCTTCCGCCTCACCGCCCCTATGACTGTCCTATTGACCTCTTGCCTGGTGCTGAGCCTCCCCGGGGTCGAGTCTACCCGTTATCTCTCCCGGAGACGGAGGCAATGTCCCAGTATATTCAGGAGAATCTGGCAAGAGGATTCATTAGGAAGTCAGTGTCACCGGCAGGGGCTGGGTTCTTCTTCGTACAGAAGAAGACTGGAGACTTACGTCCATGCATAGACTACAGGGGTCTTAACGCAATTACCGTTAAGAACAAGTACCCATTACCCCTGATATCTGAGCTCTTTGATAGGCTACGGGGAGCAAAGGTATTTACAAAGTTAGATCTGCGGGGTGCTTACAACCTGATTCGCATCCGTGAGGGGGATGAATGGAAGACGGCTTTTAACACCAGGGATGGGCACTATGAATATCTAGTGATGCCCTTTGGGCTCTGTAATGCCCCAGCCGTTTTCCAAGACTTTGTGAACGACATCTTTCGGGATATGCTCACCACCTCGGTCGTAGTCTATCTGGATGACATTCTCATCTACTCTCCAGATATAGACTCCCATCGGAGAGATGTTCGCAAAGTCTTCGACCTCTTACGGGCAAACTCCCTCTACGCTAAGTTGGAGAAGTGTGTGTTTGAGCAGGAGTCCTTGCCTTTCCTTGGATATATCATTTCTGCCCAGGGTTTGGCTATGGATCCTGCCAAGCTACAGGCTGTAATGGACTGGCAGGAACCCCATTCTCTTAAAGCGGTGCAGCGCTTTATGGGGTTCATTAATTATTATCGCCAGTTCATTCCACACTTCTCAACTTTGGTAGCTCCCTTGGTCGCCCTCACCAAGAAGGGAGCAAATCCCAAGTTGTGGTCAGAGGAGGTCTCCAAGGCCTTTCTCTCGATTAAGTCACACTTCGCTAGCGCTCCCATCCTACATCGCCCCGATGTAGATAAACCATTCATCTTGGAGGTGGATGCCTCATCCGTTGGTGCTGGAGCAGTCCTTTTCCAAAAGGATGCTCAAGGTCGGAAGCATCCTTGCTTCTTCTTCTCCAAGACCTTCACACCAGCGGAGAGGAATTATTCCATCGGGGACAGGGAGTTGCTAGCTATGAAGTTGGCTTTTTCAGAGTGGAGACACCTCTTGGAGGGAGCTCGCTTTCCCTTCCAAGTCTTCACTGACCACAAGAACTTGGTGTATATACAGACGGCCCAGCGGCTGAATTCTCGCCAGGCTAGATGGTCCCTGTTCTTCTCCCGGTTCCATTTTACTCTCCATTTTCTCTCCGGGGAGAAGAACGTTCGTGCCGACGCTCTCTCCCGCTCCGTAGTGTCATCTGAGGAGGAGGAGGAGGAGCCTCGGCTTATTGTCCCTTCTGAGAGCCTGAGAACTGTAGCTCCGGTTTCGCTAGAGTCTGTGCCCCCGGGCAAGACTTTCGTGCCAGCTAACTTGCGACCGGAGGTTCTCTCTTGGGCTCACTCCTCCAGAGTGGGGGGGCATTTTGGGACAAAGAGGACATCAGAGCTTTTGGCGAGAACATACTGGTGGCCGCATATGGCCCGAGATGTCAGGGACTACATTCAGGCGTGCGTTTCTTGCGCCCAGAATCGGTCTCCTCGGCAACGGCCTGCTGGGTTGCTTTACCCTCTACCGGTGGCAGACAGGCCCTGGGAGATGGTCGGAATGGACTTTGTGGTGGGTCTACCCAAGTCGCGTGGCTGCTCCATTATTTGGGTTGTCACTGACCATTTCTCTAAGATGGTGCATTTGGTGCCGCTTCCTCGGTTACCCTCAGCACGGGCCTTGGCGGTGTTGTTCGTTAAACACGTTTTCCGTTTGCATGGTATGCCTGATAAGATTGTCAGCGATCGGGGTCCCCAGTTCGCATCTCGGTTTTGGAGAGAGCTCTGCCGTTTACTCAGCATAGAGTTAAACCTCTCCTCTGCTTACCATCCCGAGACGAATGGGTTGGTGGAGAGAACCAACCAGACTCTGGTGACATATTTGCGACATTTCGTCTCTGCTAGGCAGGATGACTGGGCATCTTTGCTACCTTGGGCGGAATTTGCCCTGAACAACGCCGTAGCCGATTCCACTGGTCAAACTCCTTTTCTCCTTAATTACGGCCAGCATCCGCGTGTCCCTGTGCCCATGCCCGTGTCCTCCACCGATTCTAGGGTGGCAGACTGGGCGGTGGAGGCACGTGACATCTGGGACCGCACACAGGATGCTATCCGGGCCTCCAAGGAGAGAATGAGGGTTTCGGCTGATACACACCGGCGCCCCGCTCCGGTCTTTGCTCCCGGCGACTTAGTGTGGCTCTCCGCCCGTAACATCAGGCTGCGAGTTGAGTCCACTAAGTTTGCTCCTCGCTACATTGGCCCGTTTAAAGTTCTGGAACAGGTCAACCCTGTGGTTTACCGTTTGGCCATTCCTCCACGCCTTGGTATCACCGATACCTTTCATGTTTCCCTCTTAAAGCCCGTTCGCTTGTCTCGGTTTTCTGAGTCTTCTGCTGGGACATCGGGTTCATCCACGGATGAATTTGAGGTGAATGCTATTGTGGGAAGCAAGGTGGTACGTGGCAAAAAATTTTATTTGGTGGATTGGAAGGGTCATGGTCCAGAGGATAGAACCTGGGAGCCTGTGGAGCACATTCGGGCTCCGCAGCTCATTGCTGCCTTTGAACGTAGCGAGGCCCAAGGAGGGGGGGGCCCTAGGAGGGGGGGTAATGTTAGGGGTCGAGTTCCCGCTTCTGCACTGGGGGAATCTCGAGCCACTTCCGCTGCGGTCTCCCATTCTTGTCCAGCCGCAGTGGAGCCTGCTCAGCAAGGACGTCGGTCCCAGCGTCTTGCTCATTCTCACTCTGTTCAGAGAGTTAGTGCTGCTTCTCCAGTCTCTGCCATTAAAGTCAGTACTGGTCAGCAGCGAGCGGACTTCTCTGGGACTAAGTCCTTGTCTGCATGTACTGAGCATGCCCAGCGTAAGGTCTCCCGTTGGAGATCGAGGGTCATGTGCTCAGGCTCTGCAGCACATTCCATTGGTCCTCTTGGCAGGTCCTAGAAGGGCAAAAGTGCTGTGGCCACTTCCTGTGCTGCTCCTATATAAACTGCGCATGACCGCACGGCCATGCGCTAGTATTGTCTAACAATTGTTGATGTGTGTATGTTGTGAGTGCAAGTCGTCCTTTGAAATCCCTTCCCTATTGAATGTCTGTTCGCGGAAGGTGTATGGCTGCTACCTAGCGCCCGACTTAGCCTACAGCACTAGACACACATCTCAGCGTCCTGTAGCTGTGCCTGCCAGTACGGCGCCGTGCGCCTGCCTTGCGCTTTCCATACCCGAGTCTGGGTGGTTAGTGGCGTCCGTTAGTGCGGCATCGCTCGCACTCTTGTGCACTTATACTTCTTAAAGTTCTCTACACACCCAGTTGCGGTGTTACGCCAGCAAGGGTCTAATCGGGCTCCAATCCCTTCTGGGGTTAAGTCCGCTGACCACTTGCTCGCGCACTAGTGCGGTACTGCGGTCCTGTGGATTAACAGGATCGCTTTCTTCACGCTGGGTGAGGTTTAACCCACGCGTGTATCCTTTAGTGTACCGCCATATTGTCCGTCTTGCTAGCTGCAGGGTCTTTTACCTGCACGGTGGACCTCGGACTGCGAACGCACCTAGTTTCGTACCATCTATACATGGTGCGTTCCGCCAGTCCCTAACACTGTGTGTCCAGCATTCTGCCCCACTGTGTGTCCAGCATTCTGCCCCACTGTGTGTCCAGCATTCTGCCCCACTGTGTGTCCAGCATTCTGCCCCACTGTGTCCAGCATTCTGCCCCACTGTGTGTCCAGCATTCCGCCCCACTGTGTGTCCAGCATTCTGCCCCACTGTGTGTCCAGCATTCTGCCCCACTGTGTGTCCAGCATTCTGCCCCACTGTGTCCAGCATTCTGCCCCACTGTGTGTCCAGCATTCCGCCCCACTGTGTGTCCAGCATTCTGCCCCACTGTGTGTCCAGCATTCTGCCCCACTGTGTGTCCAGCATTCTGCCCCACTGTGTGTCCAGCATTCTGCCCCACTGTGTCCAGCATTCTGCCCCACTGTGTCTCGCATTCTGCCCCAGTGTCCAGCATTCTGCCCCTGTGTCCAGCATTCTGCCCGTCACTGTGTCCAGCATTTCTGCCCCTGTCACTGTGTCCAGCATTCTGACCCACTGTGTCCAGCATTCTGCCCCACTGTCTCCAACATTCTGCCCCACTGTGTGTCCAGCATTCTGCCCCACTGTGTCTCGCATTCTGCCCCAATGTCCAGCATTCTGCCCGTCACTGTGTCCAGCATTCTGCCCCACTGTGTCCAGCATTTCTGCCCCTGTCACTGTCTCCAGCATTCTGCCCCACTGTATCCAGCATTCTGCCCCACTGTGTGTCCAGCATTCTGCCTCACTGTGTGTCCAGCATTCTGCCCCACTGTGTCTCGCATTCTGCCCCAGTGTCCAGCATTCTGCCACTGTGTCCAGCATTCTGCCCGTCACTGTGTACAGCATTTCTGCCCCTGTCACTGTGTCCAGCATTCTGCCCCACTGTCTCCAGCATTCTGCCCCACTGTCTCCAACATTCTGCCCCACTGTGTGTCCAGCATTCTGCCCCACTGTGTATCCAGCATTCTGCCCCACTGTGTGTCCAGCATTCTGCCCCACTGTGTGTCCAGCATTCTGCCCCACTGTGTCTCGCATTCTGCCCCAATGTCCAGCATTCTGCCCCTGTCACTGTGTCCAGCATTCTGCCCCACTGTGTCCAGCATTCTGCCCCACTGTGTCCAGCATTCTGCCCCACTGTGTCCAGCATTTCTGCCCCTGTCACTGTCTCCAGCATTCTGCCCCACTGTCTCCAGCATTCTGCCCCACTGTGTGTCCAGCATTCTGCCCCACTGTGTCTCACATTCTGCCCCAATGTCCAGCATTCTGCCCCTGTCACTGTGTCCAGCATTCTGCCCCACTGTGTCCAGCATTTCTGCCCCTGTCACTGTCTCCAGCATTCTGCCCCACTGTCTCCAGCATTCTGCCTCACTGTGTGTCCAGCATTCTGCCCCACTGTGTCTCGCATTCTGCCCCCAGTGTCCAGCATTCTGCCCCACTGTGTGTCCAGCATTCTGCCCGTCACTGTGTCCAGCATTTCTGCCCCTGTCACTGTCTACAGCATTCTGCCCCACTGTCTCCAGCATTCTGCCCCACTGTGTGTCCAGCATTCTGCCCCACTGTGTGTCCAGCATTCTGCCCCACTGTGTAAATAAACAGCAACCACAGATCCACCAATCACTATATGCCAATAATAAATAAAAATTATAAAAGATAAAACTTGAATATAGGTGCCAGTGACTAGCGTCCTGTGGAGAAAAATGTGGACACCACCACCATACCAAGAAAGAACAACCACAGCCAATATAGGATAGTCCAAGAGAAACTACCAAGCAGAGATAAGATAAAATATGCCTTTATTTATATATATAGTTGGCAAATATTAATTAAAAAAATATAACAACAGATGTGCGCACAACAGGACAATATCTGTGATTAATAAAATAAATATAAATAATGATACAGGCTGACCCACAAAAAATATATTTAAAAGAATATATAAATGTCAGGCTCTTACAAACCCCTACAAGGGCACATATAAATAACTGGAATGATATATAGCACAGGAATTACATATGTCCAAAGAATACACCACTTGGTATAATATGTGCAAAGTATAGCTAAATGATAACCATATGTGCAAAACCTGCAATAAAAATGTGCAAAAAAGAGGAATTCTGTATTTATACAAAGTGGCTAATATAATCTGCCAAAATCAGAGACAAGTGCAATGTGCAAAAAATATAAAAAAATATATAAATATGTATAAAAAAACGTGGGAACAATAGTATCCACAACAAGTGCATAGGTGTCTATAGGAAAATCAGTCCTGGTTGGGCAATGTGCAAATATATAATACCAAGATTAGAGTGTGATAAGCATAAATTGTCACTATATAATCCAGATCTAAATGCAGCCTTGTTGCCACTATGTGGTCCGAGAGCAACCTCGATCCACAAGTGTGGGCCAGATACCAGTCTATCCAATATGACACAATGCCGGGGGAATGTAAACGATGTCTCAATATACCTGTAAAAATAGGGTCAGCCAGGTCCCGATAAGGCGCACCCCGACGCGCGTTTCGGATTGCTATCCTTCGTCAGGGGGTGGCCACTGTATCAGATTTACAGCCTTTTATATTAATCCATACCCGAGCGCTGCGGCCCGGATGTAGCCGGCGCATGCGCGGCTGCACAAATCCGGCACTTCCGCCGCCCGCGTCATGCCGCCGGACGTACGGGGTCAGAGTACCCGACGTCACCAAGCAACAAAGGACGCCAAGCGGCGGAGCTCCATCATGGCAGCCAGGCATGCGCACCACCAGGGACCGAGTCTCAGGCAGGTGGGCGGAGCCAATTAGTGTCAGAGTATCGTTGTGTCTAGCGTATATGCTGTACTCTGTGGGACATAGAGGTGTTTAGTACCCCACAATCATACATCAATATTGCAGACACAGCTAAGAGAAGAAGATACAGAAAGTTATAATAGTGTATCGAATTATATCAAAAAGTGGCTGGGATAAATGTGTATGCATATGCATACATAATTCTGTATGCATAGCATAAAAGTGATGGGGGAGAAAAAAACTCCAAATATATGGTGCAAAAATTGGTACATATGCGAGTACCTCAAGTGTATATATATACACCTATGTGTGTGTGTGTATATGTGAAAACCCCCCCACACACATATATACAATGCAATATATACAATATCTCCATCTCACATGTAACAATAATATAATTTCATCTGTACATATACACATATGCAATATTTTATGTTGATCAGGTTCGATCCGGGAACATTCCAGACCACCAGCCACCGAATCAGATCCGAAAATCCAACATTGCGAATACCAGAAGAAGACATACAAGGTAAGCAGACACTAAAATGGTAAAAAATGGTAAAGAATGATAATTATTAGTATCAATAGAGGGCGTAAAATATACAGTAGCACAGATAAGAGATAAAATACACATGTATCTCAGTACATGCTTACACAAATATATACTGGTGGACAATGTATAATACAAATATTTACTAAAATTGCTTGATAAAATTGCTATGTTTAAAAAAAGGAAAAAATACTTTATTTAAAAATTCAATCATAAAATTAATTAAAAAGAACTTACTAGAACCTAAAGGGGGCACATTATTAAAGGAAAGGAGCAAAGCTCAAATTCTCGTTAAGACCCTTAGGTGACACCGTATCTAGGGTCCAGATCCACTTGGTCTCCATTCTAGCAAGTGGTAGACCAATCTCGCCACCACGTTCATCCTGAATGATAGTGTCAATTCCAATAAATTTAAGACCAGATGGATCACAGTTGTGATGAGTTCTAAAGTGTTTGGGGAGTGTTTTAAGTTCTGATACCTCTGCCACATCTTTTGCAGCCTGTATCCCACGCACATGTTCTCTGACCCTCACCTTAAATTGTCTGGTTGTCATGCCCACATAAATCAGTGGGCATGGACAAACTGCGTAGTAGATCACGGCCTTTGATGCGCATGTTATGGCATGTTTGATTTTAAACGTGCAAGTCCCACTTGAGTTTGAAAATGTGTCTGTTCTCATCACATTTGGACACGCCACACATTTACCGCATTCTCTACACCCTGATGGACGTCTGCCACCATACAAAAAGGAAGTGACAGTTAACTCAGATTTGTAGTGGCTCTTAATCAAATAGTCACTCAAGTTTCTGGATCTCCGATATGTTATGCTAGGACCATCACCCACATATTGAGACAAAATTGGGTCAGATTTCAAAATACCCCATGATTTAAGTATTTGAGCCCTCATCATTTCTGTTTGTCCATTATATTGTGTAATGAATCTGACTTTTTGATTCACTTTCTGAGGTTTATTACCATAAAGTGCCTGGTGCCGAGTTGTGTTCTTCGCTCTGTTATAGCCCCTTTTTATAGATCGGCGGCTATAGCCCCTTTCCATGAATCTTTCTTTTAGTACTGCCGATTGTTCCTCAAAATCCATATCACTGGAACATATTCTCCGCAGACGTAAAAATTGTCCGATTGGAATAGCATTGATCATTGTATGGGGGTGGGAGGATGTTGCGTGTAGCAAGGAGTTAACAGATGTTGTCTTCCGAAAAATATCACTTGAAAGACAATCATCATTGTTCCTATAAATGCGTACGTCGAGGAACTCCATCTCATTGGCATCAAATTTGTATGTTAGATGTAGGTTCCGAGAGTTGTTGTTCAGCTGTTCCATAAAACTACACAATGTATCTACTGGACCCTGCCAAATAAATAATATGTCATCAATGAACCGCACCCACAATGGGATGCGGTCCACCGACGGCATGAGTCCAGACATGAAGAGGTCCCTCTCCCACAGCCCCAGGAATAAATTTGCATACGCCGGGGCAAAAGAAGCACCCATAGCGGTGCCCTGGAGCTGTAGGTAGAGGGACCCCTTAAAAAGAAAAAAATTTTTTGATAACGAAAATTCAAGTAGCTGGACAACAAGTTCCCTCATGGGTTCCGGCAGAGAGGAGGACTCCAAAAAGTATCTGGTAGCAGCAGCACCATCATGATGGCGGATGTTGGTGTAGAGACTCTCCACGTCACATGAGACTAGGAGAGTATCCACACCAACATGCAAACCATCAATCTTCCTCAGAAAGTCGTTGGTGTCCTTTATGTATGAGGGAAGCTCATTAACCATCGGCTGGAGTCTAGAATCTATAAATTTATTGATTTTCTCAAGATAGTTGCCGCATCCTGAAATAATCGGTCTCCCAGGCGGGTTGATTTGATTTTTATGAACCTTAGGTAACAAATATAAGGTTGGTATCACAGGTTCAGGCACATGCAAAGCAGCAAATAATTCTTTGGTGATTACATCACACTCAAGGGCCGTTTTTAGAATCTTCCCAAGCTCCCCCTGGAATTTGATCAGTGGATTGAAAGTCATTTTTTTATAACACACTCTATCCCCTAATTGTCGAAAGACTTCACGCTCATAGAGTTGTTTTGGCCATATTACTACATTACCCCCCTTGTCGGCTGGTTTGAATATCACATCCTGTAAATTTTGTAGATTTTTCAGAGCTTTTTTCTCACTTCTATTTAGATTCTCATCAGGAGGAAACTGTGGAATTCTGTCAAAATCCTTAGTTACAGTCCTCACAAATACATCAATAGTTGGACACGCCGACAAGGCGGGAAATTTACGCGACTTAGGCCGAATGGAGGGCGGAATCTTACCTCCACTTTGTTCAGTATGCTCTTGGGCCAATTCATTGAATACACTCAGTGCCTCCTGCTCCGCCTCTGTGGGGAATAATCGCAACATATCTTCATTATGAAAATGTTTTTTAAACATCAACTTCCTTGCGAAGAGATGTAGATCCTTGATAGCAATAAATTTATTAAATTGGGCAGTAGGACAAAACATAAGGCCCCTCTGAAGGACACCAATTTCCACATCAGACAATATATGATCACTCAAATTAATCACCTTCAAGTTGGGGTTCCCCGGGGAGTATCCAAAGTTGCGTTTAGCGGGTGCATATCGTGGTTCACGTTTTCTCTTGGGTGTAGAGACAACTGATGTGACCACAGAGGCGGAACAGGAGGCACCAGAGATGTCACTCACAGCCTGATTAGATGAAATGGAGACACTCCGATCACGGCCCTCGCCATTCGGGTTTGGCCTACGCCACCTGTAGACCCTTCCGTTTGCGAAGTCCTTTTGGTCCCTAGCTAGCTTATTTGTCTGGTTCATGCGAATTTCTTTGATCCACTGGTCCATAAATTTCTCCAACTGGCCATCCAGTGTATTCATTTGCTCAGTAGACAAACAGGATTTGGCTCTAATAAACATATCATCCAAGAGCTTGTCAATTTCCATAAAATTTTTGGAGTTGTATTTGACCAGAAGTCCCATTAATTGTTTGGAGGCTGCATTACAAATTTCCTCCCAGTTTTTGATAAATTCTTCATCATTTACAGGAAACGACGGGGTTATATGTATGCGCAGGCCTCTGGGAATAAGGTTGTGTTGGATATAGTTTTCCAGAAATGCTCTACTCCACCATGAGCGAGTTCTTTTATGTGTTAGATTTTTGATGTCCTTAAATATTTCATCAAATTTTAAACCACCAGCATCTAAAGTTGCCAAATCATTGTTACAAAATACCGCATTGATCTGCCCCTGCCAAGATGCCTCCCTGGACTTAAAATCCATATTCGGCTGTGGGAGAGCGAACCTGTGCAAAACACAGTAATGTAAGATTAAGCAGCAACCACAGCTCCACCAATCACTATATGCCAATAATAAATAAAAATTATAAAAGATAAAACTTGAATATAGGTGCCAGTGACTAGCGTCCTGTGGAGAAAAATGTGGACACCACCACCATACCAAGAAAGAACAACCACAGCCAATATAGGATAGTCCAAGAGAAACTACCAAGCAGAGATAAGATAAAATATGCCTTTATTTATATATATATTTGGCAAATATTAATTAAAAAAAATATAACAACAGATGTGCGCACAACAGGACAATATCTGTGATTAATAAAATAAATATAAATAATGATACAGGCTGACCCACAAAAAATATATTTAAAAGAATATATAAATGTCAGGCTCTTACAAACCCCTACAAGGGCACATATAAATAACTGAAATGATATATAGCACAGGAATTGCATATGTCCAAAGAATACACCACTTGGTATAATATGTGCAAAGTATAGCTAAATGATAACCATATGTGCAAAACCTGCAATAAAAATGTGCAAAACAGAGGAATTCTGTATTTATACAAAGTGGCTAATATATTCTGCCAAAATCAGAGACAACTGCAATGTGCAAAAAATATAAAAAAATATATAAATATGTATAAAAAAACGTGGGAACAATAGTATCCACAACAAGTGCATAGGTGCCTATAGGAAAATCAGTCCTGGTTGGGCAATGTGCAAATATATAATACCAAGATTAGAGTGTGATAAGCATAAATTGTCACTATATAATCCAGATCTAAATGCAGCCTTGTTGCCACTATGTGGTCCGAGAGCAACCTCGATCCACAAGTGTGGGCCAGATACCAGTCTATCCAATATGACACAATGCCGGGGGAATGTAAACGATGTCTCAATATACCTGTAAAAATAGGGTCAGCCAGGTCCCGATAAGGCACACCCCGACGCGCGTTTCGGATCGCTATCCTTCGTCAGGGGGTGGCCACTGTATCAGATTTACAGCCTTTTATATTAATCCATACCCGAGCGCTGCAGCCCAGATGTAGCCGGCGCATGCGCGGCTGCACAAATCCGGCACTTCCGCCGCCCGCGTCATGCCGCCGGACGTACGGGGTTTTCACATATACACACACACACATAGGTATATATATACACTTGAGGTACTCGCATATGCACTAGTTTTTGCACCATAAATTTGGTGTGTGTGTGTGGGGGGTTTTTACATATACACACACACACATAGGTGTATATATATACACTTGAGGTACTCGCATATGTACCAATTTTTGCACCATATATTTGGAGTTTTTTTCTCCCCCATCACTTTTATGCTATGCATACAGAATTATGTATGCATATGCATACACATTTATCCCAGCCACTTTTTGATATAATTCGATACACTATTATAACTTTCTGTATCTTCTTCTCTTAGCTGTGTCTGCAATATTGATGTATGATTGTGGGGTACTAAACACCTCTATGTCCCACAGAGTACAGCATATACGCTAGACACAACGATACTCTGACACTAATTGGCTCCGCCCACCTGCCTGAGACTCGGTCCCTGGTGGTGCGCATGCCTGGCTGCCATGATGGAGCTCCGCCGCTTGGCGTCCTTTGTTGCTTGGTGACGTCGGGTACTCTGACCCCGTACGTCCGGCGGCATGACGCGGGAGGCGGAAGTGCCGGATTTGTGCAGCCGCGCATGCGCCGGCTACATCCGGGCCGCAGCGCTCGGGTATGGATTAATATAAAAGGCTGTAAATCTGATACAGTGGCCACCCCCTGACGAAGGATAGCGATCCGAAACGCGCGTTGGGGTGTGCCTTATCGGGACCTGGCTGACCCTATTTTTACAGGTATATTGAGACATCGTTTACATTCCCCCGGCATTGTGTCATATTGGATAGACTGGTATCTGGCCCACACTTGTGGATCGAGGTTGCTCTCGGACCACATAGTGGCAACAAGGCTGCATTTAGATCTGGATTATATAGTGACAATTTATGCTTATCACACTCTAATCTTGGTATTATATATTTGCACATTGCCCAACCAGGACTGATTTTCCTATAGGCACCTATGCACTTGTTGTGGATACTATTGTTCCCACGTTCTTTTATACATATTTATATATTTTTTTATATTTTTTGCACATTGCAGTTGTCTCTGATTTTGGCAGAATATATTAGCCACTTTGTATAAATACAGAATTCCTCTTTTTTGCACATTTTTATTGCAGGTTTTGCACATATGGTTATCATTTAGCTATACTTTGCACATATTATACCAAGTGGTGTATTCTTTGGACATATGTAATTCCTGTGCTATATATCATTCCAGTTATTTATATGTGCCCTTGTAGGGGTTTGTAAGAGCCTGACATTTATATATTCTTTTAAATATATTTTTTGTGGGTCAGCCTGTATCATTATTTATATTTATTTTATTAATCACAGATATTGTCCTGTTGTGCGCACATCTGTTGTTATATTTTTTTAATTAATATTTGCCAAATATATATATATAAATAAAGGCATATTTTATCTTATCTCTGCTTGGTAGTTTCTCTTGGACTATCCTATATTGGCTGTGGTTGTTTTTTCTGCCCCACTGTGTGTCCAGCATTCTGCCCCACTGTGTGTCCAGCATTCTGCCCCACTGTGTCCAGCATTTCTGCCCCACTGTGTCCAGCATTCTGCCCCACTGTGTCCAGCATTTCTGTCCCACTGTGTCCAGCATTTCTGTCCCACTGTGTCCAGCATTTCTGCCCCCATGTGTCCAGCATTTCTGCCCCACTGTGTCCAGCATTTCTGCCCCTGTGTGCCTACCATTCTGTCTCACTGTGTCCAGCATTTCTGCCCCTGTGTGTCCACCATTCTGCCCCACTGTGTCCAGCATTTCTGCCCCACTGTGTCCAGCATTCTGCCCCACTGTGTCCACCATTGTGCCCCACTGTGTCCAGCATTTCTGCCGCTCTGTGTCCAGCATTTCTGCCCCTGTGTGTCCAGCATTCTGCCCCACTGTGTGTCCACCATTCTGTCCCACTGTGTCCAGCATTTCTGCCCCTGTGTCCAGCATTTCTGCCCCTGTGTGTCCAGCATTCTGCCCCACTGTGTCCAGCATTTCTGCCCCTGTGTGTCCAGCATTCTGCCCCACTGTGTCCAGCATTTCTGCCCCTGTGTGTCAAGCATTTCTGCCCCTGTGTGTCCAGCATTCTGCCCCACTGTGTCCAGCATTTCTGCCCCTGTGTGTCTACCATTCTGTCCCACTGTGTCCAGCATTTCTGCCCCTGTGTGTCCAGCATTTCTGCCCCTGTGTGTCCAGCATTCTGCCCCACTGTGTCCAGCATTTCTGCCTCTGTGTGTCCAGCATTCTGCCCCACTGTGTCCAGCATTTCTGCCCCTGTGTGTCAAGCATTTCTGCCCCTGTGTGTCCAGCATTCTGCCCCACTGTGTCCAGCATTTTTGCCCCTGTGTGTCTACCATTCTGTCCCACTGTGTCCAGCATTTCTGCCCCTGTGTGTCCACCATTCTGCCCCACTGTGTCCAGCATTTCTGCCCCACTGTGTCCAGCATTCTGCCCCACTGTGTCCACCATTCTGCCCCACTGTGTCCAGCATTTCTGCCCGTTTGTCCAGCATTCTGCCCCACTGTGTCCACCATTCTGCCCCTGTGTGTCCAGCATTCTGCCCCACTGTGTCCACCATTCTGTCCCACTGTGTCCAGCATTTCTGCCCCTGTGTGTCCACCATTCTGCCCCACTGTGTCCAGCATTTCTGCCCCTGTGTGTCCATCATCCTGCCCCCCGCAGGATCGCAGCTCTCAAAGAAAAAAAAAACCACAACTTCTTACCTGGCCATGCTCCTGCGCCGGGCGAAGATCCCCCCAGGCTCCACACAGACGCACTCGCCGGGCCCGGCGGCTGACAATGACGTCAGACGCCGGCGACGCCGGCGAGTGCGCACTGCGGCCCTATTCAGCTGCCAGCCTCAGACTGGCTGGTGGCTGTTAACTATTGACGTGCGGGCGCGGGCCCGCACGTCAATAGTGTGCCGCTGCCGCAGCGCCTGCAGGGGGGGCCCGGTGACCAGATGAGACGGGGCCCGATGCGGGCCCCCTCTGCTCACCGGGCCCCATACGCCAGTCACGGCTGTCATGCCCTGATGGCGGCCCTGCCCTCATCACCTCCTGCCTCGACTACTGTAACCTCCTGCTTTGTGGCCTCCCCTCTAACACTCTCGCACCCCTCCAATCTATTCTAAACTCTGCTGCCCGACTAATCCACCTGTCCCCCTGCTATTCCCCAGCCTCTCCCCTCTGTCAATCCCTTCACTGGCTCCCCATTACCCAGAGACTCCAGTACAAAAGCCTAACCATGACATACAAAGCCATCCACAACCTGTCTCCTCCATACATCTGTGACCTCGTCTCCCGGTACTTACCTGCATGCAATCTCCGATCCTCACATGATCTCCTTCTCTACTCCCCTCTTATCTCCTCTTCCCACAATCGCATACAAGATTTCTCTCGCGCATCACCCCTACTTTGGAACTCTCTACCACAACATATCAGACTCTCACCTACCATCGAAACCTTCAAAAATAACCTGAAGACCTACCTCTTCCGGCAAGCCTACAACCTGCAGTAACTACCGATCAACCCAACCACTGCACGACCAGCTCTATCCTCACCTACTGTATCCTCACCCATCCCTTGTAGCTTGTGAGCCCTCGCGGGCAGGGTCCTCTCTCCTCCTGTACCAGTTGTGACTGTACTGTTCAAGATTATTGTACCTGTTTTTATTATGTGTACCCCTCCTCACATGTAAAGCGCCATGGAATAAATGGCGCTATAATAATAAATAATAATAATATAGCTTTATTATTTCACAAAGGCATGGTGCACACTTAAATCTTTATTTGATATAAGCAGAGGAGTAAATACAAAGTGTCTTGTCTTCAACATGAAAGACTATTAGGATCAAAAGAAGAAAAAGAGAAGAAATAGATTCCAGCACATTGTTTAACGCACTCAGCGTTGGATCAGTAGCCATGACTACAAGCTTTGACTATGGGTGCCTTAACATGAAAGAGTTAACCTACCATAACGGCTTAGAAAGAAATGTACAAGTTTGTAAAACGAGGAAGAAATAAAATTTGATGCATTTGATTATGTGAGTCATAGCCATCCTGCAAAAAAAATCTACCTGTGGATGGATATTTGGAAATATCTTTTAACTAGCTCTCATAGAAGCTTCGGGCTGTCAGTAGGGTCTCTAACAACTTGTCTTAGAAATGATTTTTTGGAAATCTTTGAAGATTTGCAAGGCTAAAACCTCCCTTGGCTTTGAAGGCTCCGTCCGTCTTTTCAATTCTGGCCGACAGACAACTTAAGAAAAAAAATGTCTATTTCAGGAATCAGTTTTGAAGATATTGCAAAATCGAGGAGAGCAATGGGTCTTATTTTATTTTTTACGGAGAAGATAAAAATTGGCAGCATATGAGATTTGCCTGTCCCATAAATTGCAGCTTATTCTGAAACTCACATTGCATTACACAGCAGTATCACTCCCATTGTTAGCTCTTTATTCTACATTTACTTCTTAAAGCATAACGACCACCAATAAGCATCTGGGGGACAGGGTTTTACATTTGATAATAATAATAATAATTTACTTCTTAAAGCATACCGACCACCAATAAGCATCTGGGAGACACGGTTTTTACATTTGATAATTGCCTTACAAACTGACATGCCATGTTGGAGATGTAAGTTGAAACTCCAGAATCACAATGCAATACAGTAATAAAGCACCCACTTTCCTTATACCATTTATACTGGTGCTCGCGCTACTGTGAGGTCCCATAATTGAGACCATCAATTCACTGCATATTCTAATGTTATGCTGTCACTTTATGACTTGAAATACCTTTTAAATGGGATCCATTGTAACTTTAACATGATCCCACTCTCATGAAAACATTTTCAGTTCTAGTTCTACGTACAGTATATATGGTATTATAGGATGGGATAGAGAGTTTAATAACAGGCAAACAAACCCTAAACATTTCTTGCAATCTCTAATTTTCCTATGAGATACACAATGAAACCTGGAAATTGTTGGGTTGTATCGAAGTGATTGTATTGGGAACTGTTGTAGAATACCAATGGTATAGGCGAGGTGCTGTAGGAAAGCTCTTGCAGTGGGAGATACTGTATTGAAGCCATTGTAGAACAGCTGCTGTAGAGATTTGATATAAGGGAGCTGTCATAGAAGAGCTGCTATAAGGCAACTGGTGTACAAGATCTGCCGAAGGGGAGCTGCAGCTGAACGGATGCTGCTGTAGCGGAGCTGCAGTAGAGAAGCAGTTCTTGAAGAGTTCCTGGAGTGAATCATCTTTAGACAAGCTGCGGCAGGGAATTAAATGTAAGGAAGCTCTAGTAGAAAAGCTGTGATATGAGAGCTGCTACAGTGGAGTTGGTACTGATGGAAAGCTGCCTTTGGGGGTTGCCGTGGTAGGACAGCAATACATTCCAACTTTTGAAGAAGGGAAAGAGGGATAAAGGTTGCGGTGCATGCAGTGCGCCGCAGCAAATTTTAGGCCATGTCCCTGACCACACACATTTCACAACTAGTCACATCCATATCCACGCCCCAACCACACCCATTTAGCACTGCTGATCACACTGTTTCATAAACAATAATTATAAACAAAAAAATATTTACAAGTAATGAATTAAAGTACATGCTATGCCACCACTACTCAGTTGATATTATGTGCTCACTCACTTTTCTCCCCCATAGTGTCTCATCACACTATTCTACTCCCTCCTCATACTGTCTTCTCTCACAACCCCCCTGTTCACCATGATGTCTCCTCATATATTTGCCTCCTCACTTTCTATACTGCCTGCTCACACATACCCCTGACTCCCCATACTGTGTCTGCACACATCCCATCACCCTCACTCCCCATACTGTGTCCACATACATTTTTCACATCACTACTCATACTGTGTCCGCATACATTCCCCGTTCGCCCCCCATACTGTCTGCATCCCTCCCCAATCACCACTGTTTCTGCACCCATCCCCCCATACTGTTTCCTCATACATGCCCCCCGTTTCACCATACTGTTTTCTTGTACATGCCCCCATTCCCCCATACATGCCCCATTCCCCGTCAGTGACACATGATAAAACTACTACTCCCTGAGTAGTAGTTTTACCATGCTGGGAGTAGTAGTTTTATCATGGATTGCAAGCACAGCATTCTGGGAGTAGTAGTTTTACCACAGATTACTGACACTGCATGCTGGGAGTAGTAGTTTTTCCACAGATTACTGACACTGCATGCTGGGAGTAGTAGTTTTACCACAGATTACTGACACTGCATGCTGGGAGTAGTAGATTTATTACAGATTACTGAAACTGCATGCTGGGAGTGGTAAATTTATCACAGATCGCTGACACTGCATGCTGGGAGTAGTAGTTTTAGCACAGATTACTGACACTGCATGCGGGGAGTAGTAGTTTTACCACAGATTTACTGACACTGCATGCTGGGAGTAGTAGTTTTTCCACAGATTACTGACACTGAATGCTAGGAGTAGTAGTTTTACCACAGATTTACTGACACTGCATGCTGTAAGTAGTAGTTTTTAGACTGATCACTGACACTGCATGCTAGGAGTAGTAGATTTACCACAGATTACTGACACTGCATGCTGGGAGTAGTAGTTTTAGCACAGATTACTTACACTGCATGCTGGGAGTAGTAGATTTATCACAGATTACTGACACTGCATGCTGGGAATAGTAGTTTTACCACAGATTACTGACACTGCATGCTGGGAGTAGTAGTTTTACCACAGATTACTGACACTGCATGCTGTGCTAGTAATATGTGGTAAAATGACACTCATGTTTACACCACGTGACCCTGGACACCCACACATACACCTCACTCCAGGTTGTAAGTGTCTTCATTTCAGGAGGGAGCGTGTCAGCAGTGGCTCCAGTAACTACACAGCACCCTCGATAACAGAGACAGATGCCACAGGATGGGCAGACTGGGCACCATGAGAGGAGAATGAAGACTCCTCATCAGTGACTCCGAGCTCCTGCAGCTTCCAGATGCGAGGGAAATAGGTGAGTGACGTCACTAGATTGGGTGGGGTTCAGGTTCCCGACTAGACAAGTTCTGACTTATCGCAGTGATGTGACCCACATGTCCGTGCGCGCGCTGCTTCTGTAGTTTCTCTTGAGGCTGGTACAACCTCAGTAAGATCCCGGCTGGGATTGCGAGACAGAGTATCAAATTCGGGACTGTCCCGCTGGATCCGGGAAGGTTGGGAGGTCTGGGACAGCTGTTGTAGAAGAGCTGCTGTAGGAAACTACTGCAGCATACCTGCTGTAGAAAAGCTACTGTAGGAGAGCTAATTTGGTAGAGCTACTATGGGAGATGTTTTGGTCACCTGGTGAGGTGGATCCTTCAAGCCCCAGGTCAGCATGGGCACACAAGCTCAGGGCTTTGGTGTAGTAGGCAAAGAAAGTACACAGGAAACCCTGACTCCGCACGTGCATGAGACTCAGGAGCAGAAGTACAAGTGCAGTAGTGTAGGGAGATAGACCGGACCTGAATGCCGGGTTCAGAACTTAGAAAGGCTGCATCCTTTGTTCCCGGGGAACAGCTTTGAGGAGGCAGACCTTCCCCTGTAACCCGAGCAAAGCCTGAGTGGGAAGGACCTTCCTGCAGACCCAGAGAGTTGGGGAGAGCAAGAAAAGGGAAGGGTGCACAGCTAGGGAAGAGAAAGCATGCACAAGAAGAGAGTTGCAGGCCAGAGCAGAGAAGTGCACAGAGCAGTGAGTGGCGTGCTCGGTCTCCCTTGCCCTTAGAGGGTACTGGCACTGTAGCAGGGCGCATAGAGGGGACCCCATTGCCTGCAGAGCCCAGTGTGTCCAGCAGCACTCCGGAGAGAGGGACCACTGCAGAGCCGTGCAGAGTGGAGCAGAGCTGTGAAGGAGAGGTGTGCAGAGCTATGCATACAGAGCGGAGCCGAGCCGAGCGCAACAGGAGACATAGAGAGGAATGCTCCAGTCGGGAGCATCAGTGCCAAAAAGACCGGCGTCGCCTGCCGCCAACAGCAGGGACCAGGGGAGCGGGACATGCTGTGTGTGCCTAGTGATAGCCAGAGAGTACCAGTTGCTCTACACGATGTGACAGTGAGTACCGCACACACGCTGCCCCCAAGAGAGATCATACTTGGGACTCAGACTTGCACCCTGATGTGGGGAGAGAATAGTTGTCCTGACCGCCTGTTACTTGACTACCCCCCATTTGAGATAATTAATGAGCCACGTCGGGCTTGCACCAGACTTTGGCCCGTGCCTTTAATAGCCACATTAGCATATGGACTAGGACCAGTGGAAGTTACTGGAGACCAACCACTGCCACCAGAAGACAGAGTCAGTGACTACAGTACCCTCCAGGAGGATGTGCTGCGCCTGCCATTGCCGGCGCTATTTGGTGTGCAGCAGGAGCTGCAGCGTGAGAACTTCCAAATACTCTTGCTTCCTAATTGTTGTGTTTGAACTGTTGCATTTCACTGAGCTTTTATTACCGTTAACTCTTTTCCTCCCTGCGTGGAGTATCCCCCCTGTAAATAAACCTGTTAACCCTTGCTCTGCCTCCCGTCTGTCACTGCAACCCGCGTTCCTGCTCGCTTTCTTACACTTGGTGTAGTCGTCAGGATGCAGTCTACAGACACGAGGGTGGCAGACCAAGCGGTAAGGGTACCCCAAGAGCCACCATACCATTAGGGACAATATTGAATAACCTCCCTAAGTTTATAGGAAGCAACATTCTGCTGTGACACTGGACTGAGCGAGTTAGGGGTATGTTAAGAATGTATCCCATGGATCCCATGATGGAGGCAGAGGTTGCCCTGATGGCTCTGGACGGAGAGGCGAGGACCTCCATTATGTTACTGCCTTCCCATGAGCGAGACACCTTTAATAAGGTCTTGCAAATTTTAGAAGAGACCCATGAAGATCAGACATAGAGGAACTGGGGATGCATCTCTTTAGTCGTATGCAGAGGGAGGGGGAGGCCGTGACGCAGTATATGAACTTGCTACAGGAAATCCATGCTGCCATTATTAAGAAAGATGACATTGGCCTAGGATCCCCTGACATAGTGCTGCAAGACCAGTTGGTGATGGGTCTGAGAGACACGCTGCTTGGGCGGGCTTTGCGTGAGCGCCAGCTAGTTAACCCGTGCATTACTTTTTCACTTTTTCAGAAAACGGGGCAGAGCCGCGCATAGGCGAGCAGGAGCAGGGGGTTGCAGCCTGACAGGGATGGTCCGGTGTTGCAGAATACCCACCCTGAATGAGGAAGAGCCGAAGTGGTCCTGGGAATTGTGGCAGGGAATGAGAAGAATTTGTGAAGAAGTCAAAGGTCTGAAAGAAACCCTTGCTGCTATCCTAGAGTGCATCGTCCTACACCGAGGTAACTCACGGCTAAAGGCACAAGTAGTCAGAGGGGAGGTGTGGAGCATCAGAAGCACCCCAGCAGTTGTCACAAGATCTGCTCCCAGATCATGGAATGAAGAGCGAAAGGAAAGTAGGTATGCCTCTCAGAGAAGTCAACGATCCAGACTGAGGTGCCCACCAGACAGACGCAGATGAGGGTGTTGGACGTGTGGAAGAATGGGACACCTGTCCAGAAATTGCCCCACTCGAGACAGATGACGAGGAATGTTCATTCATCCATTTGAAGTTTCTGACAATTGGAGAGAACGTCGTCCCTGGGAGAAGTGGTATGATGAAAAGAGAGCAGATGCACTCAAAACCAGACATAGCCACGAGGTAGGATGCCGAGAAAAGATGGAGAAGGGGTCGACTTGTCTACGGTGATATGTCTACATTAGGCAGGCGTGTGGAGGCGAGTCTGGTGAAACTCCAAACTGGATCCAAAGATGCCGTCTATGAAGACCAACTCAAAAGCGAAAAAGAGGTTTCTGCTGTTTTGGTATGCCAGTGGTTCTTCAAATGTGACAAGGCATCCACATCTATTCTAGCCAAAATTGAGCAGAATTCAGTTGGTGCTTCTTCCCTTCTGAACCCTATCATATGCCCAAAAAGTTGTTTTCCACCACTTATGGGGTATTGTCGTACTCAGGAGAAATTGAAAAACAAAGCATGTGGTCTATTTTATCCTCTTACACTTGTGTAAATGAAAAATTTGGGGCAAAAACAACATTGTTCTTATTGTTTCATGACTCAACTTTAAAAAATTTTGTGAAGTACCTGTGGGTTCAAGGTGTTCATCACACCTCCAAGATAAGTTCCCTAAGTGTGTAGTTTCACAAATGGGGTCACTTGTGAGGATTTTCCAATGTTTAGGTACATCAGGGGCTCTTCAAATGTAAAATGGCATATGCAATCAATGCCAGCCAAAATTGGGCTTCAGAATTCAGTTGGTGCTCCTTCCCTTCTGATCCTTGCGTTGCACCCAAACAATAGTTTTCCACCACATATTGGCTTTATCATATTCAGGAAAAATTTCTGAATAAATTATATGATCCATTTTCTCATTATTCTGCCACCGATATACGTGGATGAGATGTGTCTGAGGGATGTGATCACAAATCGCTATATGAACAATGGCAGGTAGCGTTACTCGCCAACCTGTGCCACCAGTCTCTATCAGCCGCGCGTGGTGATCCGGAAGGATGCTGCAGTGATACATTCAACAGGTTTATTTACAGTACCTTGGTGAGAGTGAGGACTGTAGGTTAGAGTTGTTACAGAATCACCAGATAGAGATAATAGAAGCTTCAGGTTAGAGGTAACAAGAGAATCCTTCTCCAGCTCTGCAGCACATGTGTATTCCAAGATGGCACGGAGTACAAAACAGGAAGAGAAGGAAAAAGATAGGAGGAGCTAAAGACAGAAAGGTGTTGTGGGAAAAATGCCATAACAAATATTACAGTGTGATATAGCAACGGCCAGTAGATGGCAGCAAAGTATAACAAATACAACAAATGATAGAACCAGGCATTTTAGCACTACATAAATGTCCATGTATGACTGAAAGTCTATCAGAATAAACTGAGCAGCACACTCCCTCGTCTGAAATCCTCGGATTTCACTATACCAGTCTCAAATTGGAAGTGTTTACCAGAAGTGCATGGAGGGATACCTCAACCTGTAAGATAAAAACAACGCATGCAATGCAACAATAACATATTGAATAACAAGATAGACAAATGTCTATAACGAGTTCTTGAAGTAATCCAACGGATAACCCATCTTCGGATTGGAGAAGCAGCGCTAGGCCAAACTGTCTCCAACCCATTTGTAATCCAAATGTTGAAGTTCCTTGAAAGAGTTTCTACTGATTGGATGGATAATCAATCCTCAACCGGTATGAGTAAGATAATCTCTGATATAGGCCTAATGAAAGTTTTGGGGTCACCTTGCTTAGTAACTGTCACTTCTACTTTGCGTACCTTGCCATCGTCACTTGGAAAGGTTTTAGATATAAGTCCCATAGGCCATGTGCTTCTTTCCTCCTTCTGGTCTTTCATGAGGATAATATCTCCTACTTGTAAATTTGGCTTTACTTGTTGCCATTTTCTTCGTTTTTGGAGAAGTGTCAGGTACTCCCTCTTCCATCTATTCCAGAAACAATTAGCCAGATGTTGCACATATTTCCACCGTCTCTGATATTTGTTACCGGACACAGAGTCTTCAGGCGGGTTTGGAACAGTTCCAAGTTTCTGGGTGAGGAGAGTTGCTGGAGTGAGAATTGTAGGAGATTCTGGATCCGTAGATATGGGTACAAGTGGTCTTGAGTTTACTATAGCAGAGACTTCTGCTAAGAAAGTGGTCAAGGTCTCGTGAGTGAGTCTTGAAAGATTTGAGTCCATCAGCATAGATTCCAGTATCCGACGAGTAATGCCTATCATTCTTTCCCATGATCCGCCCATATGGGAAGCATGAGGAGGATTGAAGACCCAGGAACAGCCATTGGTTGTCAAGAAGTTCTGGACTGTTGTTGAATTCAGTTGTAGTTCTCGACAGGCACCTACAAAGTTCGTTCCACAATCAGATCTTAGTTGTTTTACTGGTCCTCTGATGGAGAAGAATCGTCTTAGGGCATTAATGAAACTGGAGGAATCCATGGACTCTATCACTTCTATGTGTATTGCTCGTACACTCATGCACGTGAACAACACTGCCCAACATTTACTTTCCGCATGCCCGCCTCTGGTCCGACGTGCAGCGACTGCCCATGGGCCAAAAACGTCCAAGCCAACATAGGTAAATGGGGGCTCTGTGCTTGTCCTATCAGCAGGCAAATCAGACATCTGTTGTTGTTGCAGTTTTCCTCTTGTCTTACGACACTGAACACAATGATGAATTAAATGGGAAACCGGTCTCTTTGCTCCCACAATCCAGAGGCCTGCAGCTCTTAAGGCACCTTCAGTGAAGTGTCTGCCTTGATGTTTGATTTTTTCATGGTAATGTCGTATAAGTAGAGTGGTGATATGGTGATGACCAGGAATAATTAGAGGATTCTTTTCTGCCTCATCCAATTTAGCTTTGTTTAAACGACCACCAACTCTCAATAAACACCTTTCGTCAATTACTGGGTTTAAGTTGACAATGGGGATGTTTTTAGGAATGTCTTGTTTTTTACGTATACATTCCAGTTCCTTGTGAAAAACATTCTGCTGCACATTGCGTATCACAATGAGTTCACTCAGAGCAATGTCTTCTGCAGAGAGAGGCTTATGGCAGATATGCCAACCGTGACAATCAGTGTTACTGTCCTTATTGCGATAGCATTGTACAATGTGTACTAACCTTGCAATGGCACGAACCAGCCTCGTCCATCTTGAGAAGCGATCAAAACGCTGACAGTCCAAGCCAACCTTCTCCTTGAATTTGGTGATGAAGGTGCTGACATCAGGACGGATCTCTGGGTCGACATCTGGATCCTCAAGGCTGAAGCTGTCTTCAACGGCAGTCTCTTTGCATTGTTCGTGAAGGAACTTCGGTCCAGTCAACCAAGAAGAGCTTGTGAAGGCCCAATAGACAATGGTCTAGTAGCAAGGTCCGCAGGGTTAAGATGGGATTGGACGTGCTGCCATTGCTGGGGTTTGGAGGATTTCCTGATCCTTTCCACTCGGTTACTGACATAGACGTAGAAGCGTTTCGTCTGGTTGTATATGTAGCCCAGAACTACCTTACTGTCTGTGTAGAATTTTGTGTCATCCACGTGAATAGCTAGTTCGCTCTGTATGAAGTCTGCAATCTCTATGGCTAGTACAGCCCCACAGAGCTCGAGTCTGGGTATGGTGTGCTCGGGTTTAGGAGCCAGTTTAGCCTTTCCAAACAGAAATCCAACATGGGCTTCATTATTAGAGTCTACAACCTTCAAGTAAGCGACAGCGGCAATAGCTTCAGTGGAGGCATCAGCGAATACATGAATCTCCTTCCTTTGACTTGTAGTTAGGGATGCCGGAGTGTAACAACGTGGTATGTGGATCTTATCCAAGGCGCAAAGAGATTCTCTCCATGACTTCCACTTTAGTTGTTTGTCTGCAGGGAGTGGTATATCCCAGTCCTTAATGTACTCTGAGAGTTGTCTTAGCAGGAGCTTGCCTTGTATAGTCAGGGGTGCGACAAACCCAAGTGGATCATATAGACTGTTCACCACTGACAGAACCCCACGCTTAGTAAATGGTTTTTCTGCACCACTAACCTGAAAGCTGAAGGAGTCATTTAGCAAGTTCCACCTCAGGCCTAGACTTCTCTGTACTGGTGGATTGTCTGAGCCTAGGTTCAAGTCCCTAAATTCTGCGGCATGATCATTAGGGTGAAAGGCCTTCATGACAACAGCACTATTGGAGGCAATTTTATGCAATCTTAAATGAGCTTTAGAAAGCATACCTTGTGTCCGTTGGAGCAGATCTATGGCTTCCTCCACTGTAGGAAGGGATTTAAGACCGTCGTCCACGTAGAAGTCCTTTTCAGCGAACTGTTGGGCATCCTTCCCGAACTCCGCAGCACCATCAGAGGCGGTCCTACGTAGGCCATATGTAGCGACTGCAGGAGAAGGACTGTTTCCGAAAACGTGCACCTTCATGCGGTATTCGATCATTTCCTTGCTGGTGTCATTGTCTCGGTGCCATAGAAAACGGAGATAATTTCTGTGATCTTGTTGCACGATGAAACAATGGAACATTTGTTCGATGTCGGCGGTAATGGCGACCGGTTCCTTTCTGAATCTCATGAGCACTCCCACCAGGTTGTTAGTCAGGTTCGGACCAGTGAGGAGAACGTCATTCAGAGATACGCCGTTATGTTTGGCGCTTGAATCGAACACCACTCTGATTTGTTTCGGCTTTCTTGGATGATACACTCCAAAGGCAGGGAGATACCAGCATTCTACATCAGCTTGCAATGGTGGAGCTGGCTCTGCATGGTCATTGCGAAATATCTTGTCCATAAAGGCTATGAAATGTTCCTTCATTTCAGGCTTGTTCCTTAATGTTCCCTGCAGTGAGATGAATCTAGATAAGGCCTGTTCTCTGTTGTTAGGAAGCCTGGTCCTTGAAGCCTTGAAGGGTAAGGGAGCAACCCAGTGGTCCGATTCATTTTTGAAGAATCCACTGTCCATAATTTTAAGAAACTATTTGTCTTCTATGGATAAGGCGACTTTGTTGTCATCTTTTGTTGTGTGAAACACTGTTCTCCCTAAGTCATCACCGTAGGGATTGGGAATGATGTCAGGCTCCTGGATGCAATCAGAGAACCTCTCTTTCACTTCGTAGTGATGAAGGCATGGCTTAAAGTGAGTTGCACGACCATTTTGGAGCACATACGTTTTACAGGCGTTGACTTCGGATGCCTTGTGACTCCTATCCAGACATACATCGCCCACGATTACCCAGCCTAGGTCGAGTCTTTGGGCGTATGGAGCATCATCTGGGCCATTGCATTGTTGGCGTACCTTGTGGACCTTCAGAATGTCCCTTCCGAGTAGGATTAGAATATCAGCATTCATGTCCAGAGGAGGAATTTCATTAGTCAGGTGCCTCAAGTGGCGATGATGAAGTGCGGCTTCCGGAGTGGGAATCTCCTCCCTGTTATCAGGTATCTGGTCACATTCAATTAGGGTTGGCAAGGGTATATGCACGTTTCCCTTGATTGAAGAGACTATGTACCCAGAGGCTCTCCTGCCAGAAGTCTCAATACGACCAGAGCAGGTGTTGAGGGTGTATGGAGTCGTTTGTCCCTTTATGTTGAAGATCTCAAAGAATTTGGGCCTTGCTAGAGATCGGTTACTTTGCTCATCTATTATGGCATACATTTTGGAGACCTTGTCGGGTTGTCCTTTTGGATAGACCTTAATCAGACATACCTTGGCACAGCATTTAGGATCAGTCCCTTCTCCACATACCTCAGTACATGAGGAGGAAACAGCAGTTGCAGTTGGGTCAGGGACCTGTGGCTCCCCGCCATGCATTTGAGCAGGATTAGATGCTGCAGAAGGTTGTGAGTTGTGTGGAGCTGGTGTGGGATGCATGGCTGTGACGTGTTTATCACTGCTGCATTCAGTGCACTTAATGGCGGCCTTACAGTCCTTAGCGAGGTGGTCTGAGGAGGTGCAACACTTATAACATATCCCAAGCTCCTTGAGGGTATCTTTACGCTCCTGCAAATTCCTTGCTCTGAATCCACGGCATTCTTTAAGTGGGTGAGGCCTTTTGTGGATAGGGCACATACGGTTACTGTCCATGACTTTAGGAGCAACATTATTTGTCTTAGTGAAGGCAGGTGTAGTAAGTGGAACGTCAGTCTTTCTCACAGATACTGTGTTCCTTGAATCTCTACGTTTGGCAATGTTATCATACCTTGTAGATGATGATGATGCTGGTGGAGTAGGCTCAGTGAAGTCGAAGCTGGGATCATTCTTCTTCCGAGCTTGGTCACTGATGAACCTGGAAAAATATGAAAAGGGGGGAAAGGACACATCATGCTGCCTTTTATACCATGAGCCGTGGTCTGCCCATTTATCCTGCATGCCGTGTGGCAACTTGGACACTATTGGATTAACGCCATGAGCAGTATCTAGGTAGCTCAGTCCTGAGAGACGTGGGTCTAATTTTGCCAATTCTATTTCCTTTAGCAGGTCGCTCAGATCTTGAAGTTTTCTATTGTCCTTGTTAGTTATCTTTGGGAAGGTTTGCAGTCTTTTAAATAAGGCACATTCTATAGCTTCTGAGCTGCCATAGGTTTGTTCCAGTCTCTCCCAGGCTGCAATAAGACCTGCATCTGAATAGTCCACATGAACTGCCCTTATTGTCTTTATGCGCTCTGCTGATTCAGGGACTAACCAGTTAACAAGCAAATCCAGTTGTTTCTTGCCGGTGAGATTAAGGTCTTGGATCACTGCTTGAAAGGTGGATTTCCAGGCTCTATAATTCTCAGCACGATCATCAAACTTTGAGAGACTAATGTTTATTAACTCCCGGCGAATCATGTATCTGGCAAAGTCAGACATGTCCGATCTCCCGGTCATTGTTGCAGGATGAACTTGTGGTATCCGTAGGGAATGTAAGTTCTCTGGCTTATATGACTGCGACAAATCAGGACGAAATGATGCGGCATAAGGGTTAAACTGCGGTTTAGTCTCTATAGGGTCCGCTGGCTGTGGCCTAAATTGTGAGTTAGTGCTGGAAGTTACCTTGTCGGCAGTAGGTGGCGACATTTCTTGACTTGCGGGCGCATCCGTGTTAGAAACTGGAGGTGGTGCTGGTGCATATGTTAGATGTCTTAGCACGTAGTCAGAGGTGCGATCAGCTGAGTCCTCCATTTCTTCTGGAATAAGACAGTCCGAGTTGTCTTCTTGTCCCAATGCTTGTTCAAGGACCTTCAGTTTAGCAAGGGCTGTTGCTTCTTCTCTTTCTGCTTGTAGTATTTTTAATTTCCTTTGAGCTTCCATCTCATTTCTTTGAGCTTCCACTTTGTTTCTTTGAGCTTCCACTTCCACTTCAGCCTCCCTTTTAGCAAAGGAGCTTTTTACTCTAGCTTCCTCTGCAGCTGCACGGATCTCCAGTAGCTTGTCGGACAATGTTGACTTCCTGGAGTGAGATGATCTGGAAGACCGAGCTGTGATTTTGGTCGATGTTGTGCGATGTGACCTAACCTCTTGGAGGTGAGCGATGCGGAGTCCTGCTTTATCCTGGGCATCTCGCACTAATGAGGTCTTTTCTTGGAGAAGAGTTTCCCTTTCAGTTACTTCTGCTGGGGCATCTTCCATGTCACAGTTACTCAGGAATGTGATGTACTTTGCAGACAGTCTCTGGTAACGATCATAGGCGGCAGATAAACTCTTCAATGTGGTGGTTAATCCTGCAGCGTCACTGTGGTAACGTGGAAGAGCTGCTAAATAGTGATCAACTCTGCCCCATAAATGTTCTAGGTTATCATGGAACTCGTCTCTAGTAGTCTCAAAGTTCTCTCTGGCCTTTTGTGTCGGCTTGGTTACACGTTTGGGTCGTACGTCCTGCTCTGCAGTAAGTGTGGACTCTGCTCCTGCAGCATCTATGGTGTCGGGAACCTGATGTGCTTCACTTGCAGATGGGTCCACGGTGCTTTTTGTGGACATGTTTTAGCTAAGATGGCGGACGGTTAAGACTTGCTAGCAGACAATGCATATGCACACAGACACTGTAGACTTACAGTTAGGGCCAGAACTATTTGGACAGTGACACAAGTTTTGTTATTTTAGCCGTTTACAAAAACATGTTCAGAAATACAATTATATATATAATATGGGCTGAAAGTGCACACTCCCAGCTGCAATATGATAGTTTCCACATCCAAATCGGAGAAAGGGTTTAGGAATCATAGCTCTGTAATGCATAGCGTCCTCTTTTTCAAGGGACCAAAAGTAATTGGACAATGGACTCTAAGGGCTGCAATTAACTCTGAAGGCGTCTCCCTCGTTAACCTGTAATCAATGAAGTAGTTAAAAGGTCAGGGGTGGATTCCAGGTGTGTGGTTTTGCATTTGGAAGCTGTTGCTGTGAGCAGACAACATGCGGTCAAAGGAACTCTCAATTGAGGTGAAGCAGAACATCCTGAGGCTGAAAAAAAAGAAAAAATCCATCAGAGAGATAGCAGACATGCTTGGAGTAGCAAAATCAACAGTTGGGTACATTCTGAGAAAAAAGGAATTGACTGGTGAGCTTGGGAACTCAAAAAGGCCTGGGCGTCCACGGATGACAACAGTGGTGGATGATCGCCGCATACTTAATTTGGTGAAGAAGAACCCGTTCACAACATCAACTGAAGTGCAGAACACTCTCAGTGAAGTAGGTGTATCTGTCTCTAAGTCAACAGTAAAGAGAAGACTCCATGACAGTAAATACAAAGGGTTCACATCTAGATGCAAACCATTCATCAATACCAAAAATAGACAGGCCAGAGTTAAATTTGCAGAAAAACACCTCAAGAAGCCAGCTCAGTTCTGGAAAAGTATTCTATGGACAGATGAGACAAAGATCAACCTGTACCAGAATGATGGGAAGAAAAAAGTTTGGAGAAGAAAGGGAACGACACATGATCCAAGGCACACCACATCCTCTGTAAAACATGGTGGAGGCAACGTGATGGCATGGGCATGCATGGCTTTCAATGGCACTGGGTCACTTGTGTTTATTGATGACATAAGAGCAGACAAGAGTAGCCGGATGAATTCTGAAGTGTACCGGGATATACTTTCAGCCCAGATTCAGCCAAATGCTGCAAAGTTGATTGGACGGCGCTTCATAGTACAGATGGACAATGACCCCAAGCATACATCCAAAGCTACCCAGGAGTTCATGAGTGCCAAAAAGTGGAACATTCTGCAATGGCCAAGTCAATCTCCAGATCTAAACCCAATTGAGCATGCATTTCACTTGCTCAAATCCAGACTTAAGACGGAAAGACCCACAAACAAGCAAGACCTGAAGGCTGCGGCTGTAAAGGCCTGGCAAAGCATTAAGAAGGAGGAAACCCAGCGTTTGGTGATGTCCATGGGTTCCAGACTTAAGGCAGTGATTGCCTCCAAAGGATTTGCAACAAAATATTGAAAATAAAAATATTTTGTTTGGGTTATGTTTATTTGTCCAATTACTTTTGACCTCCTAAAATGTGGAGTGTTTGTAAAGAAATGTGTATAATTCCTACATTTTCTATCAGATATTTTGTTCAACCCTTCAAATTAAACGTTACAATCTGCACTTGAATTCTGTTGTAGAGGTTTCATTTCAAATCCAATGTGGTGGCATGCAGAGCCCAACTCGCGAAAATTGTGTCACTGTCCAAATATTTCTGGCCCTAACTGTATGGGGTATCGGTGTATTTAGGAGAAATTATACAACAAATTTTATTGTCAATTGTCTCCTTTTAACCTTGAGAAAATGGAAAATTTAGGCTAAATCAGAATTTTTTAGATAAAAAGTTACATTTTCATTTATACCTTCCACAATGCTTTAATTCCTGTGAAGCACCTGAACAGTTAGTTAACTCCTTGAATGTGGTTTTGAGTAGAGATAAGCAAACCTTTCAAGATTTGGATAGGCGAACGTCCCGATGCTTGTCAAACATGTTCGCTAAACGGTTTGATGAACATACCCGAACCCCACTGAGGCAAAACCAAACTCAAAGACATCTTCAGGGGGGCCAAAAAGCTGCCAAAACAGCTAAAATTAGGTGCAGACACCAGGAAAAGTGGATTGACTCATCAATTGCGCTATAAATAAATAATTTTAAAAAAATTGACGTGGATTCCCTTGTATTTTTGATAACCAGCCAGGCAAAACTGACAGTTGGAGGCTGAAACCCTCAGCTGTCAGTTTTAGCAAAGATGGTTATCAAGAATAGAGGGCTCACCACCACTTATTTAAATAAATAATTTATAAAAAAATGGTGTGGGGGACCCCCCTCATTTTTGACAACCAGCCTTGCTAATGCTGACAGCAGGGGGCTGGTATTCTCAGGCTGGTAAGGAGCCATGGACATTGTCCCCCCAGCCTAAAAATATTAGCCCACAGTCGCCCCAGGAAAGGTGCATCTATAAGATTCTCCAATTCTGATGCTTTGTTTGGGCCTTTTCACTTGCCCTCTGGCGGTGACAAGTGGGGTTCATATTTGTGGGGTTGATGTCATCTTTGTATTGACCGATGATATCAAGCCCACTGCTTAGTAATGGAGAGGCATCTACAAGATGCCTATCAATTACAAATCCTATAGTCATATCGTAAATAACACACACCAAGAATAAAGTCCTTTAAATGAAAGAATAACGAAGACTCCTTTAATGAATCAAAATTAAACCATACTTATGTCATCGCCCAGTCAACAGAAGCCAATGTCTCCTGTGACATAATTAAAATAATAAACCACAATATTCCTTACCTGTCCACCGAGAAAATTCTTATCCATTTGTCCTGCGTAGGGTCTAGCTCTGCTGCATCTAGATGTCAGGCTGCATTGTTGCATGATGCAACTATATAGCCTGCCATCCAGCAGAGACACTGAGCAGCGTGTGCTACCACTGTACAGTATCTCGTGGTGAACTCGTATGACCTGACTGATATCACCGCGAGTGTGAGAAAGTTTTCACGCTCGCGGTGCAGTCAGAAAAGTCCTGGGTGTTCACACACTGATGTCAGCACGAGTGCCGTTACAAGGTTTCCCATGGCTCTTGCACTGATGTCAGTCAGCTGGGCCTTTTACTAGCCTGAAAATACCAGCTCTCAGCTGTCTGCTTTATCTTGGCTGGTTGTCAAAAATGGAGGAAACAGACGGTGTCATATTAAAATATTTATTTAAATAATTAAAAAATACAGCGCGGGGACTCCTCTATTCTTGATAACCAGCCTTGCTGAAACTGACAGCTCAGTTTTGCCTGGCTGGTTATCAAAAATACTAGAGAACCTAACGTCATTTTTTAAATATTTTTATAGTCTCTAACTGGGTCGCTGTGACCAGTGGGGTACCGCAGGGGTCGGTATTGGGACCTGTTCTCTTCAACATATTCATTAACACAGTAAAATATTGATATTTGCAGATGATACAAAACTATGTAAAGCAGTTAATACAAGAGAAGATAGTATTCTGCTACAGATGGATCTGGATAAGTTGGAAACTTGGGCTGAAAGGTGGCAGATGAGGTTTAACAATGATAAATGTAAGGTTATACACATGGGAAGAAGGAATCAATATCACCATTACACACTGAAAGGGAAACCACTGGGTAAATCTGACAGGAAGAAGGACTTGGGGATCCTAGTTAATGATAAACTTACCTGGAGCAGCCAGTGCCAGGCAGCAGCTGCCAAGGCAAACAGGATCATGGGGTGCATTAAAAGAGGTCTGGATACACATGATGAGAGCATTATACTGCCTCTGTACAAATCCCTAGTTAGACCGCACATGGAGTACTGTGTCCAGTTTTGGGCACCGGTGCTCAGGAAGGGTATAATGGAACTAGAGAGAGTACAAAGGAGGGCAACAAAATTAATAAAGGGGATGGGAGAACTACAATACCCAGATAGATTAGCGAAATTAGGATTATTTAGTCTAGAAAAAAGAGGACTGAGGGGCGATCTAATAACCATGTATAAGTATATAAGGGGACAATACAAATATCTCGCTGAGGATCTGTTTATACCAAGTAAGGTGACGGGCACAAGGGGGCATTCTTTGCATCTGGAGGAGACAAGGTTTTTCCACCAACATAGAAGAGGATTCTTTACTGTTAGGGCAGTGAGAATCTGGAATTGCTTGCCTGAGGAGGTGGTGATGGCGAACTCAGTCGAGGGGTTCAAGAGAGGCCTGGATGTCTTCCTGGAGCAGAACAATATTGTATCATACAATTATTAGGTTCTGTAGAATGACGTAGATATGGGGATTTATGGGCTGAACTGGATGGACAAATGTCTTTTTTCGGCCTTACTAACTATGTTACTATGTTATATTATAGCGCAGGCAGCGGCTGATAAATACTCCCATCAGCTGCTGCCTGCTCTCTGTTAACAGTTGAATACAACTCTCAGCATTGTCCCCTGTATGATATAACTATCAGGTTTTTCTTGCATAAAAATTAAAGCTTGAAAATTGCTAAATTTTCACCAAGTTTCCTATATTTTCACAAATAAGAGCAAAAATATTGGCATAATTTTACCGCTATTCTGAAAGACAATGTTTCTCAAAAAAAAGTCTCAGAAACACTGGGATCCATTGAAATGCTTCAGAGTTTTTCCCACATAAAGTGCCGGTGGTTAGAATTGTAAAGTTTGGCCTGGTCAGGAAGGTGAAAACAGTTTTGGGGGGCCGAAGGGGTTAAGGAAAGAGTATATGGATGAAGATGCTTCTTCATGGAACTATATAATTTGAGCTGAGACAAGACAAGTAAATATATATGGCAGTGGTGAGAAGGCAGCCACACCCGTCTACATGTATGGTCCAAACTACTATAGACATTGCAACGAATGGAAATGGAGGCACAGACGTTGCAGTGTACATTCGTTTATTGCAATTTTTGTGGAACCACGGGACCACGGTCCGGAGGCTCTGAAGGGGTCGTGACTATGCGAGCCTCAGACACTCTTAGTAAGACCCCTAAAACAGGGTCGGAATGGAATGCCCGAGGGATGCAGGTGCTACCTCCAGTTAGACCTTGGACATGTGAAAGCTGACCTAGCGGAACAGGAGGACTGGCAGGAGTTGCACGTAGCGGTGAACTCAGTAGAAGGCAAACCGCAGAACCAGGTAGTGGGCTGGAGCGGGAAAGAGCTGGCACCGGGAGTTCAGGCGTCATCCAAGGAGACATAGGGAGGCATGGCTGGCACACTGAGTAAACAGAAAAGGTTCGCAGGATACAGGCAGAATACTGGCCCAAGGTATGGGGAACCCAGCAATGACAACAGGAAACACTTGTTGCACAGGCACCTCCCTTAGAGCAGAGGTGCCTGAAATAGTATAGGTCACTAGGTCATTGGTTGAGACCCTACCAGGAAAATGTTGCACTGTCTCTTTAAGAGACCGGGAGCGTGTGCACGTACGCCCTTAGAGCCGAAACAAGAGACATGCGGGGAGCGCGCAGGAAGCACCAGCAGATGAGGGGAGCTTGGGACCAAGGATAGAAGCCCCGGGGAGTCGGCGAATCTGTCTGGGACAATGCAGGAGTGCTGGACCTGAGGTATCAGAGCGGGGAGCGGACCACGTATGGGGAGTGTGGCGGAGCATCCGCGGAGGAGAAGAACCGGACCCGACCCACGCCCGGACGCCGGCGGCGCTACAGACATAGACTTTGCAACAGGTATTGGGATGGGAACTTTGTAGATAAGAGGCCAATTCTTGGTTGGTTACATCCATTTTCACAATTCTTTTTGAGTATTGACTATCCACAAAGGGACTGCGCTACAAATAAAGAGGTGGGAAATTGCACCGATGGCCATGGAAAGGCAATGGAAGACATAAAACCCGGCACTATAATAGGAGGCCCAGTTTGATCTTTGCTCTCTTCACTGTACCCTACAGTCAAAAGACATACAAAAAAGCTAAATTGTGCAATTATTCATATGTGTAAATTTTAATCCAGCAATCCTAATTAGAAATCATTTCATTTACTTTTGTCATGCAGAATTTGTATGAACAAGAACATCAAGCACAAGTCACTGGATGGCGCTGTATCACCACAAATAAAAATGGCTATTTAGCTAAGTGTCAATGTCACGGTTGGATTTTAGGGAAGCAGGCTGTGGAAATACTGCTATCTAATAAGGAAAGCAGGATAACGACGAACGCAGCAAAACAAAATCATCTTAGCTTTTGGATTAATTGATGGAGGTGATGACATCATTTTCACATACAGTAAATCTTACTGTATACATATCTAACCTCCTAACATACTGTATGCTTCTGCTATCATAAAATAAATATACAGCTCTGAAGGAAATCCACATACATGTTATCACAGTCCCATCTCCTACTTTAGCTATAAGACCTTCAGTTCATGGGTCCTATTTGAGAGCGTCAAAGGAATGGGCACTTACTGCTTATTATACCTTAATATAACATATTAATAGATATAAAATTACAGTCCCATCTATTTGGGCAACATATGGGGTCATCCTGGGGGCTACGTAATACTGAAAAGCATCAGAGTATGTTTTCAGTGCCCACTTGTAGTCTTAGTGCTGGCTTATATAGAACTGTTGTGGAGCTACAAATCTCAGCACATCAAGTCGAAAACAGGGTTGTCTACACTGGCATGCTTGGAAATTGGGGGCTTTGGATAGTGGTATGCCCATACCTCTCAACATTTTAAGAACAGAAACAGAGATAAATTATGTGGCGCGCTGTGTGCAACAAATTATGCTGCAATTTTTGGCCACGTCCTTGGTCACACATCAGTCTACTCCCATTTACCATTTCTTTCTACCCTGGCAGGAGGAGATATCAGAGGGGCAGTGGCAGTGAAGGATATCTTCAGACGCACAAGACTACAGGGCGTAGACCCAAATCCGGGACTATCTACTGTATCCAGTACAGTTGGGACTAGAAGAAATAAACGGATCGATTCACAGGACTCTGATCCAGTGAGCAGATCAGTGGTACCCAACGGTTGGACCTGACCCCGTGAATCTCTTACCTTCTGGCGTCCCCAGAGTGGCTTTTGATCACCCGAGGCTAGTGCGATGTCATTTTTGCGTCCCGCTCATCTCTAGTTGGGGCCTGTGGATTTATTTTTTGTTCCTTCATTCACAGTCAGAGCCACCAGTACTTTCTCATCTTTATGTAGCGTTACATGACATCTGGCTTTCCAGTTGCTGAAAAGCCGTGTTCACACATTGCAGAAATACTGTGCTTTTTAGTTGTCTGCAGGTATCTACATACAATAACATTCTTCTCTAGTTGTTGCATTTTGCTGCATTTTTTATGCATTTTCCCTCTTACTTGATGTGCAGGTGTGAAGCTGCATTTAGTGTGTTTTTCATAGTACAGAAAAGCTTTAATTCTGCACTTAAAAAAGTAATCACAGTTTTTCTTTTACATGATTTTAATAGGCTACACATAATAGATTACAGAGTAAAAAAAAAGTACCAAAACCGCACAGCTCAGCAGCATCTCTAGACGCACAGGGGGCGCAGTTTTCATGAAATCCCATCCATTTTGCTTGGATAGATAAACACAGCAGAATTTCTGTGCAAAAAAAGAAGCAGCATTTGCGCTACATATGAACATGGTCTAAATGTACGAGCAAAGTGAATGTGATTTCGTGAAATCTCCACCCTCTGTGCGTCTAAAGGCTCTACTGAACTCTGCGGTTTTGGTTTTTTTTCCCCTCTATTGGCTTCTATGGGGAGCCTGAGAAAATCCCATGGAAAAAAAAAACGCTGTTGCTTTTTTAAGCACAGAATCAAAGTTTTTCTGTAGTATTATCAAAGCATTAAAAAATCACATCTGCAGGAAAAACGCATCAAATGTGGGTAACACACCTAAAAGAAATGCAGCAAATATGCAGTAGTCAAAGAAGATCGTTATTGCGTTGTGTGGTGGACACCTGGAGAAAGTGTGCAGAAAAAAAACCCCAGCGAGCTATGGGTATGCCCCATAAAATAGGAGATAGATGTGATGGTACTTGTGGTGGAGTGGTTCCCCCTCAATGAACTCTGGAGGATATATAGTTACATAGTTACATAGTTATTAAGGTTGAAGGAAGACTATAAGTCCATCTAGTTCAACCCATAGCCTAACCTAACATGCCCTAACATGTTGATCCAGAGGAAGGCAAAAAAAACCCATGTGGCAAAGAGTAAGCTCCACATTGGGGAAAAAAATTCCTTCCCGACTCCACATACGGCAATCAGACTGGTTCCCTGGATCAACGCCCTATCAAGGAATCTAGTGTATATAACCTGTAACATTATACTTTTCCAGAAAGGCATCCAGTCCCCTCTTAAATTTAAGTAATGAATCACTCATTACAACATCATACGGCAGAGAGTTCCATAGTCTCACTGCTCTTACAGTAAAGAATCCGCGTCTGTTATTATGCTTAAACCTTTTTTCCTCCAACCGCAGAGGATGCCCCCTTGTCCCTGTTTCAGGTCTATGATTAAAAAGATCATCAGAAAGGTCTTTGTACTGTCCCCTCATATATTTATACATTAAAATAAGATCACCCCTTAGTCTTCGTTTTTCCAAACTAAATAGCCCCAAGTGTAATAACCTATCTTGGTATTGCAGACCCCCCAGTCCTCTAATAACCTTGGTCGCTCTTCTCTGCACCCGCTCCAGTTCAGCTATGTCTTTCTTAAACACCGGAGACCAGAACTGTGCACAGTATTCTAAGTGTGGTCGAACTAGTGACTTGTATAGAGGTAAAATTATGTTCTCCTCATGAGCATCTATGCCTCTTTTAATGCATCCCATTATTTTATTTGCCTTTGTAGCAGCAAAGGTTGAACAATTTAATAATAAAATGTTCACTTCACTTAAGTTGCCTACTCCTGGCCTAATGGATATTGATCAGGTGCGCACCAAAGAAATAAACATATAACAACACACAGTCATATGTAAACTCTCCATGATCAATCTATGGCCCAGCTGCAAGGGAAAAGGGACTTTATTCAGTCAGAACACATGGTTACATATCCCCTGTAAGGGGGGCTCGGTTAGCTCTAAAATGGGAGTGATCGGATGCATTTCATTGGTTAGTAGGTTGGGCAATGAGCAAGTCCATGGGAGGATCCATGAGGTCATCAGGGTGGGTTGGTCCATGAGGTCATCAAGGTGGGCGTCACTGTGGGTGGATCCATGAGGTCATCAGGGTGGGCGTCATCTTGGATACCAGCCAGGCAGCCACATGGCTCTCTGATTCAGGAAATGGCAGCCATCTTTAGTGTCTTACTTTCATCTAAAAAAACTTATGTAAGATCAAACAATACACGTTATGGGTTGCTTCTCTCAACCTCTTATGTCTTGGGGTTAATTAAGTATTTGATCTTATGGCTCTCCTCAACAGTTACATATATCATAAACTGCACTCACAGACAATTGTTACGTGCTACGTTGGGCTGACACTTTAACCCCTTTCTGACCTCAGACAGGATAGTATATTCGAGGTCAGAACTCCAGCTTTGATGTGGGCTCCAATGGTGAGCCAGCATCAAAGCCGGGACAATTCAGCTATTTTGTACAGCTGACATGTGCCCACAATAGCGTGGGGTGGAATTGTGATCCACCCACCGCTATTAACTAGTTAAATGCCGCTGTCAAATGCTGACAGCGGCATTTAACTAGTGCTTCCGGCCATCGGGCCGGAAATGAGCACATCGCTAACCCCCATCACGTGATCAGGGGTCAGCGATGCGTCAGCATGGCAACCAGAGGTCTATTGAAGACCTCTAATGCTGTAATTCAGCTACATAGGAGCGATCTATGCATCGCTCCTATGTAGCAGAGTTGATCGAGTTGTGCCAGCTTCTAGCCTCCCATAGAGGCTATGGAAGCATGGCAAAAGTTAAAAAAAATGTTTTAAAAAATATGAAATAAATAAATAAGTAAATAAATAAAAGTTTAAATCACCCCCCTTTCACCTCATTCAAAATAAAACAATTAAAAAAAATCAACCCTACACATATTTGGTATCGCCGTGTGCAGAATCACCCGATCTATCAATAAAAAAGGATTAACCTGATCGCTAAACGGCGTAGCGAGAAAAAAAATTGAAAACCTCATCCAACCCCAGATCACAATGGAGACGCTATGGGTATTGGAAAATTTTGCATTTTTCTTTTAGCAAAGTTTGGAAATTTTTTTTTACCACTTACATAAAAAATAACATAGACATGTTTGGTGTTTATGAACTCGTAATGACCAGGAGAATCATGATGGCAGGTCATTTTTAGCATTTAGTGAACCTAGTAAAAAAAACAAACAAAAAACATGTGTTGGATTGCACTGTTTTTTGCAATTTCACCGCACTTGGAATTTTTTTCCCTTTTTCTAGTACACGCCATGCTAAAACCAATGATGCCGTTCAAAAATACAACTCGTCCCGCAAAAAAATTAGCCCTCACATGGCCATATTAATGAAAAATATAAAAGTTATGGCTCTGGGAAGGAGGGGAGCAAAAAATGAAAACGCAAAACCGAAAAAAGCTTGGGCCATGAAGGGGTTGATGACAGGTGTGATACTTTATGAATACTTGTGGTAGTCTGCTAGCAATCTTTTTAAAAGCAAATAATTGAAAAGGACATAAAAGTTAAAAAACTTAAAAAATCACAGTAAAAAGGCAACATTATTTATCAACACCTGGTGGTAATGATAATGCACTGCAGCATGCAGCAGGCTTCCATGAATAAGGTGGAGGCAGTGTAGTGAGCTGGCCGGCTGTGACTGTTCTATTATCATTGACATAGAATCTGTGACAGACACTGCCCCCGTGTGGCCAGAAGTTATACCTATGCCGAATGTGATTACAGAGAAACAAACTGTATTGGCAGAACTTCCCCCTGTGATGTCATGTGAACAGGAAGGGGAGGGAAAAAGAGAGCCCGGGAAACTGGTGTGTGCAGAGAAAGGTCGGTGTCTGCTGGCGTCCTCCTGTAGAGGCGATATAGAAGATTGCCTGGATGACCGCTATCTCTTGGAAGCTGACATCCAGATTGTTCCCAGCTCCCACACTGCGGAGCACCCAACGGTGACATCTTCACAGACCCTGGAGCCCATGAACTGTAAGCGGGTCCTCTGTTGAGAGGCCGAACATTCCACCCTTACCTGTTGACAGGCCTGCGATGTGGGAAGATAACCTCTTGGAACAAAGGAACTGGTAACGTGTGGATAGGGAAAGTGAGGGACAGTTTGTTATTACACGTTATCTCTGTGAATAGGCATATTTTTTATTTTTTACTGTCTATTATTGTGTTCCGCTGTGTTAAGGAAAATGTATAACAGTAAAGATACGGTTGTTAAAATAGAATCTGAGTGTGGAAGTTTTGCTGGGCCAGATCATGGATATACATGGGCGACCTTGCCCTCGGTCACTTCATCTGGCGTAGTCAGCAGGATCTGTGCCCAGCAAGATTCCCACCCAGTGTACAGTCAGAAACCGCCGCCGGTGTCAATTGTAAACCAGGTCAGGAAGTTTGGCGGGCGAAACTACCCCGTACCAGAATGGGCGGAACAAGTGCGGATACTGGGAGAAATGTATAATATCGACCCTAAGACCTTGGCAGAAATGGCGGTACTGACGCTAGAGGGGGAGGCATGGACGACAGTCAGACTGGAGACGGTCAGGGGACAGCGTACGTTGGAGGATTTGGTGCGGGTGCTGGAAAAGACCTATTGACCTACTACGTACCAGGGAACACTGCGATACCTGTTCTTCAGACGGACACAGCTTGAATGGGAAGACATCCCCCAATATGCAAATGCCCTTCAGGTACTCCTTGAACAAGTCTGTGCAAAAGGGGAACAACTGGCTACTATAGCGCCTCGTGACCTGGTACTGAGAGACCAATTCGTTATAGGGCTGAGAGACCAGTATCTTAACCGTACGCTACAGGACTTGATTCGGATGACGCCGACTCTCACCTTCGCTGAAGTCAAGCAGGAAGCCATAGAACGTTCTAGGGGACCCTGTTGTGAATTCTGTGGCTGAGTTCACTTCTGTGGTCACAAGTGGTATTGCAGTCTCTGGGCTTCCTCCCTCAGGTGTTTTGGTGAGCTCGTTGGCTGCCTTGCTATTTAGCTCCACCTGAGTCTGTCTTCCTTGCTCCTTGTCAATGTTCCAGTGTTGGATCTGAGCTACTGCATCTATCCTTGGGCCTGCTGCTCTGCTAGATAAGTGCTTCTAGTTTGTTTTCTGTTTTTTCTGTCCAGCTTGCTATTAACTTTTGCTGGAAGCTCTGAGAAGCAAAGGGGTGCACCGCCGTGCTGTTAGTTCGGCACGGTGGGTCTTTTTGCCCCTTTGCGTGGTTTTCGTTTTAGGGTTTTTTGTAGACTGCATAGTTCTCTTTGCTATCCTCGCTCTGTCTAGAATATCGGGCCTCACTTTGCTGAATCTATTTCATTCCTACGTTTGTCTTTTCATCTTGCTAACAGTCATTATATGTGGGGGGCTGCCTATTCCTTTGGGGTATTTCTCTGAGGTAAGTCAGGCTTGTATTTCTATCTTCAGGCTAGTCAGCTCCTCAGGCAGTGCCGAGTTGCATAGGTAGTGATAGGCGCAATCCACTGCTGCTTATAGTTGTGTGAGGATAGATCAGGTACTGCAGTCTACAGAGATTCCACGTCTCAGAGCTCGTCCTATTGTTTTTGGTTATTGCCAGATCTCTGTATGTGCGCTGATTACTGCACGCTGTGTTGCCTGATTGCCGGCCATAACAGTACAAGGAGCCGTGGATTGCGCCCATGGTGATAGTCAAAAAGAAAGATGGATCCCTGAGATTTTGCGTAGACTACCGTCGGCTGAACGCTTGCACGATCCGGGACTCCTATCCACTCCCCCGGATCGAAGAGTCACTGACCGCCCTTAAGAAGGCCAAATATTTTTCGTCTCTAGACTTGGCCAGTGGATATTGGCAGGTCCCCATGAGTGAGAAGGACAGAGAAAAGACCGCCTTCATCCTTCCCATGGGCCTGTACGAGTTTGACCGGATGCCATTCGGCTTGAGTAATGCACCAGGGACCTTTCAGAGACTGATGGAACGCTGTCTGGGAGATTTCAACTTCGAATTCACGCTGATATACCTTGATGACATCGTGGTATACTCCGCCACCTTTGAGGATCATCTTCACAAGCTTGGCAAAGTGCTCCAGCGCTTGAAGAGACACGGCTTGAAGTTGAAGCCCAGCAAGTGCCGTCTATTCCAGCAGGAGATCGATTACCTGGGACACCGGATCTCAGCCGAAGGTGTCCAACCCTCTCCAGAGAAGATAGCAGCTGTCCGAGAGTGGCCACAACCAACTACCATCAAAAAAGTCCAGGCTTTCCTGGGCTAGCGGGCTATTACCGCCGATTTGTCAAGGACTTTGCCCGGCTTGCGGAACCACTGCATGAGACTCTCCGAGGGACCGCGAACAGTCCCAGAGGACGACGCATCAGCTGGGGGCCCGACCAAGAAAAATCCTTCCGGGCGCTTCAAGCTGCTTTGACATCGCCCCCTATTCTGGCATTTGCAGATTACACCCTGCCGTTCCAGTTATACACCGACGCCAGCCTTCAAGGTCTCGGGGCGGTCCTCTCCCAAGTCCAAGATAACAAGGAACGCGTAATAGCCTATGCCAGTAGATCCCTCCGTGACACCGAAAAGAACCCCGTCAACTACAGCTCTTTCCGCCTGGAACTCCTGGCCCTGACCTGGGCTATGACAGAGAAATTTGCTGGCTACCTGACAGGGGCGGAGGTGCTGGTCGTGACAGACAACAATCCTCTTGCCCACCTAGAAAATGCCAAACTAGGGGCAATGGAATAGCGCTGGATGGCAAGGCTCTCTAGATTCCAATACAAAATTAAATACAGAGCGGGGACGGAGAATCAGAATGCTGACAGCCTTTCCAGAGTGACATCATCCCCGCCAGTGGGGGACCGGGATGAAGAGTTGGAGGAAGATGAACTGCCCGACTTTGCCTGGCTAGCTAAACAAATAGAAGATAGCCGCCAGTATGCTGTAGGTGGGATCGAAGCCGTAGTGGGGTCCCCCCTGTCCCAACAAGAATGGGCCAAGCTTCAAGATCGAGACCCTGAACACGTCTTACTGAAACAGTACGTGAAAACACAAGAGAAACCACCCTCCGAAGTAAGAGCCCGACTATCAACCAGGACCTCTGCCCTACTTGCCCAATGGGATCGGCTGATCGTGAAGGATGGAGTCTTGTATCGCAGGGCCCTTTTATCCCATATGCTGGAAGAATGTTTGCAGATTGTCGTCCCGGTGCAGCTGGCCCATGAGATGGTGGCTGAAGCCCACAGAAGGAACGGCCACTTTGGCATAGACAAGACCCTCCGGTGGACCCAGCAATTCATTTTTTGCCCAGGACTCCGTAAGCTGGTTGATGTCGTACATGTGAACTCCACAAGTCTACTGAGCAGCGTGCACCCGTCCAGACTATTAGCACATCCAGGCCCCTCGAATTGTTGATGGTGGACTATCTGTTGATTGGAATGGCGAATAGTGGCTACCAGTACTGTCTGGTGATGGTAAACCACTTCACGAAATTCGCCGTCGCTGTTGCTACCAAAGATCAGACTGCCGAATCAGCTGCACAGGCCATCTGTCAACACTTCGTTCGGGTCTACGGGTGTCCGGAGCGGCTGCACTCTGATCAGGGGGCGTGTTTCGGAGGGCGAGTCATTGAAGAACTCCAGCAGATGTATAGAATCAAGAAGTCCAGGACCACCCCGTATCATCCACAAGGGAATGGCGCGTGTGAACGTTTCAACCGGACCCTCTTACAACTGATCCGAACCTTAGCAGAAGACAAAAAGCCCGACTGGCCTCGATTCCTCCCAGAACTGCTGTGGGCCTATAACAATCAAGTCCATTCTGTCACCGGATACACGCCTTACACCCTCCTTTTTGGCCGCCCAGGCAAAGGCATCCATGAGCTACACCTGTCTAACTCTGATGAAGACACCTGTGGTACCTATCCTTCCTGGCTACAAGCACACCCTCAAAGGATGGAAACTGTCTACCGGCTGGTGGAACACTAAGAGAGGTGTGGAAACCACAGAAAAAACGACCAATACTGGGTATATCACATATAAAGATAATTTTTATTAGTACAAATACAACAAATTTAAAAGCATACTAGTTCCTGGACAACAAAGAAACATAGTGAACTAATGATGGCGGTCGCCGCAGCAAGTCGCCACTGTACAACAGGACGTGTAGACCTAAAAGACCCCAGGCTACCATATGGTAGAAACACTCATTAGTAGATATAAATACACGTAAATAATGCAAGCTAGAAAGTTATATTGTGTGCCCGCGCTGTAAGTCAAAAGATCATGTAGTAAAATGCTATATCCAAAGTATTACCACAGTGGGTTTAATGTGCTATATAGCGCAGGACCACACCGTATTAACCAACCAATAAAGCAGCAAAAGAGTCCGTGTAACAATGACTGCCTACCATAATATTATCTCTCTCCCATGGCCGAACACGACCATCAATCCTATCATACACTTATAACTGCCAAAACTGTAGCAAGGCGGCATGGCCATAAACACAGCTGTACGTTACCTGTAGCAGGGAGGTCAAAAAGTAGCTTAGGTCTGGTGCACACGTCCGCCCGCTGGTGGAACAGCAGATCCAGGATCAGGTCCACGCTGATCCACTTCCAGTACAAGAAGACCTACTGAGTGTGGGTCAACTGGTCCTAGTTCATGTAAAGGAACCGCAAGGAAAACTCCGACCCAAGTGGGAGACCAAAGTCTATCGAATAATTGGACACCCGTACCCTGGTGGCCCCATCTACCAAGTACAAGGCGAAGACAGCGGCAGCCTCCGCACCCTGCAACGCAACATGTTGCACCCCTGTCGTTCTCAGCCTGACTCCCCTCCTGTAATACCTGGAGAGATGGATATCACTAATGCTGTGGGAGACACCGATACCGGGGGTGTAGAGGTGGAAGACATCCCTACCCCTGCTCGCCTGACTGACGTGTCTGAACCCCTTACCTCCTCGACTGACTTACCGACTGGGGTGACTGATCGGGGGGAGGGGCTGGCACCCGTTAGGCGGACAACAAGGACTACCGCCGGAGTGCCCCCGGGACAGTCCTACAGAGACCAATATGTGTGGCCTTTTCCGCAGCCGGGTCCTACAATCTCCACAGCCATCGCCGCCCTGGGAACAGTCGTTGACAGGGACTGCCAACCTTTAAGCGGGGGGGGGGGCGTGTAGTGAGCTGGCCGGCTGTGACTGTTCTATTATCATTGACATAGAATCTGTGACAGACACTGCCCCCGTGTGGCCAGAAGTTATACCTATGCCGAATGTGATTACAGAGAAACAAACTGTATTGGCAGAACTTCCCCCTGTGATGTCATGTGAACAGGAAGGGGAGGGAAAAAGAGAGCCCGGGAAACTGGTGTGTGCAGAGAAAGGTTGGTGTGTGCTGGCGTCCTCCTGTAGAGGCGATATAGAAGATTGCCTGGATGACCGCTATCTCTTGGAAGCTGACATCCAGATTGTTCCCAGCTCCCACACTGCGGAGCACCCAACGGTGACATCTTCACAGACCCTGGAGCCCATGAACTGTAAGCGGGTCCTCTGTTGAGAGGCCGAACATTCCACCCTTACCTGTTGAACCCCAAGGACTACAGTCTGGACCTGAGGGACGGAGTTTTGTTTAATCCCTGTTGTTTTTCTCTTCGGCTGGAGCGTCCCCCTGCAGTGACAGACAGGCCTGCGACGTGGGAAGATAACCTCTTGGAACAAAGGACCTGGTAACGTGTGGATAGGGAAAGTGAGGGACAGTTTGTTATTACACGTTATCTCTGTGAATAGGCATATTTTGTACTGTCTATTATTGTGTTCCGCTGTGTTAAGGAAAATGTATAACAGTAAAGATACGGTTGTTAAAATAGAATCTGAGTGTGGAAGTTTTGCTGGGCCAGATCATGGATATACATGGGCGACCTTGCCCTCGGTCACTTCAGCAGCACAGGGTGTCCTATACTAGCCTTATCCGTATGTATTTTTAAGGCCACGTTCACACTATCAGTATTTGGTCAGATTTTACCTCGGTATTTGTAAGCCAAAACCAGGAGTGGGTGATAAATACAGAAGTGGTGAATATGTTTCTATTATACTTTTCCTCTGATTGTTCCACTCCTGGCTTTGGCTTACAAATACTGAGGTAAAAAACTGACCAAATACTGCTAGTGGGACCGCAGCCCACTGCTCGGCAACCACTGCCTCCATGAGTGATAGTTGTATGAGTGGCTGTGTCACCAGTACTTTCAACCTGTTTTGCCTCTTCATCATGGAGGCCTGCTGCATCCTGCAGTGCATTATTACTGTGGTCTAGCGTCGGTAAATATGGCTGCCTTTTTCTGTGATTTTGTTTGCAATTCCTTTAAGATCACCCTTTTCACTTAGCACAATCTCTTTGCATCTTCTATGCAGTTCAGCACACATTGACAGTGTTTGACACAACGTCTCTCATGTACACCTCTCCTGACAGTGATGTCGTGTGCAGTGGTTTGTCTTACATGTTGCACTGTCTTGCGACCATCTCTTACAGGTGCCTCACACACCAGTTTGCCAGCAAACTTTGGCTTAGCACTCTTCTTCACACTTATGCATCAGCTTAACTTTTTAGTGTCATTTTTCTTAAACCACTTGAGTAGATAATTACTTCCCTATCTGATGGATTCACTCTTTATCTTATAGAATAAAGCTTTTTTCTCTGCCTTAGCAATCCTTGCCATCTTCTAATGGTGGCATTCTCATGCAGGTGTTCTGGTTTTCTGAACATGGGACAAATTTGTGCTCTTCACTGTGACTACTGTTATGACCTGGTGGTTAGGACAATAATGGACCAGGTGGTAAAGAGCACACGGAAAGACCTGATAGTTAATAATACAGGACAAGCTCTGGGACCTGGGAACTCTGCTGACTGCAATCCCTAATCCTATCACACACACTAGAAATAGCCGTGGATTGCTCCTAACGCTCCCTATGCAACTCGTCACAGCCTAAGAACTAGCTAGCCCTAAAGATAGAAAAATAAAGCCTACCTTGCCTCAGAGAAATTCCCCAAAGGAAAAGGCAGCCCTCCACATATAATGACTGTGAGTTAAAATGAAAATCACAAACACAGGGATGAAATAGATTTAGCAAAGAGAGGCCCGACTTACTGAACAGACAGAGGATAGGAAAGGTGACTTTGCGGTCAGCACAAAAACTACAAAAAAAACACGCAGAGGGCGCAAAAGACCCTCCGCACCGACTCACGGAGCAGAGGCGCTCCCTCTGCGTCCCAGAGCTTCCAGCAAGCAAGACAAAAATCAAAATAGCAAGCTGGACAGAAAAATAGCAAATAAGAGAAAAACAAGCAGGAACTTAGCTTCTGCTGGAGAAGACAGGTCACAAGAACGATCCAGGAGCGAACAGACCAATACTGGAACATTGACAGGTGGCATGGAGCAAAGATCTAAGTGGAGTTAAATAGAGCAGCCAGCTAACGAATTAACCTCGTCACCTGTGGAAGGAAACTCAGAAGCCGCAGCCCCACTCACAACCACCAGAGGAAGCCCATGGACAGAACCAGCCGAAGTACCATTCATGACCACAGGAGGGAGCTTGACAACAGAATTCACAACAGACTACTCACCCCCACTTGCTAGTTAGCTATTGTGCTGTGTTTGTCTGCTACTAAAGGCTACTCCAGCTGTCCAGCTGTGGCCATACCACTTGTTCCCTGTGAAGTGTGGAGACCTTTCAGAGGCTGCAGAGCAGGAAAAAAGATGAAGTCCAGGAGAAGAAGGTTTAAACCAGCAGTCCCATCCATTATCATGGGTAATATACGCTCGCTGGGAAATAAGACGAATGAACTGTGAACTGCTAGCCCTGTGTAAAACCCAGACGGAGTTCAAGGAATGCAGTCTCATGTGCTTTATAGAAACCTGGTTACTTGTGGAGGTCTCAGATTTAAGTGTTTCAATTCCAGGGTTTCACATGGTTCGGGCTGATAGAGACAAAGCTGGGGTGGATTGACATTATACATTAATAACAGATAGTGCAATCAGCGGCACGTAACTGTGAAGGAAAGTCATTGCTGTCAAAACATTGAACTCTATGCTATTGCTATGGTGCAATAACGAAAGGTGCAGAGCACTATGTGGCCCTGCTATGGTAAAATATCACTGTTGCCATATCTGCTGATCGAACGTTATTTTTTCCTTCACAGACGCAAAGACACACCGACGCCGCCACGAGGCATCCCACACCACCTCAGATATCGCTGTGCCCTCCGGGTCAACGGCTCAACAACCCAGTAGGTTCACCCAATAATGTGATTAGGATTTGGTGGAAGGTCCCCTCTTCCCCCCCCCCACCTGCAGTCACTGTTGCCATTTATGTAAAAAAAAATTTTTTATTTTTTCCCTTCACAGAGGCAAAGACACAGCGCCGCCGTCGACTGTACCAGGCCTTTGACACGGACTCTGATCCAGAGTTGCCCTCCGTGCCTACAGATCCTAGTAGGTTCCCACAATAATGTGATTAGAATTTGGTGGCAGGTCCCCTCTTCCCCCCCCCACCTGCAGTGACTGTTGCCATTTATGTAAAAAAATTTTAGTTTTTTTCCCCCTCACAGAGGCAACGACACAGCGTCGCAGCCACGAGGCTTCCCACCCCGCCTTAGACGTCCGTGCGCCCTCTGGGTCAACGGCTCAACAACCCAGTAGGTTCCCACAATAATGTGTTCAGGATTTGGTGGCAGGTCCCCTCTCCCCCCCCCCCCCCTACAACTGCAGTCACTGTTGGCATTCATGTTAAAAAAAAAAATTTTTTTCCCTTCACAGAGGCAAAGACACAGCGCCGCAGCCACGAGGCTTCCCACCCCGCCTCACATGTCCGTGCGCCCTCTGGGTCAACGGCTCAACAACCTAGTAGGTTCCCACAATAATGTGTTCAGGATTTGGTGGCAGGTCCCCTCTTCCCCCCCCCCTCCCCCGGCAGCCAATGTTGCCATATATGCTAACAGACCTTTTTTTTTTTTTTTCCTTCACAGAGGCAAAGACACAGCGCCACCGCCACGAGGCATCCCACACAGCCTCTTCTGGATCAGTGCCCTCCGGGTCAACTGTCCCAGTGCCCTCCGGGTCAACGACAACTGATCCTAGTAGGTTCCCACAATTATGTGATTTGGATTTGGTTGCAGGTCCCCTCTTCCCCCCCCCCTCCCCCGGCAGCCAGTGTTGCCATATATGCTAACAGACCTTTTTTTTTTTTTTTTTCCTTCACAGAGGCAAAGACACAGCGCCGCTGCCACGAGGCATCACACACCGCCTCTGATGTCCCAGAGCCCTCAGGTTCAACTCCTCCAGATCCTAGTAGGTTCCCACAATAATGTGATTTGGATTTGGTTGCAGGTCCCCTCTTCCCCCCCCCCCCCCGGCAGCCAGTGTTGCCATATATGCTAACAGACCTTTTTTTTTTTTAACCTTCACAGAGGCAAAGAAACAGCGCCGCCGCCGACAGCACGAGGCATTCGACACGGACTCTGATCCCGAAGTGCCCTCCGTGCCTCAACATCCTAGTAGGTTCCCACAATAAAGTGATTTTGATTTGGTTGCAGGCAGGCCCCCTCTTTCCCCCCCAACCAATCCCCCCCCCCGCAGTCAGTATTGCCATACAGTTAGGTCCATATATATTTGGACAGAGGCAACATTTTTCTAATTTTGGTTACAGACATTACCACAATGAATTTGAAACAAAATAATTCACATGCAGTTGAAGTTCAGACTTTCAGCTTTCATTTGAGGATTTCCACATTAAAATTGTATGAAGGGTTTAGGAGTTTCAGCTCCTTAACATGTGCAACCCTGTTTTTAAAGGGACCAAGTGACCAACACTGTTGTCTCTGTCCAAATATATATGGACCTAACTGTATATGCTGACAGTTTTGTTTTTTTCCTTCACAGAAGCAAAGACACATCGGGAGACAACTGTGTTATTAATGTTATGTTTTTTGACCCACAGCTGACGTCAGTATGAACAAGGAGGATCTGGAAGCCGTAATAGAAAGGCTTATCCACACTATGGCGTGGATTCAGGAGCAGCATAATGTGGCAATGGGGGAGCTGCAGAAGCTTCGGGACATGTGCCAACAGTTGGTGGCGGGGCCAAAATAGAAACCAAGTGTCTGAACATTTTAGGTTTTGTGTTGTACAGTTAAAAAAAGTTTGTTAATTTAAAAATATATATATATATCCCACCAATCAAGCAGTTGAGAGTGAAGTTAAATGAAAAGTTTTTATTATGAACCAATTCTTAACAACATTACAATTTAAAAATCCTTAAGAAAAAAAAATATCACAAATTGTGATACACCGAATCTTCGTTGCGAACATTAAGGTGCCTGATGGGTGAAGAAATGTGTGACGGCATTGTCAAGTATGAGTTTTGGGGTGACGGGCCAAAGTGGGACACGGGGAAATTGGGCCGTACTGGTGTTTGTGGCCAATATGGTGGACAATATGCGGACTCTGGCCGCTCGATTGGACGGGAAGAAACCAACCGTGTGTTTTCATCCAAACTGCCATCCAATCCCTTACTAACAGCCTCAAAAATAAGACGCTCGGTTAAAGTTCGCTGCCTTTCTTCCATTGTAGAAAACAACCAAAAGAATAATGGACACCAGAGCTACAAAAATATAACAAGTTTTATTGAGAACCAAGTTTATAAAATGTAACACGTAAATATAAAAATACAAGTAAAAGATGCAATAATGAAGAGAAGGGTAAACCTAGTACCACACACAATTAACAGCAGATGAAAAAATGGAGCAGATCAATAGCGCGCCCCCCGAAGAAGCCACACTGCGAAATGCGCGTCGGGGCCTCTTGTCCACACACAGCAGCAGCAGCAGCGCAGGTTGGTAGATGTTTTACATCGCACCGGATTTTTGCACAACCTCTTTTTCCCCTTGAGCTATTTGGTAGGCATAGATTGTGGCACTGTCCCTCTTTGCTGTATAAACAGGGGATCCTTTAGCATTATCTATTTCTTCAGTATATCTGTGAGTATGCCAGGATATGGTGAGATTGCACCCTATACTATCCGGATTTGAGCATTTGATTCATTCGCTGTATTCCTCTCCTGTACCACCTTACTGCCTGCTTATACGTTCTTCTATATACTTATGTGATTTGGAGCCCTCTCCTTCCTCCCTTCGGTATAGTGGCCCATACTATACTATCACAACTTTGTGTAAATAGTTTGTGTTAGGCTCTTTTCAGGCCTTTATCTTGTAGTCTCTATACCCGGAGGATCATTCATGTTTATATATATATGCATTGTTTGTTGATTTGATACTATTGATCTGCTCCATTTTTTCATCTGCTGTTAATTGTGTGTGGTACTAGGTTTACCCTTCTCTTCATTATTGCATCTTTTACTTGTATTTTTATATTTACGTGTTACATTTTATAAACTTGGTTCTCAATAAAACTTGTTATATTTTTGTAGCTCTGGTGTCCATTATTCTTTTGGTTGTTTAGTAGTTTAATATGGCGGAGCATATATGTTTTTTGCTCTTTGTATAGGTTTTCCATTGTAGAAAGTTTATCAACGATGTACAGTCCAAAACCCTCCAAAGCAGGGCTGGTTTTGCGCGTCAACACCTTTTTTGCCATGCTCAACAGTTCATGGGAGACGTCCGAGGTGGCTTTCCGCTTCCTTGAACCCTGCCTCCATTGACTCCGTGCAGGTGCAGCCTCCACTATTTCACTTGTGGAGCAGTCCTGTGCATTGTCCTGTGCACTGTCCTGTCCACTGTTCTGTGCACTCTCCTCCTAGGGAGAAAATAAAAAAGGAAATTATTAAAAACAAAAAAGAAACGAGGTACACCAGCCTAACCGCATAAAAAATATATATTCGTATACATGTGAAAAGTTGCTATATATAGATGGTATGGGTTAAGAATGTTGCCATGTAATACTTTTCTGCGACAGGGTTATGGTCTGTACAGAAAAATGATAAAACTTCGAATTCATGGTATAATCAGATGGAGAAAATGCTGAAAAATAATATCGAATTATAGGCCACATTGGTGAAACAGTGCTGCAAAGATGTACTTACTGGTTGCCCTTGTGAGTCCAGCTCGACGTGGTTCTGAGGTACTGTCGGTTCCACGGGTGCCAACAACCGCAAACACGTTGATGACCGTGGCACCTCTTGGTCCCGAAGAAAATTCAGGTAATCAAAATACCATAGCTTCGGGACATAAACCTCTTTTGTTGAAGACCCAGACTTGGAACTGTGAAGGACCTTATTGAGCTCCTTCCTCCAGACCGTGCGCAGCGCCTGAATTTTCTTCTTTACTACTGTTTCTGTGGCTTGCTCTTCCGGTGCATGGAGATTGTATAATTCGATCAGCTTGAAATATCCGGCCTTACGCTTTTCCCTGTTAGAATACTCAGGCGATTTTATCTTCCAAAGGCATGGGAAAGACTGGTAGATCTCCAGGAACTCGCGTATAAATTCTATACGATTTGACATCTGTAAAAATAAAAACAAATAAAGTTAGGCGTTTGACAAATAGTACATTAAAACAGCAACAGCGAAAGGTGGACAAAAAATAAAAAAAAGTCACAGAGGTGCAAACGCCACTTTGAAAAACAGCATTCATTTTCCCATATGCCACGCCCTATGCCACCACCCGCTTCACTACAGCAGTCACACAAAGCACTCATGCCAACCATACATTGTTCCATCTGCCACGCCCTAGGCCACCATAACCCACAACAGCGTACCGCCCGCTTCACTACAGCAGTCGCACAAAGCACTCATGCCGACCATACATTGTTCCATCTGCCACGCCCTAGGCCACCATAACCCCACAACAGCGTACCGCCCACTTCGCTACAGCAGTCACACAATAAACACATTACACACATTGTCGCAGCGAACCACCACATACATACAAGCAGCCGCACAAAGCGCTCATGCTGACATTGTTCCATCTGCCACGCCCTAGGCCACCATAACCCACAACAGCGTACCGCCCGCTTCACTACAGCAGTCGCACAAAGCACTCATGCCGACCATACATTGTTCCATCTGCCACGCCCTAGGCCACCATAACCCACAACAGCGTACCGCCCGCTTCGCTACAGCAGTCACACAAAGCACTCATGCCAACCATACATTGTTCCATCTGACACGCCCTAGGCCACCATAACCCAAAACAGCGAACCACCACATACATACAAGCAGCCGCACAAAGCTCTCATGCTGACCACACATTGTTCCATTTGCCATGCTCTAGCCCACCAGTCACAACAGCGTACCATCCGCTTCGCTTCAGCAGCGGAACGAAGTGCTCCTGCCGACCATACAGCGTACCATCTGCCACGCTGTAGCGCTCCAGTCACAACAGCGTACCATCCGCTTCGCTTCAGCGGCGGAACGAAGCACTCATGCCGACCATACAGCGTTCCATCCACCACGCCCAAGCGGTTTACATACCTCGAAGCTGCGGTGCAAAGCGTGGTATATTCTGAGAAGTACAAAAATCCGATGTCCAGGTCCACCAAGTGTCCAAGTACAAAGTGAAGAAAGGAAATTTTGAAAGCAGTGAGGTGGCATTGGGAACAATAGCGCTCAGGTGACAAATTTTCCAACCAATTGTGTGCACAGAACCTTTGGCCTATCAGCACACTAGCTAGCAGCACAACACGCCCCTAGTGAACAACGTCACGCACAGATTATGCAAAATTTGCTCTGAATCGTCTTGTGTGACACGACCGTACGACTGTCCCATACGACTTCTACATCGCAAATACGTCATGAAATAATCGCTCCAGCGCCGTGCATCTTGAAGTGTGACCACAGTCTACGATGTTGGAGCGATAATTAAGCGACGATGTAACGTCACGAATCGTGCCGTCGTAGCGATCAAAATTGCACTGTGTGACGGTACCCTTAGCAGTTGGCCTCAGGCCCTACTATCTACCTAAAGAATTATCCATTTGCATTACAGTAGTCATGTACAAACCATCTGCAAACCAAGAGGCAGCTGGGGAAGTATTGTCAGGGGTGTTAGATCATCTTCAGACAAAGCACCCAATCTCGATAACTGTAATCTCTGGGGACTTTAATAGAGCCATGATCTCAAAGGCTCTTGCAAAGTTCTATCAATATGTAAAATGTGCCACAAGGGACAACAGTATATTGGATTTCCTTTATGCAAATGTTAAAGATGCCCATTCATTGTCTGCACTGCCACCCCCCCCCGGGGAAATTAGACCACAACCTCATACTATTGTCTCCATCATACCAACCTGTTGTTAGCAAAAAACCAGCCACAGTAAAGCTAATCAGGAAGTGGACTCTGGTGGCAGAGGAGGCTCTACAAGACTGCTTTGAACTCATAGACTGGGAGGTGATATGCGACAGGGGAGAGCATGATGATGTAAATGATATTGTTGGGGGAGTAACTGATTATATTAATTTTTGTACTGACACTGTTGTACCAGCTAAAAAGGTTCGATGTTATGCAAATAACAAGCCTTGGATTACAAAAGAATTGAAACACTTACTGAACAAGAAAAAAATGTCTTTTACAATGAAGGATACAAAGAAACTGAAGTTGATGCAAAGGGATTTAAAGGGGAAAATTAAGAATGCCCATGAGGCGTTCTGAATTAAATTAGAACATAAATTGTCACACAACAATTCCATGGAGGAATGAAACAGCTTACTGGGTTTAAGGCAAAGCCGGATCATGGGGAAGTGGATCTGCCCTTGGCTAATGAAATGAATGAGTTTTTCAACAGATTCACCAACACAAGCACAGCATGATCAGGATTGGGGGATGGAGCTGGGAAACGATTGGCAGCATTGACATTGGGGGATAAACTGCCTACTTTCACTGTCTCCCAAAGTGACGTGAGAAACCAGTTTAGTAGACTAGTTATTGGCAAAGAAGCTGGGCCTGATGGCCTCAGTCCACGTGTCCTCAGAGCGTGTGCAAACCAAATGTGTACTGTCTTCCAGCACCTGTTTAACTGGAGCCTTCAATCACAGGGTGCACCAGAACTGTGGAAGACCACCTGCCTGGTGCCAGTTCCGAAGACCACTTTTCCAACTTCCCTACAAGACTATCGTCCAGTGGCCTTAACATCACATGCTATGAAGTCCTACTTGTGTCCGAGGGTGAGGGAGTTTACTGACCCCCTACAGTTTGCGTACCAGTAGAGATTGTGGGTGGATGATGCTGTAGTGTCTCTGCTACATACAGTATTCATTCTTGATGGAACTGAAGTGCGTGCCATGTTCTTTGACTTTTCTCAAGTGCTTTCAATACCTTACAGCCGCCCTTACTGTGTAATAAGTTGACTGATATGGCAGTGGATGAGGGAATGGTGAACTGAATAAGCGACTACCTGACGGACAGGTCGCAGTTTGTAAGGATGGGGGAGGTGGTATATGGCAGTGCACGGAGCAGTGTTGGAGCCCGTCAGGGTACAGTGCTGTCGCCCTTCCTCTTCACATTGTATACAGCTGACTTTTTAGTATAAATCAGATTTTTGTCACCTCCAGAAATTCTCAGATGACTCAGTGATTGTAGGGGGGCATTGTGGGTGTCGGGGGAGGAGGAATATAGAAGGGTGGTTTGACTTTGTGGATTGGTGCTGGACTAACTGTCTAGAACTAAATGTAAAGAAAACCAAGGAGTTGGTGGTGAGTTATAGAAGGAAAAGGGAGGATTACTGAACAATAACAACTGAAATTATGTCTTATATTCTAGGTTCTTCAAAGTAGCCACCTTTTGCTTTGATGACTGCTTTGCGCACTCTTGGCATTCTCTTGATGAGCTTCAAAAGGTAGTCACCGGGAATGGTTTTCTCTTCACAGGTGTGCCCTGTCAGTTTTAATAAGTGGGATTTCTTGCCTTATAAATGGTGTTGGGACCATCAGTTTTGTTGTGCAGAAGTCTGGTGGATACACAGCTGATAGTCCTTCTGAGTAGACTGTTAGAATTTGTATTATGGCAAGAAAAAAACAGCAAACTAAAAAGAAAAACGAGTGGCCATCATTATTTTAGGAAATGAAGGTCAGTCAGTCCGAAAAATTGGGCAAACTTTAAAAGTGTCCCCAAGTGCAGTGGCAAAAACCATCAAGCGCTACAAAGAAACTGGCTCACATGAGGACCGCCCCAGGAAAGGAAGGCCAAGAGTCACCTCTGCTTCTGAGGATAAGTTTATCCGAGTCACCAGCCTCAGAAATTGCAAGTTAACAGCAGCTCAGATTAGAGACCAGGTCAATGCCACACAGAGTTCTAGCAGCAGACACATCTCTACAACAACTGTTAAGAGGAGACTTTGTGCAGCAGGCCTTCATGGTAAAATAGCTGCTAGGAAACCACTGCTAAAAACAGGCAACAAGCAGAAGAGACTTGTTTGGGCTAAAGAACACAAGGAATGGACATTAGACCAGTGGAAATCTGTGCTTTAGTCTGATGAGTCTAAATTTGAGATCTTTGGTTCCCACCATCGTGTCTTTGTGCGACGCAGAAAAGGTGAACGGATGGACTCTACATGCCTGGTTCCCACCGTGAAGCATGGAGGAGAAGATGAGATGGTGTGGGGGTGCTTTGCTGGTGACACTGTTGGGGATTTATTCAAAATTGAAGGCATACTGAACAAGCATGGCTACCACAGCATCTTGCAGCGGCATGCTATTCCATCCGGTTTGCGTTTAGTTGGACCATCATTTATTTTTCAACAGGACAATGACCCCAAACACACCTCCAGGCTGTGTAAGGACTTTTTGACCAAGAAGGAGAGTGATGGGGTGCTACATCAGATGACCTGGCCTCCACAGACACCAGACCTTAACCCAATCGAGATGGTTTGGGGTGAGCTGGACCGCAGAGTGAAAGCAAGAGGGCCAACAAGTGCTAAGCATCTCTGGGAACTCCTTTAAGATTGGTGGAAGACCATTCCCGGTGACTACCTCTTGAAGCTCATCAAGAGAATGCCAAGAGTGTGCAAAGCAGTCATCAAAGCAAAATGTGGTTACTTTGAAAAACCTGGAATATAAGGTATAATTTCAGTTTTTTCAAACATTTTTGTTAAGCATATAATTCCACATGTGTTAATTCATAGTTTTGATGCCTTCAATGTGAATGTACAATTTTGATAGTCATGAAAATACAGAAAAATCTTTAAATGAGAAGGTGTGTCCAAACTTTAGGTCTGTACTGTATATCGCCATCATATTTCACAGCGCTTTACAAATTATAGAGGGGACTTGTGCAGACAATAGACATTACAGCATACAATAGAGATTACAGCATAACAGAAATCACAGTTCAAAATAGATACCAAGAGGAGTGAGGGCCCTGCTCACAAGCTTACAAACTATGAGGAAAAGGGGAGACACGAGAGGTGGATGGTAACAATTGCTTTAGTTATTTGGACCAGCCATAGGGTAAGGCTCGGGTGTTCATTTAAAGCTGCATGAACCAGTTAACTACCTAAGTATGTAGCAGTACAGACACAGTGGGCTATTAACTGCATAAAGTGTATGAGAACATGATGTGAGGAACCTGATTATGGTAGGTTAATGCATTGAGGCGGTAGGCCAATCTGAACAAATGAGTTTTTAGGGCACGCTTAAAACTGTGGGGATTGGGGATTATTTCGTATTAACCTATTTAGTGCATTCCAAAGAATCGGTGCAGCACGTGTAAAGTCTTGGAGATGGGAGTGGGAGGTTCTAATTATTGAGGATGCTAACCTGAGGTCATTAGCGGAGCAGAGGGCACGGATAGGGTGGAAGACTGAGACCAGAGAGGAGATGTAGGGTGGTGCTGAGCCATGGAGTGCCTTGTGGATGAGCGTGGTAGTAGTTTTGTACTGGATTCTTGAGTGGATGGGTAACCAGTGTAATGACTGGCACAAGGTAGAGGCATCAGTGTATCGGTTGGTGAGGAATATGATCCTGGCTGCAGCCTTCAGGACAGATTGGAGATGGGAGAGTTTGGTAAGAGGGAGGCCGATTAGTAGAGAGTTACAATAGTCCAGACGAGAATGAATAAGTGAAACAGTAAGAGTTTTTGCAGAGTCGAAAGTAAGAAAAGGGCGAATTCTAGAAATGTTTTTGAGATGCAGATATGAAGAGCGAGCCAGTGATCGGATGTGGGGGGTGAATGAAAGCTCGGAATCAAGTATGACCCCAAGGCAGCGGGCATGTTGCTTTGGAGTAATGGTGGAACCGCACACGGAGATGGCAATGTCAGGCAAAGGTAGGTTAATAGAGGGAGAAAACACGAGGAGTTCAGTTTTGACGATATAGTGAATACTGATCGGCTCTCAACCAGTGAAGAGCTATTGAATATTTTATTTCGTCTACAGCTTTTATTGCATGTTTGGTCCAAGATGTGACCTCTTGAGAACTAATACAGCTGATTGGAATTGGATCCCACACAGAATTTCTAAAAACAGACTGTACCACATTAAGACAAATACAGATAATACATACATACATATGTAGAAATTTGTATAGTATGCATAGTTTATTATGAGTGTAGTTCTCATCATTTTACATTTCATGGTGAATCCTGCTCATGTTTTCATATAAATCCCTGAAGCAAAGTTAAATGTCACCAAGTATCAGCTGCTCACGCTCTTGTGGACCTGACCTGTTAATGTATTACATGGGTGACCACTCCATTCTTCACCTCCCCTGCCATAACTGCTTTAGTCTCCAATATTCAAAGTCTTTGTGATATATCCAAGTGAAAACATAAAATCCATCCACTTTGCTCCTGTTTGCAGTTCTACTATTTTTGGAGACAGGTTGAAAAATGAAAAAAATTCAGTTTTTTTTTGTAATCTGAATAGTGACACAGAAAATTAAAAATACGAGATGCCAAAAATGTAAAAAAATAAAAAAGTTAACATATAAAACTTGACTTACAGTTAGGTCCATATATATTTGGACAGAGACAACATTTTTCAAATTTTCGTTATAGACATTACCACAATTAATTTTAAACAAAACAATTCAGATGTAGTTGAAGTTCAGACTTTCAGCTTTCATTTGAGGGTATCCACATTAAAATTGGATGAAGGGTTTAGGAGTTTCAGCTCCTTAACATGTGCTACCCTGTTTTTAAAGGGACCAAAAGTAATTGGACCGATTCCATAATTTTAAATAAAATGTTCATTTTTAGTACTTGGTTGAAAACCCTCTGTTGGCAATGACTGCCTGAAGTCTTGAACTCATGGACATCACCAGACACTGTGTTTCCTCCTTTTTGATGCTCTGCCAGGCCTCCACTGCGGTGGTTTTCAGTTGCTGTTTGTTTGGGGCCTTTCTGTCTGAAGTTTAGTCTTTAACAAGTGAAATGCATGCTCAATTGGGTTGAGATCAGGTGACTGACTTGGCCATTCAAGAATATTCCACTTCTTTGCTTTAATAAACTCCTGGGTTGCTTTGGGTTTATGTTTTGGGTCATTGTCCATCTGTAGTATGAAACAATGACCAATCAGTTTTGCTGCATTTGGCTGGATCTGAGCACACAGTATGGCTCTGAATACCTCAGAATTCATTCAGCTGCTTCTGTCCTGTGTCACATCATCAATAAACACTAGTGACCCAGTGCCACTGGCAGCCATGCATGCCCAGGCCATCACACTGCCTCTGCCGTGTTTTACAGATGATGTGGTATGCTTTGGATCATGAGCTGTACCACGCTTTCGCCATACTTTTCTCCTTTCCATCATTCTGGTAGAGGTTGATCTTGGTTTCATCTGTCCAAAGAATGTTCTTCCAGAACTGTGCTGGCTTTTTTAGATGTTTTTTAGCAAAGTCCAGTCTAGCCTTTTTATTCTTGATGCTTATAAGTGGCTTGCACCGTGCAGTGAACCCTCTGTATTTACTTCCATGCAGTCTTCTCTTTATGGTAGATTTGGATATTGATACGCCGACCTCCTGGAGAGTGTGGTTCACTTGGATATCTGTTGTGAAGCGGTTTCTCTTCACCATGGAGATTATTCTGCGATCATCCACCACTGTTGTTTTCCGTGGCGCCCAGGTCTTCTTGCATTGATGAGTTCACCAGTGCTTTCTTTCTTTCTCAGGATGTACCAAACTGTAGATTTTGCCACTCCTAATATTGTAGCAATTTCTCGGATGGGTTTTTTCTGTTTTCGCAGCTTAAGGATGGCTTGTTTCACCTTCATGGAGAGCTCCTTTGACTACATGTTTACTTCACAGCAAAACCTTCCAAATGCAAGCACCACACCTCAAATCAACTCCAGGCCTTTCATATGCTTAATTGCGAATGACATAACGAAGGGATTGCCCACACCTGTCCATGAAATAGCCTTGGAGTCAATTGTCCAATTACTTTTGGTCCCTTTAAAAACAGGGTGGCACATGTTAAGGAGCTGAAACTCCTAAACACTTCATCCAATTTTAATGTGGATACCCTCAAATGAAAGCTGAAAGTCTGAACTTCAACTGCATCTGAATTGTTTTGTTTAAAATTCATTGTGGTAATGTCTATAACCAAAATTAGAAAAATGTTGTCTCTGTCCAAATATATATGGACCTAACTGTATATAAAAGGTCATTTCTGGATGACCCCTGACTTTTAAACAAAGAGGAAATGATTTACCGTATGTTGTAATCAACAGCAATAGTAATCAAATGATGACACAATTTGTGTAGTTCTATGCTTCATCGGCTAGCAACTGGGTACAAGAGTTGTACAGACTGTATGATGATGACCAAAGGGAGGGGATGGCAAAATATAATTTAAATATTTAGGCACAAAAAGAGCTATAGAACATTACAAAAAGACATTGATGCTTATTACAGCATGGCACAGATGGTAATAAGCCGTGTATGCACTGTATCACAAAATTCTTGTACAAAAAGGAGGCACAAAAGTGACACCTCTAAACAGGTGTGGATGATGCCTGGGTGTTTTTATCCTTTATATCACTCACAATGAATACAGGATAAAAACATAAGTTAATTGCAATACAACACATGTTGTCTACATGGAGACGTGTGTGGAATATGATAAATATTACATAGGTTGCACTACTAGGAATTTAAAAAAAAGGTTAAGTGAACACATTACCGCCGCAAATCCAGGGCCTGCTGCGAGTTGCAAGAATGTCTCAGGATTATCCAAACATTTTCTGGATCCCCATACATGGTGGGGATTTACAGAGTTTAACGGTGAAAGGAACTGAAACGGTAAACTGGCCAACCAGGGGGGTGATTGGGAGCGTGCTCTTCATTGCCGGGAAGGCTTCTGGATATTGGTCAACACCAACGCACGCTTCCCAGAAGGTCTTAATTATAAGAATGACCTTTTGTATTTTTATTAGATCGCTTTTTTGAGCATGTTATGATAAAAATCGTTTATGTTGATTTTTGATTTCTCTTGAATTATGTTGTAAAATTCTTTTTTGTGGTTACAGTTTTTTATATAACTCATTACTGTGGTTGGGTTGTTTTTTTCAGCAAATATAATTTCAGCTTTGTCAGTTCATATTGATGAATTCATAGAGATATCTTTATCCAACATGCACATGAGATTGGTACGCATACACACATTTAATGTGATATTGGGATATCATCATGCGTTTTTTTCTAGGACTGCACTTCGTGAATATTGTAATGGTTGATAAACAGTTAATAGGTAGCAGTCTTTCCAATTAATCACATGTGCTGTTGCAGCGGATAAGCACACAATAGGAATTGCTAATTTTATGTTTGTATACCTTTGAGAAAGGACCATTTTTAACGTGTCCGAAATGCGTCAGGCGTTGGGGGTCCCCCCCGTATGTACTGTTTTTATTGAGGAAGATGTCTGAATAAAGAAAATAATTTTTTTAAGAAAACGACTTCTGTGCTGGAAAAATCCTTTGTTTCTACATGTGCTCATACGTGGTAGTCAGCCACTGAATTCCAGGCACGTAAGGTCTCTAGCATATTCTGGTGAGCGATTATCCTCTATTCTCCTTCCTTTATTGCGAATACATATGTACATGATAATTTTAAATAACCTGATCCCATAAATTTATGCATTGGGAAAAAACGCACAAAAAACGCACAAAAAACGCGCAAAAAACACATCCAAAACGCAAAAAAAGTGAAAAAAAACGCATCCGGATTTTTGGCAGAAATGTCCGGTTTTTGTCAGGAAATTTCTGGTAGAAAATCCTGACGTGTGCACATAGCCTAACACTTACTCATATGGAGCATATATGGAGTTTTTCCTAGGTTTAATATATATTGAATTACTTTTACTAATTGTTTTACTACTTTTCCCAGTAGCACTTTTATCCCAGCACAGTGCACTTTTCTATACTTTGATCAGATATTCATTTTGTGCATCAGGTATAAGTCCAAGTGGTCTAATTGCCAACCTAGGTATATTCCTCTTTTGGGTCCCCGAAATTTATCATGTAACAATACTGTGTATCTCCCTCCCATTTTGGAGGTTTTATTTGCCCTGTCTTTTTATTATCTTATCATGGTTTTAGTCTATTGCTACAAATAAACATTATATTTTAATTTAAAGGGAACCTGTCACCCCCAAAATCGATGGTGAGGTAAGCTCACCGTCATTAGGGGCTTATCTACAGCATTCTGTAATGCTGTAGATAAGCCCCCGATGTTACCTGAAAGAAGAGAAAAAGACGTTAAATTATACTCACCCAGGGGCGGTCCCGCTGCTGGTCCGGTCAAATGGGCGTCTCAGGTCCGCTCCGGCGCCTCCTATCTTCATTCCATGACATCCTCTTCTGGTCTTCACACCGCGGCTCTGGCGCAGGTGTACTTTGTCTGCCCTGTTGAGGGCAGAGCAAAGTACTGCAGTGTGCAGGTGCCGGGTCTCTCTGACCTTTCCGGCGGCGTGAAGACCAGAAGAGGACGTCATGGAATGAAGATGGGAGGCGCCGGAGCGGACCTGAGACTCCCATCGGATCAGACCACAGCGGGACCGCCCCTGGGTGAGTATAATCTAACATCTTTTTCTCCTCTTTCAGGTAACATCGGGGGCTTATCTACAGCATTACAGAATGCTGTACTGTAGATAAGCCCCTGATGACGGTGAGCTTACCTCACCATCGACTTTGGGGGTGACAGGTTCCCTTTAAGATGGAATTTCTTCTTGTCTAGCGGCCACCTACCGCAATAGATTGTGTTGATGTATTTTCGATTTGAAGTGTCTAATGACTATGGAACTTTTGGACACATAGGAATTAATGTTCTCAATGTTGAAGACTAAAGGCCCCTTCACATTAAGCGACGCTGCAGCGATACCGACAATGATCCGGATCGCTGCAGCGTCGCTGTTTGGTCGCTGGAGAGCTGTCACACAGACAGCTCTCCAGCGACCAACTATCCCGAAGTCCCCGGTAACCAGGGTAAACATCGGGTAACTAAGCGCAGGGCCGCGCTTAGTAACCCGATGTTTACCCTGGTTACCAGCGTAAAAGTAAAAAAAAACAAACAGTACATACTTACCTACCGCTGTCTGTCCCCGGCGCTGTGCTTCTCTGCACTCCTCGTGTACTGGCTGTGAGCACAGCGGCTGGAAAGCAGAGCGGTGACGTCACTGCTCTGCTTTCCGGCTGACCGACGCTCACAGCCAGTACAGGAGGAGTGCAGAGCACAGCGCTGGAGGACAGACGGCTGTAGGTAAGTATGTAGTGTTTTTTTTTTTTTACTTTTACGCTGGTAACCAGGGTAAACATCGGGTTACTAAGCGCGGCCCTGCGCTTAGTTACCCGATGTTTACCCTGGTTACCAGTGAAGACATCGCTGGATCGGTGTCATACACGCCGATCCAGCGATGTCCACGGGAGATCCAGCGACGAAATAAAGTTCTGGACTTTGTTCAGCGACCAACGATCTCCCAGCAGGGGCCTCATCGTTGGTCGCTGTCACACATAACGATTTCCTTAACGATATCGTTGCTACGTCACAAAAAGCAATGATATCATTAACGATATCGTTATGTGTGAAGGTACCTTTAGAGAAAGTTCTACAGTCTTATGGCAAGGAAAGCGAGTGGAGAAAGTTGAGCAAAAGTAGAAGAAAATAAATGACCCTCTAATTTAAAAAGGATGGGATGGTATAACGAAATGTAGTAGCCATCACCAAGTAGCTTCTTTTTTTTTAATTTGGCATGTCCGTAGTACTAGATATGTAAGTGCATTTTTTTCACAAAGTGTCATTAATTAACCATGATATAGACATACAGGAGAACTGTCAAGCATGGCTAGAACCAGTTGATGTGACCCTGGTGTTTGATGTGGCTCAAAGGTCCCCTTTCCACATAAGATTTACATGGTAGGTACTAGAGATGAGTAAAAATACCACATTAGCACTCCATCATGACATCGTAAGATCCATATAAATGTCAGAGACACACTAGATGCTGGCATTCGAATGCTGGCCAAAGTAGGTTGCAGTATTCTGATATGACTGCCACAAACTAGTGACATATCCAAGACTTCTCCCGAATATCCCCCATCCTCTGAACTCTCTGCCCCAACACGTCCGACTATCAACCACAGTCGGATCCTTCAGACGGAACCTGAAAACTCATCTCTTCAGGAAAGCCTACAGCCTGCACTGACACCGCTGCTGCCTCATCACTATCGAAGCTACCGCCTCACCAACACCGGAGCTACCGCCTCACCAACACCGGAGCTCCTGCAACCCTCAACCTACTGTCTCCTTCCCCATAATCCTGTAGAATGTAAGCACGCAAGGGCAGGGTCCTCGCCCCTCTGTATCAGTCCGTCATTGTTAGTTTGTTTACTGTATGTGATATTTGTAACTTGTATGTAACCCCTTCTCATGTACAGCACCATGGAATCAATGGTGCTATATAAATAAATAATAATAATAATAATAATAGACCCTGGACCAATGTCCTGTACATCTTTATGCTCATCTCCATATGGTAGGTTTGGGGCTTTGTTATTTTGCTGTCGAGCTCCGGGGCCATTGATCTGAAGGTAATTAGACATGTAATGTGCCTACCTGGAGAACCCTAATGCAGGTGGCAGAGGATGAGAACTATTAATACAATGTTCCACTATGCCCAAAGGAAGTTTGGGGAGATTTGTGGATTTTTTTTGTAATTAAGAAATGCTTTCTGTATATTAGTTCTCAGTGGGAGATATTCATTATTTCTGGAGTGAAGGTGGAAGATTCTTTTCAAATCCTAATGTTGAAGCCAGTGATAATGGAAAATGTGCAGCAGTCTTAGGGGTTAAGGCCATTAGCCAAAGGACAATGTAGGTGTTAATCTCTCTGCACACTGTGAAAGTTACAAGTTTACCATAAACCCACTGAGCACTAATTGCCAACAATGATACTAAAATAATTCTCTTTGTAAAATTAGAAGTTACACGTGGCTCACTATTAAATCATTATATTTCCTTTCTTACCCAGAGCAAAACTGGCTGCTTAAAAGTCTGTAAATCCCCAGGGGAGTATACTTGGGCTTTGAATATTGGGATGCCTGTATGTATTTTAGGAATTCTTTTAATTAACGCTTGTATTATTAGACTGCCCCTAATTGCAATGTCACCCCAATTTAGAATAAATCCTGGTTAGTGTCAAGAAACTAAAAAAAAATGAAATCGCACATGTAGAAAAAAAAATCAATTTCTCAAATTGGCAAAAAATATATTTTAACAGCGATATTAAGACTTAAGGAGACAGATAATTTTTTTTTAGTTTTGTACAAATAAGGCATTAGTTCAGAAATTACTGTAGATTTATGATCTCTCTTCTCCAAAGTTTTCTCTCTTACTATCACAAATGAAAACCATCATCTACAGTGATGGCCAAAAGTGTTGGAACCCTTGAAATTGTTCCCGGAACATGAAGTATTCCTCCCAGAAAATTATTGCAATTACACATGTTTTTTTATACACATATAACATGGACATAATTTTACGCTAATCCACAAAAATAGGCAGCAAAAAATTGTTGGCACCCTCAACTTAATATTTGGTTCCACATCCTTTGGAATAAATAACTGCAATCAATTGCTTCCTATAACCACCAACAAGGTTCTTACATCTCTCAACTGGAATTTGGACCACAGCAATTTTAAGATCTCTCCACAAGTGTTCAATGGGATTTAGATCCGAACTTATGCCTGGCCACTTCAGAACTCTCCAGCGCTTTTGTTTCCATCCATTTCTGGGTGTTTCTTGAAGTATGTTTGAGGTCTTTGTACTGCTGGAAGGCGCATGACATAGGACGAAAACCCAGCTTTCTGACACCACAATGCAATGCGAAACAAAATCCTTGGGTAATCTTCAGGTTTCATGATGCTTTGCATGTAGTTAAGGCACTCAGTGCCAGAAGCAGCAAAAAACAAACAAACAATCTTTGAACCTACACCATGTTTAGCTGTAGATACTATTTTCATTTCTTTGTAGGCCTCATTCCATTTTTGGTAAAAAGTAGAATGATGTGTTTTACAAAAGACCTCTATCTTGATCTCATCAAAACATAAGACGCTTTCCCAGAAGGACTTTGGCTTTCTTACGTACATTTTGGCAAACTGCAGTCTAGATTTTTTATGTCTCTGTATCATCATTTGGGGTCCTCCTATGTCTCCTGAAATAACGTTTCATTTCATTCAAATGTCTATGGATAGATTGTGCTGATACTGATGCACCCTGAGCCTGCAGGACAGCTTGAATTTCTTTAGAACTTGATCGGGACTCCTTATCCACCATCCAAACTATCCTGCATTGCAACCTTTCATCAAATTTTCTCTGCCGTCCACCTTCAGAGTCATTAGCTACACTGTCATTGCTTGCAAACTTCTTGACTATATTGCACACTGTGGACAAAGGAACACCAACATCTCTGGAGATGGACTTGTAACCTTGAGGTTATTGATATTGTTGAATAATTTGGGTTCTCAAGTCCTCACGTCGTACTATTCGTCTCTTTCTGTTCTCATTTCTTAGTGTGGCACACACAATGCAAAGATTAAGTCAACTTTCCTTCCTGTTATCTGGTTTCTGGTGTGATTTTCAGATTGTCCACACCTTTTATTTGCCACAGGTGAGTTTGAACGAGAGTCACATGCTTGCAACAATGCTGCTTCCCCACAATTTTGGAAAGGTGCTAACAATTTCAGATTCAGAAATTCAGATCTTTCATTCAGTCCCTACATCCGATCACTCGCTCGCTCATGTTATGCACACCTCGAAAACATTTCTAGAATTCGATCTTTTCTTACTTTCGAATCATGTCAGCAGTTTGGGATGTGTGCAGTTCTAGTTAATATATGCCTCATCATCTGCAATGGATGTAACAAGGAAGCTCTTTAGCTCCGCACTCCCATTTGTGTGCTTGCCAGGTTTCTCATAAGCAGGTCGTATTGTCCATTGCTTTTCTATACTCAAGTACACATGATACATGACGGAAACATAAATATGTCCCTGTAGCAGTGCTCTAGGTCTTAGCCCTGTTTGCAGGAGGCTTGAGAAGATTGTGTTTGAGTAATTGTTACTGTAGCTATTATATGACCACCAGTTAACCTGCCGCATCTGAACCCTGCTGTGTGCTAGGAATACTCCGAAATACATTATGCTGAATATACTGTATATTCACCTCCTAATGAAATCCACAATATAGAAATATAAGCAATGTGTCAGAAAATGGAAGCGTGATACAAAAGTTCCAAATTCAGGTGCATTAATCCTATTTCCTATCCCTGTCACACAGGAGCTACGACATTTTCTGCCCAGACACACGGAGGGCTGCAATTAAGGTCCATTTTGTCTTTTTTTTTGGTCTTGTCAGCGCTGTCACTTCTAATGGAAGCAGAGATGAGGGTAAAGATACATTTTCAGCTGCAATATCAGCTTGGGGGCGAAGGTAGGCTGGAAAAATAACTTGCAGAGAACAAGGAAACAGTAAATTGTTATGTGAGGTTTACCGTAGACTTGGGGTCATGTTTAATGACTGTAATTAATTACTTTAATTGTAAGTAGAAGCCATTAAATAGGAAAATAACTAACATAAAGGGCTCATATACCAAGACGCCGGTATATTGGGGAGTCTCAGGTGAAGCCGTTTAGAATTTAGAAGCAGGAATGACATTGGACGTCCTTCATGTGGGTGAGGGATGACATGTGCTCATCTGACTGGCTCTAGACTCTAGAACTCATTAAATCCCCATATCTAATGCAATGAGGCATCCGGCAGCACCTGTACAGTGTGGAGCTGGAAACAAAGCCTGATAGTAGTGTCCTTCACAGGCATTGTCCTGCTCTCATTCCTCTCTGTCTTTCTTTCCATCTGTTTTTCCTGGAGTGTTCCTTCAAATCCAGACATCGGCCACGTAATATATTAGAAAACTACATAAATAGTAATCCCCCCATATATTTCAGTTAATGTAGTTGCTCAAAAAGGGCAGGAAGAAAAGCAGAACAGTTAAGTAAGCCACTATTGTAACCACAAAATGGTAAAGATTTAATACAAGCCATGATTAGATTTTTCATGATTTTACAAAGCTGTCCGTAGCCAGGTATAAAAAAGAAATCATTATTTACTTCTTAAATTCCTCATTATTCCAAATCTGTCACTCTGATGGTTGATACTGGTAGCAGTAGTGTTGATCATTGTATTTTCATTGATCTATTGGAAAGTTTAAATAAACCCCAGTTTCAGCTTCTTCACAGAAGGCATGAACTTTTTTCCTTGAATTTCCTGATACTTGATTGAGTCCATCTTGTCCTCCACACACTGCACGTTTCCAGCCAATATCCAATAGGATACAAAGCAGCACCAAAGCATAACCAAGCCATTACTATGCCTCATTGTAGGCATCACCAACATGATTCACTGTAGGCATCGCCGAGTCACTAACATACTTCACTGTAGGCATCAACAAGCCACCCCCATGGTTCACAGTGGGAATCACTGAGCCACCACCATTATTTAATCTAGGCATCACCAAGCCACCAACATGCTTCACTCTTGGCTTCACTGAACCACTGCCATGCTTCTCTGTAGACATCAGCAAGCCACTGCCATGCTTCACTATAGGCATCATCAAGCCACCACAATGCTTTCCTGAAGGCATCACTGAGCCACCACCATGCTTCACTGTAGGCATCACTAAACCACTTCCATGCTTCACTGTAGGCATCATTAAGCCACTGCCATACTTCATAGTAGGCATCACCATGCCACCATCATGCTTCATAGTAAGCATCACCATGCCACTGTCATGCTTCATAGTAAGCATTCACTGTAGGCATCAACATGCCACTGCCTTGCTTCATATTAGGTATCATCATTCCACCTTCTTACTTTACTAAGCATAACTGAGCCAATGCCATGTTTACTGTAGGCACCAAGCCATCACCATGATTCACTGTAGGCATCACTGAGCCACTGCCTTGTTTTACTGTAGGCATCACCGAGCCACCACGATGCTTCATAGTAGACATCATTATTATGCACCTTAATGTGCAAAATGAAACCTCAATGCTGCTGCAAATCTTGCTGCAGGTCTTTTTCTGGAACATGCTAACTGAGGAATCTGTTGCCACTCAGTGATAGCTTAAACTTTCTGCCACATATACAATAGGTAGTGTAGACAGTTCTCCTCTAATGTTGATCTTGTAAACTATACTTATGTCTGTATTTCTGGGAACATTCAATGCCTTTGCTATCTTTTTTTGTATTCCTCTCCTTGTTTGTGCAAGGCTACACAGCAATCTTTTCTGGTAACTTTTTGGACCGTATTCATAGTATCAAGTAGGATAAATTCGTAAGAGTGGAAATGGACTATCGCACTGAAAAACTATGTAATGTTTAAGATTAAAATATGACTTGTATTTCTCATCAATAAAATGTCAAATAAATAAAAAACGTGAAAGCACACTCTATCACCAAAAATTGAGATAACATTACCACAGGGAAGTGCCTATCCCTGTAATTTACTGAGCCACCCTGCCTACCAGCGAAGGTTGGCACCCTATATACCTGCATAGTGGTACCCCCACTCATTGACGGCTTGCCCTGCTGGCTTTATTAGACCCTAAATTGTGGTAGGGGAATAAGAGAATAGGGAGGGTTTTAAAGGATATGTACTGGATTTATTAATATGTAAAAATGTAATCAAAAAGTAACAATTAATATGTATAACATGGCTACAGAGATGTAATGCAGGGTAGGTACCTGAGGAAGTTTATAAATGCATGGGCTTCTTTGGGGGGCTGTGGAGGCAACTACCTGTCTGTTGTACCTGGAGCTAGTCATTGACCGCTCCTTCCAGAGACTCAGCTGCTCCCTGTCAACAGAGCAGCAGTTTCTCTTATGTTGACAAGTCGGGACTACTGATGTCATGCTGATTGACAGCGGGATCCCGCTGCCTAATTAGGGGAAGCCAGCTTTCAATCAGCATGACACCAGTAGAACCGCACTGTCAACAGTAAGAGAAACTGCTGCTCTATTGACAGGGAGCAGCTGAGTCTCTGGAAGGAGCGGTCATTGACTGGCTCCAGGTACAACAGACAGGTAGTTCCCTCTGTTAGCAACTACATGCCTTTTTTATTATGAAGTCCCGGATATCCCCTTGATGCATATCTTATTCAACGAATGAAGCCCTTAAGTAGTATAATTTCAGAAACCTGAAAATTTTGCTAATAATATTAATTTGCAAAGACGATTGAATAATTTTGGGTGCAACCTCATGTATGTATTTCCATTTAAAATAAGTTCCATAACTGTTCTAATATTAAAAGTGACAAAATGAAATGTTAGAACCTTATTGTCATTATACCTAACCAGATAAACCATCCTTGCCGTCTGCCAGTTTGTAACATTTTGTCACACCTCGACTCTCGCCCATACGGCTTGTGATTCCTTTGAACATTTCTCTGTTCCAGCTCCTTCTAACAAGCATAGAATACATAGTTTGCCTCCTGATTGCCATGTTTTTAGCTGTCCCTGTGCTCTGCAGGTTGAGATTGGGACATGGAAAACTTTGCTCACTCTGTCCATTACAATATTCATTCAGCTGGAATTGCCATGGGCAGCAGCAGCACCTGCAAGATTTGCTATGTCCTTTCTATATGTGTAGACATTTACAATCCCTTCTCACTTACAACTGTGATATCATGTGCATGGGCAAGAAGATAACAAATTGAAAAAGGCTGACAGGGGGATTTAAGGTGAAAATCAAGGAAAATAGGTTAAAGAAAGTTGAAGAAAGTACAGTAAAAAAAAGTAAGAAAAAAGTAATGAAAAAAGTTAAAGAGGTAACGTTTCTCCTTTTGGAGAGTGACATGCTGGCTTGTTCATTGTGCAAGGCTCCTCTGGGAAATTTAATATGCAAATTGCCTCTTCAGAGAGGAAGTAGACTTGAATTGTAGAGCGCCACCTTTTGGAAGCAGCAATCCTAGAGGCTCTCACCTAGCCAAATCATTTCTTATACTTTGCACTGAGGAGGGGCAAATTGAAATTTTGATTTGCTTTTTATCTTAAGTCATATTTCAAGTCCCATTAAAGAGTCTATAGTGACTTCTAGGATCGCTACTTCCAACAGGTGGCGCTATAGCGTTTAAGTCCTCTTTTTCTCAAAGAGGCAATTTGCATTAAAAAAAGTTTATCACTAAAAAGGGAAACTTGTTAAAATTGTAGTTGTCTAAGCTGAGAAATCACAATGATTAGATTAAAATTGGGTATTGCTATTTAAAATAACACTAAAGAGAAGTGGACATTTACATAGTCAGTACAACAGGAGGCTAAGTCCCAATAACTGAAGTTTTAACCTGTTTCCGACATTGGGCGTAATAGTATGCCTATGTCGGACTCACTCTGTTTGCTCAGCACCGGAGCCCGCACCTTTGTTTATGGGTTTCCTGGGGTAAGGGCTATTTTTCGCAGTAGACTGCATACTTTTTATCCTGGTTGCGGATATTGATTTGTCAGTCAGCGGGCCTGTTTAGAATTATTTTTTTTTCATATTCTTTCTTATTTGTACTTATTTGTTGATCTTGATTTTATTTTGTTTTTCTCTACACAGTTCCCCTTGAACCTTTTTATTCCCAATTGGGCAATTCTCTACCTCAACTATATGTGGATTACAATTACTGCCTCTCTGTTGGAGTCATATTTCACCCTGGTGTAGGACAATGTATGCACTATATGGCAATCTTTTCAGGGCTTTTCTCCTCAATCATATATTGACTTCATCTACGGCTGCTTTATTGGAGAAATATTTCACCTCAGGACTGGACCATGGATGCACTATGTGGCAACTTTTATTAGGGTTGTTCCCTGGACATATTGCGCAAATATATATTGCCTTTCTGTCTCCCACGGGCTATGTATACAGGGAGATATGGGGGGGGGCAACATAAGTAACTCAATGAATCACTATGGACCGTATGCATGCTTGGACTTGTTTTGCAGTCTTTTTACATGGAGTTCGGCATGTTTTTGGGGTTTTCACTTTCTCAGAATTTTCTGGGTTTGGGGGGTCTTTTGGCCCTGTACTCATACCTCCAATGCACCCTAGACTCTTATCAGGCCTTGTTGCCCCTTTGCTTCCTCATATGCTCGTGTTACATGGATTTTTATCTATGGGGTTGTTGGGGCAGGAATGCTTCATATAGCTCTACAAACGGATTTTTCCAAGGCTTTTACTGCTTTTTTGGTGGACCAGCTGTCTGTTTATATTTATAAATCATCTCTCGCCTTGACTACTGCAACCTCCTGCTCTGTGGCCTCCCCTCCAACACTCTCGCACCCCTTCAATCTATTCTAAACTCTGCTGCCCGACTAATCCACCTGTCCCCCCGCTATTCCCCAGCTTCTCCCCTCTGTCAATCCCTTCACTGGCTCCCCATTGCCCAGAGACTCCAGTACAAAACCCTAACCATGACGTACAAAGCCATCCACAACCTGTCTCCTCCATACATCTGTGACCTCGTCTCCCGGTACTTACCTACACGCAACCTCCGATCCTCACAAGATCTCCTTCTCTACTCACCTCTTATCTCCTCTGCCCACAATCGTATATAAGATTTCTCTCGCTTATCACCCCTACTCTGGAACCCTCTACCACAACACATCAGACTCTTGCCTACCATCGAAACCTTCAAAAAGAACCTGAAGACCCACCTCTTCCGACAAGCCTACAACCTGCAGTAACCACCGATCGACCAAACCGCTGCATGACCAGCTCTACCCTCACCTACTGTATTCTCACCCGTCCCTTGTAGATTGTGAGCCTTTGCGGGCAGGGTCCTCACTCCTCCTGTACCAGTTATGACTTGTATTGTTTAAGATTATTGTACTTGTTTTTATTATGTATACCCCTCCTCACATGTAAAGCGCCATGGAATAAATGGCGCTATAACAAATAATAATAATAATAAATGTATTTATCTTGTGATCTATTATATAAGCAATAAACATTTTATAATGGCAATTTGATTGTCCCATCTTATGTGTGCTTCTTTTTGTATTATCTAAACTTTTTTCTCCCTTTTATGTGCATCCGTGCTCTTTCATTCATGTACTATGTGTGTGTTGCCCTATTGCATGCTGCCTCAATGTGCATGCTGCCCCATTCCCCAGACTCCCGGGAGCTGCGCAGGCGCCACATCCTTACCGACACTTATATTCTTTGTGTTCAGTAGGCGGGCTGTTTGCGTTTCATTTCACGCATGCGCGGTTTATTTGCGATCCACCTCACGCATGCGCCGTCACTACCTTTTTTCTATGCGCTCCATTCATGAGCTCACTTCCGGCCTCCGTGTGTCATCCTTTCCATGCTGCGGCGTTCCACACTGGTGTGTGATATACTAAATTACTTTCAAGGTATTTATAGATATGTTGGTGGCTCTAACAACCACTTCCCCTGACAAAGCCGTACAGGTTACGGCGATATGTGTTGGGTCTCTTGAGGGGCGCCCCACTGCTTGTTCCATCTTGCTTGGTCCCCCATTCGGTTGGAAGCTACACTCGTCTCTGGCAAGTCTCACTCTTAATACTATGGGTGGTTACCACCATTTATAACTCTCTGACCACATAACTACTGTGGTTTATATTTATTCATTTCTGGCTGGTCTTTTTAGCCTTATCAGCATATATGCTACTGTTCTTTGGCTATCTTATACGCATTTGCAGTAATTTTGGGCCAGATCTGGACATATATTCTATGTTTATTAGGTGACACTCATGTAGGAATTTCCTACCAGCGCATGTTATAACTTGCTCTGAGTTTTTTTCCAGGGTCATTTTGGGGGTCCACCGTATTATCATATCTATATACTGTTTTGGGTGCATTGGATATATATACATGTTTATATGTGTTGTACTATCATATACTTATCTGCTGTGCATTTATTTGATTGATTTCTTGACATCCTATATATGTTTATATGGTCTATGGTGGGGGGTCTATGAGTGGGGTCCCTATATAATTTTACTTATGTTTTATGTTCCTTTGTTATTGTGTGCCAAATAAAGCTTGTTATTTTTCTTATATTATATTTGTGTGGTGTAGTATGCAGGCATTACGGTAGTGCTTTTCTGTCCTTCTTTCTTGAATGATCAGGTCTGTGTCCTGCTCTACCACCATTTATTTAGAAGTCTCCTGACACATAATGAGGTGAACTACAAGAGTTTGGGTCCATGCCAACTGGATACACGTTGTCGCCCTGAGATGGATTTTATGCTATTTTGATCAAAATAGTGTCAACTAAGTAATTTCCATGTACTATTACTTCTTATTTACTTATGGCAGGGTATTTGCTCATTCTGTTTTTATGTTACGTTCTATTGAAATATGTACAGTAGTATTAAGAAGGTCTACAAGGTAATTTGCAAATCTACCCATAAAGAACACAGGTAAGTAAAAGTGATTGGAACCATAGTCAAACTTCAAAACTGATCTAGATAAGTTCCCGGACGAGGTCTAGTTTTCAGTATGGTCACTTTTGGGTGGTGTCCACTGTTTAGGCACATCAGAAGCTCTCCAAATTATTCCAGCAAATTTTGCATTCAAAAAGTCAAATGGCGCTCCTTCCCTTCCGACGCACGGCGAAACTTCAAAACTGTTGTCTTCTATGGATCTTTGGGGTCCATCATTGTAGCAGACTCATCATGTACTCTGGTAGACCAGACTGACTCTGGTTTTAGCAAAGATCCAATGAATTTCATCCTACCATTATATCATATGCTGTTTTATATTTATTGCTCATGTGACTTCTCTACTAATCATGCGCACTTGTGCACTTGACCCAATCCCATCCCACCTTCTCCCCAACCTCACCCCAACACTAATCACATCTCTAACCCATCTCTTCAACCTTTCACTAACTTCTGGTACCTTGCCCTCTGTCTTCAAACATGCCACAATCACACCTATCCTCAATAAGCCATCCCTTGACCCAAGCAGTATGTCCAGCTATCGCCCCATATCTTTGCTCCCATTTTGTTCCAAACTCCTTGAGCAGCACGTCCATGCTGAACTTTCCTCTCACTTTGCATCTAACTCTCTCTTCGACAACCTACAATCTGGGTTCCGTCCCCACCATTCCACTGAGACTGCCCTGACCAAAATTACTAACGACTTACTTACAGTCAAAGCTAACAGTCAAAGCGGTTTATACCTTGTGGGAATAAAAGGACTAGAAATAGGAAAAACCCAATATGGCTAAACAAAGAAGTAAGACAGGCAATTAACAGTAAAAAGAAAGCATTTGCACTACTAAAGCAGGATGGCACCATTGAAGCTCTAAAAAACTATAGGGAGAAAAATACTTTATCTAAAAAACTAATTAAAGCTGCCAAAAAGGAAACAGAGAAGCACATTGCTAAGGAGAGTAAAACTAATCCCAAACTGTTCTTCAACTATATCAATAGTAAAAGAATAAAAACTGAAAATGTAGGCCCCTTAAAAAATAGTGAGGAAAGAATGGTTGTAGATGACGAGGAAAAAGCTAACATATTAAACACCTTCTTCTCCACGGTATTCACGGTGGAAAATGAAATGCTAGGTGAAATCCCAAGAAACAATGAAAACCCTATATTAAGGGTCACCAATCTAACCCAAGAAGAGGTGCGAAACCGGCTAAATAAGATTAAAATAGATAAATCTCCGGGTCCGGATGGCATACACCCACGAGTACTAAGAGAACTAAGTAATGTAATAGATAAACCATTATTTCTTATTTTTAGGGACTCTATAGCGACAGGGTCTGTTCCGCAGGATTGGCGCATATCAAATGTGGTGCCAATATTCAAAAAGGGCTCTAAAAGTGAACCTGGAAATTATAGGCCAGTAAGTCTAACCTCTATTGTTGGTAAAATATTTGAAGGGTTTCTGAGGGATGTTATTCTGGATTATCTCAATGAGAATAACTGTTTAACTCCATATCAGCATGGGTTTATGAGAAATCGCTCCTGTCAAACCAATCTAATCAGTTTTTATGAAGAGGTAAGCTATAGGCTGGACCACGGTGAGTCATTGGACGTGGTATATCTCGATTTTTCCAAAGCGTTTGATACCGTGCCGCACAAGAGGTTGGTACACAAAATGAGAATGCTTGGTCTGGGGGAAATTGTGTGTAAATGGGTTAGTAACTGGCTTAGTGATAGAAAGCAGAGGGTGGTTATAAATGGTATAGTCTCTAACTGGCTCGCTGTGACCAGTGGGGTACCGCAGGGGTCAGTATTGGGACCTGTTCTCTTCAACATATTCATTAATGATCTGGTAAAAGGTTTACACAGTAAAATATCGATATTTGCAGATGATACAAAACTATGTAAAGCAGTTAATACAAGAGAAGATAGTATTCTGCTACAGATGGATCTGGATAAGTTGGAAACTTGGGCTGAAAGGTGGCAGATGAGGTTTAACAATGATAAATGTAAGGTTATACACATGGGAAGAAGGAATCAATGTCACCATTACACACTGAATGGGAAACCACTGGGTAAATCTGACAGGGAGAAGGACTTGGGGATCCTAGTTAATGATAAACTTACCTGGAGCAGCCAGTGCCAGGCAGCAGCTGCCAAGGCAAACAGGATCATGGGGTGCATTAAAAGAGGTCTGGATACACATGATGAGAGCATTATACTGCCTCTGTACAAATCCCTAGTTAGACCGCACATGGAGTACTGTGTCCAGTTTTGGGCACCGGTGCTCAGGAATGATATAATGGAACTAGAGAGAGTACAAAGGAGGGCAACAAAATTAATAAAGGGGATGGGAGAACTACAATACCCAGATAGATTAGCAAAATTAGGATTATTTAGTCTAGAAAAAAGACGACTGAGGGGCGATCTAATAACCATGTATAAGTATATAAGGGGACAATACAAATATCTCGCTGAGGATCTGTTTATACCAAGGAAGGTGACGGGCACAAGGGGGCATTCTTTGCGTCTGGAGGAGAGAAGGTTTTTCCACCAACATAGAAGAGGATTCATTACTGTTAGGGCAGTGAGAATCTGGAATTGCTTGCCTGAGGAGGTGGTGATGGTGAACTCAGTCGAGGGGTTCAAGAGAGGCCTGGATGTCTTCCTGGAGCAGAACAATATTGTATCATACAATTAGGTTCTGTAGAAGGACGTAGATCTGGGGATTTATTATGATGGAATATAGGCTGAACTGGATGGACAAATGTCTTTTTTCGGCCTTACTAACTATGTTACTATGTTACTATGTTACTAACAGACAATTCTCTATACTCCTCCTCCTAGACCTGTCCTCTGCCTTCGACACAGTTGACCACTGCCTCCTACTACAGATCCTCTCTTCCTTTGGGGACAAAGACCTAGCCCTATCTTGGATCTCCTCATACCTTGCCAACCGCACATTTAGCATTTCCTACTCCCATATTACCTCTTCATCTCACCCCCTCTCTGTTGGAGTCCCCCAAGGCTTTGTCCTAGGACCCTTACTCTTCTCAATCTATACACTTGGCCTGGGACAACTCATAAGGTCCTATGGCTTCCAGTACCATCTATATGCCGTTGACCCTCAGATCTACCTCTCTGGCCCAGATGTCATCACTCTGCTCTCCAGAATCCCAGAGTGTCTATCAGCAATATTCACCTTCTTCTCCTCTCGCTTCCTCAAGCTTAATGTGGACAAATCTGAACTCATTATCTTTCCTCCATCACGCATATCTTCCCTACCTGATTTATCTATAAAAATAAATGAAATAACACTTTCCCCCCCCCAAAATCCGCTGCCTCTGAGTAACCCTTAACTCTGCCCTGTCCTTCAAACCGCACATCCAAGCTCTTGCCACCTCCTGTTGCCTCCAGCTCAAAAATATTTCCAGAATCCGTCTTTTCCTCAACCCACACTCTACCAAAATGCTCGTGTATGCCCTAATCATCTCCTGCCTCGACTACTGCAACATCCTCCTCTGTGGCCTACCTTCTAACACTCTCGCACCCCTCCAGTCCATCCTTAACTCTGCTGCCCGACTAATCAATCTCTCTCCTCGCTACACTCCTGCTTCACCTCTTTGCAAATCCCTTCACTGGCTCCCAATTTCCCAGCGTATCCAGTTTAAATTACTAACACTGACCTAAAAAGCCATCCATAACCTTTCTCCTCCGTATATTTCCACACTAATCTCTCAATATCTTCCCTCACGTAATCTCCGGTCTGTAGAATGTAAGCCCGCAAGGGTAGGGTCCTCTTCCCTCTGTACCAGTCTGTCATTGTTAGTTTTGTTTAATGTAAGTGATATTTGTATTTTGATGTAACCCCTTCTCATGTACAGCACCATGGAATCAATGGTGCTATATAAATAAATAATAATTATCTAATATATAATTTTCTAAGGGTCACTTCCGTCTGTCTGTCTTTCTGTCTGCCTGTCTGTCATGGATATTAATTGGTTGCGGCCTCTGTCTGTCATGGAAATCCAAGTCGCTGATTGGTCGTGGCAAAATGCCCACGACCATTGTCACGACCAATCAGCGATGGCCAGAGTCTGGCAGCGAAATGGCCGCTGCTTTACTGCCCTGCAGTCAGCGCTGAGCACACAGGTTCACACAGGGTTAATGCAAGAGTTAATGGACCGTGATGTAATGCACTCCATTAACGCTGCTATTAACCCTGTGTGACCAACGTTTTACTATTGATGCTGCGTATGCAGCATCAATAGTAAAACAATCTAATGTAAAAAAAAATAATAATAAAAAAGGTTATTCTCACCCTCCGACGTGGCGCGCTGTACTCGGCGGTGCAAGCGGCAGGTTCCGGTGCCAAGGATGCTATGTGAGAAGGACCTGCCATGACGTCACGGTCATGTGACCGCGACATCATCACAGGTCCTGCGCTCATACCAACCCTGGGACCAGAAGCTGCCGTGTGCACCACACACAGGCGACAGGACTATAAGGGGTCCTCGGAGGGTGAGTATATGTTTATTTTTTATTTTAAGTCTTTTTTAGCCACGCATATAGTGCCCACATTGCTATATACTACGTGGGCTGTGTTACATACTGCGTGGGCTCTGTTATATACTACATCTCTATGCTATATACTATGTCGCTGGGCAATATACAACGTGACTGTGCAATATACAACGTGACTGTCCAATATACTACGTGCTCTGTGCTATATACTACGTAGCTGTGCAATATACTATGTGGCTGTGTCGGTTCTGTTATATACTACGTGACAGTGCAATATACTACAATATACGATGTGGCTATGTTATATACTACGTGGCTCTGCTATATACTACATGGCTGACCAATATACTACGTGCCTGTGCAATACACTACGTAGCTGTGCGATACACTACGTGGCTATGCTATATACTACGTGGCTGTGTTATATGCTACGTAGCTCTGCTATATACTACGTACGCTGTGTTACATACTACGTAGCTCTGTTATAGACTACGTCGGTTTTGTTATATACTACGTCACTGTGCAATATAGTACGTAGCCTGTGCTATATACTACCTACATATTCTGGAATACCCGATACGTTAGAATCGCGCCACCATCTAGTAATAATAATAATCTTTTAATAGCCCATCTCCAGAGCTGGCATCACAGACATGTGACTTGCACAAACATGAGAAAATGATGTTTATGTACCGTTTTGCCTGTGTACCTTACTGATAGCATTCCCGAATAATATATGTAATCCTTAGGATACAGAATCCCACAGAAAGGTTTTCAGGTCACACAGTGCAATAAAGCTACTGCTCATACATTATTGCAGATGATGGAAGCCATGATGGCTTTATAAATAAAAACAATGACTCCTATAGAAAATGTGACCCCCTGTAATGTGGCCAGATTGAGTATATTGGTTTGCGATGCTATAGTGGCTGTACATGTTGTCATATATAATAGCTTCTGAATGAACAAATTACTGGCATTCTTGCTTCGGAATTGCTTATAGTTATTCCGAATTGCTACTCACTTCAGGAAATCAATCTTTGTTTTTGCAGATTTCATTTTCTTTGCAGTGACTCATCTACATGAATCCAAACAGCTTTCAACGTAATTCCCTCGAAAAAATGTTGAGTCTTTATCTAAAATCTTATTGCATGGATCAATAATGCACTATTGTTTGTATGAAACAAAATGTATCAGTGGAGGAAAGCAGTAGCAGAAGTGTACAGTATCAACATCAGTACTGCCTGCATATGTCTACTTTGGGACCAGTGTCACCAGGGTTATAATAAGGAGTAGGTGGAGACCTGGTACCAACGTCAGTGATTTTTCTCATTTATAACAATATGGTCTGATTTTCATCAGAGTTTGGTCATTTCTGTCAGTGTTTACATTCAGTCTTTCATCATTCTTACTCTTATGCCTAAAAAAAGAAGAAAAGTTACAAAGCTTCTACTGCTAGAGATGAGCGAATCTTTTGAAATTTGAATTCACCAACCAAAAATTTGATATATATTACATTATCTCGAATTTCGGCACTGGAATCTTGTAATTGCTCAGAATATACAGTGGGGCAAAAAAGTATTTAGTCAGTTAACAATAGTGCAAGTTCCACCACTTAAAAAGATGAGAGGCGTCTGTAATTTACATCATAGGTAGACCTCAACTATGGGAGACAAACTGAGAAAAAAAAATCCAGAAAATCACATTGTCTGTTTTTTTAACATTTTATTTGCATATTATGGTGGAAAATAAGTATTTGGTCAGAAACAAAATTTCATCTCAATACTTTGTAATATATCCTTTGTTGGCAATGACAGAGGTCAAACGTTTTCTGTAAGTCTTCACAAGGTTGCCACACACTGTTGTTGGTATGTTGGCCCATTCCTCCATGCAGATCTCCTCTAGAGCAGTGATGTTTTTGGCTTTTCGCTTGGCAACACGGACTTTCAACTCCCTCCAAAGGTTTTCTATAGGGTTGAGATCTGGAGACTGGCTAGGCCACTCCAGGACCTTGAAATGCTTCTTACGAAGCCACTCCTTCGTTGCCCTGGCAGTGTGCTTTGGATCATTGTCATGTTGAAAGACCCAGCCACGTTTCATCTTCAATGCCCTTGCTGATGGAAGGAGGTTTGCACTCAAAATCTCACGATACATGGCCCCATTCATTCTTTCATGTACCCGGATCAGTCGTCCTGGCCCCTTTGCAGAGAAACAGCCCCAAAGCATGATGTTTCCACCACCATGCTTTACAGTAGGTATGGTGTTTGATGGATGCAACTCAGTATTCTTTTTCCTCCAAACACGACAAGTTGTGTTTCTACCAAACAGTTCCAGTTTGGTTTCATCAGACCATAGGACATTCTCCCAAAACTCCTCTGGATCATCCAAATGCTCTCTAGCAAACTTCAGACGGGCCCGGACATGTACTGGCTTAAGCAGTGGGACACGTCTGGCACTGCAGGATCTGAGTCCATGGTGGCGTAGTGTGTTACTTATGGTAGGCCTTGTTACATTGGTCCCAGCTCTCTGCAGTTCATTCACTAGGTCCCCCCGCGTGGTTCTGGGATTTTTGCTCACCGTTCTTGTGATCATTCTGACCCCACGGGGTGGGATTTTGCGTGGAGCCCCAGATCGAGGGAGATTATCAGTGGTCTTGTATGTCTTCCATTTTCTAATTATTGCTCCCACTGTTGATTTCTTCACTCCAAGCTGATTGGCTATTGCAGATTCAGTCTTCCCAGCCTGGTGCAGGGCTACAATTTTGTTTCTGGTGTCCTTTGACAGCTCTTTGGTCTTCACCATAGTGGAGTTTGGAGTCAGACTGTTTGAGGGTGTGCACAGGTGTCTTTTTATACTGATAACAAGTTTAAACAGGTGCCATTACTACAGGTAATGTAGTAGAGTGGAGGAAAGAGGAGACTCTTAAAGAAGAAGTTACAGGTCTGTGAGAGCCAGAAATCTTGATTGTTTGTTTCTGACCAAATACTTATTTTCCACCATAATATGCAAATAAAATGTTAAAAAAACAGACAATGTGATTTTCTGGATTTTTTTTTCTCAGTTTGTCTCCCATAGTTGAGGTCTACCTATGATGTAAATTACAGACGCCTCTCATCTTTTTAAGTGGTGAAACTTGCACTATTGCTGACTGACTAAATACTTTTTTGCCCCACTGTACATGTGGGGGAGAGGAGAGTGAGAAGACTCTGCTGATCTAAGAACTTACACTCTACAGAAAAGAGAGGACACCGCTGACCATAAGAGCTCACAGTCTACAGAAGAGAGAGGACACCGCTGACCATAAGAGCTCACAGTCTACAGAAGAGAGAGGACACCGCTGACCATAAGAGTTTACATTCTACAGAAGAGAGAGGACCCCACTGACGATAAGAGCTTATACTCTACAGAAGAGAGAGGTACCGCTGACCATAAGAGCTTGTACTCTACAGAAGAGAGAGGTACCGCTGACCATAAGAGCTTACACTCTACAGAAGAGAGAGGTACCGCTGACCATAAGAGCTTGCACTCTACAGGAGAGAGAGAGGACCCCACTGACCATAAGCGCTTATACTCTACAGGAGAGAGAAGACCCTACTGACCATAAGAGCTTGCACTCTACAGGAGAGAGAAGACCCCACTGACCATAAGAGCTTACACTCTACAGGAGAGAGAAGACCTTACTGACCATAAGAGCTTACACTCTATAGAAGAGAGAGGACCCCACTGACGATAAGAGCTTGTGTAACGACCGCTGTGGGGTACTCAGTACCGGGTCTGTTACTTAAAGGGATGTGTCACGGTGGCAGCGACCCGGTCCATGGCCCTGGGCGCCCATGTTAAAGGGAAGGTCTTTAAAGGGGTTTTTTAAATTAGGAAAGTTTGTGACACCACCTGTGGTATTTGGTCAGTGGGGACTGATGCTGCTTAAAGGGGTCATCTGGGGTGATGTTACGACAGCCGGATGGTATAACTTCCCATAGGTGAAGTAGGTCCCCAGGGCTCCTAATGAATAGATGGAGGATGGTGAGTGGTGCAGTAAAGAACAAAGGACACAGTTGTGCAGTCTTTTCCCCTGTTTTACTGAAGGTAGTAGGCAGCCACAGTCCAGGGCACCAGATCACAGGTACAGGCAGGGTCCAGCCGGCTTGGAAGTGAGTTCAGAGTCCAGCTTTATCAGGTGGAGTTAAAAGCCTTCCTTCTAGCGATGTGTTGTTATAGTCCCTTACTGACTATGGCTTTGTAGCAAGGTCCTCTCAATTATCTCTGTCCTTTGTTGAACTGGGATACAAACCCGTATGACAGGTGAAGGTGACTCGAGCCTTTTTACAGGGTCTCTATTACGACCCGACCTCTATGTATCACTGTGTCTCCTGGGTGTTAGAGTGAACAGGTGATGTATAATCCAGCTGTTCTGCCGGTTTCTGCTATGTGTCTTAGAGTCCCACAAAAGCCTCGGTCTTCCGGCTACCGGTGTCTGCGCTCAATCAGGGATGTAGCCCAGTCCCAGCTATTCTCTCCTGTTGTCACTCTCCTGTGCTTTGCTCTCCGGCACGTTAGCTAAAAGCTGTTCTTCCTTCTGTATATCGCTATCCAGGGGCTACAGCACTTTAGGCTGTACGGCCCCTCACTCGTCATTCTACCTCAGACTGCTTCAGTCTGCTGTCCAACACCAACTGTTTAAATCTTCCTAACTGCCTAGCAACTGCCTAGCAACAAATTCCTCCTCCCGACTAGAGAGAGCAACTCCCCAGTAAAGTCAGGTGTAGAGCTCCCCCTTCTGGCCTGAAGTCAGAATGGTGTTGTATGTGCTGATTACCTGTCAAAAGAAATCCTTCATCGCTTCCAAGCATGATATCACTCTCCCCGTGAGGAAAGCAATGCCACTGTGACAACCAGGACCCTGGGGCATCACACTTGCACTCTACAGGGGAGAGAGAGGATCCTGCTGACCATAAGAGCTTGTACTCTACAGGAGAGAGAGGACCGCACTGACCATAAGAGCTTACACTCTACAGAAGAAAGAGGAAACTGCTGACCATGAGAGCTTGCACACTACAGGAGAGAGAGAGGACCTCACTGACCATAAGAGCTTGTACTCTACAGGAGAGGACTCCACTGACCATAAGAGCATATACTCTACAGAAGAGAGAGAGAGGACCCCGCTGACCATAAGAGCTTACACTGTACAGAAGAGAGAGAGGACCCCACTAAACATAAGAGCTTACACTCTACAGAAGAGAGAGAACACCGCTGACCATAAGAGCTTACACTCTATAGAAGAGAGCAAGGACCCCACTGACCATAAGCGCTTACATTCTATTAGAGAGAGAGGACCCCACTGACCATAAGAACTTACACTCTACAGGAGAGATAGAGGACCCCACTGACCATAAGAGGTTACATTCTAATAGAAGGAGAGGATCCCACTGACCATAAGAGCTTACATTCTATTAGAGGGAGAGGTCCCCACTGAACATAAGAGTTTACACTCTACAGAAGAGAGAAAGAGAGAGGCAGGACCCTGCTGACCATCGGAGCAACATTCTACAGAAGAGAAAGAGAGAGAACCCTGCTGACCATAAGAGTTGACACTCTACAGAGCTCTACAGGGCTCTTTTTTGTGCAGAATCTACTATATAATTGTCTAAGGGTCACTTCCTTCTTTCTGTCCTTCTGTCTGTCTGTCATGGATATTCATTGGTCGCGGCCTCTGTCTGTCATGGAATCCAAGTCGCTGATTGGTCGCGGCAAAACAGCCACGACCAATCAGCGACAGGCACAGTCCGGAAGAAAATGGCTGCTCCTTCCTCCCGGTAGTCACTGCCTGGCGCTGCATACTCCCCTCCAGTCACCGCTCACATAGGGTTAATGCCGGCGGTAACGTACCGCCTTATGCCACGGGTAACTCACTCCGTTACCGCCGCTATTAACCCTGTGTGACCAAGTTTTTACTTATGATGCTGCCTATGCAGCATCAATAGTAAAAACACCTAATGTTAAAAATAATAAAAATATTAAAAATCATTATATATTCACCTTCCGCCGCCTTTCCCGCTCCTTGCGACGCTCCGGTGACTGCTCCATGCAACTGGCAGGTTCCGGTGGCAATGATGGTATGCGACAAGGACCTGCCATGACGTCACGGTCATGTGACCGCAACATCATCACACCCTGGGACCGGAAGCTGCCGCGCGGTGACAGAACTACAACGGGCCCTCGGATCGGAAGGTAAGTATGCTTATTTTTTATTTTTTAACCTGGGACATATATTGCTGGGCAATTGCTGGGCAATATACTATGTGGCTGGGCAATATACTACGTAGCTGGGCAATATACTATGTGGCTGAGCAATATGCTACGTGGTTCTGTGCTATATACTACGTAACTGGGCAATATATTACGTGGCTCTGTGCTGTATACTACATCGCTGTGCAATATACTACGTGGCTATGTAATATACTACGTGGCTGGGCAATATACTACGTCACTGGGCAATATAATACGTAACTGGGCAATATACTATGTGGCTGGGCAATATACTACGTGGCTGGGCAATATACTACATGACTGGGCAATATACTACGTGGGCTGTGCAATATACTACATAGCTGGGCAATATACTACGTGGCTGGGCAATATACTACGTGGGCTGTGCAATATACTACGTAGCTGGGCAATATACTATGTGGCTGGGCAATATACTACGTGGGCTGTGCAATATACTAGGTAGCTGGGCAATATACTACGTGGCTGGGCAATATACTACGTGGGCTGTGCAATATACTATGTGGCTGGGCAATATACTATGTGGCTGGGCAATATACTACGTGGGCTGTGCAATATACTACGTAGCTGGGCAATATACTATGTGGCTGAGCAATATACTACGTGGGCTGTGCAATATACTAGGTAGCTGGGCAATATACTATGTGGCTGGGCAATATACTACGTGGGCTGTGCAATATACTATGTGGCTGGGCAATATTCTATGTGGCTGGGCAATATACTACGCGGCTGGGTAATATACTACGTGGCTGGGCAATATACTACGTGGCTGGGCAATATACTACGTGGACATGCATATTCTTGAATACCCAATGCGTTTGAATCGGGCCACCATCTAGTTGTTTATAATGGGTGGGCATTTGTTTTGTTTTTTTACAAGGGACCACATGAGGAACTGGAACTGTTATGGAGGGCCAAACCAACTGGGCAAATTTAATGTTGCTTAATATTATTATGCGATCACGGAAGAAAAGATTTCGCACCATGGAACCTAAGCCTTAAAAAAGGTAAAAAAAAGTTTACTTGCCACCTGGAGCAGTGCCTATCGGCTGCAATAAGATTTTTTTCACCTGCCAGCTCGGTGACAAAAATAATGTTGCATGAAGAATGCAGCAATCAGCACCCACTGTCACTGGGGAAGGGGGCGGTGGTACATAGGTCTCAAAGTAACCGAACGGTACATGAGGCACATATCATTTTTTTTCATGCAGTGGATTTCAAATTGGTTGTCCAGTGGAGAAAAGCCCGTTTAAGGACAGGTGTACACATTATGATTATGTAATTGACATGCATTATTCTTCTTGTAATGAGGTATTTGGGCATAAGGCACATGAAGTAAACGTCTTTTATTCATTCCATATCTATGGATTCACATGTCACATGTATACAGTATGAGGCCCAAATATCTTTATAGCAGAAGTAAAGAATGATTCAAGGACAGAATAAGTTTCATTCTATTACAAGATCACACTTTGGTCTATGTGGAAAAGATATTTGGGTCAATCAATGTGTTTAGAATGTAAACTTTACATGGCCATATACCTTATAAATATCCACCAAAAATTATTGCCCACAATGCCGGTTAAAGTACTGTAAACTTTATTATTATCAAATATACAACAATAAAAACATAAAAATAAAAACAAGGATCAAGTACAGGAACAAGACCGGTGGGTATGGCTACAAAATATGGCTATAATTCATGACAGGACTATACATCTGATCACACAAATATATATATAACTTATATCAATTTGGACTGCGGGCAGCAGCCATCAAGAAAGCAATAAATATAAGGTGCATTTATAATAGTAAATGAAGTGAAACTACAATCAATAGTGTAAGAGCATAAATAAAATATGCCAGAACGCAACTGCCCGCGGTACTTAACATATATCACCAGTAAAGCCCGTATATGAAAACTATGGCATGTGCTTACCAAGTAGGAGCCAAGAGCCAGGGACCCACCAGACCCGACGCGCGTTTCGCTATGGAAAGCTTCGTCCTGGGGTGGTGGGTAGCCGGAAACGAGGCAATTTATATTAGTCATTGGCCAATGACTGAGAGGCGCATTGACTCTCATGTAAGAATTCATATCTATAATAGACAAACAAAAACAAAATCCCCGATGCCAGATCGGCACCTAAAACCCATAATAATGATCATACAGAAGAAAGAACATGAAAAATATCTGCCGCGATGAAAACACATACAACCGGAAGAACATCCCCAAGATCGTGTAAAGAATATCCGGGTGGCGCGATCAGACGATAGGTGCACACACAGCTGTGTCCATGGTAACAAGCAACATCAGCGTATCCCACGACAGGAAATATCTCCTGGAGCACAAAGAAGGACCTCCGGGTAATGCGCTCACGGAGTAAATGCAGGCTCCACTGTGTCCATAGCAACCAACAACATCCGCACTAGCGAGATTATACAGCTCAGTTCCAGGCCGACGAGATCATGAATACTTCTTATTTACAGTAATCAAAACACAGTTTCTAATCGTGCTGAATTCGAAATAGAAAAAAAATATATAAGGCACCAATATATTCCTGAAATACATAAATCGGTAATTCAGACCAGTCATATAACCTCCCGTAAGGATAGCCGTCATCTACAAGATGATAAATAAATGAAGAGAAGAGACCCAAAAAAAGAATAAATAATTAAATAAATAAATAATACGTGTGAATATAAAGTGATACTAGTCCCAAATAGTAAAATACTAAGTGTAAATAACTATGATTAGTGAAAAATGTGTGTGAGTATGATAATAATAAAGAATGTGACTTATGATAATATATATATATATTATGTATAATAAATATGATATAATAGATAAATATGTGCAAAAAACTACGTGTGCAAAAAATAAATAAAATAACAACAATAATAATAAGAAAAAAATAATAATAATAAAAATAAAAAATAATAAAAAATAAAAATAAAAAAAATTCCTGTCATGAATTATAGCTATTTTTTGTAGCCATACCCACCGGTCTTGTTCCTGTACTTGATCCTTGTTTTTATTTTTATGTTTTTATTGTTGTATATTTGATAATAATAAAGTTTACAGTACTTTAACCAGCATTGTGGGCAATAATTTTTGGTGGATATTTGTGGGTTTTGCCTTACGTTGGTACTGTATACAGTATATCATTAGGCTCACTTATTGGTGTTGATGGTCGTATACCTTGTAGCACCACAGGATTAGACTACTGTATTGGTGGCTCAGGTAGCACAGGGGTGAATTATCTTGGTGTGCTGCAGGCGGGAAGCGTTGATCAGGCTGTTATGTTGAGTGCCGACACACAGAAATTGAGCAAAGACTCAGCAGTCACACGTGCTCACCTTGCAACCTACTGTGTGCACCTGAACTGGGTCTCTATGCATTGTAAGATGGCCACTGGACAGGTCCTTGAGGGGAGATACGTATCTTTGAGGTTGGTAGTTTCGGTGATGTAAGCTCGAGAAAGCGTGCTCCAGAGTGTATATTGGTGAGAGAGGTAATAGGGCATTCCAGGGCCAGGTTCTACGAGCAGTCAAAAGAGATGGGTAGGAATGACTGCTCATATATCCCCACCTCGGTAGCATGGCTTGGCACATAAAATGGAGACCAAGTGTCTCATTCAGTGTCTGTGACTGGAGATGTGGAGGCCTCCAGTGTGCTTGCTGAAAGACACTGACCTGAGCTGGCAGACCCACAGTACTATATGTACTGGCTATTTTATGTTTGTTTTCACTTTGTGCCAGAGAAGGTTATCTTTTGTTTGCTTATGCTTAAGCAGGTTTATGGAGTTTAATAAACCTGACTGGACATTTTTATGAAAACCGCTTCCTGTGCCTACCTCAGTCGCAGCTGAGTGAGTAAACCCAACAGCATATACGCAGGTCAGGTGCACACTGACCATACAACCCCCATATTTGTGCAACCGCACTACCAGCACCGCTGCAACATTTGATTTCTGACTCTTTTGATGTTTCTGTCTCTAGGCCAGACATTGACAGCCAAGTGGAAAGATGTTGCCCACCGGATGCACTTTGCACAAGGCTTTAAGGTCCCCAAAAGAAGGTGCTAAAATTTCTTATTTTTTTATGATAACACAATATGGAAATTTGGGTTGGATAAATCTATCCCGTGTGTGCTGCGGCCGTTCCCAATAAGACTGAGTATTTTGAGCGCTCAAGAATGAGTCTGTACACCATTGTGACAGAAAAGCATTCCATCAATACTGATCCTTTATTTCCTGATACATAGTTTTATAATTGCATATAGAAAGGAGTGGTTAGGGGTGGTTACTTAATTACCATATTGTCATATATCAGTTTATGTCAGCCATTTTAAGCAATTGATTATAGTGTATATAGATATACTTGCGTTTATATGAGTATATATGATTATAGAGGAGTACACATGCAAGTGAGATCTACATGATATAAATATTTCTATCACAAGCCCCCCTTAGATATCACTTGCCCTAAACCTAGCCTCTTGTCCCAAAGCGCTGCAACTCTTTTGTGCTGCCGGTGAACTGACGCAAACCTAGTGCCTACGCCCTACACTGTACAGACTTTTCGCAAATGGGTGGTCAAGAGATCTGTCCCTAACGGGGGTTAGTTGCAATCAGTCTCTTAGTCAATAGTGTATTCTTTATCAGGTAGGTCATCTATTCGGTCAGGCAGGGCATCCACACCATCATTCTGGCTTGGGTGTCAACTTCTGGTACGGGAGCGTTCTTGCAATGCGATGCGTGGATCCAAGTGGGTCTTCCCTCCAGCTTCACAGAGGTTGGTGTCATCAGCGGCACTTGGACAGGACCATCAGATCTGGGATCGAGTGGTGTTCTCCTTACAAACTTTTTTCACCAACCTTATCAACATATGATGATGATGATGATATCAGTCCTCCCCCCTCTGCACCCAGGGCTGAGCTGTCTGCCGCGTACTGCAGCTTGGGGGGTGCCTTCTACTGCATTGTGTGTAGGGGAAGTTTCACCTTCTTTCCCCGATATCACAACTAGCAATGGCTGGACTGTATTGGGAACATAGAAGGGGTGCTTTGTGCTGTAAGCACCACATTGTGTGGATTGGGCGTTGGCCCAGCTGGCAACACAGAAGAAGAAGAAGAGGAAGAAGGAGGAGGAGGGGTTGATGAAAAAGAGTATAGGAGGAGGTGAGGAGTGAGGAACAGAGGGAGGAGAAGATGGGAGGTGTGGAGGAGAGAGAGAAGGAGGAGAAGAGAAGACTGGAGATGGGTGTAGAAGGAAGGAGGAGAACAGAGGGAGGAGATAGGTGTGGTGGGGGAGTGAAGAAGGAGGAGAGAAGGAGGGTGAGTGAAAGAGGAAAGAGGTGTGGAGAAGAAGGAGAAGAAGGAGTAGATGTGTAGAGGAGATAGAGAGGGAGAGAGGGAGAGGAAAAGAGAGTGAGAGAGGAGGAGGAGAGAAAGAGTGACAGAGAAAAAGGAGGATAGAGAGGAGAAAGATGGAGGAGAAAGACAACAAAAAAAAAAAGAACATTCCTTCTTCTTTGATGGCAGATGCAGCCTGAGACTGCATGGTCAGAGCAACAGCGCCATCTCCATGTACAAAGGTTGGGCGGGGCGCATCACATACTGTGTAAAAACTCCCTATACCATGGAATCTGTTGAGAGCATGGGGAGGTGCTGATGGCTTAATACCTTTCCCCATTTTATATACATAAAAATCACTTCCTGGTTTGCTCACATATCTCTCTGTACCACCTAAATGATGTAAGCTCTGCTGCTACTGTATACCATGTATCAGCATTCAGCAATGTAACACCAGCTAACTTCCCTTATTTTTCTTTCTATGTCATGCCATTCCGCAGCTTGAAGTCTGCCATTCTGATGAATTTCACATACTTTATACCTTCTAAAATTCTTCACGTACTTAACATCTTCGTATTCTGCCAGGGGCGTAACTACCGCGGTCACAGCGGTCACCATTGCGACCGGGCCCGTCTGGTCAGGGGCCCAGAAGGCCCGGGCGGCACAATGAGATGGGCGGCACAATGAGACGCGGGCCCTTTAAATCTTCGGGCGGCGCCGATCGCCGCCACGACCAGGGCCCCCCCCTCCCCTCCCCTCCCCGGTGCCAGCGCTGGCATTGGGCCCCCCTTCTTCTAATACTCAACCCTCCTGGTTCCTGCGGCTGCGCGGTAGCTGCAGCGTCTTCAGTGCTCTCTGACTCTGCGACGTCTCAGGGCAGAGGGTGCGATGACGTCATCATTAGGGTTGAGCGACCTTTACTTTTATAGGATCGGGTCGGGTTTCACGAAACCCGACTTTTTCAAAAGTCGGGTCGAGTGAAATCGGCCGATCCTATAAAAAAGTCGGGGTTGGCCGAAACCTGAAACCCAATGCAGTGCATTGGGTTTCCATGGTTCCCAGGGTCTGAAGGAGCGGAAACTCTCCTTCAGGCCCTGCGATCCATATTTTAGTGTAAAATAAAGAATTAAAATAAAAAATATCGCAATACTTACCCTCTGACGCGCCCTGGTACTAACCGGGAACCTTCCTTCTTTAGAATCAGCCTTCCAGGACCTTGCGGTGACGTCGCGGTGACGTCGCGGCTTGTGATTGGCCGCGCGGCCGCCCATGTGACCGCTCGCGCGACCAATCACAAGCCGCGACGTCACCGCGACGTCACCAAAGGTCCTGGAAGGGCTGATTCTTAGGAAGGAAGGCTGCCGGAAAGAAGCAGGGCGCGTCCGAGGGTGAGTATATACCTAATAGGAATATACTCACCCTCGGACGCGCCCTGCTTCTTTCCGGCAGCCTTCCTTCCTAAGAATCAGCCCTTCCAGGACCTTCGGTGACGTCACCGCCAGGTCCTGGAAGGCTGATTCTAAGGAAGGAAGGTTCCCGGTTAGTACCAGGGCGCGTCAGAGGGTAAGTATTGCGATATTTTTTATTTTAATTCTTTATTTTACACTTAAATCTGAATTCCGATACCAATTCCCGATATCTTAAACATATCGGGAATCGGTATCGGAATTCCGATTCTAGAAGATCGCCGACTTCATGGCCGACCCCACACAGGGGTCGGGTTGGGTTTCATGAAACCCGACCTTGCCAAAAGCCGGCGACTTTTGAAAATTTTCGACCCGTTTCGCTCAACCCTAGTCATCACTGCGCGCTCAGCCTCTCTGTCCTGAGCGTTGCAGAGCTGGAGAGACACTGAGTGCACCGGACCTGCGCTGGGAACGGGAGAGGTGAGAATTTTACTTTTTTTTTTTTTTCTTTATGTCTGACTCTGTCTGGGGGCAATGCTGGACACTGGGGCAGATTTCTGGACACACTGGGGCAGATTTCTGGACACACTGGGGCAATGCTGGAGACCCTGGGGCAGATTTCTGGACACACTGGGGCAGATTTCTGGACAGAGTGGGGCAATGCTGGAGATGCTGGGGCAGATTTCTGGACACACTGGGGCAGATTTCTGGACATACTGGGGCAATGCTGGAGACCCTGGGGCAGATTTCTGGACACACTGGGGCAATGCTGGACACTGGGGCAGATTGCTGGACACACTGGGGCAATGCTGGACACTGGGGCAGATTGCTGGACACATTGGGGGCAATGCTGGACACACTGGGGCAATGCTGGAGACCCTGGGGCAGATTACTGGGCACACTGGGGCAGATTGCTGGGCACACTGGGGCAGATTGCTGGACACACTGGGGGAAATGCTGGACACTGGGGCAGATTGCTGGACACATTGGGGGCAATGCTGGACACACTGGGGCAATGCTGGAGACCCTGGGGCAGATTTCTGGACACACTGGGGCAATGCTGGACACTGGGGCAGATTTCTGGACACACTGGGGCAATGCTGGACACTGGGGCAATGCTGGACACTGGGGCAGATTTCTGGACACACTCGGGCAGATTTCTGGACACACTGGTGCAATGCTGGAGACCCTGGGGCAGATTTCTGGACACACTGGGGCAGATTTCTGGACACAATGGGGCAATGCTGGAGATGCTGGGGCAGATTTCTGGACACACTGGGGCAATGCTGGACACTGGGGCAGATTGCTGGACACACTGGGGGCAATGCTGGACACACTGGGGCAATGCTGGAGACCCTGGGGCAGATTGCTGGGCACACTGGGGCAGATTGCTGGGCACACTGGGGCAGATTGCTGCACACACTGGGGGCAATGCTGGACACTGGGGCAGATTGCTGGACATACTGGGGGCAATGCTGGACACACTGGGACAATGCTGGAGACCCTGAGGCAGATTGCTGGGCACACTGGGGCAGATTGCTGGACACACTGGGGAAATGCTGGACACACTGGGGCAATGCTGGAGACCCTGGGGCAGATTTCTGGACACACTGGGGCAATGCTGGACACTGGGGCAGATTTCTGGACACACTGGGGCAATGCTGAAGACCCTGGGGCAGATTTCTGGACACACTGGGGCAATGCTGGACACTGGGGCCGATTTGTGGACACACTGGGGCAAATTGCTGGACACTGGGGCAATGCTGGACACTGGGGCAGATTGCTGGACACACTGGGGCAATGCTGGAGACCCTGGGGCAGATTTCTGGACACACTGGGGCAATGCTGGACACTGGGGCAGATTGCTGGACACACTGGGGCAATGCTGGACACTGGGGCAGATTGCTGGACACATTGGGGGCAATGCTGGACACACTGGGGCAATGCTGGAGACCCTGGGGCAGATTACTGGGCACACTGGGGCAGATTGCTGGGCACACTGGGGCAGATTGCTGGACACACTGGGGGCAATGCTGGACACTGGGGCAGATTGCTGGACACATTGGGGGCAATGCTGGACACACTGGGGCAATGCTGGAGACCCTGGGGCAGATTTCTGGACACACTGGGGCAATGCTGGACACTGGGGCAGATTTCTGGACACACTGGGGCAATGCTGGACACTGGGGCAATGCTGGACACTGGGGCAGATTTCTGGACACACTCGGGCAGATTTCTGGACACACTGGTGCAATGCTGGAGACCCTGGGGCAGATTTCTGAACACACTGGGGCAGATTTCTGGACACAATGGGGCAATGCTGGAGATGCTGGGGCAGATTTCTGGACACACTGGGGCAATGCTGGACACTGGGGCAGATTGCTGGACACAGTGGGGGCAATGCTGGACACACTGGGGCAATGCTGGAGACCCTGGGGCAGATTGCTGGGCACACTGGGGCAGATAGCTGGGCACACTGGGGCAGATTGCTGCACACACTGGGGGCAATGCTGGACACTGGGGCAGATTGCTGGACACACTGGGGGCAATGCTGGACACACTGGGACAATGCTGGAGACCCTGAGGCAGATTGCTGGGCACACTGGGGCAGATTGCTGGACACACTGGGGGCAATGCTGGACACACTGGGGCAATGCTGGAGACCCTGGGGCAGATTTCTGGACACACTAGGGCAATGCTTGACACTGGGGCAGATTTCTGGACACACTGGGGCAATGCTGAAGACCCTGGGGCAGATTTCTGGACACACTGGGGCAATGCTGGACACTGGGGCCGATTTGTGGACACACTGGGGCAAATTGCTGGACACTGGGGCAATGCTGGACACTGGGGCAGATTGCTGGACACACTGGGGCAATGCTGGACACTGGGGCAGATTGCTGGACACACTGGGGGCAATGCTGGACACACTGGGGCAATGCTGGAGACCCTGGGGCAGATTGCTGGACACACTGGGGCAATGCTGGAGACCCTGGGGAAGATTTCTGGACACACTGGGGCAGATTTCTGGACACTGGGGCAATGCTGGACACTGGGGCAGATTGCTGGACATGCTGGGGCAATGCTGGACACTGGGGCAGATTGCTGGACACTGGGGCAATATGCTGGACATTCTAGGGCAGGTTGCTGGACACACTGGGGGTAATATGCTGGACACACTAGGGGTAATATGCTGGACACACTGGGGCAGATTGCTGGACACACTGGGGGCAGGACTGGAGGCATGGGCAGAATGTAGACATGGGGCATGATTGGAGACACGGGGCAGAATGAAAGACATGGGGCAGGATTGGATCATGGGGCATGATGGATACGATGGAGACAGATGGGGCAGGATGGGGAGATCTTATGGGGTAGAATGGATACTCATGAGGGCAGGATGCAAGAACATATGGCTGGAGCCAGGAATCAGATAAACGGGGCCAGGGTGGGGAATATTATTACTATAAGGGCTAATTAAGGGATATTATTACTGCAGTGATGTATTTATTTTATTTTTTGAGTATACTGTTTTAAATGGGGGGGCGGTCCTGTTACTGTGCAGAGTGACACTATATCGCCATGTGGTGTAATGTAGAAGTTGTTAAAAATTAAGTAATGTGTTCTGCAAGCGGAGCTCGAGATAACTGTGTTATTTCCTGCAGAAACGAGTCCTGGCTGGAAGAAATGATGGCGGTCTGTGCTGGATGAAAGATGAAGGACTTCACCTAGAGATGTCACTTGTGAGTCAGTGTTACCTATACACTGACACTATACACTGTATACTATATACAGCGGTCCTGTGTACAATGTCACCCGTGATCACTGTATTACCTATACATTATATACAGAGCTCCTGTGTACAATGTCACCAGTGATCACTGTATTACCTATAAATTATGTACAGAGCTCCTGTGTATAATACCACCAGTGATCTCTGTATTACCTCTACACAGACACTGCATACTAAGTACAGATCTCCTGTGAATACTGGTACTTATGGTGATAGTATTGTGGTTTTTTTTTATTACTGATCAGTATTGTAGTATTCAGTCACTATGTGGTGGTAATATGTGGTCTGGAAATGGTGTTGCGGTATTTGTCCCTTGTATGTGCTATTTGGTCACCAAGTGATGGTAATATGTGATCTGTTCATGGTGTGGCGGTATTTGTCCCTTGTATATAGTATTATTCGGTCACTATGTGGTCTGGTCCTGGTGTGGTGGTGTTTCTTCCTGTATGTGATATTATTGGTCTTGGTATAGTGGATTGTGTTGTGTATGGCGGTCATTTGTTCTCTCTGATATTAATTAGGAGAAGATTCTTTATTTCCATTAGTTTTAATGCTTTGTACACAGCGGCGGAGATGCACTTACAGGGGGTTTCCTGTGGAAAAAAGTAATCACTTCTCCACAGGATAAGTGATAACGTATTGATTGATGGGGGTCTGACTGCTTGGACCATTTTTGCATGGTTGGGGGGGCCCCATTTGAAAGTTCGCATCGGGGCCCATAACTTTCTAGTTACGCCACTGTATTCTGCCCCTATCTGGGGGTACGTTTTCTCATCAGGAAGTAAAAGACCCTCCTGTTGCTTGGCCACCTTACAGGTCCTTCTCAAAAAATTAGCATATAGTGTTAAATTTCATTATTTACCATAATGTAATGATTACAATTAAACTTTAATATATTATAGATTCATTATCCACCAACTGAAATTTGTCAGGTGTTTTATTGTTTTAATACTGATGATTTTGGCATACAACTCCTGATAACCCAAAAAACCTGTCTCAATAAATTAGCATATTTCACCCATCCAATCAAATAAAAGTGTTTTTTAATAACAAACAAAAAAACCATCAAATAATAATGTTCAGTTATGCACTCAATACTTGGTCGGGAATCCTTTGGCAGAAATGACTGCTTCAATGCGGCGTGGCATGGAGGCAATCAGCCTGTGACACTGCTGAGATGTTATGGAGGCCCAGGATGCTTCAATAGCGGCCTTAAGCTCATCCAGAGTGTTGGGTCTTGCGTCTCTCAACTTTCTCTTCACAATATCCCACAGATTCTCTATGGGGTTCAGGTCAGGAGAGTTGGCAGGCCAATTGAGCACAGTAATACCATGGTCAGTAAACCATTTACCAGTGGTTTTGGCACTGTGAGCAGGTGCCAGGTCGTGCTGAAAAATGAAATCTTCATCTCCATAAAGCATTTCAGCCGATGGAAGCATGAAGTGCTCCAAAATCTCCTGATAGCTAGCTGCATTGACCCTGCCCTTGATGAAACACAGTGGACCAACAACAGCAGCTGACATGGCACCCCACACCATCACTGACTGTGGGTACTTGACACTGGACTTCAGGCATTTTGGCATTTCCTTCTCCCCAGTCTTCTTCCAGACTCTAGCACCTTTATTTCCGAATGACATGCAAAATTTGCTTTCATCAGAAAAAAGTACTTGGGACCACTTAGCAACAGTCCAGTGCTGCTTCTCTGTAGCCCAGGTTAGGCGCCTCTGCCGCTGTTTATGGTTCAAAAGTGGCTTTACCTGGGGAATGCGGCACCTGTAGCCCATTTCCTGCACACGCCTGTGCACGGTGGCTCTGGATGTTTCCACACCAGACTCAGTCCACTGCTTCCTCAGGTTCCCCAAGGTCTGGAATCGGTCCTTCTCCACAATCTTCCTCAGGGTCCGGTCTCCTCTTCTCGTTGTACAGCGTTTTCTGCCACATTGTTTCCTTCCAACAGACTTACCATTGAGGTGCCTTGATACAGCACTCTGGGAACAGCCTATTTGTTGAGAAATTTCTTTCTGGGTCTTACAGAAACCATGGAAAATCTACTTCTAAAGCAGATAGATGAAGCTGCAACCCATAATGAGGTCCTGGTTATGGGGGACTTTAACTACCCGGATATTAACTGGGAAACAGAAACCTGTGAAACCCATAAAGGCAACAGGTTTCTGCTAATAACCAAGAAAAATTATCTTTCACAATTGGTGCAGAATCCAACCAGAGGAGCAGCACTTTTAGACCTAATACTATCTAATAGACCTGACAGAATAACAAATCTGCAGGTGGTCGGGCATCTAGGAAATAGCGACCACAATATTGTAAAGTTTCACCTGTCTTTCACTAGGGGGACTTGTCAGGGAGTCACAAAAACACTGAACTTTAGGAAGGCAAAGTTTGACCAGCTTAGAGATGCCCTTAATCTGGTAGACTGGGACAATATCCTCAGAAATAAGAATACAGATAATAAATGGGAAATGTTTAAGAACATCCTAAATAGGCAGTTTAAGCGGTTTATACCTTGTGGGAATAAAAGGACTAGAAATAGGAAAAACCCAATGTGGCTAAACAAAGAAGTAAGACAGGCAATTAACAGTAAAAAGAAAGCATTTGCACTACTAAAGCAGGATGGCACCATTGAAGCTCTAAAAAACTATAGGGAGAAAAATACTTTATCTAAAAAACTAATTAAAGCTGGCAAAAAGGAAACAGAGAAGCACATTGCTAAGGAGAGTAAAACTAATCCCAAACTGTTCTTCAACTATATCAATAGTAAAAGAATAAAAACTGAAAATGTAGGCCCCTTAAAAAATAGTGAGGAAAGAATGGTTGTAGATGACGAGGAAAAAGCTAACATATTAAACACCTTCTTCTCTATGGTATTCACGGTGGAAAATGAAATGCTAGGTGAAATCCCAAGAAACAATGAAAACCCTATATTAAGGGTCACCAATCTAACCCAAGAAGAGGTGCGAAACCGGCTAAATAAGATTAAAATAGATAAATCTCTGAGTCCGGATGGCATACACCCACGAGTACTAAGAGAACTAAGTAATGTAATAGATAAACCATTATTTCTTATTTTTAGGGACTCTATAGCGACAGGGTCTGTTCCGCAGGACTGGCGCATAGCAAATGTGGTGCCAATATTCAAAAAGGGCTCTAAAAGTGAACCTGGAAATTATAGGCCAGTAAGTCTAACCTCTATTGTTGGTAAAATATTTGAAGGGTTTCTGAGGGATGTTATTCTGGATTATCTCAATGAGAATAACTGTTTAACTCCATATCAGCATGGGTTTATGAGAAATCGCTCCTGTCAAACCAATCTAATCAGTTTTTATGAAGAGGTAAGCTATAGGCTGGACCACGGTGAGTCATTGGACGTGGTATATCTCGATTTTTCCAAAGCGTTTGATACCGTGCCGCACAAGAGGTTGGTACAAAAAATGAGAATGCTTGGTCTGGGGGAAAATGTGTGTAAATGGGTTAGTAACTGGCTTAGTGATAGAAAGCAGAGGGTGGTTATAAATGGTATAGTCTCTAACTGGGTCGCTGTGACCAGTGGGGTACCGCAGGGGTCAGTATTGGGACCTGTTCTCTTCAACATATTCATTAATGATCTGGTAGAAGGTTTACACAGTAAAATATCGATATTTGCAGATGATACAAAACTATGTAAAGCAGTTAATACAAGAGAAGATAGTATTCTGCTACAGATGGATCTGGATAAGTTGGAAACTTGGGCTGAAAGGTGGCAGATGAGGTTTAACAATGATAAATGTAAGGTTATACACATGGGAAGAAGGAATCAATGTCACCATTACACACTGAACGGGAAACCACTGGGTAAATCTGACAGGGAGAAGGACTTGGGGATCCTAGTTAATGATAAACTTACCTGGAGCAGCCAGTGCCAGGCAGCAGCTGCCAAGGCAAACAGGATCATGGGGTGCATTAAAAGAGGTCTGGATACACATGATGAGAGCATTATACTGCCTCTGTACAAATCCCTAGTTAGACCGCACATGGAGTACTGTGTCCAGTTTTGGGCACCGGTGCTCAGGAAGGATATAATGGAACTAGAGAGAGTACAAAGGAGGGCAACAAAATTAATAAAGGGGATGGGAGAACTACAATACCCAGATAGATTAGCGAAATTAGGATTATTTAGTCTAGAAAAAAGACGACTGAGGGGCGATCTAATAACCATGTATAAGTATATAAGGGGACAATACAAATATCTCGCTGAGGATCTGTTTATACCAAGGAAGGTGACGGGCATAAGGGGGCATTCTTTGCGTCTGGAGGAGAGAAGGTTTTTCCACCAACATAGAAGAGGATTCTTTACTGTTAGGGCAGTGAGAATCTGGAATTGCTTGCCTGAGGAGGTGGTGATGGCGAACTCAGTCGAGGGGTTCAAGAGAGGCCTGGATGTCTTCCTGGAGCAGAACAATATTGTATCATACAATTATTAGGTTCTGTAGAAGGACGTAGATCTGGGGATTTATTATGATGGAATATAGGCTGAACTGGATGGACAAATGTCTTTTTTCGGCCTTACTAACTATGTTACTATGTTACTATGTTACCCTCTTGCTTGAGGGTGTCAATGATGGCCTTCTTGACATCTGTCAGGTCGCTAGTCTTACCCATGATGGGGGTTTTGAGTAATGAACCAGGCAGGGAGTTTATAAAAGCCTCAGGTATCTTTTGCATGTGTTTAGAGTTAATTAGTTGATTCAGAAGATTAGGGTAATAGGTCGTTTAGAGAACCTTTTCTTGATATGCTAATTTATTGAGACAGGTTTTTTTGGGTTATCAGGAGTTGTATGCCAAAATCATCAGTATTAAAACAATAAAAGACCTGACAAATTTCAGTTGGTGGATAATGAAGCTATAATATATGAAAGTTTAATTGTAATCATTACATTATGGTAAATAATGAAATTTAACACTATATGCTAATTTTTTGAGAAGGACCTGTATTTCCCATTGCAAAAAGAAAAACAAAAAAATACAACAAAAAACTTCAAACAAATGGGTATATAAAAACACAAAAAATAATAAAATAAAAAAAGAAAGGAACACTTCCCAAAATTGGAGCAAGATGTTGAAATCAAAAGTAAAAACATAAAAAAGCCATCAAAAACTCGGTACACGATCCAAAACTCAGGATCTTTACAGAAAAGGAAAAAAAAAACCTTTTAAACAAAAAAGTGAAGAGGCATAAAAGAAAAGAAACTTTGAAAAACTTAAAAAAAGTCTAAAAACTTCAAAATGCAACAAAGACAGAAGGACAGAAGGAAAAAAACCCTCAAAAGAGTAATAAAAAAAAAAAAAAAGGATAAAAACGACTTCTCTTCTCCTTTTTTTTTTCTGAACTCTGTGCTCAAATGCAGTCAGAGACACACTTCCCCTTTTCTTATGCTATTGTATCCAATGTTACCAAAAATCACGTATCTGAACAAACAAGTGTGTCACATCAAAAATTATACATACAATTTAGTTTCATCTCTTCAAAAATGGCTACACCATAGCCAGCACTGCAGAAGCAGGAAACTTAAAAAAACAGTCGAGGGGTTCAAGAGAGGCCTGGATGTCTTCCTGGAGCAGAACAATATTGTATCATACAATTATTAGGTTCTGTAGAAGGACGTAGATCTGGGGATTTATTATGATGGAATATAGGCTGAACTGGATGGACAAATGTCTTTTTTCGGCCTTACTAACTATGTTACTATGTTACTATGAGAATCCTGCAATAACTTATCGAGCGATTTGACCTCCTGCGGTCTGTTACCCAGCAACAACAAGCAAAACAGCCACTGTTCCATCCAACTGTCTCCCGGATCTTACACAAACATGGAACACATACACGGCACACTGCAGACACCTTGATCCCAGGGTTTGAATACAGGCTTTTGGACTTTTTACACTACCTGGGAATGCGGTGGTGACCACACCTGACCGGCAAGAGGTAAAGACCCGGACTGGGCACAGGGGACTTTCAGGTAAGATGATAACATTTTCTTACCTTACTTATGGAGCTGCGCAGTCTCCGTCCCGTGAATCAAGGCCGTGGCCAACACCTCCGCCTCTCCAGTCAGCGGAGTCACCGTGTGTTTCATCCACGCCTCGCTGTTGGGCGCCATTTGATATGTAAATTTGGGTTGGATAAATCTATCCCGTGTGTGCTGTGGCCGTTCCCAATAAGACTGAGTATTTTGAGCGCTCAAGAATGAGTCTGTACACCATTGTGACAGAAAAGCATTCCATCAATACTGATCCTTTATTTCCTGATACATAGTTTTATAATTGAATATAGAAAGGAGTGGTTAGGGGTGGTTACTTAATTACCATATTGTCTAGCTCCTCTGTTATTGGTTATCTGAATATATATGGAATATTGTGATTAATGCACATATGATTGCTGATTAAGCAACTAAAATGTATCTCTGCATCTAGGACAAAGTTGAGACATCTCATCAGCACTTAAGACATCTGGAGTTCTTCCGCTTTTTTGGGTGGAAATCACCAGTCTGTCTGGCTTATATCAGTTTATGTCAGCCATTTTAAGCAATTGATTATAGTGTATATAGATATACTTGCGTTTATATGAGTATATATGATTATAGAGGAGTATACATGCAAGTGAGATCTACATGATATAAATATTTCTATCACAACAACATCTTAGAAACTTATTCAATAGGTTGGTTGAGAAGTTGTAGTCCCTGGAAAAAGTCATAAAGGAAAACTAGGGGCAGGATAAGGACCTAATCTGGAACTGTGGATTGAATTTGTCCCACACAATTGTACTAGAATGCTGCACTTTTCCCAATAACAAGGTATGCAGGAAAATATTCGATATTGTCATATGGATTTTTATGACAATAAGGACTTGGAGCATTATTGTAGAACTTGGTTATTGGGAAAAGGAAAACAAATTGGTATAATTTTATGGGAAAATCCATGGTTCCATTCCGAACATATTCTAAGCTAAGTGTGTGTGGGTTTCCCTTGTTCTTAGCAGGGAAGAACATGGACTACAGTGCTCAGTGAGGGACGACTTTATGCTAAGTTGGAAAAGTTTTGAAAGTTACGAATTTCCCAGAACTGAGGATGGACATTATACCATAAAAGTGCAATACCAAAAAAAATTACAAAAAAGTGATTCCATCATGATGAATTTTCATGAGTTTGAGAACATTTGGGCAAGTTGTTTTGCTTACCATGTGAAGTGCTATTTTGTGGTAAACCACTATATAGGAAACCGCAGTCTGCTGCACTTCTGTATGCAGTTAAAAAAGGCATGCTGACATATACCACCTTGATAAAGGCCAAAAGATTGTTATTTCGTTTACTTGGGGCCTATGTGCGTGCACCAAGACATTTTCATATGTCGATGTGATATGCCTCGGTGTTTGCAGAATTTGTACATTAAAAAGTGAGTATTATAATTATAGTGGATGCAGAGATTCTAGTAGTACCCCAGCCTCAGAGTCTAGGGTCCCAAAAGGTCTCTTTGGCACTTATAAAAAGACTAATACTAATAAAGACCGATGATAGTAGGGGGCCCATGAACCTCATGTTGGCTCCTGAAAGAAGTTCTAAAATAAAGACTAATCTGCAATGGTTAAAGGGAATCTGTCACTAGATACATGCTGAATGTAACACGAGCAGCATAAATCACATCCTGACTGCACAATCGCAGCTAGATATGCTTTACTTTAATACACCATTCGGTTTTAGCAAAGAAATCGTCAGCCTGGGACTGTAGGGAGAGATGTCACTAACACCACACATGGGATAGACCTGTCATTTACCCAAAGTGCGGCAGCCAGAAGCTCAACATGTGTTAGATGGAGTAGTCAGATCTTTCCGTATTGTCCCTAGTCGGTTCTTCAGGCTGTCTTCTAGGAAATGGGGCATATCAGAATAAAAATACTGGGCTACAAGTCAGACTTTGACTGGTAGTCTTTAATATACCTACACTTGGGAGTGTTATTGGGGTTTTCCAGGCAGATATTCCAAATATGCAAAACAGATTAGACCTTTGAGTGCAGCCACTTATAACATTAGTATCATGGGCGATTATGTAAAACTAGCCATTACAATTTCATTGATGGCCAAAGGATCTCCTAGAAAACAATTTACATCACTAACCCGCTGATTAACATACATGTTGTACTCTGCCAAAAATGTATATCCATATTTAGAGAGATTAGAGGATTCTAATCTCTCTGATGGCTCTCACATCATTCATTTGGAAGGGAAACATGGGCAGGCATTTTTTCTTTCCTTGGAACGTATTTCTGAAGGCATCTGAGAAGGTGCATAGTTATAGAAAATGTCAGAATCAGTCAACACGATATAATGGCTATGATTCAAATGGAAACAGTGCTGCAAATGAAACAAACAGCATCATGAGGTATACTGGCATTTGTAACACATATGACTCGTAAAAGCCCGTTATGACTCCACATCACATTGACGCAGTCTGTCACTTTAGGTGATTTTTTAGAATAACATATATGCGTATATGAGAAGTAACGCAATTACTGGCCATTTTCTGATTGGTGTCCTGCAATGTTCACCAATGTTCTTCTATGCAGGCTCTATCTTTTCAGTTCAGTTGTCCCTGAGCTAGTGGGTGGAGACTAGCTGATATGAAGTTTCTCATACATTGCACACCCCGACTTGAGGGATTTCTGATCTGTTGAGTCTATGTAGCCCATGTTCAGAAAGAGCTGGAAGAAGAACTTTATACAGTAGTATTGAACAGTAAAGCTGAGAATCCAGCTCTGAGGTGAGACAAAACACTTACTATAAAGCAAAATAACTTTCTGTTTGTCTCTCTGCTGCTCCTCACCCTCCCTTCTACACAGACTTCAATAGGCCGCTGTTACTGAATTCCTCTTTGAGTTAACAGTTTGTCAGTTCACAGTTCGTTCCATGGGTTTTTCAGAGTGAAAGAGTAGTTTGGGAGGCAGGGGAAGAATAGAATCATAATAATTATATAAAGAATTATATTTCTTTAATAAAATATTTGTCAAAATTTCTTATATTTACATGTAAAGGAAGCTGCCAGAAGCAGGTTTTGATGATTTGGTGCCCAAGTGCATTCAGCTTGGCAGAACATTCCTCAGACAGCCATCAAATACCTTATTGATAGCAGCCAAAGCTGTAAGTGTGTGGATTTCCGCTCTCATACTCGATACTGAATAAAATGAGATGTTTTGAAAATTTAATTTTATTTTTTTTTCATCATTTGCATATTGCTAACATCATGTCTATTAATCCTGTGATTTTCAGATTTCTGTGACTTTTCTTTCTTGGTACAATTTCAATGTTGAGTGTAGGAAGAGAATCAAAGGCACCCCGGTAATGATAGAGATCTACTAGAGCTACCAGATGCACAAAAACAGCTACTATTGTCCGACTGTCATGATTGTGGCCCTGTACTACCAACATGCCTTTATAAATATGTTACTATGCAAATAGCAGAAATATCAATTGATAAAACCATTAAAATTAATTGTTGGACACAGATAGAAGGTCTGTGGGTGGGATTATCAATCAATGCCACCTAATCTCACAGCAGAATGCATGTGTACTTGCTGAATTGTCTACTCAGACTTTTTTCCTTTTTAAACTGGGTAACATAAACCATTCTGGCACTAAGAACAACGAGAGGTGATGGATGGGTCTGATGAAATGGATGTCATTTCTTGATTAAATCAAACTTTATTGATGCCCGTCGTTTCGTTGTTTATAGCTCCGAAGGCTATTTCGGCTAGTTTTGAAGAAGCATTGTAGACAGAACACGATACTTACAATCTGTAAGGAAGAAAGCTGGATGTTGTGATGTGTCAGGATTTGCTTGTAGTAGTTCACGAGGCAACAGAAACAGGTTTATTAGGATTTTAGATCCTGAGGTGACACATGGTAACTAGTGTTGAGCGATACCTTCCGATATCGGAAAGTATCGGTATCGGTTTGGATCGGCCGATATTCAAAAAATATCGGATATCGCCGATACCGATACCCGATCCCAATGCAAGTCAATGGGACCAAAATATCGGAATTAAAATAAACCCTTTCTTTCCTTGTAGGTTCATTCTACCTGAAGGAAAACAACTAAGAATAATGTAGGATGTATGGGGGAGGTGGCGGAGACATTAAAGGCAATGAGGATTAGTCCAATCAAATAGAATAGCATGTTTTTTTTTTTTTTTTAAAGAAGTTCGGATTGAAAAAGATATTGAGTATGTAAATTTTTTTTATTTTGTCAGATATTGATGTTTCACTATTCCACGCCCTTCCCCTTCTTTTTTTTCTTTTTTTTTTTTTTCTTTTCCCACACTTTCATCTTCATCATCATCAGCATCCTTGACATCAACTTCTTCACCTTATTCATCTTCTTCTTCATCTTCTACCTATTTTTTTTTTTATTACATTCTTCATATTCATTTTCTTCAACTATTATTATTCTTCCTATTCTACATATTCTTTTTATTCCACTGTTATTATTCTTCCTATTCTACTTCTTCATCATATTCTCATTTGTGACAGGCATTCCCGTAGTTGTTATCTATAAAAGTTGGAAGATTACACCTTCCGTTCTGCCAGTCACAAAAGTTACATTTGTCCGCGTTCAGTTTGGCCTGCAGCATCAGGCTTTATCCAGGGGCACCACGAGGAGGAACGGACTCACCCCCATACACTGCTTAGTCTTCTTCTGCATATAATTTAGATAATATCTTTTGCTCTGATATTAAGTCTTATGCTTAATGTTCTTCTGCTCTTTGTTCTGCAGCCTCTTGTTCTTCTGCTTCTCGGTCTTCCATGTTGTCGTCTCCAGGGTCTTCGTCTCCAGTGTCGTCATCTCCGCCGTCGTCGTCTCAGCCGTCGTCGTCTCCGCCGTCGTCGTCGTCGTCGTCATCGGGGTGGTCTTCCGGGTCGTCGTCATCGGGGTGGTCTTCCGGGTTGTCGACGTTAGGGTCTTCAACTTGGAAATGTAGCAGAAGGTACAAGAAGGCTGAGAAAATGCCAAGAACCAGCTGATGGAACTGGAACTCGGATGGCTACCCGAAGGTTCAAGAGCCTATGGAACTACCGAGGACCAGCTGACGTTACTGGAACCCGGTTACTAAGCAGGAGGTACCCGTGCTAAAAAGCACTACCAAGGACCGCCTGACGTTGGCGGAACTCGGATACCCAGAAGGAGGCACCTAAGCCAAAGGCTCTGCCCGGAACCAGATGACGTTACTGGAACCAGGATGGGGAGCAGAAGGTACAAGAGCAAAAGACACTGCCGAGAACCAGCTGACGGTACTGGAACCCGGATGGGTAGCCGAATGTCCAAGAGCCAATGGAACTACCAAGGACCAGCTGACGTTACTGGAACCCGGTTACTAAGCAGGAGGTACCCGTGCCTGAAAGCACTACCAAGGACCACCTGACATTGGTGGAACTTGGATACCCAGAAGGAGGCACCTAAGCCAAAGGCTCTGCCCGGAACCAGCTGACGGTACTGGAACCAGGATGGGGAGCAGAAGGTACAAGAGCAAAAGACACTGCCGAGAACCAGCTGACGGTGCTGGAACCAGGTGGTGGACCCGAAGGCCCACAGGAGAGGAGAGAACAGCTAGGCCGCGAGGCAGCCGCAGTTACCGAACCCCAACAGTCCTACAGGGGGAGCTGGGCCTACTGGCACTACAGAACTAGCCTTGACTACCAGTTCACGCAGCCCACATAGGAAGCTCCTAAACTGGAGGCACCCTGGAGTTGGCTAACTCGACCGCCCCACGACGGGGCAAGCATAGGCGTCTCAGTGAAGTTGACACAACCCGGAAACAGCTGACGGTGCTGAAACCAGGCTTGGCACGAGGGAGTACCTGTGACAAGAACACTGCCGAGAACCAGCTGGCGGTGCTGGAACCCGGATGCGTTGCCCCAGTGTGCAAGAGCCAATGGCACGACCGAGGACCAGCTGACGGTGCTGGAACCCGGTTACTAAGCTGTAGGTGCCCGCGCTTAAAAGCACTACCAAGGACCGCCTGGCGTTGGCGGAACTCGGATACCCAGGAGGAGGCACCTAAGCCAAAGGCTCGGCCCGGAACCAGCTGACGGTGCTGGAACCAGGTGGTGGACCCCAAGGCCCACAGGAGAGGAGAGAACAGCTAGGCCGCGAGGCAGCCGCAGTTACCGAACCCCAACAGTCCTACAGGGGGAGCTGGGCCTACTGGCACTACAGAACCAGCCTTGACTACCAGTTCACGCAGCCCACATAGGAAGCTCCTAAACTGGAGGCACCCTGGAGTTGGCTAACTCGACCGCCCCACGACGGGGCAAGCATAGGCGTCTCAGTGAAGTTGACACAACCCGGAAACAGCTGACGGTGCTGAAACCAGGCTTGGCACGAGGGAGTACCTGTGACAAGAACACTGCCGAGAACCAGCTGGCGGTGCTGGAACCCGGATGCGTTGCCCCAGTGTGCAAGAGCCAATGGCACGACCGAGGACCAGCTGACGGTGCTGGAACCCGGTTACTAAGCTGTAGGTGCCCGCGCTTAAAAGCACTACCAAGGACCGCCTGGCGTTGGCGGAACTCGGATACCCAGGAGGAGGCACCTTAGCCAAAGGCTCGGCCCGGAACCAGCTGACGGTGCTGGAACCAGGTGGTGGACCCCAAGGCCCACAGGAGAGGAGAGAACAGCTAGGCCGCGAGGCAGCCGCAGTTACCGAACCCCAACAGTCCTACAGGGGGAGCTGGGCCTACTGGCACTACAGAACCAGCCTTGACTACCAGTTCACGCAGCCCACATAGGAAGCTCCTAAACTGGAGGCACCCTGGAGTTGGCTAACTCGACCGCCCCACGACGGGGCAAGCATAGGCGTCTCAGTGAAGTTGACACAACCCGGAAACAGCTGACGGTGCTGAAACCAGGCTTGGCACGAGGGAGTACCTGTGACAAGAACACTGCCGAGAACCAGCTGGCGGTGCTGGAACCCGGATGCGTTGCCCCAGTGTGCAAGAGCCAATGGCACGACCGAGGACCAGCTGACGGTGCTGGAACCCGGTTACTAAGCTGTAGGTGCCCGCGCTTAAAAGCACTACCAAGGACCGCCTGGCGTTGGCGGAACTCGGATACCCAGGAGGAGGCACCTTAGCCAAAGGCTCGGCCCGGAACCAGCTGACGGTGCTGGAACCAGGTGGTGGACCCCAAGGCCCACAGGAGAGGAGAGAACAGCTAGGCCGCGAGGCAGCCGCAGTTACCGAACCCCAACAGTCCTACAGGGGGAGCTGGGCCTACTGGCACTACAGAACCAGCCTTGACTACCAGTTCACGCAGCCCACATAGGAAGCTCCTAAACTGGAGGCACCCTGGAGTTGGCTAACTCGACCGCCCCACGACGGGGCAAGCATAGGCGTCTCAGTGAAGTTGACACAACCCGGAAACAGCTGACGGTGCTGAAACCAGGCTTGGCACGAGGGAGTACCTGTGACAAGAACACTGCCGAGAACCAGCTGGCGGTGCTGGAACCCGGATGCGTTGCCCCAGTGTGCAAGAGCCAATGGCACGACCGAGGACCAGCTGACGGTGCTGGAACCCGGTTACTAAGCTGTAGCTGCCCGCGCTTAAAAGCACTACCAAGGACCGCCTGGCGTTGGCGGAACTCGGATACCCAGGAGGAGGCACCTTAGCCAAAGGCTCGGCCCGGAACCAGCTGACGGTGCTGGAACCAGGTGGTGGACCCCAAGGCCCACAGGAGAGGAGAGAACAGCTAGGCCGCGAGGCAGCCGCAGTTACCGAACCCCAACAGTCCTACAGGGGGAGCTGGGCCTACTGGCACTACAGAACCAGCCTTGACTACCAGTTCACGCAGCCCACATAGGAAGCTCCTAAACTGGAGGCACCCTGGAGTTGGCTAACTCGACCGCCCCACGACGGGGCAAGCATAGGCGTCTCAGTGAAGTTGACACAACCCGGAAACAGCTGACGGTGCTGAAACCAGGCTTGGCACGAGGGAGTACCTGTGACAAGAACACTGCCGAGAACCAGCTGGCGGTGCTGGAACCCGGATGCGTTGCCCCAGTGTGCAAGAGCCAATGGCACGACCGAGGACCAGCTGACGGTGCTGGAACCCGGTTACTAAGCTGTAGGTGCCCGCGCTTAAAAGCACTACCAAGGACCGCCTGGCGTTGGCGGAACTCGGATACCCAGGAGGAGGCACCTTAGCCAAAGGCTCGGCCCGGAACCAGCTGACGGTGCTGGAACCAGGTGGTGGACCCCAAGGCCCACAGGAGAGGAGAGAACAGCTAGGCCGCGAGGCAGCCGCAGTTACCGAACCCCAACAGTCCTACAGGGGGAGCTGGGCCTACTGGCACTACAGAACCAGCCTTGACTACCAGTTCACGCAGCCCACATAGGAAGCTCCTAAACTGGAGGCACCCTGGAGTTGGCTAACTCGACCGCCCCACGACGGGGCAAGCATAGGCGTCTCAGTGAAGTTGACACAACCCGGAAACAGCTGACGGTGCTGAAACCAGGCTTGGCACGAGGGAGTACCTGTGACAAGAACACTGCCGAGAACCAGCTGGCGGTGCTGGAACCCGGATGCGTTGCCCCAGTGTGCAAGAGCCAATGGCACGACCGAGGACCAGCTGACGGTGCTGGAACCCGGTTACTAAGCTGTAGGTGCCCGCGCTTAAAAGCACTACCAAGGACCGCCTGGCGTTGGCGGAACTCGGATACCCAGGAGGAGGCACCTAAGCCAAAGGCTCGGCCCGGAACCAGCTGACGGTGCTGGAACCAGGTGGTGGACCCCAAGGCCCACAGGAGAGGAGAGAACAGCTAGGCCGCGAGGCAGCCGCAGTTACCGAACCCCAACAGTCCTACAGGGGGAGCTGGGCCTACTGGCACTACAGAACCAGCCTTGACTACCAGTTCACGCAGCCCACATAGGAAGCTCCTAAACTGGAGGCACCCTGGAGTTGGCTAACTCGACCGCCCCACGACGGGGCAAGCATAGGCGTCTCAGTGAAGTTGACACAACCCGGAAACAGCTGACGGTGCTGAAACCAGGCTTGGCACGAGGGAGTACCTGTGACAAGAACACTGCCGAGAACCAGCTGGCGGTGCTGGAACCCGGATGCGTTGCCCCAGTGTGCAAGAGCCAATGGCACGACCGAGGACCAGCTGACGGTGCTGGAACCCGGTTACTAAGCTGTAGGTGCCCGCGCTTAAAAGCACTACCAAGGACCGCCTGGCGTTGGCGGAACTCGGATACCCAGGAGGAGGCACCTTAGCCAAAGGCTCGGCCCGGAACCAGCTGACGGTGCTGGAACCAGGTGGTGGACCCCAAGGCCCACAGGAGAGGAGAGAACAGCTAGGCCGCGAGGCAGCCGCAGTTACCGAACCCCAACAGTCCTACAGGGGGAGCTGGGCCTACTGGCACTACAGAACCAGCCTTGACTACCAGTTCACGCAGCCCACATAGAAAGCTCCTAAACTGGAGGCACCCTGGAGTTGGCTAACTCGACCGCCCCACGACGGGGCAAGCATAGGCGTCTCAGTGAAGTTGACACAACCCGGAAACAGCTGACGGTGCTGAAACCAGGCTTGGCACGAGGGAGTACCTGTGACAAGAACACTGCCGAGAACCAGCTGGCGGTGCTGGAACCCGGATGCGTTGCCCCAGTGTGCAAGAGCCAATGGCACGACCGAGGACCAGCTGACGGTGCTGGAACCCGGTTACTAAGCTGTAGGTGCCCGCGCTTAAAAGCACTACCAAGGACCGCCTGGCGTTGGCGGAACTCGGATACCCAGGAGGAGGCACCTTAGCCAAAGGCTCGGCCCGGAACCAGCTGACGGTGCTGGAACCAGGTGGTGGACCCCAAGGCCCACAGGAGAGGAGAGAACAGCTAGGCCGCGAGGCAGCCGCAGTTACCGAACCCCAACAGTCCTACAGGGGGAGCTGGGCCTACTGGCACTACAGAACCAGCCTTGACTACCAGTTCACGCAGCCCACATAGGAAGCTCCTAAACTGGAGGCACCCTGGAGTTGGCTAACTCGACCGCCCCACGACGGGGCAAGCATAGGCGTCTCAGTGAAGTTGACACAACCCGGAAACAGCTGACGGTGCTGAAACCAGGCTTGGCACGAGGGAGTACCTGTGACAAGAACACTGCCGAGAACCAGCTGGCGGTGCTGGAACCCGGATGCGTTGCCCCAGTGTGCAAGAGCCAATGGCACGACCGAGGACCAGCTGACGGTGCTGGAACCCGGTTACTAAGCTGTAGGTGCCCGCGCTTAAAAGCACTACCAAGGACCGCCTGGCGTTGGCGGAACTCGGATACCCAGGAGGAGGCACCTAAGCCAAAGGCTCGGCCCGGAACCAGCTGACGGTGCTGGAACCAGGTGGTGGACCCCAAGGCCCACAGGAGAGGAGAGAACAGCTAGGCCGCGAGGCAGCCGCAGTTACCGAACCCCAACAGTCCTACAGGGGGAGCTGGGCCTACTGGCACTACAGAACCAGCCTTGACTACCAGTTCACGCAGCCCACATAGGAAGCTCCTAAACTGGAGGCACCCTGGAGTTGGCTAACTCGACCGCCCCACGACGGGGCAAGCATAGGCGTCTCAGTGAAGTTGACACAACCCGGAAACAGCTGACGGTGCTGAAACCAGGCTTGGCACGAGGGAGTACCTGTGACAAGAACACTGCCGAGAACCAGCTGGCGGTGCTGGAACCCGGATGCGTTGCCTTGCCTATTAAAGATTGTCTTCCTAGAGCCCCAACTAGCGGTGTTGGAGCAAAGGGTAAGCAGGGGGAGATGAGTGTAGGCCGAAGCCTGCACTGGAGGCAGCTTTGTGTCTGCGTTGCGTTTGCAGGACACTTTGCCGGCTACACACTGGGGGAACAGCTGGCGTTGCTGAACCCCACTAACACAATGGCGTGTGTTTTTATCTGTGCAGCTAGCACTTGCGGGCAAAAACTTGCGATGTTAGAGCCCGTGTTGAAGCAGGAGGAGGAGGAGAGGAGCAGAGTGTAGGCCGAAGCCTAGTTGAACCAATTTCAAAGGAAACCTTTAACCCCCCCCCTCAGGTGTTACAAAGTACAAGAGACACACCTTGTGCAGTATTAATGCTGCACAAGTGAAAGGTTGCTCTATTAATTTGTCTACTTGCACACGCTGAATGAAAGACATACACAATTTACCCCATTCTACAGTCAAACTGTAGTGGATGCGTGACTTGGTTTTTTGATGAGACGCAGCACAGGTGTCCAAAATAACGCCTTGGTGCTTGGCGCAGCTTCCTGAGCGTTGTTATTTGCTGTACAGGAGTCTGCGCTCTTGTGTTATCCCTTGGCAATGCCCTGTTAGCGCTGCCCATCTTATGACCTCATTTCATGTTGGCCGGTGCGGTTAACGATGGCCATAAATCCCAGACCCACAGTGTCTTTTCATAAAGCCACACTGCGGTGCTGGGATTCGTGGCCTTGAGCAGTAAATATTTTGGCCGCTCACACACGTCCTTACACCTGCTTCAGACTGGGCGGCCTCTGCTGATCCCTTCTCGCATGCCGCGGCCATGAGGCTGCACAGTCTGAAGAAGGCGGAAGGAGATGAGTTAAGACAGGCGAAGATATGCACTGCTCGTGCCCATCAATCACACCCTCGCAGTCAAAATAATTAAGACAACGAGGAGCATTTTATTCAGGCAGGGCGGACGAACAGGCGCAAGTAGCCAACCAATGATGTCAGAAGACGGGAAGCGCTACCAAGGGGGGTGCTGCGTATCATTAGAAAGGAAAGTCACACCTCAGGGACAGTGGAATGGTCTCAAAGAGACACATTTTGTACGTGTTGAGTTCCACGTGGGCAAGGAGAAAACGTCAGCCACCTTGTACAAATGCAGCAGTACTGCTGTACAAGGTGGCTGTTATACATAGAAACACCTGGGGGTGGTGGCCAGGCTCCCTTCAATTTCAGTTCATGTGCCTGCGTGGCGTTTGCAGGTCACGTTGCAAGCTGCACAGCAGGGGAACAGCTAGCGGTGCTGAACCCCACTAACACATTGGCTGGTGTTTTTCTCTGTGCAGCTAGCATGTCCGGGCAGAAACTGGCGTTGTTTGAGCCCAGGGTCACCAGGAGGAGGAGAGGAGCAAAGTGTAGGCCGAAGCCTGCACTGGTGGCAGCTTTTGTTCTGTTGTGCCAGCGTGGCTTGTGCTGGACACGTTGCCGACTACACAGCAGGGGAACAGCTGGCGGTGCTGAACCCCACTAACACATTGGCTGGTGTTTTTCTCTGTGCAGCTAGCATTTCCGGGCAAAAACTAGCGGTGTTTGAGCCCAGGGTCAGCAGGAGGAGTAGAGGAGCAGAGTGTTGGCCAAAGCCTAGTTGAACCAATTTCAAAGGTTACCTTTAACCCCCCCCTCAGGTGTTGCAAGGTACAAGAGCCACACCTTGAACAGCATTATTGATGCACAAGTCAAAGGTTGCTCTATTTAATTTTGCTCCTTGCACACGCTGAATTAAACACGTACACTATTTAGCCCATTATACTGTCAAACAGTTGTGGAGGCGTGACTTGTCTTTTTAACGAGACGCAGCACAGGTGTCAAAATTTGCACCTAGGTACTGGGCGCAGATTCCTGAGCGTTGTTATTTGCTGTACAGGAGTCTGCGCTCTTGTGTTATCCCTTGGCAATACCCTGTTAGTGCAGGCCGTCTCATGACCTCATTTCATGTTGGCCGGTGCGGTTAACGATGGCCATAAATCCCAGACCCACAGTGGCTTTTCCTAAAGTCACACTGCGGTGCTGGGATTCGTGGCCTTGTGCAGTAAATATGTTCGCCGCTCACACACGTCCTTACACCTGCTTCAGACTGGGCGGCCTCTGCTGATCCCTTCTCGCATGCCGCGGCCATGAGGCTGCACAGTCTGAAGAAGGCGGAAGGAGATGAGTTAAGACAGGCGAAGATATGCACTGCTCGTGCCCATCAATCACACCCTCGCAGTCAAAATAATTAAGACAACGAGGAGCATTTTATTCAGGCAGGGCGGACGAACAGGCGCAAGTAGCCAACCAATGATGTCAGAAGACGGGAAGCGCTACCAAGGGGGGTGCTGCGTATCATTAGAAAGGAAAGTCACACCTCAGGGACAGTGGAATGGTCTCAAAGAGACACATTTTGTACGTGTTGAGTTCCACGTGGGCAAGGAGAAAACGTCAGCCACCTTGTACAAATGCAGCAGTACTGCTGTACAAGGTGGCTGTTATACATAGAAACACCTGGGGGTGGTGGCCAGGCTCCCTTCAATTTCAGTTCATGTGCCTGCGTGGCGTTTGCAGGTCACGTTGCAAGCTGCACAGCAGGGGAACAGCTGGCGGTGCTGAACCCCACTAACACATTGGCTGGTGTTTTTCTCTGTGCAGCTAGCATGTCCGGGCAGAAACTGGCGTTGTTTGAGCCCAGGGTCAGCAGGAGGAGGAGAGGAGCAGAGTGTAGGCCGAAGCCTGCACTGGTGGCAGCTTTTGTTCTGTTGTGCCAGCGTGGCTTGTGCTGGACACGTTGCCGACTACACAGCAGGGGAACAGCTGGCGGTGCTGAACCCCACTGACACATCACCTAGTGTTTTTTTCTGTGTAGACAACACTTCCAGGTGGCAACTGACAGTGTTGAAACCCAGGGAATCAAAGAGGAGCAGAGTGTAGGCCGAAGCCTGCAGTGGAGCAAGTTGAAAGGGAACCTTTAACCCCCCCCCCCAGGCATTTGTTGCTGAAAGAGCCATCTTGTACAGCAGTAATACTGCACATGGAAAATGGTGGCTCCGAAAATTATGCTCCTTGCAAACGCTGAAGTACACACTCATATAATGTGTCCCCTCACACCGTCAAACCATCCCGGAAGTGGGACTTTCCTTTGTAATGTGACACAGCACAGCCGTCATTCCAACCCCCTTGGTGCCGGGCACCACCTCCTCAACGTTGTTTGGTTCTGTCACGGAGCCCGCACTGTAATGTTATCCCTTGGCCATGCACAGTTAGCGGTGCCCGTCTTCTGACATCATGTAGGTGTCAGGCTGGCAGTGCCTGTGCGTCCAAGCTGCCCGAGATCCAACCTTGCAGTGTCATCTAATGTAGTCCCACTGCGGGCCAGGGATCCATGGGCATGCGCAGTGCATATCATCGCCTCTCACTCACCTCCTTCCTGCTTCTTCAGACTGTGCGGCGTCACGGCCGTGGCATGCTATTAGGGATCAGCTGACGCCGCCTAGTCTGAAGAAGCGTGAAGAAGGGGAGTGAGAGGCTAGTATATGCACTGCGCATGGCCATGGATACCAGGCCCACTGTGGGATCACATTAGACGACACTGCGAGGTGTGATTTCGGGCAGCGTGGACGCACAGGCGCAGCCAGGACGACAACAAATGATGTCAGAGGACGGGCAGCGCAAACTGTGCATGGCCAAGGGATAACATAACAGCGCAGGGTCCATGACGGAATCAAACAACGCTAAGGAGGCAGCGCACGGTGCCAAGGGGGTAGCAATGACGGCTGTGCTGCGTCACATTACAAAGGAAAGTCCCACCTCCGGGACGGTTGGACGGTGTGAGGGGACACATTACATGAGTGTGTAGTTCAGCGTTTGCAAGGAGCATAATTTCAAGAGCGACCTTTCCCTTGTGCAGTATTAGTGCTGCACATGGTGGCTCTTTCAGTAACAAACGCCTAGGGGGGGGGGACAGGTCCCCTTACATTTTAGTTGTGCCAGCGTGGCGGTCGCATGACACGTTGCCGGATACACAGCTGGGGATCAGCTGACGTTACTGAACCCCAATAACAGAGGAGCGACTGTTGACTGTGCACACAGCACTTCCAGGCACCAACTGGCGGTGTTAGAGCCCAGGGACAGCAGGAGGAGCAGATTGGAGGTATTGCCGCACACACAGCTGGGGATCAGCTGACGTTACTGAACCCCAATAACAGAGGAGCGACTGTTGACTGTGCACACAGCACTTTCAGGCACCAACTGGCGGTGTTAGAGCCCAGGGACAGCAGGAGGAGCAGATTGGAGGTATTGCCGCACACACAGCTGGGGATCAGCTGACGTTACTGAACCCCAATAACAGAGGAGCGACTGTTGACTGTGCACACAGCACTTCCAGGCACCAACTGGCGGTGTTAGAGCCCAGGGACAGCAGGAGGAGCAGAGGAACAGAGTGTAGGCCGAAGCCTGATTGGAGCAAGTTGAAAGGAAACCTTTAACCCCCCCCCCCAAGACGTTTGTAGCTGAAAGAGCCATGTTGTGCAGCACTAAGGATGCAAAAGGAAAAGGTTGCTCTTTTAATTATGCTCCTTGCAAACACCGAAGTAAACACTAAAAATGTGTCCCTTTATACCGTTAAACCGTTCCGGAGGTGCGAATTTCCTTCGTAATGGGACACAGCACAGCTGTCATTCCTATCCCCTTGATGCCGTGCGCTGCCTCCTCAGCGTTGTTTTAAGCTGCCACGGAGCCTGCGCTGTTCTGTTAGCCCTTGGCCATGCCCAATTAGCGCTGCCTGTCTTCTGACATAATTTGGTGTCAGGCTGTCAGTGCCTGTGCGTCCACGCTGCTCCAGATCCCACCTCGCAGTCTCATCTAACGTAATCCCACTGCGGGCCTTGGAACCATGGGCATGCACAGTGCATAACCTCGACTCTCACTCCCCTCCTTCCCTCTTCTTCAGACTGTGCGGTGTCACGGCCGTGGCATGCTAGGGATCAGCTGACGGCGCACAGTCTAAAGAAGGCGGAGGGAAATGAGCGAGAGCCCGAGGGGAAGATATGCACTGCGCATGCCCATGGATCCCAGGCCCGCAGTGTGACTCAATCAGAAGACACTGCGAGGCGGGATCTCGGGCACCGCGGCCGCACAGGCGCAGCCAGCCTGACACCAAATTATGTCAGAAGACAGGCAGCGCAAATAGGGCATGCCCAAGGGATAACAGAACAGCGCAGGCTCCGTGACAGCTTAAAACAACGCTGAGGAGGCAGCGCATGGCACCAAGGGGGTAGGAATGACGGCTGTGCTGCGTCACATTACGAAGGAAAGTCCCAGCTCCGGGACGGTATAACGGTATCAGTGAACACATTTTATAAGTGTTAAGTTCTGCGTGTGCAAAGAGCTAAAAAAAAAGAGCTACCTTTTCCTTGTGCAGCATTACTGCTGCACAAGATGGCTCTTTCAGTAACAAACGACGGGGGGGGGGGGGGGGACAGGTTCCCTTACATTTAGGTTGTTGTGCCAGCGTGGCGGTCGCAGGACACATTGCCGGCTACACAGCTGGGGATCAGCTGACGTTACTGAAACCCAATAACACTGGGTCGTATGTTTTTACTGTGCAGCCTGCACTTCTGAGCCGCAACTGGCGGTGTTGGAGCCCAGGAATAGCAGTTCAGGTGGTAGAAAGATGAACACAGCAGGAGACCTGGATGACACCCAATTACTTAATCAGGCAGAGGAGTGGCAAATTCCTGCGAGATCCAGGCCTGGTTCATTTTCAGGAAAGTAAGCCGGTCAACGTTATCGGAGGATAGTCGCATGCGACGGTCTGTTAGTACACCACCTGCGGCACTAAAGACACGTTCCGATAAGACACTAGCCGCAGGGCAAGCCAGCACCTCCAATGCATACTGGCTTAGCTCTGGCCATGTATCCAGCTTAGAGACCCAAAACTTGAACGGGGAAGAGCCGTCTGGGAGTACAGTAAGAGGGCAAGCCATGTAGTCTGTCACCATCTGACGGAACCGTTGCCTCCTGCTGACTGGAGCCGCCGGTGATGGTGTAGACATTTGGGGCGGGCACACAAAAGTGTGCCAGAGTTGTGCCATACTGGGCTTGCCTTGGGCAGAGGCACTGCTTCTGCTCCCTCTTTGGGCAGAGCCTCCCCCACTGCCTCGACGCACTGAGCTGCTTTGTAAAGCACTAGCAGCACTCCTCTCAGTTGGACAGGAGAAGATGATGGAATTCACCAGTGTGTCGTGGTACTCCCGCAATTTACGCTCCCGGGTCAACGCAGGGATGAGGTTTTGGACGTTGTCCCGGTAGCGAGGATCGAGGAGGGTGAACACCCAATAATCAGGCATGTTGAGAATGTGGTCGATGCGGCGGTCGTTTCTCAGGCACTGCAGCATGAAATCCACCATGTGCTGCAGAGTGCCAACCGGCCCAGAAACGCTGTCCCCTGCTTGAGACATGATCTCTGCCCGCTCGTCATCACCCCACCCTCGCTGTACACACTGACCACTGGACAATTGTGTCGCTCCCTCCTCTGGACGGAGCTCTTCCTCCTCCATTGACTCCTCCTCATCCTCCTCACAAATTGGCCCCTGCGTACCCCTTTGTGAGGAACCACGTGGCGCTGACTCTCCAGAAGCTGATGGAAAAGGTGACTCCTCATCCTCCACCTCTTCCACCACATCATCCCTTAACCCTTGCAAAGTTTGCTGAAGCAGGCAGATAAGGGGGACAGTCATGCTGACTAGTGCATCATCTGCACTTGCCATCCGCGTGGAATAATCAAAAGGACGCAAAACCTGGCAGACGTCCTTCATAGTGGCCCACTCTGTGGTTGTGAAGTCTGATCGGCGCTGACTGCGACTTCTTTGCGCCTGATGCAGCTGGTACTCCATAACTGCTTGCTGCTGCTCACACAACCGCTCCAACATATGTAACGTGGAATTCCACCGGGTAGGTAGGTCACATATGATGCGGTGTTCCGGAAGGCGGAATCGGCGCTGCAGAGCAGCAATGCGGGATCTGGCCAAGCTGGAACGCCGCAAGTGAGCACACTCTAGGCGGACCTTGTGCAGCAGGGCATCAAGATCCGGATAGTCCCTCAGAAAACTCTGCACAACCAAATTGAGCACATGTGCCAGACATGGGATGTGAGTGAGGTTGCCAAGGGCCAAAGCTGCCACCAGATTTCGGCCATTGTCACACACTACCATGCCTGGCTGGAGATTCGCTGGCAGTAACCACACATCGCTCTCCTGCTTTATGGCATTCCAGAGCTCCTGCGCTGTGTGGCTTCGATGCCCCAATGAAACTAGTTTCAAGACGGCCTGCTGACGTTTGGCCACGGCTTTGCTCATGTCGGTCATAGGTAAACGTTCACGGGTCCATGTGGGGGTGGACTGTGACGGATCCTGCAGAGAGGAATCAGAGGAACTGGTGTAAGAGGAGGAGTCGATGCGTACAGACTGGATTCCTGCAATCCTTGGAGTGGGCAGGACACGTCCTGCGCCACTCGCACGATCTGTACCTGGCTCAACAACATTAACCCAATGGGCAGTGAGGGAAACATATCGCCCCTGTCCATGCTGACTGGTCCACGCATCGGTGGTGAGGTGGACCTTGCTACTGACGGCGTTCAGTAGCGCATGTTTTATGTTTGCCTCAACATGCCTGTGCAGGGCAGGGACAGCCTGCCTGCTGAAGTAAAAGCGGCTGGGCACCTTGTACTGTGGGACTGCCAATGCCATCAAGTCACGGAAGCTGTCAGTCTCCACCAGCCTGAACGAGAGCATTTCCAGGGACAACAGTTTGGCAATGCCTGCATTCAGAGCCTGTGCTCGGGGGTGGTTGGCCGAGAATGCCCGCCTTTTCTCCCATGCCTGTACTACCGATGGCTGTAGAGTAGACTGGGAGTGTGAGGATGACTGGGAAGGTGGTGCTGTGGGTGGAATTACACAAGGTCTCTGGGAGGAAGCCAAACCAGCTGTGCGTGAGCTGGAGGAAGAGGCAACACGAGCTGAAGAGGTGGTAGCTGCCGCTGTTGGTTGGCCTACATCTTCAGTGTGTTTCTGTAACTCCACCGCGTGCCTGGTCCGCACATGTTTCCACATATTTGTGGTATTGAGGTTGCTGACATTTTTCCCTCTTTTTACTTTATGATGACACAGCTTGCATTTGACAAAACAAATGTCATCTGCAACTGTGTCAAAAAAGGACCAGGCACTGCAAGTCTTGGGAGCGCCCTTTTTGGCTTTGGAAAGAGACAGGCTCCTAACGGGTGCCAAAGTGGAGGCTACAGGCTCCGCAGTCTTCCCCCTCCCTCTCCCTCTTTGGCCCGTAAGAGGAAGCTCTTCCTCTGAGCTGCTCCCACCACCTTCCTGTTCCTCACGCCACGATGGGTCAAGGACCTCATCATCTCCACTACCCTCTGCCACCAACTGCTCCTCCTGGGTAGTCTCAGCAGCACAGTACGCACGAGAAAGCGGCACCTGAGTTTCATCATCAGATGCGTACTGCGCTGTGGTCACCGGAGGCACTGGCCCACCTGCCTCTTCAGAGTCAGAGAGAAAAAGGTGTTGGGCATCACTGCACACTGCCTCTTCTTCCATTTCTCCAATGCTGCTTGGCTGGCCCCCTGTTTCCAAGCCAAGAGATTCAGAGAACAGAAGTAGAGACGGCTCCTGTCCTGGGCTCTCTGACTGCCTGGCCAATTTGGCAGGTGGTGAAGAGACAGATGGCTGCTCTCCAGTGCTCTGTGCCTGAGAGGATGTGGCACTAACTGAAGTCGATGCCGAGGCGTTAGCTGCCATCCACCCGACAACGGCTTCAATTTGGTCTTCACGCAGCAGCGGTGCACGGCGCTCTCCGACAAAGCTGCGCATGAAGGACTGTTCCCTGCTGAAACTGAGTGACGACGAGTCACCGGCGCCCGCAGCAGGCACAGAATCACCACGTCCTCTCCCTGCTCCTCTCCCTGCTCCGCGCCCACGCCCACGTGCCTTACTCCCTGCCCTCTTCATCTTGGTTGACAGATAAAGATAAGCAGAAAAGTACTAAGGCCTTAGTGTGCTTATTCCTGTAATGCTCCTCCTAACAGGTGTAAGAAACACTAATGTTGTAAATTGTGGACTAAACTTTATTATTTTTCAAATGTGGCCTACACAAGTGTAAGTTGTGTTTGGTGAACTTAACCTTTTTTTTGGTGCAGATCGGGCTACAGAGCTAGTTTAAATCACACGGAGACCGTGCAGACAGCCGTAAACGGCGCTGCAAGGCCAAGAAACCCTCCTCTAGGTTATCCTATATAGTGTTTTTCCACTATTTAGCTGGATACAAGTGGAAAGACACTAATAGGAATTTTTTTTTTCAAATTTTAAACAGGCTGCACTATTTGAAAAAAAGGAAAATTTTTCTCAAGGTATGAGCCAGTAACGAACCCTGAGCTGAATCCAACCGGCTATGGCTGCACACAGACTACAGGGCGAGCTGGGCTCACACGGAGACCGTGCAGACAGCCGTAAACGGCGCTGCAAGGCCAAAAAACCCTCCTCTAGGTTATCCTATATAGTGTTTTTCCACTATTTAGCTGGATACGAGTGGAAAGACACTAATAGGAATTTTTTTTTTCAAATTTTAAACAGGCTGCACTATTTGAAAAAAAGGAAAATTTTTCTCAAGGTATGAGCCAGTAACGAACCCTGAGCTGAATCCAACCGGCTATGGCTGCACACAGACTACAGGGCGAGCTGGGCTCACACGGAGACCGTGCAGACAGCCGTAAACGGCGCTGCAAGGCCAAAAAACCCTCCTCTAGGTTATCCTATATAGTGTTTTTCCACTATTTAGCTGGATACGAGTGGAAAGACACTAATAGGAATTTTTTTTTTCAAATTTTAAACAGGCTGCACTATTTGAAAAAAAGGAAAATTTTTCTCAAGGTATGAGCCAGTAACGAACCCTGAGCTGAATCCAACCGGCTATGGCTGCACACAGACTACAGGGCGAGCTGGGCTCACACGGAGACCGTGCAGACAGCCGTAAACGGCGCTGCAAGGCCCAAAAACCCCCCTCTAGGTTATCCTATGTAGTGTTTTTCCACAATAGAGCTGGAGACTGGTGGAAAAACACTAATAGGAAATTTGAGAAAAAATGTGCAGCAGGCTGCACTAAGAGCAAAAAAGAACAACTGTGTGAGGCAGTGTGAACCCCCCCTGAGCTGAATACAACCGGGTATATGGCTGCACACAGACTACAGAGTGAGCTGCACACACACACACACACACAGAGACCTTGCAGAACGCTGTTAAAACAGCGCTGCAAGGCAAGAGCAAGGTGAACAGTGAAGAACACACAGCGTTTTGCTAAATTAGCCTTTGGAAAGGAAAATAAAGCAATTAGCTAGCTCGACTGGCCCTCAGTTAGAACACAGCGTCCTGTCCCTAACTGAAATCACAGCAGAGTGAGCGCAAAATGGCGGCAGCGCTTTTTTATAGTGCAGAGTGACATCATTTCAGCAGCCAATCCCAGCCTTGCCAGTACTTACATGCCCACCATGCTAAACAGGATGTGCCCACACTTTCATTCATTCCTCATTGGCTGCTGCGTTCAATTTGAATTCTGGGAACTTCCGATTCCGGTATCCGATACGCGGGAAGTATCGGAATTCAGTATCGGAATTCCGATACCGCAAATATCGGCCGATACCCGATACTTGCGGTATCGGAATGCTCAACACTAATGGTAACCCCTGAGCCCAAAGTAGGTGATTATGAAGTGATAAAGTGAGTTGGCAATCATTTGAGAAAGACACTCATGATTAATAGACGGTCACGGACATGAAAAAGTCTTAAGTACTGGATTATTGGAAAGGCAATAGGGGGAGGGATTTTGGCATCTTTTAACTTGAGACTGTTTATTTTTTTACAACTAGCATCCCCGATAGGAGCATAAATAAAGGTTAATAAAGTTTGATAAAATTTTCATGTAGATATTCATACTTTGCAACAGCCCTGATTTTGTTTGGTCAATTCTGTGAACTAGACTACAAAAGGGTCATGTTTTAGTTAATTCAAAGTCATAATGTCTTTCTTTGCGGAAAGTGACATGCCAGTGTAAGGAGACCTATAGGCCATTCATGCAATGCTTTTCTGGGAAATTAAATATGCAAGTTGCCTATTCAGCAAGAAAGATGACTTGAACTCTAGTGCCACCTTGTGGAAGTAGCAATCCTAAAAGTCAATATCGGCCCTTTAAAGAGTCTTGCCATATCAATTAGGATAGTAAGCCAAACCAGAATCTCAATTTGCAGACGCATTTTTCGGAGGTTTGCCCCTCCTCAGTGAAAAGCATGAGATCTGATTTGGCTGTATGAGAGGCCTCTGACTGGGATCTAAGGGATGCCACACATGTCTGCACATTAAAATTCTGTCTTTGCTTTTATCCTAAGTCATATGGCAAGGCTCATTAAAGGATTGATATTGACTTTTAGGATTGCTACTTCCAATAAGTGGCACTAGAGTTCAAGTCATCTTCCTTTGTGAAGAGGAAATTTTCATATTTCATCTTCCAAAGGAGAATTGCATGGCCTATAAATCTCCATACACTGGCATGTCACTCTCCACAAGGACCCCAGTCAGAGGCCTCATATATGGCCAAATCAGATCTCATGTTTTGCATTGAGGAAGGGCAACACCCCAAAACATGTGTTTGCAAATTGAGATTCTGGTTTGGTCTTTATCCTTAGTCATTTGGTAAAGTTTGTTAAAGGGTTGATATTGACTTTTAGGATTGCTACGTACAATAGATGGCACTAGACTTCAAGTCCTCTTCCTCTGTAAAGAGGTAATTTACACAATGCCTAAGTTATGCTTGAGATCAGCCCTTTTAGGGGCATTCATAGCAGTGGGGCTTAAATGCAGCTCTGGCAAAAAATTAAGAGACCACTGCAAAATGTTCAGTTTGTCTGATTTTTCTTCTATAAACTTCTGACAACATGTCTCCGAATTACCAAGCAATAAATTTTGTATTTCTGAAAAGAAGAAATGGCCAAACATTTTAAAAAAAACAGTACTTTTAGACCTCAAATAATGCAAAGAAAACAAGTTCATAATCATTTAAAAACAACAATACTAACGTTTTAACTCAGGAAGAGTTCAGAAATCAATATTTTGTGGAGTACCCATGATTTTTAATCACAGCTTTCATGCGTCTTGGCACCAGTCTTTCACACTGCTTCTGGAGCAAAAATGTAAGCAGTTCTTCTTTGTTTGATGGCTTGTGACTATCCATCATTACATTCCAGAGGTTTTCAATGGGGATCAAGTCTGGAGATTGGGCTGCCCATGACAGGGTTTTGATGTGGTGGGCTCTTAATTTTTGCCAGAGCTGTATTCAAATTTTCATTCTAAATGCTGGTAAATTTGGGTAAGATCAACTTACATGCGTTATTATAGTTATCCTACTGACTCTTCTTGACGATCTAAGATCAAGAACCCCTTCCCCACCATGATGTTTGTTTATGTCAGAAGTTTTGACGGAGTTAAAAACCTAAGTTATTTTGGAAATCACCGGGACACCCCTTTGAGTTAATTTGAGTTATCATTCAAATATCTTCCAAACCGTTCTTCTATTATTTCTTCTGGAAATCTATGACTAAATTAGCAACTGGGTGTTACAATTCCCATAGTTGATAAGGTGTGTACGGATGGCACTTATTGGACAGTTTCAGAGTGTTTAAGAATATGCCCACCTGCTAATGGGGGAGTAACTCCCACTAGTTAATTTAGCTAAACACGTCCATATGGTATTAACCCCTTTACCCCCAAGGGTGGTTTGCACGTTAATGACCAGGCGAATTTTTACAATTCTGACCACTGTCCCTTTATGAGGTTATAACTCCGAAACGCTTCAACGGATCCTGGTGATTCTGACATTGTTTTCTCATGACATATTGTACTTCATGATAGTGGTAAAATTTCTTTGATAGTACCTGCGTTTATTTGTGAAAAAAACGGAAATTTGGCGAAAATTTTGAAAATTTCGCAATTTTCAAACTTTGAATTTTTATGCAATTAAATCACAGAGATATGTCACACAAAATACTTAATAAGTAACATTTCCCACATGTCTCCTTTACATCAGCATAATTTTGGAACCAATTTTTTTTTTTGTTAGGGAGTTATAAGGGTTAAAAGTTGACCAGCAATTTCTCATTTTTACAACACCATTTTTTTTTAGGGACCACGTCTCATTTGAAGTCATTTTGAGGGGTCTATATGATAGAAAATGCCCAAGTGTGACACCATTCTAAAAACTGCACCCCTCAAGGTGCTCAAAACCACATTCAAGAAGTTTATTAACCCTTCAGGTGTTTAATAGGAATTTTTGGAATGTTTAAATAAAAATGAACATTTAACTTTTTTACACAAAAAATTTACTTCAGCTCCAATTTGTTTTATTTTACCAAGGGTAACAGGAGAAATTGGACCCAAAAAGTTGTTGTCCAATTTGTCCTGAGTACGCTGATACCCCATATGTGGCAGTAAACCACTGTTTGGGCGCATGGGAGAGCTCGGAAGGGAAGGAGCGCTATTTGACTTTTCAATGCAAAATTGACAGGAATTGAGATGGGACGCCATGTTGCGTTTGGAGAGCCACTGATGTGCCTAAACATTGAAACCCCCCACAAGTGACACCATTTTGGAAAGTAGACCCCCTAAGGAACTTATCTAGAGGTGTGGTGAGCACTTTGACCCACCAAGTGCTTCACAGAAGTTTATAATGCAGAACCGTAAAAATAAAAAATCATATTTTTTCACAAAAATTATATTTTTGCCCCCAATTTTTTATTTTTCCAAGGGTAAGAGAAGAAATTGGACCTCAAAAGTTGTTGTCCAATTTGTCCCGAGTACGCTGATACCCCATATGTGGCAGTAAACCACTGTTTGGGCGCATGGGAGAGCTCGGAAGGGAAGGAGCGCCGTTTGACTTTTCAATGCAAAATTGACAGGAATTGAGATGGGACGCCATGTTGCGTTTGGAGAGCCACTGATGTGCCTAAACATTGAAACCCCCCACAAGTGACACCATTTTGGAAAGTAGACCCCCTAAGGAACTTATCTGGATGTGTGGTGAGCACTTTGACCCACCAAGGGCTTCACAGAAGTTTATAATGCAGAGCCATAAAAATAAAACAAAATTTTTTTCCCACAAAAATTATTTTTTAGCCCCCAGTTTTGTATTTTCCCTAGGGTAACAGGAGAAATTGGACCCCAAAAGTTGTTGTCCAATTTGTCCTGAGTACGCTGATACCCCATATGTGGGGGGGAACCACCGTTTGGGCGCATGGGAGGGTTCGGAAGGGAAGGAGCGCCATTTGGAATGCAGACTTAGATGGAATGGTCTGCAGGCGTCACATTGCGTTTGCAGAGCCCCTAATGTACCTAAACAGTAGAAACCCCCCACAAGTGACACCATTTTGGAAAGTAGACCCCCTAAGGAACTCATCTTGATGTGTTGTGAGAGCTTTGAACCCCCAAGTATTTCACTACAGTTTATAACGCAGAGCCATGCAAATAAAAAATATTTTTTTTTCCACAAAAATTATATTTTAGCCCCCAGTTTTGTATTTTTCCAAGGTTAGCAGGAGAAATTGCACCCTAAATGTTGTTGTCCAATTTGTCCTGAGTACGCTGATACCCGATATGTGGGGGGGAACCACCGTTTGGGCGCATGGGAGGGCTCGGAAGGGAAGGAGCATCATTTGGAATGCAGACTTAGATGGATTGGTCTGCAGGCGTCACATTGCGTTTGCAGAGCCCCTAATGTACCTAAACAGTAGAAACCCCCCACAAGTGACCCCATATTGGAAACTAGACCCCTCAATGAACTTATCTAGATGTGTTGTGAGAACTTTGAACCCCCAAGTGTTTCACTACAGTTTATAACGCAGAGCCGTGAAAATAAAAAATCTTTTTGTTTTCCCACAAAAATTATTTTTTAGCCCCCAGTTTTGTATTTTCCCAAGGGTAACAGGAGAAATTGGTCCACAAAAGTTGTTGTCCAATTTGTCCTGAGTACGCTGATACCCCATATGTTGGGGTAAACCCCTGTTTGGGCACACAGGAGAGCTCGGAAGGGAAGGAGCACTGTTTTACTTTTTCAACGCAGAATTGGCTGGAATTGAGATCGGACGCCATGTCGTGTTTGGAGAGCCCCTGATGTGCCGAAACAGTGGAAACCCCCCAATTATAACTGAAACCCTAATCTAAACACACCCCTAACCCTAATTCCAACGGTAACCCTAACCACACCTCTAACCCTGACACACCCCTAACCCTAATCCCAACCCTATTCCCAACTGTAAATGTAATCTAAACCCTAACCCTAACTTTAGCCCCAACCCTAACTGTAGCCCCAACCCTAACCCTAACCCTAGCCCTAACCCTAGCCCTAACCCTAACCCTAGCCCTAACCCTAGCCCTAACCCTAGCCCTAACCCTAGCCCTAACCCTAGCCCTAACCCTAGCCCTAGCCCTAACCCTAGCCCTAGCCCTAACCCTAGCCCTAACCCTAGCCCTAACCCTATCCCTAGCCCTAGCCCTAACCCTAGCCCTAACCCTAGCCCTAGCCCTAACCCTAGCCCTAACCCTAGCCCTAGCCCTAACCCTAGCCCTAACCCTAGCCCTAATGGGAAAATGGAAATAAATACATTTTTTTTTATTTTTCCCTAACTAAGGGGGTGATGAAGGGGGGTTTGATTTACTTTTATAGCGAGTTTTTTAGCGGATTTTTATGATTGGCAGCCGTCACACACTGAAAGACCCTTTTTATGGCAAAAAATATTTTTTGCAATACCACATTTTGAGAGCTATAATTTTTCCATATTTTGGTCCACAGAGTCATGTGAGGTCTTGTTTTTTGCGGGACGAGTTGACGTTTTTATTGAAAACATTTTTGGGCACGTGACATTTTTTTATCGCTTTTTATTCCGATTTTTGTGAGGAAGAATGACCAAAAGCCAGCTATTCATGAATTTCTATTGGGGGAGGCGTTTATACCGTTCCGCGTTTGGTAAAATTGATAAATCAGTTTTATTCTTCGGGTCAGTACGATTACAGCGATACCTCATTTATATCATTTTTTTATGGTTTGGTGCTTTTATACGATAAAAACTATTTTACAGAAAAAATAATTATTTTTGCATCGCTTTATTCTCAGGACTATAACTTTTTTATTTTTTTGCTGATGATGCTGTATGGCGGCTCTTTTTTTGCGGGACAATATGACGCTTTCAGCGGTACCATGGTTATTTATATCTGTCCTTTTGATCGCGTGTTATTCCACTTTTTGTTCGGCGGTATGATAATGAAGCGTTGTTTTTTGCCTCGTTTTTTTTTTTTTTTCTTACGGTGTTTACTGAAGGGGTTAACTAGTGGCCAGTTTTATAGGTCGGGCCGTTACGGACGCGGCGATACTAAATATGTGTACTTTTATTGTTTTTTTTTTTTATTTAGATGAAGAAATGTATTTATGGGAATAATATTTTTTTTTTTTTTTCATTATTTTGGAATATTTTTTTTATTTTTTTTACACATTTGGAAAATTTTTTTTTTACTTTTTTACTTTGTCCCGGGGGGGACATCACAGATCAGTGATCTGACAGTTTGCACAGCACTCTGTCAGATCACTGATCTGACATGCAGCGCTGCAGGCTTCACAGTGCCTGCTCTGAGCAGGCTCTGTGAAGCCACCTCCCTCCCTGCAGGACCCGGATCCGCGGCCATCTTGGATCCGGGGCTCGAGCAGGGAGGGAGGTGAGGAGACCCTCGCAGCAACGCGATCACATCGCGTTGCTGCGGGGGGCTCAGGGAAGCCCGCAGGGAGCCCCCTCCCTGCGCGGTGCTTCCCTGCACCGCCGGCACATCGCGATCATCTTTGATCGCGGTGTGCCAGGGGTTAATGTGCTGGGGGCGGTCCGTGACCGCTCCTGGCACATAGTGCCGGATGTCAGCTGCGATAAGCAGCTGACACCCGGCCGCGATCGGCCGCGCTCCCCCCGTGAGCGCGGCCGATCGGCTATGACGTACTATCCCGTCCAGGGTCAGATAAGCCCAGGGCACCTCGACGGGATAGTACGTCTAAGGTCACAGAGGGGTTAAAGAGCTATGACAAAAATAAAACAGACTTGTTCTTGAAAAGAGAAATTTTGCAGTAAGAAATAATATTAGTAATATAGCAATAATAATTTTAATTTCTATAGTGCCAACATATTCTGCAGCATTTTACATTTCAGAGGGGAATTGTGCAGACAATAAAGAAATTACTGAGTAACACATTCAAAAGATACCAAGAGGAGTGAGGTGCTTTTTCACAAGCTACAATCTGTAAGGGGAGACAAAAAAAGTAAATGGTGAAAAGTGCTTGTACTGTATGGTCCAGCCATCACTATAATAAAGAGGGTATTCAAGTCCCACTTCTCTTTCATTGGTTACCTAAGACAGAGTAGTTCTGCCATATTGTGATATCTGTCGGGATTGTATAGGCTTTGAAGCTATTCTCTAGTTGAAACTTTGTATTCCACTTCACATTGGACAGGCGTAACAACAAACCCAATGATTATCACAAACCACCTCCTGCTGCCATTTCTCCATGTTACTACTTGGTTCTCTGTGTTGTAAAGTACTGTCTCAGATTTTGCTATGGAGAATGTTGATATTAACTCAAATGCATACTCCCCTTCAACTGCCCTCTGACAGAATGCAGAATGGAGGACCATCGGCAGAAGGCAGCTTGGGGTGGGTGCCAGGTACATGTCCAAAGTACAGTGCAACTTTTTAAAGTAATTTAAAGGAACTTTGTAGAAACTTTGTAGACAAGATTTCCCCCTTCCTAAACTATTTATATGTGCATGTAGCTCTTTCAAAGACAAATCCATCATTACCTTCACATGACCACTCTGTTCCTCAATTACCAACATTTGAATTAAAATGTAAATAAAGCAGAAGAACTATTTGTAGATCTGGAGCATCTGTCACTCCAGGTCTATTCCCTGCCCAGAGCCTTCTGCTGCTTAACTGATAGCCTCTATGCTGTGTGACTTTAGGCAAAGGAGCTGCATGCAGAAGGAGCCTGGGTGGGGAATAGAGCTGGAGTGGCAGAGTCTTCAGACCTACAAATGGCTCTTCAGCCTTGCAAAAGTATTCGGCCCCCTGGAACTTTTCAACCTTTTCCCACATATCATGCCACAAACATAAAGATACCAAATGTAAATTTTTGGTGAAGAATCAACAACAAGTGGAATACAATTGTGAAGTTGAACGAAATTTATTGCTTATTTAAATTTTTTGTGGAAATTAAAAAACTGAAAACTGGGGCGTGCAATATTATTCGGCCCCTTTAACTTAAATACTTTGTTGCGCCACCTTTTGCTGCGATTACAGCTGCAAGTCGCTTGGGGTATGTCTCTATCAGTTTTGTACATCGAGAGACTGAAATTCTTGCCCATTCTTCCTTGGAAAACAGCTCGAGCTCAGTGAGGTTTGATGGAGATCGTTTGTGAACAGCAGTTTTCAGCTCTTTCCACAGATTCTCGATTGGATTGAGGTCTGGACTTTGACTTGGCCATTCTAACACCTGGATACATTTATTTGTGAACCATTCCATTGTAGATTTTGCTTTATGTTTGGGATCATTGTCTTGCTGGAAGACAAATCTCCGTCCTAGTCTCAGGTCTTTGCAGACTCTAACAGGTTTTCTTCAAGAATGGTCCTGTATTTGGCTCCATCCATCTTCCCATCAATTTTAACAATCTTCCCTGTCCCTGCTGAAGAAAAGCAGGCCCAAACCATGATGCTACCACCACCATGTTTGACAGTGGGGATGGTGTGTTCAGGGTGATGAGCTGTGTTGCCTTTACGCCAAACATATCATTTGGCATTGTTGCCAAAAAGTTAGATTTTGGTTTCATCTGAGCAGAGCACCTTCTTCCACATGTTTGGCGTGTCTCCAAGGTGGCTTGTTGAAAACTATAAACAACTTTATGGATATCTTTGAGAAATGGCTTTCTTCTTGCCACTTTTCCATAAAGGCCAGATTTGTGCAGTGTACGACTGATTGTTCTCCTATGGACAGACTGTCCCACCTCAGTTGTAGATCTCTGCAGCTCATCCAGAGTGATCATGGGCCTCTTGGCTGCATCTGTGATCAGTCTTCTCCTTGTTTGAGATGAAAATTTAGAGGGATGACCGAGTCTTGGTAGATTTGCAGTGGTATGATACTCCTTCCATTTCAATATGATTGCTTGCACAATGCTCCTTGGGATGTTTAAAGTTTTGGAAATAATTTTTTATCCAAATCCAGCTTTAAACTTCTCCTCAACGGAATCACGGACCTGCCTGTTGTGTTCCTTGGTCTCCATGATGCTCTCTGTTCTTCAAACAGAACCCTGAGACTATCACAGAGCAGGTGCATTTATACGGAGACTTGATTACACACAGGTGGATTATATTTATCATCATTAGGCATTTAGGACAACATTGGATCATTCAGAGATCCACAATGAACTTCTGGAATGAGTTTGTTGCACTGAAAGTAAAGTGGCTGAATAATATTGCCCGCTTCACTTTTCAGTTTTTGAATTTCCACAAAAATTTAAAATAACCAATACATTTCGTTCAACTTCACAATTGTGTTCCACTTGTTGTTGATTCTTCACCAAAAAATTTCATTTGGTATCTTTATGTTTGAAGCATGATATGTGGGAAAAGGTTGAAAAGTTCCAGGGGGACGAATACTTTTTGCAAGGCACTGTATCACTCCAATTCCTAATTTCTTAGTACACAAACATAGTTTAGATTTCCTTTGACTCAAGGAGGTGTTGAAATACTCTGCATTAGGCTGCTGGTTGTTAGACAGCATGTCCAAACCAAAATGACTGTCAATGACAGTCTTCTCTTTTTTTTTTTTTTTAGATTAGATTGAGCCATGGAGAACCATTCTGCCCACATGTAACATATAACACTATTAATTCACAATGGATAAGAAGAATCGTGCTCTGTTCTCAGCCCAATGATTGTGTTGGTGCATTATTATTGACCTTTCCTGGCTGGTACAGCCAACCAGTATGACATGAAACACATGAAAGCCAGATAATTCCAGTGGGTACAAGAGGTTCTCTATCTCTGAAGCTTTATCAATCTCTTTATTAACATAGCAATGAATTACAAAATGCCATTTTTCATATTGTAAAAGCAGCAAACTCTCCGGCAGTTCCTCTATTAATCACCAGCCATAATGAACCCCCGATGCCTTTCAAGCTTGCGCAATTGATACATAATTTTATCTAACCTTGAAGTAGATTTGCTATCAATTACCCCTTGTTTGTGTTAGGAGGAGCCGTTGGCCCTATCTAGTCCATTTAACCCAGGCGAAAATAAAGCACAGTTTGATGCTAGACATCCGAGATTTGTGTTGGCTTGATCAAGTACACCAGAGTTAAATTAAAAGAACCGTAATTTATTGACATGTCATAAGCTGTATAGCATTTATGCCTACAAATGTATTGCTAAGTCTAACATATTCAGTCAATTTTCACAGTCCTCAAATGGTTCCCCTCGGCCGTGGCTCAATAACAGCTCCAGCTGCCTTCTAGATAATTATAAGTAGCTAATAAATTCTAATGCTGTTTTTGCGTCTTGTGCTGGCTCATGCCCCTCTAGTCAGAAATTCAATATTCAAGAGTTTTAAGTTCTAGTTATGATATGGATATAATACTCTAGGGCAAAGGTAATCAACTGTAGAACCACTGTTAGTATCTGGACCAGGTGACATTAGTTGCAGTCATTGCAGACCTTTTGACATATATCCAATGTGGTCCACCATTACGAGTTCCACCATGGTAGGGTACACAAGGACTCAGGCAAGTGTCAGGACCTTAAACCCTATAGGTGGTGGTTTCTGGACTGGGGAGCATTTGCTAAGTGCTTTTTGTCTGGTCTGGGATCTTATAAATTCCAGGAGCTAATTAATTTTACAAGCAGGTCTGGCATCTGAACTAATTTTAGTAGACTGCTCTGGAGTTTGTAGGGCTTTGGTAAGAGATCTGATTCATTAAACGAGTTTTATCTGAGCTCTAATTAATTCCAGGTTTTTTGTCTGAGGTCCGGTTGATTTTATGGGCTGGTGTGAAGATTTGAATGTATTTTAAGTGTTTGGTCTGGGTTCTAAATTCCCTTTAAAGGTTCAATTTGGAATTCAGTTTAATAGCTGAGATGTGGTCTTGGGACCATAGTAATTTCACAAGTTTGCTTTTTTGTAGGTATATAAGGGGTAATATTTCTTCATGTGGAGATTGACATGCTAGGCCTGGAATACCAGCTTGAGTAGGCTTATAAGCAATGTAATGCTCCCCTGGGAAATTAAATATGCAAATTGCCTCTTCTGAGAGAAAGAGAATTAGAACGCTAGTGCCACCTACTGGAGCGATCCTAAAAGTCAATATTGAACCATTAATGAGCCTTGCATATGACTTAGGATAAAAGCTAAACCAGAATCTTCATTTGCAGTCATGGTGTTACACCTCCTTAGTTTATTATGTGTGTCATTATATACTACTTCATTGACATTTTATTCCCTCCTTGTTTAGTTTGCTTCATTTCCTTTTTTGTAATGCATTCACTCTAGTGTATAAGGTATATGGGATATAGGTTATTTGTATTTATTCAGGGGGGAGTAATCATATTGCGAGTCTTATGACTTTTTCTAAATAGTACCCTATTCTTTTGATAGTCACTAGTGTTGAGCGAATATACTTGTTGCTTGGGTTTTCCCGAGCACACTCGGGTGATCTCCGAATATTTGTTAGTGTTTGGAGATTTTGTTTTTGTTGATTCAGCTGCTTGATTTACAGCTACTAGCCAACCTAAGTACATGTGGGGGTTGCCTGGTTGCTAGGGAATCTCCACATGTAATCAAGTTGTCTAGTAGTCGCAAATCATCTAGTTGCGGCAAGGAAATCTAAATCTCTGAGCACTAACAAATACTCGGAGACCACCCGAGCGTGCTCGGGAAAACTCGAGCAACGAGTATATTCGCTCACCACTCTTTGATACACAGTAGCGTCCCCTTCATGAGGCGCACTGTTATTTTTAGTTATATTGGTGTTATTACAATTATTAAAGATTGATTTTAATTAGTGATGGATCTCTTCTTTACTTTGGACAGTATTGATAGCCAGAGTATGGGTTCAACTAGTTGTGCCATCATGGGAGTCAGGGACTCAAGGTACATCATAATATTCTCTTCTCATTCTTTTTTATCAGCTCCCATACTACTAAAATCATTTCTTCAACTCTAGGTGCCCATCAAATGTATACAGTATCTTGTAAAATGAGCAGCAGGACACAAGTGATAAAGTCAAGGAGGTCTTGGCTATATAGTCCAGATACACTTAATGGTGGCACTGCTTGCAATTTTCTTGTGCTTTACTTTTATGAGATGCCGCCCTATGAATGAACATGGACAAGTGGGTGTTGTGGAGTAATTTAAGAGGGATGTAAGGTGCTCCAGGATGGTAGTAAAGCCTACCATATGCTTTAGATAGCTGTTGGTCAAACGCTTGTTTGGTCAACTCAATACCTATTCCTCTATTTGTCCAGCTCAATTTGGTTTAATTTGCAAGTATTCTGTATGGAAAGAGGAGAGTAAATCTCTACCATACTCCTCTGATGGAAACTTTTCAAAACCTAAAAAGTTGGGACATTTTGAAATCTAAAACTGACTGATATATACATTTTTTTCTTGATAGCTACCTGCAAATGAAAGTTTTGACTCTCCCATCAATATTAAATAGTTGGTAAGTCCCGGTGGAATTTGTGAGTTTGTCTGCCACTTAAGCAAGTGGTCACAATCACAATCAAATAAACTGTGCTTTTCTAAAAAAAAATCACAACAAATGCACAAGGCCCAATTAATCTTGGAGTTTTCATCAATTTTTGCGTCAGTCACGGCCTACTCCACCAATTTTTCGATAAGTGGGCTAAATTTTCGAGAGACCTTTTGAGGACAGAAAATTCATCCTAATTTGTAGTACAAAGTGTTGAAAATTATAAGATGAATGTACTCCAATCACTGACTGGAGCATGTTTCTTGAGGTAGAACATGGCAGCTGAAAGAATCATGAAAATGTGCTAATGGGAACTCAACTATTAATGAATTTGATGCTACTTAGTCCAGCACAATTTTCATCTACCCTAACTCACAAAATGCCCGACTTTGAGAGATTAATTTAATATCAGCAAAAAATCTCAAAATGATGGTTGCAATCTACAAAGAAGGAGGGTCACCTCAAAAGACCTAATTTCGTGGAGAAATAAAGGAAACATGAACATAGTAGAGCACAGGACAACGGCAGCTTTATTATAAGAATGCTCGTTTGTCATTCATTCATCCTACGAGTTCAGCAGCTTGTTCTAAAATAACTAATTTGAGGCTAATAAAGTGAATTAATAAGACCTTGCACAGCTGTAACTGATGCCGTTTCCTGAAACACGCTCATCAGAAATTACTAGTTCAATAATGGCTTCCAGATACCTCATCCAAGCCACAAAATTAAGTACAAGAGGAAATGAGCAATTTGTGTTGGCGGTGATATATTGTAATATTTTGAATAGATTGATGCATCTTTGTAGCACAGCATAAAATGGACAAGATGCATTACTACTGTAGTATGGGAAAAAATGATTTCCTAATCGGCACAGACAATTAGTGTACTTAGTGGAAATGATGGCAGCGGTACGACTTTGGTATAAAACAGAGCATGTTGATTGTAAGTATTTATGAGAAAGGATGATATAACTTATAGTACATCAACCCCCGTAGAAAGAAGAGATGCACATGACTCATTGTGTATGTGAACCTTAAAGGGAAGGTGCCATCAAAAAAATTTTTTTTTCAGAAATTGTAAAAATGTAAAGAATTAATGATTATATTTTCTTAAAAAATATTATCATTTGTTTATAATTTAGTAAAATATGAAAAATAATTTGAAAAGTTTTGGAATTTCCACTTTTCAACACTAGGGGGAGCAGCTGCTGAAATTTCAGAAAAACCTAGTGTAGAAATAGCTCACATTACTGCACTGCAGTAAATATGGGCGGAGTCTGCTGACCTGTGTGATGTCTCCTCTCCTTCTGAGTGTGTCTGCTAAGGGATTAGAGAGGATGATATTCAGGAACCCAGTGAGCAGCCATTTTGTTGGTGACTGCAGAGTATGGCTGCCGTCACACTAGCAGTATTTGGTCAGTATTTTACATCAGTATTTCTAAGCCAAAACCAGGAATGGAACAAATAGAGGAAAAGTATAATAGAAACATATGCTATGCACCACTTCTGTATTTATCACCCACTCCTGGTTTTGGCTTACAAATACTGAGGTAAAATACTGACCAAATACTGATAGTGGACGGCAGCCTTAGGCTACTTTCACACTAGCGTTGTTGGCTTTACGTTGCAATGCGTCATTCAGGAGAAAAAACGCATCCTGCAAAGTTGTCTGCAGGATGCGTTTTTTCCCCATAGACTAACATTACCGACGTATTGCGACGTATTGCCACACGTCACAACTGTCGTGCGACGGTTGCGTCATGTTTTGGTGGACCGCCGCCACAAAAAAAGTTACATGTAACGTTTGTGCGTCGAGTCCACCATTTTCGACCGCGTATGCACGGCCGAAACTCCGCCCCCTCATGCCCAGACCTTACAATGGGGCAGCGGAAGCGTCGTAAGACTGCTTCTGCTGCCCACGTCGGACATTTCTTTCACAGCATACGTCGGTACGACGCACTGCGAAAGGCTCGTACCGACGCTAGTGTAAAAGCAGCCTTATACTGACAAGTAGACAGTCACCGAGGATGGCAGGCAGCAAGGATTCTGGGAGATATGTGGTGGAGGGAGCAGGGTGACAGCAGCACAGAGTATTTCAGGAGAGCAGTGTGTTGGTCTATGGGGGCCCCCTGTTTGGTGCGCGGAGCAGCCAGGGATTGTACATAGAGCGCTGTCTTTTATACACATGGATGGACCGTCTGCTCCACAGAAATCCAGGAAACATTTCTGCGGATTGATGGCCTGGTCTGATCCAGACTTTGCATACAGACCCCATTCCCCTCCTCAGATCCTGTCTTCTCCATCCTGTCCTGGCGATGTGTGAAAGCGAGGTGACAGGCGCAGTCTGGGGTGACGCTGGGAAGGAAATGTAGCCATATAGTAACGATAAAAATGAGACCCCTCTCTTCAGCTGCCTCACCAGCCCTGACTGCACCTAACTGGAGGTCATGCTGCCCCCTCTATTACCCCAGACCCGCGTGCAGGTGCTCAGCCAGAACCACCATAGAATGGGTCCGCTTTCTGAAGATAATACTGCCATAGTGTTCTCACATAATACCGCCATATAGATCACACACAATACTATCAAATAGATCACACAATACTGTCATACAGTTCTCACATAATACCACCATATAGATCACACATAATACCGCCAGTGTTCTCACATACCACCATATAGATCACACATAATACCGCCAGTGTTCTCACATACCACCATATAGATCACACATAATACTGCCATAGTGTTCTCACATAATACCGCCATATAGATCACACATACCGCCAGTGTTCTCACATACCACCATATAGATCACACATAATACTGCCAGTGTTCTCACATACCACCATATAGATCACACATAATACTACCAGTGTTCTCACATACCACCATATAGATCACACATAATACTGCCATAGTGTTCTCACATAATACCGCCATATAGATCACACATAATGCTGCCAGTGTTCTCACATAATACCGCCATATAGATCACACACAATACCACCATATAATTCTCACAATACTGATCAAGCATAATACCACCATACAGATCACATAATACCGTCAAATAGATCACACATAATGCCATAATACAGCATGACGCTCGCAGCTCCTGTTATCGTACACATTGAGTTGCGTGTGCAATGGGGAAAGATATGCAGGGGGGAGAGGAGTGCATAGAAGTGGATTAGATACACGGTTCACCAGACTGTATCACACAGGAGAGGATTAGATACACGGCTCAGCAGTCAGTATTTCACAGGATTAGGCTATGTGCACACGTCAGGATTTTTTCCTGACATAATCCTGAGAATTCTGCCAGAAATCCACGTGCTTTTTTGCGCGGATTTCTTGCGGAATTTGCGCGTTTTTTGCGCGGATTTTTTGCTTTTTATTTTTTTTTCCGGAATGTCCTTTTTGATAGGAAATCCGCAAAAAGATAGAGCATGTCCGGATTTTTTGCGGTATGCGTTTTTTTTGCGGAAAAAAACGCTAACATCTGCACAAAAAATGCGGAATGCATTCTAAATGATAGGATGCATAATGTTAGCGTTTTTTTAGTGGATTTATAGCGTTTTTATGGCGAAATTCCGCAAAAAAAAAAAAACGCTAAAAATCCGGACGTGTGCACATAGCCTTAGATACACAGGTCAGCACAGGGTAGGATTAGATACACGGCTCAGCAGACAGTATCACACAGGATAGGATTAGATACACGGCTCAGCAGACAGTATCACACAGGAGAGGATTAGATACACGGCTCAACAGTCAGTATTCCACAGGATTAGATACACAGGTCAGCACAGGATAGGATTAGATACACGGTTCACCAGACAGTATCACACAGGAGAGGATTAGATACACGGTTCACCAGATAGTATCACACAGGAGAGGATTAGATACACGGCTCAGCAGACACTATCACACAGGAGAGGATTAGATACACGGCTCAGCACACAGTATAGGATTAGATACACGGCTCAGCAGACCGTATCACACAGGAGAGGATTAGATACACGGCTCAGCACACAGTATAGGATTAGATACACGGCTCAGCAGACAGTATCACACAGGAGAGGATTAGATACACGGCTCAGCAGACAGTATAGGATTAGATACACGGCTCAGAAGTCACTATCACACAGGAGAGGATTAGATACACGGCTCAGCACACAGTATAGGATTAGATACACGGCTCAGCAGACAGTATCACACAGGAGAGGATTAGATACACGGCTCAGCACACAGTATAGGATTAGATACACGGCTCAGCATACAGTATCACACAGGAGAGGATTAGATACACGGCTCAGCACACAGTATCACACAGGATAGGATTAGATACACGGCTCAGCACACAGTATAGGATTAGATACACGGCTCAGCAGTCACTATCACACAGGAGAGGATTAGATACATGGCTCAGCAGACAGTATCACATAGGAGAGGATTAGATACACGGCTCAGCACACAGTATTACACAGGAGAGGATTAGATACACGGCTCAGCACACAGTATAGGATTAGATACACGGCTCAGCAGTCACTATCACACAGGAGAGGATTAGATACACGGCTCAGCAGACAGTATCACATAGGAGAGGATTAGATACACGGCTCAGCAGACAGTATCACACAGGAGAGGATTAGATACACAGGTCAGCAGACAGTATCACACAGGAGAGGATTAGATACTTGGCTCAGCACAGTATAGTGATAGATGCAGGGTCTGATGTCCTGTGAGGAGCTGCAGTGAGAGGTCGGAGCAGCACAGAGCCTCCCCCATCCCCCTCTGTTACCTCTCTGCAGCTCCTGATAAGAGGACATCAGACCGCAGCACTTCACCCTCTCTAGCAATTCTAGAGATTACAGGCAGCAGAGGACAGGGAATGGCCGCTGAGTGTGAGAGGAGACAGATGGAGCTGCCCCTCCAACAGCACGGCTCTACAGTGGAGCTCACAGTCAGGTACACTCCACTGTAGGCTAAAGCAAGATGGCGCTGACCTCCTGCCTCTGCTGTGATGTGGAGACCGCCCAGGGGGCGTGGCCACATCAGAGCAGAGAAGCTTATAATGGTAGCTATGGGGTCGGATGCCGACTGCTGAGTCCTATGCCCAGGGCTGCCGTATGTGAAGACTGTAAGTGTCGTGCAGCTACACTTACAGTCCTGAAAATCAAAATGGCGGCGCCCAGTGGCAGAAAAAAAAATGAATAAAAAAAAAACAATAAATACTATGCACTTGAAAATAACTTATGAAAATAAGGAATTAAAGAGGTTTTTTTTTATTTACAATATTAAAACGCGGCACCTTCCCTTTAAGGCTATGTGCACACGTTCGGAATTGCCACGGAAATATCCGCGGCAATTCCGCAACTGTACCGTGAGTAAAACACACGCGGAATTGGCATGCATTTTCCCGCTAAACACTTGCATTTTACAAGCGTAATTAGCTTGCAGAATGCTAGAGTTTTCTGATTGACAAAAACTGATTGACAGGTTGGTCACACTTGTCAAACATAGTGTTTGACAAGTGTGACCAACTTTGTACTATTGATGCTGCCTATGCAGCATCAATAATAAAAAGATCTAATGTTAAAAATAATTAAAAAAATAAAAAATCGTAATATTCTCACCTTACGGCTGCCCCAGCAGCCTTCCCGCTCATTGCGATGCTCCCATTCCCAGTAATGCCTCGCGGCAATGACCCCAGATGATGTAGCATCACGCGGTACCGCTACATCATCATAGGTCATTGCTACAAAGCATCCCTGGGAACAGAAGCATCGCGAGGAGCTGAAAGGCTGCCGGGGCCATCGGAAGGTGAGAATATCACGATTTTTTATTTGAATTATTTTGTTTGACTAATCCACCTGTCCCCCCGCTATTCCCCGGCCTCTCCCCTCTGTCAATCCCTGCACTGGCTCCCCATCACCCAGAGACTCCAGTACAAAAACCTAACCATGACATACAAAGCCATCCACAACCTGTCTCCTCCATACATCTGCGACCTCGTCTCCCGGTACTTTCCTGCACGCAACCTCCGATCCTCACAAGATCTCCTTCTCTACTCCCCTATTATCTCCTCTTCCCACAATCGCATACAAGATTTCTCTCGTGCATCCCCCCTACTCTGGAATGCTCTACCACAACATATCAGACTCTCGCCTACCATCGAAACCTTCAAAAAGAACCTGAAGACCCACCTCTTCCGACAAGCCTACAACCTGCAGTAACCACCGATTGACCAAACCGCTGCACAGCCAGCTCTACCCTCACCTACTGCATCCTCACCCATCCCTTGCAGATTGTGAGCCCTCGCGGGCAGGGTCCTCTCTCCTCCTGTACCAGTTGTGACTTGTATTGTTAAAGATTATTGTACTTGTTTTATTATGCATACCCCTCCTCACATGTAAAGCGCCATGGAATAAATGGCGCTATAATAATAAATAATAATAATAATAATAATAATCTCAATACTTTGTAATATATCCTTTGTTGGCAATGACAGAGGTCAAACGTTTTCTGTAAGTCTTCACAAGGTTGCCACACACTGTTGTTGGTATGTTGGCCCATTCCTCCATGCAGATTTCCTCTAGAGCAGTGATGTTTTTGGCTTTTCGCTTGGCAACACGGACTTTCAACTCCCTCCAAAGGTTTTCTATAGGGTTGAGATCTGGAGACTGGCTAGGCCACTCCAGGACCTTGAAATGCTTCTTACGAAGCCACTCGTTCGTTGCCCTGGCGGTGTGCTTTGGATCATTGTCATGTTGAAAGACCCAGCCACGTTTCATCTTGCTGATGGAAGGAGGTTTGCACTCAAAATCTCACGATACATGGCCCCATTCATTCTTTCATGTACCCGGATCAGTCGTCCTGGCCCCTTTGCAGAGAAACAGCCCCAAAGCATGATGTTTCCACCACCATGCTTTACAGTAGGTATGGTGTTTGATGGATGCAACTCAGTATTCTTTTTCCTCCAAACACGACAAGTTGTGTTTCTACCAAACAGTTCCAGTTTGGTTTCATCAGACCATAGGACATTCTCCCAAAACTCCTCTGGATGATCCAAATGCTCTCTAGCAAACTTCAGACGGGCCCAGACATGTACTGGCTTAAGCAGTGGGACACGTCTGGCACTGCAGGATCTGAGTCCATGGTTGCGTAGTGTGTTACTTATGGTAGGCCTTGTTACATTGGTCCCAGCTCTCTGCAGTTCATTCACTATGTCCCCCCGCGTGGTTCTGGGATTTTTGCTCACCGTTCTTGTGATCATTCTGACCCCCCGGGGTGGGATTTTGCATGGAGCCCCAAATCGAGGGAGATTATCAGTGGTCTTGTATGTCTTCCATTTTCTAATTATTGCTCCCACTGTTGATTTCTTCACTCCAAGCTGGTTGGCTATTGCAGATTCAGTCTTCCCAGCCTGGTGCAGGGCTACAATTTTGTTTCTGGTGTCCTTTGACAGCTCTTTGGTCTTCACCATAGTGGAGTTTGGAGTCAGACTGTTTGAGGGTGTGCACAGGTGTCTTTTTATACTGATAACAAGTTTAAACAGGTGCGATTACTACAGGTAATGAGTGGAGGAAAGAGGAGACTCTTAAAGAAGACGTTACAGGTCTGTGAGAGCCAGAAATCTTGATTGTTTGTTTCTGACCAAATACTTATTTTCCACCATAATATGCAAAAAAATGATAAAAAAAACAGACAATGTGATTTTCTGGATTTTTTTTTCTCAGTTTGTCTCCCATAGTTGAGGTCTACCTATGATGTAAATTACAGACGCTTCTCATCTTTTTAAGTGGTGGAACTTGCACTATTGCTGACTGACTAAATACTTTTTTGCCCCACTGTATATATATATATATATATATACACTAAGGGACTGTCCTAGACATAAGTGAGTACACTATATACTAAGGGACTGTGTTAAACACAATCAATAATAATCTCTTCTGTTATGATCCGGTGACCTAGGAGCTGCATGAGAACTTTCACTGGAGAAAGTGGCCACTGTACTGACCGCAATCCTGAACTTAACACAGCAACTAGAAGTAGCCGTGGAGTGTACCTAACACACCTAGACACCTCGTCACAGCCGGAGGACTAAATACCCCTAAAGATGGAAATAGGAATACTATCTTGCCTCAGAGAAAATCCCCAAAGGATAGACAGCCCCCCACAAATATTGGCGGTGAGTCGGAGAGGAAAAAACATACACAGGCAGAAAAACAGGATTAGCACAGGAGGCCACTCTAGCTAGATAGGACAGGATAGGACAGAGTTCTGTGCGGTCAGTATTAAAACCCTTCAAAACATCCACAGCAGAATATACAAAAACTTCCTACATCTTACTAAAAGATGTAGGAGCGTAAATCTGCAACTCCAGTGAATCCTACAATCAGAGCAGGAATAAAACTGAAACAAGCACACAGGCAGTGTGCCACAGATACAAAAACCAAACACTTATATTTACTGAATTTGGCAGCGAGCAGGAGAAGCCAGAAAGTGATCCAACACTTCACAAGGAACATTGACTACAGGCAAGGGCTAAAGGATCCTGCACACTTAAATATCCCAGTCAGAATTGTAATCATCCGATACATCTGGCCAGGTCTGTGACTCAGAGACAACTGCATTCCCACCTACAACCACTGGAGGGAACCCAAGAGCAGAATTCACAACAGTACCCCATCCTTGAGGAGGGGTCACCGAACCCTCACCAAGGCCCCCAGGACGATCAGGATGAGCCAGATGAAAGGCACGGACCAAATCAGCAGCATGGACATCAGAGGCAAAAACCCAAGAATTATCCTCCTGGCCATAACCCTTCCATTTGACCAGGTACTGGAGCTTCCGCCTCGAAAAACGGGAATCCAAAATCTTCTCAACAACATATTCCAACTCCCCATCAACCAACACAGGGGCCAGAGGATCAACAGAGGGAACAACGGGCTCCACATATTTCCGCAACAAAGATCTATGGAAGACATTATGGATAGCAAAAGAGGCCGGAAGCGCCAGTCGAAAAGACACCAGATTAATAATCTCAGAAATCCTATAAGGACCAATAAACTGAGGCTTAAACTTAGGAGAAGAAACCTTCATAGGAACATGACGGGAAGACAACCAGACCAGATCCCCAACCCGAAGCCGGGAACCAACACACCGATGACGATTAGCAAAACGTTGAGCCTCCTCTTGAGACAACACCAACTTGTGCACCACATGAGCCCAAATCTACTGCAACCTGTCCACCACAGAATCCACACCAGGACAGTCAGAAGGCTCAACCTGCCCAGAAGAAAAACAAGGATGAAAACCAAAATTACAAAAGAAAGGCGAAACCAAGGTAGCAGAACTAGCCCGATTATTAAGGGCAAACTCGGCCAATGGCAAGAAGGCCACCCAATCATCCTGATCAGCAGACACAAAGCATCTCAAATAAGTCTCCAAGGTCTGATTAGTTCGCTCGGTCTGGCCATTTGTCTGAGGATGAAACGCAGAAGAAAAAGACAAAAGGCCCGCCAAAACCTAGAAACAAACTGGGAACCTCTGTTGGACACAATATTCTCCGGAATACCATGCAAACGAACCACATGCTGAAAGAACAACGGAACCAAATCTGAAGAGGAAGGTGTTGTGAATTCTGTGGCAGAGCTCCCTCCTGTGGTCACAATTGGTACTTCGGCTGATTCTCTCTGTGAGCTTCTGTTGGTGGAGGGAAGTGGTACTGCGGCTTCTGAGTTTCCTCCCTCAGGTGATCTGGTGAGGTCGTTAGGTGCTTCTCTACTTAACTCCACCTAATGCTTTGATCCTGGCTTCCTGTCAATGTTCCAGTGTTGGACTTGCTTTTCCCTGGATCATTCCTGTGGCCTGCTGCTCTGCATAGCTAAGTTCTTCTTTGCTATTTGTTTGCTATTTTTTCTGTCCAGCTTGCCTAATTTTTTGCTGGAAGCTCTGGGACGCAAAGGGTGTACCTCCGTGCCGTTAGTTCGGTACGGAGGGTCTTTTTGCCCCCTTTGCGTGGTTTTCTTTAGGGTTTTGTGTAGACCGCAAAGTTACCTTTTCTATCCTCGCTCTGTTAAGAAAGTCGGGCCTCACTTTGCTGAATCTATTTCATCTCTACGTTTGTCTTTTCATCTTAACTCACAGTCATTATATGTGGGGGGCTGCCTTTTCCTTTGGGGTATTTCTCTGAGGCAAGGTAGGCTTATTTTCTATCTTCAGGCTAGTTAGTTTCTCAGGCTGTGCCGAGTTGCATAGGCAGAGTTAGGCGCAATCCACGGCTGCCTCTATTGTTGTTTGGAGAGGATTAGGGATTGCGGTCTGCAGGGTTCCCACGTCTCAGAGCTCGTTCTATGATTTTGGGTTATTGTCAGATCACTGTATGTGCTCTGACCGCTATGTCCATTGTGGTACTGAATTGCCTTTCATAACAGTACAGGAAGCCAAAAGTACTAATGATTCTCAATAGAGGGAAAAAAGAAGTTCTGAGACCATTTTTTTTTCTTTGCACTGTGTTTTGCCTTTTTTTCCCTAGACATTTGGGTGGTTCAGTACACAGGTGTAGCGATGGACATTAGATGTCTGTCTTCATTTGTGGATCAGCTCTCGGCAAGAGTACAAAAGATTCAAGACACTATTGATCAGAAATCTATGTTAGAACCAAGAATTCCTATTCCTGATTTGTTTTTTGGAGATAGAACTAAGTTTCTGAGTTTCAAAAATAATTGTAAATTATTTCTGGCCTTGAAACCTCGCTCCTCTGGTGATCCAGTTCAACAGGTTTTGATTGTTATTTCTTTTTTGCGCGGCGACCCTCAGGACTGGGCATTTTCTCTTGCGCCAGGAGATCCTGCATTGAGTAATATCGATGCGTTTTTCCTGGCACTCGGATTGCTGTACGATGAACCTAATTCAGTGGATCAGGCAGAGAAAAATTTGCTGGCTCTTTGTCAGGGTCAGGATGAGATAGAGGTATATTGTCAGAAATTTAGAAAGTGGTCCGTGCTCACTCAATGGAATGAATCTGCGCTGGCAGCTATGTTCAGAAAGGGTCTCTCTGAAGCCTTTAAGGATGTCATGGTGGGATTTCCTATGCCTGCTGGTTTGAATGAGTCTATGTCTTTGGCCATTCAGATCGGTCGACGCTTGCGTGAGCGTAAATCTGTGCACCATTTGGCGGTATTACCTGAGCTTAAACCTGAGCCTATGCAGTGCGATAGGACTTTGACCAGAGTTGAACGGCAAGAACACAGACGTCTGAATGGGCTGTGTTTCTACTGTGGTGATTCCACTCATGCTATCTCTGATTGTCCTAAGCGCACTAAGCGGTTCGCTAGGTCTGCCACCATTGGTACGGTACAGTCAAAATTTCTTCTGTCCGTTGCCTTGATCTGTTCTTTGTCATCGTATTCTGTCATGGCATTTGTGGATTCAGGCGCTGCCCTGAATTTGATGGACTTGGAGTATGCTAAGCGTTGTGGCTTTCTCTTAGAGCCCTTGCGGTGTCCTATTCCATTGAGAGGAATTGATGCCACGCCTTTGGCCAAGAATAAGCCTCAATACTGGACCCAGCTGACCATGTGCATGGCTCCTGCACATCAGGAGGTTATTCGCTTTCTGGTGTTGCATAATCTGCATGATGTGGTCGTGTTGGGGTTGCCATGGCTACAAGCCCATAATCCAGTATTAGATTGGAAATCCATGTCGGTGTCCAGCTGGGGTTGTCAGGGGGTACATGGTGATGTTCCATTTCTGTCAATTTCGTCATCCACCCCTTCTGAGGTTCCAGAGTTCTTGTCTGATTACCGGGATGTATTTGATGAGCCCAAGTCCGATGCCCTACCTCCGCATAGGGATTGTGATTGTGCTATCAATTTGATTCCTGGTAGTAAATTCCCAAGAGGTCGACTGTTTAATTTATCCGTGCCTGAGCACGCCGCTATGCGCAGTTATGTGAAGGAATCCCTGGAGAAGCGGCATATTCGCCCGTCATCGTCACCATTAGGAGCAGGGTTCTTTTTTGTAGCCAAGAAGGATGGTTCGCTGAGACCTTGTATAGATTACCGCCTTCTAAATAAGATCACGGTTAAATTTCAGTACCCCTTGCCATTGTTATCTGATTTGTTTGCTCGGATTAAGGGGGCTAGTTGGTTCACCAAGATAGATCTTCGTGGTGCGTATAATCTGGTGCGAATCAGGCGAGGAGATGAATGGAAAACTGCATTTAATACGCCCGAGGGTCATTTTGAGTATCTAGTGATGCCATTCGGACTTGCCAATGCTCCATCAGTGTTTCAGTCCTTTATGCATGACATCTTCCGAGAGTACCTGGATAAATTCCTGATTGTGTACTTGGATGACATTTTGATCTTCTCGGATGATTGGGAGTCTCATGTGAAGCAGGTCAGAACAGTTTTTCAGGTCCTGCGTGCTAATTCTTTGTTTGTGAAGGGATCAAAGTGTCTCTTTGGTGTGCAGAAGGTTTCATTTTTGGGGTTCATCTTTTCCCCTTCTACTATCGAGATAGATCCTGTTAAGGTCCAAGCCATCCATGATTGGACTCAGCCGACATCTCTGAAAAGTCTGCAAAAGTTCCTGGGCTTTGCTAATTTTTATCGTCGCTTCATCTGCAATTTTTCTAGTATTGCTAAACCATTGACCGATTTGACCAAGAAGGGTGCTGATTTGGTCAATTGGTCTTCTGCTGCTGTGGAAGCTTTTCAAGAGTTGAAGCGTCGTTTTTCTTCTGCCCCTGTGTTGTGTCAACCAGATGTTTCTCTTCCGTTCCAGGTGGAGTTGATGCTTCTGAGATTGGAGCAGGGGCTGTTTTGTCGCAGAGAGGTTCTGATTGCTCAGTGATGAAACCATGCGCTTTTTTTTCAAGGAAGTTTTCGCCTGCTGAGCGAAATTATGATGTGGGCAACCGAGAGTTGCTGGCCATGAAGTGGGCATTCGAGGAGTGGCGTCATTGGCTTGAAGGAGCTAAGCATCGCGTGGTGGTATTGACTGATCATAAGAACTTGACTTATCTTGAGTCTGCTAAGCGGTTGAATCCTAGACAGGCTCGTTGGTCGCTGTTTTTTGCCCGTTTTGACTTTGTGATTTCGTACCTTCCGGGCTCTAAAAATGTGAAGGCGGATGCTCTGTCTAGGAGTTTTGTGCCCGACTCTCCGGGTTTGTCTGAGCCGGCGGGTATCCTCAAGGAAGGAGTAATTGTGTCTGCCATCTCCCCTGATTTGCGGCGGGTGCTGCAAAAATTTCAGGCTAATAAACCTGATCGTTGTCCAGCGGAGAGACTGTTTGTCCCTGATAGGTGGACCAATAAAGTTATCTCTGAGGTTCATTGTTCGGTGTTGGCTGGTCATCCTGGAATCTTTGGTACCAGAGAGTTAGTGGCTAGATCCTTTTGGTGGCCGTCTCTGTCGCGGGATGTGCGTGCTTTTGTGCAGTCCTGTGGGATTTGTGCTCGGGCTAAGCCCTGCTGTTCTCGTGCCAGTGGGTTGGTTTTGCCCTTGCCGGTCCCGAAGAGACCTTGGACACATATCTCTATGGATTTTATTTCTGATCTTCCCGTTTCTCAAAAGATGTCAGTCATTTGGGTGGTCTGTGATCGCTTTTCTAAGATGGTCCATCTGGTACCCTTGTCTAAATTGCCTTCCTCCTCTGATTTGGTGCCATTGTTCTTCCAGCATGTGGTTCGTTTACATGGCATTCCAGAGAATATCGTTTCTGACAGAGGTTCCCAGTTTGTTTCAAGGTTTTGGCGAGCCTTTTGTGGTAGGATGGGCATTGACTTGTCTTTTTCCTCGGCTTTCCATCCTCAGACTAATGGCCAGACCGAACGAACCAATCAGACCTTGGAAACATATCTGAGATGCTTTGTTTCTGCCGATCAGGATGACTGGGTGTCCTTTTTGCCTTTGGCTGAGTTCGCCCTTAATAATCGGGCCAGCTCGGCTACCTTGGTTTCGCCATTTTTCTGCAATTCTGGGTTCCATCCTCGTTTCTCTTCAGGACAGGTTGAGTCTTCGGACTGTCCTGGTGTGGATACTGTGGTGGACAGGTTGCAGCAGATTTGGACTCATGTAGTGGACAATTTGACCTTGTCCCAGGAGAAGGCTCAACGTTTCGCTAATCGCAGACGCCTGTGTGGGTCCCCGACTTCGTGTTGGGGATCTGGTTTGGTTATCTTCTCGTCATATTCCTATGAAGGTTTCCTCTCCTAAGTTTAAACCTCGTTTCATTGGTCCGTATAGGATTTCTGAGGTTCTTAATCCTGTGTCTTTTTGTCTGACCCTTCCAGATTGTTTTTCCATACATAACGTATTCCATAGGTCATTGTTGCGGAGATACGTGGCACCTATGGTTCCATCTGTTGATCCTCCTGCCCCGGTTTTGGTAGAGGGGGAATTGGAGTATATTGTGGAGAAGATTTTGGATTCTCATGTTTCTAGACGGAAACTCCAGTATCTGGTTAAATGGAAGGGTTATGCTCAGGAAGATAATTCCTGGGTTTTTGCCTCTGATGTCCATGCTCCCGATCTTATTTGTGCCTTTCATGTGGCTCATCCTGGTCGGCCTGGGGGCTCTGGTGAGGGTTCGGTGACCCCTCCTCAAGGGGGGTGTACTGTTGTGAATTCTGTGGCAGAGCTCCCTCCTGTGGTCACAAGTGGTACTTCGGCTGATTCTCTCTGTGAGCTTCTGTTGGTGGAGGGAAGTGGTACTGCGGCTTCTGAGTTTCCTCCCTCAGGTGATCTGGTGAGGTCGTTAGGTGCTTCTCTACTTAACTCCACCTAATGCTTTGATCCTGGCTTCCTGTCAATGTTCCAGTGTTGGACTTGCTTTTCCCTGGATCATTCCTGTGGCCTGCTGCTCTGCATAGCTAAGTTCTTCTTTGCTATTTGTTTGCTATTTTTTCTGTCCAGCTTGTCTAATTTTTTGCTGGAAGCTCTGGGACGCAAAGGGTGTACCTCCGTGCCGTTAGTTCGGTACGGAGGGTCTTTTTGCCCCCTTTGCGTGGTTTTCTTTAGGGTTTTGTGTAGACCGCAAAGTTACCTTTTCTATCCTCGCTCTGTTAAGAAAGTCGGGCCTCACTTTGCTGAATCTATTTCATCTCTACGTTTGTCTTTTCATCTTAACTCACAGTCATTATATGTGGGGGGCTGCCTTTTCCTTTGGGGTATTTCTCTGAGGCAAGGTAGGCTTATTTTCTATCTTCAGGCTAGTTAGTTTCTCAGGCTGTGCCGAGTTGCATAGGCAGAGTTAGGCGCAATCCACGGCTGCCTCTAGTGTTGTTTGGAGAGGATTAGGGATTGCGGTCTGCAGAGTTCCCACATCTCAGAGCTCATTCTATGATTTTGGGTTATTGTCAGATCACTGTATGTGCTCTGACCGCTATGTCCATTGTGGTACTGAATTGCCTTTCATAACAGGAAGGCAATTTAGGTAAGGGCACCAAATGAACCATGTTAGAGAATCGGTCACAAACAACCCAGATAACAGACATCTTCTGGGAGACCGGAAGATCAGAAATAAAATCCATCGAAATATGCGTCCAGGGCCTCTCAGGGACTGGCAATGGCAAAAGCAACCCACTAGCACGGGAACAACAAGGCTTGGCCCGCGCACAAGTCCCACAGGACTGCACAAAAGAACGCACATCACGTGACAATGAAGGCCACCAAAAGGACCTACCAACCAAATCTCTGGTACAAAAAATGCCAGGATGACCGGCCAACACGGAACAGTGAACCTCATAAATCACTCTACTAGTCCATCTGTCAGGAACAAACAATTTCCCCACAGGACAGCGGTCAGGTTTGTCAGCCTGAAATTCCTGGAGAACCCATCGTAAATCAGGGGAAATGGCAGAAAGGACCACCCCCTCTTTCAGAATACCGACCGGCTCTAAGACCTCAGGAGAATCAGGCAATAAACTCCTAGAGAGGGCATCAGCCTTAATATTCTTAGAACCCGGAAGGTACGAGACCACGAAATCAAAACGGGAAAAAAACAAGGAGCATCGAGCCTGTCTACGATTCAGCCGTTTAGCAGACTCGAGGTAAATCAAATTCTTATGATTGGTCAAGAACACAATACGGTGCTTAGCTCCCTCTAGCCAATGTCGCCACTCCTCAAACGCCCACTTCATAGCCAACAACTCCCGATTGCCGACATCATAATTGCGTTCAGCAGGCGAAAACTTACGGGAAAAGAAGGCACACGGTTTCATTAAGGAACCAACAGGATCCCTCTGAGACAAAACGGCCCCTGCCCCAATCTCAGAAGCGTCAACCTCAACCTGAAACGGAAGAGAAACATCCGGTTGGCGCAACACTGGAGCAGAAGTAAATCGACGTTTAAGCTCCTGAGAGGCAGAGACAGCCGCAGAGGACCAATTCGCCACATCAGCGCCTTTCTTCGTCAAATCGGTCAAGGGTTTAACCACGCTGGAAAAATTAGCAATGAAACGGCGATAAAAATTTGCAAAACCCAAAAATTTCTGAAGGCTCTTCACGGATGTGGGCTGAATCCAATCATGAATGGCCTGAACCTTAACCGGATCCATCTCTATAGATGAAGGAGAAAAAATGAAGCCCAAAAAAGAGACTTTCTGCACCCCAAAGAGACACTTAGACCCTTTCACAAACAGGGCATTGTCACGAAGGATCTGAAATACCATCCTGACCTGTTGCACATGAGACTCCCAATCATCGGAGAAAATCAAAATATCGTCCAAATATACAATCAAGAATTTATCAAGATAAGTCCGGAAGTTATCATGCATGAAGGACTGAAAAACAGATGGAGCATTAGAGAGTCCGAAGGGCATCACAAGGTATTCAAAATGGCCTTGGGGCGTATTAAATGCAGTTATCCATTTATCACCCTGCTTAATACGAACAAGATTATATGCCCCCCAAAGGTCAATCTTCGTAAACCAACTAGCTCCCTTAATCCTAGCAAACAAATCGGAAAGCAAAGGTAAAGGGTATTGAAACTTGACCGTGATTTTATTCAAGAGGCGATAATCTATACAGGGTCTCAAGGAACCATCTTTTTTAGCAACAAAAAAGAACCTCGTTCCCAACGGTGAAGAAGATGGCCGAATATGCCCTTTCTCCAAAGACTCCTTAATATAGCTCCGAATGGCAATATGTTCAGGCACAGATAGATTAAAAAGTCGACCCTTAGGAAACTTACAGCCTGGAATCAAGTCAATAGCACAATCGCAGTCCCTGTGCGGTGGAAGGAAACTGGACTTGGGCTCATCGAATACATCCTGAAAATCAGACAAAACTCTGGAATTTCAGAAGGTGAAGAAGAGGAGATTGACATCAAAGGAACATCATTATGAACCCTCTGACAACCCCAACTAGTCACAGACATGGACTTCCAGTCCAACACAGGATTATGTACCTGCAACCATGGAAAACCCAGCACGATAGCATCATGCAAGTTATGCAACACCAGAAATCGACAATCTTCCTGATGGGCTGGCGCCATGCGCATGGTCACCTGTGTCCAAAACTGGGGCTTATTTTTAGCCAAGGGTGTAGCATCAATGCCCCTTAAAGGAATAGGGTTCTGCAAAGGCTGCAAGGGAAAACCACAACGCTTGGCAAACTCAAAATCCATTAAATTCAAGGCGGCGCCTGAATCCACAAACGCCATGACAGAAAATTATGACAATGAGCAGATCAAGGACACAGATAACAGAAATTTAGGTTGTACAGCAGTACTGATGGTAATTGAACTGGCGATCCTCTTTGTCCGCTTAGGGCAGACAGAAATGACATGAGAAGCGTCGCCACAATAATAACACAACCTATTTTGACGTCTGAAACCTTGTCGTTCCGTTCTAGACAGAATTCTATCACATTGCATAGGCTCAGAAATTTGCTCTGAGGATAACGCCACAGCGTGCACAGTTCTTCGCTCCCGCAGGCGTCGGTCAATCTGAATGGCCAGAGACATAGAATCACTCAGACCGGAAGGCGTGGGAAACCCCACCATAACATCTTTAACGGATTCAGAAAGCCCCCTTCTGAAAATTGCCACCAAAGCATCATTATTCCATTTAGTCAACACAGACCATTTTCTGAATTTCTGACAATACAATTCTGCTGCCTCTTGACCCTGAGACAGGGCCAACAAGGTTTTCTCAGCTTGATCCACAGAATTAGGTTCATCATATAATAGTCCTAAAGCCTGAAAAAAGGAGTCAATATTAAGCAAAGCCGGATTTCCAGATTCCAGGGAAAACGCCCAATCCTGCGAGTCACCACGCAGCAGGGAGATTACGATTTTTACCTGCTGAATGGAATCACCAGAGGATCGAGGTCTCAGGTCAAAAAACAGTTTACAGTTGTTTTTAAAACTCGAAAATTTAGACCTGTCACCAGAAAACAAATCAGGAGTAGGAATCTTCGGTTCTAAAGCAGGAGTTTGAACAATATAATCAGAAATACCTTGCACCCTAGCAGCAAGCTGGTCTACACGAGAAGCTAATTCCTGAACATTCATGCTTGCACCAGGCTCCTCAGCCACCCAGAGATAAAGAGGGAGGAGAAGACAAAACAGACTGGAGAAAAAAAAATGGCTCAAGAGCTTCCTTCCCTTCTTCTGAGATGCATTTAACTCATTGTGGGCCAGTAGTACTGTTCTGATCCGGTGACCTAGGAGCTGCATGAGAACTTTCACTGGAGAAAGTGGCCACTGTACTGACCGCAATCCTGAACTTAACACCGCAACTAGAAGTAGCCGTGGAGTGTACCTAACACACCTAGACACCTCGTCACAGCCGGAGGACTAAATACCCCTAAAGATGGAAATAGGAATACTATCTTGCCTCAGAGAAAATCCCCAAAGGATAGACAGCCCCCCACAAATATTGGCGGTGAGTCGGAGAGGAAAAAACATACACAGGCAGAAAAACAGGATTAGCACCGGAGGCCACTCTAGCTAGATAGGACAGGATAGGACAGAGTTCTGTGCGGTCAGTATTAAAACCCTTCAAATCATCCACAGCAGAATATACAAAAACTTCCTACATCTTACTAAAAGATGTAGGAGCGTAAATCTGCAACTCCAGTGAATCCTACAATCAGAGCAGGAATAAAACTGAAACAAGCACACAGGCAGTGTGCCACAGATACAAAAACCAAACACTTATATTTACTGAATTTGGCAGCGAGCAGGAGAAGCCAGAAAGTGATCCAACACTTCACAAGGAACATTGACTACTGGCAAGGGCTAAAGGATCCTGCACACTTAAATATCCCAGTCAGAATTGTAATCATCCGATACACCTGGCCAGGTCTGTGACTCAGAGACAACTGCATTCCCACCTACAACCACTGGAGGGAACCCAAGAGCAGAATTCACAACAGTCTTCCTCCACCTTCCCGTTCCTAAATCCATTATATATCCCCTCTCCTCTCATCCCAATCCCCCACCCCATTATTGCCCTCTCCCCCTCCCCCATGATTGCCCTCTTCACCATGGGTCATTCCATGGTAACTTACGTTACAACACAATATAGTAACAAAGTTGATGGTAACTTACCTTACAATGAATTTAATCCAATGGATGGTAACATTGTAACGTAAGTTACCATCAGCTTAGTAACGAAAGTTAGTATACTGTGCGGTAACGTAAGTTATCTATATTTCTTGTAATAAAAACTGTTGCTTTTAACTTGAGAGGTTAAAATACATTTTTTAAAGTTGCTGGGACTATGATGTTTAATGCAAGAAAAATAGTGCTTCTCCCCTGTTTACCAGAACAGAAAATTTGGCAGACTCATGAAGGACAATTGCCTTTCCTTTTTTGTGTAACGTAAGTTACCAAGTAATAACTATGTATTTTGTATTTAATTTTATTGTTGAAAAATCAAACTGTGTTGAAATCTATTGAGAATAGTTTAATGTACAATATAAATTACTCCTTTTTGTGCCTGCCTTCAAAGAAAAGTCTGTAGCCAGTTTTTGGCTTGTGAATGTAACATAAGTTACCATGGAATTACCCATTATTGCTTTCTCCCCACCACCCCATTATTGCCCATACACCACCTCCATCATTTCCTCCTCCCCACCACCCCTATCATTGCCCTCTCCATCAACCCAATCATTGCCTTCCACTTCATCACCCTCATCATTGCCCTCTCTGTCAACCCAATCATTGTCTTCTGCCCCATCACCCCCATCAATGCCATCTCCTCCATCTACACACACACAGATACACACAGCACCATTCACCTCTTTGCATACACACACACACACACACACACTCATCTCTGTGCACGGTATCCTGAAGCCCCACCATCGCCGGCAGCTTCCTGTCTCGCACAGCCACGGCACTGAATGATGATATCATTCAGCCACTGCTGTGTAAGACAGGAAGCGCAGGCAGGAAGCAGGACGGATCCATTCCCTGCAGCTCTGCTCCACTGCCATTTTCTCCTGCAGGCAGCGTAGCTGCAGGGATTGCTCCCTGCCTGCCGCACATTAGGGCAATCTGGCCAGGGGCCCCCCAAAGCCTCGGGGCAAGATAAACTGGCCAGATTGCCGTCAATAATAGCAGCCCTGCCGGCAGGGCCAGTTTTAGGCAAAATAGGGCCCTTGGCAAAGTTTAAAATGGGGCCCCAAATGCTAACATATTGCACATCACACAGAAGCATTTTGGTTGTATTTACATGCTCTAAGTTCAGGCCGCTAAATGAGTGTGATCGACAATATTGAAATCGTATGCTTGTTTCCCGGCCTCTTTACACCAACTGTAAAAAAATGATGGGGACAGAATGATCAGTAATAGTGATGAGCGAGTGTACTCGTTGTTCGAGTTTTCCCCAGCACGCTCAGGTGACCTCCGAGTATTTATGACTGTTCAGAGATTTAGTTTTCATCTCGGCAGCTGAATGATTTACAGCTACTAGCTTGTTTGATTACATGTGGGGATTGCCTAGCAACCAGGCAACCCCCACAGGTACTCAGCCTGGTTAGTAGCTGTAAATCATTCAGCTGCCGTGATGAAAACTAAATCTCCGAGCAATCATAAATATTCAGAGGTCACCTGAGCGTGCTCGGGAAAACCCGAGCAACGAGTACACTCGCTCATCACTAATCACTAATAGATCACTAACAGATCACCATACAGTATCATGTTATCAGCAGCATATCTACAGTGTACACCGGCAATGTGGTGCTGAGAACAGTGATTTTTGTTCTGGCATAAACAATACAATCACTCGATGAATAAGCAGCATTTTGCTTGTTTAGTATAATACACCCCATAGTCCTCCACATAGTATAATGTGCACCACAGTCCTCCATATTGTAAAATGCACACCCCATAGTTCTCCATATAATATAATATGCACCATAGTCCTCCATATAGTATTATACACTCCTCAGTCCTCCATATAGTATTATACACTTCCCTTAGTCCTCAACATAGTATAATACACTCCTCATAGTTCTCCATATATTAAAATACACTGCTCAGCCCTCTACATAGTATAATGCACTCCAGATAGTTCTCCATATAGTATAATGCACCGCTATAGTCATCAACGTAGTACAATTCACTTCCCATAGTATAATGCACCACATAGTTCTTCATATAGTATAATGTATTCCCCATAGTCCTCAATACAGTATAATGCAGCCCACATATAGTATAATGCAGCCACCGCATAGAGCATAATGCAACCACCCCACAGAGTATAATATAACCCCCATAAAATATAATGCAGCCCCCTCATATAGTATAATGTAGCCCCCTCATAGAGTAAGATGCAATCAACCCTCATAGAATATAATTATAATACAGCCCTGCATAAAATATAATGTAGCCCCGAATAGAATATAATACAGCCCACCTCCCCATAGAATATAATGTAGCCCCATCAAAGAGTATAATGCAATCTTCCCTCATAAAATTTAATACAGCCCCCATAGTATATAATGTAGCCCCCCCATAAAATATAATGCAGCCCCCATAATATATAACACAGCCTTCCATATAGAATATAATGTACCCCCAATGGTATATAATACAGCCCGCAAAGTATATAGCACAGCCTGCGTAGTCTATAGCACAGCCGACATAGTATATAACACAGCCCGCGTAGTATACAGCACAGCCCGCGTAGTTTATAGCACAGCCCAGGTAGAATATAGCACATACACATAGTATATAGCACAGCCTACACAGCCACGTAGTATATAGCACAGCCCGCGTAGTATATAGTCCAGCCCGCATAGTATATAACACAGCCCACATAGTATATAGCACAGTCCATGTAGTATATAACACAGCCCACGTAATATATAAACAGCCACGTAGTATATAGCACAGCCTACGTGGTACATAGCACAGCCACGCAGTAAATAGCACAGCCACCTAGTAAATAACACAGCCCATGTAGTATAAAGCACAGAGCAAGTACTATATAACACAGCCCACGTAGTATATAACACAGCTAGGTAGTATATAGCACAGCCCACATAGTATATAGAAGAGCCCACGTAGTATATAAAACAGCCACGTAGAATATAGCACAGCCACATAGTATATAACACAGCCCACACAGTATATAACACAGCCTGCGTAGTATATAGCACAGCCCGTGTAGTATATAGCACAGCCAAGTAGTGTATAGCATAGCCTACGTAGTATATAGCACAGCCCGCATAGTATATAGCACAGCCACGTAGTATATAACACAGCTCATGTAGCATATAGCACAGCCATGTAGTATATAGCACAACCCATGTAGTATATAGCACAGCCCACATAGTATATAACAAAGCCCGCATAGTATATAGCACAGCCACATAGTATATAACACAGCCCACGTAGCATATAGCACAGCCATGTAGTATATAGCACAGCCCACGTAGTATATAGCACAGCCCACATAGTATATAGCACAGCCACATAGTATATAACACAGCCCACGTAGTATATAGCACAGCCATGTAGTAAATAGCACAGCCCGCATCTTCCCCCCACCGAGAATGGCCCCACAGTCCAGTCCAGTAATGGCTCCACAGTCCAGTGTTATAGTGAAGAAAAAAAACACTCCTTACCTCCCTTCGTGCCCGCATTGCTCCCTGCTCCTGTCTCAGTGGCTGTACTGCCTGGCACATAGTGAGTGCACGTCATCGCGCACCCACAGTGTCAGAGGCAGATCGGGAAATGATGGGAGAGGGAGCATCAGGTGACGCTCTCTCCTCCATCATTGCTTTGAACTGTACAGGCAGACGCTGGTATAGTTCAATGCAGCGGCGGGGGGTCGGCGCTGGTGGCAGATGGGCCCCCCTGCCTCACAGGGGCTTCATAGCGGCTGCGTGATGTGCCGCGGGCTGGGGGCCCATGGGGGAGCAGGGGCCTGAGGCAGCTGCCTACCCCTAACGCTGGCCCTGCCTGCAGGTGCCCCCAGGAGCCTCCGGGTCCTGGTGCAGTTGCACCGGTTGAACGAGCGGTATGTCCTCCCATGGTCTGGACATACCCTTAAAGATCGGCAGACAACCTAATCTGTAAGAGCCACCGAATCTCTCCCATGCAAGACTAATTTCCTGGTGATTTTCTTCATCTGGTGCTTGACTGAAGCCCTGCCACTTTAATTGGCAATTTAATCAAGGCTTAGCAATCCTTTGATTTTGTCCTCCAGTAGATAAAGCAAGTGTGGGGGTGGAAGCTCCTGCTGCTGCCAGTTGTCTAACAGCCAGACACAGGATAGTAGAGAAGGAGGACATGGCTGATCTCCTGAGACAAACAATATTTCTTTATATATTTCTCTGTTTCAATTGTAAAAAAAAAAAAAAATCAGAGCTTTAAAAGAAAGGAGGAGATACCGTAAGGATTGTAAGTACATGTGGGGGTTGCCTGGTTGCTAGGGAATCCCCACATGTATTCTGCCTGACTAGCAGCCATAAATCATGCAGCTGCATCAACAAAAGCTAAATCTCCAAGCCCTAACAAATACTCAGAGATCACCTGAGTGTGTTTGGGAAAACCCGAGCAACGAGTATACTCGCTCATCACTAATTATAAGGCATAACAAAAGAAAGAAGGGGAAAAACAAACAGGTAGAAAAACAAACAGGTAGAAAAAATGTGCAAGGGAGTACAGGGTAAATATATGCACCAATAAAATATTAACAAACACCAATGATAAAATCACAAACATGATCTAAATATAAGATAAGCCCCTGATGACAGTGGGCTTAGCTCATTTTTGATTTTGGGGGTGACAGGTTCCCTTTAAATATTCTTTCATAGACAGTGGAGTCAGGTTATTACTGACTACTACTGATTACTACTACTACTGAAATAGATAATCTAGGTTCCTAACCTAATACAGTACAAATCTTAAAGGGCATCATATATGTCGGATCAATGTGGGACAAGATCAGAGGTGTGTTGAATAAAGTGCAAAGTTGGGAAAAGTAAGGGGTCAGCTGCTGAAAATTGGAACCACTGACTATATATAATAATGAGGACACCAGTATAAATGATTAGCATAATAAATAAAACTACCATGTATTAATAGAAAAATTTAGTGAAACAAAGTCACGTCCATGAAAGGAGTGACTCATGGTATTAAGACCATGGTAAGATAAAGCCAGCTGAGGTAGAAAAAATATATAGCATATAAGGCGCCCGAATATAGTGGTAAAGGGCATATGCAAGAAATAAGCATCAGTATACTGACCAACGGATGGACCTCGCAGCAGGTCGCTCCTGCCCGACGCCTGAGCTTTGACAAGGGGATAAAGAGGGGAACTCTGAGGAGATATTTAATTCATGAACAGCCAATCATGTGTGCTGAATAATCAAAAGCAGTCGGGGCTGTGTGTGCGGTACACCATGCATGGTCAGTACCTGCCCACAGGACGCGACTCCAGGGAGCGCATCATACGGGTGGAAGTGGCGCCGGCATGCGTTCCAGGCTGGAACGTACATTACGTCCGAACTTCCTGCTGATGTGAATGTGTATGGCGTTTGAAGAAGACAGTAAGTGAGAAACTGGTGCGCTGGTCAGAATAAAAGGAGGTTACATAATGAAAGTGCATAAGAAACTAAGAAAAGTATGCAATAATATAGTGGCCAAAATGAATGTGATTGAGTAAAGAAATATAATATTTACAATGTGCAGATGTGAGGAACAGAATCTCTTTAGTAAAGTACAAAAGTTTAGAGATTAAGTGGCTAGTCAGCAGTGTATAGATACAGTGGGTACTGAAAGAATTCATATTCCTTTACAATTTTCACTCTTTGTTTCATTGCAGCCATTTGGTAAATTCAAAAAAGTTCATTTTTTTCTCATCAATGTACATATAACTTGAAAATTCACTATGTTGGCGACCAAAAGTGGAAAATGATCCCATATAACATGAAAAGAAACAAAACTGAGGGCCTCATTTAGGCTCTTAGGTGAAATAATATCCAAGATGGTAATCGATCTTGTTTCTTTTTGTGCCAGAACCTTTTTCCAGTCACTGTCTATGTTGATTTTGTCGATACCACTAGCCTTGAGTGAAGAGGGGTCACAATCATGGTATACCGTAGTTTATAGTGCAGGGGGGATCGTCTTTAGTTCTGCAATGTTGGTTATTTCTGCTGCTGCTTTTATGTCCAAGACATGTTCTCTGGTTCTTCTGCGTAATTCACGTGTGGTCAGTCTTATATATAGTTTATTGTAGGGGCAATTTTGTTATGCCTTATAATTTAATAAAAAATATTTTCTAAAGTCTTAGTTGTGTATGATATCTATAGGTTTTATGACTCCGATATATGTAGTTCAAAGCATCATTGCCTATCTCTATCGTGAGGTGACCCTCACACTTTGAAGGCATTCTTATTATGGTCAGCAGAACAGTAAGCCATAAACATCTCTACTTAAGGCTACGTTCACATTTGCGTTATTGGGCACAGTGCCGTCGACGCAACCAACAACGCATGTACACAAAGCAGCATTTTGCGACTCATGCGTTGTCATAAGATCGTACAGAGCAGGAATTTCGGCGCAGGGAAAACGCTACAAGTAGCGTCCTCTGCGCCCTGTCTGTGCGTCAATATGACGCATGCGTCGTAAAACGCAATACAACGCATACCGGCGCATGTCCATGCGCCCCCATGTTAAAGATAGGGGCGCATGACGCATGCGTCGGTATGCGTCGACGAAGCTGCGCCCATCAACGCAAATGTGAACGTAGCCTTAGCCATGAATATGTCTATATGACATAGGTTTAAAAGAAATCTACAGAGTCTGATTGGCGTGGCCGCGATATAAACTTTGTTTCCCAGATCTCTGATGCAGTCAGAAGCGGTTATCAGAAAATGGAAGATTTGGGCAGTGATAGCACAGGACTTTAACTGGTTCTGTGGCCCTGGAGCCATGGAGACTTTAAATGGCACAGTATTCACCGAGCTTTTTTCATCCCCCGTTCTCTCTCTTTCTGGGATTCGTCTGCCAGTCTTAATCAGTAAAGGCAGTTTCATTATTAATTCATTTTGAAAATTAACCAGGCTTTTTAATTAGAATTTCTGAAAGAACACGGTGTTTCCTCTGCTGTCATGTGATCAGCTGGATGCATGCTGCCCCTGAGGGGTATTGGGGCACTGAATTGAGAATTTGTATATTGTTTTCTTAACCCATTCTATCATTAAAGTGCTGACAGGCAGACCTACAGTATGAATTTACCATTCTTTCGAGATCCAAGTAAAATTCAGCATAATAAAAAAAAACATAAAAATCGAAAAATTAAATAGATTAAATAAGTGCATTTAAAATTAGAAATAATTTAATTTTTTATCAACAAAAAGGAGATTAAAAAAAACCAAAGGAAGTTTTATTGTAAGTACATTTCTAAACACATTTAATTGGTAAAACATGCTCATTTTGTCTATGTAGGTAATCACTGTTGTACATTTAATTATTTGCTATCTTGTTACACTTACAGAAACCTGTCCTAGAATCTTTGATAGGTGTCAGTTAACATGTGCAGTAGGAATCTGTGTCATTGTGACTGTATATGGTATTTTTTTCAGGTCTCAGCTGCCCCACAGCATTCAGAAAGACTTGGAGGAAAGAAATGTAAGTAACCTCTTCTTACCTCAGCATCCCCTGGTATCTCCAGGTATAGATCAGATAGGCAGGGTGGACAGCAGTGTGTGCAGCCTCATCTTACCTCAGCACCCCTGATACCTCCAGTATTAAGTCAGATAGACAGGTTGGACAGCAGTGTGTGCAGCCTCATCTTACCTCAGCACCCCTGATACCTCCAGTATTAAGTCACATAGACAGGGTGGACAGCAGTGTGTGCAGCCTCATCTTACCACAGCACTCCTAATATCGCCAATATTAGATCAGATAAGGTAGACAGCAGTGTGAGCAACCTCTTGTTTCCTCAGGACTCCTAATATTTGCAGTATTAGATAAGATAGACAGGGTGTACAGTAGTCTGAACAACCTATTATTAGTTCAACATCCCTGGTTTCCCCGCTATGAAATCAGAAAAACAGGGCAAGCAGCAATGCCAGAAGAGTCTTCTTACCTTAGTACATCTGATTTCTCAAGAATTAGATCAGAAAGACAAAGTGAAAAGCAGCGTGAGCACCCTCTTCTTACCTCAGCACCCCTGATACCTCCAGTTTTAGAACAGATAGACAAAGTGGACAGCAGTGTGTGCAGCCTCACCTTACCACAACACTCCTAATATCTCCAGTATTATATCATATAGACAGGGTAGACAGCAATGTGAGCAGCCTCGTCTTACCTTAGGACTTCTATTATCTGTAGTATTAGATCAGATATACAGGGTGTTCAGTAGTCTGAGCAACCTATTATTAGTTCAGCATCCCTGGTTTCTCCGCTATGAAATCAGGAAAACAGAGCAAGCAGCAATGCCAGAAGAGTCTTCCTACCTCAGTACCTCTGATATCTCAAGTATAAGATCAGAAAGACAACCTTGTCTTACCTCAGCACCCCTGGCATCTCTGCTATGAAATGCAGTGCGCAGGCGTCGGGACCTCTCTGACCTTCCCTGGCGCCTGCGCGCTGCAGTACTTTGCTCTGCCCTCAGCAGGGCAGATAAAGTATGCCTGCAAAGGAGCTGTGGCAGGAAGAAAAGAAGAGGACGTCATCACATGAAGATGGGAGGCGCCGGACCCTGAATGCGACACTCATTGGACCCGAACTGAACCGGGACTGCCCCTGGGTGAGTATAATCTAACGTGTTTTTCTTATCTTTCAGGTTACATCGGGGGCTTATCTACAGCATTACAGAATGCATTACAGAATGCTGTAGATAAGCCCCTGATGCCGGTGGCCACAGCTCATACTCGAATTTTGGGGTGACAGACTCCCTTTAATTTAGCATCCCCAATATCTCCAGCATTAGTTAAGAAAAACAGGATGAACAGCCATGCGAGCAGTCTCTTCTTACCTCAGCACACTTGATATCTACTGTATTATATCATAAATCGTGCAGTACAGCAGTGAGAGCAGCCTTTTCTTACCTCAGCAGCCCTAGTGTCTCCAGTATTAGATTAATTCAAAAACTGACCTTTTACACAATATAATAAAACACCTATTTATTCAAATGCCATAAACCCAGTTTATCCCCATAGCTGCCATGTGCTGGTGGACAATAAAGTAGCCTGCACTAAAACTCTTTTCTTTCCAATTGCTACCGGGTCCTACTCGGGATGATCTTATAAAATACCCAATATGCATAGCTTGGGCATTGGGTTTATACGTGCACTAAGATAACTTTCCCTTTCTAGGCTCAATATGAATAGTAAAAATGGACATTGGCTGGATGATAACCTCTGTCTTTATATTGTACCATATAGACTTACTGTTGGAGTTTTCTGAACATTTAGTAATGTCATTATATACCACAGAAGATTTTCTTCAGCTTCTCCCTATAAAAATAGTTCCAGGACTCATGTTTCAAGGGTGCAGAGGGGGAGGGGAGGATAACCTTCTGTTTTTTTTATTTATGCAGAACCATATATTATGGTTGCTCTTATTATTTGAAAATGTTCAATAAGAAGAATCTGATTAAAAAAAATATATATTTTCTTTCCAATTCCTCTTTAGGGTATGTTCACACGTTCCTGATTTCCATCCTTTTTTTTTCAGGACTGTTTTTTAAAAAACTGCAGCTCTTGGCAGAAAACACAGGTCCTTTTTTTGGTCCTTTTTTTGTCCTTTTTTGATGCGTTTTTTGATCCTTTTTTTGATCCTTTTTTTATGCAGTTTTCTATGCAGAGTCTGTGTGTTTTCTAGGAAGTTTTTTAGGGTTAAAATGGCTGAAAATACCCTAACCCTACCCCTAACCCTACCCCTAACCCTATTCTAACCTTAGTGGAAAAAAAAAAATTCTTAATTTTTTTTTATTGTCCCTACCTATGGGGGTGACAAAGGGGGGGGGTGTCATTTACTATTTTTTTTATTTTGATCACTGAGATAGGTTATATCTCAGTGATCAAAATGCACTTTGGAATGAATCTGCCGGCAGATTCGGCGGACGCACTGCGCATGCGCCCGCCATTTTGCAAGATGGCGGCGCCCAGGGAGAAGACGGCCGGACGGACACCGGGACGCCGGGTAAGTATAAGGGGGGGAGATTAGGGCACGGGGGGGGGGGGCATTGGAGCCCTGGGGGGGGGCATCGGAGCACGGGGCGGTGGGATTGGAGCACGGGGGGCGGGATCGGAGCACGGGGGGGCAGCCACACTCCGCCCACGCACTTCCGCCCGCTTCCCCGCACTTCCTGCTGCAGCAGTTCTGCAGCACAAACCGCAATAAAACCCGCAGATATTTTTTTCATCTGCGGGTTTTACTGCGGGTTTGACCTCACAATGGAGGTCAATGGGTGCAGAACCGCTGCGGCTCCGAAAAAAGAAGTGACATGGTACTTCTTTTTTCCCGCAGCTATTCAGCGCGGCTTTTTTTTTAAATTTCCGCATTGTGGGCACAGCAGTTCCTGTTTTCCATAGGGTACAATGTAATGTACCCTGCATGGAAAACAGCTGCGGACCCGCAGTGGGAAAATCGCGGCAATTCCGCATGAAAAAAAGGATCGTGTGAACATGGCCTTATAGTAAATTCCAATTCACAGTACATTTGTGTCTTCAATATAAATATACAAATAGAAACATCCTTCACCAATATCAAGAATACTGAGGCAGGAAGAGGCTGCTCACACTGCTGTCCTCCTTGTCTGTCTGGTCTAATACTCAAATCATAGATAAACCGCACAGGTAAAAAAAACTTAGCTGAAGTTGTCAGGTCCCACAGCCAGACTCTGAAAAACAAACATGGAGATCAAATGTTTGTCAATGTCTGGATGTAAAATTTACACTGATGTAATTGTTTGAGGAAAGGCAAAGAAGACTCCAATAGTGAAAGACCGCTAATAATGAGGCCCAGCACCCCAAAGTTATTTTTCTACTCACAAAATTCCAATGAATAGAGGCCGTAAAATATAGTTTCCAGCACTTAATCCAAACAGTGAGTTTATAGCATACTTGACCTAGTCACGTTTAACCTGTTCGTTGTTTACAGATGTGGACGTTTGGTCCCTCATGCAGCATCTCTGGTGAATGTGGCAGGAATGGATACCTCGCCTATATGGACTAACTTCATGCTGGTAAGAGCACATGGATTTTCCTAATAGCACGGTGGCTCAGTGGTTAGGACTGCAGCCTTGCAGCTCTGGGTTCATATCCCACCAAGGACAACATCTGCAAGGAGTTTGTATGTTCTCCCTGTGTTTACGTGGGTTTACTCCGGGTTCTCCGGTTTCTTCCCACACTCCAAAGGCATACTGATAAGGAATTTAGATTGTGAGCCCCATTGGGGACAGTAATGATAATGTATGTAAAGTGCTATGCAATATGATAGCGCTATATAAGCAAAGCATAATAAATAATACATAAATGATAATCTAATATATAAAGCTGAATGTGTGTATGTATGTATGTCCGGGATTGGCATCTGCACCGTCGCAGCTACAGCCACAAAATTTTGCACAGTCACACGTCTGGACCCCGAGAGCGTCATAGGCTATGTTGTGAGGCGAAATTTTAACCCCGTGCGTTCCAACTCACCAAACAATTTTGCCCCTATCTACATAATGGGGAAAAAAGTGAAAGGAAAAGTGTTGGAGGCGTCGCAGCTGCAGCCACAAAATTTTGCACAGTCACACATCTGGACCCTGAGAGCGTCATAGGCTATGTTGTGAGGTGAAATTTTAACCCCGTGCTTTCCAATTCACCAAACAATTTTGCCCCTATCTACATAATGGGAAAAAAATGAAAGGAAAAGTGTAGGAAGCAAATTGACAGCTGCCAGATGTGAACAAGGAAGACTTAAAGAATGGCGCCAAAGAGTATATACCGTACAGTTGCTAAGGTGGGGCCCCGACATGGGATACTCACCACACACGGGGATATGAACACACACACAAAAAGCGCCACACACTACCACGTGCTTGAACACATATTACCCTCAGCACACATTTCACCACACATACACCAACCTCGCCACATAAAAGTCGAAACACAAAAGTCGCCACTCAAAACTCACCACGCGCAGAACTCGCCACATGCAAAAACTAGGCTCTTGCAAAACTCGCCACAAGTGCAAAACTCACCTCATGGAAAACTCGCCACAAGCAAATCTTGCACACGCGGAAAAAGTTGCAACACATGCAAAAGTTGCCTCACACAAAACTTGCACATACTCAAAAGGCACCACACATAAAACTCGCCACACGCAAAACTCGCCATGCGCAAAACTTGCTGCACACAACTTGCTACACTAACCAGTCACATGCAACTCGACACAAAAAGTTGCTACACGCATGTTGCCACACAAAACTCATCTCACAAAAGTCGCTACATGCATGTCGCCACACGCAACTCAACACACACAACTTGACAAACGAAACTCGCCCTAAAACACACACAAGTCTGGTATTATCCTTCAAAAATAAAAATCAGATTAATAAGCAGACAAACTACAACAAATGTACCATTTAGGAAATACGGCAGCTGTCAGTCACATGACCTGTCTATTATGTGTATGTGTGAGCTAATATATACTGCCAGGGGGAGGGCTTCCTGTTGGCTGGGGATTTATCAGGCTGCCAATTTAGCTTACAAATACTGAGGTAAAAATACTGAGCAAATAACGTGTGAACGAGGTCTAATACAGGAGGAGATGACACACAGGTATATACTATATACAGGGGAGATGACACACAGATATATACTATATACAGGAGAGATGACACAGGTATATGCTATATAGAGGAGGAGATGACATACAGGTACATATATATATATACAGGAGGAGATAACATACAGGTATATACTATATACAGGAAATGACACACAGGTATATACTATATACAGGAGCAGATGACCTACAGGTATATGCTATATATAGAAGATGACATACAGGTATATGCTATATATAGAAGATGACATACAGGTATATACTATATACAGGAGGAGATGACACACAGATATATACTATATACAGGAGGAGATGACATACAGGTATATACTATATACAGGAGGAGATGACATACAAGTATATGCTATATATAGAAGATGACATGCAGGTATATACTATATACAGGAGGAGATGACACACAGATATATACTATATGCAGGGGAGATGACACACAGGTATATACTATATACAGGAGGAGATGACATACAGGTGTATACTATATATAGAAGGAGATAACATTCAGGTATATACTATATATAGAGGAGATGACACACAGCAGGTATATACTATATATAGGGGAGATGACACACAGCAGGTATATACTATATACAGGGGAGATGACATACAGGTATATACTATATACAGGAGATGACATACAGATGTATACTATATATAAAGGAGATGACAAACATGTATATACTGAGGTGATGAGGTGAAAATGAGGTGTGAGGTGAAAATGAAAAGGTGTGAGTGCAAAATGAGAGGAGTGAGGAAAAATAGTGGAGTGATCAGAAAATGACAGATGTGAGGTTGAAATGACAAGTGTTAGGGGGGAATGAGAGGAGTGAGGGAGAAAATGAGAGGTGTGAGGGCGAAAATGAAAGATGTGATTGGGAAAATGAGAGGCGTGATGGGAAAATAAGAGAAGTGAGGTGCTATAACTAACCACAGATATTTACTATGCCCAGGCAACGCCGGGCTCTTCAGCTAGTATGGAATAAAAATGTATACTGAGAATTGGAATTTGGAATTTTTTAAAAGAAATGGAAAGAAAAGTGTTTTGGTACGCGCTACTTAGTTGAATTATTTTTCCAGTATTAGATCAGAAACACCAGATAAACAGAAATGTAAGCAGCCTCTTCTTACCTCTGCACACCTGGTATCTCTAGTATTCAATCAGACTGAAAGAGTAGACAATAGTTTGAGCAGTCTCTTCTTACCTCAGTACCCCTGGTATCTTCACATATTAGCTTAGATGGACAGGGTGGACAGCAGTGTGAGCAGCCTCTTCTCACCTCAACTTTCCTGGTATCTCCAGTATTAGATGTTATAGACAGGGTGGACAGCAGTGTGAGCAGCCTCTTCTCACCTCAACTCTCCTGGTATCTCCAGTATTAGATGTTATAGACAGCAGTGTGAGCAGCCTCTTCTTACCTCAGCACCCCTGGTATCTACACGTATTAAATTAGTAATAACCAGAAACAAGAAGAGATCCAGAATAAATAAAAAAAATTCAATATTTATTAACGATCAATTTAAATATTTAACATCAAAATCAACCATAAAAAAGCAGAAATGTCTCACAAAGAGAGACGCCACCAATGATAAATTTACATAGCATTACAAGACCTGAAAAATACATAGCATAACTACCTGGAGATCAGAAAGAGTGGCGACTCCTCACCCCGACGCGCGTTTCACCGCTGGCTTCTTTTGGCGGTATCGGGGTGGGGAGTCACCACTCTTTGTGATCTCCAGGTAGTTATGCTATATATTTTACTGGCTGTAACTTCTTTCCCCCTTCACTGTGAAGCCTTTACATGCATATGCAACATTAGGGGACTGATTGTGCCATTTATTCATTTATTTTACTAGCATTTTGACTAATAGGATTTTGTACCTGGTTTAAGGTCTTGTAATGCTATGTAAATTTATCTTTGGTGGCGTCTCTCTTTGTGAGACAATTCTACTTTTTTATGGTTGATTTTGATAGTAATTTTTAATTGATTATTAATAAACATTGAATATTTTTTATTTATTCTGTATCTCTTCTTGTGTCTGGTTATTACCATGACTGGAATGTTGTTTATAGTGTTAATTTGAAGTGCCTGTGTTATATTTATTCTGGACAATTATGTGCTGATTTTACATATTAGATTAGATAGACAGGGAGGTCAGCAGTGTGAGCAGCCTCTTCAAAACTCAGCACGCCTGGTATCTCCAGTATTAGATTGGAATGTCCATCGGAATCACATCTCTTGACTCATGAAGGAATGGGATGGGCCTTTTACTACACATGCTCACAGCCACAAATCCTGTTAACATTCTAAGATAAGTTTATTTCAATGTAAAAAGACCGTAGTAGCCATTTTAATGTACTACAGTAATACACTCAACATTGAAAATGCAAAACTAAGAAGGAAAAGTCATGAAAGTCACAGGATCAATATACATGACAGCAGTTAATGATTAAAGGGAAACTGTCACGCCCCCAAGCGTTTGTTACTAAAAGAGCCATCTTGTACAGCACTAACGCTGCATTCTGACAAGGTGGCTCTTTTAGTTCTTGGCGCTGTAACTGCAGAAATAATTGATTTTGAAATTTGTCCAAAATACCTTGAAACAGTCCTGGGGGCAGGTCAGACACAGCACCGCCGTCACTCATACCCTCTTGGCGCCGGGCACCGCCTCCTCAGCGTTGTTTTGAACTTTTCCGGCACCTGCGCTGTTATGTTATGCCTTGGGTATGCGCAGTTAGTGCTGCCCATCTTCTGGCATCATTTAATGTCTAGCTGACTGCGCCTGTGCGGCCGCGCTGCCTGAGATCCCGCCCCGCAGTGTCTTCTGATTTATTCACACTGGCCGGGATTCCTGGGCATACACAGTGCATATCTTCGCCTCTCACTCATCTCCCTCCGCCTTCTTCAGACTGTGTGGCATCAGCTGATCCCTAATCGCCGTGGCATCGCATTTGGGAAGGTTCCATGCGATGCCACGGCGATTAGGGATCAGCTGACGCCACTTTTTATACCGTTCCCGGTTTGGTAAAATTGATAAACCAGTTTTATTCTTTGGGTCGGTACGATTACAGCGATACCTCATTTATATCATTTTTTTATGTTTCGGCGCTTTTCTACAATAAAAACTATTTTATAGAAAAAATAATTACTTTTGCATCGATTATTCTGAGGGCTATAACTTTTTTATTTTTTCACTGATGATGCTGTATGGTGGCTCATTTTTTGTGGGACAAGATGACATTTTCGGCGGTACCAGGGTTATTTATATCTGTCTTTTTGATCGCGTGTTATTCCACTTTTTGTTCGCCGGTATGATGATAAAGCATTGTTTTTTGCCTAGTTTTTTACGGTCTTCACTGAAGGGGTTAACTAGTGAGACAGTTTTATAGGTCCAGTGGTTATGGACACGGTGATACTAAATATGTGTACTGTAATTGTTTTTTTTATTTACGTAAAGAAATGTATTTATTGGAACAATAGTTTTTTTAATTTATTTAGGATTTTTTGTTTTACACATATAAATATGCTTCTCTATGCCGCTGGAACGCTGCGATCATGCTTGATCGCAGTGTTCCAGGGGTTAATGTGCCAGGAACGGTCCTTGACTGCTCCTGGCACATAGTCCCAGATGTCAGCTGTGATATTCAGCTGAGACCTGGCCGCGATCGGCTGTGCTCCCCTCCCCGTTAGCGAGGCAGATCGCGTTAGACGTACTATCCCATCGGTGGTCATACTGGCCCATACCTTCTTGACGGGATAGTACGTCTAATGTCAGAAAGGGGTTAACTGACATAAAGATTCAAATCCACTTCAATAACATTTACAGGTGCTTCTCCGAAAATTAGAATATCAAAAAGTTAATTTATTTCAGTTCTTCAATACAAAAAGTGAAACTCGTATATTATATAGAGTCATTACAAACAGAGTGATCTATTTCAAGTGTTTATTTCTGTTAATGTTGATGATTATGGCTTACAGCCAATGAAAACCCAACTATCAACAATGACTTTAAAATCCGAAATGTTGGCCTACTAAAATGTATGTTCAGTAAATGCACTCAATACTTGGTCGGGGCTCCTTTTGCATCAATTACTGCATCAATCCAATGTGGCGCGGGGGGCGATCAGCCTGTGGCACTGCTGAGGTGTTATGGAAGTCCAGATTGCTTTGATAGCAGCCTTCAGTTCATCTGCATTGTTGAGTCTGGTGTCTCTCATCTTCCTCTTGACAATTTACCATAGATTCTCTATGGGGTTAAGGTCAGGCGAGTTTGCTAGCCAATCAAGCACAGTGATACTGTTGTTTTTAAACCAGGTACTGTAAATGGAATGAGGATACCTTGGCGGCAATTTTCAGAAAGGGTCTTTCTGAATCCGTTAAAGATGTTATGGTGGGGTTCCCCACGCCTGCTGGTCTGAGTGATTCTATGTCTCTGGCCATTCAGATTGATCGGCGCTTGCACGAGCGCAGAGTTGTGCACACTGTGGCGTTGTCCTCTGAGCGGAGCCCTGAGCCTATGCAGTGTGATAGGATTTTGTCTAGAGCTGAACGTCAAAGATTCAGGCATCAGAATAGGTTGTGTTTTTACTGCGGCGATTCTGCTCATGTTATTTCTGATTGCCCTAAGCGTACAAAGAGAATCGCTAGTTCTGTTACCATCAGTACTGTACAACCTAAATTTCTGTTATCTGTGACCTTGATCTGCTCATTATCATCATTTTCTGTCATGGCATTTGTGGATTCAGGCGCCGCTCTGAACTTAATGGACTTAGAATTTGCCAGACGTTGTGGTTTCCCCTTGCAGCCTTTGCAGAACCCTATTCCTTTAAGGGGCATTGATGCTACACCGTTGGCTATAAATAAACCTCAGTTTTGGACACAGCTGACCATGCGCATGGCGCCAGCCCATCAGGAATATTGTCGTTTTCTGGTGTTGCATAATTTGCATGATGATATTGTGCTGGGTTTTCCATGGTTACAGCTACATAATCCGGTGTTAGATTGGAGATCTATGTCTGTGACTAGTTGGGGTTGTCAGGGGGTTTGATGGTCACGTTCCTTTGATGTCAATTTCCTCTTCCCCCTCTTCTGAAATTCCTGAGTTTTTGTCAGATTTCCAGGATGTATTCGATGAGCCCAAATCCAGTTCCCTTCCACCGCATAGGGACTGTGATTGTGCTGTTGACTTGATTCCAGGTTGTAAGTTCCCTAAGGGCCGACTTTTCAACCTGTCTGTGCCAGAACATGCCGCCATGCGGAGTTATATTAAGGAGTCTTTGGAGAAGGGGCATATTCGGCCATCTTCTTCACCATTGGGAGCAGGTTTTTTTTTGTTGCCAAGAAGGATGGCTCCTTGAGACCCTGTATTGATTATCGCCTCTTGAATAAGATCACGGTCAAATTTCAATACCCTTTGCTTACTGATTTGTTTGCTAGGATTAAGGGGGCTAGCTGGTTTACTAAGATTGACCTTCGAGGGGCATATAATCTTATTCGTATTAAGCAGGGTGATGAATGGAAAACTGCATTTAATACGCCCGAAGGCCATTTTGAATACCTTGTGATGCCATTCGGACTCTCTAATGCTCCATCTGTGTTCCAATCCTTCATATCTTTCAGAGTTATCTTGATAAATTCATGGTTGTATATTTGGATGATATTTTGATTTTTTCCGATGATTGGGAGTCTCATATGAAACAGGTCAGGATGGTATTTCAGATCCTCCGTAATAATGCTTTATTTGTGAAGGGGTCGAAGTGCCTCTTTGGAGTGCAGAAGGTTTCTTTTTTGGGCTTCATTTTTTCTCCCTCATCTATAGAAATGGATCCAGTTAAGGTTCAGGCCATTCATAATTGGATTCAGCCCACATCTGTGAAGAGCCTTCAGAAATTCTTGGGCTTTGCTAACTTTTATCGTCGTTTCATTGCCAACTTCTCCAGTGTGGTTAAACCTCTGACCGATTTGACGAAGAAAGGCGCTGATGTGACGAATTGGTCCTCCGCGGCTGTTTCTGCCTTTCAGGAGCTTAAACGCCGATTTACTTCTGCCCCTGTGTTGCGTCAGCTGGATGTTTCTCTTCCATTTCAGGTTGAGGTTGACACGTCTGAGATTGGGGCAGGGGCCGTTTTGTCTCAGAGGAATTCTGATGGTTCCTTGATGAAACCGTGTGCCTTCTTTTCTCGGAAGTTTTCGCCTGCGGAACGCAATTATTATGTCGGCAATCGGGAGTTGTTGGCTATGAAGTGGGCATTTGAGGAGTGGCGACATTGGCTTCAGGGGGCCAAGCACCGTATTGTGGTCCTGACCGATCATAAGAATCTGATTTACCTCGAGTCTGCCAAACGGCTGAATCCTAGACAGGCTCGATGGTCCCTGTTTTTCTCCCGTTTTGATTTTGTGGTCTCGTACATTCCTGGTACTAAGAATGTTAAGGCGGATGCCCTCTCTAGGAGTTTTTTTCCTGATTCCCCTGGGGTTCTTGAGCTGGTCGGCATTCTGAAGGAAGGGGTGATTCTTTCTGCCATCTCCCCTGATTTACGACGGGTTCTTCAGGAATTTCAGGCTAATAAACCTGACCGCTGTCCAGCGAGGAAACTGTTTGTTCCTGATAGATGGACTAGTAAAGTGATTTCTGAGGTTCATTGTTCTGTGTTGGCTGGCCATCCTGGGATTTTTGGTACCAGAGATTTGGTTGGTAGGTCCTTTTGGTGGCCTTCTTTGTCGCGGGATGTGTGTTCTTTTGTGCAGTCCTGTGGGATTTGTGCGCGGGCTAAGCCTTGCTGTTCCCGCGCTAGTGGGTTGCTTCTGCCTTTGCCGGTCCCTGAGAGACCTTGGACGCATATTTCTATGGATTTTATTTCAGAGCTTCCGGTTTCCCAGAGGATGTCTGTTATCTGGGTGGTTTGTGACCGGTTTTCTAAGATGGTTCATTTGGTACCTTTGCCTAAATTGCCTTCCTCTTCTGATTTGGTTCCGTTGTTTTTGCAGCATGTGGTTCGTTTGCATGGCATTCCGGAGAATATTGTGTCCGATAGAGGTTCCCAGTTTGTTTCTAGGTTTTGGCGGGCCTTTTGTGCTAGGCTGGGCATTGATTTGTCTTTTTCTTCCGCATTTCATCCTCAGACAAATGGCCAAACCGAGCGAACTAATCAGACTTTGGAAACTTATTTGAGATGCTTTGTGTCTGCTGATCAGGATGATTGGGTGGCTTTCTTGCCATTGGCCGAGTTTGCCCTTAATAATCGGGCTAGTTCTGCTACCCTGGTTTCGCCTTTTTTTTGTAATTTTGGTTTTCATCCTCGCTTTTCTTCAGGGCAGGTTGAGCCTTCCGATTGTCCTGGTGTGGATTCTGTGGTTGACAGGCTGCAGCAGATTTGGGCTCATGTGGTGGACAATTTGGTGTTGTCTCAGGAGGAGGCTCAGCGTTTTGCTAACCGTCGTCGATGTGTTGGTTCCCGGCTTCGGGTTGGGGATTTGGTCTGGTTGTCTTCCTGTCATGTTCCTATGAAGGTTTCTTCCCCTAAGTTCAAACCTCGGTTTATTGGTCCTCATAGGATTTCTGAGATTATCAATCCAGTGTCTTTTCGTTTGGCCCTTCCAGCCTCTTTTTCCATCCATAATGTTTTCCATAGATCTTTGTTGCGGAAGTATGTGGTGCCCGTTGTTCCCTCTGTTGATCCTCCGGCCCCGGTGTTGATTGATGGGGAGTTGGAGTATGTGGTTGAGAAGATTTTGGATTCTCGCTTTTCGAGGCGGAAGCTTCAGTATCTGGTCAAACGGAAGGGTTATGGCCAGGAGGATAATTCTTGGGTTGTTGCCTCCGATGTTCATGCTGATGATTTGGTTCGTGCCTTTCATTTGGCTCATCCTGATCGGCCTGGGGGCTCTGGTGGGGGTTCGGTGACCCCTCCTCAAGGGGGGGTACTGTTGTGAATTCTGCTCTTGGGCTCCCTCCGGTGGTTATGAGTGGTAGTGCTGCTGTTTTCGGATCGCAGCATTTATCAGGTGTGTTCACTTTTTGCAATTTGGACTCAGCTATTTAGTCCTGCTTGATCCTTTAGTCAGTGCCAGTTGTCCATTGTTTTTGGAGGATTCACATCTCTTACTGGTCTCTCCTGTTTGCTGAGCTTTTCAACAAAGATAAGTCCTGGCTTTGTTTTTGCTGTCCACATGCTGTGGGCCTTATAGTTCAGTGCATTTTCATGTTTTGTCTTGTCCAGCTTTGTCTGTGAAGGATTTTTTGCAGCCAAGCTGTGTCTCTGGAGATGCAGATATACCCTCCATGTCTTTAGTCAGATGTGGTGATTTGTATTTTGCATTTTCATGTTTTGTCTTGTCCAGCTTTGTCTGTGAAGGATTTTTTGCAGCCAAGCTGTGTCTCTGGAGATGCAGATATACCCTCCATGTCTTTAGTCAGATGTGGTGATTTGTATTTTCTGTGGTGGATATTTTCTAGTGTTTTAATACTGACCGCATAGTACTCTGTCCTATTCTTTCTTTTTAGCTAGTATGGCCTCATATGCTAAATCCTGATTTCATGTCTGCGTATGTTATTTCCCTCTCCTCTCACAGTCAGTATTTGTGGGGGGCTGTCTATCCTTTGGGGATTTTCTCTGAGGCAAGATAGTTTTCCCGTTTCTGTCTTTAGGGGAAGTTAGTTCTTAGGATGTGTCGAGGGGTCTAGGGAGTGTTAGGTACTCCCCACGGCTACTTCTAGTTGCGCTGCTAAGTTCAGGGTTTGCGGTCAGTACAGGTACCACCTCCTCCAGAGTACGTCTCATGCTGCTCCTAGGCCACCAGATCATAACAGTACTGGTACTTTTGGCAGTGTGGACAGGTGCCAAGTTGTGAATGAAATTTCCATCTCCAAAACACTTATTGGCAGAGGGAAGCATGAAGTGCTCTAAAATTTCCTGGTAGACAGCTGCGCTGACTTTGGTTTTTATAAAACACAGTGGACCTACACCAGCAGATGACATGGCTCCCCAAACCATCACTGATTGTGGGAACTTCACACTAGACCTCAAGCAGCTTAGATTGTGGCCTCTCCACTCTTCCTCCAGATTCTGGGACCTTGATTTCCAAATGAAATGCAAAATTGACTTTCATCTGAAAACAACACCTTGGACCACTGAGCAACAGTCCAGTTCTTTTTCTCCTTGGCCCAGGTAAGATGCTTCTGGCGTTGTCCATTGGTCATGAGTGGCTTGACACAAGGAATGCGACACTTGTAGTCCATGTCCTGGATACTTCTGCATGTGGTGGCTCTTGAAGCAATGACTCCAGCAGCAGTCCAACCCTTATGAATCTCCCCCAAATTTTTGAATGGCCTTTTCTTAACAATCCTTCCAAGGCTGCGATTATCCCGGTTACTTGTGCACCTTTTTCTACCACACTTTTTCCTTCCACTCAACTGTCCATTAATATGCTTGGATACAGCACTCTGTGAACAGCCAGCTTCTTTAGCAATGACCTTTGTGCCTTACCCTTTTTGTGGAGTGTGTCAATGACTGCCTTCTGGACAGCTGTCAAGTTAACAGTCTTCCCCATGATTGTGAACTTTGTCATATGGATAGTATTAATACAACAGGCTCTATAGCACTCTGCTCATAAAACTTAAATGGTGACTGTACTTTTCACATTTGCTAATGCAAAAAATAGGCAGTGTACAAGTCACTTTATTTAAAAATGATGTCTTACTCGCAAAAAAAATTATTTAAAGTTCCAACCACTAGGTGTTTCTCTTTTTTGTTTAATTTAATGTCCATTGCCTGTTATCAAGTGTAATCCATTAGTAGCAGCAGAGAAACTAATATGGGTTAGGCTCCTTTCACATGGCGTTTTTGCCCACGTTTAGTCAACCCGCCAGGGCTTGCATCCGAATCCCCGCAATAAGAGATTTGGTTGTATGTGCAGCGCTAGCGGGGCCATTGACTATGATGGAGCTGACAGGCAGACACCCAGATGTAGCTAGCGTGCTGAACTTTAGTGACCAAGGATAGTGCCATTCTGAAAACCATGCCTTAAAAACCACAAGAGCTTGTTCCGCACCTACTTACAGGAGGCCTATAATAACACAAGTGAAAAACTATACACCCAAATAAGACTCAATTCAGGCAAACTAAGACTTAAAAAGAGAGCTTAGGTGAAACAAAGCATAGACAATATCAGTAATAATTGCTAGAAATTAGGAAGGAATCAGCACCACTCATGGAGATAAATAAGCTTCAGAATCGTCAAAACCACATAATTGCCCCAAAATTATTCTTGCAAAAAAATTGTGGCAGTAAAAACTAATCTACTTTGAAGTTGGGACACAATTGACCTATGATTTTTCTTTTACATGCTAAGTATTTAAGGAGGGGGGACATCGAAAGAGAATGGACACAGAGCAGTGATAAATAGTAAAATGTTACAATTTTATTAACAAATAATTAAAACCAAAAATTTACAAAAATGTATCAGACACAGGATTTAAAAATGAAAGACGACACCCTAGTGCCACGTCAGAGCAGTAGGTATATAGGATAATGCACCAATATATAGATACGAGCTAGTACATTCACTAATACCGTATAGTCCTATACAATGGCTAGTTGATCAAGTAGAGATCTAAATTAATATAGTACATATATGTGCAAACAGTGGCATAGATTCAATCATCATACATATTGCAGCAGTATTAGGAATGATACAATAAGGTGCCTAGCGCTTTCATACCGCTTCAATATAAGCTGCCATATAAGATCAGTGCCAAAAAAATGTTTTTCACTCACTGTAAAGTGAGAAATAGAGGACCAGAGCATTAATGTGCAAGATACCACAAAGCATGTAAAGGTATGCGGGTATAAGTGCCTAATAACCAGAGAAACTCCCCACTTATATGTAATGATGCATCAGCGAACACAAGAGTAACAAAAAAGTTTTTGCACGGGAGAGAAGATAACTGGAACCAACCTGCTACTGTAGATGTGGGTGGGAATGGCCTCCATGCTTTTCGCTTAATGCTTCTTCGGGGGGCACAAGTGAAAATACTAAACACCCAAATAAGACTCAAGTCAGGCAAACTAAGACTTAAAGAGAGCTTAGGTGAAACAAAGCATAGACAAGAGCAGTAATAATAGCTAGAAATTAAGAAGGAACCAGCACCACTCATGGAGATAAATAATCTTCAGAATCTTCAAAACCACATAATTGCCCCAAAATGATTCTTACAAAAAAGTTGTGGCAGTAAAAACTAATCTACTTTGAAGATGAGACACAATTGACCTATGATTTTTCTTTTACATGCTAAGTATTTAAGGAGTTCAATAAAAGCTCTCAATGTCTATAGGTTGGGAAGAAGGGACAATCTGAGATGCTCCCCTGATATTTAAATGCCGGTGTGTGGATAGAATCACCTAGACTGAAAGATTATTGCTTTAACCCTGGGTCTAAATACTGTGGCAAGATTAGGATAATCTTCCCTGCACTTAACTAGAGATAAGCAATTGGATTTTCGCTCCCTTGGTCTAGTGTCAACTCCAGTTCTTTATGGCAACCAGCCTTCTCTTCTTTGCCTAATATCTTGGTCTGGCATCCTTTGCACTTCTGGTGCCTGTTGTTGTTCATCCTTTGTAGTCACAGATGACCATAACTTCAGTATATAGAGGAGGATCATTGGCTGTGGGTCCGGAGGTGACTGAGGAGGCCAGTCTGGGCTCACCCACATACGGGACATAAGTAAGTAGGTGTAGTCAGGACAACTGATGCTGCTTGTGCCTTGCACATAGCTCTCTTTTGTTGTGCCTCAAAGATTCTACTATCTTCAACTGCACAAGCTCCTGAGGTGATCTTGTTTCACCAAACTGAATGGTCCACGACAAGCTTTGCCCATTCATTTATATCGACTCCCAGGATTTTCAGGGATGCTTTAAGACAACCTATGTAATGTTTCTTTTGCCCTTCAACTGTTTGCTTTCCCTGAGTCAGTTCTCCGCACAGAAAATTGTTTAGGCAATCGGCTGTCTGACATTCTGACCACATGTCCAGCCCTCCTGGCTTGGGCTTTCAGCAGTAGAGTGTAGACATTGCAGATCTCAGCTTGTTCCAGGATTGCCGTGTTGGGGACATTGTCTTGCCAATTGATGTGGAGCTGTCTGGGGAGATAGCTCAGGTGATAGATGCCTACTAGACCCAACCATGTCATGATGTCACGTGAGACCTAGTCACTAGGGTGCCGGGCACAGACGTGAGGACCAGCTGACATGGGGAAAAGGACTGAATTCCAGGCCAGAGTCATGTGAATGGAATTGCTCATTTCTATACATAACACTTGAACAAATGCCCCACTACCACCGCAGAGCTACAACAAAAGGGAAAGTTTGTGCAATATCTGAAAAATTGTTTTAACTGTTGTAAACTATTTCTAATTAAAGCTGTAATTCCCCAGTTATACCTTGAAGAAGCCGAGGAAGAGGTCAGATCTCAGGGCTTAAAAAACGCATTAAAAAGGGAACATTAAAAAAAAGAATCTGAGAATAAAAATCCCTTTACAAGATTAATTAGTAAGCCCCGGTTGTATTCTGTGATAGTTCCGCTTTTGCTTCTCCTATTTAATAAATTGCTATTTCAGGAGATTATAATTGACAGATATCACTGTAATTAGGCCAAAGCAATAAAAGGAAATGCATGTAACTGTTGTAAGAGAAAGCTACAGCTATGATTTAAAGGACTGTTTTACCTATCATGCAGGATTGATCCTATTATCTCTGGAGAGCAAAGAAGACCGAGATACTGTAACAGAAAATATCCAAATCCTGGCATGAGCGACTCCGACGGTTTCAGTCTGAACTTCATTGTTTAATCACCCCGGCACCTGAGAGAATATTAGCTGCGATTTTAGACTTGATTAATATTGATATTACATTAGAACAGTGTTGTTTGAGGAGCTTAGAAAACCATTGTGGGTTTTATTATTTTTTTCCCTTTTCTTTCTCCTGTATTTATTGCTTTGTACCAGGGCCAGCTCCAGGTTTTCATGGGCCCCAGGCACAAGAGTCTCATGGGCCCCTTTATCACAGTTCATGATGCACAATTAAGAAATATAGGTGTAGTACAAAGCCAAAGATTTCACTTACTTCTTACATTACATGAGTGATATCTATTGTAAATCTACAATAGCTCAGAAACTGGCAAATCCTCGCAGCGCACAGTACGTTGCTGGGGCTGCTGTCACACAGAGTGACATACAGAATGACTACAGACTTTTCAAATTAGGCCTGACAGTATAGTCCTCCTTACAGCATTAAGGGCACCACATAGTCTTCAATACAGTATCATGGGCACGATATAGTCCTCCATATAGTATTATGGGCACCACATCATCCTCCGTACAGAATAATGGCTCACATATAGTGACTCATACAGTATAATAGCCCCATATAATGCCTCAAACAGTATAATGGCACCATATATTGCTCCATTCAGTATAGTGGGCCCCATATATTATTCAATACAGTATAATGGACCCCACATAGTGCTCCTTACAGTATAATGGCCCCATATAGTCGTCCATACAGTATAATGGGCCCCATTTAATGCTCCATGCAGTATATTGGCCTCATATACTGCTCCATACAGAACAACGGGCCCCATATCATGCTCGATACAGTATAATGGGCAACACATAGTGCTCCATACAGTATAGTGGGCCCCATATATTGCTCCAAACAGTATATAATGGCCCCATATAGTGCTTTGTATAGTATAATGGCCTCATATATTGTTCAATATAGTATATAATGGCCCTGTATAATGCTCTATACAGTATAATGGGCCCCATATAATGCTCCATATAGAATAATAGGCCCCATATAATGCTCCATACAGTGTAATGGTATATATCTCTCCATACAATATAATAGGCTGAATATGCTCCATACAGTGTAATGGCTCCATATAATGCTCCATGCAGTATATAATGGCCCCATATAATGCTCCATGCAGTATATAATGGTCCCATATATTGTTCTGCACAGTATATATTGACTTCATATTGTTCTCCATACATTATAAAATGGCCCTATATAATGCTCCATACAGTATAATGGCTCCATATAGCACTTCATGCAGTATATAATGGCCCCATATAGTGCCCCATACAGTATAAAATGGCCCCATATAATGCTACATATAGTATAATGGAGACACAAAAGAGAATGGTAAAACCAAAAACACTCAGTTTGAAAAAATGTTTGCAGTAATCCGCAAGTGCTAGTAAAAGATGTAAATAACAGGGTATTTGGTTGATACGTTTTTTGCAAAAAATGTATACTAAGCTGCTCTACCAATCTTCACGGTATACCCATATCAGAGCAGTCCTAACTAATGTATGCAATCCCTATCTGATGTATTTAAAAACCTGATCATCTGTATATTACCTGTGTGAACAGGGTTCAGAGAGGAAAAATCCATGTGTGCATACAGGGCAGAACAGCTTTTGTGCAGCTAGCCCATGTTCTTACAGACTTGTTCACTGTGCAAGTAGCCCATGTGTTCCTGTTTCCATATAGTATAATGGGCCCCATATATTACTCTGTATAGTATAATGGGCCCCTCCTATGCTCCATACAGTATAAAGCTCCCATATAGTGCGTTAGTGACGTTATTGCACCCTCTGCTCTGAGACATCACAGAGTCAGAAGACACTGAAGAGACCGGAACAGTGTGAAACAGAGAGAGGTGAGTATTTGAAGGGAGGCTCCCATGATTCATGGGCACCATATCGTGCTGGTGTTTCCCTGATGGAGAGAGGGCCCACCCGTTTGTCCAGGGTCTCAGCACTTGCCCGGGTGCGCTGGATGATGACACCAGTCCTCCTTTGTCATGCTGTGCATTGCCCTGAGATGTCATGAGACCTAGTCAGTGCCAGAGGTACCCAAGAGACTAAAGAGATCACAGTTGGAAGGAAGGATTGAGCCAGCAGAGGAATTAGTAGGGATCTACTATGTCAGGACAGGTAAAGGGCGAGCTGAGTATAATTTTTATCACTATTATTTTTTACTTTTTAACCCTTTCTCTGCCCTAAGAACAATCAAGGAAAATGTTGGGCAGTATGTTAATCTGCCCTAGAGGCCATGGGGACTCATGATGCTGTCTGTGGAACTGCAGTTGATAAAAATTGCCCTACACATGTCCAGTATGGGGAAGTTATTGAAAAAAGTCACACTTTCTTTGTAAAGGGAAATGGGAAATAGAAGATCCACTTAACAAATATTAATTGAGTTAGCATTTCACAAAAAAAACTTATGGATAATGGTTACATTTTGCATGAAGCAAGTGACTTCAACCCAGACGTCAGGCATGCGGTCTTTACCACCGACCCACCTGTGCACATGGTCCATGATATTTCTCAACAAAACAAATTTGGGTGAATTTAGTTGTTCTGTTCTACAGAGATCATTAATATACATTACACACGCAGGGCCGCCGCTGAGTATCAGCATGCATAGGACCCATCAGGCTGAACATCAGTAACTGCCTGTGACATACTGTATAGAGCGCAATATGATTCTGAAGCTTACAGCCGTAGCTATGCCAGAAGAGTACTCTATGAGATTGTGTTTGTGATTGAATCTGTCTACGCTGAAGCCTTATTTGAATGCCGTTAACATACTTCATTGATTTTTATGACATGGTTTTACTTAGCACAGCTAGCTGGAAGACAGTAACTCTATCTCTGCTGAACAAAGGCAACAGAACTAATATGGACTGCATGAATATCCATATTTTAGCTTCTCATATATTATTTTCTAAGGTTTTTCGGTGTTGACCTCTTGGTTATGTAACCAGTATCTCAGAGAGATGTGATGCTAAGTGAAGTCTAGCTTGGATTTTGAGATGCTAAAAAACAACTGACTTCTGTGATAGTTCCCAGCCACTCCCTAAGCTACACCCCTGACCTCATCCCTCCATGAGCCAAACTACTTCATCTTTGCTGCAAGTCAGGATGTCTTTAACAACTTTACTTAACCCCTTCAAGACCCAGCCTGTTTTCACTTTTCTGACCCTGCCAATTTTTACAATTCTGACCACTGTCACTTTATGAGGTAATAACTCTGGAACGCTTCAACGGATCCTGATGATTCTGTTTTCTCGTGACATATTGTACTTCATGTTAGTGGTAAAATTTCTTTGATATGACTTGCGTTTATTTGTGAAAAAATGGAAATTTGGCAAAAATTTTAGAAAATTTTGCAATTTTCAAACTTAATTTTTATGCCCTTAAATCAGAGAGACATATCACACAAAATAGTTAATAAATAATATTTCCCACATGTCTACTTTACATCACCACAATTTTGGAACCAAAGTTTTTTTTCGTTAGAAAGTTATAAGGTTTAAAAGTTGACCAGCGATTTCTAATTTTTTCAACAAATTTTACAAAACCATTTTTTTAGGGACCACATCACATTTGAAGTCACTTTGAGGGGTCAATATGAAAGAAAATACCCAAAAGTGACACCATTCTAAAAACTGCAAACCTCAAGCTGATCAAAACCACATTCAAGAAGTTTATCAACCCTTCAGGTGCTTCACAGCAGCTAAAGGAACATGGCAGGAAAAAATGAACATTTAACTTTTTAGCCACAAAAATGATCTTTCAGCAACAATTTTTTTATTTTCACAATTGTAAAAGGAGAAAATTGACACCAAATGTTGTTGTGCAATTTCTCCTGAGTACGCCAATACCCCATATATGGGGGAAAACCACTGTTTGGGCGCACAGCAGTGCTCGAAAGGGAAGGAGCACCTTTTGACTTTTTGAACGCAAAATTGGTTGGAATTGATAGCGGACACCATGTTGCATTTGAAGAGCCCCTGATGTGCCTAAATATTGGATAACCCCACAACTGATCCCATTTTGAAAACTAGACCCTTCAAGAAACTTATCTAGCTGTGTGGTAAGCACTTTGAACACCCAGGTGCTTCACAGAATTTTAGAACGTAGAGCCGTGAAAATAAAAAATCAAATTTTTTCCACAAAAATGATTTTTCAGCAATGATTTTTTTATTTTCTCCAGTGTAAAAGGAGAAAATTGACCACAAAAGTTATTGTGCAATTTCTTCTGAGTACATCGATACCCTATATGTGGGGGAAAACCACTGTTTGGGCACACAGCAGGGCTCGGAAGGGAAGGAGCACCTTTTTCACTTTTTGAACACAAATTTGGTTGGAATTGATAGCGGACGCCATGTCGCATTTGAAGAGCCCCTGATGTGCCTAAACATTGGAAAACCCTCACAAGTGACCCCATTTTGAAGACTAGACCCTTCAAGGAACTTATCTAGCTATGTGGTAAGCATTTTGAAACCCCAGGTGCTTGACAGAAGTTTAGAACATAGAGCCGTGAAAATAAAAAATCAAATGTTTTCCACAAAAATGATTTTTCAGCAATGATTTTTTATTTTCCCAAGGGTAAAAGGAGAAAATGGACCACAAAAGTTGTTTTGCAATTTCTTCTGAGTACACCGATACCATATATGTGGGGGAAAATCACTGTTTGGGTGCACGGCAGGGCTCGGAAGGGAAGAAGCACCTTTTGACTATTTGAACGCAAATTTGGTTGGAATTGATAGCGGATGCCATGTCGCGTTTGAAGAGCCCCTGATGTGCCTAAACATTGGAAAACCCCCACAAGTGACCCCATTTTGAAAACTAGACCCTTCAAGGAACTTATGTAGCCATGTGGTGAGCACTTTGAACTCCTAGGTGCTTCACAGAAGTTTAGAACATAGAACCGTGAAAAAAAAATTAAATTTTTTCCACAAAAAAGATATTTCAGCAACAATTTTTTTATTTTCACAAGTGTAAAAGGAGAAAATGGACCACAAACGTTATTGTGCAATTTCTCCTGAGTACGCCGATACTCCATATGTGGGGGAAAACTACTGTTTGTGCGCACAGCAGGGCTCAGAATGGAAGGAGTGACGTTTTGGATTGCAGATTTTGATGGAATGGTCTGCAGGTGTCATGTTGCATTTGCAGAGCCCCTTATGTGCCTAAACAGTGGAAACCGTTCACAAGTGACCCCATTTTGGAATCTACACCCCTGAATGAATTTATCTAGAGGCATAGTTTTATAGTATTGATTATAATGCTTTTTGTTTTACTGGTGTATGAATTTATAATGTTGTGTTAAATGTAAGATGTGTGGGGTATATCAGATTTATAAAAGTGTGTTGTGTCAACAGGGTATAAACAAATTTATTAATTTGTGGATGTGTGGTATGCAAAAGTCATGTTTCTCAGGGCACGTTTCACAATGGTAAATTGTGTACTTTCGGATTCCACTCTTGGAGCATACTCTGCACTGTTTTTGTGATCATCCTGTCCTCGCTCTTTGGGGAACCTGTCCTGGGAAATGTTGACCTGGGACAATAGTCCCAGAAGTACTGGGACCCTCACCTCCCTGAGTGCCAAACATTAGGGCCTTGATGACTACCTCCTGAAACTGAAGGAAGGTCCCCGTATTGCCTGCAGATCGGGACAGCACAAAAGCATTGTACATTGCCATCTGTACAATGTGCATGGCCAATTTTTTGTACCATACTTTGGCTTTTCGCATGGCACTGTATGGTTGGAGGACCTGATCTGAAAGATTCACAACCTCCATGTACCGATTGTAATCCAAGATACAATCTGGCTTTGGGACTTGTGTTGAGGTCCCACGAACAGTGACAAGGGTGCTGTTTTCACGGTGTATTGTTGTCAGGATTAGGACATCCCTTTTGTCCGTATACTTGACCACCAGCATGTTGTCGCTGTATTGGGCTCTGCTTTCCCCTTTTCTCAGCATTTGCCCAATTAGTGGCTTAGGGAGGCCTTGCTGATTTTTTCGCACTGTGCCACATGCAGCTGTACCTCTGGCAGAGAGGGCCTTGAAGAGTGGGACGCTGGTGTAAAAGTTATCAATGTAGAGGTGATAACCCTTATCCAGCAGTAGGTGCAGCAATTCCCACACAATTTTCCCACTCACCCCCAGGATAGGGGCATTCAGGGGGGTTAATTTGGGTGTCCTTCCCCTCGTAGACCCTAAATCTGTGGGTGTACCCTGAGGTACTCTTGCACAGTTTGAACAGTTTTATTCCATACCTGTACCTCTTACTTGGCAGGTATTGCCGGAATTTTAGCCTCCCTCTGAAGTGAACAAGAGATTCACCAATAGCAATGTCCCTCTGGGGTATGTACGCCTCAGCAAATTTTCTGCTGAAGTGTTCAACCACTGGCCAAATTTTATATAAACGATCAAAGTTAGGATCGTCTCGGGGAGGACACTAAGCATTATCATTATAATGCAAAAATATTTAGAATTGAGAGTCATCAGTGGTTTATACCTTTTAATGGCTAACTGAAAAGATGGTAACAAATTGCAAGCTTTCGAGACTACACAGGTCTCTTCATCAGGCAAAGACGGTACCAAGATATATTTCTTTCCTGCATTATAATGCAAACATTTATGGATCCCTTCAAAACGTGTCCTTGTAATTGCCATGCGGAATACCGGTGTACTGTAGAGAATATCAGTACTCCAGTATTGACGAATCTCTAATTTTTTTATTATGCCCATATGCAGCAAAATTCCCCAAAATGTCATCATCTCTGCTGCATTTACGGGGGTCCATCTGGCGTATGATGACGTGGGATTTTGGGTGAAAAATTGTTGGGCATACAAGTTCGTCTGGGCCACCATAAGATTTATTATTTCATCACTGAAAAAGAATTTGAAGAAGTCAATTTCAGCGAGGCCAGTGGTGTCAAACTGGATTCGTGAGCTGCTGCTTAAATCCGGAATGATGGGCTGAAAATTTTCAGGGGGTGCAATCCATACACGATGAATTGCTGCAGGAGTTGCCTGGGTCCTAGGGCGCCTTGCTGGGGGTCCTTCCTCACCAGATGAGGAGGAGGAGGATGATGATGAGGAATAGAGGAATGTGCGATCTTACTCACTGGCTGAATCCTTGTCAGACGCAAGGATGGCATAAGCCTCCTCTGGTGAATAGTGCCTTGTTGATGAATGAGCCATTTTTATTTTTTTGCCAAACCCTGGGGATGTGTGTGTAAGTGGTGCTTTTACATGTGTAATGTGTGGGGCTTGTGTAATAGGGTACTCTTTATTATAACAAAACACAGAGAAAAAAGTAGAGAAATAAAATGTAGAAAAGAAAAAAATGAAAAGAAAAATGAGATGTAAAAAAAAAAAGTTTGTAAAAAAAATTAGATGTTTACTACACTAATGCCCTCCCTATAAATTTACTCGCCGTAAATAATTATTTTTTACAAAAGAAAAACGGACGTCAGTACCGATGTGACGTACGCTCCCCTAATGCACTCGCTAAAAAGTTAATCGACGCAACTAATTCTTTTTTTTTTTACAAAAGAAAAACGGACGTCAGCAAAGATGTGACGTATGCTCCGCTAATGCACTCGCTAAAAAGTTAATCGACGCAACTAATTCTTTTTTTTTTTTTACAAAAGAAAAATAGACGTCAGCAACAATGTGACGTACGCTCCCCTAATGCACTAGAAATTACCCGGCGATAGCAACAAACACTAACGCTGGCAAAACCTAACACACTACCTATAAAACTACTCTGTACGATTTTTTTTTTCCCTACAACAAGATCGGACGTCACCAAACACTGATGCCGACTAGACCTAATACACTACCTATAAAATTACTCTATACGATTTTGTTTTCTATAAAAGATCGGTCGTCACTAACGCTGTGACGGCGACTATGCTACCTTGCTACGTCTAAAACTATGCTGTACTAACTACTATAATTATTTTTTTCTAAAAAAAAAAAAAATCGGACGTCACTTAGACTGTGATGTCCCTACTCCCTACGCTAACTAGCTAAAAAGAGAAAAATCCCTATGGCGCAGTCTCTGATCAGCAGCGATACTAATCAGAGTGCTGCGGACAAAGGAGCAGCACAAATGCTCTGCGCAGGATTCAGCGCACACAAAAAAGAGCAAAAAAGAGCGCTAAAAATTCAATTGGAGGTGGGGAGGGGGTACTGGAACACGGAGGGGGGATATGAAAGGGGACGTCACCAAACACTGACGCCGGCTGCACTACCTTGCTACGTCTAAAACTAAACTATACTAACTACTACTATTATTTTTTTCTAAAAAAAAATCGGACGTCACTTAGACTGTGATGTCCGCTACACTAACTAGCTAAAAAAGAGAAAATTCCCTGTGGCGCAGCCTTTGATCAGCAGCGATACTGATCCTGCGGACACAGGAAGAGCACAAATGCTCTGCGCAGGATGCAGTGCACACAAAAAAGCGCAAAAAAGTGCGCTAAAAATTCAATTGGAGGTGGGGGAGGGTGTACTGGAATAGGGAGGGGAATGTGAAAAGGAGTGTCACCAAACACTGTACTAACTACGATTATTATTTTCTAACAAAAAAAAAATCGGACGTCACTTAGACTGCGAAGTCCGCTAGGCTATCTAAAAAAAGACAAATTCCTGTGGCGCAGTCTCTGATCAGCAGCGATACTGGTCAGAGTATTGCGAAGACGGGATGAAGGATGGGGGATGGGAAAGGGGTGGGGGAGGTGCTGCTGCTGCTGTGATCACAGGCTTCGCGCAGCAGGCAGATGGCAGCAGAGAGCACAAGCTGGAGCAGGACGCTGCAGAAGGAGGCAGGAGATCGCCAGGTTGATCACACTGGCCACCAAGGGATTCTTTCTCTCAAGGTACACAGAGGGGCTTAGACCACCGCTCTGCATGCCAAATCTGAGGTGAAGATGGCATGCAGGGTGGTGATGGCTATTTTAAATTAACCCCTTTGGTGCTGATTGGCTAGAAGCTATTGTTCAGCCAATCAGCGCCCTAGGGGTTAATCAGGTGAGGTGACGTGGTGATCTCCCCACCTACTGTGATGGCTGTGATTGGTGCTACATCACTCAGCACAGATCACAGCCGGTCACATGCTTTTTTTTAATAATAACTTTATTGTTTTATTGCTGTAATTGACTGGTCAGAATTGACCAGCCAGTCACAGCAATCGCCGCTGTGGGGGGGGGCAGTGCAGCCCCCGGGGCTACGTTCGGAGATGGTCCGTTGTCATGGATAGCAGCCGTCGGAACCCGGTCACCGCACGATGCCGCGTGGTGACCGAAAAATGGTACTGGTAATGGAAAAATAGTACTGCGCTGGTCAGAAATGCACCTCCCGCAGCGCAGTACTAGTATGGCGGAGGTTGGGAGGGGGTTAAAGTTCTTGATTCCGTTAAGGATTTAAATCTACATTATTATTTTTTTGATTGCTCAAATCTGGCCGGGCTGAATTAGAGTCTTGACATGTAGTATATTTGCTTAATGCAGTTCCTATATGCAGCCTCATGTCATGGCCCAGGGTTGTGCATTACACAGTGGTGATACCATATTTATTCAACTAGAGACATTTATTAGCCATGTTAGACACATTTCCCTTTCTGACCGTATCACATCATGTCAGTATATATATTTACATGTGCTATTTTGCAACTTGGAAGGAAGGCATAAAAGATATTAATTCACATGTAAGTAGTGGTTGGGTGGTTGTGATGAGCTCCTTAAAATTATAATATAAGATATAGTGGCTCATGGTGTTAAGAGTGTTTTTTCTTCTCAGATGTTTTGGAAGGAATATAAACGTACCCAGATGACAGTTAAACAATAGAGATGAGCGAGCATTAAAATGCTCGGGTGCTCGTTACTCACATCAAGTAATTCCTAATGCTCAGATAATTGTTTCGAGAAGTGAGTATAATAGAAGTCACTGGGAAATCTGAGCATTTTTCTGGCAGACCCTACAAGGTGTTCTGGGGGCAGTGAAAATGTTGAAAAGAATGGAAAAAGTGCTGAATGGAAGAAGAAGAGCATGTTGAAGACCCCTGGAAACATCTCTGACTCTGAGATCGCTGATGAGAACTATGGTGTCACACTTTTACACCACTTTCAAGATTGACGATAAAACATTCAATATCGTTGAAAAATTAAGTTTGGGAGAAAAAAAAACGTTAAGAAGCATTCTTTCCTGTATATTGACTTGTTTATCGGGCTAAATTTTAAAAGAATTAAAAAGAAAAATAATTTAAGTAAACCAAAACTGACATTTTTAAATGTTTTAAAAAATTGGAAACTTCACTGTATTTTATGAAGGAAGCAGGAATTGCAAAAAATGTGATGGAAGATACGCCCTGTATTAGACATACAGTGCCTTGCGAAAGTATTCGGGTATCTGAAACTTTTCAACCTTTTCCCACATCTCATATTTCAAACATAAAGATACCGAATGTAAATTTTTAGTGAAGAATCATCAACAAGTGGAACACAATTGTGAAGTTGAATGAAATGTATTGCTTATTTTAAATTTTTGTGGAAATTGAAAAACTGAAAAGTGGGGCGTGCAATATTATTCGGTCCCTTTACTTTCAGTGCAGCAAACTCACTCCAGAAGTTCATTGTGGATCTCTGAATGATCCAATGTTGTCCTAAATGCCTAATGATGATAAATATAATCCACCTGTGTGTAATCATGTCGTCGTATAAATGCATAATATGTGGGAAAAGGTTGAAAAGTTCCAGGGAGTCCAATACTTTCGCAAGATACTGTACACGTTATGTTCAAATTGTCAAATAGTGGTACTTCTAGACTCATAAAGGCTATGCACTAAGTGCAAAACCTGTCAAAAATTAGAAGCAGGGTCATCCATAGACAACTCACTCTTCAGTTGTTGTGTGCGGAGGCTGACCAGAATACCGACGTGCGTGATGGAGCTGGTATTCAAAAGCTGACCTATACTGCTCACAAAGCCTTGCCAGCCTGTGCAGTGTGGATTTCCAGTGAGTGAACATGTCACACACAAGTCGGTGAGCTGGCACTTGCATGCGCTGCTGCATCAGTGCCAGAGCAGCGGCAGCTGTAGACAACTTGCGGAAATGGGCAGTGACATGGTGCACCTTGACTAGGAGCAAATGTGGGTATGTTTTCAGAAACCACTGAACTACCAAGTTGGGCCAAGCGTGGTACATTTGTGAGCTTGCCAAGATTCACAGCTACCACCAAGTTATGCCCCTTATCACACACGACCATGCTTGGTTGGAGGTTGAAAAGCCACAGATCTGTTGGTCTGTTATTCCTTTTAGTAACTGTGCTGCGGTGTTCGGTTTGTCTCCTAGACAAATTATCTTCAGTAGAGCCTGATGGGGCTTTGCTGAGGCAGTGCTGCAGAACTTCCTGCTTCCAACTGATGTGGAAGATGTGCTCTGAGATAACACATCGAAGATGCAGAATGAGGATGAGCAAGAGGGGGTGCAGGAATTGATGTATGATGTGGAGGAAACCATGATAGAAGTAGGGCCAGCAATCCTTGGCATCTGTAGCCAGTGTGCCATCAGGGAAGTGTAGCGTCCATGGCCACAAGCACTTGTCCATGTGTTGGTCATTAAGTGGACAATCCAAGTAACTGTGTTGGTAAGAGCACAAGTGATACTCCTGGACACGTGCTGGTACAAGGCGCCACACCAGGAGAAAAAGTAATGACTGGGGAAGGGTGCTGAGTGAAGGCTGCCACCATGAGTTGGTGGAAATCCTTTGTGTCAACAAGCCTAAATGACAACATTTCCACTGCAAGCAGCCTGGAAATGTGCCATTTTAGCCATTGGGCCTGTAGGAGGGTGGTTGAAATTTTTTTCTTTTGCTCCGAAGCCTGGAGAAGGAACAGCTTAACGCTGTGCTGGTGCAGAGTTTTGGAAGTGCCTGATGATGTTGCGTCGGAATGTGCAAGGACAGGTGAACTGCGGGAAGCATCAGCACCAGTGTCATGGATAGCGCATTTGGAAGCACCTAGCACAGAGGAAGAGATAGTGGTGTCACCCACTGGCAGTGCTGGTGTCTTGGGTTTATCACTATAGAGAGGTGCCAGAAGACCGCAGCATCTGATTTCTCCCACTTCTGCATTGTTTAGAACCCTTCACCTTCATACTAAATGGTGCAGGTTTTTTTTTAGCAATGTAGGATTAATCTGCTCAGCTGAGAGCTTTTGGAAGCTTTCCTGCGTTAAAGCTCTCAGCTGTTCACGGTTACCACTCCCATCTCCTATATAATCTGGGCCCTGGCAAGCTCTCATTGCCAAAGCTAACTTAAGCTGCAATAGACTGCAAAGCCCTAATCCCTGCCTAGAGACTGTATTCAGCCACTCTCTCTGCTCCTGCAACTCTCTCCCTAAGTTAAATGCAGATTGTATTTGATACAAACAGCAAAGCACAAAATAGCCCTTACAAGGACTGTTAGTATGATTGCTCAGCTTGAGCACCAGTATCAACACTACAGGACTCTGATTTGTTAAACTATGCACACATAAAAAAGCACTCTCTGCCTCCAATAACACCTGTCACAGAGCAGTGCAATGGTGTCAGTGTGCTGAGTCTGGTAGCACCTGTTCTTTTATAACCTCTGATGATGTCATATGGTCAGCCAATCACATTATTGCCACTACCAAGTTGACTAAGGGCATTACAGTGACTCGCAGACAATCCCTGCATACTTATTGGCTGTGTAACAGATGCCAAACATGCGAGGCGAGAATTTGAGCTTGAAATCGAGCTTCGGCTAATGCTCGCCGAGTGCCGAGCACATCCAAGCACTCAGACACTTGAGTGATATCTGAGTATCATCGAGCTCATTCGCTCATCCCTATTAAACAAGTTTACTCACAGAGAGGCATTGAGCTTGATGGTTACAGTGTCTTGTAAGATGGAGAAGGCTTGATGGTTTCAACAATCAATATAAGAAGGCTTGAACTTCATATTTACCACTTGGAGCAAACATCTACTACACTTGATTATTAGTCCGACTCATTTATTTGGTTTTGCAGTAATCTCTTGTACTTTGTATAATCAGGGGGCATGGCCCATCCTTTGTGAGATAAGTATTTAATCTATATAGCTTCCCTTGGTTGGGAGTCTCCCTGTCCTGCTCTGCCATTTTTCACATTAATAATGTATGACACATAATAAGGTTTTAACACTAGACAGGTTATGACCTTCCTGCTAAAACTATTTACTTATTAACTTGCTGTAGTGTAAAGGCTCATTTTGTATTTGTTTCTTTTCTTGGTTTTGTCTTACACTTGATTATTACGTGAAATTTATTTCTGTCAATCTTTTCAGCAGTTTCTCCTCTACTCTAGCACAGTTTCTGTGTCACTCTAAATACAGTTTAGTTGTCAGGAATGGTAGTTTAGTACCTGAGCAGGCCCCACACATTTCTGGGCAGGCTACTGCTCTCTGGTGGATCACCCGTCTCTCTTCACTGGCCATGAGAAGCAGGATGTCACCTCTGGGGTTTGGAGCTTGTGAGGGTGCTCACTCAGTCCGCATGTCACAACTCAGCTGTTGGGTGACCAGGGACCAGTGGCTCCTTCCCTATTCTTAACAATAGGGGGCACCCTAGCTAACCCTATTCCCCAGGATACTTCTGAAGGTGAAGATGCTGGGTCTGCCACCCTTACCTTATCTCTTGAATTAGTCCTCTGTTTGTTCCTTCTCTCACCCAGGGTAGAGGGGAGCTGCTGTGCACCACAGTACACCAACCCGACAAACAAGGCAACATAAACAAGGTTAAATGAAAATATCAGGCATACAAATATTCACTCACATATAACAGAGGAATGCACCACAGAGTGAAGGATGGGGATAAACTAAAATAAGAGAAGGGAAGGGGATTATCACACTTACAAACCCACGCAACAGTCACAGAAAACTCTTCCAAACTCTTTTTCATATAAACACCTTCTCCAAGCCATGCAGCATATGCTAGCTCTGACATGGATTTCAATCAAAACTCAGATTATGAAGGGGATAGGAGTGGCTAATCAAACTCAGCTGAGAGATCATACACCCAGAGCTCCCAGCATGGCCGATTAACCCCTGTTCTGCAAAAATAAATTAACTCATTTAAAAAGAAGGTGAAGTGCTTCTTTTCAGCACAACAGTAGGAGAAATCTGATGCTGTGGTTGTTAGGGGTCGAGTTCCCGCCTCTGCACAGGGGAAATCTCGAACCCTCTCCACTGCGGTCTCCTATTCTTCTCCAGCCACAGTGGAGCCTGCTGTCATGATCCCAATGGCAGGGGATCACAAAAAGGACAAGCACAGATACAAACAAGCTCTAGGGCGATGGAACCTGAGCTGACCGCGACCCTGAACCTAACACACAAATAAAAGTAGCCGGGGAACGTGCCTACGATGATCCTAGACGTCTCGCTCCAGCCGAAGATCTAACTTCCCCTATCAGAAGAAACACAGACCTCTCTTGCCTCCAGAGAAATACCCCACAGCAAATAGCAGCCCCCCACATATAATGACGGTGAAATGAGAGGAAAGCACATACGTAGTATGAAAACAGTTTCAGCAAAATGAGGCCCGCTAAAGCTAGATAGCAGAGGATACAAAAGTGAACTGCGCGGTCAGCGAAAAACCCTTCAAAAAACCATCCTGAAATTACTTGAACTCATGTGCCAACTCATGGCACATGAAAAGCAATTTCAGCCCACTAGAGCAACCAGCAGCAGAGAATCACATATCTGCAGGCTGGACTAAAAACCAAATTAAGCAAAACACCAAACAGGAAAATCCAAACTTAGCTTGTCCAGAAGGTTCTAGGAGCAGGGAGCAGAGGTAACAAGACACACTGGATACATTGATAACCGGCGAGGAAATGCCAGCAAAGCCAGGTTAAATAGGAAACTCCCATATGCTGATGGAACAGGTGGAACCCAGAAACCCAGGAAAGACAAGTCACCCAGTACCATCAGTAACCACCAGAGGGAGCCCAAAAACAGAACTCACAACAGCCTGCTCAGCGGAGACATCAGCCTGATACTGTGCAGATGGTTTTTGCTGCCTTCCCAGGCGCAGCCATTGTAGCCAGTACTGGTCAGCGGCGAGCAGAAGTCTCTGGGACAAAGTCCTGCTTTTTCCCTTCTGAGCATGCCCAAGGTAAGGCCTCTCATAGGAGGTCAAGGGTCATATGAATGTATTCAGGGCTGGCTAATAGCCACTAGAATTCCGCTTCCATCGGAGAGGAGTGTTTGAGTGCTTCTCTGTGTGCGTGACCACTGACTGCCATCAGCTCAGCAGTTAGCTGTGTTCCTCTGTGACGCTAACAGGGCACAGCCTGTTCTTTGCAATGCGACTCAGTGAAGTAACTGAGTTCACTTATACCGCCATATAGTGCCGCTTTCTTCTAGCAGCAGGTTCTCTCCTGCACGGTGGACCCCGGACAGCGAATGCACCAATTATAACATCTATATTAAATCTGTGCGTTCTGCCAGTCCTTACATAATACTAGCGCCAGGGTCTGGCTAGAAAATGGTGGATGATCAGCGTCTACAGTGGTACATCCAGCAGCTGAAGGGTAGGTTGGCGGCTCTTGAGCGCACAACCTCAGCTGTGGATGTTACAGCAGTCGCTCTTCAGGCTGCTAGTGTAGCTGCAGCCAGTTTTTCCTCTGCCACCCCTTCTCCGACTTTATCCCGTCTCCCGCTACTAGACAGGTTTGCTGGTGACAGTAAGCTATGTCGGGGATTCGTGAGCCAGCGCACAAAACATCCAGAGCTTCTGGCTGCACGTTTTCCTACGGAACGGGCTAAGGTGGGATTTATCATATCCCTTTTGTAGGGCAGGGCGTTGGAGTGGGCAACGCAGCTGTGGGAGTGTGATGATCATGTGGTGCAGAGAGCTCCTCACTTCCTGGACACTTTGAAACAGGTCTTTTTAGGACCTCGTGTCACCCACGATACGGCGCTCCAACTGTTGGCAATTACACAGGGTTCAACCATGGTCAGCCAGTTCGCCGTCCAATTCCGGACTCTGGCATCAGAGCTGGAGTGGCTGAAAAAAGTCCTTATTATTGTTCTGGAAAGGACTGGCAGACCATGTGAAGGACGCCTTGGCCACCAGGGAGATTCCTGCCACACTGGAGGAGCTCATTACAATCTCTACCTGCATCGACCTCCGTTTTAACGAGCCGAGGTTAGAGCGGACCCAGTGTGGGCAGAGGTTCCGGTTGGCTCCTACCTTTGCCAACCCTCTGGAATCTCCTGTTCAGGCGTCCGACGTCATGGAGGTTTCTCGAGCAGGACCTAAGTCCCAGGCCGCTCGTGTACCCGTGTTATGTAATATTTGCCAACAATGAGGACATTATGCCAATAAATGTTCTCAGCGGTTGGGAAACGATCACCTCTAGTAACCATTAGAGGAGGTTCACTAGACACAGCCGCATTTTCCTCCAAGTTGTCCTTTAAAGGGAAGGTGCCACCAGTTTTCTCGTATTTTGTTTTTTTGTGAAATTAAGCTTAAAATAGTAATTAAAATGTATTAATGCAATGTTTGCACTGTTTGCAAACATTTCTATATGAAAAATATTATATATTTTTCTACAAATATACATATTTACCACTAGGGGGAGCATTTTCCGTTTTAGACCTCAAGCAGCTATAGTAAGATTTAGCAGCTCTGCCCCAGGGATATTAGACCACCCAAAAGGGGAGGGAAATGGTGATGTCAGCAGTTACTGCCCCAACAGTAAGAATGAAGAGCAGCATCACAGGGCAGAGCCATTTTGTGTGTGACTGCCCTGTGACCTGCTGTCACCAGCAGTTACTGCATCAGAGGAGCAGAACACAGTGGGCTCAGCAGCATCTGGACCCAAGAAGAGTGAAGACATGTGGTGTGCATGGAGCAGCATTAGGAGCTGTCTGGGAGCTCCAGCTCTGCAGTGAATAGCCAGGCATTATGGAGGGACGGGAGAGAGGCATTGTATGGCTAAGGCCGGGGTCACACTAGACCGCAATACGGACGAGTGCAATGCGATAAAAAAATCGCATAGCACTCGTCCCAATGTTAATCTATGGGGCAGCTCCCATCATCCGATATTCTCTCGGCCGTATTCAGGATCCGAGTGAAATCGCAGCATGCTGCGATTGTCAGCGTATCTCGGCACGAGAATCAACAATGAAAGTCTATGGGGGTGAGAAAAAAAATCGCACAGCACACGGACCATCAGTGTGACGTGCGAGAAATTCTTAGGCATTGGGCAGGTGACAGGAAAGGCTCAGCCATTATTTGCTCATTTTGCAAGTGTGTGAGAAAATCTCACCATACGGATGTCACACGGATGTCACACGGATGCCAAACGGATCATTGGATGCGAGAAAATCGCATCCTCGCACTGCACACGGATCACTGTTTTGGTAACATTTGTGCGATTCTCGTCCATCAAAAACGGACCTTTTTTTATACGTTGTGTGTGTCCCCGGCCTAAGAGTGACTGATGGGAGAGAAAGAGACGTGAAGTATGATGAGTGAGACACATATGGAGTGTGATGGGGAGATACACATTGAGGCTGTGTGCACACGTTCAGGATTTTTCGCATTTTTTTGCGTTTGTTCGCTATAAAAATGTGATAAAAACAATTTAAAAATGCATACATATGCATCCCATCATTTATAATGCATTCCGCAATTTTTGTGCATATGTTTCGTTTTTTCTGGGGGAAAAACGCATCGCAGTAAAAAACGCAACATGTTCTGCGCATGTCGTGTCTCCTCCTTTGATGTGGGCTCCGGCGCTGAGCCCACATCAAAGTCACGACATGTCGGCTGTTTTGTACAGCTGACATGTGCGCGCAATAGCGGCAGGTGAAATCGCAATTCACCCGCCGCTATTAACCTGTTAAATGCCGCTGTCAAATGCTGACAGCGGCATTTAACTACCGCTTCCAGCCGCGCGGCCAGAAATGGGCGTATCGTCCACCCCCGTCACATGATCAGGGGTTGGTGATGCGTCAGGATGGTAACCATAGAGGTCCTTGAGACCTCTATAGTTACTGATGCCGGCCTGCTGTGAGCGCCTCCCTGTGGTCGGCGCTCATAACAAGCCTGTAATTCAGCTACGGAGCAGCAATCTGATGATCGCTGCTATGTAGCTGAGCCGATCGAGTTGTGCCTGCTTCTAGTTTCCCATGGAGGCTATTGAAGCATTGCAAATGTAAAAAAAAATGTTTTTAAAAATATGAAAAAAAAAAAAAAAGTTTAAATCACCCCCCTTTTGCCCCATCAAAAATAAAACAATAAAAAAATCAAACCTACACATATTTAGTATCGCCGCGTTCAGAATCGCCCAATCTGTCAATAGAAAAAAACATGACTGACATGTGCCCGCAATAGCGGCAGGTGAGATCGCGATTCAACCGTTCCTCTGTATGTGTTTTCCGTCCGGCGGAAACAGCTGTTTTGACGGATCCTGCAAAAAACGGATGAAACGTGTGGCCATCCGGCGCTAATACAACTCAATGAGAAAATAACGGATTCGGCGAAAAAAAACTGATCTGGCAGAAAAAAAAAGTAAATTGTGGAAAAAAACGGATCTGGCGTGAAAAAACGGATACGGCGGAAAAAACTGATCTGGCAGAAAAAAAAGGAACTTGTGGAAAAAAAACGGATCCGGCGGAAAAAAACGGATTAGGCGGGAAAAAAAGGATCCGATGGAAAAAAAACTGATCTGGCAGAAAAAAAAGGAAATTGTGGAAAAAAACGGATAAGGCGGAAAAAAACGGATAAGGTGGAAAAAACGGATAAGGCGGAAAAAAAGGATCCGATGGAAAAAAAAACTGATCTGGCAGAAAAAAAAGGAAATTGTGGAAAAAAACGGATCCGGCGGGAAAAAACGGAACTGGCAGATAAAAAAAAGAACTTGTGGAAAAAAACGGATATGGCGGGAAAAAACGGATCAGGCGGGAAAAGACGGATCAGGCGGGAAAAAAAGGATCCGATGGAAAAAAACTGATCTGGCAGAGAAAAAAAGAAATTGTGGAAAAAAACGGATCTGGCGGGAAAAAACAGATCAGGCGGGAAAAAAAAGGATCCGATGGAAAAAAAAACTGATCTGACAGAAAAAAAAGGAAATTGTGGAAAAAAACGGATCAGGCGGGAAAAAAAGGATCCGATGGAAAAAAACCTGATCTGGCAGAAAAAAAAGGAAATTGTGGAAAAAAACGGATCCAGCAGGAAAAAATGGATCCGGCGAAAAAAAACGGATCCGGCGGAAAAAAACGGATCCGGCGGGAAAAAATGGATCCGGTGGAAAAAACGGATCTGGCGGAAAAAAACGGATTCTGCAAATGTGCTCGCAGGATGCGTTTTTTTCCCATAAACTTGTATTAGCGACAGATCGTGACGGATGGCCACACGTCGCGTGGTCGCGTCCGTCGTGCAACGGATCCGTCGTGTTTTGGCGGACCGTCGGCACGAAAAAACGTTCAAGTGAACTTTTTTTGTCCAGCGCGTCCGCCATTCTCTACCGCGCATGCGCTGCCACTCCGCCCCCTCCTTCTAGACTTCAGAATGGGCAGTGGATGTGTTGTAAAACTGCATCCGCTGCCCACGTCGGGCACAAATTTCACAACGTGCGTCGGTACGTCGGCCCGACGCATAGCGACGGACTCGTACCGACGCAAGTGTGAAAGAGGCCTTTGTGAGGGTTGAATTAAAAAAAAAAAAAAAATGCGTGGGCGCCCGTGCAATTTTCTGCGCCAGAGGGGGAAAGCCGACGGCCGGAGGCCAATATCTGTAGCCTGCTATGAATATCAGCCTGCAGCTGTCTGCGTAGCCTTTACTGGCTATTAAAATAAGGGGACCCCCCCCAAAAAAAATTGCGTGGGGTCCCCCTATATTTTATAGCCAGAAAGGCTACGCAGACAGCTGCAGGCTGATATTCATAGCCTAGAGGGGCCATGGATATTGGCCCCCCCCCCCCCAGGCTACAAATACCAGTCCGCAGCCGCCCCAGAAATGGTGCATCTGTAAGATGCGCCAATTCCGGCACTTAGCCCCTCTCTTCCCACTCCCGTGTAGCGGTGGGATATGGGGTAATGAAGGGTTAATGTCACCTTGCTATTGTAAGGTGACATTAAGCCGGGTTAATAATGGAGAGGCGTCAATAAGACGCCTATCCGTTATTAATCCAATAGTAAGAAAGGGTTAAAAAAAACACGCACACATTAGGAAAAAAATATTTTAATATTCTTCGTTTCACCATACTTACCATACTTCAGCGCCTGCAAAAAACGTAAAATAATAAACCGTATACTACCTGTCCGCCGTAGTCCAATTAATATCCAGTGTCCCACGACGATCTCCCCTATAGAACAGTCACATCGGGTGATGTCACTGCTCTATAGGACCCTCAGTGACACACTGACAGGAGACAATGGCTCCTACAGTGCATCACTGAGAGGTTACCTTAGGACAAGGTCTCACTTTATGGCAATTGATGCCTGGGAACATTTCTCATACACCAATGGCATAAAGTGAGACTAGGGACTTTTTTTTTACAGCGGCGGAGGAATACAGTGGTGGAAGGATACCTTCCTGCTGTCATTGTGTTCCTGGAGCCCCTAGAGAGCAGTCGCATTATCTGATGCTGCTGCTCTCCACGGGAGATCGTCGTGGGACACTCGTGGATTTCTGCGGACAGGGAGTATATTGGTTGTTTGTTTTTTTCATATTTTTTTTTACAGATGACACTGGCTTCGGGGAACAAAGTGACAAGTAATGGTGAGTATGAAATCTATGTTTAATGTACTGTATGTCTATATGTATGTAATGTATGAATGTATTGTATGTAGCATGTATGTGGCATGTATGTATGGAGTATTTTTTTTTTTTTCATTCAACACATTAGCCGGATGATGGGACTATTACTGTCCCATAATTGGCTAATGTGTCAATCACTGTCATTGTAGCAGGCATCGTCCGATGGGACTTGTAGTCCCATCGGACGATGCTTGCATACACGCATAGAGACCCCCCCACGCTGCACAGAGACCCCCCACGCCTCACAGAGGCCCCCCCACGCCGCACAGAGACCCCCCCACGCCGCACAGAGACCTCCCCACGCCGCACAGAGACCCCCCCACGCCGCACAGAGACCCCCCCACGCCGCACAGAGAGCCCCCCACGCCGCACAGAGAGCCCCCCACGCCGCACAGAGACCCCCCCCACGCCGCACAGAGACCCCCCCACGCCGCACAGAGAGCCCCCCACGCCGCACAGAGCCCCCCACGCCGCACAGAGAGCCACCCACGCCGCACAGAGAGCCCCCCACGCCGCACAGAGACCCCCCACGCCGCACAGAGACCCCCCCATGCCGCACAGAGACCTCCCCACGCCGCACAGAGATCCCTCCATGCCGCACAGAGACTCCCCCACTCCGCTCAGAGACCCCCCCCACGCCGCACAGAGACCTCCCCACGCCGCACAGAGATCCCCCCACGCCGCACAGAGACCCCCCCACGCCGCACAGAGACCCCCCCACGCCGCACAGAGCCCCCCACGCCGCACAGAGACCCCCCATGCCGCACAGAGAGCCCCCCATGCCGCACAGAGAGCCCCCCACGCCGCACAGAGACCCCCATGCCGCACAGAGACCCCCCACGCCGCACAGAGACCCCCCCACGCCGCACAGAGACCCCCCCATGCCGCACAGAGACCCCCCCACGCCGCACAGAGACCTCCCCACGCCGCACAGAGAGGGAGAGCGACACAGGGGAAGAGTGCAGTTTACCGGAGATCACTGGGATTGTGGGGAGGCGGAGACAGAGCAGGGGGAAGCACACGGCAGCGTGTGAGAGCAGAGGACGTCTGCCCACTGTGCCCAGAACCTGCAGTGCCTGGAGTACAGAGGAGCAGTGAGGGCTTCTTCTCTCCTGTGATAGAGAGCAAGTGGAGCTCGGCAGATAGCACAGGGCTCTAATAAAATGGCAGCTAGTCACACCTACAGCAGTGAGTTGTGCAGCCCACAGAGGCGTGCCCAGCTCACTGCTAATGCTGCTGCAATGTTACAGATAGGGTCCGAGCCTGTCTATTATCTCCTATGTCCATGGGGTGCCGTAATCTGACACTGATAGTGCCCTGCTACTGCTGCAAAACCAAGATGTCAGCCCCCAGTGCATTCTTTCTACTCATATATCACACGGAATCTGTTTTACATGCATTCAAATCTGGGTTATAACAGCATGTTATGCTACATTACATTGATTAATTAATGATCTACAAACGCGGTACCTTCCCTTTAAAGGGACAATCTCTTTAGGCTCGTCCACTCTAACAGTCGAGCTTTGTGTGGACTCTGGAGCGGAGGGGAATTTCATGTCCTCTGCCTTCGCTTAGCGCCACGCAATACCCCTGGTGATGCTCGCCAAACCGGTGACTGTTCGAGTGGTTAATGGGTCGGCACTGCCCTCACAAATCACACATTAGACGATCCCTTTCTCATTATCTATGTCCCCTTCCCATCAGGAGATTATCTCCCTTCTTGTAATTCCTGAGGGAATAGACGAGATTCTGCTAGGAATACCTTGGCTCCATTTCCACTCCCCACATATTGAGTGGACCACAGGGAGGATTTTGGGTTGGAGTGAATCTTGTAAGAGCAGATGTGTGAGGGAGTCCGTTCAGATTTCCACTACAGAGATACCTGCAGATCTTACTTCCCTTCCCAAGTGCTATTGGTCCTATGCAGACATGTTCTCCAAGAAGGCTGCAGAGACTCTTCCGCCTCACCGCCCCTATGACTGTCCTATTGACCTCATGCCTGAAGCTGAACCTCATCGGGGACTGGTCTATCCCCTCTCTCTCCAGGAGACGGAGGCTATGTCCCAATACATGCAAGAGGGTTCATTAGGAAGTCAGTGTCACCTGCAGGGGTGGGGTTCTTCTTCGTGCAGAAGAAGAATGGAGAACTACATAGATTACAGGGGTCTTAATGCCATCACCATTAAGAATAAGTACCAGTTGCCCCTGATATCTGAGCTCTTCGATATGCTACGGGGAGCAAGAGTATTTACCAAATTAGATCTGCGGGGTGCTTTTAATCTGAATCGCATCCATGAGGGGGATGAATGGAAGACGGCTTTTAATACCAGGGATGGGCACTATGAATATCTGGTGATGCCCTTTGGGCTCTGTAATGCCCCAGCCGGTTTCCAACACTTTGTGAATGACATCTTCCGGGATATGCTCTCCACCTCAGTCGTAGTCTATCTGGATGATATACTCATCTACTCTCCAGATATTGACTCCCACCGGAGAGAGGTTCGCAAGGTCTTCGACCTCTTACGGGCAAATTCTCTTTATGCCAAGTTGGAGAAATGTGTGTTTGAGCAGGAGTCCTTGCTTTTCCTTGGTTATATCATCTCCACCCAGGGATTGGCTATGGATCCTGCCAAACTACAGGCCGTGATGGACTGGCAGGAACCTCATTCTCTCAAAGCGGTGCAACGTTTTATGAGGTTCATTAATTATTACCGTCAGTTCATTCCACATTTCTCGACTTTGGTAGCTCCCTTGGTAGCCCTCACCAAGAAGGGAGCAAATCCCAAATTCTGGTCTGAGGAGGTCTCCAAGGCCTTCCTCTCTATAAAATCTCATTTGGCTAGCGCTCCCATTCTACATCACCCCAATGTAGATAAGCCGTTCATAATGAAGGTGGATGCCTCATATGTTGGTGCTGGTGCAATCCTCTTCCAAAAGGATGCTCAAGGTCGGAAGCATCCCTGCTTCTTCTTTTCCAAGACCTTCACACTAGCAGAGGGGAATTATTCCATCGCAGCAGAGAGGAATTATTCCATCGGGGACAGGGAGTTGCTAGCTATGACGTTGGCTTTCTCTGAGTGGAGGCACCTCCTGGAGGGGGCTCGCTTTCCCTTCCAAGTCTTCACTGACCACAAAAATCTGGTGTACTTACAAACAGCTCAGAGGCTAAATTCTCGCCAGGCCAGATGGTCCTTGTTCTTCTCCCGTTTCCATTTCACCCTCCATTATTTTTCTGGTGAGAAGAACATTCGTGCTGACGCTCTCTCTCACTCCGTTGTGTCTTCTGAGGAGGAGGAACAGGAGCCTCGGCTTATTGACCCTTCCGAGAGCCTGAGAACAGTGGCTCCGGTTTCACTAGAGTTGGTGCCCCGGGCAAGACTTTTGTACCTACTAATTTGCGACCGGAGCTTCTCTCTTGCGCTCATTCGTCCAGGGTGGGTGGACATTTTGGGACCAAGAGGACATCTGAGCTGTTGGCGAGGACGAACTGGTGGCCGCATATGGTCCATGACATCAGAGACTATGTTCGGGCATGTGTCTCCTGCACCAAAAATAAGTCTCCTCGACAACAGCCGGCTGGGTTACTTTATTCTCTGCCAGTAGCAGACAGGCCCTGGGAGATGGTTGGGATGGACTTTGTGGTGGGCTTACCCAAGTCTCGTGGTTGCACCATCATTTTGGTAAACACCGACCATTTTTCTAAAATGGTGCATCTGGTGCCGCTTCCACGGTTACCTTATGCATGGGCCTTGGCAGCGTTGTTTATAAGACACATTTTCCGCCTACACGGTATGCCAGACAAAGTTGTCAGTGACCGAGTTCCCCAGTTTGCGTCTCAGTTCTGGAGATAGCTTTGTTGTTTACACAGCATTGAGTAAAATCTCTCTTCAGCATATCATCCCGAGATGAAAGGATTGGTAGAGAGGACCAATCAGACCTTGGTCACCTATTTACGACATTTCGTTCCTGCCAGGCAGGATGACTGGGCACCCTTTCTACCGTGGGTGGAATTTATGCTTAACAACGCCATAGCTAACTCCACTGGTTAGACTCCATTCCTCCTTAATTATGGTCAGCATCCGTGGGTTCCTGTGCCTATGCCCATGTCTTCCGCCGACTCCAGGGTGGCAGACTGGGCTGCGGAGGCATGGTACATTTGGGACCGCGCTCAGGATGCCATACAGGCCTCCAAGGAGAGAATGAGGTCCTCCGCCGATGCACATCGGCGCCCCGCTCTGAACTTTGCTCCTGGCGACTTAGTGTGGCTCTCCGCCAGTAACATCAGGCTGCGAGTTGAGTCCACTAAGTTTGCTCCTCGCTACTTGGGACCTTTCAAGGTCCTCGAACAAGTTAACCGTGGTCTACCATCTGTGTCATGATCCCAATGGCAGGGGATCACTAAAGGACAAGCACAGATACAAACAAGCTCTAGGGAGATGGAACCTGAGCTGACCGCGACCCTGAACCTAACACACAAATAAAAGTAGCCGGGGAACGTGCCTACGATGATCCTAGACGTCTCGCTCCAGCCGAAGATCTAACTTCCCCTATTAGAAGAAACACAGACCTCTCTTGCCTCCAGAGAAATACCCCACAGAAATAGCAGCCCCCCACATATAATGACGGTGAAATGAGAGGAAAGCACATACGCAGTATGAAAACAGTTTTAGCAAAATGAGGCCCGCTAAAGTTAGATAGCAGAGGATACAAAAGTGAACTGCGCGGTCAGCGAAAAACCCTTCAAAAAACCATCCTGAAATTACTTGAACTCATGTGCCAACTCATGGTACATGAGGAGCAATTTCAGCCCACTAGAGCAACCAGCAGCAAAGAATCACATATCTGCAGGCTGGACTAAAAAACCAAATAAAGCAAAACACCAAAACAGGAAAATCCAAACTTAGCTTGACCAGAAGGTTCTAGGAGCAGGGAGCAGAGGTAACAAGACACACTGGATACATTGATAACCGGCGAGGAAATGCCAGCAAAGCCAGGTTAAATAGGAAACTCCCATATCCTGATGGAACAGGTGGAACCCAGAGACCCAGGAAAGACAAGTCACCCAGTACCATCAGTAATCACCAGAGGGAGCCCAAAAACAGAACTCACAACAGTACCCCCCCCTTGAGGAGGGGTCACCGAACCCTCACGAGAACCACCAGGGCGACCAGGATGAGCCCTATGAAAAGCGCGAACCAAATCATCAGCATGAACATCCGAGGCAACCACCCAAGAATTATCCTCCTGACCATAACCCTTCCACTTGACAAAATACTGGAGTTTCCGTCTGGAAACACGAGAATCCAAGATCTTCTCCACAACATACTCCAATTCTCCCTCCACCAGCACTGGAGCAGGAGGCTCAAGCGAAGGAACAACAGGTACCTCATACTTCCGCAACAACGACCGATGGAACACATTATGAATAGCAAACGATGCCGGGAGATCCAAACGAAACGACACAGGGTTAAGAATTTCCAAGATCCTATAGGGACCGATGAACCGAGGCTTGAACTTAGGAGAAGAGACCTTCATAGGAACAAAACGAGAAGACAACCACACCAAGTCCCCAACAAGAAGTCGAGGACCCACGCGGCGACGGCGATTAGCAAACTGCTGAGCCTTCTCCTGGGACAACTTCAAATTGTCCACCACATGACTCCAAATCCGATGCAACCTATCCACCACCATGTCCACTCCAGGACAATCAGAAGGTTCCACCTGACCAGAGGAAAAACGAGGATGAAACCCCGAATTACAAAAGAAAGGAGAAACCAAGGTAGCAGAACTAGCCCGATTATTAAGGGCAAACTCGGCCACCGCCAAATGGTAACCCAGTCATCCTGATCAGCAGAAACAAAACACCTTAAATAAGTTTCCAAGGTCTGATTAGTTCGTTCAGTCTGGCCATTCGTCTGAGGATGGAATGCAGACAAAAAGGACAAATCAATGCCCATCTTAGCACAGAACGTCCGCCAAAATCTAGACACAAACTGGGATCCCCTGTCAGAAACGATGTTCTCAGGAATCCCATGCAAACGAACCACATTCTGAAAAAACAGAGGGACCAACTCAGAGGAGGAAGGTAACTTAGGCAAGGGTACCAGATGAACCATTTTAGAAAAGCGATCACACACAACCCAGATGACGGACATTTTTTGAGAGACAGGGAGATCCGAAATAAAGTCCATGGAAATGTGCGTCCAAGGCCTCTTCGGGATAGGCAAAGGTGACAACAATCCACTGGCCCGAGAACAGCAAGGCTTAGCCCGAGCACAAACCTCACAAGACTGCACAAAAGAACGCACATCCCTCGACAAGGAAGGCCACCAAAAAGACCTGGCCACCAAGTCTCTAGTACCAAATATTCCAGGATGACCTGCCAACGCAGAAGAATGGACCTCGGAGATGACTCTACTGGTCCAATTATCCGGAACAAACAGTCTCTCAGGCGGACAACGATCAGGTTTACCCGCCTGAAACTCCTGCAAAACACGTCGCAAGTCTGGGGAGACAGCAGACAAAATCACCCCATTTCTAAGGATACCAGAGGGCTCAGAATTTCCAAGGGAGTCAGGCACAAAACTCCTAGAAAGAGCATCCGCCTTCACATTCTTTGAACCTGGCAGGTATGAAACCACAAAATTGAAACAAGAGAAAAACAGTGACCAACGAGCCTGTCTAGGATTCAGACGCCTGGCAGACTCAAGGTAAATCAAATTTTTGTGATCAGTCAAGACCACCACACGATGTCTAGCACCCTCTAGCCAATGACGCCACTCCTCAAATGCCCACTTCATGGCCAAAAGTTCCCGATTATCAACATCATAATTCCGCTCAGCCGGCGAAAACTTTCTAGAAAAAAACGCGCATGGCTTCATCACTGAGCCATCGGAGCTTCTCTGTGACAAAACCGCCCCCGCTCCAATCTCGGAAGCATCAACCTCAACCTGAAAAGGGAGCGAAACATCTGGCTGACGCAACACAGGAGCAGAAGAAAACCGGCGCTTAAGTTCCTGAAAGGCCTCCACAGCCGCAGGAGACCAATTAGCAACATTAGCACCCTTCTTAGTCAAATCCGTCAAAGGCTTAACAACACTAGAAAAATTAGTTATAAAACGACGATAGAAATTAGCAAAGCCCAAGAACTTCTGTAGACTCTTAAGAGATGTAGGCTGCGTCCAGTCACAAATAGCCTGAACCTTGACGGGATCCATCTCAATAGTAGAAGGGGAAAAAATATACCCCAAGAAAGAAATCTTCTGGACTCCAAAGAGACACTTTGAGCCTTTTACAAACAAGGAATTGGCCCGCAGGACCTGAAACACCTTCCTGACCTGCTGAACATGAGACCCCCAGTCATCAGAAAAAAACAAAATATCATCCAAATACACAATCATAAATTTATCCAGATATTCACGGAAAATATCGTGCATAAAGGACTGGAAGACTGAAGGAGCATTAGAACGTCCGAAAGGCATTACCAAATACTCAAAATGTCCCTCAGGCGTATTAAATGCGGTTTTCCACTCATCACCTTGCTTTATTCGTATAAGATTATACGCACCCCGAAGATCAATCTTAGTGAACCATTTAGCCCCCTTAATGCAAGCATACAAATCAGTCAACAATGGCAAAGGATACTGATATTTTACGGTAATCTTATTCAAAAGACGATAATCTATACAAGGCCTCAAGGAACCATCTTTTTTGGCCACGAAAAAAAAACCTGCTCCCAAAGGGGACAAAGATGGACGGATATATCCCTTTTCCAAGGACTCCTTAACATAATCCCGCATAGCAGTATGCTCTGGCACTGACAGATTGAACAAACGACCTTTAGGAAATTTACTGCCTGGAATTAAATTTATAGCACAATCGCAATCCCTGTGAGGAGGAAGCGAACTGAGCTTAGGCTCCTCAAAAACATCCCGATAGTCAGACAAAAACACAGGAATCTCAGAAGGAGTAGATGAAGCGATAGAAATCGGAGGTGCATCATCATGAACCCCCTGACAACCCCAGCTTAACACAGACATCGATTTCCAGTCAAGGACTGGATTATGAGTTTGTAACCATGGCAGACCAAGCACTAGGACATCATGCAAATTATACAGTACCAGGAAGCGAATCACCTCCTGATGAACAGGAGTCATACGCATGGTCACTTGTGTCCAGTACTGAGGTTTATTCATAGCCAAAGGTGTAGAGTCAATTCCCTTCAAAGGAATAGGGACTTCCAGAGGCTCCAGACTAAACCCACAGCGATTGGCAAATGACCAATCCATAAGACTCAGGGCAGCGCCTGAATCCACATAGGCATCGACGGAAATGGATGATAATGAACAAATCAGAGTCACAGACAGAATGAACTTAGACTGTAAAGTACTAATGGCAACAGACTTATCAACCTTTTTTGTGCGTTTAGAGCATGCTGATATAACATGAGCTGAATCACCACAATAAAAGCACAACCTTTTTTTCCGCCTATAATTTTGCCGTTTACTTCTGGACTGAATTCTATCACATTGCATTATCTCAGGTGACGGTTCAGACGACACCGCCAAATGATGCACAGGTTTGCGCTCCCGTAAACGCCGATCAATCTGAATAGCCATAGTCATAGACTCATTCAGACCAGTAGGCGCAGGGAACCCCACCGTAACATCTTTAATGGCCTCAGAAAGGCCATCTCTGAACTTTGCAGCCAGGGCGCACTCATTCCACTGAGTAAGCACCGACCACTTCCGAAATTTTTGACAATAAATTTCTGCTTCATCTTGCCCCTGAGAGAGGGCCAACAAAGCTTTTTCAGCCTGAATCTCTTGGTTAGGTTCCTCATAGAGCAAACCCAATGCCAGAAAAAACGCATCCGCATTAAGCAACGCAGGGTCCCCTGGTGCCAATGCAAATGCCCAATCCTGAGGGTCACCCCGCAGGAAAGATATAATAATCTTGACTTGCTGAGCAGGGTCTCCAGAGGAGCGAGATTTCAAAGAAAGAAACAACTTGCAATTGTTCCTAAAATTCAGAAAACGAGATCTATCTCCAGAAAAAAACTCTGGGACAGGAATTCTAGGTTCAGACATAGGAGCATGTACAACAAAATCCTGTATATTTTGAACCTTAGCGGCAAGATTATTCAGGCTGGAAGCCAAACTCTGGACGTCCATGATAAACAGCTGGGATCAGAGCCATTCAAAGATTAAGAGGAGGAGGAAGTAGCCAGGCTGCAATAAGGCTAGGCAGCAAACTCTGAGGGAAAGAGAAAAAAAAAAAAAAAAAAAACTTCCTCAGACTACTTATCCTCCTACTTCAGCCAATACAATTAACACTTTGTGGACCGGTTATACTGTCATGATCCCAATGGCAGGGGATCACTAAAGGACAAGCACAGATACAAACAAGCTCTAGGGCGATGGAACCTGAGCTGACCGCGACCCTGAACCTAACACACAAATAAAAGTAGCCGGGGAACGTGCCTACGATGATCCTAGACGTCTCGCTCCAGCCGAAGATCTAACTTCCCCTATTAGAAGAAACACAGACCTCTCTTGCCTCCAGAGAAATACCCCACAGAAATAGCAGCCCCCCACATATAATGACGGTGAAATGAGAGGAAAGCACATACGCAGTATGAAAACAGTTTTAGCAAAATGAGGCCCGCTAAAGTTAGATAGCAGAGGATACAAAAGTGAACTGCGCGGTCAGCGAAAAACCCTTCAAAAAACCATCCTGAAATTACTTGAACTCATGTGCCAACTCATGGTACATGAGGAGCAATTTCAGCCCACTAGAGCAACCAGCAGCAAAGAATCACATATCTGCAGGCTGGACTAAAAAACCAAATAAAGCAAAACACCAAAACAGGAAAATCCAAACTTAGCTTGACCAGAAGGTTCTAGGAGCAGGGAGCAGAGGTAACAAGACACACTGGATACATTGATAACCGGCGAGGAAATGCCAGCAAAGCCAGGTTAAATAGGAAACTCCCATATCCTGATGGAACAGGTGGAACCCAGAGACCCAGGAAAGACAAGTCACCCAGTACCATCAGTAACCACCAGAGGGAGCCCAAAAACAGAACTCACAACACATCTGGCCCTTCCTCCACGCCTAGGTATCACCAACACCTTTCATGTGTCCCACTTAAAGCCCGTACACATGTCCCGGTTTTCCGAGTCATCTGCCGGGACATCGGATTCGTCTTCGGACGATTACGAGGTGAACGCTATTTTGAGGTGCAAGGTGGTACGTGGGAAAAAGTTTTATTTGATGGATTGGAGGAGTTACGGCCCAGAGGACAGGTCCTGGGAGCCTGTTGAGAATATTCGAGCTCTGCTGCTCATTGCTGCCTTTGAGCGTAGCGAGGCCCAAGGAGGGGGGGCATGTTAGGGGTCGAGTTCCCGCCTCTGCACAGGGCGAATCTCAAACCATCTCTACTGCGGTCTCCCATTCTTCTCCAGTGTAGCCTGCTCAGCGGAGACGTCGGTCCCAGCATCTGGCTCAGCCTGATACTGTGCAAATGGTTTCTGCTGCCTTCCCAGGCTCAGCCATTGTAGCCAGTTCTGGTAAGCAGCGAGCAGACGTCTCTGGGACTAAGTCCTGCTTTTTCCCTTTTGAGCATGCCCAAGGTAAGGCCTCTCATTGGAGGTCAGGAGTCACATGTTCAGGTACTGCTGCAGCTCTCATTGGTCCTCTAGGAAGGTCCTGAAGTTGCTCAGGTATTGTAGCAGCTTCTATTGGTCCTCTAGGAAGGTCCTGAAGCTGCTGCAGCTATAAAAGGTTCTCAATGCCGCACGACCATTCGCTAGTATCACTTCATGTTATGAGCTTGCTATTTGTGGTCTTGCCTGTATGTGGATACGGTTTGGCTGAAATAAGCCCCTAGAATACTGGTATCTCCGGGGAGGAGTATGTATGAATGTATTCAGGGCTGGCTAATAGCCACTAGAATTCCGCTTCCACCGGAGAGGAGTGTTTGTGTGCTTCTCTGTGTGCGTGACCACTGACTGCCATCAGCTCAGCAGTTAGCTGTGTTCCTATGTGACGCTAACAGGGCACATCGTGTTCTTTGCAGTGCGACTCAGTGAAGTAACTGAGTTAATGTATACCGCCATATAGTGCTGCCATCTTCTAGCAGCAGGTTCTCTCCTGCACGGTGGACCCGGGCTGTGAATGCATCAATTATAACATCTATATTAACTCGGTGCGTTCCGCCAGTCCTTACAGCGGTCTTCTGGCTCCTCTCTGTTTCAGTAACTCTGTGATACTGGTTGTCCTATTCTAGAAGATACACTCCTAGCATCGCTGGGAGGTGGCACACCGCTGCTCCCAGCGATTATGCTGTAAGAGGACCCTGGAACACTGGGTCTTCTGGTGTTAGCTGCTGCCAGCTGCTGTGTAGAGTCAGATGGTGGGAGGTTCCTTCCAGTCTTCTCTCCCCTCTTCTTTGTAGTCTAGGGGTGGAGACTGGGCAGTGCCCTAGCGTGGTCTAGTGACTGCTGGGAGGCAGATTTAAACCTGCCATTTCCTCCTTTTGTTGGTGATTATTTTCAGTTCTGGTGAGTGGTAAATTTCAGTGTTGCTGTTCTTTTGAGGAGGTTCATGCTTTGGTGCCTGTGCCTGTGTTTGATTTATCATTATTCACCTTAGTTTATGCAGTTGCACTGCTGTTTTTTGTTTCTTGTGTGTTTGCCCTGTCTGCAGTTTGTGTGTTCCGTCACCAGCCACCGTGCTGCTTGCTGACTGGGAAGGGCTCTGCTCAAGCTCCCCCTTGCCAGGACTGTCAGTGCAACAGCTAACATCACACTGCAGTTGTCACCATCACCCAGCATTACATTGCTACACATTAATGCTTGATGTAACTTCTTTTATGGTCATATCCCTTGGTACTAACTTGTCCATTTTCTGCCCTCTTGTGGCCTACACAGTAACAGTGACAAAGTCCCTTGCTTTGTTGAAAGCAGATCTTAGCCCTATCAGCAGATGTACTTTCACTCACAAAAACGCAAGCCTCTTTTTTTACCCCTGGGACAAACCACATTGACTTCTGCTCAGGCTGGAGTTTTTTACATGCTATACTTCTGTCCTCCTGAAGTCCGTGGTTAGTGCTCCGATATTGCTGCAAGTGTTACTCACCCTCACTTACTAGCTAACTAACACACAAGTTTCTCGATAGGCTGCACAGCATCTCCTCTTTATGCCTGTCTACGTCATCATCTTTGTTGGGCTGAATTATGCTGGTGGGAAACCAAAATGATTTATGCCCCCTGAAATCCTACCATGGATGTGCAAAGGAACTTGATATCACAATGCCTACTGACCTATTCATGACACTAGCAAATCAATGCATAAAATTATTAAATGACTCAGCAGAACCCTCACTTCTTATGAATGACACCATACCTTGGCATTATTTGACATGGAGGTCTGTGTCCTCTTTTATGCTAAATAATGATATTCATGTAAAGCTGCATAAATCGGTCACCAGCCTGTATCTGTATATGTCCAGATACAAAGTGCTACTGAGTGCATGGACTGTGTGGGAAAATTGATAAAAAGGAAAAAAATCTATATTAGTGAGACAATGTCATAGGCCTACTGAAAAAGATTAGTATTCGGGACACACTTCTTAAATGCTACAGTGCCCCAAATAAAATAAAACCAATCAATATTTACCTTCATTCCAGTAATGTTGGTGCTTTTCCTAAGTGACCGCTGACGAATGGCCTTTTGTCAAATTTTGTTTTCAACGACTTGTGAAGGCATAAGAGGTTAACGCGGCTAAGCAAAGGATGAAAGCTTTATGCTTTTGCAAAGGTGAAAACAGATGAATTCCTTTCCTCCAGATTAATTATGTCCTGTCCTACTAAGCACAAAACCGTTGCTGCAGTGCTGCTGATCCCCATACCATCTGTAAATTTTTAATGCTGCAGCCAATCAGTGGCACTGGCCACTACTGTGTTATAGCACTCACATGACAAGACAATGTGTAGAGACAGAGTGGAGACACAGGGCCAACATCGCTGGAACAGAGCTGGTCTGGGAAGTGAACGTGTGTTTTAAAATTATTTGGGGCACTGTAACGTTTAACTAGGATTTTTCTACTACTCGACAACCCTTTTATAACTATGAATACTGGGAATTAACTGAAGCAGTGCATTCAAAAAGAAAAGGTGCAGCACGAAAGAGGTCTTGGACATAGAAGTGTAAGGTTTGAATGATAGAGCGTGTTAGTCTTCGATCATTAGGAGAATGAAGATCAAGGGTAGGGTGGTAGAGAAAGATGAGGGAGGAGATATAGGGTGACAGCGCTGTGGAGAGCTTTGTTGGTGAGAACTTCATATATTATCCACTAGCGGATGGACAACCTGTGCAATGACTGGCACAGGCTGAAAGCATTGATGTAGTAGCTGGACAGTAATATGAACCTGACTTTTGCATTCAAGAATTTTGAGAGTTTTGTGAGAAGAGAAATTAATGAGTTGCAGTAACGAAAATGATAATCGGAGCAACATAATTAGTTTTTGTGGTTTCAAAAGTGAGAAAAGGGTAGGCTCTGGAGATTTTTTGAGATACAGGTGGCATAAGCATGCAAGCGATGGGATACTTGTAAGAATGCGGACATGCTGCTTAAGAGGTATCATAATACCATACACAGAAAATGCAATTTTTCGTTTGGATAGGTTAGTAGTAGGAGGAAACACAAGTTGTTTTTCGTAAAAATCAGTTTTGTATCAAGAGGGAACATAATGCTACAGACGGCGGATAGGCAAGCACTGGTATTTTTTTCAATGCTGTGGTTATCTCAGAAGTATATAATTGCCTGTCATGCACTCTGCATTTGCTTAGTAAATAGGTCCCAGTGTTCAAAAGGGGAAGTGCAAACCATAGGATCATAGGCTGCTTTATTGATCTGTAACATTTAAGTGTTATTTTATAAGGGCTCTTGTCTTTTCTATTATTTTGGGCTACTTGTTTTCCTAAAGCAATGTTGTCTACAACCAGTGAACTATGAAAGCTGCAAAATTTACTCAGGTATGAAGGCAAAATTTAAAGCAAACCCCCTAACCTACCATGTCCAGTTTACAGTATTAGTGTCTTCTCATGTAGTAGAAAGCCATGTTGTCCCACTTAGGCATTAGAGCCCAATTATGAGTGATAACTTTGCATTCTTTATAGCTGCTTGTCTGAGCTACACTGCTGTACTGCATCCTCTTTCTGTACCTGTAAAGCAGTACACCACATAGGTAGGTAGAAGTGTTGTGCCTGACTGCCTAAAACGGCTATAACATATTTGTCTCATCCTTCCTCTTCATCTTTACAGAATGGAAATGGGAATGAAATTCAGCCTTGGCAGTTGAAAGAAGGCCCATGATGATGATGATGATCTATTTCCTGAAAAGGGTGTCTCTATAACAAACATTTTCCTGACCGACATTGGAGGAAGTCAAGATTTACTGTAAAACCAATATTACTGCTGGATAAGATGAAAGTATACCATCAAACTATGATCAAATAACATGACAGAATTATGCCACCACACTGATCATTAACAATCATGACTGTTCCAAGACCAAAATCATCAATACTGCAATATAACAGGCAAATAATAGCACCAGATCATAACCAAATATTACCAGCATACAGTACTACTACTATACTGTGTACTACTACTACTACATATAATTATGATAATACCATCATAATTACTATTATGTAAAACTACTGCTTCTAGACTGATATTACCACCACATAGTGACCACATAATGATAGATATCAGTTCTATACTAGTGCTTTGCAGACCATATGTGTATGCTTTGCAGGTAAATCCAGTAACTCACTGGTGAGAAATAATGAATTTACTTTCACTTTTCTTTTCCATTGGGCCCAGACCACCATGACCATTTCTACCATCCATGACTAGGGATGAGCTAACTTTACAGTTTGGGGGTTCATAAAGGACACCTAGTGTCCAGTACTGAACCCCGAACACTTACTTTTACTGGAAGTCCGGTTTACTGTTCGGGTTCAAATGCCAAATAAAGTTTGATGAAAGGTTGCAGTGCAGCCAATCAACAAGATTTTAGCTATAGGCACTCCCGGAGCCATCACAATCATGTCAAGTATTGGCAAGGCTGTGATTGGCCAGCGCGCCTTGTGGCTCGATCACATGTGCCGCCACCATTCTGCTGTAATTAGAGACAGGAAGTTTCTAGAATAAGGGACAGTGATAGGTCCTGTATGTGAGCACTCTGCAAAAAAGCATCTGTGTTTACGCTGCACCCGTGTCTATGGGATTATGATTGCTAAAAAACAATTTTTCTAATATGTACACGTGTCTATAGGAGTACTGTGCATAAAAGCATTTTTTTCTACTCTGTATTCATGTCTGTGGGAGTACTGTGCCTAAAAACAATTTTTTCTAATGTACACCTGTGTCTGTGGGAGTACTTTGCATACAATTTTTTTTTCTAATTTGCACCCGTATCTGTGTGAGTACTGTGTGTAAAAACACATTTTTCTAATTTGCACCCTTATTTGTGGGAGTGCTGTGCCTAAAAACTAATTTTTGTAATCTGCACCCATCTTTGTGGTAGTACTACATAAACACTCGAAATCTCGCCCACTTCAAATCCGTGCCCTTGACGCCCACCACCCTGCTCCCTCTCTCTGGATCACTCTGGAATGCCCGCTCCATCTGCAATAAACTTCATGTGATTCACAACTTCTTTACCTCTCATAATTTTTCCTTCTAAGGCCTCAATGAAACATGGCTAACACCCTCCGACATAGCCTCCCCTGCTGCGCTATGTTATGGCGGCCTCAGCTTCACCAACACTCCTTGCCCTGGCATTAGACATTGTGGAGGAGTGGACCTTCTCCTTTCATCCAAACGGTACCTTTAACATAATCTCACCTCTTCCCTCCCTTATCCTTCCCTTTTTTGAAGTCCACTCTGTCCGCATCTACTCTCCCTCCAATCTCCAAGTGGCTGTCGTATACCGGCCTCCAGGCCCAACCACTGCCTTTATTGACCAGTTCTCCTCCTGGCTTCTTCACTTTTTCTCTGCTGACATTCCCACCAATCATCAGGGTGACTTCAGCCTCCCCATTGACACACACCAGTCGACAACTTTCAAACTCCTGTTACTCACTTCATCGTTTGGACTTACTCAGTGGTCCTCCTCAGCCACCCACACAGACAGACATACATTAGACCTAGTCTTCACCCGTCTCTGCTCCCTATCTAACTTCACAACCTCCTCTCTCCCTCTATCTGACCACCATCTACTCACATGCTCATCACTGTCCTCCTCACCTGTCATCCATGTCCACCAACTTGCACATCCTCGCAGAAACCTCACACATCTAGACACTTGCACACTCTCTGACTCTATTCTGCTGTCCTCCATATCTTCACTCCACGACACAGACACTGCCACTAGTTTCTACAATGCCACTCTTGCATCAGCCATTGACTCGGTCACCCATGTCATGCATAGCAGAGTGTGACGAATCAATAGACAACCCTGGCATAATAACATCACTAAAAAGCTTTGGCAAATATACAGAATTGAGGAGCGGTGTTGGAAGAAAACGCATTCACAACATGACTTCACCACAATCAAACAAGCAACACTCGCATTCAAATCAGCTCCCACCTCTGTTAAACAGGCCTACTTTACATCCCTCGTATCTTCCTTATCCCAAAATCCCAACCAGTTTTTCAACACTTTTAACTCCCTCCTACGCCCACCACTTCCCCCACCGACTTCCCTAATCTCTGCCAAGGACTTTGCTACGCACTTCAAAAATAATATAGACCAAACAAGGCAAGTCTTTGTTGTCCGACCACCACAACCCCTTTGTATACCAGAACAATGCCCAAACCCCATAACATCCCTCTCCAAAATCACTGAAGGAGAGCTTGCTCATCTTCTCTTCAAATCACACCTCACCACTTGTGCACTTGACCCCATCCCACTTCCTCCCCAACCTCACCACCACACTTATCCCATACCTAACCCATCTCTTCAGAGAAAAGAGGGAGACACAAAAGCGTAAATAGGGTCTTATCAAACGTTACACAAAGTTGCCCACCAAGAGAACTACTCACCTGGTGAGATTGAAGGAAGGACATATATTAGTGGTGGCTGCTGCAGATCCACAGGTCACTGCAGGACCTGATTGAAGCACACACTTAGATAGGAGAAAAAAGGATCATCCCCGCGCTGCCGTAAGAAGAATTTAAAAAATCGTAGAGGTTTCAACGTGGTTTATTCTACGCGTTTCAGGGTTCACGTGACCCCTTCATCAGCTGAACTTTCCTCTCACTTTGCATCTTACTCGCTCTTCGACAACCTACAATCTGCCTTCCGTCCCCACCATTCCACTGAGACTGCCCTGACCAAACTTATTAACGACTTACTTACAGCCAAAGCTAACATATAATAATAATAAACAACAAGTTTTTCTACTCAGCACCCAAGTCTGAGGAAGTACTGTGTGAAAACATTTTTTTCTAATCTGCACCCATGTCTGTGGGAGTACTGTGTGTGAAAACACATTTTTCTATTCTGCACCTGTTTCTGTGGGAGTTCAGTGCCTACAAAAAATGTTTCTAAAGTGCACCTGTATCTGTGGGAGTACTGTGTGTAAAAATAATTTTTTGTAATTGCCACCAGTGCCTGTTGGAATACTGCTTGTAAAACCAAATTTTTCTACTCTGCACCTGTGTCTAGGAGTACAGTGCCTAATTTATGTCTGTGGGAGTGCTGTCTAATTTTGTTTTTCTAATGTGCACCTATGTCTGTGGGAGTACTGTCTACTTTTTTTTCTAATGTGCACCCATGTCTGTGGGAGTGCTGTCTACTTTTTTTTCTAATGTGTACTCATGTCTGTGGGAGTACTGTGCCATTTATAAACAGGAAGAGAGCATGAAATAGGGGCTTTGGATGTTGCTGTGGTGCTGCTTGTGCATCGTGCCTGTAATACAGCCTGGTACTGTGTGATCATAAAACAGGTTTTGGGTTGCATGCCCGTAATGCAGCATGGTGCTGTGTGACCACAATACAGGCTGGTGTAGCGTGCTCATAATACAGGCTGGTGGAGCGTGTCCAGAATAAAGGATGGTGCAATGTGTCCGTAATACATCTCTTCCAAAGTCCAGAACTTGATAGGTGTTTTCCAAACACTTGTTGACTTATTCATGTTTTTTTATGGTGATCTGTAGACAAAAATTCATAAAATCATAGAATCTATCATAAATTCATAAAAGTAGGCAAAATTAACTGATTTAATGACCAGTCACAGTTTAACTGTACGATCCGTTTGTATGCAGTAGTCGTGGTAGAGTGCCTCACCTCATTCCAAAATTTTTCAGAGGCCAAGTCAAGCTCTTGCTTTGTGCATCTTGTAGTGTTTCTTGTTGTCTCTTGTCTCATATCGGTAATCCTCTACTGGAAATGATTGTTCTAGTCACACACATCTCATCCACAGTCCAGAATTTAATAGCTACTTTCCATACACTCATTGACAGATTCATGTTTTTATGATGATCTATAGACAAAAATTAATAAAAGCAGGAAAAATGAACTCATTGAATGACCATTTGCAGTTTCATTGTACCATCCGTGTGTACGATAGTCAACTTTATTGTACGCTACTGGAGCTGGAAGTACCGTGGTTGCTGGCACCAGACTTGCTTTCCAATAGATCCTCATTAAAGGATTTAAAATACACATTCCAAGTACAGAGACTTCAAAGAATCCTGTATGGTTATTTTGTCTCACTACATCACCTGGTTGGGAGTGGGTAATTTGCATGCCTACTGCCTTTCTTGGATGTAGTAGCTGTTTCTCAGAGTCCCTCTCCGGAATTGAACCCTGATTCTCTGTTACCGGTGGTCACCATTGAAAGGAACCTGTACGGCATGCGGGTAGTTGGTAGGGAGAGCAGCTCGCTGGATGGGCAGACCCTGAATCAGCAGGCATCTGCTCCTAGTGTTTCATCACCCATCCCCTGCAGACTGTGAGCCCTCGCGGGCAGGGTCCTCCCTCCTTATGTACCCATGTGCCTTATTTGCTCATGTTTAATGTACTTGTCTATATTTGCCCCGTATTCACATGTAAAGCGCCATGGAATAAATGGCGCTATAAAAATTTATAATAATAATAATCTGGAAAACCCCCCTTGCATGGAGAGGGCGAGGTGACTGACCTCCACGGGACATTACGGCCACCCTGCCTCATCACCCATCTCATCCAAGGTGACACAGAGTAGCAAGGGAGAGGGACAAGGGCGTAGGGGCCTATTTAGGGAGCCTTCGTCAGGCTTAGACAAGCCCCCACCTCGGGGGGTCCTTGATCCGCCAGCATACATGTGCAGGGATTGGGAAAGGTGTGCTGGCCATCAGCGTCCCGCTTGCCTCCAGTACAAATTGGCTAAATGTAGTAACGGCTACGTATGTGCCATATTGTGCTAGTTCGAGTAGTCCACGAACATGGCAGCACTGATGACGCCATCATTGTCATTGCTCTCCCACTTCTAGGCCTCTTAATAATAAGTTTTGGGCAATGATGGATGAGGTGGTGGCACAGTAGGAAGAGGAGGAGGAACAGGGAATATGCACACCATCATCAGGCCAGTCATGATGGGTTCTTCTACCAACCCCAGCCAGGTACACAACTATCCAAAGCAGCTCACAGGCATCAATTTATCATGTCTGGGGGGATACAGACGATACAGAGGACCCAGATGACACACCTCCCACTGAAAACAGCTTGTCATTGCCATTGGGCAGCCTGGCAAATATAATTCAATACATGCTGCTGTGCCTGAGCAAACAACAGCTGAGCTGCCACAATTGGTACAATTGCTGACTACTGGGTGGCAACCCTGCTAGATCCCCACTACAAGCACAACATGCCATCCTTACTTCTCCCACTGGAGCGTGATCAGAAAATACAGAATGCAAGTGCACGCGGGTAGATGCACTACTGACAGCATAGTCAAATGACAGTGGGGGCATAAGGCAGAGGATGAGGAAGTTGCAAATGCATCTGGGGTAACGGCACCACCTCGGAAGGAATGGTTAGCATTGAGGAAATGTGGAAAACCTTCTTAAGCACGTCACAACATCCAGCGCCATAATCAATGTTACTGTTATGCCTGTCTAGCAACTCACTCAAAATTATCAGGATATACACTAAAAAAAGACAACTGACCCTGCCGGTTCCTGTACAGACTAGATATCCTGACACTGCAGTCTCTAGTGGTGCCTGAGGGTACAGAGATAATCCTAACCACAGAACTAGGAAATGGCAACTCTGACCTAACTTGCATAAATGGTCATCGAGTGGCTTGACATTTCTCCTAAAGAACTGGAGGGTAGAGTAGAGTGAGAATGAACTGAAAGAGAAGAAGTGTGCTAAACAAAGAAAAGATGTTAGAGTGAGCAAAGTAAATAATGAAACTCCAAAGACTAAAGCAATAAATGTTACCAAATATACAGCTTACTTACTAAAGATAAACAGAAGAGAGATGCAAAGTATAGCAAAGAAACAGCAAGGTGAAAATCCTTAGCTGAAATCTCAGACTTGCACCAAACATCAATAGAATTTCCGAACATCTAAATTAATTTATCACCAGCAGAAAAGCCCTGCTGGGTGACAGAATATAAAGCTGCACCCAAAAAGTGATAGGTGGACAAGTGAAAACACCTGTGTTAAGCTAGACAGACTGCAGCCAGAAAACAGATCCCAAACACCGAGAAAAAAAGATGCGTCTCCTGTGGTTCAGCAGAAAGAAAGGCCGACAACAAAACAAAAGCTAAAGGGATCGAATCCAGGAGAATGTCAGTTTTAGCAACTTGGTGGAAGAGTATGTGTCACACTTCTCCATGTACAGAGTAACGAGTCTGCCACATTTTACTTCTAGGTCTCCAATTTGGATACATAGCTTGAGCTTCTCCTTTATGATTTGGAGATGCTCCCCTCCCTTGTGGCAAGTGTAGTGTCAGAACGTGTGTTTAGCAAGGTAGGAGTGTGATCACAGACAGGTGCATCCGCTTGTGCACAGTCAACGTGGGCAAACTCAAATTCAATAAAAAGAACCAGGCGTAAATCCCACAGTTGTAAATAAATGGAAAATCGTCTCACCCCTGAGGAGTAATTCCAGTCCAGGATAGGAGCACAGGAATCCTGATGCACAGCACTCGACAACTTGAACAGTGTGAAAATGGATCCAGCTCACACACCAGGGTGTTGATAAAAATCTTTCATTCGGCTTTAATTGGAAGAATTCTTTTTAAATTAGTACAATATCAATTAAGACGTCTCAGACAACATTGCAAATATAAAATAGGGGGTTATGTATAAGAACCATACGCGTTTCAAACAATAAAGTTCTTGAACACTGGTCACCCAACAGTACAGATGAGCTGCTATCAAAGCAACCTGGGCTTCCATAACCCCTCAGCAGTGCCACAGGCTGATCGCCTCTATGCCACGCCGCATTGATGCAGTAATTGATGCAAAAGAAGCCCTGACCAAGTATTGAGCACATTTACTGAACATACATTTCAGTAGGCCAACATTTCAAATTTTAAAATCATTTTTCAAGCTGGTGTTATAAAGTATTCCAATTTTCTGAGATAACGACTCGGTTTTCATTGGCTGTAAGCCATAATCATCAACATTAACAGAAATAACCACTTGAAATAGATCACTCTGTAATGACTCTATATAATATGAGATTCACTTTTTGTTTTGAAGAACTGAAATAAATTAACTTTTTGATGATATTTTGTGAGAAGCACCTGTATATTATATAACTAGATCATAATATAATCCTTCATTTATGTAAGTATTTCTTTGGAATAGTTACCTTCCTGGACATCTGGTCTGTAACAAGTTACGTAAAAATCGGATGGCACATCAGACTAAATCTAGTACTAACAATTTCACCAGAACTAGTCGCCGTAATGAGCTGCACGCTCCAGCGAGCACAGAGACTAGTCGCACCTGCTCTGCTCTATGAATTATGAGGCTGCAGCAGAAGATGGGTCTTGCTATTATCATGAAAATGCAGTAAGGCAGAGTGGAGAGCGAATATTGTCACTTGCCATTCTGGAAAATGGCATCCATAAGGTCACATGGCAGGAGAGGAGAGGGACAGATGGCCGTGCTAAGATCCGCTTCCATTCCCACTGTGCACAGAAGCCGTCACTAATAATGTACAATGAAAAGAGGGAGAACAGACAGTAATGCAGCAGAGTGTTCTCAGCCCAGGTGGATGATTAATACTTAAGGTGACCAGAACTTCTCTGTAATGCAGAACGCTGCAGCCTTTACATGGGAGATTTCTCTGCATTAAAGCAACAGCATTATCAAGCCTAAACATTCACATTTATGAAAAATCCTCTGCAACACAGATATTCAGCTGACGCTATAAATCCAGATGTTTATAGTATTGAACTTAACTAAGAGGAGTTGTTCACCTTTCTTTTTAACCTAAATATGTGCATTTTGGTCTAATTTTTTTTTCAAATTGGCTTAATTAAAATAAATTGCAGCATTTGCCTTAGGCCTCTTTCACACGTCAGTGTCTCTGGTACGTGTACTGACAGTTTTTTCACGTACCGGAGACACTGACACACGTAGACCCATTCAAATGAATGGGTCTATGCACATGTCTCCGTGTTTTCACGGACCATGTGTCCGTGTGCAAAACATGGAGACATGTCCGCTTTTCTCCGGCAGCACGTACCACAATACGTCCCGCACACGTGCACATGGAGAACAGTGTGCACTCTACTCTGTGTGCATGTACCACCCGCAGGAGAGACAGCGCTACAGTAAGCGCTGTCCCCCCTGCATGTGGTGCTGAAGCCGGCATTCATTCCTTCTCCCCAGCAGCGTTCGCTGGAGAGAAGGAATGAAAAATCAAGTTTTTTTTTGTGTGTTAAAAATTTGCGCATATTCATCACTGTAATGAGCGGTACCATGTGACCGCTCACACAGGACCTGCTGCCGGCGCTGAGAGCATACATCGTAGGAGCTGGGTGAGTATTTCTCGGCAGGCGGGCGCACAGGGGATGGGAGGCGGAAGGTGACCCACAAACTTTATTTTTAACACACAAAAAAAACCTTGATTTTTCATTCCTTCTCTCCAGCGAACGCTGCTGGGGAGAAGGAATGAATGCCGGCTTCAGCACCAAAAGCAGGGGACAGCGCTTAACTGTAGCGCTGTCTCTTGCACGGTCCGTGTGGTTCTCAGTCAGCACACGGGCAGCACACGGCTGCCTCACGTGTGCCACACTGATGTGCTACATGAGCACAAGGACACACGGACACGGATAACCCCGGTACCAATTTCTCTGGTACCGAAATTATCTGGACGTGTGAAAGAGGCCTTATACAGCTTCTGTGTTGCATTGTTCATTGCTGGTTGCAGAATGAGGTAACTGAGATTCAATTAGCGAGCTCATTTTATAGGTCAATATGTTTTGAGCTCATTCTGATGTCTGACACAAAAGTTTGCAACTCTTTCATTCTTTTTTTCTGAGCTCCTCTTGGCTGGTTTCTGACCACAGACCACACCACAATATCTAGGGAAGCAAAAGACTTTGTATATGGGCTTGTGCACATGACCATATTATGGGTTTGAATGCAATCTGACAAAACAATGGATCACATCTGGATCAATGTTATGCTAAGGGGCCGTGCACATGTCTGATTGTTTTCCTCAGACAGAGCCGGCCCCTGGAAAATAATCTCTGCATGCTCGAGTTTGATCTGGTATTTAAATCGCATTCGGCCATGAAATTCTATGAGTTCGTGGAAAACATTAGACTGCACTCTGATGACATGTGAGTGCATGATGATTTCCATGCACTGACAAAATGGAGAAGATGGAAACACTTTTTTCCCCATTTTTCCCTCATCTAAGATAATCAGATCATATTGTGACCACACTCTGATCAGAGTGTCATTTGTATAATCAGCCCAGTTCTCCCGGATGAAAGAATACAAAAGAAAGCTCAATAGCAAAAATGTCATTAGTTTGAAATGTAATTAAGAAATGGCAATTAACAGGAACAGCTGAGGTTAAGATAAGGTCTAGAAGACCAAGCAACATTTCAGTGAGGGCTGTTCATAGGATTACTAGAGAGGCAAATCAGAATCCCCGCTTGAATACAAAAGACCATCAGAAAGATTTAGCAGACTCTGGAGTTGTTGTGCATTGCTTTACTGTTCAAAGACACCTGCACAAATATAGCTTTCATGGAAGAGTCATCAGAATTAAACCTCTCCTGCATCCTCACTATAAAATTCAGGGTCAGAAGTATTAAAAACAACATCTAAACAAGCCTGATATGTTTTGGAAAAAAGTCCTCTAGACCTATGAGGTTAGAATAGAACTCTTTGGCCACAATGATCAAAGGTATGTGTGGAGAAAAAAGGGCACAGAATTTCAGAAAGAAACATCTCGCCAACCATTAAAGATAGAGGAGGTGTTGCAGCAAATGGCACGGGAACATTTCTCAGGAAGTGGAAAGAATACATTCAATGAAATTTCAACAAATTCTTGATGCAAACATAACATCATCTGTAAAAAAAAAGCTGAATTTAAAAGGAGGATAGCTTCTAAAAATGGATAGTGATCCTAAACAAGCGTAAAAATCCACAATAGACTACTTCAAAAGCCACAAGCTGAATATCGTACAGTAGCCCTTACAGTCCCCTGATCTGAACGTCATTGAAAATCTGTAGCTAGACCTCAAAATAGCAGTGCATGCAAGACGACTCAGGAATCTCACAGAACTAGAAGGGCTTTTCAAGGAAGAACGGATAAAAATCCCTCATAGAAGAATTGAAAAATGCTTGGCTAGCTACAAAAACTGTTTACAAGCTGCGATATTTCAATATGGGGTGCTACTAGGTACTAACCATGCAGTATGCCCAAAGTTTTGCATCGGCCCATTTTTTTTTGTAATTTCTAAAATGCAAAAGATGAAAATATATATATTTTTTGTGTCTAAAATGCAATGAAAATTATTAACTGTTCACAATAACAGTAATTTTAACCAGGAGTGCCCAAACTTTTACATGCCACTGTAGATGGGGCATGTGTAGAAGTCTCTCTATTCTTGGCTGTGTCGTCTTAGTATACAGAACAAAGATGTGACACATGAACAATAATGTAAATTATGACATTTCCCAGAGCACATATTGAAATCAAGCCTCTTACCAAGAAAGGTAAAAAGAATGATCCTATCAATGCTGAAGATATAAAAATAATGGCTTAATCCACATCAAATGATACAGATTGGGTACACAAACCATTAGGATTTGTAAATATTTGCTGCCAACATCCCTAGGATCTCACAATGAAAAGTATGTTTTTAATTTTTTTTTACTACTTTCTTTTTTAAACATTTTATTGCACATTTTATGCATGTCCTATACTTCTACATTTTTGTAACTCCCAAGGTGTGTATACCTTTATATATATTAATGCTGAAAACTTTAAGGGGATCATGTTCATGCAGCGCTATCAGTGGACAGTATGGTATAGAGAAGGAGACACTGAGCAGAATTACATGTAGGTTTCTTAGAAAAGACTCAATATAACTTATAAGTTAACTCATTCAAACAAACATTACAGATTTCAATGAACAAAATTCTAGCTTTACTGAACATTTTCTCATAAACCTATATATACTGTACATGTGTATATATATATATATATATATATATATATATATACTGTATATCAATGTGATCAGCTCCTCATGCACTATAACATCCTGTGAGGAGGTCAGGTAAGGCCTCTTTCACACTTCTGTCTTTTTCCTCCCGTCTAATTTTGAAAAAACAGGATCCTGCAAATTTTTCTGCAGGATCCTGTTTTTTCCTATAGACTTGTATTAGCGACGGATTGCCATCCGTTTCATCCATCGTGCACTGGATCCGTCGGAAAATAGCGGTCCGTCGTGTGGAGAAAACGTTCAGAGGAACGTTTTTTCTGCATGTCGGAAAATCGCTCAGCGACGGGTCCTGCGCTGTCCGTCGTTGGCTATAATGGAAGCCTATGGATGCAAATTCAGGTATTACTGAATTCAACGGATCCGTCACTTTACTTAATGCGTTACATCCGTTTCCCACTCTTTTTACAACGCCCGTCGATGCGTCGCGCCGACGCATCATGATGGCCGTCTCAAGACTAGTGTTGAGCATTCCGATACCGCAAGTATCGGGTATCGGCCGATATTTGCGGTATCGGAATTCCGATACCGAATTCCGATACTTCCCGCGTATCGGATACCGGAATCGGAAGTTCCCAGAATTCAAACTGAACGCAGCAGCCAATGAGGAATGATTGGAAGTGTGGGCACATCCTGTTTAGCATGGTGGGCATGTAAGTACTGGCAAGGCTTGGATTGGCTGCTGAAATGATGTCACTCTGCACTATAAAAAACGCTGCCGCCATTTTGCGCTCACTCTGCTGTGATTTCAGTTAGGGACAGGACGCTGTGTTCTAACTGAGGGCCAGTCGAGCTAGCTAATTGCTTTATTTTCCTTTCCAAAGGCTAATTTAGCAAAACGCTGTGTGTTCTTCACTGTTCACCTTGCTCTTGCCTTGCAGCGCTGTTTTAACAGCGTTCTGCAAGGTCTCTGTGTGTGTGTGTGTGTGCAGCTCACTCTGTAGTCTGTGTGCAGCCATATACCCGGTTGTATTCAGCTCAGGGGGGTTCACACTGCCTCACACAGTTGTCCTTTTTTGCTCTTAGTGCAGCCTGCTGCACATTTTTTCTCAAATTTCCTATTAGTGTTTTTCCACCAGTCTCCAGCTCTATTGTGGAAAAACACTATATAGGATAACCTAGAGGGGGGTTTTTGGGCCTTGCAGCGCCGTTTACGGCTGTCTGCACGGTCTCCGTGTGAGCCCAGCTCGCCCTGTAGTCTGTGTGCAGCCATAGCTGGTTGGATTCAGCTCAGGGTTCGTTACTGGCTCATACCTTGAGAAAATTTTTACTTTTTTTCAAATAGTGCAGCCTGTTTAAAATTTGAAAAAAAAAATTCCTATTAGTGTCTTTCCACTCGTATCCAGCTAAATAGTGGAAAAACACTATATAGGATAACCTAGAGGAGGGTTTTTTGGCCTTGCAGCGCCGTTTACGGCTGTCTGCACGGTCTCCGTGTGAGCCCAGCTCGCCCTGTAGTCTGTGTGCAGCCATAGCCGGTTGGATTCAGCTCAGGGTTCGTTACTGCCTCATACCTTGAGAAAAATTTTACTTTTTTTCAAATAGTGCAGCCTGTTTAAAATTTGAAAAAAAAAATTCCTATTAGTGTCTTTCCACTCGTATCCAGCTAAATAGTGGAAAAACACTATATAGGATAACCTAGAGGAGGGTTTGTTGGCCTTGCAGCGCCGTTTACGGCTGTCTGCACGGTCTCTGTGTGAGCGCAGCTCGCCCTGTAGTCTGTGTGCAGCCATAGCCGGTTGGATTCAGCTCAGGGTGCGTTACTGCCTCATACCTTGAAAAACAATTTCCTTTTTTTCAAATAGTGCAGCCAGTTTAAAATTTGAAAAAAAAAATTCCTATTAGTGTCTTTCCACTCGTATCCAGCTAAATAGTGGAAAAACACTATATAGGATAACCGAGAGGAGGGTTTTTTGGCCTTGCAGCGCCGTTTACGGCTGTCTACACGGTCTCCGTGTGATTTAAACTAGCTCTGTAGCCCGATCTGCACCAAAAAAAAAGTTAAGTTCACCAAACACAACTTAACACTTGTGTAGGCCACATTTGAAAAATAATAAAGTTTAGTCCACAATTTACAACATTAGTGTTTCTTACACCTGTTAGGAGGAGCATTTCAGGAATAAGCACACTAAGGCCTTAGTACTTTTCTGCTTATCTTTATCTGTCAACCAAGATGAAGAGGGCAGGGAGTAAGGCACGTGGGCATGGGCGCGGAGCAGGGAGAGGAGCAGGGAGAGGACGTGGTGATTCTGTGCCTGCTGCGGGCGCCGGTGACTCGTCGTCACTCAGTTTCAGCAGGGAACAGTCCTTCATGCGCAGCTTTGTCGGAGAGCGCCGTGCACCGCTGCTACGTGAAGACCAAATTGAAGCCGTTGTCGGGTGGATGGCAGCTAACGCCTCGGCATCGACTTCAGTTAGTGCCACATCCTCTCAGGCACAGAGCACTGGAGAGCAGCCATCTGTCTCTTCACCACCTGCCAAATTGGCCAGGCAGTCAGAGAGCCCAGGACAGGAGCCGTCTCTACTTCTGTTCTCTGAATCTCTTGGCTTGGAAACAGGGGGCCAGCCAAGCAGCATTGGAGAAATGGAAGAAGAGGCAGTGTGCAGTGATGCCCAAAAGCTTTATCTCTCTGACTCTGAAGAGGCAGGTGGGCCAGTGCCTCCGGTGACCACAGCGCAGTACGCATCTGATGATGAAACTCAGGTGCCGCTTTCTGATGCGTACTGTGCTGCCGAGACTACCCAGGAGGAGCAGTTGGTGGCAGAGGGTAGTGGAGATGATGAGGTCCTTGACCCATCGTGGCGTGAGGAACAGGAAGGTGGTGGGAGCAGCTCTGAGGAAGAGCTTCCCCTTACGGGCCAAAGAGGGAGAGGGAGGGGGAAGACTGCGGAGCCTGTAGCCTCCACTTTGGCACCCGTTAGGAGCCTGTCTCTTTCCAAAGCCAAAAAGGGCGCTCCCAAGACTTGCAGTGCCTGGTCCTTTTTTGACACAGTTGCAGATGACATTTGTTTTGTCAAATGCAAGCTGTGTCATCAGAAAGTAAAAAGAGGTAAAAGTGTCAGCAACCTCAATACCACAAATATGTGGAAACATGTGCGGAACAGGCACGCGGTGGAGTTACAGAAACACAGTGAAGACGTAGGCCAACCAACAGCGGCAGCTACCACCTCTTCATCTCGTGTTGCCTCTTCCTCCACTGTTGTCCAGAGACCTAGTGTAATTCCACCCACAGCACCACCTTCCCAGTCATCCTCACACTCCCAGTCTACTCTACAGCCATCGGTAGTCCAGGCATGGGAGAAAAGGCGGGCATTCTCGGCCAACCACCCCCGAGCACAGGCTCTGAATGCAGGCATTGCCAAACTGTTGTCCCTGGAAATGCTCTCGTTCAGGCTGGTGGAGACTGACAGCTTCCGTGACTTGATGGCATTGGCAGTCCCACAGTACAAGGTGCCCAGCCGCTTTTACTTCAGCAGGCAGGCTGTCCCTGCCCTGCACAGGCATGTTGAGGCAAACATAAAACATGCGCTACTGAACGCCGTCAGTAGCAAGGTCCACCTCACCACCGATGCGTGGACCAGTCAGCATGGACAGGGGCGATATGTTTCCCTCACTGCCCATTGGGTTAATGTTGTTGAGCCAGGTACAGATCGTGCGAGTGGCGCAGGACGTGTCCTGCCCACTCCAAGGATTGCAGGAATCCAGTCTGTACGCATCGACTCCTCCTCTTACACCAGTTCCTCTGATTCCTCTCTGCAGGATCCGTCACAGTCCACCTCCACATGGACCCGTGAACGTTTACCTATGACCGACATGAGCACAGCCGTGGCCAAACGTCAGCAGGCCGTCTTGAAACTAGTTTCATTGGGGCATCGAAGCCACACAGCGCAGGAGCTCTGGAATGCCATCAAGCAGGAGAGCGATGTGTGGTTACTGCCAGCGAATCTCCAGCCAGGCATGGTAGTGTGTGACAATGGCCGAAATCTGGTGGCAGCTTTGGCCCTTGGCAACCTCACTCACATCCCATGTCTGGCACATGTGCTCAATTTGGTTGTGCAGAGTTTTCTGAGGGACTATCCGGATCTTGATGCCCTGCTGCACAAGGTCCGCCTAGAGTGTGCTCACTTGCGGCGTTCCAGCTTGGCCAGATCCCGCATTGCTGCTCTGCAGCGCCGATTCCGCCTTCCGGAACACCGCATCATATGTGACCTACCTACCCGGTGGAATTCCACGTTACATATGTTGGAGCGGTTGTGTGAGCAGCAGCAAGCAGTTATGGAGTACCAGCTGCATCAGGCGCAAAGAAGTCGCAGTCAGCGCCGATCAGACTTCACAACCACAGAGTGGGCCACTATGAAGGACGTCTGCCAGGTTTTGCGTCCTTTTGATTATTCCACGCGGATGGCAAGTGCAGATGATGCACTAGTCAGCATGACTGTCCCCCTTATCTGCCTGCTTCAGCAAACTTTGCAAGGGTTAAGGGATGATGTGGTGGAAGAGGTGGAGGATGAGGAGTCACCTTTTCCATCAGCTTCTGGAGAGTCAGCGCCACGTGGTTCCTCACAAAGGGGTACGCAGGGGCCAATTTGTGAGGAGGATGAGGAGGAGTCAATGGAGGAGGAAGAGCTCCGTCCAGAGGAGGGAGCGACACAATTGTCCAGTGGTCAGTGTGTACAGCGAGGGTGGGGTGATGACGAGCGGGCAGAGATCATGTCTCAAGCAGGGGACAGCGTTTCTGGGCCAGTTGGCACTCTGCAGCACATGGTGGATTTCATGCTGCAGTGCCTGAGAAACGACCGCCGCATCGACCACATTCTCAACATGCCTGATTATTGGGTGTTCACCCTCCTCGATCCTCGCTACCGGGACAACGTCCAAAACCTCATCCCTGCGTTGACCCGGGAGCGTAAATTGCGGGAGTACCACGACACACTGGTGAATTCCATCATCTTCTCCTGTCCAACTGAGAGGAGTGCTGCTAGTGCTTTACAAAACAGCTCAGTGCGTCGAGGCAGTGGGGGAGGCTCTGCCCAAAGAGGGAGCAGAAGCAGTGCCTCTGCCCAAGGCAAGCCCAGTATGGCACAACTCTGGCACACTTTTGTGTGCCCGCCCCAAATGTCTACACCATCACCGGCGGCTCCAGTCAGCAGGAGGCAACGGTTCCATCAGATGGTGACAGACTACATGGCTTGCCCTCTTACTGTACTCCCAGACGGCTCTTCCCCGTTCAAGTTTTGGGTCTCTAAGCTGGATACATGGCCAGAGCTAAGCCAGTATGCATTGGAGGTGCTGGCTTGCCCTGCGGCTAGTGTCTTATCGGAACGTGTCTTTAGTGCCGCAGGTGGTGTACTAACAGACCGTCGCATGTGACTATCCTCCGATAACGTTGACCGGCTTACTTTCCTGAAAATGAACCAGGCCTGGATCTCGCAGGAATTTGCCACTCCTCTGCCTGATTAAGTAATTGGGTGTCATCCAGGTCTCCTGCTGTGTTCATCTTTCTACCACCTGAACTGCTATTCCTGGGCTCCAACACCGCCAGTTGCGGCTCAGAAGTGCAGGCTGCACAGTAAAAACATACGACCCAGTGTTATTGGGTTTCAGTAACGTCAGCTGATCCCCAGCTGTGTAGCCGGCAATGTGTCCTGCGACCGCCACGCTGGCACAACAACCTAAATGTAAGGGAACCTGTCCCCCCCCCCCCCCCCCGTCGTTTGTTACTGAAAGAGCCATCTTGTGCAGCAGTAATGCTGCACAAGGAAAAGGTAGCTCTTTTTTTTTAGCTCTTTGCACACGCAGAACTTAACACTTATAAAATGTGTTCACTGATACCGTTATACCGTCCCGGAGCTGGGACTTTCCTTCGTAATGTGACGCAGCACAGCCGTCATTCCTACCCCCTTGGTGCCATGCGCTGCCTCCTCAGCATTGTTTTAAGCTGTCACGGAGCCTGCACTGTTCTGTTATCCCTTGGGCATGCCCTATTTGCGCTGCCTGTCTTCTGACATAATTTGGTGTCAGGCTGGCTGCGCCTGTGCGGCCGCGCTGCCCGAGATCCCGCCTCGCAGTGTCTTCTGATTGAGTCACACTGCGGGCCTGGGATCCATGGGCATGCGCAGTGCATATCTTCCCCTCGGGCTCTCGCTCATTTCCCTCCGCCTTCTTTAGACTGTGCGCCGTCAGCTGATCACTAGCATGCCACGGCCGTGACACCGCACAGTCTGAAGAAGAGGGAAGGAGGGGAGTGAGAGTCGAGGTTATGCACTGTACATGCCCATGGTTCCAAGGCCCGCAGTGGGATTACGTTAGACGAGACTGCGAGGTGGGATCTGGAGCAGCGTGGACGCACAGGCACTGACAGCCTGACACCAAATTATGTCAGAAGACAGGCAGCGCTAATTGGGCATGGCCAAGGGCTAACAGAACAGCGCAGGCTCCGTGACAGCTTAAAACAACGCTGAGGAGGCAGCGCACGGCATCAAGGGGATAGGAATGACAGCTGTGCTGTGTCCCATTACGAAGGAAATTCGCACCTCCGGAACGGTTTAACGGTATAAAGGGACACATTTTTAGTGTTTACTTCGGTGTTTGCAAGGAGCATAATTAAAAGAGCAACCTTTTCCTTTTGCATCCTTAGTGCTGCACAAGATGGCTCTTTCAGCTACAAACGTCTTGGGGGGGGGGTTAAAGGTTTCCTTTCAACTTGCTCCAATCAGGCTTCGGCCTACACTCTGTTCCTCTGCTCCTCCTGCTGTCCCTGGGATCTAACACCGCCAGTTGGTGCCTGGAAGTGCTGTGTGCACAGTCAACAGTCGCTCCTCTGTTATTGGGGTTCAGTAACGTCAGCTGATCCCCAGCTGTGTGTGCGGCAATACCTCCAATCTGCTCCTCCTGCTGTCCCTGGGCTCTAACACCGCCAGTTGGTGCCTGGAAGTGCTGTGTGCACAGTCAACAGTCGCTCCTCTGTTATTGGGGTTCAGTAACGTCAGCTGATCCCCAGCTGTGTGTGCGGCAATACCTCCAATCTGCTCCTCCTGCTGTCCCTGGGCTCTAACACCGCCAGTTGGTGCCTGGAAGTGCTGTGTGCACAGTCAACAGTCGCTCCTCTGTTATTGGGGTTCAGTAACGTCAGCTGATCCCCAGCTGTGTATCCGGCAACGTGTCATGCGACCGCCACGCTGGCACAACTAAAATGTAAGGGGACCTGTCCCTCCCCCCCCCCCTAGGCGTTTGTTACTGAAAGAGCCACCATGTGCAGCACTAATACTGCACAAGGGAAAGGTCGCTCTTGAAATTATTCTCCTTGCAAACGCTGAACTACACACTCATGTAATGTGTCCCCTCACACCGTCCAACCGTCCCGGAGGTGGGACTTTCCTTTGTAATGTGACGCAGCACAGCCGTCATTGCTACCCCCTTGGCACCGTGCGCTGCCTCCTTAGCGTTGTTTGATTCCGTCATGGACCCTGCACTGTTATGTTATCCCTTGGCCATGCACAGTTTGCGCTGCCCGTCCTCTGACATCATTTGTTGTCGTCCTGGCTGCGCCTGTGCGTCCACGCTGCCCGAAATCACACCTCGCAGTGTCGTCTAATGTGATCCCACAGTGGGCCTGGTATCCATGGCCATGCGCAGTGCATATACTAGCCTCTCACTCCCCTTCTTCACGCTTCTTCAGACTAGGCGGCGTCAGCTGATCCCTAATAGCATGCCACGGCCGTGACGCCGCACAGTCTGAAGAAGCAGGAAGGAGGTGAGTGAGAGGCGATGATATGCACTGCGCATGCCCATGGATCCCTGGCCCGCAGTGGGACTACATTAGATGACACTGCAAGGTTGGATCTCGGGCAGCTTGGACGCACAGGCACTGCCAGCCTGACACCTACATGATGTCAGAAGACGGGCACCGCTAACTGTGCATGGCCAAGGGATAACATTACAGCGCGGGCTCCGTGACAGAACCAAACAACGTTGAGGAGGTGGCGCCCGGCACCAAGGGGGTTGGAATGACGGCTGTGCTGTGTCACATTACAAAGGAAAGTCCCACTTCCGGGATGGTTTGACGGTGTGAGGGGACACATTATATGAGTGTGTACTTCAGCGTTTGCAAGGAGCATAATTTTCGGAGCCACCATTTTCCATGTGCAGTATTACTGCTGTACAAGATTGCTCTTTCAGCAACAAATGCCTGGGGGGGGGGGAGTTAAAGGTTCCCTTTCAACTTGCTCCACTGCAGGCTTCGGCCTACACTCTGCTCCTCTTTGATTCCCTGGGTTTCAACACTGTCAGTTGCCACCTGGAGGTGTTGTCTACACAGAAAAGACACTAGGTGATGTGTCAGTGGGGTTCAGCACCGCCAGCTGTTCCCCTGCTGTGTAGTCGGCAACGTGTCCAGCACAAGCCACGCTGGCACAACAGAACAAAAGCTGCCACCAGTGCAGGCTTCGGCCTACACTGTGCTCCTCTCCTCCTCCTGCTGACCCTGGGCTCAAACACCGCTAGTTTTTGCCCGGAAGTGCTAGCTGCACAGAGAAAAACACCAGCCAATGTGTTAGTGGGGTTCAGCAACGCCAGCTGTTCCCCTGCTGTGTAGCCGGCAACGTGACCTGCAAACGCCACGCAGGCACATGAACTGAAATTAAAGGGAACCTGGCCCCACCCCCCCAGGTGTTTCTATGTATAACAGCCACCTAGTATAGCAGTACTGCTGCATTTGTACAAGGTGGCTGACTTTTTCTCCTTGCCCACGTGGAACTCAACACGTACAAAATGTGTCTCATTGAGACCATTCCACTGTCCCTGAGGTGTGACTCTCCTTTCTAATGATACGCAGCACCCCCCTTGGTAGCGTTACCCGTCTTTTGTCATCATGGTTAGCTGGATGCGCCTGTGCATCCGCCCTGCTAGAAACAACGCCCCTCGTTGTCATATTTATTTTGTCAGCGAGGGTGTGGTTTATGGGCACGAGCAGTGCATATGTTCGCCTGTCTTAACTCATCTCCTTCCGCCTTCTTCAGACTGTGCGGCCTCCTGGCCGTGGTAGGCGATAAGGGATCAGCTGAGGCCGCCCAGTCTGGAGCAGGTGTAAGGACATGTGTAAGCGGCAAACCTATTTACTGCACAAGGCCACGAATCCCAGCCACGCAGTGTGATTTTTTGAAAACACACTGTGGGTCTGGGATTCATGTCCATCGCTAACCGCAACGGCCGACATGAAATGAGGTCAGAAGACAGGAAGCGCTCACAGCGCATGGCCAAGGGATCACAATAGCGCAGACTCCTGTACAGCAAATAACAACGCTCAGGAATCTGCGCCCAGTACCTAGGTGCAAATTTTGACACCTGTGCTGCGTCTCCTTAAAAAGACAAGTCACGCCTCCACAACTGTTTGACAGTATAATGGGCTAAATAGCGTACGTGTTTTAGTCAGCGTGTGCAAGGAGCAAAACAAATAGAGCAACCTTTTACTTGTGCAGCATTAATGCTGCACAAGGTGTGGCTCTTGTACCTTGCAACACCTGAGGGGGGTTAAAGGTAACCTTTGAAATTGGTTCAACTAGGCTTCGGCCTACACTCTGCTCCTCTCCTGCTGACCCTGGGCTCAAACACCGCTAGTTTTTGCCCGGAACTGCTAGCTGCACAGAGAAAAACACCAGTCAATGTGTTAGTGAGGTTCAGCACCGCCAGCTGTTCCCCTGCTGTGTAGTCGGCATCGTGTCCAGCACAAGCCACGCTGGCACAACTGACTAAAAGCTGCCACCAGTGCAGGCTTCGGCCTACACTTTGCTCCTCTCCTCCTCCTGCTGACCCTGGGCTCAAACAACGCCAGTTTCTGCCCGGACATGCTAGCTGCACAGAGAAAAACACCAGCCAATGTGTTAGTGGGGTTCAGCACCGCCAGCTGTTCCCCTGCTGTGTAGCTGGCAACGTGTCCTGCAAACGCCACGCAGGCACATGAACTGAAATTGAAGGGAGCCTGCCCCCCACGCCCCCAGGTGTTTCTATGTATAACAGCCACCTTGTACAGCATTACTGCTGCATTTGTACAAGGTGGCTGACTTTTTCTCCTTGCACACGTGGAACTCAACAAGTACAAAATGTGTCTCATTACAGACCATTACAATGTCCCTGAGGTGTGACTTTCCTTTTTAATGACACGCAGCACCCCCATTGTTAGCGCTGCCCGTCTCCTGACATCATTGGTTGGCTGGCTGTGCCTGTGCGTCCCCCCTGCCCGACACAACGCCCCCCGTTGTCTCATATATTTTGACTGCGAGGGTGTGATTGATGGGCACGAGCAGTGCATATGTTCCCCTGTCTTCACTCCCCTCCTTCCGCCTTCTTCTGACTGTGCGGCCTCATGGCCGCGGCATGCGATAAGGGATCAGCTGAGGCCGCCCAGTCTGAAGCAGGTGTAAGGACATGTGTGAGCGGCGAACATATTTACTGCACAAGGCCACGAATCCCAGCACCGCAGTGTGACTTTAGGAAAAGCCACTGTGGGTCTGGGATTTATGGCCATCGTTAACCGCACCGGCCAACATGAAATGAGGTCATGAGACGGCCTGCACTAACAGGGTATTGCCAAGGGATAACACAAGAGTGCAGTTTCCTGTACTGCAAATAACAACGGTAAGGAATCTGCGCACAGCACCTAGGTGTAAATTTGTACACCTGTGCTGCGTCTCCTTAAAAAGACTAGTAGTCACGCCTCCACTACTGTTTTACAGTATAATGGGCTAAATAGTGTACGTGTTTAATTCAGCGTGTGCAAGGAGCAAAATTAAATAGAGCAACCTTTGACTTGTGCATCATTAATGCTGTTCAAGGTGTGGCTCTTGTACCTTGCAACACCTGAGGGGGGGGTTAAAGGTGACCTTTGAAATTGGTTCAACTAGGCTTCGGCCTACACTCTGCTCCTCTACTCCTCCTGCTGACCCTGGGCTCAAACACCGCTAGTTTTTGCCCGGAACTGCTAGCTGCACAGAGAAAAACACCAGTCAATGTGTTAGTGGGGTTCAGCAACGCCAGCTGTTCCCCTGCTGTGTAGTCGGCAACGTGTCCAGCACAAGCCACGCTGGCACAACAGAACAAAAGCTGCCACCAGTGCAGGCTTCGGCCTACACTTTGCTCCTCTCCTCCTCCTGCTGACCCTGGGCTCAAACAACGCCAGTTTCTGCCCGGACATGCTAGCTGCACAGAGAAAAACACCAGCCAATGTGTTAGTGGGGTTCAGCACCGCCAGCTGTTCCCCTGCTGTGTAGTCGGCATCGTGTCCAGCACAAGCCACGCTGGCACAACTGACCAAAAGCTGCCACCAGTGCAGGCTTCGGCCTACACTTTGCTCCTCTCCTCCTCCTGCTGACCCTGGGCTCAAACAACGCCAGTTTCTGCCCGGACATGCTAGCTGCACAGAGAAAAACACCAGCCAATGTGTTAGTGGGGTTCAGCACCGCCAGCTGTTCCCCTGCTGTGTAGCTGGCAACGTGTCCTGCAAACGCCACGCAGGCACATGAACTGAAATTGAAGGGAGCCTGCCCCCCACCCCCCCAGGTGTTTCTATGTATAACAGCCACCTTGTACAGCAGTACTGCTGCATTTGTACAAGGTGGCTGACTTTTTCTCCTTGCACACGTGGAACTCAACAAGTACAAAATGTGTCTCATTACAGACCATTACAATGTCCCTGAGGTGTGACTTTCCTTTTTAATGACACGCAGCACCCCCATTGTTAGCGCTGCCCGTCTCCTGACATCATTGGTTGGCTGGCTGTGCCTGTGCGTCCCCCCTGCCCGACACAACGCCCCCCGTTGTCTCATATATTTTGACTGCGAGGGTGTGATTGATGGGCACGAACAGTGCATATGTTCCCCTGTCTTCACTCCCCTCCTTCCGCCTTCTTCTGACTGTGCGGCCTCATGGCCGCGGCATGCGATAAGGGATCAGCTGAGGCCGCCCAGTCTGAAGCAGGTGTAAGGACATGTGTGAGCGGCGAACATATTTACTGCACAAGGCCACGAATCCCAGCACCGCAGTGTGACTTTAGGAAAAGGCACTGTGGGTCTGGGATTTATGGCCATCGTTAACCGCACCGGCCAACATGAAATGAGGTCATGAGACGGCCTGCACTAACAGGGTATTGCCAAGGGATAACACAAGAGCGCAGTTTCCTGTACTGCAAATAACAACGGTAAGGAATCTGCGCACAGCACCTAGGTGTAAATTTGTACACCTGTGCTGCGTCTCCTTAAAAAGACTAGTAGTCACGCCTCCACTACTGTTTTACAGTATAATGGGCTAAATAGTGTACGTGTTTAATTCAGCGTGTGCAAGGAGCAAAATTAAATAGAGCAACCTTTGACTTGTGCATCATTAATGCTGTTCAAGGTGTGGCTCTTGTACCTTGCAACACCTGAGGGGGGGGTTAAAGGTAACCTTTGAAATTGGTTCAACTAGGCTTCGGCCTACACTCTGCTCCTCTACTCCTCCTGCTGACCATGGGCTCAAGCACCGCTAGTTTTTGCCCGGAACTGCTAGCTGCACAGAGAAAAACACCAGTCAATGTGTTAGTGGGGTTCAGCAACGCCAGCTGTTCCCCTGCTGTGTAGTCGGCAACGTGTCCAGCACAAGCCACGCTGGCACAACAGAACAAAAGCTGCCACCAGTGCAGGCTTCGGCCTACACTTTGCTCCTCTCCTCCTCCTGCTGACCCTGGGCTCAAACAACGCCAGTTTCTGCCCGGACATGCTAGCTGCACAGAGAAAAACACCAGCCAATGTGTTAGTGGGGTTCAGCACCGCCAGCTGTTCCCCTGCTGTGTAGTCGGCATCGTGTCCAGCACAAGCCACGCTGGCACAACTGACCAAAAGCTGCCACCAGTGCAGGCTTCGGCCTACACTTTGCTCCTCTTCTCCTCCTGCTGACCCTGGGCTCAAACAACGCCAGTTTCTGCCCGGACATGCTAGCTGCACAGAGAAAAACACCAGCCAATGTGTTAGTGGGGTTCAGCACCGCCAGCTGTTCCCCTGCTGTGTAGCTGGCAACGTGTCCTGCAAACGCCACGCAGGCACATGAACTGAAATTGAAGGGAGCCTGCCCCCCACCCCCAGGTGTTTCTATGTATAACAGCCACCTTGTACAGCAGTACTGCTGCATTTGTACAAGGTGGCTGACTTTTTGTCCTTGCCCACGTGGAACTCAAAACGTACAAAATGTGTCTCATTGAGACCATTCCACTGTCCCTGAGGTGTGACTTTCCTTTCTAATGATACGCAGCACCCCCCTTGGTAGCGCTTCCCGTCTTCTGACATCATTGGTTGGCTTGTTGCGCCTGTGCGTCCGCCCTGCCTGAAACAATGCTCCTCGTTGTCTTATTTTGACTGCGAGGGTGTGATTGATGGGCATGAGCAGTGCATATCTTCACCTGTCTTAACTCATCTCCTTCCGCCTTCTTCAGACTGTGCAGCCTCATGGCCGCGGCATGCGAGAAGGGATCAGCAGAGGCCGCCCAGTCTGAAGCAGGTGTAAGGACGTGTGTGAGCGGCCAAAATATTTACTGCTCAAGGCCACGAATCCCAGCACCGCAGTGTGACTTTATGAAAACGCACTGTGGGTCTGGGATTTATGGCCATCGTTAACCGCACCGGCCAACATGAAATGAGGTCATAAGACGGGCAGCTCTAACAGGGCATTGCCAAGGGATAACACAAGAGCGCAGACTCCTGTACAGCAAATAACAACGCTCAGGAAGCTGCGCCAAGCACCAAAGCGTTATTTGGGACACCTGTGCTGCGTCTCCTTAAAAAGCCAAGTCACGCATCCACTACAGTTTGACTGTAGAATGGGCTAAATTGTGTACGTCTTTCATTCAGCGTGTGCAAGTAGACAAATTAATAGAGCAACCTTTCACTTGTGCAGCATTAATACTGCACAAGGTGTGTCTCTTGTACTTTGTAACACCTGAGGGGGGGTTAAAGGTTTCCTTTGAAATTGGTTCAAATAGGCTTCGGCCTACACTCTGCTCCTCTCCTCCTCCTCCTGCTTCAACACGGGCTCTAACATCGCTAGTTTTTGACCGCAAGTGCTAGCTGCACAGAGAAAAACACACGCCATTGTGTTAGTGGGGTTCAGCAACGCCAGCTGTTCCCCCACTGTGTAGCCGGCAAAGTGTCCTGCAAACGCAACGCAGACACAAAGCTGCCTCCAGTGCAGGCTTCGGCCTACACTCTGCTCCCCCTGCTTACCCTTAGCTCCAACACCGCTAGTTGGGGCTCTAGGAAGACAATCTTTAATAGGCAACGCATCTGGGTTCCAGCACCGCCAGCTGGTTCTCGGCAGTGTTCTTGTCACAGGTACTCCCTCGTGCCAAGCCTGGTTTCAGCACCGTCAGCTGTTTCCGGGTTGTGTCAAGCTCACTGAGACGCCTATGCTTGCCCCGTCGTGGTGTGGTCGGGTTAGCCAACTCCAGGGTGCCTCCAGTTTAGGAGCTTCCTATGTGGGCTGCGTGAACTGGTAGTCAAGGCTGGTTCTGTAGTGCCAGTAGGCCCAGCTCCCCCTGTAGGACTGTTGGGGTTCGGTAACTGCGGCTGCCTCGCGGCCTAGCTGTTCTCTCCTCTCCTGTGGGCCTTGGGGTCCACCACCTGGTTCCAGCACCGTCAGCTGGTTCCAGGCCGAGCCTTTGGCTTAGGTGCCTCCTCCTGGGTATCCGAGTTCCGCCAACGTCAGGCGGTCCTTGGTAGTGCTTTTAAGCGCGGGCACCTACAGCTTAGTAACCGTGTTCCAGCACCGCCAGCTGGTCCTCGGTCGTGCCACTGGCTCTTGCACACTGGGGCAACGCATCTGGGTTCCAGCACCGCCAGCTGGTTCTCGGCAGTGTTCTTGTCACAGGTACTCCCTCGTGCCAAGCCTGGTTTCAGCACCGTCAGCTGTTTCCGGGTTGTGTCAAGCTCACTGAGACGCCTATGCTTGCCCCGTCGTGGTGCGGTCGGGTTAGCCAACTCCAGGGTGCCTCCAGTTTAGGAGCTTCCTATGTGGGCTGCGTGAACTGGTAGTCAAGGCTGGTTCTGTAGTGCCAGTAGGCCCAGCTCCCCCTGTAGGACTGTTGGGGTTCGGTAACTGCGGCTGCCTCGCGGCCTAGCTGTTCTCTCCTCTCCTGTGGGCCTTGGGGTCCACCACCTGGTTCCAGCACCGTCAGCTGGTTCCAGGCCGAGCCTTTGGCTTAGGTGCCTCCTCCTGGGTATCCGAGTTCCGCCAACGTCAGGCGGTCCTTGGTAGTGCTTTTAAGCGCGGGCACCTACAGCTTAGTAACCGTGTTCCAGCACCGCCAGCTGGTCCTCGGTCGTGCCACTGGCTCTTGCACACTGGGGCAACGCATCTGGGTTCCAGCACCGCCAGCTGGTTCTCGGCAGTGTTCTTGTCACAGGTACTCCCTCGTGCCAAGCCTGGTTTCAGCACCGTCAGCTGTTTCCGGGTTGTGTCAAGCTCACTGAGACGCCTATGCTTGCCCCGTCGTGGTGCGGTCGGGTTAGCCAACTCCAGCGTGCCTCCAGTTTAGGAGCTTCCTATGTGGGCTGCGTGAACTGGTAGTCAAGGCTGGTTCTGTAGTGCCAGTAGGCCCAGCTCCCCCTGTAGGACTGTTGGGGTTCGGTAACTGCGGCTGCCTCGCGGCCTAGCTGTTCTCTCCTCTCCTGTGTGCCTTGGGGTCCACCACCTGGTTCCAGCACCGTCAGCTGGTTCCAGGCCAAGCCTTTGGCTTAGGTGCCTCCTCCTGGGTATCCGAGTTCCGCCAACGTCAGGCGGTCCTTGGTAGTGCTTTTAAGCGCGGGCACCTACAGCTTAGTAACCGGGTTCCAGCACCGCCAGCTGGTCCTCGGTCGTGCCATTGGCTCTTGCACACTGGGGCAATGCATCTGGGTTCCAGCACCGCCAGCTGGTTCTCGGCAATGTTCTTGTCACAGGTACTCCCTCGTGCCAAGCCTGGTTTCAGCACCGTCAGCTGTTTCCGGGTTGTGTCAAGCTCACTGAGACGCCTATGCTTGCCCCGTCGTGGTGCGGTCGGGTTAGCCAACTCCAGGGTGCCTCCAGTTTAGGAGCTTCCTATGTGGGCTGTGTGAACTGGTAGTCAAGGCTGGTTCTGTAGTGCCAGTAGGCCCAGCTCCCCCTGTAGGACTGTTGGGGTTCGGTAACTGCGGCTGCCTCGCGGCCTAGCTGTTCTCTCCTCTCCTGTGGGCCTTGGGGTCCACCACCTGGTTCCAGCACCGTCAGCTGGTTCCGGGCCGAGCCTTTGGCTTAGGTGCCTCCTCCTGGGTATCCGAGTTCCGCCAACGTCAGGCGGTCCTTGGTAGTGCTTTTAAGCGCGGGCACCTACAGCTTAGTAACCGTGTTCCAGCACCGTCAGCTGGTCCTCGGTCGTGCCATTGGCTCTTGCACACTGGGGCAACGCATCTGGGTTCCAGCAGCGCCAGCTGGTTCTCGGCAGTGTTTTTGTCACAGGTACTCCCTCGTGCCAAACCTGGTTTCAGCACCGTCAGCTGTTTCCGGGGTGTGTCAAACTCGCTGAGACGCCTATGTTTGCCCCGTCGTGTTGCAGTCGGGTTAGCCAACTCCAGCGTGCCTCCAGTTTAGGAGCTTCCTATGTGGGCTGCGTGAACTGGTAGTCAAGGCTGGTTCTGTAGTGCCAGTAGGCCCAGCTCCCCCTGTAGGACTGTTGGGGTTCGGTAACTGCGGCTGCCTCGCGGCCTAGCTGTTCTCTCCTCTCCTGTGGGCCTTGGGGTCCACCACCTGGTTCCAGCACCGTCAGCTGGTTCCGGGCCGAGCCTTTGGCTTAGGTGCCTCCTCCTGGGTATCCGAGTTCCGCCAACGTCAGGCGGTCCTTGGTAGTGCTTTTAAGCGCGGGCACCTACAGCTTAGTAACCGTGTTCCAGCACCGTCAGCTGGTCCTCGGTCGTGCCATTGGCTCTTGCACACTGGGGCAACGCATCTGGGTTCCAGCACCGCCAGCTGGTTCTCGGCAGTGTTTTTGTCACAGGTACTCCCTCGTGCCAAACCTGGTTTCAGCACCGTCAACTGTTTCCGGGGTGTGTCAAACTCGCTGAGACGCCTATGTTTGCCCCGTCGTGTTGCAGTCGGGTTAGCCAACTCCAGGGTGCCTCCAGTTTAGGAGCTTCCTATGTGGGCTGCGTGAACTGGTAGTCAAGGCTGGTTCTGTAGTGCCAGTAGGCCCAGCTCCCCCTGTAGGACTGTTGGGGTTCGGTAACTGCGGCTGCCTCGCGGCCTAGCTGTTCTCTCCTCTCCTGTGGGCCTTCGGGTCCACCACCTGGTTCCAGCACCGTCAGCTGGTTCTCGGCAGTGTCTTTTGCTCTTGTACCTTCTGCTCCCCATCCTGGTGTCAGTACCGTCAGCTGGTTCCGGGCAGAGCCTTTGGCTTAGGTGCCTCCTTCTGGGTATCCAAGTTCCACCAACGTCAGGTGGTCCTTGGTAGTGCTTTCAGGCACGGGTACCTCCTGCTTAGTAACCGGGTTCCAGTAACGTCAGCTGGTCCTCGGTAGTTCCATTGGCTCTTGGACCTTCGGCTACCCATCCGGGTTCCAGTACCGTCAGCTGGTTCTCGGCAGTGTCTTTTGCTCTTGTACCTTCTGCTCCCCATCCTGGTTCCAGTAACGTCAGCTGGTTCCGGGCAGAGCCTTTGGCTTAGGTGCCTCCTTCTGGGTATCCGAGTTCCGCCAACGCCAGGCGGTCCTTGGTAGTGCTTTTTAGCACGGGTACCTCCTGCTTAGTAACCGGGTTCCAGTAACGTCAGCTGGTCCTCGGTAGTTCCATAGGCTCTTGAACCTTCGGGTAGCCATCCGAGTTCCAGTTCCATCAGCTGGTTCTTGGCATTTTCTCAGCCTTCTTGTACCTTCTGCTACATTTCCAAGTTTAAGACCCTAAAGTCGACGACCCGGAAGACCACCCCGATGACGACGACCCGGAAGACCACCCCGATGACGACGACGACGACGACCCGGAAGACCACCCCGATGACGACGGCGGAGACGACGACGGCGGAGACGACGACGGCTGAGACGACGACGGCGGAGATGACGACACTGGAGACGACGACCCTGGAGACGACGACATGGAAGACCGAGAAGCAGAAGAACAAGAGGCTGCAGAACAAAGAGCAGAAGAACATTAAGCATAAGACTTAATATCAGAGCAAAAGATATTATCTAAATTATATGCATAAGAAGACTAAGCAGTGTATGGGGGTGAGTCCGTTCCTCCTCGTGGTGCCCCTGGATAAAGCCTGATGCTGCAGGCCAAACTGAACGCGGACAAATGTAACTTTTGTGACTGGCAGAACGGAAGGTGTAATCTTCCAACTTTTATAGATAACAACTACGGGAATGCCTGTCACAAATGAGAATATGATGAAGAAGTAGAATAGGAAGAATAATAACAGTGGAATAAAAAGAATATGTAGAATAGGAAGAATAATAATAGTTGAATAAAATGAATATGAAGAATGTAATAAAAAAAAAAATAGGTGGAAGATGAAGAAGAAGATGAATAAGGTGAAGAAGAAGTTGATGTCAAAGATGCTGATGATGATGAAGATGAAAGTGTGGGAAAAGTAAAAAAAAAAAAGAAAAAAAAGAAGGGGAAGGGCGTGGAATAGTGAAACATCAATATCTGACAAAATAAAAAAAAATTTACATACTCAATAACTTTTTCACTCCGAACGTCTTAAAAACAAAACAAAACATGCTATTCTATTTGATTGGGCTAAACCTCATTGCCTTTAATGTCTCCGCCACCTCCCACAATACATCCTACATTATTCTTAGTTGTTTTCCTTGATGTAGAATGAACCTACAAGGAAAGAAAGGGTTTATTTTAATTCCGATATTTTGGTCCCATTGACTTGCATTGGGATCGGGTATCGGTATCGGCGATATCCGATATTTTTTGAATATCGGCCGATCCCAACCGATACCGATACTTTCCGATATCGGAAGGTATCGCTCAACACTACTCAAGACGGAAGTGTGAAAGAAGCCTAATATTTTCAATATGACAAGTTCCCTTTAGCAGCTTTGGCATATGGACATAAGGATAATAATGATAATAATAATTTTATTTATATAGTGCCAACATATTCCGCAGCACTTTACATTTTAGAGGGGACATGTACAGACAATAGACATTGCAGCATAACAATAATCACAGATCAAAATAGATACCAAGAGGAATGAAGACCCTGCTCAAAAGCTTACAAACTATGAGGATAAAGGGGAGACACGAGAGGTGGATGGTAACAATTGCTTTAGTTATTCGGACCGGCCATAGTGTAAGAATTGGGTGTTCATGTAAAACTGCTTGAACCAATTAACAGCCTAAATATGTAACAGTACAGACACAGAGGGCTATTAACTGCATAAAGCGTGTGAGAACATGATGCAAGGAACCTGATTATAGTTTAAGTTTTTTTTGTATGTTTTGTGAATGGGCCACACAGGGATAGTTAGGTTAATGCACTGAGGCGGTAGGCCAGTCTGAATAAATGCGTTTTAATGGCACGCTTAAAGCTGTGTGGATTGTGGATTAATCTTATTAATCTAGGTAGTGCATTCCAAAGAATTGGTGCAGAAAAGTCTTGGAGATAGGAGTGGGAGGTTCTGATTATTGAGGATGCTAACCTCAGGTCATTAGCAGAACGGTTATCCACACCCCTCGGATCCTTCAGATGGAACCTGAAAACCCATCTCTTCAGGAAAGCCTACAGCCTGCAATAACCACTCGAGCTGCCACCTCACCAACCACCTGAGCTGCTGCCTCACCATCCACCTGAGCTGTCACCTCACCAACCACCCGAGCTGCCACCTCACCACGACCAGAGCTGCCACCTCACCACCAACCAGTGCTGCAGCACGCCCGACCTCCTGTCTCTTCCTCATTATCCCGTAGAATGTAAGTCTGCAAGGACAGGGTCCTCTCCCCTCTGTACCAGTCTGTCATTGTAAATTTGTTTACTGTTATCGATATCTATAACCCTGTATGTAATCCCTTTTCTCATGTTCGGCACCATGGAGTTAATGGTGCTATATAAATAAATAATAATTAATAATAATAAAATAATTGGGTGTCATCAGCATAGAGATGGTACTGGAAACCAAATCTACTGATTGTTTGTCCAATAGGGGCGATATACAAAGAGAAGAGGAGGGGGCCTAGGACTGATCCTTGAGGAACCCCAACAGTAAGGGGAAGGTGAGAGGAGAAGGAGCCAGCAAAGGATACAGTGAAAGAGCGGTCAGAGAGATAGGAGGAGAAACAGGAGAGAACTGTGTCCTTGAGGCCGATGGAGCGGAGCATAGTGAGGAGGAGCTGATGATCCATAGTGTCGAATGCTGCGGAGAGATCCAAGAGAATTAGCATGGAGTAGTGACCATTAGATTTAGCTGTTAGTAGATCATTAGAGACTTTAGTGAGGGCAGTTTCAGTAGAGTGTAAAGAGCGGAAACCAGATTGAAGAGGGTCGAGAAGAGAGTTATCTGAGAGATAGTGGATAAGACGGGAGTGGACCAGGCGTTCGAGGAGTTTAGAGATGAAGGGAAGATTAGAGACAGGTCTCATAGTTAGCGGTAGAGTTTTGGTCGAAGGATGGATTTTTAAGTAATGGATGTATGATGGCCTGCTTAAATGAGGAGGAAAAGATACCAGAAGAGAGAGAGGTTGAATATTTTTGTTAGGTGAGAGGTGACAGCATGGGAAATTTGAATTTGACGACTTCACCAAATTTCCCCCCTGAAATTCAATTTGCAGCAAATAAAATTGGGCAAATCTCAATATTAGAAAGCTCGTAATAGCTCAGAAGAAAATCACGTGTTGAGAGGGGAAAGAAAGGACCTTGCTCACCATAAGAGCTTAAACTCTATAAGTCAGAGAGATAGGGCCCCTTCAACCATAAGAGCTTACACTCTACAGAAGAGAGACAGAGGACCCCACTTGCCATAAGAGCTTACACTCTACAGAAGAGAGAGAGGACCCCACTGACCATAAGAGCTTACACTCTATGAGAGGGAGAGGATCCCACAATAAGAACTTACACTCTACAGGAGAGACAGTGAGAGAGAGATAGAGAGAGAGGACCCAGCTGACCATAAGTGCTTACATTCTGCAGGAGAGAGAGAGAGGACCCCACTGACCATAAGAGCTTACACTCTATGAGAGGGAGAGGATCCCACAATAAGAACTTACACTCTACAGGAGAGACAGTGAGAGAGAGATAGAGAGAGAGGACCCAGCTGACCATAAGTGCTTACATTCTGCAGGAGAGAGAGAGAGGACCCCACTGACCATAAGAGCTTACATTCTGCAGGAGAGAGAGAGAGGACCCCACTGACCATAAGAGCTTACACTCTATGAGAGGGAGAGGATCCCACAATAAGAACTTACACTCTACAGGAGAGACAGTGAGAGAGAGATAGAGAGAGAGGACCCAGCTGACCATAAGAGCTTACATTCTGCAGGAGAGAGAGAGAGGACCCCACTGACCATAAGAGCTTACACTCTATGAAAGGGAGAGGATCCCACAATAAGAACTTACAGTCTACAGGAGAGACAGTGAGAGAGAAATAGATAGAGAGGACCCAGCTGACCATAAGTGCTTACATTCTGCAGGAGAGAGAGAGAGGACATGACTGACTATAAGAGCCTAAGAAAAAAGAGACTTAGCCAGTGACGCTGAAGATGGAAAATGACTTTCCGCACAATCTGTGCTCCACTGGGAACCGCTGATCTGTGATGGTCCAGGTACTGACCACCAGTGTACAAGGTATGATTATCCATAAAATGTCATAGCTGCAGGGTTTTATGGGGAGGCCCTTGTAATGAAAAATGCCAGTGCTTAACCAGTGTAGGAAATGGTGCTGGACAAGTTTTTTTTGCGAACCGCAAATCGAGTCTCAAAATGTTTGAATTCATGGGAAATCGTGAATTTTATGAAATTCAACTCAAACTCGATCCTTCGCGGATCGATCGTCTCAACTCTAGTATTTACCTCTCTTTGTCTTACCCCTTATATTGCATTTCCCGGACAGAGAACCTCATATATTTATAAGAAATATCAATTTAACATTATATGTTGTTATGGTGCATTCATTAATCTCTGAGCTACATGAAAATGCAATTAAATAGGAACCCCCTTCAGCCACAAAATCCAAAATGCAGTAGAAGGCGTTCATTTAGTAAATGATCCTCGCATGCAAAACTTCAGAACCCCTTTAGAATAGTTTTATAAGGGTCTCTTTAAACCGTAGCTTTAAGCAGTGGCTTATTAGACACCAATAAGCAGAAAAAGCATTTTAATAAGCCGGATTTCTTCATTCTCCTTATAGTATGTCAAATCATGTAAAAATGTTGACATAATGTTAAGTTCCCTTCTAAAAGTGCTTAATCACGGCTCTTCAGCCCGTCGCTTCTCTATAGAAGACGTCTTACTCTTATTAATATTTAGGGAGAGCAAGCAGCTCTTTAAATCAGCCTAAAATACAATAATCGCATTAACGCTGACGTCAACAAAATATGGCAAGCGGCAGAAAAAGAATTTGCTTATTTATCATGCTAATTGAGTGTTGGCGCAGGCGAAATTCTATTACCACAGTTGCAAGGTGAAAGTTCTCACGTACCTGAAAGGATTCCTGCAGGAAGAAAACTTGCCACGTATTCTTAATGTCAGGGTGGAAATTTCCATCCATTTTATAATACAACACATAGACAATGACCAGAAATGAATCTTTTAAGGGTAAAGGAGCAGGACAAGAAATACGAAAAAGAAGTCCATACTGTGCCAGGATGTGTAAAGTGACCGAGAGCCACAGCCATGCGTGAGCTGCTGCCTCATTACCCCCTGGAGCTTTACAGGAAAATTATGTCGAAGTACCAATGAGCTGCTCAGTGTGGGGTGCATCACACTCAGGTGTAGGCCACAGGCTCCCTCTGATCCGGCCTCCATCTTACAGAGACGCCGCACACAACTTGGAGAGCACACAGTTCGTATTAACCAACAAAAGTCTACCAGACAGTTCAAGCTCAACAGATTTTAGCAGTATCGGGCACAGCACATCTTATTCCTTGTTTCCTTGACTCAATACGTTTCCTTTACATAGCCCATTTCCAGCATTACTATCCCTTCGTTATCTATTCCTTTCTGCCCCAGGGATCTCCTGTCCAGTTCCGCAGGGATCCGTTACCTTCTCTGCTCACAATTCCACCTCAATTGTCCCCATTACGCCAATCGGATAATGCCCTGTTCACAGTACCTATACCAAGCCCAGAGCTTCGGATGTTGCAGGAATGTCTGCAAGGGATTTTGGTTAGGCCTCCCACTGCCATGAACGATATTTGCCAGCAGCCCACTGCTCTTGAACTTGACCTTGGTTACTGTACTTCTCTATCTGACTAACTATGAGGAAGTAGTCTGTTTTTTTACTACCATTATCCCCATCCCATTGTGGGCTAGTCCCAAACATTCACTGTACCTTATCCTATGTCCCCAGGTAACTAAAGTTACTATCTTATACCAGTATGTACTAAGCCTATTGCCTTTCTCTTATATCCTAATTTATATATTACTCTATGCTTTACACTACCATAACACAGTCTGTTCACAGCATACATGTTACACTTATATATTACCTCTACATTACTCATTCTCTATATATTATCACATCACAATATATTACACACGATATACAAAGGAAGCATAACACTATTTACATGACATGATTGGTGACTTCATTGGTAGAAACGCATTAGTACAGTCCACCATTCTTACAGATGCCTTCCATTGGTAAACTTAAAGGGAATGCACCAGTACAGCATCCATACTACAAAGAGAGACCATGTGGATCCTCATGGCCATTGGAGAAAGGGGACACAAACTTTCTTGTGACACGTGGAACCACCACCAATCCGCTGTTTACAGCTCCCACGATGGCCAGAAGTATCCATAGCATAGCTCCATACCTTTTGTATTGGCGTCTTGGGTGCTGTAGCTCAGCTCCTATTAAAGTGAATGGGAGCTTATCTGCCATAATGGTGAACTGCCAATTTACAATATAAGGCTCTAGAGTGCCCTGGTTGTATATACTGTGTACATATGGCCACCATGGGAGCTGCAAATTACTCTGTCATTGGGTACCGGGCCAATACCAAACTGATATTGATGACCTCGGTTAAGGGTTCGTGCACATGACCATAAAAACTGGATGAGTGCTAGCCATTGTTTTGACAGATGGCACTCGTCCACATGTAGTTCTATGGGGCTGTGCATATGTCCTGCTTGGTCCAAGGAAAAAGTTGCAGCATGTCCGAATTGGATCAGATTATCAGATTGTATTCGGCCATGCAATTCAATACGCCCCTGGAGAACATTGGACTGCACGCGGATGACATCTAAGTGCAGTATATTTTTCACAGACTGACACAATGGAGAAGATGGAGACATTTTTTTCTAGCTTCTCATCCAAGTAAATCGGATATTAAAATGATCAAACTCCTAAGAGGTTTAGGCTTCACAGGACATGGTAAAAGTCATGAGGGCAAGTGCTTGTTACTCGAGTTTGCCAAGGGTGTTCCGTTATGCACCGAGTAGCACGAGTTCTCAAGTGATTTGTTCGCGTCCCCGCTGCTGCATGTTCCTTGTTAGACAGCTGCAAAAAATGTGGGGATTGCAGATGTTTGTCAGGCAATCCCTGCATGTTTTGTGGCTGTCTAACAGCAGCAGAACATGTGGTCGCAGGGATGTGAACATTTCACTCAAGCACTAGCTCTACTTGGTGCATACCCGAGCACCTTAGGCAAACTCGAGTAACAAGCGTTTGTGCGCATGACTAATGGTAACACAATTAGGCCACACAGGCTGCTCACAGTAACAAGTGCTACATCAGACTAGTGATGTTGTGTTGAACGATGGCTCTTGGGAAACTTTTTAGAAATGTACGTTCCACTGGTTTCACAGCTAAATCAATGTAATGTTTAGCTGTTAGTCAAGAGTGCACAGTTTGGGCAAGCAGCTCCTCGATGCTGCTGGTCCATATTGTCATTCATCAGGACCACACAGCTTCCCACAATCAAGAAGCCGAGAAGCAAAGGAGTGATGTGTTACTGAATTCACACTTTGACTTTTTCTGACAGTTAGAAACATCATGCTTCAAGCAGAAAGGTGCTTCACTTTGGATCCAATTGACAAAGGTCAAAGTAAGCCGATAAGTTGATTACCGTTTTTTTTACCTATTTGTGATCAGCAATTAGCATTGGTGAGAATGCCATTTTATTTTCATTATTAGGATTGTTTTTTTAATCTATTTTAAATAAGGTTCCACAGATTTGTGCTACCTGGGGAATAGATTTGGTTTGCTGCACTTGTTCTGTTTCTAAGTATCTTGGACGAGGTAAGAGGTTTGCTGGCACCATCCAACTGTTGCCCATTTTGTTTTTTTCACTTGATAAAGATGCCTATCCGCAGAACAGATGGTCCACTGATCCCGTAGTGCCGTGCATGCACCGACTCTATCTATTCTCTTCTACGGAGTAACATAGTAACATAGTAACATAGTTAGTAAGGCCGAAAAAAGACATTTGTCCATCCAGTTCAGCCTATATTCCATCATAATAAATCCCCAGATCTACGTCCTTCTACAGAACCTAATAATTGTATGATACAATATTGTTCTGCTCCAGGAAGACATCCAGGCCTCTCTTGAACCCCTCGACTGAGTTCGCCATCACCACCTCCTCAGGCAAGCAATTCCAGATTCTCACTGCCCTAACAGTAAAGAATCCTCTTCTATGTTGGTGGAAAAACCTTCTCTCCTCCAGACGCAAAGAATGCCCCCTTGTGCCCGTCACCTTCCTTGGTATAAACAGATCCTCAGCGAGATATTTGTATTGTCCCCTTATATACTTATACATGGTTATTAGTATAGAGTAGAGCTGTACACATATGGAACTCCCATAACAGTGGATGGAGAGAGACATTGCTTATGTGTCCACCCCTCCCACCACTGCATATGTGGCACCCAAGGAGTCCGGTTGCCACAATGGCATTGCCTTTCTCGGGGGGGGGGGGTGATGCCATGCCTGGATCCCCTTAGCAGGTAATACAGTCAGCATGCAACACCTTTCCTGACTCCAGAACAGAAGGGGGAGCTCTAACCCGGTTTTCAAGGGAATTTCCCAATAAGTTCTGGTCTGGAGCCGGGGTTAGCTAGTGTTAGTCAGAGAGCAGACAGAGAAGGAAGAAGAGGCAAGAAGTGAGGAGTATCTATGGGATAGGAGCTGCGACTGAGCTCACCCCAGGACTGAGCACCGAAGATTGTACACAAGAGTCTGTGGTTGTGTGGCAACTGCAGATCCTGCAACCAAATCCGGAGGACAGGAGATTGCAGGTTTCCTGGTCCCATTGGACACCTGAAGGCACAGTAGCATATGAGAGCCCGGAGTCACCACGAGGGAGTGACATCTGGAACAGGCTCAAGCTGCCTGCCATGCGGGTAGTGTTTCACTTAGTGCACAGACAGAGAGGGACTTGAGGAGAACTAAAAGTACCAAGCACCCAGAGAACAGCGCAGCAGGGAGGCCTCCAACCCCACTTGGCTAGGTGGATCCTGAATTGCTTCCAGGCTGCCCGGATTTCCAAAACCAGCTGTGACTTATGCCCCGGGCTGCACCTGCAACCTGGGATTAAAGGTAAAAGGAAACTGCAACCCTTGAGTCCTCAAGTTATTCCCCCACCCTCATTCCTGCACTCCAACATCCACCATCCCTCATAAACTGTTCTGGTAGCCCTGGGGCCCCGCTCCAGCTGCATCACTAGCGTCCCCAGTGGTACCTTTAAGCAGCGACGGCCATCCCTGGCTGAGTACCACAGATGGCCGGGTCACCGCTGCCATGACCACCCCTTAAAGAAACGAGTACCCCATGGCCCTAGCGGGTGTTGCACATGTCCAGCATCTGTCTCTATGTGGAATCTGAGGACCTCCATTCTGGAGATAGTTGAAGGTCCCACAGGTGCATCTTTTAGACATTTATGGGATATGAAAATGGAATTTTTCAATTTCCTAACACCTTTCACATTGCATTTATGCACAGATTCGAACTGTCAGATCATAAATACTGAGAAACCTCACCATGGATATCCCAGTGCAAATTGCCTTACTTCAATACATCATCCTATAAAGCAACAATCGCGCCTCAGCAGGCAATATCTTGTTTCCACGTTGTGATTGAGTAGCAGCCATTGGAGGATTGTGTAGGCTTATTAAGATATTAAAAGTTCCATATTAACATCACATCAGTAAGACGATGAATAAGTATGGCAAGGCATTTTCTCTCATAAACCCTCTTAACTGCAGCTGCCTACAAATCCCAACACAGAACGGAGGAGATTCATAATTACCTTTAATTTACTTTTTTTCAAAAGTAAAGGGAGTAAACAGTGTTTAATTATAAATTTTCCACTCTGGGCAGTTGTAATTAATGAGTTGAGGAATCCTGTTTTTTGCCTACATCAACCTCTCATTACTTGGAACTACCTGGAGAACACCAGCACCAGAGAGCTAGTCATTTTCTATTAGCAGCTGAGCTGCAAGTTCCTACCTTCTACATTAATCATGTAGTTGTGCGAGCGGAGGAGTCGTTAATTAAATGTACGGTGGGCTATGCATAAGCCGTACTTATGTACTAGAAAGGGAAATATGTCAGATTTGATTGCAAGCTCTGCTGGAGAGGAATTTTCTCTGCTTTTATTACCTGCGCTTGCTGCTGGGATAGGAGAAGTTAAATAGAACTTAAAAAAATCAGAAGACTTGGTACTAACAGATACACTGCATCCTACATTGTGAGTTTTCAATGGAAATCAATGTGAGCCGCACTGAACTGTATATAAAAATTCTAATAAACAAAATGGAAATTGATTTGAGAAGATTTTTTTTTTTTTTTTGCCTCCATGCTGCAAATCTTCTCTTAGTGCAGTGTATTGCATAAAGTATTATTGTAGCCTAGTACGAGTCATTGCTGATGTAGAAGTTGTGTTTTATGTGCATATACACTACCGTTCAAAAGTTTAGGGTCACTTAGAAATGTCCTTATTTTTGAATGAAAAGCAGTTTTTTTTCCAATGAAGCTAACATTAAATGATTCAGAAATACACTCTATACATTGTTAATGTGGTAAGTGACTATTTTAGCTGCACACGGCTGGTTTGTAATGCAATATCTTCATAGGTATATAGAGGCCCATTTCCAACAACCATCACTCCAGTGTTCTTATGGTACTTTGTGCTTGCTAACTGTGTAAGAAGGCTAATGGATGGTTAGAATACTGTTATGACCTGGTGGTTAGGACAATAATGGACCTGGTGGTTAAGAGCACACGGAATGACCTGATAGTTACTAATAATACAGGACAAGCTCTGGGACGTGGGAACTCTGCTGACCGCAATCCCTAATCCTATCACACACACTAGAAATAGCCGTGGATTGCTCCTAACGCTCCCTATGCAACTTGTCACAGCCTAAGAAACTAGCTAGCCCTAAAGATAGAAAAACAAAGCCTACCTTGCCTCAGAGAAATTCCCCAAAGTAAAAGGCAGCCCCCCACATATAATGACTGTGAGTTAAGACGAAAATCACAAACACAGAGATGAAATAGATATAGCAAAGAGAGGCCCGACTTACTGAACAGACAGAGGATAGGAAAGGTAACTTTGCGGTCAGCACAAAAACTACAAAAAGACCACGCAGAGGGCGCAAAAAGACCCTCCGCACCGACTCACGGTGCGGAGGCGCTCCCTCTGCGTCCCAGAGCTTCCAGCAAGCAAGACAAAAATCAAAATAGCAAGCTGGACAGAAAAATAGCAAACAAGAGAAAAACAAGCAGGAACTTAGCTTCTGCTGGGAAGACAGGTCACAAGAACGATCCAGGAGCGAACTAGACCAATACTGGAACATTGACAGGTGGCATGGAGCAATGATCTAAGTGGAGTTAAATAGAGCAGCCAGCTAATGAATTAACCTCGTCACCTGTGGAAGGAACCTCAGAAGCCGCAGCCCCACTCACAACCACCAGAGGAAGCCCATGGACAGAACCAGCCGAAGTACCATTCATGACCACAGGAGGGAGCTTGACAACAGAATTCACAACAGTACCCCCCCTTGAGGAGGGGTCACCGAACCCTCACCAGAGCCCCCTGGCCGACCAGGATGAGCCAAATGAAAGGCACGAACCAGATCGGCAGCATGAACATCAGAGGCAAAGACCCAGGAATTATCTTCCTGACCATAACCCTTCCACTTGACCAGGTACTGGAGTTTCCGTCTCGAAACACGAGAATCCAAAATCTTCTCCACCACATACTCCAACTCCCCCTCAACCAACACCGGGGCAGGAGAACCAACGGATGGAACCACAGGCGCCACGTATCTCCGCAACAACGACCTATGGAATACATTATGGATGGCAAAAGAAGCTGGAAGGGTCAAACGAAATGACACAGGATTGAGAACCTCAGAAATCTTATACGGACCAATGAAATGAGGCTTAAACTTAGGAGAGGAAACCTTCATAGGAACATAACGAGACGACAACCAAACCAAATCCCCAACACGAAGTCGGGGACACACACAGCGCCGGCGGTTAGCGAAACGTTGAGCCTTCTCCTGGGACAATGTCAAATTGTCCACCACATGAGTCCAAATCTGCTGCAACCTATCCACTACAGTATCTACACCAGGACAGTCCGAAGACTCAACCTGCCCTGAAGAGAAACGAGGATGGAAACCAGAATTGCTGAAAAACGGCGAAACCAAAGTAGCCGAGCTGGCCCGATTAGTAAGGGCGAACTCAGCCAAAGGCAAAAAGGACACCCAATCATCCTGATCAGCAGAAACAAAGCATCTCAGATATGTTTCCAAAGTCTGATTAGTTCGTTCGGTTTGGCCATTTGTCTGAGGATGGAAAGCCGAGGAAAAGACAAATCAATGCCCATCCTAGCACAAAAGGATCGCCAAAACCTCGAAACAAACTGGGAACCTCTGTCCGAAACGATGTTCTCCGGAATGCCATGTAAACGAACCACATGCTGGAAAAACAATGGCACCAAATCAGAGGAGGAAGGCAATTTAGACAAGGGTACCAAATGGACCATCTTAGAGAAGCGATCACAAACCACCCAAATGACCGACATCTTTTGAGAGACAGGGAGATCCGAAATAAAATCCATAGAAATATGCGTCCAGGGTCTCTTCGGGACCGGCAAGGGCAAAAGCAACCCACTGGCACGAGAACAGCAGGGCTTAGCCCGAGCACAAGTCCCACAGGACTGCACAAAAGAACACACATCCCGTGACAAAGACGGCCACCTGTACTGTTATGACCTGGTGGTTAGGACAATAATGGACCTGGTGGTTAAGAGCACACGGAATGACCTGATAGTTACTAATAATACAGGACAAGCTCTGGGACGTGGGAACTCTGCTGACCGCAATCCCTAATCCTATCACACACACTAGAAATAGCCGTGGATTGCTCCTAACGCTCCCTATGCAACTCGTCACAGCCTAAGAAACTAGCTAGCCCTAAAGATAGAAAAACAAAGCCTACCTTGCCTCAGGGAAATTCCCCAAAGGAAAAGGCAGCCCCCCACATATAATGACTGTGAGTTAAGATGAAAATCACAAACACAGAGATGAAATAGATATAGCAAAGAGAGGCCCGACTTACTGAACAGACAGAGGATAGGAAAGGTAACTTTGCGGTCAGCACAAAAACTACAAAAAGACCACGCAGAGGGCGCAAAAAGACCCTCCGCACCGACTCATGGTGCGGAGGCGCTCACTCTGCGTCCCAGAGCTTCCAGCAAGCAAGACAAAAATCAAAATAGCAAGCTGGACAGAAAAATAGCAAACAAGAGAAAAACAAGCAGGAACTTAGCTTCTGCTGGGAAGACAGGTCACAAGAACGATCCAGGAGCGAACTAGACCAATACTGGAACATTGACAGGTGGCATGGAGCAATGATCTAAGTGGAGTTAAATAGAGCAGCCAGCTAACGAATTAACCTCGTCACCTGTGGAAGGAAACTCAGAAGCCGCAGCCCCACTCACAACCACCAGAGGAAGCCCATGGACAGAACCAGCCAAAGTACCATTCATGACCACAGGAGGGAGCTTGACAACAGAATTCACAACAGAATACCCTCGAAAACACTTGTGGAAGTATGTTAGTACAGCTGAAAACAGTTTGGCTGATTAGAGAACCTATAAACCTGACCATCCTTTGAGCTAGTTGAGAATCTGGAGCACTACATTTGTTGGTTCCATTAAACTCTCAAAATGGGCAGAAAAAAAGAACTTTCATGTGAAACTCGACAGTCATTATTCTTAGAAAGGAAGGCTATTCTATGTGAGAAATTGCTGAGAAACTGAAGATTTCCTACAGTGGTGTGTTCTACTCCCTTCAGAGGAGAGCACAAACAGGCTCTAACCAGAGTAGAAAGAGAAGTAAGAGGCCCCACTGCACAACTGAGCAACAAGACAAGTATATTAGAGTCTGTAGTTTGAGAAATCGACACCTCACAGGTCCTTAAACGGCAGCTTTATTAAATAGTAAACGCAAAACGCCAGTGTCAACGTCTACAGTAAAGAGGCGACTCCGGGATGCTGACCTTCAGGGCAGAAAAAGCCATATCTAAGACTGGCTAATAAAAGGAAAAAGCTAACATATTAAACACCTTCTTCTCCACGGTATTCACGGTGGAAAATGAAATGCTAGGTGAAATCCCAAGAAACAATGAAAACCCTATATTAAGGGTCACCAATCTAACCCAAGAAGAGGTGCGAAACCGGCTAAATAAGATTAAAATAGATAAATCTCCGGGTCCGGATGGCATACACCCACGAGTACTAAGAGAACTAAGTAATGTAATAGATAAACCATTATTTCTTATTTTTAGGGACTCTATAGCGACGGGGTCTGTTCCACAGGACTGGCGCATAGCAAATGTGGTGCCAATATTCAAAAAGGGCTCTAAAAGTGAACCGGGAAATTATAGGCCAGTAAGTCTAACCTCTATTGTTGGTAAAATATTTGAAGGGTTTCTGAGGGATGTTAGTCTGGATTATCTCAATGAGAATAACTGTTTAACTCCATATCAGCATGGGTTTATGAGAAATCGCTCCTGTCAAACCAATCTAATCAGTTTTTATGAAGAGGTAAGCTATAGGCTGGACCACGGTGAGTCATTGGACGTGGTATATCTCGATTTTTCCAAAGCGTTTGATACCGTGCCGCGCAAGAGGTTGGTACACAAAATGAGAATGCTTGGTCTGGGGGAAAATGTGTGTAAATGGGTTAGTAACTGGCTTAGTGATAGAAAGCAGAGGGTGGTTATAAATGGTATAGTCTCTAACTGGGTCGCTGTGACCAGTGGGGTAACGCAGGGGTCAGTATTGGGACCTGTTCTCTTCAACATATTCATTAATGATCTGGTAGAAGGTTTACACAGTAAAATATCGATATTTGCAGATGATACAAAACTATGTAAAGCAGTTAATACAAGAGAAGATAGTATTCTGCTACAGATGGATCTGGATAAGTTGGAATCTTGGGCTGAAAGGTGGCAGATGAGGTTTAACAATGATAAATGTACGGTTATACACATGGGAAGAAGGAATCAATATCACCATTACACACTGAACGGGAAACCACTGGGTAAATCTGACAGGGAGAAGGACTTGGGGATCCTAGTTAATGATAAACTTACCTGGAGCAGCCAGTGCCAGGCAGCAGCTGCCAAGGCAAACAGGATCATGGGGTGCATTAAAAGAGGTCTGGATACACATGATGAGAGCATTATACTGCCTCTGTACAAATCCCTAGTTAGACCGCACATGGAGTACTGTGTCCAGTTTTGGGCACCGGTGCTCAGGAAGGATATAATGGAACTAGAGAGAGTACAAAGGAGGGCAACAAAATTAATAAAGGGGATGGGAGAACTACAATACCCAGATAGATTAGCGAAATTAGGATTATTTAGTCTAGAAAAAAGACGACTGAGGGGCGATCTAATAACCATGTATAAGTATATAAGGGGACAATACAAATATCTCGCTGAGGATCTGTTTATACCAAGGAAGGTGACGGGCACAAGGGGGAATTCTTTGCGTCTGGAGGAGAGAAGGTTTTTCCACCAACATAGAAGAGGATTCTTTACTGTTAGGGCAGTGAGAATCTGGAATTGCTTGCCTGAGGAGGTGGTGATGGCAAACTCAGTCGAGGGGTTCAAGAGAGGCCTGGATGTCTTCCTGGAGCAGAACAATATTGTATCATACAATTATTAGGTTCTGTAGAAGGGCGTAGATCTGGGGATTTATTATGATGGAATATAGGCTGACCTGGATGGACAAATGTCTTTTTTCGGCCTTACTAACTATGTTACTATGTTACTATGTTATTATGGGCAAAGGAACAAAGACATTGGACAGAGGAAGATTGGAAAATAGTGTTATGGACAGATGAATCCAAGTTTGAGGTGTTTCGATCACACAGAAGAACCTTTGTGAGATGCAGAACAACTGAAAAGATGCTGGAAAAGTGCCTGACGCCATCTGTCAAGCATGGTGGAGGTAATGTGATGGACTGGGGTTGCTTTGGTGCTGGTAAAGTGGCAGATTTGTACAAGGTAAAAGGGATTTTGAATAAGGAAGGCTATCACTCCATTTTGCATCGCCATGACATACCCTGTGGACAGCGCTTGATTGGAGCCAATTTCATCCTACAACAAGACAATGACCCAAAGCACACCTCCAAATTATGGAAGAACTATTTAGGGAAGAAGCAGGCAGCTGGTATTCTATCTGTAATGGAATGGCCAGCACAGTCACCAGATCTCAACCCCCTTGAGCTGTTGTGGGAGCAGCTTGACCGTATGGTGCAAAAAGTGCCCATCAAGCCAAACCAACTTGTGAGAGGGGCTTCTGGAAGCATGGGGTGGAATTTCTCCAGATTACCTCAGCAAATTAACTGCTTGAATGCAAAGGTCTGCAATGCTGTAATTGCTGCAAAGGGAGCATTCTTTAACGAAAGCAAAGTCTGAAGGAGAAAATTATTATTTCAAATAAAAATCTTTTTTCCGAACCTTGTCAATGTCTGGACTAGATTTTCAATTCATTTGGCAACTAATTTAATTAATAAAAGTATGAGTTTTCATGGAAAACACAAAATTGTCTGGGTGACCCTAAACTTTTGAACGGTAGTGGCAAAACTTAAGAGACCACCACATCAAAACCCTGTCATGGGCAGCCCAATCTCCAGACCTGAACCCCATTGAAAACCTCTGGAATGTAATCAAGATGATGATGGATAGTCATAAGCCATCAAAGAAAGAAGAAATTCTTAAATTTTTGTGCCAGGAGCAGTGTGAAAGACTGGTGGAAAGCATGCCAAGACTCATGAAAGCTGTGATTAAAAATCTTGGTTATTCCACAAAATATTGATTTCTGAACTCTTCCTGAGTTAAAACATTAGTATTGTTGTTTCTAAAGGATTATGAACTTGTTTTCTTTGCATTATTTGAGGTCTGAAAGCCTTGGGATTTTGACCATTTTTCTTTGTCAGAAAAAAAAATGCAAAAATTATTGCTTGGAAATTTGGAGACATTCTTTCAGAAGTTTATAGAATAAAAAAACAATTTACATTTTACTCAAAAATATACCTATGAAGAGAAAAATCAGACAAACTGAATATTTTGCAGTGGTCTCTTAATTTTTGCCAGAGCTATATATACTGTATATAGTATGCACAACTGTATTTGGACACCTGCACATTACACCAATAGGAGCATTCTAAATCCATAGGTATTAATATATAAATATGTAGTTGGTCGTAAAACAGCTTACACTCTTTTGGGAAGGTTTTCTATAAAATTGTGGACTGTGTCTGTGGACAATATATGCATTTGCTATTTTTTTCCATTTCTGAGGTCAGATGTTGTTAGACTGGTACACATGTACGGGGTGTACCAGGACTGTCTTGATCCCCTACCCTTTTTTTACTTGCTGCAATGTATATATTGTCATGTTCCAGTATGCTGCTATATGTATATGTTTTCTATTGGGTAAAAAAAAGGGAATTTCCTGTTTTCTAATCAGTGGAGCATGGGAGCTGAGACAGGCCAGGAGGACCAGAGAGCTCAGGCAGTCCCATAGGGCCTTAGAGCCTGGGGCAATATAGTGGGCTCCGCAATGTTCCAAGAGAGTAGTCCAGCCATCCAGGGTCAGCGGATCCGAAGTGCAGCAGAGACTGGAGCAGTGAAAAGAAGCAGTGACAGAGGTAGTGAGAGCAGGAGCTATCACAGGAGTCACAGCAGGACAGTACGCAGATCACTTCGAAAATGTGGCAACCTACTACTTGGGCAGATGCCCTCATGTCTGGCACGAAATGGACAAGGGAACTCCTAAAGGTAGCCTAGCCGGACAAGGAGGATGCTGCGATACTGTGCGGGACGGGATGTCCTGGGAACACCCTGAAGCACACAGGGAAAAGCACAGGGAAAGAGAAGAAAATATGCTGTGTGGAGCCTAATGTTGATTCTGCTAAAGACATGGATGTGCTGAGAGAAGAAACCAGTAAAGTTATCTGTTTCAACTTGAACGTTAACTCTGTCTCTATTTTGCAACAACACCAGCAACAGAACTTTGGCAGCTCAGATGGGACCCTGATGGTGCAGATGATGTAGCTGAAGGTGCACTAAAAAGGGGACATTAATTTCATGTGGCGGGAGGCCAGGGCATGGATATGCAGATACTCTTGGCCTCGACTACGGCCCTAGCCCTCCCTCACACACACTTGTCCCAGGTCCGGCTCTGCTCCATTCAAACTGGTCCATTAAATTCTCTTGTGCTCCTCGTTGGGATTTGCAACTAGCATGGCATGTCTACCTAGGCCTACAAAAGGCATATCAAAACACACACCTGTGTCTTGGTATTAAAACTCCTCTTTTGACTGTGCACCACTACCTGCTCCATACCTGTTCCCTGTGTCCTTTCTCCAATACCTCTGCAACCTGTTTGCAGTCTCCAGGAGCTCTGCTACTTCTTTGTGGTCTCCAGGACCTAACTTGTCTGCAGTTTTCAGGACCTCTACTTCCTGTTCTCGGACGACTGTCCTCCTACAGTCTCCAGAACCTCTCCAGTTTGCCTACGGTCTCCGGTACATCTGCTACCTGTTTCCCACATACTCCACCCACCTGCTATACCAACGCCCGTGTTTGGAGGATCCAGCTAAACATGGACGAGAAAGCCGTACTCTATTGTAGTTTATCTCAAAGATGTTGGATTTGATTGATGTCAAGCCTCTATGTGTCCATTGATGTTTTTCCACACCAATCTCCCCAAAACATGTTTTATGGACCTTGATTGTTCACTTGGCACATACCTGGGGAATAGAAAAGGGCCTTCCCCAAACTTTTCTCACAAAGTTGGACGCTACAATTGTCTTGGTCTGCTGAAGTATTAAGATATCCTTCTACTGAACTAAAGGGCTGAGATTGACCCCTGAAAAACAACCTCAAACCAATATCATAAATTCTCCTCCACCAAGATTTACAGTTGGCACAATGCAGTCAGGCAGGAAGCTCTCTAATGGCATTGATTAAATATAGACTTCATCACATGCCAGATAGAGAAGGGTGTTTCATCACTGCACAGAGCATGTTTCCACTGCCCCTTAGTCCAGTAGTGGTGGTTTTACAATGCTCCATCCAATGCTTGTGCTTGGTGATGTAAGGCTTGTGTTAGGAGTCGAGTTCCCGCTGCTGCACAGGGGGAATCTCGAACCATGTCTGCTGCGGTCTCCCATTCTGCATCGGCCGCAGTGGAGCTTGCTCAGCGGAGACTTCGGTCCTAGCGTCTCACTGAATCTGATACTGTGCAAAGGGTTACTGCTGCCTCTCCAGGCTTTACAATTGTACCCTGCACTGGTCTGCAGTGAGCAGACTTTTCTGGGACTAAGTCCTGCTTTGCACACACTGAGCATGTACAGGGCAAGATCTCTCAGTGGAGATCAAGGGTCCCATGCTCAGGTACTTCAGCAACTTCCATTGGTTCTCCAGGAAGGCCCTGTACCTGATCAAGTTCTGTGGCAGCCTTCCATTGGTCCTTCTTGGAGAGTCCTGTAGGTGCTACAGCTATAAAGGGTTCTTATGACCGCACGGCTATGCGCTAGTGTCAAATTATATATGAGTTCAGCGCCAGTGTGGTCATGTTTTGTATGCAGTCAGGGACCCGGCTGAAATAAGCCCCTAGAATGCTGGCACCTCCGGCGAGGAGTTTTGTGTGTGTGTATTCAGGGACCCGGCTGAAATAAGCCCCTAGAACGCTGGCACCTCCGACGAGAAGTTTCATGTTTGCATTTGACTGCATGACCACCATCTGCTCTACTAAGTAGCTGTGTGCCTCTGTGAGCCAAACAGGGCACAGCGTTATCTTTGCTAACAGACTCTGTGAAGTAACAGAGTCTGTTTATACCACTATATAGTACCGCCATATCTAACTGCAAGTGTTTTCCTGCACGGTGGATCCCGGGTTGCGAATGCACCAACTTCCTCTAATAAATATATATTCGGTGCGTTCCGCCAACCCTAACAGCTTGCATACAGCTTTTTGGCCATGTTTCCATTTCACGAATATACTGACACACATTTTTTGTCCTGATGTTAATACCAGAGGAGGTTTGGTTCCTGCAATCATGGAGTCAGCAGAGCATTGGTGACTTTCATGCACTCTACCCTCCAGCACTCGATGACCCAGCTCTTCAAATTAACATTGTCTCCACTTTGTGAATGAGTTGTTATGGTTCCTAAATGCATCTGATTTTGAATAATAGCACTCTGATGTGTTCTGGGAATACTTAGGGGAAAATTATACTAACTTGTTAGGCTATGGTCACACTCTCAGTATTTGGTCAGTATTTCACATCAGTATTTGTTAGCCAAAACCAGGAGTGGGTCAAAAATACAGAAGTGGTGACGTTTTTCTATTATAGCTTTCCCCTCTGTTTGTTCCACTCCTGGTTTTGGCTTACAAATACTGATGTGAAATATTGACCACATACTGCTAGTGTGACGGCAGCCTTAGAGGACCACGCTGGTTTCAGTGAGCTCTTGAGAATGAGCAATTCTGTCACAAATGTTAGATTTTATACACCTGTAGCAATGGGTATAAGGGAAAAATCTGAATGTAATCAATTAAAATGCAAGTCCCAATACCTTTTTCAATTTAAGATATCTATCTATCTGTCTGTCTGTCTATCTATCTAATCTATCTAGCAATCTTATCTGTCTATTATATCTATCTATTATCTATCTATCATCTATCTATTATCTATCTATCCATCTTTCTTACTACTCCCAACATCCCCCTTTTATTAATCGGTAATATTTTCACATTTTAGGGGTTATAATTATAGTTTCTGTGGCTCAACATCTCCTGCTTAATTATGTTGTCAAGGACGGATCAGTATTCTGCCAGTAAAATTATTGTTCTCATTATAAAAAAAATCGAATCAATATACTGTGCTATTTCTGATCCGAACTAGCACCTAGATAATTTACGTTGTATAGGAGTGTATACATTGCACTACACACCTAAGAAAAGGGCGTGCGGTGAGGAAATATCTACCATTAGCTCCAAGTGCCAGGAATAGTTGACCTGTTTTTGTAGGATAAGTAATCTGCACCTCTCCCTATTGACAGTAGGATGCACAATATAAGTATTTCCACAAAAATAAAGTGATTATTCCATTTCCTGTAGTTCTCCATAACAGATTAATGTTTCTTGTTTTCAGTGCAAGATACGCCAGAGATTGTTGATATGAGATAACATGCTAATACACAAGTAATGCAGGACCCATATTCGACATTCTCCTAGCACATCTCTGCCACCTGAAACTGCAATGTCAGGTTATCCAGGCATAGCTAAAAGAAAAAAGAAATATAATTGAAGAACATGCTTGGTTAGCAATGTGCAATGAAATGAAAACCTTTTTTGGTGGAAGGAGGACAAGTCAAGCTCTCAGATTGCTCAGTCAGCTTCTGGACCTTTCAAACATCCACTGTGACTATGAGTGTTCCATAATGGGGTCAATTGCTGTGTTTAGGTTGGTTGATAAGTTCAGCTATCTTGGGATAACAACCATGTGGCACACTAAGCTCTGCAATAGTTGGTTTGCTCACGTTTAGAAAAATTGTAGTCCTAGCATTACTGATATTTTTACTTTATGTAGCAGTATACAGGGTACACGTGTGTACAGTATGAACTTTCCATATGAATCCATGAAAGGAACACCATGCCTCTATATTAGAAGCACAAAAAGGCACAGATGTGTTGCATAGGTATAGCCTTTAACACAGATTCATTATATGGTGATATGAATGGTTTCACTCCAAAAATCTCACTAGATATTAATAAGTTATATGCATATCTCCCAACTGTCCCAACTTTAGCAGGACAATCCTGACCTGGATGAGATGTTCCACAAGGTTAGGACTATGTCCCAACGTCAGCACGATGATTTGTCCTGTGTGCAAGTTAAGATGCTGCTGTGATTCTCCAGTTCCTCTTCTAACATACAGTAGAACTTTGAAGGAGGGATGGCATCTACCTGTGTGCTGTATATCCATTGATTCATTCTTTGACTTTCCTGAATTCTCCACCGGATTGGAACTCACACCCTCGTACATAGTAGGAAGCAGTTTGAGCTATGAGCCACAGGCAGTACTGCTGAGGGTAGGAGAAATTCTTTGGCTATATCTCTACATAATGTTCTTCTTCTTTCTAGGCACATTGTACCGGTGAAAAGAGGTACATCTCTATTCCACTTCACCTGTCCCTCATTTGCTTCTTGGAGAGTTGGGAGGTATGTATATGTGTAGATTCAAGTTGCTAATCTAAAGTTTAAAAATGTGCTGTAATATCATAAGACTGACTATCACTTTCAAACAGAATACTGGACTGAACAGGTGCATACTAAGAGTAACTGTCTCCATACATAATTAACAAATAGCGTTGCACTCTGTAATGCTATAGTATGTGAGCATGAAATACTGTATATGTGTGAGGATCTGAGGTTGTGGGTTGTAATAATCACCTAGGAAGGTTAAAGGTGCAATTTTTTTTATTCCTTACATCCATGGTCTTAGAGCAGCTCCAGATAGATGGCCACACTGCAATGCCACAGTCCTAAAGATAGTTCCTCAAATCCAGACAACAGTTACAACGACCGTAGCGCATGTATCCAGCGCCTCACTATATGAAATTTGAATTGCATTACTGCTCTATAAAGTAGGAAAAAACAAAGATAATTAGCACTCTATTTGGCCAATTCATAATTTAGTTAATTCAATTCAGGCCAAAGGAATTTTAAATTACTGCTGTTCTTTAGAAAGGTAGAATAAAAATATCTGTACTCCCATACTGGCATTTTTATTTTATATATACAAGAGCCATTTTTTATTTTATATTTATATTATTCCAGTGGTCTGAACCTTCTGGACTCTATTTGATTGGTGCTACTTTAGCTTGTTTTGAATTCTAGATACCTTAGATATAGATAGATAGATAGATAGATAGATAGATAGATAGATAAATAGATAGCATTTACTGATTGCAGAGGTCATGTTCCATTTGAACATATTTGCTGTAGTCAAACATTGGTCTTCCACTGGCTGCAACAGCCATGTTGTGCACACCCGAAAACCAGCTGGAAGAAGAAGCCAGGAGATTAACAGGAGACACTGGCAGCAGTGTTGAAGAGTGACTGGAGTCTGTTAGGTGAATATTTTTTTTTATCAGTGTGGTTCCGTTTTTAACCTTCACAATAAAAGCTTTAAGATATTCATTTTCCAAAATATATAGTTAAATTAGATTCTGCAGGTTTGTTGTTTTAGGGACTTTTATGAACTTACAAAGTGGTAGAAAAATATAGCAGACCATGCAAAAAGTTTACCAAAATTTTACTGAGCAATGCTTGTAATTTGCCAAGATGGGGAGTCGTGGAACCGGTTGTACAAAAACTTCCTATTTGGATGGCACAAGGGAGCAGAAGTTTCTTAAAACATGATCTTTACTAACTTTGCTGTAAGGCAGAAATATTGAACAATTTTGAAAGATTAACACGAAATTCCAAAAATAAGGCTAGTATCTCCAATCACTAACTTTTTTCCCAACTCCCCTTCTGCCGCCAAGCACTGATCAGTACTTCATAGCTCGATTCTTGCCAGTTTTATTTTTCACCACCTCCGGGTGTGCGTCCTTCAGCCAGTAATCGTTGATCAGTGACCCACATCACTGATCAGCATCCATGCTCACTTTTGGCCAAGACTTTTTTCCTGTCCAGTGATTTTATCTCCCCTTTGTACTACCTCCATGCAGGCACTGAACAGTGATCAATGATGCTGTTTTCAACAGCTAACATGTGCCCGCAATAGGCGCGGGCAGAATCTCTATCTGCCCGCACCTATTAACTTGTCAAATGACGCTGTCAAACTCTGACAGTGGCATTTAACAAGCGCTTCTGGCCATCGGGCCAGAAATGCCTGTACTACTGCCGCCGTCACGTGATCGGGTATCAGCGGTGTGTTGGGACCTCTATGGGTTGTTGATGCCAGATTGCTATGAGTGCCACCCAGTGGTCGGCGCTCATAGCAATGCTGTAATTTTGCTAAATAGGGGCAATCTGAGCAATGCCTCTATGCAGCAGAGCCAATCAGGTTATGCCAGATTCTAGCCTCCTATGGAGGCTATTGAAGCATGGCCAAAGTAAAAAAAAAAAGTAAAAAAAATAAATATGAAAAACATTTTATAAAATAAAAGTTCAAAATAAAACAATAAAAAATAAAACAATAAAAAAAATCAAACATACACATATTTGGTATCGCCGAGTTCAGAATCGCCCTATCTATCAATAAAAAAGAATTAACCTGATCGCTAAACGGCGTAGCGAGAAAAAAATCAAAACACCAGAATTACGTTTTTTCGGTCGTCGCGACATTGCTTTAAAATGCAATAATGTGCGATGAAAAGAACATATCTGCACCAAAATGGTATCATTAAAAACATCAGCTCGGCACACAAAAAAATAAGCCCTCACCCAGCCCCAGATCATGAAAAATGGAGACATTACGGGTATCGAAAAATTGCGCAATTATTATTTTTTTTAGCAAAGTTTGCACATTTTTTATACCACTTAGATAAAAAAGAAACTAGACATGTTTGGTGTCTATTAACTCGCAATGACCTGGAGAATCATAATGGCAGGTCAGTTTTAGCATTTAGTGAACCTAGCAAAAAAGCCAAACAAAAAACAAGTGTGGGATTGCACTTTTTTTTTTTGCAATTTCACCGCACTTGGAATTTTTTTCCCGTTTTCTAGTACACGACATGGTAAAACCAATGGTGTCGTCCAAAAGTGGAAATCGTTCCCCAAAAAATAAGCCCTCACATGGCCATATTGATGGAAAAATAAAAAAAGTTATGGCTCTGGGAAGGAGGGGACCGAAAAACGAAAACGCAAAAACAAAAAAAAGCTCTGGGGTTAAGGGGTTAAACCATAAAAATTTTTTAAATAAAATAAATAATTTAGATTAGTTAATAGGGGTAGATTAAGAACCGTAAAATATGCAATAGTAATCAGCTTTTAATACCGTATTTGTTATTAAAATATAATCAGAATTAGCGTCAGATAATAAAGTGTAAAAATCCTATTTAAATAAAAATAATTTAGATTAATTGATAGAGATAAATTAGGAACTGTGTAATCCACAGTAAAAAATATAATCACAATTAGATTCAGATAGTTGCAGGCGTTCATTAATTGTTTTACTGACATCCATCTAGTCATTGTAGTTTCAGAATTTCAGTGGGAAATTCTTGTAGTACTACAGTTTTTTTAACTAATGTATAGAATCTAAATTAGCATCAGATTGTTGTGGGCACCCAGCAACTTTATTCTACTGATGTCCACTTATTGATAGTAGTTTCTGAATTTTAGTGGGAAATTCTTGTAGTACGTAATTATACTACAGTTTTTTTTACTAATATATAGATTGAGAATTGTCGTCAGATAATTGTGGGCACTCAGTAACTGTATTGTACATGCATTTAGTAAGTTTTTTAATTTTGCTAAATTTTTAAATTCCCCTTTTTATGTTTATCTTTTTATTTCTAAATATTTTTCTTCTATTCTTTTTATTTTCTATTCTATTCTAAATGTTTAGTGGAAAATTATTGTAGCAATTATGCTACAGTTTTTTTCTACTGCAGGGAATTACACTGGTATTTTAGTTGTGGATGCTCAGTAATTGTTTTTACTGTCGCCGTTTAGTACCCTATATACTCGAGTATAAGCCGACCCGAGTATAAGCCGAGATCCCTAATTTTGCCACAAAAAACTGGGAAAACTTAATGACTCGAGTATAAGCCTAGGGTGGAAAATGCAGCAGCTACCGGTAAATGTCAAAAATAAAAATAGATACCGATAAAAGTTAAATTAATTGAGATATCAGTAGGTTAAGTGTTTTTGAATATCCATATTGAATCAGGAGCCCCATATAATGCTCCATACAGTTCATGATGGGCTCCATAAGATGCTCCATATTAAAATATGTCCCACATAATCCTGCACAAATGTTGATTATGGCCCCATAAGATGCTCCATACAGACATTTGTCCCATGCAATGCTGCACAAATGTTGATTATGACCCCATAAGATGCTCCATAGAGATATTTGCCCCATATAATGCTGCACAAATGTTGATTATGACCCCATAAGATGGTCCATAGAGATATTTGCCCCATATGCTGTTGCTGCGATAAAAAAAATACTCACCTCTCGTTGCTCATGCCCCCGGCACCTGCTATACTCACCTTTCCCGTTCCACGACTGAGCGCCGCTGTGTCTTCTGCGTCCTCTGCACTGACTGTTCAGGCAGAGGGCGGCGCGCACACTAATCGCGTCATCACGCCCTCTGAGCTGAGCGTCACTGCAGATGATGCAGAAGACGGAGCGGCGCAGACGGTGGAACGTGGGACAGGTGAATATGCCCCCGTTATACTCACCTGCTCCTGGCGCGGTCCTTCTCCGGGCGCTGACAGCTTCTTCCTGTATTGAGCGGTCACATGGTACTGCTCATTACAGTAATGAATATGCAGCTCCACCCCTATGGGAGTGAAGTCGGGTCCATATTCATTACTGTAATGAGCGGTACCATGTGACAGCTCAATACAGGAAGAAGCTGCCAGCGCCCGGAGAACCAGGGATGTACAGGGACCGCGCCAGGAGCAGGTGAGTGTTATTAGACAGCTGCCGCTCCCCCTCCCATGCCGACCCCTGGGAATGACTCGAGTGTAAGCTGAGAGGGGCAATTTCAGCCTAAAAAAATGGGCTGAAATTCTTGGCTTATACTCGAGTATATGTGATGGAAATATATATATATCATGTAGATCTCACTTGCATGTATACTCCTTTATAATCATATATACTCATATAAACACAAATATATCTATATACTCAGTTAGTTTATAATCAATTGCTCAACCTGACCACATGAGCTAGGCCAGATGGTTCCTCGGTACTTTCCAGACACCCAAAAACCGGAACTTAGGCCAGATGTCTTGAACTAATGTCTAAGAATCCTGCTGAATAGCAGGATAAATGTGACTGCTACATTTAAGTTGCTTAATCAGCATTCATATGTGCCTTAGGCTAGGGTCACATTGCGTTAGTGCAATCCGTTTAGCGCTAGCGCTAGCGGATTGCGCTAACGCAATGTTTTTAAAGGGTCGCGTTTCGGGGTCGCGTTAACGTCCCCGCTCTCGCAGATCCCCGATCTGCGAGAGCGGGGAACGGACCTCGGGCGCGCCGCGGACGCTGCAAGCAGCGTCCGAGGCGCGCTACAAAAGACCGGCGCGTCGCTAGCGCGTGCCGAAAATGACACGCGCTAGCAATGCGCTGGTACATTGCGGGCAATGGGAGCGCTAACGGACGCGTTGCATGGCGTTAATTTCGCCGTGCAAAGCTGTCCGTTAGCGCTCTGACCAAAACGCAATGTGACCCCAGCCTTAGTCACAATATTCCATATATCTAGATAACCAATAACAGAGGAGCTAGACAATATGGTAATTAACTAACCACCCCTAACCACCTCCTTTCTATATGAAATTATAAATCCATGTATGTACAATAAATCATCAGTATTGGTGGAATGTTATTGTCATAATGGTGTACATTCCATTCTTGATGAGCGCTCAAAATACTCAGTCATTTTGGGAACGGCCGCAGCACACACAGAGATAGATTTATCTAAACCAAATTTCCATAACATATATATGGTAAGTTTTTTTATTTTACCAAATTTTTATATTCTTTTTAATTTTTTTCCTTCTAAATTCATTTATTCTATTCTTGCTGTTCTTTTTCCCCCTTTTTCTATTCTAAATTTAATAAATTAATAAAAAAAGTTTGCACCAAACACATACCTTCCTTGCCTCCGACACTGATTGTAAGGAGGAGGATGCCACCTTCCTCTATTTTTCCTCCTACTATTTTTCCTTTAGCGATAATGAACCCCCACGCAGATGCCCCTGGACAGGAAATGAGCCTGCTCCCCCCATTAGGCTACTTTCACACATAAGATACATACATAGGAAACATACAAGGCTTCTACCACAATACACTAACATCATAAGATATATGATGTTGAAGCCAAATTACTTGGATGTGCAGGACACACTGAAAGACTATAGTACCACAGAAGAAAAATTAGTGTACTAGTCCAGAATAGTAAAATATAAATTTTATTTAAATATCCATACAAATATAGACGGTCAAAAAGTGACAACTAGTGTTGAGCGATACCGTCCGATACTTGAAAGTATCGGTATCGGATAGTATCGGCCGATACCCGAAAAATATCGGATATCGCCGATATCGATATCCGATACCAATACAAGTCAATGGGACATCAAGTATCGGAAGGTATTCTCATGGTTCCCAGGGTCTGAAGGAGAGGAAACTCTCCTTCAGGCCCTGGGATCCATAGGGATGTGTAAAATAAAGACTTAAAATAAAAAATATTGATATATTTACCTCTCCGGCGGCCCCTAGCTTGCGGTGACGTCGCGGCTTGTGATTGGTCGCGTGGCGGTCACATGGGCGGTCCGCGACCAATCAGAAGCCGGGACGTGATTCTCAGGTCCTAAAAGCGCTGATTTTGAACAAAGAAGCCTGCCGGTTACCCGCGCTGAGTTCAGGGGCTGCCGGAGAGGTAAATATATCAATATTTTTTATTTTAATTCTTTATTTTGCACATCTCTATGTATCCGATACCGATACCCGATACCACAAAAGTATCGGATCTCGGTATCGGAATTCCGATACCGCAAGTATCGGCCGATACCCGATACTTGCGGTATCGGAATGCTCAACACTAGTGACAACAAGGGTTAAAATTGGCAAGCACAACAAAACTGCCTAATGGAGACCGGAGCAGCACAGACATCTCACTACTCATAATTGCATCAGATAGGGATTGCATACATCAGTTAGGACTGCTCTGATATGGGTATACCTTGACGTTTGGTGGAGCAGCTTAGTATACATTTTTTGCAAAAAACTTATCAACCAAATACCCTGTTTTTTACATCTTTTTACTAGCACTTGCGGATTACTGTGATTTTTTAAACTGAGTGTTTTTGGTTTTACTATGCTCTTTTGTGTCTTCAAGTTTCTTGGTGGTGTGTGAGCATGTTCCTACAGACTTGTTCACTGTGCAAGTAGCCCATGTGTTCCTGTTTTCATAATTGCATCTGATGTGTTGCCCAAGGAAAGGGAATGTCAGAATCAATCAAAGGTATAAATAAGTACCTATGTCCCGCTCACAAGTGAACGCAACACTTTATATAAACAGTGGTAGTAGATGATAGATGCTGCACCAAGCCGTCACCACCCTCCCGACGCGCGTTTGCAGTGCAGTGCTAGGTAGGCAGGGGAGTGTATGTGGCTCTATACATATAAGTGCAAGGCATGCAGGCACTGTATGTGGGTATATAGATATCATTGCATACATCAAGAGGGTCCATTCCATTACTGTCTGCTGCTGCTCCTGCCTATTACATATATACCTATTCTAAGGTTTCAGTGGCTATGAAGAAGTTTTTTTGCATCTTAATCCTGATTATTTTATTCCAAATAAATCCAGAGCCCCCTTTTTTTCTCCGTTTGCTTGTTGACACTGCAGACTATAGCCATATCCTTTTCATAGTGCAGCGTGAAAATCCAGCTATTTTAAATGGGTTTGCCCATCCCAGCCATCACATCTGACGGTGCAGAAAATTCTGCCATTTTTTGTTGTACTGTAGAATATTTTTGGAGTGTCTTATACAATTTCTTGATGCCATTTTGCTGCCCCCAAAATATTTAGCTGCCAAAAAATATTTAGCAGCAGGGCAGATATTTTAAAGGGACACTGTCACCTGAATTTGGGGGGAACAATCTTCAGCCATGGAGGCGGGGTTTTTGGGTGTTTGATTCACCCTTTCCTTACCCGCTGGCTGCATGCTGGCTGCAATATTGGATTGAAGTTCATTCTCTGTCCTCCATAGTACACGCCTGCAATCTTGCCTTGTGCAGGCGTGTACTATGGAGGACAGAGAATGAACTTCAGTCCAATATTGCAGCCAGCATGCAGCCAGCGGGTAAGGAAAGGGTGAATCAAACACCCAAAAACCCCGCCTCCATGGCTGAAGATTGTTCCCTCCAAATTCAGGTGACAGTGTCCCTTTAAACTAGGTTTTGTACGCCATACGGATCGCATATCATTGTGCTCAAAGTTGTGCCATTTCAGGGCTCCATAGAATTTTATTTGTTGCGTCATTGCCTACTTATTGACACAATTTTGCTGGTCCCCCCAAAAAAAATTACAGGCCAGGGCCAGATATTTGAAAGTGGGCTATCTCTGAAACATGTCTCATCTATCTGTGGGCTACAATTCTGGCATTTGAGGCTTCCATTCACCTTTTTTGCTGTGTGTGTTTCCCTAGTTGTATACACTATATTGCTGTAAAAAAACGAAAAAAAGACATGCCACTTATTTTACAGTGTGGTATCTCCGTGACACGCCTCTTCTATCTGTGGGCTACAAATTGTGGCAATTCATAATACAGGCCCGCGCTTGCATACACTGTATTCAGAATTTAATTCTAATGCTTTTGGTGTCTGGTAGAATCCAATATACTGACATTGACCATACAGCTCCCCCCAACTCCTGTATTATATTCACCTTACAGGGGCTTCGCCCGCTATGACAGTTGCTCCATTGCAATCCAGTGGTTAAAATTAACTGTGGAACTCACAAAACTCAGGTTTCACAACATCTGCTGGCTCTCTGAAAATGTGAAGTGAGGGCCGCATAATGAGTGGTGGACGTGGTGGTGGTGGTGGCGGGTGAAGCTCAAAATTCAAATGGGTATGTTTTAACTGGCATTGTAAAGTGATGGTGAATATGTATTCCACTATCTAGCTAACAATTTTGAATGAGGGAGAGACCTCCCAAATGTAGGAGTGAGAGGTCTCCCAAATATATGATACAGGGTCACCTGAGGGCCCTTACCAAACTCAGGTTTCATGGAACCTGCTGGCCCTCTGAAAATGTCAAGCGACGGCTTCACATTCGATTCTCTCAAATCTTTGGCAGCTTATGTGCGTCTTTTTGTCTCAACACATAAAGGGTGTTGCATCCTTAGACCGCACCCTCCCTCATGACACAATTGCACTTCACCTGATATGTTTCATCCAATAAGCATTGAAGTTTATAATTTGCGGAGTTGGAATATCTCCATAAACATGATGATATGGTCAAACTACTCACTTGCCTAAAATTGTGAACCCAATGTAGATGGCATAGAACAAGTAGTATAACATATTGGCAAATTATGGATTAACCTTGCAAAATCACTCCAGTGGGGGGTGCAGTAGAAACTGAAGTAACGATATCCACACACGGTGTCTTCTATACTTTGGAGTACCTGTGTCATTTTTTAAGCTGAAGAAGACGCTTTATGAAAATGTCGGCAGTGTTTTTCCTGAAATGTCTTCTTTGACAACTTCTGCACTGTTTTTGCGGCGGGGACATCGCCATCAACCTAAAGAAAGTTCATGTCAATCGTTTTAGGCGCTTCATTGTTTTTGAAAGACAGAAGCGATACAAAAGAGTGAAAAAAGACATTACATATGCACAGTAAGTCGTTTTGATATTGCTGTGTATAGGTTCATTATTTTTATTGGCTTTTTTAGCACTTTCAGGTTGATTCCAGGCTCAAACCCCAAAAATTCGAAATTGAAATGTGTTATCTTGAAATGAGCCATATTTATACTAAATTCTGCTACGTTTTGTAATTTTGCAGCAAAACTTCATAACTTTGTGCTTAAAGCATAACTGTCATTTTTATTTCATAAATCAATAGCACATATGACCAAATTTGTAATATATCTTATCAGAAACATTTGCTTGTTTCTATGCCAAAAATTGATCAGTGATTATAAAAATTCTCAATTCTGTGTTCAATGAAGTCAGACTTTCCCATTACTGCGATAGAAGATGGCAGTTGGTGCTGATAAGAGTCTATATAGATAGGAGGGGAGGAGCTCTATCTCTAGCTCCTCCCTCCTCGCATCTAAATAGAATTGTAGAAATAAAGAAAATTGAAAGCAGCACTAGCAAGCAATGCAGAAATACAGGAGCCAAAACTTCCAGACACAGACCAATCCTCAAACTAATTTAAAAAAATGAATGTAGCAGTGAACATGTGATCAGACAGGCTTCTTATAGGTACATCCATTATGCATCAATAATAACAATAAAGTGCATAAATACAGAAACTGTATACAAAATCATACATATTTTCACATACTGAATGACATCACAATAAAGTGCATCAATGAGAATTTTTCATAATCTGAATTCATATATTATGAATTCATAAAAAGTGCAAACAAATTCATAATCTTGTGTCAGGTGTATATGATTTGTAGAAAAACAAAACAGAAAATAGACCTCTAAAAATTTACTTTTATTAATATATTTAAAAGATCAAAAAAGCTTAAAAAGGTGCAATATATATACAGTACAGACCAAAAGTTTGGACACACCTTCTCATTTAAAGATTTTTCTGTATTTTCATGACTATGAAATTTGTACATTCACACTGAAGGCATCAAAACTATGAATTAACACATGTGAAATTATATACCTAACAAAAAAGCGTGAAATAACTGAAAATATGTCTTATATTGTGACTGCTTTGCACACTCTTGACATTCTCTTGATGAGCTTCAAGAGGTAGTCACCGGGAATGGTCTTCCAACAATCTTGAAGGAGTTCCCAGAGATGCTTAGCACTTATTGGCCCTTTTGCTTTCACTCTGCGGTCCAGCTCACCCCAAACCATCTCGATTGGGTTCAGGTCTGGTGACTGTGGAGGCCAGGTCATCTGGTGTAGCACCCCATCACTCTCCTTCTTGGTCAAATAGTCCTTACACAGCCTGGAGGTTTGTTTGGGGTCATTGTCCTGTTGAAAAAAAAAAGATGGTCCAACTAAACGCAAACTGGATGGAATAGCATGCGCTGGAAGATGCTGTGGTATATAATACCAAAAATCTGAGCAATGGACAAACAAAGGACCCAGTCAAGGAAATAGGTAATTCTAAAGATTAAATTTTATTATAAAGAAAATATGGTACATAATAATCCACAAGAAAGATAAAAAATACGTAAAAATACAAAAAACGCACGTATGCTGGACCAAAAAATACGTGTCAATCAAATAAATATATATAGACAACAAAATATAATATTAATATTAAAATTAAACCCCTCAAGGTAACAAAAGAAATATTATAGTAAAAAAAACATATATATATATATATAATAGTATACTGTGTTAAAAGCGGAAGATGGGGGGAAAGAAAAAAATAAATAAAACTATAAATACAGGGGAAATAAATTCCAAATATAAGATAATGAGGACTATAGTCCTTAGCCTCATGAAAGTGCACAGTGCCAACTGATCAATGAATAGTGCAATAACAGAGGAGGTCCACTGGCCCAAAACTAGATCATTATACTAATAACACACAAAGTGACCAAGTGCATGTGATCAAAGGAAGCAAAAAATCGCTCAACACAGTACATCAATGTATACCTTAAGGGGTTAATCCGGTCCAATAGTACGTGCACCCCGACGCGCGTTTCGGAATAAGTCCTGCGCCCCCCCGACGAAAGACTTGTTCCGAAACGCGCGTCAGGGCGCACGTACTACTGGACCGGATTAACCCCTTAAGGTATACATTGATGTACTGTGTTGAGCGATTTTTTGCTTCCCTTGATCACATGCACTTGGTCACTTTGTGTGTTATTAGTATAATGATCTAGTTTTGGGCCAGTGGACCCCCTCTGTTATTGCACTATTTATTGATCAGTTGGCACTGTGCACTTTCATGAGGCTAAGGACTATAGTCCTCATTCCCTTATATTTGGAATTTATTTCCCCTCTATTTATAGTTTTATTTTTTTTTTCTTTCCCCCTACCTTCCGCTTTTAACACAGTATACTATTATATATATATATATATACATATATATATATATATTTTTTTTTTTTTTTTACTATAATATTTCTTTTGTTACCTTGAGGGGTTTAATTTTAATATTAATATTATATTTTGTTGTCTATATATATTTATTTGATTGACACGTATTTTTTGGTCCAGCATACGTGCGTTTTTTGTATTTTTACGTATTTTTTATCTTTCTTGTGGATTATTATGTACCATATTTTCTTTATAATAAAATTTAATCTTTAGAATTACCTATTTCCTTGACTGGGTCCCTTGTTTGTCCATTGCTCAGATTTTTGGTATTATATATACACATGTTGAGTGGGTTCCACTTTTCTTCCCTTCTCTCATTGGCACAGTAAAGGATATATTTACATATAAAAGATGCATATATAAATGTATATATAATATAAGTGATTTATACTTGTGCCCTTTTGAGTGTTGTTTCTAAGATGCTGTGGTAGCCATGCTGGTTCAGTATGCCTTCAATTTTGAATAAATCCCCAACAGTATCACCAGCAAAGCACCCCCACACCATCACACCTCCTCCTCCATGCTTCACGGTGGGAACCAGGCATGTAGAGTCCATCCGTTCACCTTTTCTGCGTCGCACAAAGACACAGTGGTTGGAACCAAAGATCTCAAATTTGGACTCATCAGACCAAAGCACAGATTTCCACTGGTCTAATGTCCATTCCTTGTGTTCTTTGGACCAATCAATTGGACTTGCACTCCAGTGGTAATTATCTTCATGCACTGAACAAATCCTGCTTTCCCCAAGGTCTGATCAGTTACACCATGCTTTAGGCTGGTTCTTATGCATTATCATCATCATCATTATTTGCCACACCAGACCTTGTTTCTTCATCTGGAAGATTTCTCAGTTCACATTTGCAATTTTGCATGCGGCTGGGTTTATCCTTTTTGCAGTCCTATTCTGATTTTGATAGGGTTATTGCTCCATTTTATACATCAACACACTTTATGCTCACGGGCATTTCTTTGACATAATTGGGGACGCCCATTTCTTGTCATTCTCAGGCCATGATTTAACGTCATTTGGTTGTCAAATATTATATGTTGGTTTCACACGTGACTATTGTACTATACGTGATATTTGTACAGTGCCTTGTGTGTTGGTCATAGCATTAGCAGTGTGTGCACCATATTATATTATATATTGCTTTATACAGGCTGTTTGGTAGGTGTGTTGTGCTTTGTTACATGTTTTTAATTGATTTTATATTCTGTATCTGTCTTTGCTATTGTAATAAAAATTTATACTATTTTCTGGGTATTATGTAGCAGGTGTGCACATTTATATGCATCGGCTTTCTTTTTCTTGGTCTCATTTGCTTTTTCCATGCTTAGTGTAGCACCCTGCCTTATAATATATTCTTAATATTAGTATAGTGGTGCACCCGCTACCACTTTTGTTAGCCTTTAGACCAATCAAGTCTCTTCTGCTTGTTGCCTGTCCTTAGCAGTGGTTTCCCAGCAGCTATTTTACCATGAAGGCCTGCTGCACAAAGTCTCCTCTTAACAGTTGTTGTAGAGATGTGTCTGCTGCTAGAACTCTGTGTGGCATTGACCTGGTCTCTAATCTGAGCTGCTGTTAACCTGCGATTTCTGAGACTGGTTACTAGGATAAACTTATCCTCAGAAGCAGAGGTGACTCTTGGTCTTCCTTTCCTGGGGCGGTCCTCATGTGAGCTAGTTTCTTTGTAGCGCTTGATGGTTTTTGCAACTGCACTTGGGGACACTTTCAAAGTTTTCCCAATTTTTCTGACTGACTGACCTTCATTTCTTAAAGTAATGATGGCCACTCATTTTTCTTTACTTAGCTGCTTTTATTTGCCATAATACAAATTCTAACAGTCTATTCAGTAGGACTATCAGCTGTGTACCCACCAGACTTCTGCTCAACACAACTGATGGTCCCAACCCCATTTATAAGGCAAGAAATCCCACTTATTAAACCTAACAGGGCATACCTGTGAAGTGAAAACGATTCCCGGTGACTACCTCTTCAGCTCATCAAGAGAATGCCAAGAATATGCAAAGCAGTCATCAAAGCAAAAGGGGGCTACTTTGAAGAACATAGAATATAAGACATATTTTCAGTTGTTTCACACTTTTTTGTTAAGTATATAATTCCACATGTGTTCATTCACAGGTTTGATGCCCTAGTCATGAAAATACAGAAAATCTTTAAATGAGGTGTGTCCAAACTTTTGGTCTGTAATATATATATATATATATATATATATATATATATATATATATATATCTATATGTATATATATATGTATATGTATATATATGTATATGTATATACTAGGCGGTGGCCCGATTCTAACGCATTGGGTATTCTAGAATATGTATGTATATAGCAGCCACATAGTATATAGCACAGGCCACGTAGTATATAGGAGCCATGTAGTATAGAGCATACAAATAGTACGTGGCCTGTGCTATATAGTATGTGGCAGCTATATACATACATACATATTGTAGAATACCCGATGCATTAATACAGGCCACACAATATATAACACAGCCCAAACAGCCACATAGTATACAGCAGCCATGTAGTATATAACACTGCCCACGTAGTATATAGCAGTCATGTAGTATATAACACTGCCCATGTAGTATATAGCAGCCATGTAGTATATAACACTGCCCACGTAGTATATAGCAGCCATGTAGTATATAGTACTGCCCACGTAGTATATAGCAGCCATGTAGTATATAGTACTGCCCAAGTAATATATAGCAGCCATGTAGTATATAGTACTGTCCACGTAGTATATAGCAGCCATGTAATATATAACACAGCCCATGTAGTATATAGCAGCCATGTAGCATACAGTATTGTCCACGTAGTATATAGCAGCCCTGTAGTATATAGTACTGCCCACGTAGTATATAGCAGCCATGTAGTATATAGTACTGCCCACATAGTATATAGCAGCCATGTAGTATATAGTACTGCCCACGAAGTATATAGCAGCCATGTAGTATATAACGCAGCCCACGTAGTATATAGCAGCCATGTAGTATATAGTGCTGCCCACATAGTATATAGCAGCCATGTAGTATATAGTACTGTCCACGTAGTATATAGCAGCCATGCAGTATATAGTACTGTCCACGTAGTATATAGCAGCCATGCAGTATATAGTACTGTCCACGTAGTATATAGCAGCCATGCAGTATATAGTACTGTCCACGTAGTATATAGCAGCCATGTAGTATATAGTACTGCCCAAGTAATATATAGCAGCCATGTAGTATATAGTACTGTCCACGTAGTATATAGCAGCCATGTAATATATAACACAGCCCACGTAGTATATAGCAGCCATGTAGCATATAGTATTGTCCACGTAGTATATAGCAGCCCTGTAGTATATAGTACTGCCCACGTAGTATATAGCATCCATGTAGTATATAGTACTGCCCACATAGTATATAGCAGCCATGTAGTATATAGTACTGCCCACGAAGTATATAGCAGCCATGTAGTATATAACGCAGCCCACGTAGTATATAGCAGCCATCTAGTATATAGTGCTGCCCACATAGTATATAGCAGCCATGTAGTATATAGTACTGTCCACGTAGTATATAGCAGCCATGTAATATATAGTACTGCTCACGTAGTTTATAGCAGCCATGTAGTATATAGTACTGTCCACGTAGTATATAGCAGCCATGCAGTATATAGTACTATCCACGTAGTAACATAGTAACATAGTAACATAGTTAGTAAGGCCGAAAAAAGACATTTGTCCATCCAGTTCAGCCTATATTCCATCATAATAAATCCCCAGATCTACGTCCCTCTACAGAACCTAATAATTGTATGATACAATATTGTTCTGCTCCAGGAAGACATCCAGGCCTCTCTTGAACCCCTCGACTGAGTTCGCCATCACCACCTCCTCAGGCAAGCAATTCCAGATTCTCACTGCCCTAACCGTAAAAAATCCTCTTCTATGTTGGTGGAAAAACCTTCTCCCCTCCAGATGCAAAGAATGCCCCCTTGTGCCCGTCACCTTCCTTGGTATAAACAGATCCTCTGTGAGATATTTGTATTGTCCCCTTATATACTTATACATGGTTATTAGATCGCACCTCAGTCGTCTTTTTTCTAGACTAAATAATCCTAATTTCGCTAATCTATCTGGGTATTGTAGTTCTCCCATCCCCTTTATTAATTTTGTTGCCCTCCTTTGTACTCTCTCTAGTTCCATTATATCCTTCCTGAGCACCGGTGCCCAAAACTGGACACAGTACTCCATGTGCGGTCTAACTAGGGATTTGTACAGAGGCAGTAAAATGCTCTCATCATGTGTATCCAGACCTCTTTTAATGCACCCCATGATCCTGTTTGCCTTGGCAGCTGCTGCCTGGCACTGGCTGCTCCAGGTAAGTTTATCGTTAACTAGGATCCCCAAGTCCTTCTCCCTGTCAGATTTACCCAGTGGTTTCCCGTTCAGTGTGTAATGGTGATATTGATTCCTTCTTCCCATGTGTATAACCTTACATTTATCATTGTTAAACCTCATCTGCCACCTTTCAGCCCAAGTTTCCAACTTATCCAGATCCATCTGTAGCAGAATACTATCTTCTCTTGTATTAACTGCTTTACATAGTTTTGTATCATCTGCAAATATCGATATTTTACTGTGTAAACCTTTTACCAGATCATTAATGAATATGTTGAAGAGAACAGGTCCCAATACCGACCCCTGCGGTACCCCACTGGTCACAGCGACCCAGTTAGAGACTATACCATTTATAACCACCCTCTGCTTTCTATCACTAAGCCAGTTACTAACCCATTTACACACATTTTCCCCCAGACCAAGCAATCTCATTTTGTGTACCAACCTCTTGTGCGGCACGGTATCAAACGCTTTGGAAAAATCAAGATATACCACGTCCAATGACTCACCGTGGTCCAGCCTATAGCTTACCTCTTCATAAAAACTGATTAGATTGGTTTGACAGGAGCGATTTCCCATAAACCCATGCTGATATCGAGTTAAACAGTTATTATTAGGGTTGAGCGAAACGGGTCGTTCATTTTCAAAAGTCGCCGACTTTTGGCAAAGTCGGGTTTCATGAAACCCGATCCGACCCCTGTGCGGGGTCGGCCATGCGGTACGCGACTTTCGCGCCAAAGTCGCGTTTCAATGACGCGAAAAGCGCCATTTCTCAGCCAATGAAGGTAAACGCAGAGTGTGGGCAGCGTGATGACATAGGTCCTGGTCCCCACCATCTTAGAGAAGGGCATTGCAGTGATTGGCTTGCTGTCTGCGGCGTCACAGGGGCTATAAAGGGGCGTTCCCGCCGACCGCCATGTTACTGCTGCTGATCTGAGCTTAGGGAGAGGTTGCTGCCGCTTCGTCAGAAGCAGGGATAGCGTTAGGCAGGGTCCATTAACCACCAAACCGCTTGTGCTGCAGCGATTTGCACTGTCCAACACCACCTTCGGTGTGCAGGGACAGTGGAAGCTACATTTTTTTTTTTTTTTTCCTCAGCGCTGTAGCTCATTGGGCTGCCCTAGAAGGCTCCCTGATAGCTGCATTGCTGTGTGTACGCCGCTGTGCAAACCAACTGCTTTTTTCAAAGCACAAATCCTCTTGTTCCTTCCTTTCTGCACAGTTATCTTGTTTGTTTGTCCACACTTTTTATTTAATTTGTGCATCAGTCCACTCCTTATTGCTGCCTGCCATACCTGGCTGAGATTACTGCAGGGAGATAGTAATTGAAGGACAGTTCCTTTTTTTTTTTTTTGTGGGAGATTAAGATTGGCATTTCTGCTAGAGTGCCATCCCTGTCTGTGCCATCTCTCACTCAGTGGGCCATAGAAAGCCTATTTATTTTTTTGCTTGATTTGGGTTCTAAAATCTACCTGAAAAAATCACTACATCAATCAGTGGGAGAAAAATATTGGCCTCAGGGCTTGTGTGCCACTCCTGACTCCTGTGTGTGCCATCTCTCAGTCAGTGGGCCATAGAAAGCCTATTTTTTTTTTTGCTTTATTTGGGTTCTAAATTCTACCTGAAAAAATCAATAAATCAATCAGTGGGAGATTAATATTGGCCTTTGGGCTTGTGTGCCAGTCCTAAGCGTGCCATCTCTCTCACAAATAGTGGGCCATAGAAAGCCTATTTATTATTTTTTTTATTGGGTTTATAAATTTTCCCTGAAAAAAAAAAAAAAAGTGGGAGATTAATATTGGCCTCTGGGCTTGTGTGCCAGTCCTGAGCGTGCCATCTCTCTCACAAATAGTGGGCCATAGAAAGCCTATTTATTTATTTTTTTTGGTTTTATAAATTCTCCCTGAAAAAAAAGGGAGATTAATATTGGCCTTTGGGCTTGTGTGCCAGTCCTAAGCGTGCCATCTCTCTCTCTCAGATAGTGGGCCATAGAAAGCCTATTTATAATATTTTTTATTGGGTTTATAAATTTTCCTTGAAAAAAAAAAAAAAAAGTGGGGGAACAATATTGGCCTCTGGGCTTGTGTGCCACTCCTGACTCCTGTGTGCGTCATCTCTCACTCAGTGGGCCATAGAAAGCCTATTTATTTTTTTTTTTTGGTTTTATAAATTCTCCCTGAAAAAAAAAGGGAGATTGATATTTGCCTCTGGGCTTGTGTGCCAGTCCTAAGCGTGCCATCTCTCTCTCTCAGATAGTGGGCCATAGAAAGCCTATTTATAATTTTTTTTATTGGGTTTATAAATTTTCCCTGAAAAAAAAAAAAAAAAAGTGGGAGATTAATATTGGCCTCTGGGCTTGTATGCCAGTCCTGAGCGTGCCATCTCTCTCACAAATAGTGGGCCATAGAAAGCCTATTTATTTATTTTTTTTGGTTTTATAAATTCTCCCTGAAAAAAAAAAGGGAGATTAATATTGGCCTTTGGGCTTGTGTGCCAGTCCTAAGTGTGCCATCTCTCTCTCTCAGATAGTGGGCCATAGAAAGCCTATTTATAATTTTTTTTATTGCGTTTATAAATTTTCCCTGAAAAAAAAAAAAAACAGTGGGAGATTAATATTGCCCTTTCTGCTTGTGTGCCAGTCTTGACTCCTGGGTGTGCCATCTCTCTCTCTCTCTCCAATTGTGGGCCATAGAAAGCCTATTATTTTTTTTGCTTGATTTGGGTTCCAAAATCTACCTGAAAAAATCACTACATCAATCATTGGAAGAACAATATTGGCCTCTGGGCTTGTGTGCCACTCCTGACTCCTGTGTGTGTCATCTCTCACTCAGTGGGCCATAGAAAGCCTATTTTTTGTTTTATTTGTTTTCTAAATTCTCCCTGAAAAAATCATTTTATTTTATTTGGTTTCTAAATTCTTCCTGAAAAAATCATTTCTTTTATTATTTTTTTTTCTAAAGTCTCCCTGAAAAAAAAAAAAAAAAAAAAAACAGTGGGAGATTAATATTGCCCTTTCTGCTTGTGTGCCAGTCTTGACTCCTGGGTGTGCCATCTCTCTCTCTCTCTCCAATTGTGGGCCATAGAAAGCCTATTATTTTTTTTGCTTGATTTGGGTTCCAAAATCTACCTGAAAAAATCACTACATCAATCATTGGGAGAACAATATTGGCCTCTGGGCTTGTGTGCCACTCCTGACTCCTGTGTGTGTCATCTCTCACTCAGTGGGCCATAGAAAGCCTATTTTTTGTTTTATTTGTTTTCTAAATTCTCCCTGAAAAAATCATTTTATTTTATTTGGTTTCTAAATTCTTCCTGAAAAAATCATTTTTTTTTATTATTTTTTTTTTCTAAAGTCTCCCTGAAAAAAAAAAAAAAAAAAAATCAGTGGGAGATTAATATTGCCCTTTCTGCTTGTGTGCCAGTCTTGACTCCTGGGTGTGCCATCTCTCTCTCTCTCTCCAATTGTGGGCCATAGAAAGCCTATTATTTTTTTTGCTTGATTTGGGTTCCAAAATCTACCTGAAAAAATCACTACATCAATCATTGGGAGAACAATATTGGTCTCTGGGCTTGTGTGCCACTCCTGACTCCTGTGTGCGTCATCTCTCACTCAGTGGGCCATAGAAAGCCTATTTTTTGTTTTATTTGTTTTCTAAATTCTCCCTGAAAAAATCATTTTATTTTATTTGGTTTCTAAATTCTTCCTGAAAAAATCATTTTTTTTTATTATTTTTTTTTTCTAAAGTCTCCCTGAAAAAAAAAAAAAAAAAAATCAGTGGGAGATTAATATTGCCCTTTCTGCTTGTGTGCCAGTCTTGACTCCTGGGTGTGCCATCTCTCTCTCTCTCTCCAATTGTGGGCCATAGAAAGCCTATTATTTTTTTTGCTTGATTTGGGTTCCAAAATCTACCTGAAAAAATCACTACATCAATCATTGGGAGAACAATATTGGTCTCTGGGCTTGTGTGCCACTCCTGACTCCTGTGTGCGTCATCTCTCACTCAGTGGGCCATAGAAAGCCTATTTTTTGTTTTATTTGTTTTCTAAATTCTCCCTGAAAAAATCATTTTATTTTATTTGGTTTCTAAATTCTTCCTGAAAAAATCATTTTTTTTAATTATTTTTTTTCTAAAGTCTCCCTGAAAAAAAAAAAAAAAAAACAGTGGGAGATTAATATTGCCCTTTCTGCTTGTGTGCCAGTCTTGACTCCTGGGTGTGCCATCTCTCTCTCTCTCTCCAATTGTGGGCCATAGAAAGCCTATTATTTTTTTTTGCTTGATTTGGGTTCCAAAATCTACCTGAAAAAATCACTACATCAATCATTGGGAGAACAATATTGGTCTCTGGGCTTGTGTGCCACTCTTGACTCCTGTGTGCGTCATCTCTCACTCAGTGGGCCATAGAAAGCCTATTTTTTGTTTTATTTGTTTTCTAAATTCTCCCTGAAAAAATCATTTTATTTTATTTGGTTTCTAAATTCTTCCTGAAAAAATCATTTTTTTTAATTATTTTTTTTCTAAAGTCTCCCTGAAAAAAAAAAATAAAAAATCAGTGGGAGATTAATATTGCCCTTTCTGCTTGTGTGCCAGTCTTGACTCCTGGGTGTGCCATCTCTCTCTCTCTCTCCAATTGTGGGCCATAGAAAGCCTATTATTTTTTTTGCTTGATTTGGGTTCCAAGATCTACCTGAAAAAATCACTACATCAATCATTGGGAGAACAATATTGGCCTCTGGGCTTGTGTGCCACTCCTGACTCCTGTGTGCGTCATCTCTCACTCAGTGGGCCATAGAAAGCCTATTTTTTGTTTTATTTGTTTTCTAAATCATTTTATTTTATTTGGTTTCTAAATTCTTCCTGAAAAAATCATTTTTTTTTATTTTGTTTCTAAAGTCTCTCTCAAAAAAAAAAATTAAAAAAAACAGTGGGAGATTAATATTAACATTTGTGCTTCAGTGACAGTCCTGTGTGTGTGGCATCTCTCTCATTTGGTGCCACCAAAAACAGAGTGTGTAACATTGTGCCTGATTTTCGTTGTGGTCTCACCCACCTGTAAAGGGGTAGCTAAATCATACTGAAGTTATAGCTCACCGTGTAAGTTGTGTGACAGCAACAAATACCGTTAGTTTGGTTACGTTTTTAAAACAATGAGGAAGCCTGGTGGAAGAGGTCGTGGCCGGGGGCGTTCATTGTCAGCTGGTAATGAGGGTAGTGGTAGTGGTGGAGCATCAGGTGGTCGTGGGAAAAAAATATTGCACCTAAGTCTGGAGCTGTGGAGCCAGGTTCGTCGTCTGGCTACACAAGGCCTTGAACGCTCCCTTTTCTGGGAGTAGGAAAACCGCTTTTAAAGCCGGAGCAGCAAGAGCAAGTTTTGGCTTATCTTGCTGACTCAGCCTCTAGCTCTTTTGCCTCCTCTCGTGAAACTGGTAAATGTAAAAGCAGCGCGTCGTTAGTGGATGTTCACGGTCAGGGACAAGTCGCTTCCTTGTCCTCTTCAGCAAAACAACAACAGAGAAGAATGCAGCAGGCGACACAACGGGTTACTCCATGGAGCTCCCTACACATACCGTCCCTGGCTTAGAAAGTGAAGCAGTTAACAGTCCATGCCCATTACAAGTTGAATCTGACATGGAGTGCACTGATGCACAGCCACAGCCAGACTACTATGCTGGTCCTTTGACTCAGACCACAACATTGCCCTCGCAGGGTAATGATCAAGAATCAGACCCTGATGAGACTATGTTGCCCCATCACGAACGCTATACCACCGACCGACACGGTGACACAGACGAAGTTGCACACGAGCTACAAGAAGAGGTAATAGATGACCCAGTTCTTGACCCCGATTGGCAGCCATTGGGGGACAAGGGTGCAGGCGGCAGCAGTTCTGAAGCGGAGGAGGAGGGGCCGCAGCAGGCATCAACATCGCAACAGGTTCCATCTGCCGGGCCCGTATCTTGCCCAAAACACGTGGCAAAGCCAAAACCTGTTGGAGGACAGCGTGGCCATCCGGTTAAAGCTCAGTCTGCAATGCCTGAAAAGGTATCCGATGCTAGAAAGAGTGCAGTCTGGCATTTTTTTAAACAACATCCAATTGATCAGCGCAAAGTCATCTGTCAAAAATGTTCAACTACCTTAAGCAGAGGGCAGAATCTGAAAAGTCTCAATACAAGTTGCATGCATAGACATTTAACCACCATGCATTTGCAAGATTGCACTAACTACCAAACGTCCCTTAAGGTTGTAGCACCCTCGGCCAATGAAGCTAGTCATCAACGCAACATCCCTTCCGGCAGTGTAGGGCCACCATTTTGCGCACCACCTGCAGTATCTGTGCAGGTTTCTTTGCCAGGCCAAAGCAGTCAGGGTCAGGGAATCACCAGTTTCGTAGTAGGAAACACTGCATCTAGGGCACCGGCGGCAACAATACCATCTCCCACCGTCTCTCAGTCTGCCATGTCCACCGGCACCCCCGCTAGTTCCACGATCTCCAGCTCTCCAGTCCAGCTCACCCTACATGAGACTATGGTTAGAAAAAGGAAGTACTTAGCCTCGCATCCACGTACACAGGGTTTGAACGCCCACATAGCTAGACTAATCTCGTTAGAGATGATGCCCTACCGGTTAGTTGAAAGCGAAGCTTTCAAAGCCCTGATGGACTACGCTGTACCACGCTACGAGCTACCCAGTCGACACTTTTTTTCCATAAAAGCCATCCCAGCCCTCCACCAGCATGTTAAAGAGCGCATCGTCCATGCACTCAGGCAATCTGTGAGCACAAAGGTGCACCTGACAACAGATGCATGGACCAGTAGGCATGGCCAGGGACGTTACGTGTCCATCACGGCACACTGGGTGAATGTTGTGGATGCAGGGTCCACAGGGGACAGCAAGTTTGGGACAGTTCTGCCTAGCCCACGGTCTAGGAAACAGTTGGCTGTAGCCGTTCGCACCCCCTCCTCCTCCTCCTCGTCCTCCTGCAGAAGCGAGAGCTCGTCCACAGACCACAGTCGCACAACCACTCCATCCGCAGCTGCCACTGTTGCACACCAGGTCTCCCATTATGGGGCAGCTACTGGCAAACGTCAGCAGGCTGTATTGGCTATGAAGTGTTTGGGCGACAACAGACACACCGCGGAAGTTCTGTCCGAGTTCTTGCAGAAAGAAACGCAGTCGTGGCTGGGCACTGTAGATCTTGAGGCAGGCAAGGTAGTGAGTGATAACGGAAGGAATTTCATGGCTGCCATCTCCCTTTCCCAACTGAAACACATTCCTTGCCTGGCTCACACCTTAAACCTGGTGGTGCAGTGCTTTCTGAAAAGTTATCCAGGGTTATCCGACCTGCTCCTCAAAGTGCGTGGACTTTGCTCACATATCCGCCTTTTCGCCCGTACACTCCAGCCGTATGCAGACCTATCAGCGTTCTTTGAACCTTCCCCAGCATCGCCTAATCATAGACGTTGCAACAAGGTGGAACTCAACACTGCACATGCTTCAGAGACTGTGCGAACAGAGGCGGGCTGTTATGTTTTTGTGGGAGGATACACATACACGGGCAGGCAGTAGGATGGCAGACATGGAGTTGTCAGGTGTGCAGTGGTCGAAGATTCAAGACATGTGTCAAGTCCTTCAGTGTTTTGAGGAATGCACACGGCTGGTTAGTGCAGACAACGCCATAATAAGCATGAGCATCCCCCTAATGCGTCTGCTGATGCAAAGTTTGACGCACATAAAGGATCAGGCGTCTGCAGCTGAGGAAGAGGAAAGCCTTGATGACAGTCAGCCATTGTCTGGCCAGGGCAGTGTACAGGATGAGGTAGCGGGCGAAGAGGAGGAGGAGGACGAGGAGGATGATGGGGATGATTATATTTTTAATGAGGAAGCTTTTCCGGGGCCACTGGAAATTGTTGGCGCGGCAAGGCCGGGTTCTGGTTTTTGGAGGGACACAAGTGACGTGGATTTGCCTGAAACTGCCCCTCAACCAAGCACAACCGCAGATTTGAGAACTGGAACTTTGGCCCACATGGCGGATTATGCCTTACGTATCCTCAAAAGGGACACACGCATTACTAAAATGATGAACGATGACGATTACTGGTTGGCCTGCCTCCTTGATCCTCGCTATAAAGGCAAATTGCAAAATATAATGCCACATGACAACTTGGAAATAATATTAGCAACCAAACAATCAACTCTTGTTGACCATTTGCTTCTGGCATTCCCTGCACACAGCGCCCGTGATCGTTCTCACACGAGCTGCAGGGGCCAGCAGACCAGAGGTGTTAGAGGGGCAGAAATCAGAAGTGGCGTTGGCCAGAGGGGTTTTCTGACCAGGTTGTGGAGTGATTTTGCTATGACCGCAGACAGGACAGGTACTGCAGCATCAATTCAAAGTGACAGGAGACAACATTTGTCCAGTATGGTTACAAACTATTTTTCATCCCTTATCGACGTTCTCCCTCAACCGTCATTCCCATTTGATTACTGGGCATCCAAATTAGACACCTGGCCAGAATTGGCAGAATATGCATTGCAGGAGCTTGCTTGCCCGGCAGCTAGTGTCCTATCAGAAAGAGTATTCAGTGCTGCAGGTTCAATACTAACAGAAAATAGGACTCGTCTGGCTACCCAAAATGTAGATGATCTAACCTTCATTAAAATGAACCACAACTGGATTTCGAAATCTTTTGCCCCACCTTGCCCGGCTGACACCTAGCTTTCCTATGAAAAGGTCTTGCCTGTGGACTATTCTGAATGACTTTTCCAATCTCGTAATTTTCTGCACCTGATTGTCCAGCATACGACATGTTTACACCTCACTAAATGGCCAAACTCCCCACACGGGGCCGTGGTATCGCCACTTGGCGCCAGCACCCGTGAGAGTGCTGTTTGTCTGAAGAGGTGGGTGTGCCCGCTTTTGGTCGACGGCACTGCCACTGGGTCCCTCATAGTACAATGAAGTGTCTCTGGCGGTGGTGGTGCGCACCCAACGTCAGACACACCGTTGTAATATGAGGCGCCCTGGGCCTGTACCGCCGGCCACAAGACAGTTCCCCCCCCCAAGCTCAAACAGTGCTCTACCACTTGCAAAAGTATCTCTCACAGCTCCACCAATGTTTAGTCTATGCGCTGACATCCTTCAATGCTTGGCACTGACAATACCATTGTATTGACATTTTTGTTATGTTGGGCCTTCGAAGCCTGTCTGTGGTCCCTCCTTCCACTAGGCCTCCACTGACCATTGTACTGCTGCCCGTGTACCCCTGGAACCAATTTTAAATTGCCAACAGCCCTATTTTTTTATGTTAGGCCTTCGAAGCCTGTCTGCGGTCCCTCCTTCCACTAGGCCTCCACTGACCATTGTACTGCTTCCTTTGTACCACTGGAACCAATTTTAAATTGCCAGCAGGCCTATTTTTGTTATGTTAGGCCTTCGAAGCCTGTCTGCGGTCCCTCCTTCCACTAGGCCTCCACTGACCATTGTACTGCTGCCCTTGTACCACTGGAACCAATTTTAAATTGCCAACAGCCCTATTTTTTTATGTTAGGCCTTCGAAGCCTGTCTGCGGTCCCTCCTTCCACTAGGCCTCCACTGACCATTGTACTGCTGCCCTTGTACCACTGGAACCAATTTTAAATTGCCAGCAGCCCTATTTTTTATGTTAGGCCTTCGAAGCGTGTCTGCGGTCCCTCCTTCCACTAGGCCTCCACTGACCATTGTACTGCTGCCCGTGTACCCCTGGAACCAATTTTAAATTGCCAACAGCCCTATTTTTTTATGTTAGGCCTTCGAAGCCTGTCTGCGGTCCCTCCTTCCACTAGGCCTCCACTGACCATTGTACTGCTGCCCTTGTACCACTGGAACCAATTTTAAATTGCCAACAGGCCTATTTTTGTTATGTTAGGCCTTCGAAGCCTGTATGCGGTCCCTCCTTCCACTAGGCCTCCACTGACCATTGTACTGCTGCCCTTGTACCCCTGGAACCAATTTTAAATTGCCAACAGCCCAATTTTTTTATGTTAGGCCTTCGAAGCCTGTCTGCGGTCCGTTCTTTCTTCTACTACTACACTGACCAGGCCACTGCTGCCCGTGTTCCCCTGGAACCAATTTAAAATTGCCTACAGCCATCTGTTATTATGTTAGGCCTTCGATGCCTGTTTGCGGTCACTCCTTCCACCAGGCCTCCACTGACCACACCACTGCTGCCCGTGTACCCATGGAACCAATTTAAAATTGCATACAGCCATCTGGTATTATGTTAGGCCTTCGAAGCCTGTCTGCGGTCCTTCCTTCCAATAGTTCTCCACTGACCAGACCAATGCTGGCCGTGTACCCCTGGAACCCAGCTGAAAGGGCATGTAGCCTCCTTTTTTTCTTTGTTTTATATTTAGAAAGCCCAGATGAACTACGCTGTGCAACGGTTCAAGCTACCCAGTCGACATTTCTTTTGCGAGAAAAGCCATCCCAGCCCTCCAGCGGCATGAAAAAGTCTGCATTGTCATAGCACTCAGGCAATCAAACAGTAGAAAGGTGCACCTGACAAGAGACGCATGGACCAGTAGGCATGTCCACAAAAAGTTACGTGTCCATTACGGCGCACTGGGTTAATGTGTTGGATGCATGGTCCACAAGGGACAGCCTACAAAGTCTGTCTGCAGTCCCTAATTCCAATTTTCCTCCGCTGACCACACCACTGCTGCCCGTGTACCCCTGGAACCAATTTTACAGTGTCTACAGCCTAATTTTGTTATGTTAGGCCTACTACGCCTGTCTGCGGTCCCTCCTTCCAATACTCGTCCACTAACCACACCACTGCTGCCCATGGACCCCTGGAACCTATTTTTAATTGCATAGAGCATCCTTTTTTTAATAGTAGGCGTACAAAGTCTGTCTGCGGTCCACTATTGAAATTGTCCTCCACTGCCCAGAGCACTGCTGCTTGTGTACCCCTGTAACTTTTTTAAGCTGCAGTGAGCCACATTTTTGGTTTAAGTCCTACTACCTATGTCTGTCTGCGCCACTCAATTCAGCTGTGTTCCTTTGAAAAAAGCTGAGCGTCAATAGTCTTGTTTTCAGCCTCTAGGAATTTTAAAACTGCATTGGGGGTACAACTTTGGTAGGGCCTACTAACGGTGTCTGCCTCCCCAAGGTGTGCCCCAGGTTTCCTCGCCATTGCTTCGATCTTAATGCTCTCGTTTAGTAGTTGTTGGAAACTACGCTGCATTAGGCCTACAAATTGGGTATGGGGTGTAGAGAGATGGTGTGTTTCACTCCAAGGTGTTCCCCAGGTTTCGTCCACATTGCTTCGGTCTTCTGACTCTCGTTTAGTAGTTGTAGAAAACTACACTGCATTAGGCCTACAAATTGGGTATGGGTTGTAGAGAGATGGTGTGTTCCACTCCAAGGTGTTCTCCAGGTTGCCTTTCCTGAGCTTCGATCTTCCGGCTCTCGTTTAGTAGTTGTTGGAAACTACACTGCATTAGGCGTACAAATTGGGTATGGGGTGTAGAGAGATGGTGTGTTCCACTCCAAGGTGTTCCCCAGGTTTCCTTGCCATTGCTGCGATCTTAATGCTCTCGTTTAGTAGTTGTTGGAAACTACACTGCATTAGGCCTACAAATTGGGTATGGGGTGTAGAGAGACGGTGTGTTACACTCCAAGGTGTTCCCCAGGTTTCCTCTCCATTGCTTCGATCTTCTGGCTCTCGTTTAGTAGTTGTTGGAAACTACACTGCATTAGGCCTACAAATTGGGTATGGGGTGTAGAGAGATGGTGTGTTCCACTCCAAGGTGTTCCCCAGGTTTCCTTGCCATTGCTGCGATCAAAATGCTCTCGTTTAGTAATTGTTGGAAACTACACTGCATTAGGCCTACAAATTGGGTATGGGGTGTAGAGAGACGGTGTGTTACACTCCAAAGGGGTTCCCCAGGTTTCCTCTCCATTGCTTCGATCTTCTGGCTCTCGTTTAGTAGTTGTTGGAAACTACAGTGCATTAGGCCTACAAATTGGGTATGGGGTGTAGAGAGATGGTGTGTTCCACTCCAAGGTGTTCCCCAGGTTTCCTCGCCATTGCTTCGATCTTCCCGCTCTCGTTTAGTAGTTGTTGGAAACTACGCTGCATTAGGCCTACAAATTGGGTATGGGGTGTAGAGAGATGGTGTGTTACACTCCAAGGTGTTCTCCAGGTTGCCTTTCCTGAACTTCTATCTTCAGGCTCTCATTAAATTGTGGTTAAATGGAAAAACTGCATTTGGCGTACTAGTTGGTTTGGGGCCTACTATCGGTGTATGCCACTCCTTGCTGTTCTCCTGGTTTCCTGTCCTGAAATTCCATTTTCAGGCTCTCGTTAAGTAGTTGTTAATGTTAGACTGCATTTGGCCTACTAGTTGGGTTGGGGCCTACTATCGGTGTCTGCCACTCCTTGCTGTTCTCCTCCACTGAACAAAGCTGTGCCGCCTGTTTACTACGGTTGCCAATTTTGAACTGCATTTCGACTACTTACTGATTTGGGCCTACTCTCTGTGTCAGCCTCTCATTCCAGTTGTCCTCCACTGCAATGCTCCCTGGTTAGTCCTGTGTTACCAATTTTGAACTGCATTTAGCCAACTTTATTCTTTGGGCCTATATCTGTGTTTCCTCCTCATCCTGCCCATTGCCCAGCCAGTGATAGATGAGTCTGCTGGTACATTGACCCATAACGCAAAATTCCCCGTGCACGCTACACAGCAAGATTGTGACCCTGCTGAAAGTCAGGTTCCTCTTCCCGCATACCATACCACCTTACACGGGGACAAAGAGGAAGGTGCAGATGAAAGTGCAGGTTCCTTCATCAGGTGGGGGGAGGAATACTAGTTGGCGACGTCACTGGCACAGGGCCTCTCATAGTATGCAAAAGTGTTGCTGCCGGTGGGAGGCGCCCCCGCCGTGCAAACACACCGCTGTACTTTGAGGGGCCCTGTGCCAGTGCCAATGCCAACGAGTGGGCCCCCCCTGGTTGCTCAGGATCACAGCACTTGCAAAGTTGAAATACTTACCTCTCCCTGCTCCACTGCCGTGACGTGGTCCAGATTTACTGGGCCCTCTAATTACTTGAACCAGCCCTACCCCCCACAACTTTAGCCAAATGACCCCCAATTTCAAATGCCTTCCAATTATTATAAGCTAAATTACGATTGACAAGCTTCTGTAACAAGAATGGATGTTTTTGCCATTAAAATGGGCAGTGTAGGTGTTTTCCTGGCCTCCACTCACTGCCGACTATGCTCCCCCATTGACTTGCATTGGGTTTCGTGTTTCGGGCGATACCCGACTTTTCGCCATAATCGGCCGATTCCACTCGACTCGACTTCTAAGATAGTCGGGTTTCGCAAAACACGACTCGACTCTAAAAAGGTCAAGGTCGCTCAACCCTACTAATAACAATACCACAGACAATACAATACAACCACTCACCGATTCATCAAACCTACATACTAAATATGACCTGCTAATAGTTGTTATCACATTTTACTGTCTTTATAAGTATAACAGCAGCTCTAGAATGTAGTCTTTATGTTGTTTTTTATCTATTTTGAAACACTACTGCTTTTGACAGAACAAACTTGACATTTCAGTCTGTCTTAAAATATTGTGCACAGGGCAACAAGCTCAGAGTACAAAATCAGCACTAAAACTACATATAAATTATCAAAACATAGATACAAAAAGCATAAATAACCATTCTCAGCCAGAAGCATCGCTATACTTGCTTCCCCAGTATTGTATATCCGTTACTAGAATAGTGGACAACCAAATACTACTACCAAAATATTAGTGCATAAAAGCACCTACAGACCACTATGACACACTAAAATAAAATCAATAAAGTTTATTGAAACACAATATTAAAACAGTACAAAAAATACTATATGAGGATGAAGAAAAAAGACTCTGACAGAATTCCATGTTTATGCAGCAAAAAATATACTACAGTATCTTAGAATAAGCATGCCGATACCATAATTGTAAACTAAATCAAGCAAAAAAGAGACTCATATACAAACCCTTTAAGGTCCTAATCTCATGTGTATCAACCCAGGTAGTAAGAGCTCAGTTGCACTAGGTACCCATAAACCAATAATAGGATAAATTTAATGCTTACCCATGATAGATGTTGCTGCAAGATTGCCCCAAGGGGCAATCTTGCAGCAACATCTATCATGGGTAAGCATTAAATTTATCCTATTATTGGTTTATGGGTACCTAGTGCAACTGAGCTCTCACTACCTGGGTGCCCAAAGGGGCAATCTTGCAGCAACATCTATCATGGGTAAGCATTAAATTTATCCTATTATTGGTTTATGGGTACCTAGTGCAACTGAGCTCTTACTACCTGGGTTGATACACATGAGATTAGGACCTTAAAGGGTTTGTATATGAGTCTCTTTTTTGCTTGATTTAGTTTACAATTATGGTATCGGCATGTTTATTCTAAGATACTGTAGTATATTTTTTGCTGCATAAACATGGAATTCTGTCAGAGTCTTTTTTCTTCATCCTCATATAGTATTTTTTGTACTGTTTTAATATTGTGTTTCAATAAACTTTATTGATTTTATTTTAGTGTGTCATAGTGGTCTGTAGGTGCTTTTATGCACTTATATTTTGGTAGTACATATAAATTATGCAAAAGGAATCAATGAAGAAATTAATGCAATAAAAGGAACAAATAATGTCATGGCAAATGCATACAGGTTGCTGGGGAGAGGATGTATGCCTACAAAAAAGTGCTGAATGATTGCCCACTGTCCTTAAAATCTGATGATACCTATGGTGCTAATTACAATCAGTTCCTTCTATAAAATCTTACAATGGCTTTAAAATATAAAACATTAAGTAGCAATGAAGAAAGTGTTTAAGTAGGAAAGATGGATATGCTTCTTAGACCGTCTAATTTTCCTTACTGCTCAGTTCACAGATCTGGGGGTATGACCTAGAATAATGGCCCAACAGACGGAACTTGCTAACATTTCACCTGAGAAGAGCTGACAAGTGTCCATTCAGTTTTTTTTATATAAGACAGTAAAGGCATAACAATCATTTCCAAACCATGAAATCTTTGAGATCTCTTAGAGCAACAATTAGAAAAAAAATATAATGTTATTCTGACTCATGGATATGTAGAACGTAGTGGTGCCTGGATAGACCCTTCTTTTTAGGCGCTTCTGTATTCACCTGTACTCACGTTCATACCGATTAATCAGACAGCTTAACTCAGCCACGATCTCATGTAAGAAGACTCCAGGAAAAGAGAGTTGCTTTAACTGAAATTCTTGTATTATGATGAAAGTAGCAGGTAAAAGGAATATTCAACAGAGGACATGTAGTAGGATGCATACAGATGGAGGAATGATAACAAAATGGAGAATAAGGGCGTGAACAAACATACATCACAAGACTACAGTGAGAGAGTTGGGACAAAATACAGGGAAAGGCAAACTTCTGCCTAGAAAGAAGGAACGAACACAAGCAATGCAAATATTAAATGATTTCTCAAGTCGTGAGACATGACACTCGCCGTCTGAAGTCCTTGGATTTCACGATGTCCGTAATTCTTCGAAGTCGTTCGAAGCTGAAAAAGAAAAACAAGAGGAAAGAAAACATGCATGCAATAATAAACATCAAAGAATTTAAAGTCCAAACTCGTTGTTGTCGACCCGTAGATCAAACCGAAAGATAAGTCCAAATATATTAAACCCATCTTCAGATTGGGGAAGCCGCAAACATGCCAACTCTTCCACCAACCCAGAATCCAATGGGAATGTTAACACTTCAATAAACTGGGAGACGAGGAGGAATGCTCCCCACCGTGAGCAACGTCCAGGAGCATGTTCAGTTCATGTGATGTCCTCCTTTCGTAGAAGCAGCACGAGTTCAGTGACCGGGTGGAAGAAGGTTCGGGTAGAGCCCCCTTTTGTCACCTTAACTTCTACCTTACGAGTCTTTCCGTCCTCACTGGGTAGGACCTTGGCGATAAGTCCCATTGGCCAGTCATTGCGATGAGCCTCTTTGTCCTTTAAGAGAACGAGGTCTCCTTCTTGGAGATTGGGACTGGGCGTCTGCCATTTGTGACGGTTTTGAAGCAAGTGCAAATATTCAGTCTTCCAGCGATGCCAAAACACGTTAGCCAGATGTTGTACTTGCCTCCACTGACGTTTGTAAATGTCCTTGTTATCGAAATTCCCAGGCGGAACTGTAGCAGCTCCAGTCTTCTGTGTAAGAAGTGTAGCCGGAGTAAGGATCGCTGGAGCATCGAAGTCGGATGATACTGGAACCAAAGGTCTAGCATTTATTATGGCCGACACTTCTGCGAGGAAAGTGACCAGAACTTCATGAGTAAGGGGAAGTTTATGGTCCAGCAACATGGAGTCGAGGATCCTTCGTGCAACACCAATCATGCGTTCCCAAGATCCGCCCATGTGTGAAGAGTGTGGAGGGTTGAATACCCAAGTGCATGCATTGTCGGACAAGAATTTGTCAAACTGCTGTTCCTTGCAGGCTCCTACAACGTTTGCGCCACAATCGGACCGGAGTTGCTTGGCAGGTCCACGGATGGAAAAGAATCTTCTTAGGGCATTGATGAAGCTGGAGGTATCCATGGATTCAATTACCTCGATGTGAACTGCCCGGATACTGAGACAGGTGAATAGGACAGCCCACCGCTTACTGTTCACGGCTCCTCCACGGGTTTTCCTGGTAACAACCGACCATGGCCCGAAGATGTCTACACCAACATATGAGAACGGTTGATCCGTGCTCAGTCGATCTGCTGGAAGGTTCGCCATTTGTTGTTGTTGGTGTTTTCCTCGTAACCTTCGACACTTTACACATCTATGGAGAACTGAGGAGACGCACCTTTTCATTCCCATGATCCACAAGCCAGCAGATCTGATGGCACCTTCAGTAAGATGTCTGCCTTGGTGCTGTACTCGTTCGTGATAGTGCCGAATCAACAGAGTAGTGACGTGATGTCGACCTGGAATGATGATAGGGTTCTGCTCCTTATCGTATAAGTCTGATTTACTTCAACGTCCACCCACTGTTAGAAACTTGAGATGATCGACTACTGGGTTCAAGTCGAGTAGGGTGCTGTATTTGGACACACTGACTCCCTTGGTAATACTACCAATCTCATGTGAATATTCTTCTTGTTGCACACACCTGATGATGACTTGTTCAGCATGGTCTATGTCGTCGGCAGTAAGACGACTCTTACACACGTGCCAACCATGGCACCCTGAGAGCTTGTCCTTTGTAAAACAGCGAGCAATGTGGATAAGACGAGCTACAGTTCGTACAATGGAGGACCAGCTTGAGAAGCGTTCAAAGCGGTGAGACTTCAAACCTTGCCTAGATGTCATTGAAGTATAGTGAGCAGAGATAGTTTGTCTTATCTCCTTGTCAGATTCTGGTTCCACCAGCTCATAAGCATTTTTGGTGTTCGCACAGAAATCTTCATACAGGAGACTAGGAGGCGCCAACCACATGTTATCACCAAGTTTAGAAGCAGCTGTGAGTCTTGTACCTCGGTCGGCTGGGTTTAAATCGGTGGAGATGTGATGCCACTGCTCAGGGGTAGAAAAACTTCTGATGCGCTCTACTCTGTTGCTCACATATGTATAGAACTGCTTTGTTTGGTTGTGTATGTACCCGAGTACCACCCTGCTGTCTGTGTAGAAGGTAAAGGAATCAATTGTAATGTCCATTTCGTCTCGTACAACTTCAGCAATTTCTACTGCCAATACCGCAGCGCAAAGCTCGAGTCTGGGTACAGAGTGTGCAGGCTTTGGAGTTAATTTGGTCTTACCCAGGATGAAACCACAATGTACCTTATTGGCTCCTAAGGTCATCAGATAAGCTACTGCGGCTATGGCTTCTGTAGATGCATCAGAGAAAATATGGACTTCTCTTCTGATTGCAGTCAAAGGTGATCTTGTAGAATAACAACGTGGAACTTGGAGTTGCTGTAAGAACTCCAGAGACTTCTTCCATGCTTCCCACCTTTGCTGTTTCTGAGTTGGAAGTGGGGTGTCCCAATCCGTGTTCTCGGCCATAAGCTGTCTTAACAGTATCTTGCCTTGAATAGTGATGGGTGCTACAAACCCGAGAGGATCATAGATGCTATTTATGACAGATAGGACTCCTCGTTTGGTAAAGGGTTTGTCATAGGGTGACACTTGGAAGGTGAAGGTGTCCCGTTTGATATCCCACAATAGACCAAGGCTGCGCTGTGTTGGAGGAACATCAGAACCCAAGTCGAGGTCTTTTAGGTTTGTGGCATGGTCTTCAGATGGAAACGCGTTCATTACCTCTTGACTGTTAGAGATAATCTTGTGGAGTCTGAGGTTTGATGTGGATAGCATTTCCTGTGTCCTGGAGAGTAGGTCGATTGCATCTTCACTTGTGGGCAAGGACTTGAGCCCATCGTCCACGTAGAAGTTCTTCTCTACAAATTGGCGAGCATCGGATCCGTACTCTCTCTCACCTTCCTGGGCTGTCCGTCTCAGACCATAGATTGCCACAGCAGGTGAGGGACTATTGCCGAAGACATAGACCTTCATCCGGTAGTCTATGACCTGATTGTTGACATTGTTGTCTTTGTGCCATAGGAACCTAAGATAGTTTCTGTTGTCTTCTTTCACGATGAAGCAATGAAACATCTGCTGAATGTCGGCCATTATGGCGACAGGTTCTTGTCTGAAGCGGATCAATACTCCAAGGAGGCTGTTGTTCAGGTTGGGCCCAGTTAGGAGCAGGTTATTGAGAGAGAGGCCTTGAAACTGAGCACTGGAGTCAAACACCACTCTGATCTGATTAGGCTTGCGAGGGTGATAGACACCAAAGGATGGAAGATACCAACATTCTTCTCCCTCCCTCAGTGGTGGCGCAGGTTCGGCATGATCTCTGTCAAAGATGTTCTGCATAAAGTCAATGAAATGCTTCTCCATCTCTGGTTTCCTCTTTAGGGTACGCTTTAAGGATGAGAACCTTGCAGTAGCTTGTTGCAGGTTGTTCGGCAACCTCACTCTTGGGAAACGAAAGGGTAAAGGAGCTACCCAACTGTTGGAGTCATCTTGAGCAAATTCTTTATCCATAACCTTTATGAATTCTTTATCTTCCCTTGTGGGTGCCAACTTGTTGTCACTACTTGTAGAGTCGAACACTGATAACCCGAGGTTTTCATCCCTGGGCTGGTGCGTGTTCATGTTGTTGAAGGATTCCTGTTTCAGACCCTGGGAACCATGGAAACCCAATGCACTGCATTGGGTTTCGTGTTTCATCCGACCCCGACCCCGACTTTTTTATAGGATCGGCCGATTTCACTCGACCCGACTTTTGAAAAAGTCGGGTTTCGTGAAACCCGACCCGATCCTATAAAAGTAAAGGTCGCTCAACCCTAGTTATTCTCATTGAGATAATCCAGAATAACATCCTTCAGAAACCCTTCAAATATTTTACCAACAATAGAGGTTAGACTTACTGGTCTATAATTTCCAGGTTCACTTTTAGAGCCCTTTTTGAATACTGGCACGACATTTGCTATGCGCCAGTAATGCGGAACAGACCCCGTCGCTACAGAGTCCCTAAAAATAAGAAATAATGGTTTATCTATTACATTACTTAGTTCTCTTAGTACTCGTGGGTGTATGCCATCCGGACCCGGAGATTTATCTATTTTAATCTTATTTAGCCGGTTTCGCACCTCTTCTTGGGTTAGATTGGTGACCCTTAATATAGGGTTTTCATTGTTTCTTGGGATTTCACCTAGCATTTCATTTTCCACCGTGAATACCGTGGAGAAGAAGGAGTTTAATATGTTAGCTTTTTCCTTGTCATCTACAACCATACTTTCCTCACTATTTTTTAAGGGGCCTACATTTTCAGTTTTTATTCTTTTACTATTGGATATAGTTGAAGAACAGTTTGGGATTAGTTTTACTTTCCTTAGCAATGTGCTTCTCTGTTTCCTTTTTGGCAGCTTTAATTAGTTTTTTAGATAAAGTATTCTTCTCCCTATAGTTTTTTAGAGCTTCAATGGTGCCATCCTGCTTTAGTAGTGCAAATGCTTTCTTTTTACTGTTAATTGCCTGTCTTACTTCTTTGTTTAGCCACATTGGGTTTTTCCTATTTCTAGTCCTTTTATTCCCACATGGTATAAACCGCTTACAGTGCCTATTTAGGATGTTCTTAAACATTTTCCATTTATTATCTGTATTCTTATTTCTGAGGATATTGTCCCAGTCTACCAGATTAAGGGCATCTCTAAGCTGGTCAAACTTTGCAGCCATGTAGTATATAGTACTGCCCACGTGGTATATAGCAGCCATGTAGTATATAGTACTGTCCACGTAGTATATAGCAGCCATGTAGTATATAGTACTGCCCACGTAGTATATAGCAGCCATGTAGTATATAGTACTGCCCACGTATTATATAGCAGCCATGTAGTATATAGTACTGCCCACGTAGTGTATAGCAGCCATGTAGTATATAACGCAGCCCACACAGTATTTAGCAGTGTGGGCACCATATCCCTGTTAACCGCCGGCATTAACCCTGTGTTAGCGGTGACCGGAGGGGAGTATGCGGGCGCCGGACACTGACTGCGGGGAGTAAGGAGGGGCCATTTTCTTCCGGACTGTGCCCGTCGCTGATTGGTCGTGGCTGTTTTGCCGCGACCAATCAGCGACTTGGATTTCCATGACAGACAGAGGCCGCGACAAATGAATATCCATGAAAGAGAGACAGAAAGACAGGCAGAAGGAAGTGACCCCTAGACAATTATATATATATATATATACATGGGGCAAAAAAGTATTTAGTCAGTCAGCAATAGTGCAAGTTCCACCACTTAAAAAGATGAGAGGCGTCTGTAATTTACATCATAGGTAGACCTCAACTATGGGAGGCAAACTGAGAAAAAAAAAATCCAGAAAATCACATTGTCTGTTTTTTTAACATTTTATTTGCATATTATGGTGGAAAATAAGTATTTGGTCAGAAACAAACAATCAAGATTTCTGGCTCTCACAGACCTGTAACTTCTTCTTTAAGAGTCTCCTCTTTCCTCCACTCATTACCTGTAGTAATGGCACCTGTTTAAACTTGTTATCAGTATAAAAAGACACCTGTGCACTGTATATATATATATAGTATGTTGAGGGTGCCCTAGGGTCATTAGGGATACCGACTTGGAGCTGGGGCACCATCACGTCAACAATTAGAGTGTCAACGTCCGCTGACAGATAGGGCCATTGCTATAGCTCATCTAAGGAGAGATTAGCCCTAGGGTAAGTTATTGCACTACATATTATTGACATACATATATACACATATATTTGTACCTTTTTGAGCAATTTTTTGATCTTTTAAATATGTTAATAAAAGTAAATTTTTAGTTCTGTTTTGGTTTTCAATAAATATGGGGACGTTATCATTCTAAACGGTTTTTGTATATGATTTGTAGCCAAGCTCACTCCATTACTCATTCAGAATAAGCGCCTTTTTGGCGCATAATAAGTTAAACTTCGCCTGTCATGATAGAAAAAAACAGGAAATGATTCCATCATTCAGGCGTGCTTGGTGGAACGACGTCACGTTCACTGTCTTCAATTAGGTCAATGCCAAAGTGCTCATTACGCATGCTTCAAAGTTCAATATTAAACCGCCATGTTTAAAAATCCTCAGACAGTAAGACACATGTGAGGCATGCGCACATCGGATTTATCCGAGATCCCAAGTGTGCCATCACTTCCTTATTAGGTCATTAAGAGGTGCACTTGCACACACACAAACTCACGGAAGAAGACTTCATCTTAGATAAGGGACCATGTATTGGCAAAATGCTGCCGCTTCTTTTTTTGGCTAATGAGACCAATTCCAAAAAAGTCAAAGTAACCCCCACATTAGCTCCCAAGTGGGGAGTTATGTATCCTGTTGGGGATACAATACTCTACCCAGATCCTATAATGGATAATTATGTCAATCAATAACATCCAAAGAACACTTTTTTTTTGCCAGTATACTTATTTTAGCCAGTATATGCAATATTATATACGCCACTTATAAAAATAGAAAAAAATAAAATAAATAAAATGCAATAAATTACATTTTCATTAATCGAACTACATTACATGGTTTTCGTAATAGCAACATCAGAATGACTCATGCTGCAAACAAGTGTTTATAGTTCCAATCAACCTTTGAAGAAAAAAGGAAAATGAAGAATTGTATACGGAGCATCTGTCATCTCCTATCTCAGTAATAGGGGGACCCAACGTCGTTTTACTAAATTTACTTATTTATTTAATAGATTTAAAAAAAAAAAAAAAAGGTTAAAACACCCTGTAGTGCCACATGAAAGGCTCTACAGGGTACAACTTTATAATATTTGGGGGGGACGGACATAAATCTAAGCTCATATAACAACTCTCTCTGAACTGCTGGCAGAGAGCACTGTGCAAAGCCTCACGTCACCGGAACTTCTATAAGACCCGATGACGTGATAGGGCTGGCCAATCACAGTCATGTCATTAGCCAACATGGCATTCCCCGCATATTTATTGACTGTCTGGGAAACATGCGGGCCCGTGACTCTCCATGACGCTCAAGCACACGTGATATTCGATAACGAGTATCGAGCAGTGATGAGCACGCTCTCTCATCACTAAGGTAACGTTCACTCTAGCGTTTCCCGTTTTGCGTCGTGTTTGCGTCGGGCGACGCAGCGGCGACGCATGCGTCATGCGCCCCTATATTTTACATGGGGGATGCATGCGTCTTTTTGTGCTGCGTTGTGCGACGCATGCGTCTTTTTTGCCGCAAGCATTGGACCAAGAAAACGCAACAAGTTGCATTTTTCTTGCATCCAAATTTCGGCAAAAAATGACGCATGCGTCGCAAAACGCAGCGTTTTTGCGTGCGTTTTGGTGCGTTTTAGCGTGCGTTGTGCGTTGCGTCGCCGACGCAGCAGCGCACAACGCTAATGTGAACGTAGCCTAATCAGCACATGTCTTCAGCGCTGCAGCCAATTCCAGACACTGAAGCTGAAGATTCAGTGCTGGACCCTGGGATGACGAGAAAACCATGGTTTGTCTTTTGTATAACAAACCACTTGAATTTCCTGATAAGGACAACCCATTTACTTCATTGATCAATTGAAATTTGAAATCAGCCCCTGCCATTTACAAATGTATTGCATAAACCCACAACTCCAAGTGTATCTTTAACAATGGAATGGAGATGCAGGTAGCATCATAAATAAACATTTATATCCAGGTACCTTAGAGGTGACATTTAGGGTTGAGCGAAACGGGTCGAACATTTTCAAAAGTCGCCGACTTTTGGCTAAGTCGGGGTTTCATGAAACCCGATCCGACCCCTGTGCGGGGTCGGCCATGCGGTACGCGACTTTCGCGCCAAAGTCGCGTTTCAATGACGCGAAAAGCGCCATTTCTCAGCCAATGAAGGTAAACGCAGAGTGTGGGCAGCGTGATGACATAGGTCCTGGTCCCCACCATCTTAGAGAAGGGCATTGCAGTGATTGGCTTGCTGTCTGCGACGTCACAGGGGCTATAAAGAGGCGTTCCCGCCGACCGCCATCTTACTGCTGCTGATCTGAGCTTAGGGAGAGGTTGCTGCCGCTTCGTCAGAAGCAGGGATAGCGTTAGGCAGGGTCCATTAACCACAAAACCGCTTGTGCTGCAGCGATTTGCACTGTCCAACACCACCCTCGGTGTGCAGGGACAGTGGAAGTTTTTTTTTTTTTTTTTTCCCCTCAGCGCTGTAGCTCATTGGGCTGCCCTAGAAGGCTCCCTGATAGCTGCATTGCTGTGTGTACGCCGCTGTGCAAACCAACTGCTTTTTTCAAAGCACAAATCCTCTTGTTCCTTCCTTTCTGCACAGCTATCTTTTTTGTTTGTCCACACTTTTTATTTCATTTGTGCATCAGTCCACTCCTTATTGCTGCCTGCCATACCTGGCTGAGATTACTGCAGGCAGGGAGATAGTAGCTGCCTGCCATACCTGGCTGAGATTACTGCAGGCAGGGAGATAGTAATTGTAGGACATTCCCTGTTTTTTTTTTTTTTTTTTTTTTTGGTGGGAGATTAAGATTGGCAATTTGGCATTTCTGCTAGAGTGCCATCCCTGTGTGTGCCATCTCTCTCACATAGTGGGCCATAGAAAGCCTTTTCATTTTTCTGTATTTTTTTTTGTGGGGTGTATAAATTCTCCCTGATAAAAATACAGTGGGAGATTAATATTGGCCTTTGGGCTTGTGTGCCAGTCCTGAGTGTGCCATCTCTCTCACAAATAGTGGGCCATAGAAAGCCTATTTTATTTTTTTTTGGGTTTTATAAATTCTCCCTGAAAAAAAGGGAGATTAATATTGGCCTCTGGGCTTGTGTGCCAGTCCTGAGCGTGCCATCTGTGCCAGCCCTGAGCGTGCCATCTCTCTCACAAATAGTGGGCCATAGAAAGCCTATTTATTTTTTTTTTTGGTTTTATAAATTCTCCCTGAAAAAAAGGGAGATTAATATTGGCCTCTGGGCTTGTGTGCCAGTCCTGAGCGTGCCATCTGTGCCAGCCCTGAGCGTGCCATCTCTCTCACAAATAGTGGGCCATAGAAAGCCTATTTAATTTTTTTTTTTGTTTTATAAATTTTCCCTGAAAAAAGGGAGATTAATATTGGCCTCTGGGCTTGTGTGCCAGTTGTGAGCGTGCCATCTGTGCCAGTCCTGAGCGTGCCATCTCTCTCACAAATAGTGGGCCATAGAAAGCCTATTTAATTTTTTTTTTGGTTTTATAAATTTTCCCTGAAAAAAGGGAGATTAATATTGGCCTCTGGGCTTGTGTGCCAGTTGTGAGCGTGCCATCTGTGCCAGTCCTGAGCGTGCCATCTCTCTCACAAATAGTGGGCCATAGAAAGCCTATTTAAATATTTTTTTGGTTTTATAAATTCTCCCAGAAAAAAAGGGAGATTAATATTGGCCTCTGGGCTTCTGTGCCAGTCCTGAGCGTGCCATCTGTGCCAGTCCTGAGCGTCCCATCTCTCTCACAAATAGTGGGCCATAGAAAGCCTATTTTTTTTTTTTTTTGGGTTTTAGAAATTCTCCCTGGAAAAAAAAAGGGAGATTAATATTGCCCTTTGGGCTTGTGTGCCAGTACTAAGCGTTCCATCTCTCTCTCTCTCTCAGTCAGTGGGCCATAGAACGCCTATTTTTGGTTTTATTTGTTTTCTAAATTCTCCCTGAAAAAATCATTTTATTTTATTTGGTTTCTAAATTCTTCCTGATAAAATCATATTTTTTTTATTATTTTTTTTTCTAAAGTCTCCCTGAAAAAAAAAAAAAAAAACAGTGGGAGATTAATATTGGCCTTTCTGCTTGTGTGCCAGTCTTGACTCCTGGGTGCGTCATCTCTCAGTCAGTGGGCCATAGAACGCCTATTTTTGGTTTTATTTGTTTTCTAAATTCTCCCTGAAAAAATCATTTTATTTTATTTGGTTTCTAAATTCTTCCTGATAAAATCATATTTTTTTTATTATTTTTTTTTCTAAAGTCTCCCTGAAAAAAAAAAAAAAAAAACAACCAAAAAAAACAGTGGGAGATTAATATTGGCCTTTCTGCTTGTGTGCCAGTCTTGACTCCTGGGTGTGCCATCTCTCTCTCTCTCTCTCTCTCTCTCTCTCTCTCTCTCTCTCCAATTGTGGTCCATAGAAAGCCTATATTTTTTTTCCTTGATTTGGGTTCTAAAATCTACCAGAGAAAATAACTACATCAATCATTGGTAGAAAAATATTGGCCTCTGGGTTTGTGTGCCACTCCTGACTCCTGTGTGCGTCATCTCTCAGTCAGTGGGCCATAGAACGCCTATTTTTGTTTTTATTTGTTTTATAAATTCTCCCTGAAAAAATCATTTTATTTTATTTGGTTTCTAAATTCTTCCTGATAAAATCATATTTTTTTTATTATTTTTTTTTCTAAAGTCTCCCTGAAAAAAAAAAAAAACAAAAAAAAAAAACAAAACCCCCAAAAAAATGGGAGATTAATATTGGCCTTTCTGCTTGTGTGCCAGTCTTGACTCCTGGGTGTGCCATCTCTCTCTCTCTCTCTCTCTCTTTCCAATTGTGGTCCATAGAAAGCCTACATTTTTTTTCCTTGATTTGGGTTCCAAAATCTACCAGAGAAAATAACTCCATCAATCATTGGTAGAAAAATATTGGCCTCTGGGCTTGTGTGCCACTCCTGATTCCTGTGTGCGTCATCTCTCACTCAGTGGCCCATAGAAAGCATATAGTTTGTTACATTTGTTTTCTAAATTCTCCCTGCAAAAATCTATTTTTTTTTTTTGGGGGGGTTTCTAAAGTGTTCCTGAAAAAAAAAAAAATAAAAAAAAAATAATAGTGTGACATTAATATTAACATTTGTGCTTCAGTGACAGTCCTGCGTGTGGGGCATCTCTCTAATTTGCAGCCACCAAAAAAAGAGTGTGTAACATTGGGCCTGATTTTCGCTGTGGTCTCACCAACCTGTAAAGGGGTAGCTAAATCATACTGAAGTTATAGCTCACCGTGTAAGTTGTGTGACTGCAACAAATAACGTTAGTTTGGTTACGTTTTTAAAACAATGAGGAAGTCTAGTGGAAGAGGTCGTGGCCGGGGGCGTTCATTGTCAGCTGGTAATGAGGGTAGTGTTAGTGGTGGAGCATCAGGTGGTCGTGGGGAAAAAAATATTGCACCTAAGTCTGGAGCTGTGGAGCCAGGTTCGTCGTCCGGCTACACAAGGCCTCGAACGCTCCCTTTTCTGGGATTAGGAAAACCGCTTTTAAAGCCGGAGCAGCAAGAGCAAGTTTTGGCTTATCTTGCTGACTCAGCCTCTAGCTCTTTTGCCTCATCTCGTGAAACTGGTAAAAGTAAAAGCAGCGCGTCGTTAGTGGATGTTCACGGTCAGGGACAAGTCACTTCCTTGTCCTCTTCAGCAAAAACAACAACAGAGAAGAATGCAGCAGGCGACACAACGGGTTACTCCATGGAGCTCTTTACACATACCGTCCCTGGCTTAGAAAGTGAAGCAGTTAACAGTCCATGCCCATTACAAATTGAATCTGACATGGAGTGCACTGACGCACAGCCACAGCCAGACTACTATGCTGGTCCTTTGACTCAGACCACAACATTGCCCTCGCAGGGTGCTGATCAAGAATCAGACCCTGATGAGACTATGTTGCCCCATCACGAACGCTATACCACCGAACGACACGGTGACACAGACGAAGTTGCGCAGGAGGTACAAGAAGAGTTATTAGATGACCCAGTTCTTGACCCCGATTGGCAGCCATTGGGGGAACAGGGTGCAGGCGGCAGCAGTTCTGAAGCAGAGGAGGAGGAGGGGCCGCAGCAGGCATCAACATCGCCACAGGTTCCATCTGCCGGGCCCGTATCTTGCCCAAAACGCGTGGCAAAGCCAAAACCTGGTGGAGGACAGCGTGGCCATCCGGTTAAAGCTCAGTCTGCAATGCCTGAAAAGGTATCCGATGCTAGAAAGAGTGCAGTCTGGCATTTTTTTAAACAACATCCAATTGATCAGCGCAAAGTCATCTGTCAAAAATGTTCTACTTCCTTAAGCAGAGGTCAGAATCTGAAAAGTCTCAATACTAGTTGCATGCATAGACATTTAACCACCATGCATTTGAAAGCTTGGACTAACTACCAAACGTCCCTTAAGGTTGTTGCACCCTCGGCCAATGAAGCTAGTCATCAACGCAACATCCCTTCCGGCAGTGTAGGACCACCATTTAGCGCACCACCTGCTGTATCTGTGCAGGTATCTTTGCCAGGCCAAAGCAGTCAGGGTCAGGGAATCACCAGTTTCGTAGTAGGAAACACTGCATCTAGGGCACCGGCGGCAACAATACCATCTCCCACCGTCTCTCAGTCTGCCATGTCCACCGGCACCCCCGCTAGTTCCACGATCTCCAGCTCTCCAGTCCAGCTCACCCTACATGAGACTATGGTTAGAAAAAGGAAGTACTTAGCCTCGCATCCGCGTACACAGGGTTTGAACGCCCACATAGCTAGACTAATCTCGTTAGAGATGATGCCCTACCGGTTAGTTGAAAGCGAAGCTTTCAAAGACCTGATGGACTACGCTGTACCACGCTACGAGCTACCCAGTCGACACTTTTTTTCCAGAAAAGCCATCCCAGCCCTCCACCAGCATGTTAAAGAGCGCATCGTCCATGCACTCAGGCAATCTGTGAGCACAAAGGTGCACCTGACAACAGATGCATGGACCAGTAGGCATGGCCAGGGACGTTACGTGTCCATCACGGCACACTGGGTAAATGTGGTGGATTCAGGGTCCACAGGGGACAGCAAGTTTGGGACAGTTCTGCCTAGCCCACGGTCTAGTAAACAGTTGTCTGTAGCCGTTCGCACCCCCTCCTCCTCCTCCTCCTCCTCCTCGTCCTCCTGCAGAAGCAAGAGCTCGTCCACAGACCGCAGTCGCACAAACACTCCATCCGCACCTGCCACTATTGCACACCAGGTCTCCCATTATGGGGCAGCTACTGGCATACGTCAGCAGGCTGTATTGGCTATGAAGTGTTTGGGCGACAATAGACACACCGCGGAAGTTCTGTCCGTGTTCTTGCAGCAAGAAACGCAGTCGTGGCTGGGCACTGTAGATCTTGAGGCAGGCAAGGTAGTGAGTGATAACGGAAGGAATTTCATGGCTGCCATCTCCCTTTCCCAACTGAAACACATTCCTTGCCTGGCTCACACCTTAAACCTGGTGGTGCAGTGCTTCCTGAAAAGTTATCCGGGGTTATCCGACCTGCTCCTCAAAGTGCGTGGACTTTGCGCACATATCCGCCGTTCGCCTGTACACTCCAGCCGTATGCAGACCTATCAGCGTTCTTTGAACCTTCCCCAGCATCGCCTAATCATAGACGTTGCAACAAGGTGGAACTCAACACTGCACATGCTTCAGAGACTGTGCGAACAGAGGCGGGCTGTTATGTTTTTGTGGGAGGATACACATACACGGGCAGGCAGTAGGATGGCAGACATGGAGTTGTCAGGTGTGCAGTGGTCGAAGATTCAAGACATGTGTCAAGTCCTTCAGTGTTTTGAGGAATGCACACGGCTGGTTAGTGCAGACAACGCCATAATAAGCATGAGCATCCCCCTAATGCGTCTGCTGATGCAAAGTTTGACGCACATAAAGGATCAGGCGTCTGCACCAGAGGAAGAGGAAAGCCTTGATGACAGTCAGCGATTGTCTGGTCAGGGCAGTGTACATGACGAGGTACCGGGCGAAGAGGAGGTGGAGGATGAGGAGGATGATGGGGATGAGTATATTTTTAATGAGGAAGCTTTCCCGGGGGCACGGGAAATTGGTGGCGTGGCAAGGCCGGGTTCTGGTTTTTTGAGGGACACAAGTGACGTAGATTTGCCTGCAACTGCCCCTCAACCAAGCACAACCGCAGATTTGACAACGGGAACTTTGGCCCACATGGCGGATTATGCCTTGCGTATCCTCAAAAGGGACACACGCATTACAAAAATGATGAACGATGACGATTACTGGTTGGCCTGCCTCCTTGATCCTCGCTATAAAGGCAAATTGCAAAATATTATGCCACATGAGAACTTGGAACTAATATTAGCAACAAAACAATCAACTCTTGTTGACCGTTTGCTTCTGGCATTCCCTGCACACAGCGCCCGTGATCGTTCTCACACGAGCTCCAGGGGCCAGCAGACCAGAGGTGTTAGAGGGGCAGAAATCAGAAGTGGCGTTGGCCAGAGGGGTTTTCTGACCAGGTTGTGGAGTGATTTTTCTATGACCGCAGACAGGACAGGTACTGCAGCATCAATTCAAAGTGACAGGAGACAACATTTGTCCAGTATGGTTACAAACTATTTTTCATCCCTTATCGACGTTCTCCCTCAACCGTCATTCCCATTTGATTACTGGGCATCCAAATTAGACACCTGGCCAGAATTGGCAGAATATGCATTGCAGGAGCTTGCTTGCCCGGCAGCTAGTGTCCTATCAGAAAGAGTATTCAGTGCTGCAGGTTCAATACTAACAGAAAAAAGGACTCGTCTGGCTACCCAAAATGTAGATGATCTAACCTTCATTAAAATGAACCACAACTGGATTTCAAAATCTTTTGCCCCACCCTGCCCGGCTGACACCTAGCTTTCCTATGAAAAGGTCTTGCCTGTGGACTATTCTGAATGACTTTTCCAATCTCGTAATTTTCTTCACCTGATTGTCCAGCATACGACATGTTTCCACCTCACGAAATGGCCAAACTCCCCACACGGGGCCGTGCTATCGCCACTTTGCGCTTGGACCCTTGAGAGTGCTGTTTGTCTGAAGAGGTGGGTGTGGCCGCTTTTGGTCGACGGCACTGCCACTGGGTCCCTCATAGTACAATAAAGTGTCTCTGGCGGTGGTGGTGCGCACCCAACGTCAGACACACCGTTGTAATATGAGGGGCCCTGTGCCTGTACCGCCGGCCACAAGACAGTTCCCCCCCCAGCTCAAACAGTGCTCTACCACTAGCAAAATTATCTCTCACAGCTTCACCAATGTGTAGTCTAGGCGCTGACATCCTTCAATGCCTGGCACTGACAATACCATTGTTTTGACATTTTTGTTATGTTAGGCCTTCGAAGCCTGTCTGCGGTCCCTTCTTTCTACAACTACTACACTGACCAGGCCACTGCTGGCCGTGTTACCCTGGAACCAATTTAAAAGTGCCTACAGTCAGCCCAATTTTGTTATGTTAGGCCTTCGAAGCCTGTCTGCGGTCACTCCTTCCACTAGACTTCCACTGACCAGACCACTGCTGCCCGTGTACCCCTGCAACCAATTTAAAAGTGCCTACAGCCAGCCCAAGTTTGTTATGTTAGGCCTTGGAAGCCTGTCTGCGGTCACTCCTTCCACTAGACTTCCACTGACCAGACCACTGCTGCCCGTGTACCCCTGGAACCAATTTAAAAGTGCCTACAGCCAGCCCAAGTTTGTTATGTTAGGCCTTGGAAGCCTGTCTGCGGTCACTCCTTCCACTAGACTTCCACTGACCAGACCACTGCTGCCCGTGTACCCCTGGAACCAATTTAAAAGTGCCTACAGCCAGCCCAAGTTTGTTATGTTAGGCCTTGGAAGCCTGTCTGCGGTCACTCCTTCCACTAGACTTCCACTGACCAGACCACTGCTGCCCGTGTACCCCTGGAACCAATTTAAAAGTGCCTACAGCCAGCCCAAGTTTGTTATGTTAGGCCTTCGAAGCCTGTCTGCGGTCACTCCTTCCACTAGACTTCCACAGACCAGACTACTGCTGCCCGTGTACCCCTGGAACCAATTTAAAAGTGCCTACAGCCAGCCCAAGTTTGTTATGTTAGGCCTTGGAAGCCTGTCTGCGGTCACTCCTTCCACTAGACTTCCACTGACCAGACCACTGCTGCCCGTGTACCCCTGGAACCAATTTAAAAGTGCCTACAGCCAGCCCAAGTTTGTTATGTTAGGCCTTCGAAGCCTGTCTGCGGTCACTCCTTCCACTAGACTTCCACTGACCAGACCACTGCTGCCCGTGTACCCCTGGAACCAATTTAAAAGTGCCTACAGCCAGCCCAAGTTTGTTATGTTAGGCCTTGGAAGCCTGTCTGCGGTCACTCCTTCCACTAGACTTCCACTGACCAGACCACTGCTGCCCGTGTACCCCTGGAACCAATTTAAAAGTGCCTACAGCCAGCCCAAGTTTGTTATGTTAGGCCTTCGAAGCCTGTCTGCGGTCACTCCTTCCACTAGACTTCCACAGACCAGACCACTGCTGCCCGTGTACCCCTGGAACCAATTTAAAAGTGCCTACAGCCAGCCCAAGTTTGTTATGTTAGGCCTTGGAAGCCTGTCTGCGGTCACTCCTTCCACTAGACTTCCACTGACCAGACCACTGCTGCCCGTGTACCCCTGGAACCAATTTAAAAGTGCCTACAGCCAGCCCAAGTTTGTTATGTTAGGCCTTGGAAGCCTGTCTGCGGTCACTCCTTCCACTAGACTTCCACTGACCAGACCACTGCTGCCCGTGTACCCCTGGAACCAATTTAAAAGTGCCTACAGCCAGCCCAAGTTTGTTATGTTAGGCCTTGGAAGCCTGTCTGTGGTCACTCCTTCCACTAGACTTCCACTGACCAGACCACTGCTGCCCGTGTACCCCTGGAACCAATTTAAAAGTGCCTACAGCCAGCCCAAGTTTGTTATGTTAGGCCTTCGAAGCCTGTCTGCGGTCACTCCTTCCACTAGACTTCCACAGACCAGACCACTGCTGCCCGTGTACCCCTGGAACCAATTTAAAAGTGCCTACAGCCAGCCCAAGTTTGTTATGTTAGGCCTTGGAAGCCTGTCTGCGGTCACTCCTTCCACTAGACTTCCACTGACCAGACCACTGCTGCCCGTGTACCCCTGGAACCAATTTAAAAGTGCCTACAGCCAGCCCAAGTTTGTTATGTTAGGCCTTGGAAGCCTGTCTGCGGTCACTCCTTCCACTAGACTTCCACTGACCAGACCACTGCTGCCCGTGTACCCCTGGAACCAATTTAAAAGTGCCTACAGCCAGCCCAAGTTTGTTATGTTAGGCCTTGGAAGCCTGTCTGCGGTCACTCCTTCCACTAGACTTCCACTGACCAGACCACTGCTGCCCGTGTACCCCTGGAACCAATTTAAAAGTGCCTACAGCCAGCCCAAGTTTGTTATGTTAGGCCTTCGAAGCCTGTCTGCGGTCACTCCTTCCACTAGACTTCCACAGACCAGACCACTGCTGCCCGTGTACCCCTGGAACCAATTTAAAAGTGCCTACAGCCAGCCCAAGTTTGTTATGTTAGGCCTTGGAAGCCTGTCTGCGGTCACTCCTTCCACTAGACTTCCACTGACCAGACCACTGCTGCCCGTGTACCCCTGGAACCAATTTAAAAGTGCCTACAGCCAGCCCAAGTTTGTTATGTTAGGCCTTGGAAGCCTGTCTGCGGTCACTCCTTCCACTAGACTTCCACTGACCATACACTGCTGCCCATGTACCCCTGGAACAAATTTAAAAGTGCCTACAGCCAGCCCAAGTTTGTTATGTTAGGCCTTCGAAGCCTGTCTGCGTCCCGTTCTTTCAACTACAACTACACTGACCAGGCCACTGATGGCCGTGTTCCCCTGGAACCAATTTTAACTTGCCTACAGCCAGCCCAATGTTAGGCCTTTGATGCCTGTCTGCCGTCACTCCTTCCACTAGGCCTCCACTGACCTGTCTATTGCTGCCCGTGTACCCCTTGAACCAACATCATTAAATATAAAAAAAATTAATTTGATTATAAAAAATAAGATCGTGTTGAGATCTCAAATGCAGACATTTTAACAATCAAAACAAACACACAACAAATATCTGGAACTGTACTACAAAGGTCCAACAGCTACAATTTCTTTCTCCTGCAAGAAGTTAACTGAAAGTTTTTTGGAGTTGTTAACACAGATATGGCATCCACCGAGTGTTGTCCTGTCGCGTCTCCTTTAAATTATTTCCAATAAGATGTTAAACTATTAATTTAATAAAATCAATAATTAAAAAAATAATTGAGTAAGTCAAAAGCACATTGCAAATAAACATTAATTACAAATCAAGAAGCATGGCGCGTCCGAGGGTGAGTAGATACCGAATAAGAATATAATCACCCTCGGACGCGCAATGCTTATTTACAACAGCCTTCCTTCCTAAGAATCAGCCCTTCCGTGGTGTAGAGAGAGGTTGTGTTACACTCCAAGGTGTTCCCCAGGTTGCCTTTCCTGAGCTTCGATCTTCCGGCTCTCGTTTAGTAGTTGGTGGAAAAGTACACAGCATTAGGCCTACAAAATGGGTATGGGGTGGAGAGAGATGGTGTGTTACACTCCAAGGTGTTCCCCAGGTTGCCTTTCCTGAGCTTCGATCTTCATGCTCTCGTTTAGTAGGTGTCGGAAAGTAGGCTGCATTAGGCCTACAAATTGGGTATGGGGTGGAGAGAGATGGTGTGTTACACTCCAAGGTGTTCCCCAGGTTTCCTTGCCATTGCTTCGGTCTTCCGACTCTCGTTTAGTAGTTGTAGAAAAGTACACTGCATTAGGCCTAAAAAATGGGTATGGGGTGGAGAGAGATGGTGTGTTACACTCCAAGGTGTTCCCCAGGTTGCCTTTCCTGAGCTTCGATCTTCATGCTCTCGTTTAGTAGGTGTCGGAAAGTAGGCTGCATTAGGCCTACAAATTGGGTATGGGGTGGAGAGAGATGGTGTGTTACACTCCAAGGTGTTCCCCAGGTTTCCTTGCCATTGCTTCGGTCTTCCGACTCTCGTTTAGTAGTTGTAGAAAAGTACACAGCATTAGGCCTACAAAATGGGTATGGGGTGGAGAGAGATGGTGTGTTACACTCCAAGGTGTTCCCCAGGTTGCCTTTCCTGAGCTTCTATCTTCAGGCTCTCATTAAATTGTGGTTAAATGGAACAACTGCATTTGGCGTACTAGTTGGTTTGGGGCCTACTATCGGTGTCTGCCACTCCTTGCTGTTCTCCTGGTTTCCTGTCCTGAAATACCATTTTCAGCCTCTCGTTAAGTAGTTGTTAATGTTAGACTGCATTTGGCCTACTAGTTGGGTTGGGGCCTACTATCGGTGTCTGCCACTCCTTGCTGTTCTCCTCCACTGAACAAAGCTGTGCCGCCTGTTTACTACGGTTGCCAATTTTGAACTGCATTTCGACTACTTACTGATTTGGCCCTACTCTCTGTGTCAGCCTCTCATTCCAGTTGTCCTCCACTGCAATGCCCCCTGGTTATTCCTGTGTTACCAATTTTGAACTGCATTTAGCCCACTTTCTTCTTTGGGCCTATATCTGTGTTTCCACTTCATCGTGCCCATTGCCCAGCCAGTGATAGATGAGTCTGCTGGTACATTGACCCATAACGCAACATTCCCCGTGCACGCTACACAACAACATTGTGACCCTGCTGAAAGTCAGGTTGCTCTTCCCGCATACCATACCACCTTACACGGGGACAAAGAGGAAGGTGCAGATGAAAGTGCAGGTTCCTTCATCAGGTGGGGGGAGGAATACTAGTTGGCGACGTCACTGGCACAGGGCCTCTCATAGTACGCAAAAGTGTTGCTGCCGGTGGGAGGCGCCCCCGCCGTGCAAACACACCGCTGTACTTTGAGGGGCCCTGTGCCAGTGCCAATGCCAACGAGTGGGCCCCCCCTGCTTGCTCAGGTTCACAGCACTTGCAAAGTTGAAATACTTACCTCTCCCTGCTCCACTGCCGTGACGTGGTCCAGATTTCCTGGGCCCACTAATTACTTGAACCAGCCCTACCCCCCACAACTTTAGCCAAATGACCCCCAATTTCAAATGCCTTCCAATTATTATAAGGTAAATTACGCTTGACAAGCTTCATTAAGAAGAATGGATGGTTTTGACATTAAAATGGGCACTCTAGGTGTTTTCCTGGCCCCCACTCACTGCCGACTATGCTGCCCCATTGACTTGCATTGGGTTTCGTGTTTCGGTCGATCCCGACTTTACGTCATAATCGGCCGATTTCACTCGACCCGACTTTGGACATAGTCGGGTTTCGCAAAACCCGGCTCGACTCTAAAAAGGTCAAGGTCGCTCAACTCTAGTGACATTTGTAGTGCAACTGGGTTGGTGCAGTGTGACAACAGGAAAATTCACAGCAAACGTATTTACTGTAATGTCCAAAACAACTCACAAGATGAACAGCACATGGTATCCTCCAGATCGCAGCTGGGAATCAAGACAGTCTATATCGGAGACCGGTTGCTGTGGGCGATTGCACCACCGTGGTACTCTGAGGGGTGCCAGGCCTTTTGGCTTTGCTTGGTTCCATGTCACCCCACACAGGCTCAGCTTTGCAGGGCCACCTGCTCTGCAAGTTTGCAAACCAAGACTGACACACCCCACCCTTTGCTGCAAGGCTTATTCAAATGAAACCTGTGGATATGAGCCACTTGGAAGACCTGTTCGGGAGGGAGCGGACCACCTCACTACCATCCTGTAGTCTGCTCCAAAAATAAAAGCCCATGGCACGTTTTCTTAAATCTGCCTGGGGCAACTAGCTTACCCAAAATCAAAACATGATTTTATTTTGCACTGCAATCACAGCTATGCCTGTGACTGCAATGCACTCAAGTGGCCTCAATACGCTTCTGTGGGAGACACAGAGCGACCCTCACATATAACACCTGTCACTCCCTCACACATTGTAAGGAGGTGGAGATGCTGTGCACATTCCTTACTAGACTGTAGCAATATTATTTGGAATGAGGGAAGCTCCTTAAGTAGTTTGCTGGGCTGTGATAACAATAGAGATAGCAATGGAGAAAAACAGAGTGACCCCAGAAGAGAAGGAAATGTGTGTGATGATGTTCCATGTTACTAAAGAAATGTCTATGAAGATGTATACTTACTATTTGCTGTACTTAGTTCCTATTAAGTTATTCTTCAGTAAAAAGAAATGTATTTTTGATCGGTGGTCTTTCTCAATTAACTCCATAACCATCCAGACCTGGCTGCTTTTGCTGAACTTTGGCATCTCAGGGCCGTGGGCAGATGAGCTTTCCTCCTCTGCCTTTGCCAGTGCCGCTGATGTGTTTCTTGCATTCACATATATAGTCCTTGAACACAATTGAATACAGGGAGATGGAAGTACATTCTCCATTTTTTTCAAAGTCGGCTGTTATTCGAACAGTTGGCTGGGGGATACAGCCAAGTTCAACAGTTGCATGAAAACCATGCATGTAATAACTCTAGGATATGTATTCTTATAACAGAATAGCAATCCCAGATCTTTTTCTAGTACTTCATCATCCACCTGTGATTGTCTATCTATGACTCCGGGATGCATCACAGAGACCAGCCATCTATGTGACACAAAACCAGGGATTCAAGCTTGAGGAGGCTAGTTTGCATATTCCAGGTGCCTTCTGGGAAAAGTGAAGAGTCTCCCTAAGCTAGAAGATCGTTGGGTACAGCCGGGACCAGCTGCTTGGAAAGCATCACCAAACCAGGGATTCAAGCTTGAGGAGGCTAATTTGCATATTCCAGGTGCCTTCTGGGAAAAGCGAAGAGTCTCCCTAAGCTAGAAGATCGTTGGGTACAGCCGGGACCAGCTGCTTGGAAAGCATCACCAAACCAGGGATTCAAGCTTGAGGAGGCTAATTTGCATATTCCAGATGCCTTCTGGGAAAAGCGAAGAGTCTCCCTAAGCTAGAAGATCGTTGGGTACAGCCGGGACCAGCTGCTTGGAAAGCATCACCAAACCAGGGATTCAAGCTTGAGGAGGCTAATTTGCATATTCCAGGTGCCTTCTGGGAAAAGCGAAGTCTCCCTAAGCTAGAAGATCGTTGGGTACAGCCAGGACCAGCTGCTTGGAAAGCATCACCAAACCAGGGATTCAAGCTTGAGGAGGCTAATTTGCATATTCCAGGTGCCTTCTGGGAAAAGCGAAGAGTCTCCCTAAGCTAGAAGATCGTTGGGTACAGCTGGGACCAGCTGCTTGGAAAGCATCACCAAACCAGGGATTCCAGCTTGAGGAGGCTAATTTGCATATTTTTGCCTGTAGGACATTATTGCAAGAGAGCTTGGCTGAGTAGATTACACAAGAAGGAAAACACACAGCAAGTCAGCAGGATCTAGGAGCAACATGGCAGATGTGACAACCTACATGGTGAGCTGCAGCATGTGCTACATGTTCACAGATCGACCAGAAGAAGAATCAAATTTCACCTGTCAGAAGTGTAGACTAGTGGCCCTTTTAGAAGAAAAGGTGCGGGGTCTGGAAGAAAGAATAGCAACTTTGAAACTTATCAAAGAGAATGAAGACTTTCTAGACAGAACAGAAGCATCTCTACTGGTCACAGAAGGTGAAAAAAGTGTCAGAGAACCTCCAAAAGCAGATGAGTGGAAGCATGTGACCAAAAGAAGCAAGAAGACCATGGAGAAATCACCAACCACACAACTGAAGAACCGATATCAAATCTTTGTAGAGGATGAAGATGGCACACCTAAGGATGAAGCAATACCAGAAAGCAAAAAAGAAAAGGGCACACAGCAACAAGTGACAGCAAAAAGTACAGCCAAGAAGCAACGAAGAGTGGTGGTGGTGGGAGACTCACTACTGAGAGGCACAGAAGCAGCCATCTGCAGACCGGACATAACTGCAAGAGAAGTATGCTGCCTTCCAGGTGCGATGATCAAGGATGTGACCGATAGGATACCAAAGCTCTTCAGCTCCAAGGACGTCCACCCATTTCTTCTGATACATGTTGGCACCAATGACACGGCAAGGAAGGACCTACCGACAATCTGCAAAGACTTTGAAGAGTTGAGGTAGAAAGTAAAGGAACTGGATGCACAGGTACTTTTTTCTTCTATCCTTCCAGTAGACGGGCATGGCACCAGGAGATGGAACAGGATCCTTGATGCAAACAACTGGCTAAGACGATGGTGCAGACAACAAGGATTCGGATTCCTGGACCACGGTGTGAATTACTTGTACGATGGACTCCTCGCCAGAGACGGACTACACCTCAACAAACCTGGGAAACACACATTCGCCAGAAGACTCACTATACTCATCAGGAGGGCGTTAAACTAGAAGAAGAGGGGACGGGAAGAAAAACATTAGACTTGAACAAAGAAGATCCAGGAAAACATACTCAGAAGGGAGGTAAGAACATTTCTAAAACAATCCACAGCGAGCAGATTGGAACAAAACAAAATCCTCTAAACTGCATGCTCGCAAACGCCAGAAGCCTGACAAGCAAGATGGAAGAACTAGAAGCAGAAATATCTACAGGTAACTTTGACATAGTGGGAATAACCGAGACATGGTTAGATGAAAGCTATGACTGGGCAGTTAACTTACAGGGTTACAGTCTGTTTAGAAAGGATCGTAAAAATCGGAGAGGAGGAGGGGTTTGTCTCTATGTAAAGTCTTGTCTAAAGTCCACTTTAAGGGAGGATATTAGCGAAGGAAATGAGGATGTCGAGTCCATATGGGTCGAAATTCATGGAGGGAAAAATGGTAACAAAATTCTCATTGGGGTCTGTTACAAACCCCCAAATATAACAGAAACCATGGAAAATCTACTTCTAAAGCAGATAGATGAAGCTGCAACCCATAATGAGGTCCTGGTTATGGGGGACTTTAACTACCCGGATATTAACTGGGAAACAGAAACCTGTGAAACCCATAAAGGCAACAGGTTTCTGCTAATAACCAAGAAAAATTATCTTTCACAATTGGTGCAGAATCCAACCAGAGGAGCAGCACTTTTAGACCTAATACTATCTAATAGACCTGACAGAATAACAAATCTGCAGGTGGTCGGGCATCTAGGAAATAGCGACCACAATATTGTACAGTTTCACCTGTCTTTCACTAGGGGGACTTGTCAGGGAGTCACAAAAACGCTGAACTTTAGGAAGGCAAAGTTTGACCAGCTTAGAGATGCCCTTAATCTGGTAGACTGGGACAATATCCTCAGAAATAAGAATACAGATAATAAATGGGAAATGTTTAAGAACATCCTAAATAGGCAGTGTAAGCGGTTTATACCTTGTGGGAATAAAAGGACTAGAAATAGGAAAAACCCAATGTGGCTAAACAAAGAAGTAAGATAGGCAATTAACAGTAAAAAGAAAGCATTTGCACTACTAAAGCAGGATGGCACCATTGAAGCTCTAAAAAACTATAGGGAGAAAAATACTTTATCTAAAAAACTAATTAAAGCTGCCAAAAAGGAAACAGAGAAGCACATTGCTAAGGAGAGTAAAACTAATCCCAAACTGTTCTTCAACTATATCAATAGTAAAAGAATAAAAACTGAAAATGTAGGCCCCTTAAAAAATAGTGAGGAAAGAATGGTTGTAGATGACGAGGAAAAAGCTAACATATTAAACACCTTCTTCTCCACGGTATTCACGGTGGAAAATGAAATGCTAGGTGAAATCCCAAGAAACAATGAAAACCCTATATTAAGGGTCACCAATCTAACCCAAGAAGAGGTGCGAAACCGGCTAAATAAGATTAAAATAGATAAATCTCCGGGTCCGGATGGCATACACCCACGAGTACTAAGAGAACTAAGTAATGTAATAGATAAACCATTATTTCTTATTTTTAGGGACTCTATAGCGACAGGGTCTGTTCCGCAGGACTGGCGCATAGCAAATGTGGTGCCAATATTCAAAAAGGGCTCTAAAAGTGAACCTGGAAATTATAGGCCAGTAAGTCTAACCTCTATTGTTGGTAAAATATTTGAAGGGTTTCTGAGGGATGTTATTCTGGATTATCTCAATGAGAATAACTGTTTAACTCCATATCAGCATGGGTTTATGAGAAATCGCTCCTGTCAAACCAATCTAATCAGTTTTTATGAAGAGGTAAGCTATAGGCTGGACCACGGTGAGTCATTGGACGTGGTATATCTCGATTTTTCCAAAGCGTTTGATACCGTGCCGCACAAGAGGTTGGTACACAAAATGAGAATGCTTGGTCTGGGGGAAAATGTGTGTAAATGGGTTAGTAACTGGCTTAGTGATAGAAAGCAGAGGGTGGTTATAAATGGTATAGTCTCTAACTGGGTCGCTGTGACCAGTGGGGTACCGCAGGGGTCAGTATTGGGACCTGTTCTCGTCAACATATTCATTAATGATCTGATAGAAGGTTTACACAGTAAAATATCGATATTTGCAGATGATACAAAACTATGTAAAGCAGTTAATACAAGAGAAAATAGTATTCTGCTACAGATGGATCTGGATAAGTTGGAAACTTGGGCTGAAAGGTGGCAGATGAGGTTTAACAATGATAAATGTAAGGTTATACACATGGGAAGAAGGAATCAATATCACCATTACACACTGAATGGGAAACCACTGGGTAAATCTGACAGGGAGAAGGACTTGGGGATCCTAGTTAATGATAAACTTACCTGGAGCAGCCAGTGCCAGGCAGCAGCTGCCAAGGCAAACAGGATCATGGGGTGCATTAAAAGAGGTCTGGATACACATGATGAGAGCATTATACTGCCTCTGTACAAATCCCTAGTTAGACCGCACATGGAGTACTGTGTCCAGTTTTGGGCACCGGTGCTCAGGAAGGATATAATGGAACTAGAGAGAGTACAAAGGAGGGCAACAAAATTAATAAAGGGGATGGGAGAACTACAATACCCAGATAGATTAGCGAAATTAGGATTATTTAGTCTAGAAAAAAGACGACTGAGGGGCGATCTAATAACCATGTATAAGTATATAAGGGGACAATACAAATATCTCGCTGAGGATCTGTTTATACCAAGGAAGGTGACGGGCACAAGGGGGCATTCTTTGCGTCTGGAGGAGAGAAGGTTTTTCCACCAACATAGAAGAGGATTCTTTACTGTTAGGGCAGTGAGAATCTGGAATTGCTTGCCTGAGGAGGTGGTGATGGCGAACTCAGTCGAGGGGTTCAAGAGAGGCCTGGATGTCTTCCTGGAGCAGAACAATATTGTATCATACAATTAGGTTCTGTAGAAGGACGTAGATCTGGGGATTTATTATGATGGAATATAGGCTGAACTGGATGGACAAATGTCTTTTTTCGGCCTTACTAACTATGTTACTATGTTACTATATGTATGTTACATTGTTGTTGTGACAATGCTGTTTCTATAGTGTACTTTTTTGCTTGTACTTCAGCCTACGGTGTAATTGTCATGATCCGTTCCGGTGTTTAGTCTTGTCTGCTCTCTCTCTGGGTGGATCATGTCAAGGGTTAACTTTGCTCTGCCTCATTCTGGGCTCGGGTTTGCTAATTAGCTTCCAGGTATCCAGAGGGTGGTGTCAGCTATAGCTCTGTCTTTGGCGTGTGAACCTGACTCTGGAAGCCCTTGATTTGTCCTACTGTGAATCCTGACTTGTCCTGTGTCTGTTATCTCCCCTGTTATGATTTGGTAATTCAGTACCACAATGGACATAGAAGTCAGAGCACATACAGTGACCTGACCATAACCCAAAAACATAGAACGAGCTCTGAGACGTGGGAACTCTGCTGACCGCAATCCCTAATCCTCTCCAACCACACTAGAGGTAGCCGTGGATTGCGCCTAACGCTCCCTATGCAACTCGGCACAGCCTGAGAAACTAGCTAGCCTGAAGATAGAAAATAAGCCTACCTTGCCTCAGAGAAATACCCCAAAGGAAAAGGCAGCCCCCACATATAATGACTGTGAGTTAAGATGAAAAGACAAACGTAGAGATGAAATAGATTTAGCAAAGTGAGGCCCGACTTTCTAAACAGAGCGAGGATAGGAAAGGTAACTTTGCGGTCAACACAAAACCCTACAAACAACCACGCAAAGGGGGCAAAAAGACCCTCCGTACCGAACTAACGGCACGGAGGTACACCCTCTGCGTCCCAGAGCTTCCAGCAAGCAAGAAAAAACAAATAAGCAAGCTGGACAGAAAAAAGCAGCAAACAAAATAACAAAAGCGGAACTTAGCTATGCAGAGCAGCAGGCCACAGGAACGATCCAGGAGGAAACAGGTCCAATACTAGAACACTGACTGGAGGCCAGGATCAAAGCACTAGGTGGAGTTAAATAGAGCAGCACCTAACGACTTCACCACATCACCTGAGGAAGGAAACTCAGAAGCCGCAGTACCACTCTCCTCCACCAACAGAAGCTCATAGAGAGAATCAGCCGAAGTACCACTTGTGACCACAGGAGGGAGCTCTGCCACAGAATTCACAACATTCTCCCTGCCTGCCCTTTCCCAGTGTCTCTTTGTTTGTCTTTATATCTGCTTGACTCCCTGGTTCTGATCTCTTGGCTTGGCTTTTTGACTATGTTTCAGTTTGTCCCTATTGTACCGTATTTTGCCCATCCTGGTTTACTGATCCCTTGCTATGTCCTGACTATCCATTCTGTCTAAATCCTTTTGTACTGTTGTGCTCTGACTTGGTTTTCCTGACCTCGCTCTCACCACTAGGTGGCGTCTGTTCAGTTGCTCTGTGTGTGCAGTCTGGCTTCCCTACCAGGCTCCCCCTGGTGGAGGTTGCACTGTACTGCACTGCAGCTGCATGACAGTAATTCTCTCTAGCCTCAGTCTTGATTCCTAGCTTCTATCCTTTAGGTTACTTCTCTATGTTCTACTATAAATTCCATGCAGCCTCACATGACCAGCTAGAGCCAGAACCTTCTCTGCTTGCACTTATAATATTGGGATTATGCGCTTCTCCAGGGCGGACCCAAACAGAACAGTACATGGCTTCTCTGCAGCTCAATAATGTGCCTGTGACAGAGGTTGCTTGCGGCATTGAAAAGTAAAGTGGCCTCTTTACCATTTGGGCCCCTATGCAGTTGTACAGGTTGCACTAATGGTATATCCAACCATTCCTCTCCTCTATATTTTCTAAAATACAGGGTGGGCCATTTATATGGATACACCTAAATAAAATGGGAATGGTTGGTGATATCAACTTCCTGTTTGTGGCACATTAGTATATGAGAAGGGGAAACTTTTCAAGATGGGTGGTTTCCATGGTGGCGATTTTGAAGTCAGACATCTTGGATACAACTTTATTTTTTCCAGTGGGAAGAGGGTCATGTGACACATCAAACCTATTTAGAATTTCACAAAAAAAACAATGGTATGTTTGGTTTTAACATAACATGATTCTTTCATGAGTTATTTACAAGTTTATGACCACTTATAAAATGTGTTCAAAGTGCTACCCATTGTGTTGGATTGTCAATGCAACCCTCTTTTTCCACTCTTGACACACTGATAGCAATAATAAGAAATGCTAGCAAAGGCTTCCAGTATCCATTGTTTTAGATGCTGCACATCTCGTATCTTCACAGCATAGACTATTGCCTTCAGATGACCTCAAAGATAAAAGTCTAAGTGCGTCTGATCGGTAGACCTTGGTGGCCATTCAACTGGCCCACAAGGACCAATCCACTTTCCAGGAAACTGTTCATGTAGGAATGCTCGGACTTGACACCCATAATGTGGTGGTGCACCATCTTGGGAGGGGGGAAATTTTCCCCTCCCATATACTAATGTGCCACAAACAAGAAGTTGATATCACCAACCATTCCCATTTTATTTAGGTGTATCCATATAAATGGCCCACCCTGTATACTAATATTTTTACCTAGAGGTTTGACTGTGATCTTCTATATTATATCTGTGTACCAGGAGCTGTTAAGTCATTATCATTATCTTCGATATAAGGTTCTGCACCACCATTGTGAATATCTTCAGAAGTACAGTCTATTTAATTACATCATACAGACTCCCTTCAGAGAAATACACGTGATCACAAGACCTAGTATACCATACATTTCCAAACATAGAGTAATAATTATATAAGGGAATTCTAGCTGACATACATTTGTGCTCAAAAGTTTACATATCCCGGCAGAATTTTTGCTTTCTTGGCCTTTTTTCAGAGAAAATGAATAAGAACACCAAGCTTTTTCTTCTCTCATGGTTAGTGGTTAGGTGAAGCCATTTATTGTCAAACTATCGTGTTTTCTCTTTTTATATCATAATGACAACCAAAAACATCCAAATTACTTTGTTCAAAAATTCACGTATCTGTGTGATTTTGGCCTGAAAATATGCACAGAAGTTGGCACATATGGGTTTGAATGGCTACTAAGGTTAACATCCTCACCTGTGACCTGTTTGCTTGTTATCAGTGTGTGGGCATAAAAGCTGAGTGAGTTATTGGATCCAAACAGACTCTTGCGTCTTTCATCCAGCCAATGTCATTTCCGGATTGTCAGTCATGAGGAAAGCAAAATTAATTGTCAACGGATCTAATGGAAAAGGTAGTTGAACTGTATAAAACAGGAATGGGATACAAAAAGATATCCAAGGAATTGATAATGCCAGTCAGCAGCGTTCAAACTGTGATTAACAAATGGAAAATCAGGGGCTCTGTAAAAACAAAACCACAGTCAGATGTTATCATTGATATTCTCTGAAAAAGGCCAAGGGGTATGCTGAGGTATGTAAACTTTTGAGTACAACTATATATAGTGGTAGACTGTTGACAGGGTGAAATGAAAAAAAAAATCCTGCCGTGCTATTTTAATTAGTTCTTTTTATTATTGTATATATTTGTGAAAACGTAAAGCTCCCTGTTATTTTTGGAGCAGGTGTTAGTAAAAAAAATTGAAACCGAGGCTTCAAACCCTGATAATAACATGTCTAACGCTCCCACAGAAACGTTTAATTCATCCAATTTCCTGGCAGTAGAAACTGTAACAGTATAAAGAAGCCATGCTGGGAATGTTTCTATGGCACCTGCACAGCGGAAGAGATAAGCCATGCTGAAGTTTTCTCTTTTATATATTTTTTAAAGTGTCGTACATTGCTATACTGGAAATTACATGAATAGTTTCATCACTGTATAGACACATTGTGATCTAATTTTTTGTGTATATCACACCCATTGGAAGACACAGCAGAAAAGCAGACATCTATATTCACACCTTTAATTGCAAACAGTCACACAATAAAAGCTAGGATGCTGTAACTAATCTGTATCAAGCTCTTCAGGTGCTGAGGCAGGAAAAATAAAATCATCAGATCGTACAATTCAGCTAGAGCTAAAAATACAAATAAAATCAGCATTGACTGTATGGATCAGCCATACATTAAACTCACTGGTTAATGAAGGACATAACATTAGCTTCTTACGTTGCACCTGTCAAAGGGTAGAATATATTAGGCAGCAAATCATCAAGTCTGTAAGGTGTTTTGCAATGTCTATCATTTCAGGGATATTTGCTGAGGCCATATATGATGCCAGTAGGTATTCCACAGGTGTACTATTAATTAGGATATGCAATTTGCCTCTTCAGAACGGAAAAGGACTTGAACTCTAGTGCCACTTAAGGTACCTTCACACATAACGATTTAGTTACCGATATCGTTGCAACGTCACGCTTTTTGTGACGTAGCAACGATCCCGCTAACAATCTCGTTATGTGTGACAGCGACCAACGATCAGGCCCCTGCTGGGAGATCGTTGGTCGCTGGGGAATGATCAGGACCTTTTTTTGGTCGTGATCACCCGCTGTCATGGCTGGATCGGCGTGTGTGACGCCGATCCAGCAATGTGTTCACTTGTAACCAGGGTAAATATCGGGTTACTAAGCGCAGGGCCGCGCTTAGTAACCCGATATTTACCCTGTTACCATTGTAAAAGTTAAAAAAAAAACCACTACATACTCACATTCTGATGTCTGTCACGTCCCCCGCCGTCAGCTCCCCCGGCGCTGACACAGTCAGTGCGGGAAGCTGACGGTGGGGGACGTGACAGACATTACAATGTGAGTATGTAGTGTTTTTTTTTTTTACTTTTACAATTGTAACCAGGATAAATATCGGGTTACTAAGCGCGGCCCTGCACTTAGTAACCCGATGTTTACCCTGGTTACCCGGGGACTTCGGCATCGTTGAAGACAGTTTCAACGATGCCGAAGTCTTTCTCTGGATTTTTGGTCGCTGGAGAGAGCTGTCTGTGTGACAGCTCCCCAGCGACCACACACCGACTTACCAACGATCACGGCCAGGTCGTATCACTGGTCGTGATCGTTGGTAAGTCGTTTAGTGTAGCGGTACCTTTATTGGAAGTAGCAGTCCTAAAGGTCAATATTGACCCTTTAACAAAAAGCCAAACTAGAATCTCAATTTACAGACACAATGTTTCTGGGTGTGGCCACTAATCAGTGCAAAGCATGAGATCTGATTTGGCTGTATAAGAGGCTTCTGACCTTGATCTAAGGGGTAATGTTTCTTCTTGAGGAAAATGACTTGTTTGGCATGACGATGTAAAAAAAATGTATAGGCCATGCAGTGCCTCCTGTGCGGAATTAAATATGAATATTGCCTCTTTGGAGAGGAAGAGGACTTGAACTTAAGTGCCACTTATTGGAAGTAGCAATTCTAAAAGTCAACATCGACCCTTTAATGAGTCTTGCCGTATGAGTTGGATAAAAGCTAAATCTCAATTTGCAGTCACGTGTTTCGGAGTGTTGTCTTTAGTCAGTGAAAGCTTGAGATTTGATTTGTATGAGAGGCTTCTGACTGGGATCTAAGGAATAGGATATGTGGATGATACTTATGGGGCAATGAAAGTTGGCCACAACAGTGTTGTATTAGAGTCTCTCCATAGCTCATGTGAAAATACACTGTACAAGCCCAGTAAAGTGGATGTGTTTGAAGCAGGAAAAATGGCCAATTCTATGGACACATGGGGCAACAGCTGTACATGGCCAAAAACAGCACTCGAGAGCTAGTTTTCTAATTGGATTTTAATGGTTGCATGATTCTGCAGGTATTCAGCATTTTTCCAGCAAAACCGAGGAGCCATTAACAAGAAATGTGAAAACCGTTATAAATTAATTAGAAAACTGGGTCTTTGCCGCCTGTGGCCACGGCAACACAAAATTGTGTTTCTATTGTGTGTGTGACTTCCCTAAATAACATGGCCGAATTGTGATGTCTAGACATGGGTCAGAGCATCTCCACAATGGCAGACATTGTTAGGTGGTTCTGGTGTGCAACCGGAACTAAAAATGGTCAAATATGATTCAACTTTAGCAAAAGTGCTATGAGATAATACGGTACATTGTGAGCAACATCGGTCTTGGCGGTACACATAAGAAGAAATGTTGTCCCATTCTTTGGATTCCTGACCACTGAGCCTGACTCCCAACTCACTTAGGTAAAACAATGTGGATTTATAAAGGACGTGAGCTAAAGGCCTTGGCATGGATCAGAAAAAAGATATAATAGTGAAACTGCCTCTGTATTTGTGTATTTAGACATTGGTCAGCCATAACATGAAAACCATCTGCCTAACATCCTGTTGTTCCCTCTCATGCAGCAAAAACAGCTCTGATCTGTTGTGGGATTAACAGGTACACAAATGCAACAACGCAGGCAATGAAGAGACAGTGGTCCTTGAACCAACAACTATTTATTCATTTAACACAATCAAAGGGGTGCATTTGTGACAATATCAGGAGGTAACACAAATGGTGAAAATGAAACAAGTTATGTTACAAGATGAATACAGTAGTTCAGATGAACAGGATATTGACACTATGCTATTTACACACTATCATTCTATTATATTACCTTTATGTAACTGCTGTCAGTGATGTGTTAATCCTAATACCCCAACCTAAAGGGCGTTACTGTCAGTACTGGGCCCTTCACCATCAACACTCTCTAGGCACCACAAAATGTCAAGCAGGTCCTGACGGGGGTCGATGATACTACCCCCTTGGCTGCAAGTCCCAGGTTGGTTAATTAGTCGATAAACTCGTCACACTGGCAGCCTTTTATTCCCTGAAGTGCAGCCCTGGTTTCAACTTTGTACTGTAGATCTGCACTGTAAGCTTTGGCTCACACGAACATCCCTCCGCTGCAGCCTAGTTGTCTCTCTTTTTCCCTTGGTTCTGCTTTCTCTGCCCAGCTCACCTAGCTCTTGTCTCTCTCAGGTCTTTTCTCTTCACCGTTGAGTTCGTGCTAATGCAATTCTTTCTGCTTTCACTTTCTCCATAATTTCTTGCACAGTCTGTGTCCGCCCCTGTCAGGGGCTCTGCAAACGCCATGTGGTGCCTGCAGACCATTCCTTCTAAATCTGCATTCCAAATGGAGCTCCTTCCCTTCCGAGCTCTGCCATGCGCCCAAACGGTGCCCCCCCACATATGGGGTATCAGCGTACTCAGGACAAATGGGAGAACAACTTTTGGGGTCCAATTTCTCCTGTTACCCTTGGGAAAATGCAAAACTGTTGGCTAAAAAATAATTTTTATGGAAAAAAAAAGAATTTTTATTTTCACGGCTCTGTGTTATAAACTGTAGTGAAACACTTGGAGGTTCAAAGTCTTCACAACACATCTAGATAAGTTTTTATGGAGTCTTCTTTCCAAAATGGTGCCACTTGTGGGGGTTTCAAGGTTTAGGCACATCAGGGGCTCTCCAAACGTGACATGGTGTTTGGGCTAGCGGAACGCGCCAAACAATAAAGAGGTAGATATGAGGTGCGTTCGCAGCCCGGGGTCCACCGTGCAGAGATGGTACCTGCTGCTAAGTAGTGGCTGATAGACACTTGTTCACACGTGGGTTAGACTTCACCCCATGTGAATTATAGCGAACTCTTCACAGAGCCGCCAAAATACGCTGTGCCCTGTTAACAGACACAGGGTGCAGATGCAAGACACTAGTGGGATCCCTATGAATCACCCCCACCAATCTGGTGATTGGACTTGCTCTGACCCTCGGTGGCTTTTGAGCCCGTGCCTGAGGATGCCTACAGGCTGTCAGGTAAACGCACTGATTGCGCACGGTGCCGTATAAGCGGGCACTGCAAAAGGCACTGTAACGTGTGCTAGGTGTGCAGGTAGCACTGTCGGGCGCTAGATAGCTTCCACCATTCGCGAGCAGTCAACACTAGGAATGGGAATGATTAAGGAGCTTTCATCCATCAACAGTCATTCATCTAACACACGTCATCAAGTTTATACTAGCGCATGGCCGTGCGGCCATGCAAACCTTTTATAGAGGAAGCTCTCCGAGACCTTCCTAGTGGTCCAATAGCTGCTACAGGACCTGAGCATGTGACCCCTGACCTCCAATGAAAGGTCTTCCCTTGGGCATGCTCAGCAGAAGAAAAGCTGGACTTAGTCCCAGGAGCGTCTGCTCGCCGCTGAACAGTGCTGGCTACAATAGCTGAGCCTGGAAGGGCAGCAGTAACCAAGCGCACACTATCTGCCTGAGCCAGACGCTGGGACCAACATCTCCGCTGAGCAGGCTCCACTGCGGCTGGAGAAGAATGGGAGACAGCAGCGGAGGTGGTTCGAGATTCCCCCTGTGCTGTGGCGGGAACTCGACACCTAATATTACCCCCCTCCTAGGGCCTCCCCCTCCTTGGACCTTGCTATGTTCGAAGGCAGCAATTTGCTGCGGAGCCCGAATGTGCTCAGCAGGCTCTCAGGACCTGTTCTCTGAACCATAACCCTTCCAATCCACCAAATAATTTTTTTTTGCCACGCACCACGTTACACCCCAAGATAGCAATCACCTCATAATCATCCGTAGATGAACCCGATGTCCCGGCAGATGACTCCTCCTCCATTGATGATACTACGGAGCGGGAGAGAGCGTCAGCACGGATGTTCTTCTGCCAGGACAGATAATGGAGAGTGAAGTGGAAATGAGAGAAGAACAGGACCATCTAGCTTGTTGAGAATTTAGCCGCTGTGCAGTCTGCAAGTAAACCAAATATTTGTAGTCGGTATAGACTTGAAAGGGAAAATGAGCCCCCTCCAGGAGGTGTCTCCACTCCGAGAAGGTCAACTTCATAGCTAGCAACTCCCTGCCCCCAATGGAATAATTCCTCTCTGCAGGTGTGAAGGTCTTAGAGAAAAAGAAGCAAGGATGCTTCCGACCTTGAGCATCCTTTTGGAATAGGACTGCTCCAGCACCGACAGATGAGGCTTCCACCTCCATTATGAAAGGTTTATCTACATCGGGGTTATGTAGAATGGGAGCGCTAGCAAAGTGGGACTTAATAGAGAGGAAGGCCTTGGAGACCTCCTCCGACCACAATTTGGGATTTGCTCCCTTTTTGGTGAGGGCAACCAAGGGAGCTACCAAAGTTGAGAAGTGGGGAATGAACTGGCGATAGTAATTAACGAACCCCATAAAGCGCAGCACCACTTTGAGAGAATGGGGTTCCTGCCAGTTCATCACAGCCTGTAGCTTGGCAGGAGCCATAGCCAATCCCTGGGCTGAGATGATATAGCCAAGGAAAGGCAAGGACTCCTGCTCAAACACACACTTCTCCAACTTGGTGTAGAGGGAGTTTGCCGGTAGAAGGTCGAAGACTTTGCAAACATCTTTCCGATGGGAGTCTATATCTGGAGAGTAGATGAGAATATTATCCAGAAAAACTACAACCGAGGTGGAGAGCATATCCCGGAAGATATTCACAAAGTCGTGAAAAATGGCAGGAGCATTACAGAGCCCGAATGGCTTCACCAGGTATTCATAGTGCCCATCCCTGATGTTAAATGCCGTCTTCCATTCGTCCCCCTCACAGATGAGAATCAGGTTGTAAGCACTCTGCAGATCAAGTTTAGTAAACACCCATGCTCCCCGCAACCTATCGAATAGCTCTGAAATCAGAGGCAGAGGGTATTTGTTCTTAACGATGATGGCTTTAAGAGTCCTGTAATCAATGCATGGGTGTAGTTCTCCGTTCTTCTTCTGCACGAAGAAGAACCAAGCCCCTGCAGTTGACACTGGCTTCCTAATGAATCCTCTTGCCAGATTCTCCTGGATGTATTGAGACATCTCCATCTCCGGGAGGGAGAAGGGATAGACTCGACCCCGGGGAGGCTCTGCACCAGGCAAGATGTCAATAGGACAGTCATAGGGGCGGTGAGGCGGAAGGGTCTCCGCAGCCATCTTGGAGAATACGTCCGCATAGGGCCAATAGTGCTTGGGGAGAGAGGAAAGATCTGCGGGTACTTCAGTAGTAGCAACCTTAACGCACTCCCTCAGACATCTGCCCTCACAAGATTCATTCCATCCCAAAATTCTCCATGAGGACCACTCTATATGAAGGGAGTGGTAACATAACCAGGGTATCACTAGCAGAATCTCGTCTATTCCCTTGGGAGTGACAAGAAGGGAAATAATCTCCTGATGGGATGGAGACATAGATAATGAAAATAGGGTGGTCTGGTGTGTTATTTGTGAGGGCAGTGTCGACCCATTTACCACTCGTACAGTCACCAGCTTGGCGAGCATCACCAGGGGTATTGCGTGGCGTTGGGCGAAGGCTGACGACATAAAATTCCCCTCTGCCCCAGAATCCACGCAAAGCTCGACTGTAAGGCTGGGTTCACATTGTGTTAATGGCAATGCGCTGACGGGATCCGTTACAAAGCGGAACTAACGCCATGTAACGGATGCGTTAGAGCACTCATTAACTGCCATTATGTAGCGCATCGCTAACGCATGTCATAATCGGCATGCGTTAGTGATGTGCCGTCATTCTGTGACGGACCCTCGGACGCAGTCTGCAGCGTTTTCGGGCCGTCACCGCTAGCAAAGATAGAGCATCTGCGCTAGCGCGATCGCATAAACGCGATCTTTTTTGGCACTTGCGTTAACGCAGTCCGTTTAACGTATGTGTTGAACGGACTGCACTAAGGTAATGTGAACCTAGCCTAAGAGTGGATGGGCCTATAGTAATTGTCCCCTTGAAGGACAGTTTGGAGGAAATCATCACCGTGTCTAATGTACCTCTTCCTACAACCACTAGACGCTGACGTTTTCCCGACCAATGGGAACATCTGGAGGCAAGATGTCCTGACTGCCGGCAAACATGACAGAGCTTGAGTGCTCGAGTGGTCTGGGACTTAGATCCCGCTCGTGACACCTCCATGGTTTCATGTGACTCTGATGCCCGGAGATTCCAGAGGTTTGGCGAAGGTGGGAGCCAGCCGAAACCTCTGCCTACACTGGGCTCGCTCTAACCTCCGATCCGCTTGTTTAAAACAGAGGTAAATGCGAGTTGATACAGTTATTAGCTCCTCCAGTGTGGTGGGAATCTCCCTGGTGGCCAATGCATCCTTAACATGGTCAGCCAGCCCCCTCCAAAATATAGGGATGAGGGCTATATTCCAGCCACTCCAGCTCAGATGCTAAAGTCCGGAAGTGGACGGCAAAATGGCTGACCATGTATGAGCCCTGGGTCAATGCCAGCAGTTGGAGCACCGTATCTTGGGTGACTCGAGGTCATAAAAAGACCTGTTTCAGTGTGCTCAGAAGCAATGGAGCGCTCTGTACCACATGATCGTCGCGCTCTCACAGCGGCGTAGCCCACTCCCACACCCTGTCTGACAGAAGGGATATAATGAATCCCACCATTGCCCGCTCTGTGGGAAAACGTGCTGCCAGGAGCTTGAGGTGTATTGCGCACTGGCTCACGAATCCCCTACATGACTTGCAATCACCAGAGTTTATCAGGCAGCGGAAGGCGGGATAAGGTTGGAACAGGGGTGGCAGTGGACAAACTTGCTGCAGCCACGCTAGCAGCCTGAACAGCTACTGCGGTAACATCCAAAACTGAGGTTGCATGCTCGAGAGCGGCCAACCTGCCCTCCAGCAGCTGGATGAACCACTGCAGTCACTGTTTGTCTGCCATTACTAGCCAGACCCTGGCGCTAGCATAATTTAAGGGCTAGCAGAATGCACTAAATAATAAAGAGGTAGATATGAGGTGCGTTCGCAGCCCGGGGTACACCATGCAGAGATGGTACCTGCTGCTAAGTAATGGCGGATGGACACTTGTTCACACGTGGGTTAGACTTCACCCCGTGTGAATAGTAGCAAACTCTTCACAGAGCCGCCAAAATACGCTGTGCCCTGTTAACAGACACAGGGTGCAGATGCAAGACATTAGTGGGATCCCTATGAATCACCCCCACTAATCTGGTGATTGGACTCGCTCTGACCCTCGGTGGCTTTTGAGCCCGCGCCTGAGGACGTCCCGAGTCAGATGCAGAGTCCAAGCGGAAATTGCCACCCTACACTAACAGGCTGTCAGGAAAACGCACTTATTGTGCATGGTGCTGTATAAGCGGGCACTGCAAAAGGCACTGTAACGTGTGCTAGGTGTGCAGGTAGCACTGTCGGGCGCTAGATAGCTTCCACCCAGGGGTGGATTAAGGGTAGCCAGGGCCCCGGGCTGTTCACACACTGTGGGCCCCCCCCCCGGTCATGTGACGGGGGTCATGTGACGGGGGTCACGTGACGGGGGTCACGTGACGGGGGTCACGTGACGGGGGTCATGATATACCCGAACCAGATTATTCCAGAAAAAGGGCCGGGCCCTACTCTACTGTAGACACATCCCACAATGGACAGCAATGTAGTGGATCTCACACACATACTAATAGTATAGTGTTAGGGAAAATACCCGTGCTAGAAACCCTTTGAACTAAACTCGGACACTCCAAAATATATAGACAACCCAAAAAGACACATGGAGCACATGTCCCAAAATGTAAAAAATGTACGTTTTTATTATAACAATATCTAAAAAACATATCAAGTCAAAATACTCATAACTAGAGTTGAGCGACCTTGACCTTTTTAGAGTCGAGCCGGGTTTTGCGAAACCCGACTATGTCCAAAGTCGGGTCGAGTGAAATCGGCCGATTATGACGTAAAGTCGGGATCGACCGAAACACGAAACCCAATGCAAGTCAATGGGGCAGCATAGTCGGCAGTGAGTGGGGGCCAGGAAAACACCTAGAGTGCCCATTTTAATGTCAAAACCATCCATTCTTCTTAATGAAGCTTGTCAAGCGTAATTTACCTTATAATAATTGGAAGGCATTTGAAATTGGGGGTCATTTGGCTAAAGTTGTGGGGGGTAGGGCTGGTTCAAGTAATTAGTGGGCCCAGGAAATCTGGACCACGTCACGGCAGTGGAGCAGGGAGAGGTAAGTATTTCAACTTTGCAAGTGCTGTGAACCTGAGCAAGCAGGGGGGGCCCACTCGTTGGCATTGGCACTGGCACAGGGCCCCTCAAAGTACAGCGGTGTGTTTGCACGGCGGGGGCGCCTCCCACCGGCAGCAACACTTTTGCGTACTATGAGAGGCCCTGTGCCAGTGACATCGCCAACTAGTATTCCTCCCCCCACCTGATGAAGGAACCTGCACTTTCATCTGCACCTTCCTCTTTGTCCCCGTGTAAGGTGGTATGGTATGCGGGAAGAGCAACCTGACTTTCAGCAGGGTCACAATGTTGTTGTGTAGCGTGCACGGGGAATGTTGCGTTATGGGTCAATGTACCAGCAGACTCATCTATCACTGGCTGGGCAATGGGCACGATGAAGTGGAAACACAGATATAGGCCCAAAGAAGAAAGTGGGCTAAATGCAGTTCAAAATTGGTAACACAGGAATAACCAGGGGGCATTGCAGTGGAGGACAACTGGAATGAGAGGCTGACACAGAGAGTAGGGCCAAATCAGTAAGTAGTCGAAATGCAGTTCAAAATTGGCAACCGTAGTAAACAGGCGGCACAGCTTTGTTCAGTGGAGGAGAACAGCAAGGAGTGGCAGACACCGATAGTAGGCCCCAACCCAACTAGTAGGCCAAATGCAGTCTAACATTAACAACTACTTAACGAGAGGCTGAAAATGGTATTTCAGGACAGGAAACCAGGAGAACAGCAAGGAGTGGCAGACACCGATAGTAGGCCCCAAACCAACTAGTACGCCAAATGCAGTTGTTCCATTTAACCACAATTTAATGAGAGCCTGAAGATAGAAGCTCAGGAAAGGCAACCTGGGGAACACCTTGGAGTGTAACACACCATCTCTCTCCACCCCATACCCATTTTGTAGGCCTAATGCTGTGTACTTTTCTACAACTACTAAACGAGAGTCGGAAGACCGAAGCAATGGCAAGGAAACCTGGGGAACACCTTGGAGTGTAACACACCATCTCTCTCCACCCCATACCCAATTTGTAGGCCTAATGCAGCCTACTTTCCGACACCTACTAAACGAGAGCATGAAGATCGAAGCTCAGGAAAGGCAACCTGGGGAACACCTTGGAGTGTAACACACCATCTCTCTCCACCCCATACCCATTTTTTAGGCCTAATGCAGTGTACTTTTCTACAACTACTAAACGAGAGTCGGAAGACCGAAGCAATGGCAAGGAAACCTGGGGAACACCTTGGAGTGTAACACACCATCTCTCTCCACCCCATTCCCCATTTTTTAGGCCTAATGCAGCCTACTTTCCGACACCTACTAAACGAGAGCATGAAGATCGAAGCTCAGGAAAGGCAACCTGGGGAACACCTTGGAGTGTAACACACCATCTCTCTCCACCCCATACCCATTTTGTAGGCCTAATGCTGTGTACTTTTCTACAACTACTAAACGAGAGTCGGAAGACCGAAGCAATGGCAAGGAAACCTGGGGAACACCTTGGAGTGTAACACACCATCTCTCTCCACCCCATACCCAATTTGTAGGCCTAATGCAGCCTACTTTCCGACACCTACTAAACGAGAGCATGAAGATCGAAGCTCAGGAAAGGCAACCTGGGGAACACCTTGGAGTGTAACACACCATCTCTCTCCACCCCATACCCATTTTGTAGGCCTAATGCTGTGTACTTTTCCACCAACTACTAAACGAGAGCCGGAAGATCGAAGCTCATGAAAGGCAACCCGGGGAACACCTTGGAGTGTAACACAACCTCTCTCTACACCACGAAAGGGCTGATTCTTAGGAAGGAAGGCTGTTGTAAATAAGCATTGCGCGTCCGAGGGTGATTATATTCTTATTCGGTATCTACTCACCCTCGGACGCGCCATGCTTCTTGATTTGTAATTAATGTTTATTTGCAATGTGCTTTTGACTTACTCAATTATTTTTTTAATTATTGATTTTATTAAATTAATAGTTTAACATCTTATTGGAAATAATTTAAAGGAGACGCGACAGGACAACACTCGGTGGATGCCATATCTGTGTTAACAACTCCAAAAAACTTTCAGTTAACTTCTTGCAGGAGAAAGAAATTGTAGCTGTTGGACCTTTGTAGTACAGTTCCAGATATTTGTTGTGTGTTTGTTTTGATTGTTAAAATGTCTGCATTTGAGATCTCAACACGATCTTATTTTTTATAATCAAATTAATTTTTTTTATATTTAATGATGTTGGTTCAAGGGGTACACGGGCCGCAGTAGACAGGTCAGTGGAGGCCTAGTGGAAGGAGGGACCGCAGATGCGCCACTGTTTCACCCATACACAATTAGTAGGCCTAATGCAGCGTAGTTTCCAACAGCTACTAAACGAGAGCCGGAAGATCGAAGCTCAGGAAAGGCAACCTGGGGAACACCTTGGAGTGTAACACAACCTCTCTCTACACCACGGAAGGGCTGATTCTTAGGAAGGAAGGCTGTTGTAAATAAGCATTGCGCGTCCGAGGGTGATTATATTCTTATTCGGTATCTACTCACCCTCGGACGCGCCATGCTTCTTGATTTGTAATTAATGTTTATTTGCAATGTGCTTTTGACTTACTCAATTATTTTTTTAATTATTGATTTTATTAAATTAATAGTTTAACATCTTATTGGAAATAATTTAAAGGAGACGCGACAGGACAACACTCGGTGGATGCCATATCTGTGTTAACAACTCCAAAAAACTTTCAGTTAACTTCTTGCAGGAGAAAGAAATTGTAGCTGTTGGACCTTTGTAGTACAGTTCCAGATATTTGTTGTGTGTTTGTTTTGATTGTTAAAATGTCTGCATTTGAGATCTCAACACGATCTTATTTTTTATAATCAAATTAATTTTTTTTATATTTAATGATGTTGGTTCAAGGGGTACACGGGCAGCAATAGACAGGTCAGTGGAGGCCTAGTGGAAGGAGTGACGGCAGACAGGCATCAAAGGCCTAACATTGGGCTGGCTGTAGGCAAGTTAAAATTGGTTCCAGGGGAACACGGCCATCAGTGGCCTGGTCAGTGTAGTTGTAGTTGAAAGAACGGGACGCAGACAGGCTTCGAAGGCCTAACATAACAAACTTGGGCTGGCTGTAGGCACTTTTAAATTTGTTCCAGGGGTACATGGGCAGCAGTGTATGGTCAGTGGAAGTCTAGTGGAAGGAGTGACCGCAGACAGGCTTCCAAGGCCTAACATAACAAACTTGGGCTGGCTGTAGGCACTTTTAAATTGGTTCCAGGGGTACACGGGCAGCAGTGGTCTGGTCAGTGGAAGTCTAGTGGAAGGAGTGACCGCAGACAGGCTTCCAAGGCCTAACATAACAAACTTGGGCTGGCTGTAGGCACTTTTAAATTGGTTCCAGGGGTACACGGGCAGCAGTGGTCTGGTCTGTGGAAGTCTAGTGGAAGGAGTGACCGCAGACAGGCTTCGAAGGCCTAACATAACAAACTTGGGCTGGCTGTAGGCACTTTTAAATTGGTTCCAGGGGTACACGGGCAGCAGTGGTCTGGTCAGTGGAAGTCTAGTGGAAGGAGTGACCGCAGACAGGCTTCCAAGGCCTAACATAACAAACTTGGGCTGGCTGTAGGCACTTTTAAATTGGTTCCAGGGGTACACGGGCAGCAGTGGTCTGGTCAGTGGAAGTCTAGTGGAAGGAGTGACCGCAGACAGGCTTCCAAGGCCTAACATAACAAACTTGGGCTGGCTGTAGGCACTTTTAAATTGGTTGCAGGGGTACACGGGCAGCAGTGGTCTGGTCAGTGGAAGTCTAGTGGAAGGAGTGACCGCAGACAGGCTTCGAAGGCCTAACATAACAAAATTGGGCTGACTGTAGGCACTTTTAAATTGGTTCCAGGGTAACACGGCCAGCAGTGGCCTGGTCAGTGTAGTAGTTGTAGAAAGAAGGGACCGCAGACAGGCTTCGAAGGCCTAACATAACAAAAATGTCAAAACAATGGTATTGTCAGTGCCAGGCATTGAAGGATGTCAGCGCCTAGACTACACATTGGTGAAGCTGTGAGAGATAATTTTGCTAGTGGTAGAGCACTGTTTGAGCTGGGGGGGGGAACTGTCTTGTGGCCGGCGGTACAGGCACAGGGCCCCTCATATTACAACGGTGTGTCTGACGTTGGGTGCGCACCACCACCGCCAGAGACACTTTATTGTACTATGAGGGACCCAGTGGCAGTGCCGTCGACCAAAAGCGGCCACACCCACCTCTTCAGACAAACAGCACTCTCAAGGGTCCAAGCGCAAAGTGGCGATAGCACGGCCCCGTGTGGGGAGTTTGGCCATTTCGTGAGGTGGAAACATGTCGTATGCTGGACAATCAGGTGAAGAAAATTACGAGATTGGAAAAGTCATTCAGAATAGTCCACAGGCAAGACCTTTTCATAGGAAAGCTAGGTGTCAGCCGGGCAGGGTGGGGCAAAAGATTTTGAAATCCAGTTGTGGTTCATTTTAATGAAGGTTAGATCATCTACATTTTGGGTAGCCAGACGAGTCCTTTTTTCTGTTAGTATTGAACCTGCAGCACTGAATACTCTTTCTGATAGGACACTAGCTGCCGGGCAAGCAAGCTCCTGCAATGCATATTCTGCCAATTCTGGCCAGGTGTCTAATTTGGATGCCCAGTAATCAAATGGGAATGACGGTTGAGGGAGAACGTCGATAAGGGATGAAAAATAGTTTGTAACCATACTGGACAAATGTTGTCTCCTGTCACTTTGAATTGATGCTGCAGTACCTGTCCTGTCTGCGGTCATAGAAAAATCACTCCACAACCTGGTCAGAAAACCCCTCTGGCCAACGCCACTTCTGATTTCTGCCCCTCTAACACCTCTGGTCTGCTGGCCCCTGGAGCTCGTGTGAGAACGATCACGGGCGCTGTGTGCAGGGAATGCCAGAAGCAAACGGTCAACAAGAGTTGATTGTTTTGTTGCTAATATTAGTTCCAAGTTCTCATGTGGCATAATATTTTGCAATTTGCCTTTATAGCGAGGATCAAGGAGGCAGGCCAACCAGTAATCGTCATCGTTCATCATTTTTGTAATGCGTGTGTCCCTTTTGAGGATACGCAAGGCATAATCCGCCATGTGGGCCAAAGTTCCCGTTGTCAAATCTGCGGTTGTGCTTGGTTGAGGGGCAGTTGCAGGCAAATCTACGTCACTTGTGTCCCTCAAAAAACCAGAACCCGGCCTTGCCACGCCACCAATTTCCCGTGCCCCCGGGAAAGCTTCCTCATTAAAAATATACTCATCCCCATCATCCTCCTCATCCTCCACCTCCTCTTCGCCCGGTACCTCGTCATGTACACTGCCCTGACCAGACAATCGCTGACTGTCATCAAGGCTTTCCTCTTCCTCTGGTGCAGACGCCTGATCCTTTATGTGCGTCAAACTTTGCATCAGCAGACGCATTAGGGGGATGCTCATGCTTATTATGGCGTTGTCTGCACTAACCAGCCGTGTGCATTCCTCAAAACACTGAAGGACTTGACACATGTCTTGAATCTTCGACCACTGCACACCTGACAACTCCATGTCTGCCATCCTACTGCCTGCCCGTGTATGTGTATCCTCCCACAAAAACATAACAGCCCGCCTCTGTTCGCACAGTCTCTGAAGCATGTGCAGTGTTGAGTTCCACCTTGTTGCAACGTCTATGATTAGGCGATGCTGGGGAAGGTTCAAAGAACGCTGATAGGTCTGCATACGGCTGGAGTGTACAGGCGAACGGCGGATATGTGCGCAAAGTCCACGCACTTTGAGGAGCAGGTCGGATAACCCCGGATAACTTTTCAGGAAGCACTGCACCACCAGGTTTAAGGTGTGAGCCAGGCAAGGAATGTGTTTCAGTTGGGAAAGGGAGATGGCAGCCATGAAATTCCTTCCGTTATCACTCACTACCTTGCCTGCCTCAAGATCTACAGTGCCCAGCCACGACTGCGTTTCTTGCTGCAAGAACTCGGACAGAACTTCCGCGGTGTGTCTATTGTCGCCCAAACACTTCATAGCCAATACAGCCTGCTGACGTATGCCAGTAGCTGCCCCATAATGGGAGACCTGGTGTGCAACAGTGGCAGGTGCGGATGGAGTGTTTGTGCGACTGCGGTCTGTGGACGAGCTCTTGCTTCTGCAGGAGGACGAGGAGGAGGAGGAGGAGGGGGTGCGAACGGCTACAGACAACTGTTTACTAGACCGTGGGCTAGGCAGAACTGTCCCAAACTTGCTGTCCCCTGTGGACCCTGAATCCACCACATTTACCCAGTGTGCCGTGATGGACACGTAACGTCCCTGGCCATGCCTACTGGTCCATGCATCTGTTGTCAGGTGCACCTTTGTGCTCACAGATTGCCTGAGTGCATGGACGATGCGCTCTTTAACATGCTGGTGGAGGGCTGGGATGGCTTTTCTGGAAAAAAAGTGTCGACTGGGTAGCTCGTAGCGTGGTACAGCGTAGTCCATCAGGTCTTTGAAAGCTTCGCTTTCAACTAACCGGTAGGGCATCATCTCTAACGAGATTAGTCTAGCTATGTGGGCGTTCAAACCCTGTGTACGCGGATGCGAGGCTAAGTATTTCCTTTTTCTAACCATAGTCTCATGTAGGGTGAGCTGGACTGGAGAGCGGGAGATCGTGGAACTAGCGGGGGTGCCGGTGGACATGGCAGACTGAGAGACGGTGGGAGATGGTATTGTTGCCGCCGGTGCCCTAGATGCAGTGTTTCCTACTACGAAACTGGTGATTCCCTGACCCTGACTGCTTTGGCCTGGCAAAGATACCTGCACAGATACAGCAGGTGGTGCGCTAAATGGTGGTCCTACACTGCCGGAAGGGATGTTGCGTTGATGACTAGCTTCATTGGCCGAGGGTGCAACAACCTTAAGGGACGTTTGGTAGTTAGTCCAAGCTTTCAAATGCATGGTGGTTAAATGTCTATGCATGCAACTAGTATTGAGACTTTTCAGATTCTGACCTCTGCTTAAGGAAGTAGAACATTTTTGACAGATGACTTTGCGCTGATCAATTGGATGTTGTTTAAAAAAATGCCAGACTGCACTCTTTCTAGCATCGGATACCTTTTCAGGCATTGCAGACTGAGCTTTAACCGGATGGCCACGCTGTCCTCCACCAGGTTTTGGCTTTGCCACGCGTTTTGGGCAAGATACGGGCCCGGCAGATGGAACCTGTGGCGATGTTGATGCCTGCTGCGGCCCCTCCTCCTCCTCTGCTTCAGAACTGCTGCCGCCTGCACCCTGTTCCCCCAATGGCTGCCAATCGGGGTCAAGAACTGGGTCATCTAATAACTCTTCTTGTACCTCCTGCGCAACTTCGTCTGTGTCACCGTGTCGTTCGGTGGTATAGCGTTCGTGATGGGGCAACATAGTCTCATCAGGGTCTGATTCTTGATCAGCACCCTGCGAGGGCAATGTTGTGGTCTGAGTCAAAGGACCAGCATAGTAGTCTGGCTGTGGCTGTGCGTCAGTGCACTCCATGTCAGATTCAATTTGTAATGGGCATGGACTGTTAACTGCTTCACTTTCTAAGCCAGGGACGGTATGTGTAAAGAGCTCCATGGAGTAACCCGTTGTGTCGCCTGCTGCATTCTTCTCTGTTGTTGTTTTTGCTGAAGAGGACAAGGAAGTGACTTGTCCCTGACCGTGAACATCCACTAACGACGCGCTGCTTTTACTTTTACCAGTTTCACCAGATGAGGCAAAAGAGCTAGAGGCTGAGTCAGCAAGATAAGCCAAAACTTGCTCTTGCTGCTCCGGCTTTAAAAGCGGTTTTCCTAATCCCAGAAAAGGGAGCGTTCGAGGCCTTGTGTAGCCGGACGACGAACCTGGCTCCACAGCTCCAGACTTAGGTGCAATATTTTTTTCCCCACGACCACCTGATGCTCCACCACTAACACTACCCTCATTACCAGCTGACAATGAACGCCCCCGGCCACGACCTCTTCCACTAGACTTCCTCATTGTTTTAAAAACGTAACCAAACTAACGTTATTTGTTGCAGTCACACAACTTACACGGTGAGCTATAACTTCAGTATGATTTAGCTACCCCTTTACAGGTTGGTGAGACCACAGCGAAAATCAGGCCCAATGTTACACACTCTTTTTTTGGTGGCTGCAAATTAGAGAGATGCCCCACACGCAGGACTGTCACTGAAGCACAAATGTTAATATTAATGTCACACTATTATTTTTTTTTTATTTTTATTTTTTTCAGGAACACTTTAGAAACCCCCCAAAAAAAAAAAAATAGATTTTTGCAGGGAGAATTTAGAAAACAAATGTAACAAACTATATGCTTTCTATGGGCCACTGAGTGAGAGATGACGCACACAGGAATCAGGAGTGGCACACAAGCCCAGAGGCCAATATTTTTCTACCAATGATTGATGGAGTTATTTTCTCTGGTAGATTTTGGAACCCAAATCAAGGAAAAAAAATGTAGGCTTTCTATGGACCACAATTGGAGAGAGAGAGAGAGAGAGAGAGAGAGAGATGGCACACCCAGGAGTCAAGACTGGCACACAAGCAGAAAGGCCAATATTAATCTCCCATTTTTTGGGGGGTTTTGTTTTTTTTTTTTTTTTTTTTTTTTTTTCAGGGAGACTTTAGAAAAAAAAATAATAAAAAAAATATGATTTTATGAGGAAGAATTTAGAAACCAAATAAAATAAAATGATTTTTTCAGGGAGAATTTATAAAACAAATAAAAACAAAAATAGGCGTTCTATGGCCCACTGACTGAGAGATGACGCACACAGGAGTCAGGAGTGGCACACAAGCCCAGAGGCCAATATTTTTCTACCAATGATTGATGTAGTTATTTTCTCTGGTAGATTTTGGAACCCAAATCAAGGAAAAAAAATATAGGCTTTCTATGGACCACAATTGGAGAGAGAGAGAGAGAGAGAGAGAGATGGCACACCCAGGAGTCAAGACTGGCACACAAGCAGAAAGGCCAATATTAATCTCCCACTGTTTTTTTTGGTTGTTTTTTTTTTTTTTTTTTCAGGGAGACTTTAGAAAAAAAAATAATAAAAAAAATATGATTTTATCAGGAAGAATTTAGAAACCAAATAAAATAAAATGATTTTTTCAGGGAGAATTTAGAAAACAAATAAAACCAAAAATAGGCGTTCTATGGCCCACTGACTGAGAGATGACGCACCCAGGAGTCAAGACTGGCACACAAGCAGAAAGGCCAATATTAATCTCCCACTGTTTTTTTTTTTTTTTTTCAGGGAGACTTTAGAAAAAAAAATAATAAAAAAAATATGATTTTATCAGGAAGAATTTAGAAACCAAATAAAATAAAATGATTTTTTCAGGGAGAATTTAGAAAACAAATAAAACCAAAAATAGGCGTTCTATGGCCCACTGACTGAGAGAGAGAGAGAGATGGAACGCTTAGTACTGGCACACAAGCCCAAAGGGCAATATTAATCTCCCTTTTTTTTTCCAGGGAGAATTTCTAAAACCCAAAAAAAAAAAAAAATAGGCTTTCTATGGCCCACTATTTGTGAGAGAGATGGGACGCTCAGGACTGGCACAGATGGCACGCTCAGGACTGGCACAGAAGCCCAGAGGCCAATATTAATCTCCCTTTTTTTCTGGGAGAATTTATAAAACCAAAAAAATATTTAAATAGGCTTTCTATGGCCCACTATTTGTGAGAGAGATGGCACGCTCAGGACTGGCACAGATGGCACGCTCACAACTGGCACACAAGCCCAGAGGCCAATATTAATCTCCCTTTTTTCAGGGAAAATTTATAAAACCAAAAAAAAAATTAAATAGGCTTTCTATGGCCCACTATTTGTGAGAGAGATGGCACGCTCAGGACTGGCACAGATGGCACGCTCACAACTGGCACACAAGCCCAGAGGCCAATATTAATCTCCCTTTTTTCAGGGAAAATTTATAAAACAAACAAAAAAATTAAATAGGCTTTCTATGGCCCACTATTTGTGAGAGAGATGGCACGCTCAGGGCTGGCACAGATGGCACGCTCAGGACTGGCACACAAGCCCAGAGGCCAATATTAATCTCCCTTTTTTTCAGGGAGAATTTATAAAACCAAAAAAAAAAATAAATAGGCTTTCTATGGCCCACTATTTGTGAGAGAGATGGCACGCTCAGGGCTGGCACAGATGGCACGCTCAGGACTGGCACACAAGCCCAGAGGCCAATATTAATCTCCCTTTTTTTCAGGGAGAATTTATAAAACCCAAAAAAAAATAAAATAGGCTTTCTATGGCCCACTATTTGTGAGAGAGATGGCACACTCAGGACTGGCACACAAGCCCAAAGGCCAATATTAATCTCCCACTGTATTTTTATCAGGGAGAATTTATACACCCCACAAAAAAAAATACAGAAAAATGAAAAGGCTTTCTATGGCCCACTATGTGAGAGAGATGGCACACACAGGGATGGCACTCTAGCAGAAATGCCAAATTGCCAATCTTAATCTCCCACCAAAAAAAAAAAAAAAAAAAAAAACAGGGAATGTCCTACAATTACTATCTCCCTGCCTGCAGTAATCTCAGCCAGGTATGGCAGGCAGCTACTATCTCCCTGCCTGCAGTAATCTCAGCCAGGTATGGCAGGCAGCAATAAGGAGTGGACTGATGCACAAATGAAATAAAAAGTGTGGACAAACAAAAAAGATAGCTGTGCAGAAAGGAAGGAACAAGAGGATTTGTGCTTTGAAAAAAGCAGTTGGTTTGCACAGCGGCGTACACACAGCAATGCAGCTATCAGGGAGCCTTCTAGGGCAGCCCAATGAGCTACAGCGCTGAGGGGAAAAAAAAAAAAAAAAAAACTTCCACTGTCCCTGCACACCGAGGGTGGTGTTGGACAGTGCAAATCGCTGCAGCACAAGCGGTTTTGTGGTTAATGGACCCTGCCTAACGCTATCCCTGCTTCTGACAAAGCGGCAGCAACCTCTCCCTAAGCTCAGATCAGCAGCAGTAAGATGGCGGTCGGCGGGAACGCCTCTTTATAGCCCCTGTGACGTCGCAGACAGCAAGCCAATCACTGCAATGCCCTTCTCTAAGATGGTGGGGACCAGGACCTATGTCATCACGCTGCCCACACTCTGCGTTTACCTTCATTGGCTGAGAAATGGCGCTTTTCGCGTCATTGAAACGCGACTTTGGCGCGAAAGTCGCGTACCGCATGGCCGACCCCGCACAGGGGTCGGATCGGGTTTCATGAAACCCCGACTTAGCCAAAAGTCGGCGACTTTTGAAAATGTTCGACCCGTTTCGCTCAACCCTACTCATAACATATACAGAGCATACAATAGGGGAACACTAAGGAAAGCACTGAAAGTATTAAAAAGACGGAAAACCCCAGTATGCCGCTAATACGGCTTAGTAATATCAATGCCATAAAGTGCACAATTTCAGGCAAGAAAACCACCACTCCCGAACATCTATAGGTGAGACAATACACCTCCCCAAGTGGGGTGCCGCTAACCACAACGCGGCCTATGTCATAATCATTGGTAATTTTAGTGGTTCTTACCCATCAGATCAGAGTACCCTGATCGGGAGATGTTCGGGAGTGGTGGTTTTCTTGCCTGAAATTGTGCACTTTATGGCATTGATATTACTAAGCCGTATTAGCGGCATACTGGGGTTTTCCGTCTTTTTAATACTTTCAGTGCTTTCCTTAGTGTTCCCCTATTGTATGCTCTGCATATATTATGAGTATTTTGACTTGATATGTTTTTTAGATATTGTTATAATAAAAACGTACATTTTTTACATTTTGGGACATGTGCTCCATGTGTCTTTTTGGGTTGCCTACTCTACTGTAACCTAGGAAATATTTGTTAAAATCTGCAATACAATTTAGGTATATCTTGACCAATAATATCACATACAAGGAACAAATACCACCGCACCATGACCAGACCACAAATTACAACCACAGTGATCGAATAATAGCACATACAAGGGACAAATACCACCACACCATTTCCAGACCACATATTACCATACCTCGCAACTTTTGAAGTTGGGAAAGAGGGACAAAGTTGCGTTGCGCGCCGCAGCAAATTTTAGGACACACCTCTGACCACACCCATTCACTAGTCACACCCATATCCATGTCTCAACCACACCCATTTAGCACTGCTGATCACACTGTTCATAAAGAATAATTATAAAAAAAAAATATGGCCACACAGTGCTCGATACTGTATAATGGCCACACAGTGCTCCATACTGTATAATGACCCCACATGACCACATGATGCTCAATACTGTATAATGGCCACACATGATGTTCAATACTGTATAATGACCCCACATGATGCTCAATACTGTATAATGGCCACACATGATGCTCCATACTGTATAATGGCCACACATGATGCTCCATACTGTATAATGGCCCCACATGATGCTCAATACTGTATAATGACCCCACGTGATGCTCAATACTGTATAATGGCCCCACATGATGCTCAATACTGTATAATGACCCCACATGATGCTAAATACTGTATAATGGCCACACATGATGCTCAATACTGTATAATGACCCCACATGGTGCTCAATACTGTATAATGGCCCCACATGATACTCAATACTGTATAATGGCCACACATGATGCTCCATACTGTATAATGGCCCCACATGATGCTCAATACTGTATAATGACCCCACGTGATGCTCAATACTGTATAATGGCCCCACATGATGCTCAATACTGTATAATGACCCCACATGATGCTCAATACTATATAATGGCCACACATGATGCTCCATACTGTATAATGGCCACACATGATGCTTCATACTGTATAATGGCCCCACGTGATGCTCAATACTGTATAATGACCCCACGTGATGCTCAATACTGTATAAGTGCCCCACATGATGCTCAATACTGTATAATGACCCCACATGATGCTCAATACTGTATAATGGCCCCACATGATGCTCAATACTGTATAATGACCCCACATGATGCTCAATACTGTATAATGGTCCCACATGATGCTCATTACTGTATAATGACCCCACATGATGCTCAATACTGTATAATGGCCACACATGATGCTCCATACTGTATAGTGACTGCACATGATGCTCCATACTGTATAATGACCGCACATGATGCTCAATACTGTATAATGGCCACACATGATGCTCCATACTGTATAATGGCCACACATGATGCTCCATACTGTATAATGACCGCACATGATGCTCTATACTGTATAATGACCACACATGATGCTCCATATTGTATAATGACCGCACATGATGCTCCATAATGGCCACACATGATGCTCCATACTGTATAATGACCGCATATGATGCTCCATACTGTATAATAGCCGCACATGATGCTCCATACTGTATAATGACTGCACATGATGCTCCATACTGTATGACAGCACATGATGCTCCATACTGTATAATGACTGCACATGATGCTCCATACTGTATAATGACAGCACATGATGCTCCATACTGTTTAATGACAGCACATGATGCTCCATACTGTATAATGGCCACACATGATGCTCCATACTGTATAATGACCGCACATGATGCTCTATACTGTATAATGGCCACACATGATGCTCCATACTTTATAATGACCGCACATGAGGCTCCATACTGTATAATGGCCACACATGATGCTCCATACTGTATAATAGCCGCACATGATGCTCCATACTGTATAATGACCGCACATGATGCTCCATACTGTATAATGGCCACACATGATGCTCCATACTGTATAATGACCGCACATGATGTTCCATACTGTATAATAGCCGCACATGATGCTCAATACTGTATAATGACCGCACATGAGGCTCCATACTTTATAATGACCGCACATAAGGCTCCATACTGTATAATGACCGCACATGATGTTCCATACTGTATAATAGCCGCACATGATGCTCCATACTGTATAATGACTGCACATCATGCTCCATACTGTATAATGACCGCACATGATGCTCCATACTGTATAATGACCGCACATGATGCTCCATACTGTATAATGACCGCACATGATGCTCCATACTGTATAATGACCACACATGATGCTCCATAGTGTATAATGACCGCACATGATGATCCATACTGTATAATGACCGCACATGATGCTCCATAGTGTATAATGACCGCACATGATGCTCCATACTGTATAATGACCGCACATGATGCTCCATACTGTATAATGGCCATTGGCCACACATGATTCTCCATACTGTATAATGACCGCACATGATGCTCAATAATACTGTATAATGACCGCACATGATGCTCAATAATACTGTATAATGACCGCACATGATGCTCCATACTGTATAATGGCCACACATGATGCTCCTTACTGTATATTGGCCGCACATGATAATGGCCACACATAGCTACTCCTACACACGCGGCTCCGTAAACTTTGCATACACGGCTCCGCTCCGTACACACGGCTCCACTCCATACATCTCATACACACACGGCTCCGCTCCGTACACATTCAGCTCCGCTCCATTCACGGCTCTGCTCCATACACCTCATACACACACGGCTCTGCTCCATACACCTCATACACGGCTCCGCTCCATACACCTCATACACACACGGCTCCGCTCCATACATCTCGTACACACGGCACTACTCCATACACCTCATACACACACCGCTCCGCTCCATACACGTTGCACACACTGCTCCGCATACCTTGCACACACACAGCTCCGCTGCGTACACCTCATACACATACGGCTCCTCTCCATACATCTCGTACACACACGGCACTACTCCGTACACCTCATACACACGTGGCTGTGCTCCGTACACCTCATACACACGCGGCTGTGCTCCGTACACCTCGTACACACACGGCTGTGCTCCGTACACCTCGTACACACGACTCCACTCCGTACACCTTTCACATGCTGCTCCGCTCCGTACATCTCATACACACGCGGCTGTGCTCCGTACACCTCGTACACACGACTCCACTCCGTACACCTTTCACATGCTGCTCCGCTCCGTACACCTCATACACACGCGGCTGTGCTCCGTACACCTCGTACACACGCGGCTGTGCTCCGTACACCTCGTACACACACGGCTGTGCTCCGTACACCTCGCACACACGACTCCACTCCGTACACCTTTCACATGCTGCTCCGCTCCGTACACCTCATACACACGCGGCTGTGCTCCGTACACCTCGTACACACGACTCCACTCCATACACCTTTCACATGCTGTTCCGCTCCGTACACCTCATACACACGCGGCTGTGCTCCGTACACCTCGTACACACGACTCCACTCCGTACACCTTTCACATGCTGTTCCGCTCCGTACACCTCATACACACGCGGCTGTGCTCCGTACACCTCGTACACACGGCTCCGCTCCGTACACCTCATACACACGCTGCTCTGCTCCGTACACCTCGTACACACGCGGCTGCGCTCCGTACACCTCGTACACACGACTCCACTCCGTACACCTTTCACATGCTGCTCCGCTCCGTACACCTCATACACATGCGGCTGTGCTCCGTACACCTCGTACACACGCGGCTGCGCTCCGTACACATCGTACACACGGCTCCGCTCCGTACACCTCATACACACGCTGCTCTGCTCCGTACACCTCGTACACACGCGGCTGCGCTCCGTACACCTCGTACACACGACTCCACTCCGTACACCTTTCACATGCTGCTCCGCTCCGTACACCTCATACACATGCGGCTGTGCTCCGTACACCTCGTACACACGCGGCTGCGCTCCTTACACATCGTACACACGGCTCCGCTCCGTACACCTCATACACACGCTGCTCTGCTCCGTACACCTCGTACACACGCGGCTGCGCTCCGTACACCTCGTACACACGCGGCTGCGCTCCGTACACCTCGTACACACGCGGCTGTGCTCCGTACACCTCGTACACACGCGGCTGTGCTCCGTACACCTCGTACACACACGGCTGTGCTCCGTACACCTCGTACACACGACTCCACTCCGTACACCTTTCACATGCTGCTCCACTCCGTACACCTCATACACACGCGGCTGTGCTCCGTACACCTTGTACACACGACTCCACTCCGTACACCTTTCACATGCTGCTCCGCTCCGTACACCTCATACACACGCGGCTGTGCTCCGTACACCTCGTACACACGCGGCTGTACTCCGTACACCTCGTACACACACGGCTGTGCTCCGTACACCTCATACACACGACTCCACTCCGTACACCTTTCACATGCTGCTCCGCTCCGTACACCTCATACACACGCGGCTGTGCTCCGTACACCTCGTACACACGACTCCACTCCGTACACCTTTCACATGCTGCTCCGCCTTGTACACCTCATACACACGCGGCTGTGCTCCGTACACCTCGTACACACGCGGCAGTGCTCCGTACACCTCGTACACACGGCTCCGCTCCGTACACCTCATACACACGCTGCTCTGCTCCGTACACCTCGTACACACGCGGCTGCGCTCCGTACACCTCGTACACACGACTCCACTCCGTACACCTTTCACATGCTGCTCCGCTCCGTACACCTCATACACACGCGGCTGTGCTCCGTACACCTCGTACACACGCGGCTGCGCTCCGTACACCTCGTACACACGGCTCCGCTCCGTGCACCTCATACACATCGTACACATGCGGCTGGGCTCCGTACACCTCGTACACACACGGCTGCGCTCCGTACACCTCGTACACACGCGGCTGCGCTCCGTACACCTCGTACACACGACTCCACTCCGTACACCTTTCACATGCTGCTCCGCTCCGTACACCTCGTACACACGCGGCAGTGCTCCGTACACATCGTACACACGGCTCCGCTCCGTACACCTCGTACACACGTGGCTGGGCTCCGTACACCTCGTACACACGCGGCAGTGCTCCGTACACATCGTACACACGGCTCCGCTCCGTACACCTCGTACACACGCGGCTGTGCTCCGTACACCTCGTACACACGCGGCAGTGCTCCGTACACATCGTACACACGCGGCTGTGCTCCGTACACCTCGTACACACGCGGCTGTGCTCCGTACACCTCGTACACACGCGGCTGTGCTCCGTACACCTCGTACACACGGCTCCGCTCCGTACACCTCGTACACACGCGGCTGGGCTCCGTACACCTCGTACACACGCGGCTGTGCTCCGTACACCTTGTACACACGACTCCGCTCCGTACACCTCATACACACGCGGCTGCGCTCCGTACACCTCATGCACACGGCTCTGTACACATCATACACACACGACTCCGCTCCATAGACCTTTCACACGCTGCTCTGATCCATACACCTCGTACACACACGGCTCTGCTACATCCACCCTGTAAACACCTCCTGACCTCACACATACGCTGCCTTACCTTCCTCCGGCGCCATGGCAACCAGCAAAGTCCTGTACACGAGGTCCTCCTCCCGATCATGTGACCCCTGACTCCTCCCATCCTGTGACCTCATCACAGGTCCTGTGCACAGAGCAGCCATTATGTGGTGTGCTGCTGTGCAGGCCTGGTGCAGGGACTCGGAGGTCTCAGCTGACCGGCTGATACACGCACCTCCCAACCAATGCGGGCCCCCTCTCTCTGCCCACCGGGTCCGGGGGCACACAAATGCCGGCGGGCATTCAGACAATTAGTGGAGGGTCAATCTGTGCGGTAGCCCAGGGCCCCCCCAGACCACTGGGCCCTGGGCTACCGCCCATATTGACCCTGTGATAATCCGCCCCTGCTTCCACCATTCATGAGCAGTCAACAACACTAGGAATGGGAATGATTAAGGAGCTTTCATCCATTGACAGTCATTCATCTACACACACACGTTATCAAGTTTATACTAGTGCATGGCCGTGCGGCCATGCAAACCTTTTATGAGGGAAGCTCTCTGGGACCTTCTTAGTGGTCCAATAGGAGCTGCTACAGGACCTGAGCATGTGACCCCTGACCTCCAATGAAAGGTCATCCCTTGGGCATGCTCAGTAGAGGAAAAGCAGGACTTAGTCCCAGGAGCGTCTGCTCGACGCTGAACAGTGCTGGCTACAATGGCTGAGCCTGGAAGAGCAGCAGTATCCAAGCGCACAGTATCTGCCTGAGCCAGACGCTGGGACCGACGTCTCCGCTGAGCAAGCTCCACTGCGGCTGGAGAAGAATGGGAGACCGTAGCGGAGGTGGTTTGAGATTCCCCCTGTGCAGCAGCGGGATCTTGACACCTAACACATGCTGTCCTTTCTCAATTCCAGTCAATTTTGCATTGAAAAGTCCGAGCTCTGCCATGCGCTCAAACAGTGGTTTACCTCCACATATGGGGTATCAGCGTACTCAGGACAAATTTTACAACAACATTTGGGGCCCAATTTCTTCTGTTACCCTTGGGAAAAAAAATTGCGGGCGAAAAGATTGTTTTTGTGAAAAAATATGATTTTTTACTTTTATGGCTCTACATTATAAACTTCTGTGAAGCACTTGATGGGTCTAAGTGCTCACCACACATCTAGATAAGTTCCTTAGTGGGTGTACTTCCCAAAATGGTGTCACTTGTAGGGGGTTTCAATGTTTAGGCACATTAGGGGCTCTCCAAACGCGACATGGCGTCCCATCTCAATTCCAGTCAATTTTGCATTGAAAAGTCAAACGGCGCTCCTTCCCTTCCGAGCTCTGCCATGCGCCCAAACAGTGGTTTACCCCCACATATGGGGTATCAGCGTACTCAGGACAAATATTAGAACAACTTTTGGGGTCCAATTTCTCCTGTTACCCTTGGTAAAATAAAACAAATTAATTGGAGCTGAAGTAATATTTTTGGGAAAAAAAGTTAAATGTTAATTTTTTCTTAAACATTCCAAAAATTCCTGTGAAACACCTAAGGGGTTAATGAACTTCTTGAATGTGGTTTTGAGCACCTTGAGATGTGCAGTTTTTAAAATGGTCAAATTTTAACCCTTATAACTCACTAACAAAAAAAAATTTTGGTTCCAAAATTTTACAGATGTAAAATAGACATGTGGGAAATGTTACTTATTAAATATTTTGTGTGACATCTCTCTGTGATTTAAGGGAATAAAAATTCAAATTTGAAAAATTGCAAAATTTTCAAAATTTTCGCCAAATCTCCGTTTTTTCACAAATAAACACAGGTTCTGAGAAAACATTGTCAGAATCATCAGGATCCATTGAAGAGTTCCAGAGTTATAACCTCATAATGGGACAGTGGTCAGAATTGTAAAAATTGGCCCGATCATTTACATCCAAACCACCCTTGAGGGTTAAGGGGTTAACTGTATGTGTCTTCTGACTTGTCTATTTCCTTACTGTGGCATGGACCCCTACTGAAAGAGTACTGTTGTATCTGACACCAAGAAAGTAGCAGAATGTCCTTTCAGTCCTGTGAAGTGCTATGGTCATGATTCTGACTAGGGTTGAGCGAAACGGATCGTTCATTTTCAAAAGTCGCCGACTTTTGGCACAGTCGGGTTTCATGAAACCCGACCCGATCCCTGTGTGGGCTCGGCCATGCGGTACGCGACTTTCACGCCAAAGTCGCGTTTCAATGATGTGAAAAGCGCCATTTCTCAGCCAATGAAGGTGAACGCAGAGTGTGGGCAGCGTGATGACATAGGTCCTGGTCCCCACCTTCTTACAGAAGGGCATTGCAGTGATTGGCTTGCTGTCTGCGGCGTTACAGGGGCTATAAAGGGGCGTTCCCGCCGACCGCCATCTTACTGCTGCTGATCTGAGCATAGGGAGATGTTGCTGCCGCTTCGTCAGAAGCAGGGATAGCGTTAGGCAGGGTCCATTAACCCCCAAACCGCTTGTGCTATAGCGATTTCCACTGTCCAACACCACCTTTTGTTTGCAGGGACAGTGGAAGCTACATTTTTTTCCTCAGCGCTGTAGCTCATTGGGCTGCCCTAGAAGGCTCCCTGATAGCTGCATTGCTGTGTGTACACCGCTGTGCAAACCAACTGCTTTTTTCAAAGCACAAATCCTGTTGTTACTTTCTTTCTGCACAGCTATCTTGTTTGTTTGTCCACACTTTTGATTTAATTTGTGCAGCAGTCCACTCCTTGTTATTGCTGCCTGCCATACCTTGCTGAGATTACTGCAGGGAGATAGTAATTGTAGGACAGTCCCTGTTTTTTTTTTAATTCTCCCTGAAAAAAAAATAAATAGTGGGAGATTAATCTTGGCATTTGTGCTTTGAGTGCCAGTCGTGTGTGCCATCTCTCTCCAATTGTGGGGCACAGAAAGCCTAGTGTCTATAATCCTTTTTTTTTTTTTTTTTTTTTTTTTAATTCTCCCTAAAAAAAATAGTGGGAGATTAAGATTGGCATTTCTGCTAGAGTGCCAGTCCTGTGTGTGCCATCTCTCTCCAATTTTGGGGCACAGAAAGCCTAGTGTGTAATACTGGCCCTGATTTCTTGGCAATTCTCCCTAACAAAAAAAAGTAGTGGGAGATTAAGATTGGCATTTCTGCTAGAGTGCCAGTCCTGTGTGTGCCATCTCTCTCCAATTTTGGTGCCCAGAAAGCCTAGTGTGTAATACTGGCCCTGATTTCTTGACAATTCTCCCAGAAACAAAAAAAAAGTGGGAGATTAAGATTGGCATTTGTGCTTGAGTGACAGTCCTGCGTGTGTGGCATCTCTCTCAAATTGTGGGCCACAGAAAGCCTAGTGTCTGCAATACTGTTTTTTTTGGGGGGGTTTTAATTCTCCCTTTAAAAAAATGGGAGATTAAGACTGGCATTTGTGCTTGAGTGCCAGTCGTGTGTGCCATCTCTCTCAAATTGTGGGCCACAGAAAGCCTAGTGTCTGTTTTTTTTTTTTAATTTTGGTTTTTAAATTCTCCCTGAAAAAAAAAAAAATAGTGGGAGATTAATATTGGCATTTGTGCTTCAGTGCCAGCCGTGTGTGCCATATCTCTCAAATTGTTGGCCACAGAAAGCCTAGTGTCTGTTTTTTTTTATTTTGGTTTTTAAATTCTCCCTGAAAAAAATCAATAGTGGGAGATTAATATTGGCATTTGTGCTTCAGTGCAAGTCGTGTGTGCCATCTCTCTCAAATTGTGGGCCACAGAAAGCCTAGTGTTTTTTTTTTTGGGGGGGGTTAAAATTCTCCCTGAAAAAAAAATAAACAGAGGGAGATTAATATTGGCATTTGTGCTTCTGTGCCAGTCGTGTGTGCCATCTCTCTCAAATTGTGGGCCACAGAAAGCCTAGTGTCTGTTTTTTTTTTTGTTTTTTTTTTTGGGGGGGGGGGGTTAAATTCTCCCTGAAAAAAAAAATGTGGGAGATTAATATTGGCATTTGTGCTTCAGTGCCAGACGTGTGTGCCATCTCTCTCAAATTGTTGGCCACAGAAAGCCTAGTGTCTGTTTTTTTCTATTTTGGTTTTTAAATTCTCCCTGAAAAAAAAATAAATAGTGGGAGATTAATATTGGCATTTGTGCTTCAGTGCCAGTCCTGCGTGTGTGGCATCTGTCTCATTTTGTGCCACAGAAAACCGAGTGTGTAACATTGTGCCTGATTTTCCTTGCAGTCTCACCCACCTATAAAGGGATATCTAAATCCTACAGAAGTTTGAGTTCACCTTGTAAGTTGTTTTACAGTAACAAATACTGTTACTTTGGTTACGTTTTTAAAGCAATGAAGAAGTCTGGTGGAAGAGGTCGTGGCCGGGGGCGTTCATTGCCAGCTGGTAATGATGGTAGTGGTGGTGGAGCATCAGGTGGTCATGGGAAAAACAATATAGCACCTAAGTCTCAAGCTGTGGAGCCAGGTTCGTCGTCTGGCTACACAAGGCCTCGAACGCTCCCTTTTCTGGGAGTAGAAAAACCGCTTTTAAAGCCGGAGCAGCAAGATCAAGTTTTGGCTTTCCTTGCTGACTCAGCCTCTAGCTCTTTTGCCTCCTCTTCTGAAACTGGTAAATGTAAAAGCAGCGCGTCGTTAGTGGATGTTCACGCTCAGGGACAAGTCGCTCCATTGTCCTGTTCAGCAAAAACAACAACAGAGAAGGATGCGTCAGGCGACACAACGGGTTACTCCATGGAGCTCTTTACACATACCGTTCCTGGGTTAGAAAGTGAAACAGTTAACAGGCCGTGCCCATTACAAGTTGAATCGGAAATGGAGTGCACAGATGCACAGCCACAGCCAGATTACTATGCTGTTCCTTTGACTCAGACCACCACATTGCCCTCACAGTGTACTGATCCAGAATCAGACCCTGATGAGACTATGGTGCCCCGTCACAAACGCTATACCACCGGCTTACACGGTAACACAGACGAAGTTGCACATGAGATAGAAGAGGAGGTCATAGATGACCCAGTTGATGACCCTGATTGGCAGCCATTGGGGGAACAGGGTGCAGGGGGCAGTAGTTCTGAAGCGGAGGACGTGGGGCCGCAGCAGGCATCAACATCGCAACAGGTTCCATCTGCCGGGCCCGTATCTGGCCCAAAATGCGTGGCAAAGCCAAAACCAGTTGGAGGACAGCATGGCCATCCGGTTAAAGAAGCTCAGTCTGCAATGCCTGAAAAGGTATCCAATGCTAGAAAGAGTGCAGTCTGGCATTTTTTTAAACAACATCCAATTGATCAGCGCAAAGTCATCTGTCAAAAATGTTCAACTACCTTAAGCAGAGGTCAGAATCTGAAAAGTCTAAATACAAGTTGCATGCATAGACATTTAACCACCATGCATTTGCAAGCCTGGACTAACTACCAAACGTCCCTTAAGGTTGTAGCACCCTCGGCCAATGAAGCTAGTCAGCAACGCTACATCCCTTCCGTCACTGTAAGGCCACCATTTTCCGCACCACCTGCAGTATCTGTGCAGGTTTTCGTTGCCAGGCCAAAGCAGTCAGGGTCAGGGAATCACCAGTTTCATAGTAGGAAACACTGCATCTAGGGCACCGGCAAGAATACCGTCTCCAACCGTCTCTCAGTCTGCCATGTCCACCGGCACCCCCGCTAGTTCCACGATCTCCAGCTCTCCAGTCCAGCTCACCCTACATGAGACTCTCGTTAGAAAAAGGAAGTACTCATCCTCGCATCTGCGTACACAGGGTTTTAACGCCCACATAGCTAGACTAATCTCGTTAGAGATGATGCACTACTGGTTAGTTGAAAGCGACGCTTTCAAAGCCCTGATGGACTACGCTGAACCACGCTACGAGCTACCTAGTCGACACTTCTTTTCGAGAAAAGCCATCCCAGCCCTCCACCAGCATGTTAAAGAGCGCATCTGTTATGATAAGGTAATTCAGTACCACAATGGACATAGAGGTCAGAGCACATACAGTGACCTGACAATAACCCAAAAACATAGAACGAGCTCTGAGACGTGGGAACTCTGCCGACCGCAATCCCTAATCCTCTCCAACCACACTAGAGGCAGCCGTGGATTGCGCCTAACGCTCCCTATGCAACTCGGCACAGCCTGAGAAACTAGCTAGCCTGAAGATAGAAAATAAGCCTACCTTGCCTCAGAGAAATACCCCAAAGGAAAAGGCAGCCCCCACATATAATGACTGTGAGTTAAGATGAAAAGACAAACGTAGAGATGAAATAGATTTAGCAAAGTGAGGCCCGACTTTCTGAACAGAGCGAGGATAGGAAAGGTTACTTTGCGGTCAACACAAAACCCTACAAAAACCACGCAAAGGGGGGCAAAAAGACCCTCCGTACCGAACTAACGGCACGGAGGTACACCCTCTGCGTCCCAGAGCTTCCAGCAAGCCAGAAAAAACAAATAGACAAGCTGGACAGAAAAAACAGCAAACAAAATAGCAAAGCAGAACATAGCTATGCAGAGCAGCAGGCCACAGGAACGATCCAGGAGGAAACAGGTCCAATACTAGAACATTGACTGGAGGCCAGGATCAAAGCACTAGGTGGAGTTAAATAGAGCAGCACCTAACGACTTCACCACATCACCTGAGGAAGGAAACTCAGAAGCCGCAGTACCACTCTCCTCCACCAACGGAAGCTCACAGAGAGAATCAGCCGAAGTACCACTTGTGACCACAGGAGGGAGCTCTGCCACAGAATTCACAACAGTACCCCCCCTTGAGGAGGGGTCACCGAACCCTCACCAGAGACCCCAGGACGACCAGGATGAGCCATATGAAAGGCACGAACAAGATCGGGAGCATGGACATCAGAGGCAAAGACCCAGGAATTATCTTCCTGAGCATAACCCTTCCACTTAACCAGATACTGGAGTTTCCGTCTTGAAACACGAGAATCCAAAATCTTCTCCACAATATACTCCAACTCCCCCTCCACCAAAACCGGGGCAGGAGGATCAACAGATGGAACCATAGGTGCCACGTATCTCCGCAACAATGACCTATGGAATACGTTATGTATGGAAAAAGAATCTGGAAGGGTCAGAAGAAAAGAAACAGGATTAAGAACCTCAGAAATCCTATACGGACCAATGAAACGAGGTTTAAACTTAGGAGAGGAAACCTTCATAGGAATATGACGAGAAGATAACCAAACCAAATCCCCAACACGAAGTCGGGGACCCACACAGCGTCTACGATTAGCGAAACGTTGAGCCTTCTCCTGGGACAAGGTCAAATTGTCCACTACATGAGTCCAAATCTGCTGCAACCTGTCCACCACTGTATCCACACCAGGACAGTCCGAAGACTCAACCTGCCCTGAAGAGAAACGAGGATGGAACTCAGAGTGGCAGAAAAACGGCGAAACCAAGGTAGCCGAGCTGGCCCGATTATTAAGGGCGAACTCAGCCAAAGGCAAAAAGGACACTCAGTCATCCTGATCAGCAGAAACAAAGCATCTCAGATATGTTTCCAAGGTCTGATTGGTTCGTTCGGTCTGGCCATTAGTCTGAGGATGGAAAGCCGAGGAAAAAGACAAGTCAATGCCCATCCTACCACAAAAGGCTCGCCAAAACCTCGAAACAAACTGGGAACCTCTGTCAGAAACGATATTCTCTGGAATGCCATGTAAACGAACCACATGCTGGAAGAACAATGGCACCAAATCAGAGGAGGAAGGTAATTTAGACAAGGGTACCAAATGGACCATCTTAGAGAAGCGATCACAGACCACCCAAATGACTGACATCTTTTGGGAGACGGGAAGATCTGAAATAAAATCCATAGAGATATGTGTCCAAGGCCTTTTCGGGACCGGCAAGGGCAAAAGCAACCCACTGGCACGAGAACAGCAGGGCTTAGCCCGAGCACAAATCCCACAGGACTGCACAAAAGAACGCACATCCCGCGACAGAGATGGCCACCAAAAGGATCTAGCCACTAACTCTCTGGTACCAAAGATTCCAGGATGACCAGCCAACACCGAACAATGAACCTCAGAGATAACTTTATTCGTCCACCTATCAGGGACAAACAGTTTCTCCGCTGGGCAACGATCAGGTTTATTAGCCTGAAATTTTTGCAGCACCCGCCGCAAATCAGGGGAGATGGCAGACACAATTACTCCCTCTTTGAGGATACCCGCCGGCTCAGATAAACCTGGAGAGTCGGGCACAAAACTCCTAGACAGAGCAACCGCCTTCACATTTTTAGAGCCCGGAAGGTACGAAATCACAAAGTCAAAACGGGCAAAAGACAGTTTCCCCCCCCAGCTGAAACAGTGCTCTACGATTTGCAAAATTATCTCTCACAGCTCCACCAATGTTTAGTCTATGCGCTGACATCCTTCAATGCCTGGCACTGACAATACCAATGTGTTGACATGTATGATGCTACTTAAAATAGTCTGGGGCAGTGTCCTATATTTACACCAGTAACTACTTTGTGCCAAATTACTAGGTCAGAAACACAGCAGAGGAGCCCACCCCTGTACCTAAGTATGCCACCCTTTTGTTTTTTGGTTTTGTTGTATTGCGAGACATTAACATCTATTTATTTTTTGGGAGTACTAACTATCAGACACTCATTACAATCGGCCTCCGCTGACAACACCAATGCTGCCTGTGTAACCCTGCAAGATAATTCCAAGTGCATAGAGCCTACTTTTGTTATGTTAGGCCTACTAAGCCTGTCTGCGGTCCCTCCTTCCAATAGTCCTCCACTGACCACACCACTGCTGCCCGTGTACCCCTGGAAGCTATTTTAAAGTGCCTACAGCCTGCTTTTGTTATGTTAGGCCTACTAAGCCTGTCTGCGGTCCCTCCTTCCAATAGTCCTCCACTGACCACACCACTGCTGCCCTTGTACCCCTGGAAGCTATTTTAAAGTGCCTACAGCCTACTTTTGTTATGTTAGGCCTACTAAGCCTGTCTGCGGTCCCTCCTTCCAATACTCCTCCACTGACCACACCACTGCTGCCCGTGTACCCCTGGAAGCTTTTTTAAAGTGCCTACAGCCAACTTTTGTTATGTTAGGCCTACTAAGCCTGTCTGCGGTCCCTCCTTCCAATAGTCCTCCACTGACCACACCACTGCTGCCCATGTACCCCTGGAAGCTATTTTAAAGTGCCTACAGTCTGCTTTTGTTATGTTAGGCCTACTAAGCCTGTCTGCGGTCCATCCTTCCAATAGTCCTCCACTGACCAGACCAATGTTGCCCGTGTACCCCTGGAACCTATTTGAAAGTGCCTACAGCCTGCTTTTGTTATGTTAGGCCTACTAAGCCTGTCTGCGGTCCCTCCTTCCAATAGTCCTCCACTGACCACACCTCTGCTGCCCGTGAACCCCTGAACCTATTTTAAAGTGCCTACAGCCAACTTTTGTTATGTTAGGCCTACTAAGCCTGTCTGCGGTCCCTCCTTCCAATAGTCCTCCACTGACCACACCACTGCTGCCCGTGTACCCCTGGAAGCTATTTTAAAGTGCCTACAGCCTACTTTTGTTATGTTAGGCCTACTAAGCCTGTCTGCGGTCCATCCTTCCAATAGTCCTCCACTGACCAGACCAATGCTGCCCATGTACCCCTGGAACCTATTTGAAAGTGCCTACAGCCTACTTTTGTTATGTTAGGCCTACTAAGCCTGTCTGCGGTCCATCCTTCCAATAGTCCTCCACTGACCAGACCAATGCTGCCCGTGTACCCCTGGAACCTATTTGAAAGTGCCTACAGCCTGCTTTTGTTATGTTAGGCCTACTAAGCCTGTCTGCGGTTCCTCCTTCCAATATTCCTCCACTGACCACAACACTGTTGCCCGTGTACCCCTGGAACCTATTTTAAAGTGCCTACAGCCTACTTTTGTTATGTTAGGCCTACTAAGCCTGTCTGCGGTCCCTCCTTCCAATAGTCCTCCACTGACCACACCACTGCTGCCCGTGTACCCCTGGAAGCTATTTTAAAGTGCCTACAGCCTACTTTTGTTATGTTAGGCCTACTAAGCCTGTCTGCGGTCCATCCTTCCAATAGTCCTCCACTGACCAGACCAATGCTGCCCGTGTACCCCTGGAACCTATTTGAAAGTGCCTACAGCCTGCTTTTGTTATGTTAGGCCTACTAAGCCTGTCTGCGGTCCCTCCTTCCAATAGTCCTCCACTGACCAGACCAATGCTGTCAGTGTACCCCTGGAACCTTTTTTAACCCCTTCCCGACCTTTGACGCCACGTAGGCGTCATGAAAGTCGGTGCCAATCCGACCCATGACGCCTATGCGGCGTCATGGAAAGATCGCGTCCCTGCAGATCGGGTGAAAGGGTTAACTCCCATTTCACCCGATCTGCAGGGACAGGGGGAGTGGTAGTTTAGCCCAGGGGGGGTGGCTTCACCCCCTCGTGGCTACGATCGCTCTGATTGGCTGTTGAAAGTGAAACTGCCAATCAGAGCGATTTGTAATATTTCACCCATTATAACGGGTGAAATATTACAATCCAGCCATGGCCGATGCTGAAATATCATCGGCCATGGCTGGAAATACTAGTGTGCCCCCACCCCACCCCTCCGATCGCCCCCCCACCCCCCCGATCTGGCCGGTACACTGCTCCGGCTCCCCTCCGTCCAGTGCTCCGCTCCCCCCCGTGCTCGTGTCCGCTCCCCCCGTGCTCCAATCACCCCCCCGTGCTCCAATCACCCCCCCTGCACTCCGATCCACCCCCCCCGTGCTCCGTTCCACCCCCCCGTGCTCCGTTCCAGCCCCCCCGTGCTCCGTTCCACGCCCCCCGCGCTCCGTTCCACCCCTCCCGCGCTCCGATTCCCCCCCCCGTGCTCCGATCCCCCCCCCCGTGGTCCCCCCCCACCCTATCATACTTACCGATCCAGCCGTGGTCCCGTCCGTCTTCTCCCGGGCGCCGCCATCTTCCAAAATGGCGGGCGCATGCGCAGTGCGCCCGCCGAATCTGCCGGCCGGCAGATTCGTTCCAAAGTGCATTTTGATCACTGAGATATAATCTATCTCAGTGATCAAAATAAAAAAAATAATAAATGACCCCCCCCCTTTGTCACCCCCATAGGTAGGGACAATAAAAAAATAAAGAAATTTTTTTTTTTCCACTAATGTTAGAATAGGGTTAGGGTTAGGGGTAGGGTTAGGGTTAGGGGTAGGGGTAGGGTTAGGGGTAGGGTTAGGGTTAGGGGTAGGGGTAGGGCTAGGGTTAGGGGTAGGGTTAGGGGTAGGGTTAGGGCTAGGGTTAGGAATGTGCACACGTATTCTGGTCCTCTGCGGATTTTTCCGCTGCGGATTTGATAAATCCGCAGTGCTAAACCGCCGCGGATTTATGGCGGATTTACCGCGTTTTTTTCTGCGCATTTCACTGCGGTTTTACAATTGCGATTTTCTATTGGAGCAGATGTAAAACCGCTGCGGAATCCGCACAAAGAAGTGACATGCTGCGGAATGTAAACCGCTGCGTTTCCGTGCAGTTTTTCCGCAGCATGTGTACAGCGATTTTTGTTTCCCATAGGTTTACATTGAACTGTACACTCATGGGAAACTGCTGCGGATCCGCAGCGTGTGCACATACCTTTAGAATTAGGCTATGTGCACACGGTGCGGATTTGGCTGCGGATCCGCAGCAGTGTTCCATCAGGTTTACAGTACCATGTAAACATATGAAAAACCAAATCCGCTGTGCCCATGGTGCGGAAAATACCGCGCGGGAACGCTGCGTTGTATTTTCCGCAGCATGTCAATTCTTTGTGCGGATTCCGCAGCGTTTTACACCTGTTCCTCAATAGGAATCCGCAGGTGAAATCCGCACAAAAAACACTGGAAATCCGCGGAAAATCCGCAGGTAAAACACAGTGCCTTTTACCCGCAGATTTTTCAAAAATGGTGCGGAAATATCTCACACGAATCCGCAACGTGGGCACATAGCCTTAGGGTTGTGGTTAGGGTTAGGGGTGTGTTAGGGTTAGTGTTGTGGTTAGGGGTGTGTTGGGGTTAGTGTTGTGGTTAGGGGTGTGTTGGGGTTAGGGTTGTGATTAGGATTATGGCTACAGTTGGGATTAGGGTTAGGGGTGTGTTGGGGTTAGTGTTGGAGGTAGAATTGAGGGGTTACCACTGTTTAGGCACATCAGGGGTCTCCAAACGCAACATGGCGCCACCATTGATTCCAGCCAATCTCGTATTCAAAAAGTCAAATGGTGCTCCCTCACTTCCGAGCCCTGACGTGTGCCCAAACAGTGGTTTACCCCCACATATGGGGTACCAGCATACTCAGGACAAACTGCGCAACAATTACTGGGGTCCAATTTCTCCTGTTACCCTTGTGAATCTAAAAAAATGCTTGCTAAAACATAATTTTTGAGGAAAGAAAAATGATTTTTTATTTTCACGGCTCTGCGTTGTAAACGTCTGTGAAGCACTTGGGGGTTCAAAGTGCTCACCACATATCTAGATAAGTTCCTTGGGGGGTCTAGTTTCTAAAATGGGGTCACTTGTGGGGGGTCTCTACTGTTTAGGCACACCAGGGGCTCTGCAAACGCAACGTGACACCCGCAGACCATTCCATCAAAGTCTGCATTTCAAAAGTCACTACTTCCCTTCTGAGCCCCGACGTGTGCCCAAACAGTGGTTTACCCCCACATATGGGGTATCAGCGTACTCAGGAGAAACTGGACAACAACTTTTGGGGTCCAATTTCTCCTGTAACCCTTGGGAAAATAAAAAATTCTGGGCTAAATAATTATTTTTGAGGAAAGAAAACGTATTTATTATTTTCACGGCTCTGCATTATAAACTTCTATGAAGCACTTGGGGGTTCAAAGTGCTCACCACACATCTAGATAAGTTCCTTTCAGGGTCTAGTTTCCAAAATGGGGTCACTTGTGGGGGGTTTCTACTGTTTAGGCACATCAGGGGCTCTGCAAACGCAACGTGACGCCCGCAGAGCATTCCATCAAAGTCTGCATTTCAAAACGTCACTACTTCAATTCCAAGCCCCGGCATGTGCCCAAACAGTAGTTTACCCCCACATATGGGGTATCACCGTACTCAGGAGAAACTGGACAACAACTTTTGGGGTCAAATTTCTCCTGTTACCCTTGGGAAAATTAAAAAATTCTGGGCTAAATAATTATTTTTGAGGAAAGAAAACGTATTTATTATTTTCACGGCTCTGCATTATAAACTTCTATGAAGCACTTGGGGGTTCAAAGTGCTCACCACACATCTAGATAAGTTCCTTTGGGGGTCTAGTTTCCAAAATGGGGTCACTTGTGGGGGGTTTCTACTGTTAAGCCACATCAGGGGCTCTGCAAACGCAACGTGACGCCCACAGAGCATTCCATCAAAGTCTGCATTTCAAAACGTCACTACTTCACTTCCGAGCCCCGGCATGTGCCCAAACAGTGATTTACCCCCACATATGGGGTATCAGCATACTCAGGAGAAACTGGACAACAACTTTTGGGGTCAAATTTCTCCTGTTACCCTTGGGAAAATAAAAAATTGCAGGCTAAAAGATCATTTTTGAGAAAATAATTTTTTTTTTTATTTTCATGGCTCTGCGTTATAAACTTCTGTGAAGCACTTGGGGGTTCAAAGTCCTCACCACACATCTAGATTAGTTCCTTTGGGGGTCTAGTTTCCAAAATGGTGTCATTTCTGGGGGATCTCCAATGTTTAAGCACACAGGGGCTCTCCAAACGTGACATGGTGTCCGCTAATGATTGGAGCTAATTTTCCATTTAAAAAGCCAAATGGCGTGCCATCCCTTCCGAGCCCTGCCGTGCGCCCAAACAGTGGTTTACCCCCACATATGGGGTATCAGCGTACTCAGGACAAACTGGACAACAATATTTGGGGTCCAATTTCTCCCATTATCCTTGGCAAAATAGGAAATTCCAGGCTAAAAAATCATTTTTGAGGAAAGAAAAATTATTTTTTATTTTCATGGCTCTGCGTTATAAACTTCTGTGAAGCACCTGGGGGTTTAAAGTGCTCAATATGCATCTAGATAAGTTCCTTGGGGGGTCTAGTTTCCAAAATGGGGTCACTTGTGGGGGAGCTCCAATGTTTAGGCACACAGGGGGCTCTCCAAACGCGACATGGTGTCCGCTAACAATTGGAGCTAATTTTCCATTCAAAAAGTCAAATGGCGCGCCTTCCCTTCCGAGCCCTGCCGTGTGCCCAAACAGTGGTTTACCCCCACATATGAGGTATCGGCGTACTCGGGAGAAATTGCCCAACAAATTTTATGATCCATTTTATCCTACTGCCCATGTGAAAATGAAAAAATTGAGGCGAAAATAATTTTTTTGTGAAAAAAAAGTACTTTTTCATTTTTACAGATCAATTTGTGAAGCACCTGAGGGTTTAAAGTGCTCACTAGGCATCTAAATAAGTTCCTTGGGGGGTCTAGTTTCCAAAATGGGGTCACTTGTGGGGGAGCGCCAATGTTTAGGCACACAGGAGCTATCCAAACGCGACATGGTGTCCGCTAACGATGGAAATAATTTTTCATTCAAAAAGTCAAATGGCGCTCCTTCCCTTCCGAGCCTTACCATGTGCCCAAACAGTGGTTTACCCCCACATGTGAGGTATTGGTGTACTCAGGAGAAATTGCCCAACACATTTTAGGATCCATTTTATCCTGTTGCCCATGTGAAAATGAAAAAATTGAGGCTAAAAGAATTTTTTTGTGAAAAAAAAGTACTTTTTCATTTTTACGGATCAATTTGTGAAGCACCTGGGGGTTCAAAGTGCTCACTATGCATCTAGATAAGTTCCTTGGGGCGTCTAGTTTCCAAAATGGGGTCATTTGTGGGGGAGCTCCAATTTTTAGGCACACGGGGGCTCTCCAAACGTGACATGGTGTCCGCTAAAGAGTGGAGCCAATTTTTGATTCAAAAAGTCAAATGGCGCTCCTTCCCTTCCAAGCCCTGCCGTGCGCCCAAACAGTGGTTTACCCCCACATATGAGGTATCAGCGTACTCAGGACAAATTGGACAACAACTTTCGTGGTTCAGTTTCTCCTTTTACCATTGGGAAAATAAAAAAATTGTTGCTAAAAGATAATTTTTGTGACTAAAAAGTTAAATGTTCATTTTTTCCTTCCATGTTGCTTCTGCTGCTGTGAAGCACCTGAAGGGTTAATAAACTTCTTGAATGTGGTTTTGAGTACCTTGAGGGGTGCAGTTTTTAGAATGGTGTCACTTTTGGGTATTTTCAGCCATATAGACCCCTCAAACTGACTTCAAATGTGAGGTGGTCCCTAAAAAAAATGGTTTTGTAAATTTCGTTGTAAAAATGACAAATCGCTGGTCAAATTTTAACCCTTATAACTTCCTAACAAAAAAAAATTTTGTTTCCAAAATTGTGCTGATGTAAAGTAAACATGTGGGAAATGTTATTTATTAACTATTTTGTGTCACATATCTCTCTGGTTTAACAGAATAAAAATTCAAAATGTGAAAATTGCGAAATTTTCAAAATTTTCGCCAAATTTCCGTGTTTATCACAAATAAATGCAGAATTTATTGACCTAAATTTACCACTAACATGAAGCCCAATATGTCACGAAAAAACAATCTCAGAACCGCTAGGATCCGTTGAAGCGTTCCTGAGTTATTACCTCATAAAGGGACACTGGTCAGAATTGCAAAAAACGGCAAGGTCTTTAAGGTCAAAATAGGCTGGGTCTTGAAGGGGTTAAATTGCATAGAGCATCCTTTTTTTAATTGTAGGCGTACTAAGTCTGTCTGCGGTCCATAATTGAAATTGTCCTCCACTGACCAGAGCAATGCTGCCTGTGTACCCCTGTAACCTTTTTTAAACTGCATTGAGCCAAATTTTTTGTTTAAGGCCTACTACCTGTGTCTGTCTGCGCCACTCAATACAGCTGTCCTCCTCTGAAAAAAACTGAGCATCAAGAGTCTGGTTTTCAGCCTATAGGAATTTGAAAACTGCATTGGGGCTTCTACTTCGGTAGGGCCTACTAACGGTGTCTGCCGCTCCAAGGTGTTCTCCAGGTTGCCTCTCCATAGCTTCGATCTTCTAGCTCTCGTTCAGTAGTTGTTGAAACAACACTGCATTAGGCCTACAAGTTGAGTCTGGGTTGTAGAGACGGTGTCTGCCGCTCCAAGGTGTTCTCCAGGTTGCCTCTCCATAGCTTCGATCTTCTAGCTCTCATTCAGTTGTTGGTGAAACAACACTGCATTAGGCCTACAAGTTGGGTCTGGGTTGTAGAGACGGTGTCTGCCGCTCCAAGGTGTTCTCCAGGTTGCCTCTCCATAGCTTCGATCTTCTAGCTCTCATTCAGTAGTTGTTGAAACAACACTGCATTAGGCCTACAAGTTGGGTCTGGGTTGTAGAGACGGTGTCTGCCGCTCCAAGGTGTTCTCCAGCTTGCCTCTCCATAGCTTCGATCTTCTAGCTCTCGTTCAGTTGTTGTTGAAACAACACTGCATTAGGCCTACAAGTTGGGTCTGGGTTTTAGAGACGGTGTCTGCCGTTCCAAGGTGTTCTCCAGGTTGCCTCTCCATAGCTTCGATCTTCTAGCTCTCGTTCAGTAGTTGTTGAAGCAACACTGCATTAGGCCTACAAGTTGGGTCTGGGTTGTAGAGACGGTGTCTGCCGCTCCAAGGTGTTCTCCAGGTTGCCTCTCCATAGCTTCGATCTTCTAGCTCTCGTTCAGTAGTTGTTGAAACAACACTGCATTAGGCCTACAAGTTGGGTCTGGGTTGTAGAGACGGTGTCTGCCGCTCCAAGGTGTTCTCCAGGTTGCCTTTTCTGAGCTTCTATCTTCAGGCTCTTGTTAAATAGTTGTTAAATGGAACAACTGCATTTGGCCTACTAGTTGGGTTGGGGCCTACTAACAGTGTCTGCCGCTCCTTGCTGTTCTCCTGGTTTCCTGTCCTGAAATTGCATTTTCAGGCTCTCGTTAAGTAGTTGTTAATGTTAGACTGCATTTGGCCTACTGGTTGGGTTGGGGCCTACTATCGGTGTCTGCCGCTCCTTGCTGTTCTCCTCCACTGAACAAAGCTGTGCCGCCTGTTTACTACTGTTGCCAATTTTGAACTGCATTTAGACTACTTACTGATTTGGGCCTACTCTCTGTGTCAGCCTCTCATTACAGTTGTCCTCCACTGCAATGCCCCCTGGTTAGTCCTGTTACCAATTTTGAACTGCATTTAGCCCATTTTATTCTTTGGGCCTATATCTGTGTTTCCTCCTCATCCTGTCCATTGCCCAGCCAGTGATAGATGAGTCTGCTGGTACATTGACCCATAATGCAACATTCCCCGTGCACACTGCACAGCAAGATTGTGATCCTGCTGAAAGTCAGATTCCTCTTCCCGCATACCATACCACCTTACACGGGGACAAAGAGGAAGGTGCAGATGAAAGTGCAGGTTCCTTCATCAGGTGGGGGGAGGAATACTCATTGGCGACGTCACTGGCACAGGGCCCCTCATAGTACGCAAAAGTGTCGCTGCCGGTGGGAGGCGCCCCCGCCGTGCAAACACACCGCCGTACTTTGAGGGGCCCTGTGCCAGTGCCAATGCCAACGAGTGGGCCCCCCCTTCTTGCTCAGGATCACAGCACTTGCAAAGTTGAAATACTTACCTCTCCCTGCTCCACTGCGGTGACGTGGTCCACATTTCCTGGGCACACTAAATACTTGAACCAGCCCTACCCCCCACAACTTTAGCCAAATGACCCCCAATTTCCAATGCCTTACTATTATTATAAGGTAAATTAAGATTGACAAGCTTCAGTAACAAGAATGGATGTTTTTGCCATTAAAATGGCCCCTGTACATGTTTTCCTGGCCTCCACTCACTGCCGACTATGCTCCCCCATTGACTTGCATTGGGTTTCGTGTTTCGGTCGATCCCCGACTTTTCACAATAATCGGCCGATTCCACTCGACTTGAATGTTGAGATAGTCGGGTTTCGCGAAACCCGACTCGACCCTAAAAAACTAAAAGTCGCTCAACTCTAATTCTGACTAGTTTATATAGCACAATTCAAAGATGCTCAATTTTGTTGATAATAGTGGTACATATGAAAGTAACATGAATGTTAGGACCCAAGGTTTCCCAGCCGGAAATTGCCCTGGTCATCGACTGCTTCCACCGACTTACCTTCTTCCCATAGTCCATCTTAATGCAAAATATTTCCCAGGTAAGTAATGTGCCCTCACCTGGATATCCACATATTTTAAAAGTAATTGTGATTTATCAGATCAGGCTGATTTCTCCCATTGCTTTTTGGCTCTTTTTTGATGCCGCCATGGAATATATAGATGTTTTTAGAGGTGGAAACTGGCAAGAGTAATTTTGGGGATACTTTGTCCCTGTATTCCACCCATCACAATTTAGTCCTTTTAAAAGTCAATCAAGTCCTTGTGCTACGCCATACTTATAACGCATCAACTTCAAGAATTGACTGTTGCTCAAGTACTGACACTTGCTCCCTGATATATTCCACCACTTGACACGTGCCATTGTCACGAGAGAATCAATGTTGGTCTCTTCTCCGGTTTTTAAGGTGTGGCTGATTATATACAACATGTAATATGTTCTGACTAATAAATAGACTAATAAACTATATCACATTCTGATTAGCGCAACCCACCAGAGACTGAGTTTATAAAATGATCACCTCCCAGGCTCCAAGATACCGATTCAGCAAAATTATATGGAAATAATCCAAAGATAATGTTCAAAAGGAAATCTAAAAGAAGGATCACATTAAAATGTATTGCAAGCCTGAAGTCCCAAATAAAATGAATTAAGTTTCTTATCTGGCCAGTGCCCACCAGAAAAATCTATAATTCTCTCTCTCGCTCTTCAACCTCTCCTGTATCTTGTATGAGAGTCACGAACGGACACTGCCCGGAAGCTTTTACATAAGAAGAGTTTTTCATCCCTGCCCCCCTTGTTACTTCAAACTTATATTTTTAAAATTAAATGTCTCTTTGCCATATTATTCTTGGACTGCGCCTATATGTAAATGATGCCAGTATCTGGTAAATTTGTCTCTATTGGTGTCATACGTATAGGAGCTGCAGAGGTTAAAAAATCCACTCAGGGTTTGCTTCCTAAAATGGCTCTAAGATCCATGAACTCTCAAGTTGTTCTCTGGCTTGTTAGATCAAATTCTCAGGTGCACTGTCCCAGTACAAAGAGTTTGCTTGGAGCCCCAGCTACATCAAGGCATGTGTTGCACAAAGCCAGTGGTTTAACAATAGTGGCTGCAAAGATTGTAGTGGCACCTGGACCATGGCATGAAAGGAGACCCAAATGGTCCCTTTGGCACATTTGAGAAGATTAATACCTTTTAAAGATCTGTGACAGTAGGGGTTCCTGTTTTTGGAGATTTTCCATTGGTGCTCAGAATATTTACATTACGCTACTGTATTGTAGTTATGGTGGCGACTTTATTTATTTCACCATCTTAAGATGGTGTCACACGTTCATCTTTCAAGGTTTGAATATGGACTGAATGCAGGTCTCCTGATCCAATCCCAAGTGGATCACAGGCGTATATGAGACTGTTGAGTTCAGGTCAGGGGTCCCATGTCCAGTCTGGACCTTGTGAGCCGAATTTAGACTGTGAAAGTCGGAAGAGTGAAACTGGTCTGAATTAAATCTTTTTTTTTTTCAGCTTCTATGGAAAGCAATTATTATTTACACGTACTCTAGATAGCAGTGTGATCCCAAAAAGGATATGTCCACTTTCCTGAAATGTCTGGTTAGTAAAGTATAAAAATAAAATAAAAATTTTCCTCCTAAAATCAATTCTTAGATGACCTCTTCTTATGTAATGCCTCCTGAAAATGAATGAATAAATTGAAAACTAGACTTTAGCATTCTCCCCATCGGTAAGGTTTGTCTGCACCTTGTCTGAAGCTACCATGAAGAAAGGTACCACCTATTTGTCAATTTACATATACATTTCCATAGGAAATAACAGAGAAAAAGCACAACAAATAGCAGTAGAATTATAATTTCATGGGAATATAAGTATTTATGAAAATAGGTATGTTAGGAAAGCTTACTGGTCTTCTTTAAATTGGGCTAAGTTGCAATCCAGGACACAACCTATGGACAAGAAAAGAGATTTTTATGCCAACAGAAAAGCAGATCATATTTTGGGAACCACGATAATCACGTTATGCAGGTAATATATTTATATCTGACAATAACAATCTTACAACCCAACACTGGAATACTGTGTGCTTAAAGGGAATCTGCCATGTTCAAAATGGCATCTGATCTGCAGGCAGGATGTCACAGAGCGGGAGGAGCTATCAGATTAATATGCATTTTTGGGGGGAGAAGTTTCTGTAAACCTTAGATTTTTTTCATTGAAATCCCTAGTCTTTGTATATACCTGAGTCAAGTAGGCAGTCGTATTAGTGATTGACAGTCCTTCTGCTACAATTGTGCATGCAGAGATGGCTGTCAATCACTAGTAGGACTGCCCACAGGACTCCTATACATACAAACACATGGGATTTCAATGAATAAAATACAAGTTACACTGAATCTTTTCCAATCTATATCACATTCTGTGCAGCTTCTCCTTCTTTATGCAGTGATGTCCACAGATCGGAGTGCATACACAAGGTGAAAGGCTCCCATTATTCCCTTTAACCCCTTAGTGACAGAGCCAATTTGGTACTTAATGACCAGGCCAATTTTTGCAATTCTGACCACTGTCACTTTATGAGGTTATAACTCTGGAACGCTTCAACGGATCCCGCTGATTCTGAGATTGTTTTTTCGTGACATATTGTACTTCATGTTAGTGGTAACATTTCTTCGATATTACTTGCGATTATTTATGAAAAAAACGGAAATATGGCGAAAATTTTTAAAATTTTGCAATTTTCAAACTTTGTATTTTTATGCCCTTAAATCAGAGAGATATGTCATGAAAAATAGTTAATAAATAACATTTCCCACATGTCTACTTTACATCAGCACAATTTTGGAAACAAAATTTTTTTTTGTTAGGGAGTTATAAGGGTTAAAAGTTGACCAGCAATTTCTCATTTTTACAACACCATTTTTTTTTTAGGGACCACATCACATTTGAAGTCATTTTGAGGGGTCTATATGATAGAAAATAATGAAGTGTGACACCATTCTAAAAACTACACCCCTCAAGGTTCTCAAAACCACATTCAAGAAGTTTATTAACCCTTTACGTGCTTCACAGGAACTGAAACAATGTGGAAGAAAAAAATGAACATTTAACTTTTTTTTGCAAACATCTTAATTCAGAACCATTTTTTTTATTTTCACAAGTGTAAAAACAGAAATGTAACCATAAATTTTGTTATGCAATTTCTCCTGAATACGCCAATACCCCATATGTGGGGGTAAACCACTGTTAGGGCGCACCGCAGAACTTAGAAGTGAAGGAGCGCCGTTTGACTTTTTCAATGCAGAATTGGCTGGAATTGAGATCGGACACCATGTCACATTTAGAGAGCCCCTGATGTACCTAAACAGTGGAAACTCCCCACAAGTGACACCATTTTGGAAACTAGACCCCTTAAGGAACTTATCTAGATGTGTGGTGAGCACTTTGAACCCCCAAGTGCTTCACAGAAGTTATAACGTAGAGCCGTGAAAAAAAAAAAAATCGCATTTTTTCTACAAAAATGATATTTTTGCCCACAAATTTTTATTTTCACAAGGGTAACAGGAGAAATTAGACCACAAAAGTTGTTGTGCAATTTCTCCTGAGTACGCTGATACCCAATATGTGAGGGTAAACCACTGTTTGGGCGCACCGCAGAGCTTGGAAGAGAAGGAGTGCCATTTTACTTTTTCAATGTAGAATTGGCTGGAATTGAGATTGGACGCCATGTCGCGTTTGGAGAGCCCCTGATGTGCCTTAACAGTGGAAACCCCCCACAAGTGACACCATTTTGGAAACTAGACCCCTTAAGGAACTTGAAGACACAAAAGAGAATAGTAAAACCAAAAACACTCAGTTTGAAAAAATTATTGCAGTAATCCGCAAGTGCTAGTAAAAGATGTAAAAAACAGGGTATTTGGTTGATACGTTTTTTGCAAAAAATGTATACTAAGCTGCTCTACCAATCTTCACGGTATACCCTTATCAGAGCAGTCCTAACTAATGTATGCAATCCCTATCTGATGTATTAAAAACCTGATCATCTGTATATTACCTGTGTGAACAGGGTTCAGAGAGGAAAAATCCATGTGTGCATACAGAGTAGAACAGCTTTTGTGCAGATAGCCCAAGAGGAGTGGTGGGTAACTCCCCAGTCTTGTAGACACAAGAGAACAATTATGGAAACAGGAACACATGGGCTACTTGCACAGTGAACAAGTCTGTAGGATCATGTTCACACACCACCAAGAAACCTGAAGACACAAAAGAGAATAGTAAAACCAAAAACACTCAGTTTGAAAAAATTATTGCAGTAATCAGCAAGTGCTAGTAAAAGATGTAAAAAACAGGGTATTTGGTTGATACGTTTTTTGCAAAAAATGCATACTAAGCTGCTCTACCAATCTTCACGGTATACCCTTATCAGAGCAGTCCTAACTAATGTATGCAATCCCTATCTGATGTATTAAAAACCTGATCATCTGTATATTACCTGTGTGAACAGGGTTCAGAGAGGAAAAATCCATGTGTGCATACAGAGTAGAACAGCTTTTGTGCAGATAGCCCAAGAGGAGTGGTGGGTAACTCCCCAGTCTTGTAGACACAAGAGAACAATTATGGAAACAGGAACACATGGGCTACTTGCACAGTGAACAAGTCTGTAGGATCATGTTCACACACCACCAAGAAACCTGAAGACACAAAAGAGAATAGTAAAACCAAAAACACTCAGTTTGAAAAAATCATTGCAGTAATCCTTAAGGAACTTATCTAGATGTGTGGCGAGCACTTTGTACCCCCATGTGCTTCACAGAAGTTTATAACGTAGAGCCGTGAAAAAAAAAAATTGCATTTTTTCTACAAAAATGATCTTTTTGCCCACAAATTTTTATTTTCACAAGGGTAACAGGAGAAATTAGACCACTAAAGTTGTTGTGCAATTTCTCCTGAGTATGTCGATACCCAATATGTGGGGGTAAACCACTGTTTGGGCGCACCGCAGAGCTTGGAAGAGAAAGAGTGCCGTTTTACTTTTTCAATGTAGAATTGGCTGGAATTGAGATCGGACGCCATGTCGCGTTTGGAGAGCCCCTGATGTGCCTAAACAGTAGAAATCCCCCACAAGTGACCCCATTTTGGAAACTAGACCCCCCATGGAACTTATCTAGATGTGTGGTGAGAACCTTGAATGCCCAAGTGCTTCACAGAAGTTTATAATGCAGAGCCGGGAAAATAAAAAATATTTTTTTTTTCCACAAAAAAGATTTTTTAGCCACAAAATTTTTATTTTCACAAGGGTAACAAGAGAAATTGGACCCCAAAAGTTGTTGTCCAATTTGTCCTGAGTATGCTGGTACCCCATATGTGGGGGTAAACCACTGTTTGGGCGCACGGCAGAGCTCGGAAGGAAGGAGCGCCGTTTTGGAATGCAGACTTTGATAGAATGGTCTGCGGGTATTATGTTGCGCTTGCAGAGCCCCTGATGTACCTAACCAGTAGAAACCCTCCACAAGTGACCCCATTTTCTAAACTAGACCCCCAAGGAACTTATCTAGATGTGTGGTGAGAACTTTGAATGCCCAAGTGCTTCACAGAAGTTTAGAATGCAGAGTCGTGAAAATAAAAAATATTTTTTTTTCCACAAAAAAAGATATTGTAGCCCCCAAGTTTTTATTTTCACAAGGGTAACAGGAGAAATTGGACTGCAATAGTTGTTGTCCAATTTATCCCGAGTACGCTGATGCGCCATATGTGGGGGTAAACCACTGTTTGGGCGCACGGCAGAGCTCGGAAGGGAAGGAGCGCCTTTTTGGAATGCAGACTTTGATAGAATGGTCTGTGGGCATTATGTTGCGATTGCAGAGCCCCTGATGTACCTAAACTGTAGTAACCCCCCACAAGTGACCCCATTTTGGAAACTAGACCCCCAAGGAACTTATCTAGATGTGTGGTGAGAACTTTGAATGCCCAAGTGCTTCACAGAAGTTTAGAATGCAGAGTCGTGAAAATAAAAAATATTTTTTTTTTTCACAAAAAAGATTTTGTAGCCCCCAAGTTTTTATTTTCACAAGGGTAACAAGAGAAATTGGACCCCAGAAGTTGTTGTCCAATTTATCCCGAGTACGCTGATGCCCCATATGTGGGGGTAACCCACTGTTTGGGCGCACGGCAGAGCTCAGAAGGGAGGGAGCACCATTTGACTTTTTGAGCGCAAAATTGGCTGTCGTGTTTGGAGACCCCCTGATGTACCTAAACAGTGGAAACCCCCCAATTCTAGCTCCAACCCTAACCCCAACACACCCCTAACCCTAATCCCAACCTGATCCATAATCCTAATCACTAACCCTAACCATAATCACAACCCTTACCCCAAAATAACCCTAATGTCAACCCTAACCATAACCCTAATCAAAACCCTAAATCCAACACACCCCTAATCCTAATCTCAACCCTAACCTCAAACCTAACCCTAATCCCAATACACCCCTAATCACAACCCTAACCTTAACCCTAATCCCAAACCTAACCCTAATCCCAAGCGTAACCCTAATGCCAACCCTAACCCTAATACCAACCCTAATCCAAACCCTAACCCTAATCCCAGCTCTAACCCTAACTTTAGCCCCAACCCTAGCCCTAACTTTAGCCCCAACCCTAACCCTAGCCCTAGGGCTACTTTCACACTTGCGTCGTTTGGCATTCCGTCGCAATCCGTCGTTTTGGACAAGAAACGGATCCTGCAAATGTGCCCGCAGGATGCGTTTTTTGCCCATAGACTTGTATTGCCGACGGATCGTGACGGATGGCCACACGTCGCGTCCGTCGTGCACTGGATCAGTTGTGTTTTGGCGGAGCATCGGCACAAAAAAACGTTCAATGAAACGTTTTTTTGTACGTCGCATCCGCCATTTCTGACCGCGCATGCGTGGCCATAACTCCGCCCCCTCCTCCCCAGGACATAGATTGGGCAGTGGATGTGTTGAAAAACTACAGCTGCTGCCCACGTTGTGCACAATTTTCACAACGTGCGTCGGTATGTCGGGCTGACGCATTGCGACGGCCCCGTACCGACGTAAGTGTGAAAGAAGCCTAACCCTAAGTTTAGCCCCAACCCTAACCCTAAATTTAGCCCCAACCCTAACCCTAAATTTAGCCCCAACCCTAGCCCTAACCCTAGCCTTAACCCTACCCCTAACCCTACCCCTAACCCTAACCCTACCCCTAACCCTACCCCTACCCCTAACCCTACCCCTAACCCTACCCCTAACACTACCCCTAACCCTACCCCTAACCCTACCCCTACCCCTTACCCTACCCCTAACCCTACCCCTAACCCTACCCCTAACCCTACCCCTAACCCTAATTTTAGCCCCAACTGCTGTTCTCCTGCCGGCCGGCAGATGGAGACAGATGGCGGGCGCACTGGGCATGCGTCCGCCATGTTCTGCTGCCGGCGGCCAGGAGGAGCAGCAAGAGGATCCAGGGACCTAGGTGAGTATGCTAGGGTCCCCGAATCCCCCTATTTCTCTGTCCTCTGATGTGCGATCACATCAGAGGACAGAGAATTACACTTTACTTTTTTTTTTTTTTTTGTGGTCGCCGGTAAACAGATAATTACCGGCAATCGCAAAACAGGGGTCGGTAATACCGACCCCAATCATGCTCTTTGGGGTCTCGGCTACCCCCGGCAGCCGAGACCCCAAAGATTCTCCCGGTGTCGGCCGGCGGGCGCACTGCGCATGCACCCGCCATTTTGAAGATGGCGGCGCCCACCGGGAGACACGAGGAGCATCGGGGGAGCTAGGTGAGTTTTGGGGGGCCACCTGGGACCCCTTTTCTCTGTCCTCCGATGTGCGATCACATCGGAGGACAGAGAAATTAAAAAGAGATCGCTTTTTTTTTTTTTTTGCGATCGCCGGTAAACGGTTAATTACCGGCGATCGCAAATGTGGGGTGGGTTAAAAAACCCCCGAATCATGTTCTCTGGGGTCTCGGCTACCCTCGGCAGCCGAGACCCCGGAGAAAATCGGCCTCTGGGGGGCACTATGGACTTTTTCCACAGCACCGTTAATTAACGGCGCTGTGGTTTAAGTACCCTTAGCGGCCGCCGTTAAAAGGCGTATCGGCGGTCGCTAAGGGGTTAAAGGTGTCAGGATTTACTGCATGGTCTGTTAGGGCATTCAGACATGTTTCTCACTGTTAGTGTCTCTTCCTTCCGTGCACACGTTCCTGGGTTTGAGTATAGAAATACAGTACACACCATTGCTTTTCTTGTGAAATTCTCAATAAGTTTGATGTGTCACATGACCCTCTTCCCATTGAAAAAAATAAAGTTGGATCCAAAATGGCTGACTTCAAAATGACCTCTATGGTCACCACTAGGGTTGAGCGACTTTTACTTTTTTAGGGTCGAGTTGGGTTTCGCGAAACCCGACTATCTCAAAAGTCGAGTCAAGTGAAATCGGCCGATTATGGCGAAAAGTCGGGGATCGACCGAAACACGAAACCCAATGCAAAGTCAATGGGTAATTTTTTTTTCTCTCTCTCTCTCTCTCTCTCTCTCTCACTCTCTCTCTCTCTCCTCCGTCCCTGAACAGAAAAGCTGGTGTTACACATTGCAAATCGCTACAGCGCACAAGCGACAAGATGGCGATAGGCGTCCACGCCCCTAAGACCTATGTCATCACTCTGCCCACGCTCCTTCATTGGCTGAAAAAATGGCACCAAGTGCATCATACGAAACGCGACTTTGGGGCGAAGATCGCCGACCGCATGGCCGATCCCACACTAGGATCGGGTCGGGTTTCATGAAACCTGACTTTGCCAAAAGTCGGCGACTTTTGAATTTGTCCGATCCATTTCGCTCAAGCCTAGTCACCACCCATCTTGAAAAGCTTTCCCTTTCCCATATACTAATGTGCCACAAACAGGAAGTTGATATCACCAACCATTCCCATTTTATTTAGGCGTATCCATATAAATCGCCCACTCTATATAGATTTGTAGAGATTTTTTATGCGGTGGAAGAAATTTCTCCTGCCCAACAAGAAGTTCCCAGCCTTTCCTCAGTGATTGTAAAATTGTCGTCAGTTTTCTGTCCCACTGCCTTACTTTATGTTAGCATGGTGTGTGGGGCTTTTACATGTCGGTACTGAATTGTATGTGCTGTTGAAATCCTGTGCTCAGTAAAATAATTACATGATGGACAAAGTTAATTTATATCATGAAAATATCTTGCTGTAAAAAAACCCAAACCATAAGGGTAAGCTGGCAGACACATTATAAGCCAACGGGATCCATTGAGAAAGCTGATCTGTTATATTATTTATGGCTTCATTAGTAATGAAGTCATGATGCTAATGTGAACAGAGCCTAAGATTTTGATCATTTGAGTATAAAACAAAGTATAACTATAAAGAAATTAAACTAAATTTTGTATTAAATGGGTTGTATAGAGCTTTGATTTGAGTGGTCTACCCTTAGGATAGGCCGACAATATCAGTTCAATGGCTGTCCAACTCCTCATGCCCTGGCAATAACCTGATTGTAGGGGATGCGATATTCTCGTATACTGAAGTACAAGTCTCAATTACCAAAAAATGTGCAGGGCTGCTCCCTGCCTAGTCATCCAATATTCCCTTTGGATTTTCTAGCCACTGGTCTTCAGATCTTTCAGTGACTACTAGCTATTGTATCATTGATGTGTGTCATGGCCCACATGACTACGTGAGGCACAGTCAGTGACATCAGGCCTAGTTGGTGGTCACGTAGGACATGATGCATATCAATTGTGGCCTCATCCGATGTGAAGACAGGAGGCCTAGTCAATGCTGGAATCAAACAAAATTGATTGTATATGAGTTAGCGACTCTAGGTAGGCACCTGTTCACACCTAGTTCATGTTTGGATGTGACGGTCAGTTTTTTGATTTGTAGTCAATGCTGGAAAACCCAAAGACCAGAGGCAGGAATATCCAAAGACCAGTGGCAAAAAAAAGATTTTAAACAAAGACCAGGTGAGGATCTGCGGCAGCAGAATAAATATAATGAAGGACAGGTAAATATAATCTTTACTGTTTTTTTTAAACTCTTCCCTTTCTTTAATTGTCACTTTCATTTTGTAATCAAATCTTAATTTTTGGCCTATTTAGACTAAAGACCCTGAAACAAATTTTCACAAAATATACTCATCTTCTCTAGTAGTGTCCTGATAATTGTTTCTCAGGCACTGAACTTTACATTTTCTTGTAGCTGCACCCCCTTTAATCCATTGATCGATGAGACAGACCCCTAATGATCGTATATTGATTATTTAGCTATCAATTAAATATACAGGAAAACTCCATTAAAATCCACAATTTTGGGCTTTGCACAGCAACTTTATGAACAAGGGATTCTGGAAAGCCTGAAACGCGTCATCATTGCCCGTAGAAACCAATGGAATGCCACTTCTCATTTTTCTAGTACCGCTTGTTATAAGAAGACATCTGGCAGCCGAAAGCAACAGCATTTTTTGCTTTCATTCCATTTCTTATTTTCTACAGAAATACATTCATTGCCATTTTCTTTGTCTATTTGGTCCTAGGCTTTTGTGAATATTCAGTTCTGTCTTATGTTTACTGCAAACATTTCCAATTCCCTCACTACTACAGGCAATTTGTGCCTTTGTGGCAGATATCAAAGAAGGGCTCTCCCCACTGACTGCCCACTGACTGGAAGGATGCAAGGAATCTCATGAGCTGGTTTTATCTTTCTGTAGCCTGTAAGTATCTAGTTATTATATAAGAAAGTCAATAATCAATCGTCTTTGAAGAAAAAGGGCTTTGCTGTTCACATGAGTTTGGGCTGACGAGTGCCTATATGCTTTATGTTATGTAACAGAAACCTGAATGATCATTATGGCTTCTCATATAGAGCAAATGTGGAATAACAACTGAAGGCATTTTATCAATGGAACGTAATATATTATATGTCCGCATCCCTGCCATGAAAGAGCAGCAACGTAGTAAATCAGACAATTGAAGGCAATGAGAAGTGACATGTTGACATAAAAGTGAATGAGCTTAACACTTGAGTGTCAGAAAGCTGATATATAATATTGTATAAAGAATCCATAAGACAAGGGAGGGATTTATTTAAAAAAAAGTTACATAGAGGAGATACTTACAGTAACCAATAAAATTGCAGTTATAATAATAATAATCTTTATTTATATAGCGCCAACATATTCCGCAGAGCTTTACAGTTAAACAGTCATAAGTAACAATGTTAACAATAATATAATGATTAAAGCAACATAAGACGACCCTGCTCGTGAGAGCTTAGAATCAACAATGAGGTGGGGGAGATACAAAGTACAGGTGTGTAGTTACAATGATGTATTTACAATGATGGTCCAGCCATCTTGAGGGATAGGTGGAGATAGTGAATGGGCTACACACGCACACTTACACATAAAATGACTTAGATTAGTGAACGTGATAGGCCGCTCTGAACGAGTGTGTTTTGAGGGTGCGCCTAAAACTGTGCAAGTTGTGGTTGGTCCTAATATCTTGGGTTAGAGCATTCCAGAGGATTGGCGCAGCACAGGAGAAGTCTTGTAGTCGGGAGTGGGAGGTACGGATAAGTGCAGAGGTTAGTCGAAAATCGTTTACAGAGCGCAGCGATCGGCTAGGCCAAAAGACAGAAATGAGAAATAGGACATTATCATTGAAGAGCTTTGTGGGTGAGAACAAGTACTTTGAATTGGATCCTATAATGAATGGGCAGCCAGTGTAACGACTGGCGAAGAACGGACGCGTCCAAGTAATGATTAGCCAGGTGGATGACCCCGGCTGCTGCATTAAGGAGACACAGATGCCAGATACCCACATTGTCTAAATACCATGCATGAAATATGCAAAACAAGGCCTCAACAAAAAGGAGGGCAAAAAGAAACCAACTCCATGTACTATCTAGAAAAATTAGGAGAAAAAGGAGTACTTTAGGTTTAAAAGAGTATATTATTGTGAAAGTATAATAAAGTGTAACACATAATAAAAATTACAAAAGGATGACAAGAAAGATAATGAGTGTCATACACCCCACATGGATACCAGTGTCACATGAATCAGGAAGGCATACCATAGTTAAAGTGCAACAATGTAGTCTTTTTAGGTAAATGCCTATACGATGGCAATTCCCTGCAGCTAACACCAAATAGAGTGGGTAGAGTGCAAACCCAATGAGACCATGTGATCATCAAAGCAAGTAGCTAAAAAATAGCGCTTACCAGCAGCTGACACCGGAATAGGGTGGATGGCACAAAAGAAATCCAACAGAGCTCCCCTGTTGCATTAAGGATAGACTGGAGAGGGGAAAGTCGAGTAACGGGGAGGCCAATTAATACAGCATTACAGTAGTCCAGGCGGGAGTGGATCAGGGCGACAGTGAGGGTTTTTGTTGTTTCCATGATGAGAAAAGGGCGGATATGGAAAGCTATTTTGATACTGACTGCTAGGGGCTTCTCTTCTGTATTTCTTTTGCATTAGTTTTAATCAGTGTTGACCATTGTCTTTTATTTAATCTGTTTTTCATTATATAGGACATTATCATTATAATAATATTGCATTTTCACAATCATGAGAGAACCTAAATTACAAAAAAATCATACTCATATCATACAATGTACATATATTGTATTATTATTATTATTATTTAGAGATGTAACCGACCACTTTTTGCCGATAAGCATCTTCATGCAATTGTCCATCAAAGTGAAGTTCCTGGAATTAGTTTGTATTGGCGCCTGTTATTACGCAAGTACAAATGAAGATGCCAGTGCTGATTCTTCTGTGTCAGCTCCCTGCTAGACATGCAGTGAGATGATGTAAGCTGGTCTCATTGCAGACATCATCAGAGCCCCGCAGAGGAGGGACGATGTAGGACCGGCAGCCAGGACACAGTAAGTGCTCGTAGAACAAAAGAAATGGCCTTATTATAGACTAGATGGCAGCCCGATTCTAAAGAATCGGGAGTCTAGAATCCATATATACTTGAAATTCGGCAGGAGCTTGAAGAGCAACGTCACTGGGCCCGCCTCCACGCAGTAGAAACTTGCTGTGAGGTAAAAATTCAAAAATCACACCAAAATGGCGGGCGGAGTGTGTCACAGTACGGCACGTTTCTGATTGGTCGCTCGCAGCAGGCGGCAACCAATCAGACACTGGACACTGTTGACGTCACTTATCTCCGGACATTAGCTCCGGACATTAGCTCCGGACATTAGCTCCGGACATTAGCTCCGACATTATCTCCGCACATTAGCTCCGGACATTAGCTCCGGACATTAGCTCCGGACAAAGCCACGGAAGTTGGCACAAATTGCAGGAAGTAGTATTCTAGGCAATTAATCTCCGGACATTAGCTCCGGACATTAGCTCCGGACATTAGCTCCAGACATTAGCTCTGGACAAAGCCACGGAAGTTGGCACAATTTGCAGGAAGTAGTATTCTAGGCAATTATATATTAGATGAAGGGGCTTAACATGGAGAGAGGCCAGCATGGGGGTAGTGGACTTAATATAGAGATGGGGAAATATAGCTAGGGTTAGTTTAGCTCTTAATGAAGATGGGGCAGTAAAGGGAGAGGGGGTGGGCGCAATATGAAGATTGGGCAGTATAGGTGGCTCAGTATGGAGATTGGGCAGTATGAGGGAGTTTCTTTTTAGATAGGGCAGTATGGGGCCTGTGTTTAGAGACGGGACAGTATAGGGGACTCTGTGTGGAGATGGGCAGTATAATGTGCCTCAACATAGAGATGGGGCACTATAGGTGGTTCTGTATGGAGATGGGGCAGTCTAGGGGATGTAATATGGAGATGGGACAGTATAGGGACTCTATATAGAGATGGGGCAGTATTTGGGTCTCTGTGTGGCAATTAGGCAACATAAAAGGGCTCTCTATGGAGACGTGGAAGTATAGAGGAACTCTGTATGAAGAGGGGCCAACATAGGGGAGCTCTATATGGAGATGGAGCAGTGTTTGGGTCTCAGTGTGGAAATGGGGCAGTATAGGAGATGTCAATGTCGAGATGGGGGTCATATAGGATGGCTTAATATCGAAATGGGGCAGTAGAGGGGGTTTCTATGTAGATATTGGGCAGTATAGAAGGGCTAATGTATTTACTAATGTTCAATAAACTGCAGACTTCAAGATACAGTCTTGTTTTGGACTTCAGTAGATCTGTTTAGCTGCCTGTCAGACTATGCACACACCTCGGGGTACCGTGTATCGAGAACAGAACAGTCCGAACTCACCTGACTCTCCCATAAACTGGAGCGCTTGCTTTACTGAGCTCTTCTGTGTAATCTATGAGAGCTCCCGCCAGCCGTCAGACATCTCTTTTGGTGGCTTATCTGTTAGACAACAAAATGATCTGCAGTCAGACAACGGACACGCCAGATCCTTATCTCCCTCAACAATCATCAGTCAGAGGCACCCATACATATTAGAAGGTCAGCTGAACTCGTCAATTTTGGTTGGTTAGGCCAATATTAATCTAATATGTGTGGGTGCCTGCCTTAAGTACTATGTAAAGGCAGGCACACAATGTCTTTAGGCGTCTGCAAAGCGAAATAGTTTTTTAGGTGGAAGACTCTCCAGGTTAGGCTGGTGTCTCTCACATCAATACCCAGCACTAGAGTTGAGCGACCTTGACCTTTTTAGAGTCGAGCCGGGTTTCGCGAAACCCGACTATCTCAAAAGTCCGGTCGAGTGAAATCGGCCGATTATGACGTAAAGTCGGGATCGACCGAAACACGAAACCCAATGCAAGTCAATGGGGCAGCATAGTCGGCAGTGAGTGGGGGCCAGGAAAACACCTAGAGTGCCCATTTTAATGTCAAAACCATCCATTCTTCTTAATGAAGCTTGTCAAGCGTAATTTACCTTATAATAATTGGAAGGCATTTGAAATTGGGGGTCATTTGGCTAAAGTTGTGGTGGGTAGGGCTGGTTCAAGTAATTAGTGGGCCCAGGAAATCTGGACCACGTCACGGCAGTGGAGCAGGGAGAGGTAAGTATTTCAACTTTGCAAGTGCTGTGAACCTGAGCAAGCAGGGGGGGCCCACTCGTTGGCATTGGCACTGGCACAGGGCCCCTCAAAGTACAGCGGTGTGTTTGCACGGCGGGGGCGCCTCCCACCGGCAGCAACACTTTTGCGTACCATGAGAGGCCCTGTGCCAGTGACGTCGCCAACTAGTATTCCTCCCCTCACCTGATGAAGGAACCCGCACTTTCATCTGCACCTTCCTGTTTGTCCCCGTGTAAGGTGGTATGGTATGCGGGAAGGGGGACCTGACTTTCAGCAGGGTCACAATCTTGCAGTGTAGCGTGCACGGGAAATGTTGCGTTATGGGTCAATGTACCAGCAGACTCATCTATCACTGGCTGGGCAATGGGCAGGATGAGGAGGAAACACAGATATAGGCCCAAAGAATAAAGTGGGCTAAATGCAGTTCAAAATTGGTAACACAGGACTAATCAGGGGGCATTGCAGTGGAGGACAACTGGAATGAGAGGCTGACACAGAGAGTAGGCCCAAATCAGTAAGTAGTCGAAATGCAGTTCAAAATTGGCAACAGTAGTAAACAGGCGGCACAGCTTTGTTCAGTGGAGGAGAACAGCAAGGAGTGGCAGACACCGATAGTAGGCCCCAACCCAACTAGTAGGCCAAATGCAGTCTAACATTAACAACTACTTAACGAGCGCCTGAAAACGGAATTTCAGGACAGGAAACCAGGAGAACAGCAAGGAGCGGCAGACAGCGATAGTAGGCCCCAAACCAACTAGTACGCCAAATGCAGTTGTTCCGTTTAACCACAATTTAATGAGAGCCTGAAGATAGAAGTTCAGGAAAGGCAACCTGGAGAACACTTTGGAGTGTAACACACCATCTCTCTACACCCCATACCCAATTTGTAGGCCTAATGCAGCGTAGTTTCCAACAACTACTAAACGAGAGCCGGAAGATCGAAGCAATGGAGAGGAAACCTGGGGAACACCTTGGAGTGTAACACACCATCTCTCTACACCCCATACCCAATTTGTAGGCCTAATGCAGCGTAGTTTCCAACAACTACTAAACGAGAGCCGGAAGATCGAAGCAATGGAGAGGAAACCTGGGGAACACCTTGGAGTGGAACACACCATCTCTCTACAGTGGAACACACCATCTCTCTACACCCCATACCCAATTTGTAGGCCTAATGCAGCGTAGTTTCCAACAACTACTAAACGAGAGCCGGAAGATCGAAGCTCAGGAAAGGCAACCTGGGGAACACCTTGGAGTGGAACACACCATCTCTCTACACCCCATACCCAATTTGTAGGCCCAGTGCAGCGTAGTTTCCAACAAATACTAAACGAGAGCCGGAAGATCGAAGCTCAGGAAAGGCAACCTGGGGAACACCTTGGAGTGTAACAAACCCTCTCTCTACACCACGGAAGGGCTGATTCTTAGGAAGGAAGGCTGTCGGAAAGAAGCAGGGCGCGTCCGAGGGTGATTATATTCTTATTAGGTATATACTCACCCTCGGACGCGCCCTGCTTCTTTATTTGTAATGAATGTTTATTTGCAATGTGGTTTTGACTTACTCTATTTTTTTGGTAAATAATGATTTTATTATTTTCATTGTTTTGCATCTTCTTGGCAATAATATAAAGAAGACGCGACAGGACAACACTCGGTGGATGCCATATCTGTGTTTAAAATTGAAAAAACCTTTCAGTTAACTACTTGCAGGAGAAAGTTATTGTAGCTGGTGGCCATTTTTAGTACTGTACCAGATTTTTGTTGTATGTGTTTGTTTTTAATGTTAAAATGTCTGCATTTGATATCTCTCAAGTATTTTCTTTTTTATAAGCAAAATACTTATTTTTATATTTTCTGATGTTGGTTCCAGGGGTACACGGGCAGCAGTGGTGTGGTCAGTGGAGGCCTAGTGGAAGGAGTGACCGCAGACAGGCATCGAAGGCCTAAAATAATAACACATGGCTGTAGGCAATTTTAAATTGGTTCCAGGGGTACACGGGCAGCAGTGGTGTGGTCAGTGGAGGCCTAGTGGAAGGAGTGACCGCAGACAGGCATCGAAGGCCTAAAATAATAACACATGGCTGTAGGCAATTTTAAATTGGTTCCAGGGGTACACGGGCAGCAGTGGTGTGGTCAGTGGAGGCCTAGTGGAAGGAGTCACCGCAGACAGGCATCGAAGGCCTAAAATAATAACACATGGCTGTAGGCAATTTTAAATTGGTTACAGGGGTACACGGGCAGCAGTGGTGTGGTCAGTGGAGGCCTAGTGGAAGGAGTGACCGCAGACAGGCATCGAAGGCCTAAAATAATAACACATGGCTGTAGGCAATTTTAAATTGGTTACAGGGGTACACGGGCAGCAGTGGTGTGGTCAGTGGAGGCCTAGTGGAAGGAGTCACCGCAGACAGGCATCGAAGGCCTAAAATAATAACACATGGCTGTAGGCAATTTTAAATTGGTTCCAGGGGTACACGGGCAGCAGTGGTGTGGTCAGTGGAGGCCTAGTGGAAGGAGTGACCGCAGACAGGCATCGAAGGCCTAAAATAATAACACATGGCTGTAGGCAATTTTAAATTGGTTCCAGGGGTACACGGGCAGCAGTGGTGTGGTCAGTGGAGGCCTAGTGGAAGGAGTGACCGCAGACAGGCATCGAAGGCCTAAAATAATAACACATGGCTGTAGGCAATTTTAAATTGGTTCCAGGGGTACACGGGCAGCAGTGGTGTGGTCAGTGGAGGCCTAGTGGAAGGAGTCACCGCAGACAGGCATCGAAGGCCTAAAATAATAACACATGGCTGTAGGCAATTTTAAATTGGTTCCAGGGGTACACGGGCAGCAGTGGTGTGGTCAGTGGAGGCCTAGTGGAAGGAGTGACCGCAGACAGGCATCAAAGGCCTAAAATAATAACACATGGCTGTAGGCAATTTTAAATTGGTTCCAGGGGTACACGGGCAGCAGTGGTGTGGTCAGTGGAGGCCTAGTGGAAGGAGTGACCGCAGACAGGCATCGAAGGCCTAAAATAATAACACATGGCTGTAGGCAATTTTAAATTGGTTACAGGGGTACACGGGCAGCAGTGGTGTGGTCAGTGGAGGCCTAGTGGAAGGAGTGACCGCAGACAGGCATCGAAGGCCTAAAATAATAACACATGGCTGTAGGCAATTTTAAATTGGTTCCAGGGGTACACGGGCAGCAGTGGTGTGGTCAGTGGAGGCCTAGTGGAAGGAGTGACCGCAGACAGGCATCGAAGGCCTAAAATAATAACACATGGCTGTAGGCAATTTTAAATTGGTTACAGGGGTACACGGGCAGCAGTGGTGTGGTCAGTGGAGGCCTAGTGGAAGGAGTGACCGCAGACAGGCATCGAAGGCCTAAAATAATAACACATGGCTGTAGGCAATTTTAAATTGGTTCCAGGGGTACACGGGCAGCAGTGGTGTGGTCAGTGGAGGCCTAGTGGAAGGAGTGACCACAGACAGGCATCGAAGGCCTAAAATAATAACACATGGCTGTAGGCAATTTTAAATTGGTTCCAGGGGTACACGGGCAGCAGTGGTGTGGTCAGTGGAGGCCTAGTGGAAGGAGTCACCGCAGACAGGCATCGAAGGCCTAAAATAATAACACATGGCTGTAGGCAATTTTAAATTGGTTCCAGGGGTACACGGGCAGCAGTGGTGTGGTCAGTGGAGGCCTAGTGGAAGGAGTCACCGCAGACAGGCATCGAAGGCCTAAAATAATAACACATAGTAACATAGTAACATAGTAACATAGTTAGTAAGGCCGAAAAAAGACATTTGTCCATCCAGTTCAGCCTATATTCCATCATAATAAATACCCAGATCTACATGGCTGTAGGCAATTTTAAATTGGTTACAGGGGTACACGGGCAGCAGTGGTGTGGTCAGTGGAGGCCTAGTGGAAGGAGTGACCGCAGACAGGCATCGAAGGCCTAAAATAATAACACATGGCTGTAGGCAATTTTAAATTGGTTCCAGGGGTACACGGGCAGCAGTGGTGTGGTCAGTGGAGGCCTAGTGGAAGGAGTCACCGCAGACAGGCATCGAAGGCCTAAAATAATAACACATGGCTGTAGGCAATTTTAAATTGGTTCCAGGGGTACACGGGCAGCTGTGGTGTGGTCAGTGGAGGCCTAGTGGAAGGAGTCACCGCAGACAGGCATCGAAGGCCTAAAATAATAACACATGGCTGTAGGCAATTTTAAATTGGTTACAGGGGTACACGGGCAGCAGTGGTGTGGTCAGTGGAGGCCTAGTGGAAGGAGTGACCACAGACAGGCATCGAAGGCCTAACATAACAAAAATGTCAATACAATGGTATTGTCAGTGGCAGGCATTGAAGGATGTCAGCGCATAGACTAAACATTGGTGGAGCTGTGAGATAATTTTGCAAGTGGTAGAGCACTGTTTGAGCTGGGGTGAAGGAAACTGTCTTGTGGCCGGCGGTACAGGCCCAGGGCCCCTCATATTACAACGGTGTGTCTGACGTTGGGTGCGCACCACCACCGCCAGAGACACTTTATTGTACTAGGAGGGACCCAGTGGCAGTGCCGTCGACCAAAAGCGGGCTCACCCACCTCTTCAGACAAACTACACTCTCACGGGTGCTGTCGCCAAGTGTCGATACCACGGCCCCGTGTGGGGAGTTTGGCCATTTAGTGAGGTGTAAACAAGTCGTATGCTGGACAATCAGGTGCAGAAAATTACGAGATTGGAAAAGGCATTCAGAATAGTCCACAGGCAAGACCTTTTCATAGGAAAGCTAGGTGTCAGCCGGGCAAGGTGGGGCAAAAGATTTCGAAATCCAGTTGTGGTTCATTTTAATGAAGGTTAGATCATCTACATTTTGGGTAGCCAGACGAGTCCTTTTTTCTGTTAGTATTGAACCTGCAGCACTGAATACTCTTTCTGATAGGACACTAGCTGCCGGGCAAGCAAGCTCCTGCAATGCATATTCTGCCAATTCTGGCCAGGTGTCTAATTTTGATGCCCAGTAATCAAATGGGAATGACGGCTGAGGGAGAACATCGATAAGGGATGAAAAATAGTTTGTAACCATACTGGACAAATGTTGTCTCCTGTCACTTTGAATTGATGCTGCAGTACCTGTCCTGTCTGCGGTCATAGCAAAATCACTCCACAACCTGGTCAGAAAACCCCTCTGGCCAACACCACTTCTGATTTCTGCCCCTCTAACTCCTCTGGTCTGCTGGCCCCTGCAGCTCGTGTGAGAACGATCACGGGCGCTGTGTGCAGGGAATGCCAGAAGCAAACGGTCAACAAGAGTTGATTGTTTGGTTGCTAATATTAGTTCCAAGTTCTCATGTGGCATTATATTTTGCAATTTGCCTTTATAGCGAGGATCAAGGAGGCAGGCCAACCAGTAATCGTCATCATTCATCATTTTAGTTATGCGTGTGTCCCTTTTGAGGATACGTAAGGCATAATCCGCCATGTGGGCCAAAGTTCCAGTTCTCAAATCTGCGGTTGTGCTTGGTTGAGGGGCCGTTTCAGGGAAATCCACGTCACTTGTGTCCCTCAAAAAACCAGAACCCGGCCTTGCCGCGCCACCAATTTCCAGTGGCCCCGGAAAAGCTTCCTCATTAAAAATATAATCATCCCCATCATCCTCCTCGTCCTCCTCGTCCTCCTCCTCCTCTTCGCCCGCTACCTCGTCCTGTACACTGCCCTGGCCAGACAATGGCTGACTGTCATCAAGGCTTTCCTCTTCCTCAGCTGCAGACGCCTGATCCTTTATGTGCGTCAAACTTTGCATCAGCAGACGCATTAGGGGGATGCTCATGCTTATTATGGCGTTGTCTGCACTAACCAGCCGTGTGCATTCCTCAAAACACTGAAGGACTTGACACATGTCTTGAATCTTCGACCACTGCATACCTGACAACTTCATGTCTGCCATCCTACTGCCTGCCCGTGTATGTGTATCCTCCCACAAAAACATAACAGCCCGCCTCTGTTCACACAGTCTCTGAAGCATGTGCAGTGTTGAGTTCCACCTTGTTGCAACGTCTATGATTAGGCGATGCTGGGGAAGGTTCAAAGAACGCTGATAGGTCTGCATACGGCTGGAGTGTACGGGCGAACGGCGGATATGTGAGCAAAGTCCACGCACTTTGAGGAGCAGGTCGGATAACCCCGGATAACTTTTCAGGAAGCACTGCACCACCAAGTTTAAGGTGTGAGCCAGGCAAGGAATGTGTTTCAGTTGGGAAAGGGAGATGGCAGCCATGAAATTCCTTCCGTTATCACTCACTACCTTGCCTGCCTCAAGATCTACAGTGCCCAGCCACGACTGCGTTTCTTTCTGCAAGAACTCGGACAGAACTTCCGCGGTGTGTCTGTTGTCGCCCAAACACTTCATAGCCAATACAGCCTGCTGACGTTTGCCAGTAGCTGCCCCATAATGGGAGACCTGGTGTGCAACAGTGGCAGCTGCGGATGGAGTGGTTGTGCAACTGCGGTCTGTGGACGAGCTCTCGCTTCTGCAGGAGGACGAAGAGGAGGAGGAGGGGGTGCGAACGGCTACAGCCAACTGTTTCCTAGACCGTGGGCTAGGCAGAACTGTCCCAAACTTGCTGTCCCCTGTGGACCCTGCATCCACCACATTTACCCAGTGTGCCGTGATGGACACGTAACGTACCTGGCCATGCCTACTGGTCCATGCATCTGTTGTCAGGTGCACCTTTGTGCTCACAGATTGCCTGAGTGCATGGACGATGCGCTCTTTAACATGCTGGTGGAGGCCTGGGATGGCTTTTCTGGAAAAAAAGTGTCGACTGGGTAGCTCGTAGCGTGGTACAGCGTAGTCCATCAGGGCTTTGAAAGCTTCGCTTTCAACTAACCGGTAGGGCATCATCTCTAACGAGATTAGTCTAGCTATGTGTGCGTTCAAACCCTGTGTACGTGGATGCGAGGCTAAGTACTTCCTTTTTCTAACCATAGTCTCATGTAGGGTGAGCTGGACTGGAGAGCTGGAGATCGTGGAACTAGCGGGGGTGCCGGTGGACATGGCAGACTGAGAGACGGTGGGAGATGGTATTGTTGCCACCGGTGCCCTATATGCAGTGTTTCCTACTACGAAACTGGTGATTCCCTGACCCTGACTGCTTTGGCCTGGCAAAGAAACCTGCACAGATACTGCAGGTGGTGCGGAAAGTGGTGGCCCTACACTGCCGGAAGGGATGTTGCGTTGCTGACTAGCTTCATTGGCCGAGGGTGCTACAACCTTAAGGGATGTTTGGTAGTTAGTCCAGGCTTGCAAATGCATGGTGGTTAAATGTCTATGCATGCAACTTGTATTGAGACTTTTCAGATTCTGTCCTCTGCTTAAGGTAGTTGAACATTTTTGACAGATGACTTTGCGCTGATCAATTGGATGTTGTTTAAAAAAATGCCAGACTGCACTCTTTCTAGCATCGGATACCTTTTCAGGCATTGCAGACTAAGCTTTAACCGGATGGCCACGCTGTCCTCCAACAGGTTTTGGCTTTGCCACGCGTTTTGGGCAAGATACGGGCCCGGCAGATGGAACCTGTTGCGATGTTGATGCCTGCTGCGGCCCCTCCTCCTCCGCTTCAGAACTGCTGCAGCCTGCACCCTGTTCCCCCAATGGCTGCCAATCGGGGTCAAGAACTGGGTCATCTATTACCTCTTCTTGTAGCTCGTGTGCAACTTCGTCTGTGTCACCGTGTCGGTCGGTGGTATAGCGTTCGTGATGGGGCAACATAGTCTCATCAGGGTCTGATTCTTGATCAGCACCCTGCGAGGGCAATGTTGTGGTCTGAGTCAAAGGACCAGCATAGTAGTCTGGCTGTGGCTGTGCATCAGTGCACTCCATGTCAGATTCAACTTGTAATGGGCATGGACTGTTAACTGCTTCACTTTCTAAGCCAGGGACGGTATGTGTAAAGAGCTCCATGGAGTAACCCGTTGTGTCGCCTGCTGCATTCTTCTCTGTTGTTGTTTTTGCTGAAGAGGACAAGGAAGCGACTTGTCCCTGACCGTGAACATCCACTAATGACGCGCTGCTTTGACATTTACCAGTTTCACGAGAGGAGGCAAAAGAGCTAGAGGCTGAGTCAGCAAGATAAGCCAAAACTTGCTCTTGCTGCTCCGGCTTTAAAAGCGGTTTTCCTACTCCCAGAAAAGGGAGCGTTCGAGGCCTTGTGTAGCCAGACGACGAACCTGGCTCCACAGCTCCAGACTTAGGTGCAATATTTTTTTTCCCACGACCAGCTGATGCTCCACCACTACCACTACCCTCATTACCAGCTGACAATGAACGCCCCCGGCCACGACCTCTTCCACCATACTTCCTCATTGTTTTAAAAACGTAAACAAACTAACAGTATTTGTTGCTGTCACACAAATTACACGGTGAGCTATAACTTCAGTATGATTTAGCTACCCCTTTACAGGTGAGTGAGACCACAACGAAAATCAGGCACAATGTTACACACTCTGTTGTTGGTGGCAACAAATGAGAGAGATGCCACACACGCAGGACTGTCACTGAAGCACAAATGTAAATATTAATCTCCCACTGATTTGATTTTTTTTTTTTTTTAAGGGAGACTTTAGGAAAAAAAAATAATAGAATAAAATGATTTTTTCAGGAAGAATTTAGAAACCAAATAAAATAAAATGATTTTTTCAGGGAGAATTTAGAAAACAAATAAAACAAAAAAAGGCTTTCTATGGCCCACTGAGTGAGAGATGACGCACACAGGAGTCAGGAGTGGCACACAAGCCCAGAGGCCAATATTTATCTCCCACTGATTGATGTAGTGATTTTTTCAGGTAGATTTTGGAACCCAAATCAAGCTAAAAAAAATAATAGGCTTTCTACGGCCCACAATTGGAGAGAGAGAGAGAGATGGCACACCCAGGAGTCAAGACTGGCACACAAGCAGAAAGGGCAATATTAATCTCCCACTGATTTGTTTTTTTTTTGGTTTTTTTTCAGGGAGACTTTAGGAAAAAAAAAATAGAATAAAATGATTTTTTCGGGAAGAATTTAGAAACCAAATAAAATAAAATGATTTTTTCAGGGAGAATTTAGAAAACAAATAAAACAAAAAAAGGCTTTCTATGGCCCACTGAGTGAGAGATGACGCACACAGGAGTCAGGAGTGGCACACAAGCCCAGAGGCCAATATTTATCTCCCACTGATTGATGTAGTGATTTTTTCAGGAAGATTTTGGAACCCAAATCAAGCTAAAAAAATAATAGGCTTTCTATGGCCCACAATTGGAGAGAGAGAGAGAGATGGCACACCCAGGAGTCAAGACTGGCACACAAGCAGAAAGGGCAATATTAATCTCCCACTGATTTGTTTTTTTTTTTTTTTTTTCAGGGAGACTTTAGGAAAAAAAAAAATAGAATAAAATGATTTTTTCAGGAAGAATTTAGAAACCAAAGAAAATAAAATGATTTTTTTCAGGGATAATTTAGAAAACAAATAAAACAAAAAAAGGCTTTCTATGGCCCACTGAGTGAGAGATGACGCACACAGGAGTCAGGAGTGGCACACAAGCCCAGAGGCCAATATTTATCTCCCACTGATTGATGTAGTGATTTTTTCAGGTAGATTTTGGAACCCAAATCAAGCTAAAAGAATAATAGGCTTTATATGGCCCACAATTGGAGAGAGAGAGAGAGATGGCACACCCAGGAGTCAAGACTGGCACACAAGCAGAAAGGGCAATATTAATCTCCCACTGATTTGTTTTTTTTTGTTGTTTTTTTTCAGGGAGACTTTAGGAAAAAAAAAATAGAATAAAATGATTTTTTCAGGAAGAATTTAGAAACCAAAGAAAATAAAATGATTTTTTCAGGGAGAATTTAGAAAACAAATAAAACAAAAAAAGGCTTTCTATGGCCCACTGAGTGAGAGATGACGCACACAGGAGTCAGGAGTGGCACACAAGCCCAGAGGCCAATATTTATCTCCCACTGATTGATGTAGTGATTTTTTCAGGTAGATTTTGGAACCCAAATCAAGCTAAAAAAAATAATAGGCTTTCTATGGCCCACAATTGGAGAGAGAGAGAGAGATGGCACACCCAGGAGTCAAGACTGGCACACAAGCAGAAAGTGCAATATTAATCTCCCACTGATTTGTTTTTTTTTTTTTTTTTTTCAGGGAGACTTTAGGAAAAAAAAAATAGAATAAAATGATTTTTTCAGGAAGAATTTAGAAACCAAATAAAATAAAATGATTTTTTCAGGGAGAATTTAGAAAACAAATAAAACAAAAAAAGGCTTTCTATGGCCCACTGAGTGAGGGATGACGCACACAGGAGTCAGGAGTGGCACACAAGCCCAGAGGCCAATATTTATCTCCCACTGATTGATGTAGTGATTTTTTCAGGTAGATTTTGGAACCCAAATCAAGCTAAAAAAATAATAGGCTTTCTATGGCCCACAATTGGAGAGAGAGAGAGAGATGGCACACCCAGGAGTCAAGACTGGCACACAAGCAGAAAGGGCAATATTAATCTCCCACTGATTTGTTTTTTTTTTTTTTTTTTTCAGGGAGACTTTAGGAAAAAAAAAATAGAATAAAATGATTTTTTCAGGAAGAATTTAGAAACCAAAGAAAATAAAATGATTTTTTCAGGGAGAATTTAGAAAACAAATAAAACAAAAAAAGGCTTTCTATGGCCCACTGAGTGAGAGATGATGCACACAGGAGTCAGGAGTGGCACACAAGCCCAGAGGCCAATATTTATCTCCCACTTTTTTTTTTTTGTTCCAGGGAAAATTTATAAACCCAATAAAAAAAAATAATAAATAGGCTTTCTATGGCCCACTATCTGAGAGACAGAGAGAGATGGCACGCTTAGGACTGGCACACAAGCCCAAAGGCCAATATTAATCTCCCTTTTTTTTTTAAGGGAGAATTTATAAAACCAAAAAAAAAAAAAAAAATAGGCTTTCTATGGCCCACTATTTGTGAGAGAGATGGCACGCTCAGGACTGGCACACAAGCCCAGAGGCCAATATTAATCTCCCACTTTTTTTTTTTTTTCCAGGGAAAATTTATAAACCCAATAAAAAAAATAATAAATAGGCTTTCTATGGCCCACTATCTGAGAGACAGAGAGAGATGGCACGCTTAGGACTGGCACACAAGCCCAAAGGCCAATATTAATCTCCCTTTTTTTTTCCAGGGAAAATTTATAAACCCAATAAAAAAAATAATAAATAGGCTTTCTATGGCCCACTATCTGAGAGAGAGAGATGGCACGCTTAGGACTGGCACACAAGCCCAAAGGCCAATATTAATCTCCCACTGATTGATTTATTGATTTTTTCAGGTAGAATTTAGAACCCAAATAAAGCAAAAAAAAAAAAAAAAAGGGCTTTCTATGGCCCACTGAGTGAGTGATGATGCACACAGGAGTCAGGAGTGGCACACAAGCCCTGAGGCCAATATTTTTCTCCCACTGATTGATGTAGTGATTTTTTCAGGTAGATTTTAGAACCAAAATCAAGCAAAAAAATAAATAGGCTTTCTATGGCCCACTGAGTGAGTGATGATGCACACAGGAGTCAAGAGTGGCACACAAGCCCTGAGGCCAATATTTTTCTCCCACTGATTGATGTAGTGATTTTTTCAGGTAGATTTTATAACCCAAATCAAGCAAAAAAATAAATAGGCTTTCTATGGCCCACTGAGTGAGAGATGACACAGACAGGGATGGCACTCTAGCAGAAATGTCAATCTTAATCTCCCACAAAAAAACAAAAAAAAAACAGGGAGTGTCCTTCAATTACTATCTCCCTGCAGTAATCTCAGCCAGGTATGGCAGGCAGCAATAAGGAGTGGACTGATGCACAAATTAAATAAAAAGTGTGTACAAACCAAAAAGATAACTGTGCAGAAAGGAAGGAACAAGAGGATTTGTGCTTTGAAAAAAGCAGTTGGTTTGCACAGCGGCGTACACACAGCAATGCAGCTATCAGGGAGCCTTCTAGGGCAGCCCAATGAGCTACAGCGCTGAGGGGGAAAAAAAAAAAAAATGTAGCTTACACTGTCCCTGCACACCGAAGGTGGTGTTGGGCAGTGGAAATCGCTACAGCACAAGCGGTTTGGTGGTTAATGGACCCTGCCTAACGCTATCCCTGCTTCTGACGAAGCGGCAGCAACCTCTCCCTAAGCTCAGATCAGCAGCAGTAACATGGCGGTCGGTGGGAACTCCCCTTTATAGCCCATGTGACGCCGCAGACAGCAAGCCAATCACTGCAATGCCCTTCTCTAAGATGGTGGGGACCAGGACCTATGTCATCACGCTGCCCACACTCTGCGCTTACCTTCATTGGCTGAGAAATGGCGCTTTTTGCGTCATTGAAACGCGACTTTGGCGCGAAAGTCGCGTACCGCATGGCCGACCCCGCACAGGGGTCGGATCGGGTTTCATGAAACCCGACTTTGCCAAAAGTCGGCGACTTTTGAAAATGAACGACCCGTTTCGCTCAACCCTACCCAGCACTGCCGCCGGCAGTTCAGACCGGAGCGTTCAGCTACATAGAAATACATGCAGCAGCACACTCTGGTCCCGAATGCCGGCGGCAGTGCTGAATATTGATGTGCGAGTTTCTCACATTGCACACACAAGTGTGACACCTTCCTTACGCTCCAAATTTTGTCCCAAAGGGACTTTTTATGATTTTTTCTGTCTTTTTTCCAATAATTTTGGCTGCAAGCATTTTTAAATTATCTATATATATATAAAAGAGTGTATGTATGTGTGTATCAAGGATGATCTCATAAAGGTTGCCATGATGACGATGATGTCATATTAGGTTTCAATGGTGACGATGATGTCATAATAGGTTGCAATGGTGACGGTTATGTCATAATGGTTGCCATGGTGATGATGATGTCCTAATGGGTAAATTGGCATGGAATGGAGGATGTGTATTTGCCCTGTATTGACATGTAAGGCGCCATGGAATAAATGGCGCTATAAAAATGTATAATAATAATGTGTGATGGGTATATGGGCATGGGACTATGGGATGGAGGATATGTATGATGGGAATATGGGCACGGGGCTAAGGAATGGAGGATATGTATGATGAAAATATGGGCACGGGACTATGGGATGGAGGATGTGTGATGGGTAAATGGGCATGGGACTATGGGATGGAGGATGTGTATGATGGGTATATGGGCATGGGCCTATGGGATGGAGGCTATGTATGATGGGTATATGGGCATGGGACTATGAAATGGAGGATTTGTATGATGGGTATATGGGCACGGGACTATGGGATGGAGGATGTGTATGATGTGTATATGGGCATGGGAATATGGGATGGAGGATATGCATGATGGGTATATGGGCATGGGACTATGAAATGGAGGATATGTATGATGGGTATATGGGCATGGGACTGTGGGATAGAGGATAATCATTATAATTTGTTATAACTAACCACAGTTAGTTACTATGCCCAGGAAACGCTGGGCTCTTCAGCTAGTATTCAAGAAACTGAAGTATAAACCACCACTTCTTTGAACAGCTTGTCATCTTTGGAAACCTGAAGAGGTTCATAGAAGCTTTTGGGTAGGTGCACACGATCATCAGCGATCACAATTGGCAGCGCTTTGGACACAGCACATGTCCACTGAGTCGAAAGCACTGCCGACTTTTGAATGCAGGTGATTCCGCATGTGTTCATTGAACTGTGCAGAATCACCATGTCCAATACATTGTACTGGTGAGATTTATCTTGTGGAGACTCATGATTCATGCAAGATAAATTGACATGCTGCAGTCTGGAAAGATGCGCCACATATTCGTCTCCACAGGCAAGCCTCAGGCGTCAGTGCACGCATAGTTGGCATGGGAGTTCTTTAAATCCCATCCACTATGCTGTAACATCTTGAAGCTGCGGGTTGGACGTTGTGGATGTATGTAACGTCCAACCCGCAGCGTTTACTGACCGTGTGCACATACCCTTAAAGACTAAACATGTGCACTGCAAGTTGTTTTTACACTGCATTGCATACATATGTTCATTCTTTTTAGCTTTTATTTATCATTTTTTTCAAGTGGGTTACAGACCAGAATCTCCTGAAAATGATGTTGTCTGACTTGCCGGGAGGGGACGTGGCCACTCAACATACCTAGGGCAGCATGAAGCCAAATATAGCCCTGGCCAGTAGAACTAATTTGGAATGCTGCCTTAACTAGTCCTGTATTGAAAGGGGTTGTCAGGTGAAAACCGATAAGTCTACTGCAGACTTATGAATCTTCCTGTGTGGATTGACCGGTATCATGTTGGGACCGGAGGGTATGAATGAGTTATTCATACCCTCTTGTCCCCACAGCGCATGCCCTGGGAGAATTCATAAATCTTCATTCACAGTGAGTGACTGCAGGCTTATTGGTTTTGACCGGACAACCCCTTTAAATACTCTTATCAACTCACAGTAGTTTGTTGGCATGCCCTCCAGTACCCAGAAGCTGGGGCATAAGTTTTACAAGCCTTCTTCTAGTTATGTCCCTCAACACTGACTATGTACATAGGCTAATAGTTACAGGAGATGCAGTTGTAGCAGTTGTACCTAGTCCCAAGTGTTTGGGGAAATGCAGAGGGCCCTCAGTCTTGTATGCTGACATACTTATAGGTGTTATCGGTCCTTGAGGGAACCTCCCATATCTCATGAATCATCAGGACAATAGCAACTATCTCAACTGCAACCTCGATCCTTAGTATCTCTCACTTTGAAAACCTGACTTGGCTATACTTGGCTTTGCTTGTGCAAAGCTTTTCTTCTATGAAAAAACTTCACAATCATCAAACAAGGGATGACAAACTGCTCTAATGTCTATGAAATTGGTGGAAGGAGAGTACCATAAAAAGGGGATTTTTTTTAAAAGACCCCATCTATTCTGCTTAATTCACTATTTACTAAATTAAAAATCGAACTACTTTAGATCTTCACTTTGAGTCATTCTCTTCAAGAAAAGTTATCACCCATCCAAAGGTCCCCTACTGATCATGAGACCATTCGGTGGTGCTGTGGATATGCGCCATTTATTTAATTTTTATTTACTGAAAAGAGTTGAGCTCCGCACAGGGCTATGCTATCTGCACACGAGGCTGTGGTGAATGGTCACGGCTCCTGACCGCTATGGTCACTTTTCCATTTCATTGGACCATGGAAGATCTGACCATAATGGCGGAAACTCTTGATCTGATTCAAATCTCAATGCGCCTGTGCCTTAAGGGGCTAACTACCCCACGCAGCTCCTGACAACTCTTTTAATAATAGAAGTGATGTCTTGGCATGTTCTCCAGAGCAGGATGAGACTAAATATGTAAGATTACATTTTCATCCCAGGACTATTGTAACGAGGATCTTATTTGTAGGGGAAATGTTTCTGGAACGATAAACGAATAAAATGCCTGTCTCCCTACCCATCAATAAATAAGCTCAGCGTATGGCTCAGCATATAATCAAATGGAAAATTACAAGATAGTTGTATGGGATTTTCTATATTTCTAAAATGTAAGGAACATACAGTATTTCAGTTCTCCACAGTTTCCTTCCCCAATTACACTCAGGAGCCCTGTTGTCGTGGATTTTCTGCTTGTGCTGCTGTTTCTTCTTTCTTTCTGCATTTCCGCAAGAGTAAATAAGTTCCAGGCTGATTATAAAGGGAGTTTAGGCTAGATTAAAAAGCAGAAGCGCCCTCATTTATTTTTCTATTGGAAGTATATATATTTTAACGCTATTTATTTTTTTATTTTTTATTTTTTTCACCTGCTCATCTTTTAATTCAGACTATTTTCCCGGTTGCCAGCTTCGCATGACTGCGGATGAAAAGACGAAAAAGCACAACTTGCTTTATGAACTTTTAATGGAAAATCCCCATGGGTTATGTATAAATCTTATTTATAGCTGGGAAAGGATGTAATAGACTTGCAATATATTTTCGAACCTTGGGAGTACGGAGACACTGTCCTGGTTAATCCATTAAAAACACAAAGCAGCTCATGATGACTCCGAAACAGAATTCTGTTAACCCATTGGCTACAATGCTCAAGGTACAAAGCAAATCTCTGCGTGAGCCGAAAACAAACTCCGACCCACATGTTATACAGGTAGAACAGATTATTTTACACCAACACGCCTTCATCTGTCACCCAAAGATTGCATCCAGTATATGATGATTATTATTATTACTGCCTTATTACTACATTATTTATATCTTTATACGGAGGCTTAATAGGGCTCCTACCTATAGTGCCTTGTCATGTCATAATACTGGTGGCTTACTGCATATCAGAGGGGTCTTTGGACAACCCCAACACCAAAACGCATGGCTGACTTCTACCTCTGCGCCTACAATAGATACCTATAAAGAAAAACATAAACTCCTATACTGATATACACATAAAAAACAAAATTTAACTATTTTTTTTAATCGAAAGGCCTCTTATGAAGGTCCATCAATTATCGCAGCCACAGCACGGTATTTGTGGACTATAGGTAAGCGGGCCTTTTTGTTTTGTTTTTTATTAGTGTGCATTGAGGAGTATAGCCACCTCCCAACCTCCCGGGGAACATACTCTTATCCACCCATCTGTCCCAACAAGGATTAGTTAAGAGCTAATCCTGGCTTTTTATTTCTTCCGCAATAAATTTGAGTCCTGTCTGAGGACATGGAGAATTGAGTCATTAGAGTTAGGCCGGTGTCACACTTACAACTGCAATGTGAGAAACTCGCCTCAATACCCGGCACTGCCGCCGGTGGTTCGGACGGGAGCGTTCAACTGCATAGAAATACATGTAGATGCGCACTCCGGTCCCGAGTGCCGGCGGCAGTGCCGGGTATTGAGGCGAGTTTTTCGCATTGCAGTTGAAAGTGTGACACCGGCCTTAGGGACTATATTTCGGTAGACCTTAGCGGAGATGGAAGACTTTTATACTTTTTGACAAAGAAATCTTAACTAAATACCATATGGTTTTTACGTACATAGGAATACTGGAGTTCATGTACATTAATCACAGTGTGCTGACACATGGGGTATACATTTACCTATCTATTATCTGCTTGTATTGTTGCCATAAAAATGATTTAGCCCAATTGCAATTTCGGTTTATTAGCTAAGTGTTCTGCTGTTTGTAACAAAACACGCAACAAGAACAATACAAATAGCTCCACATAACTAATATACAGTCACAAGGGGATTCAAAATTCAATGCAAATGTCCACATTTAATGACTATTGCTGCCTCAGAATTATTCAACCCCTTCAAGACAAGCATCTTTACTGCTTAGTAGAACACCATTGGCTGCTATAACCAGATCTAAAAGTGATGAATAGCCAGACACTGGCTTCGGCAGCAATCCTGAGTCATCTTAGCCCATTCTTCATAAACAGTCGCCTATATGTTACTAATATTCATAAGTTTATGTACTGCAACCTCCTTATTCAAGTTTCATTAAAGATTTTTTATGGGGTTCAAGTCTTGGAGTTCAGGCATGGAGACCCTCGGTGTTTAGTATGCTCTCTAGGGCTTGCTCACACCACCGAATTATTGGTCCGAGTGCTATCCTATAAAACATCTAACTGCACTCAGATTAATGTTAGTATATGGGACCGTGCACATGTCCGATTTTTTCCTTGGAGCAAGCCGTTCCGAGGAAAAAATCACAGCATGCCCAAGTTTGATCCAATATTCAGATCATACTCAGCCATGCCAGTCAATGAATGCATAGAAAACATAGGACTGCACTTGAATAACATCTTAGAGGAGTCTGATTACTGCGCACTGGCAGAATGGAGAAGATGAAACAATTTTGTTCTCCATCTGCTCCTCATCTGAGTTTGATCAGAGTGTGCAGCCGATGGCAGCACCTTTTCTCTGCCACATCCACATGGTCTATCAAATACTTAAAGGAGTTGTCCAATACTAGGACAACCCCTTCTTAAACTAAATGTTCGGCCACGATAAAATAAATAAACCTTTACTCACCTCCAGCAGTGTTGGCACTCACGGTCCCAGGGCTGTGACGCAGTGAAATGACACGTGATGTCCGGCGCCCAATCAGTGCTGGCTTCCCTGTCTCCACCTTCAGACAAACTGGACATAAACCAGATTCTGGGCTGCTGATCTCTGATCTCAGACTTCCTCTTCATGTCCATTTTGACAGGAGGCGGAGACATTGACGCCAGCGTTGATAGGGCACCAGGCATCATATGTCATTTCCCCACATCCCTGGGACCGCGAGTGCAGACACAGAGGGATCAGAGCTGCTACTGGAGGTTAGTACAGGTTACTTTAACCCCTTTCCAAAGTTGGGCGTAATATTGCACCCACTTCGGAAACCCTCCCTTTGATGTGGGCTCCGGTGCTAAGTCCACATCTTTCCCGTCACATGTCAGCTGTTTGGAACAGCTAACATGAGCCTTTAACAGCCGCGGGTGGAATCCCGATCCACCCACGGCTGTTAAAGGGAACCTGTCACCACTTTTTTGCTCTTCCAGCTAACAATATCATTGAATTGCTTGTCAGGTATGCATTCCACATCTACATTTGAAATTCCCCCCGACACCCCATGCATCACCCATAAAAACCTTTTTAATTTGTCCCACAGTGTATGTTAATCTGTTCAGTCCTGTCCAATGGGCGTTGCCTCTGTTCCCTCACTCCGCCCCTCCTCGGCTTGCTGTAGGCATTTTTATCTGTGAATCTCGCAGAGCGCAAGCATACTGCGCATGCACTCGGTCAAATTGCAATGTGCACGCGCAAAGTCTGTACGCGCTCTGCGAGATTCATGGTGAAGAATGCATACAGCAAGCCAAGGAGGGGTGGAGTGTGGGAACAGAGGCAACGCCCATCAGACCAGACTGAACAGATTACTATACAGCGCAGGGCAAATTAAAAAGGTTTTTATGGGTGATGCATGGGGTGTCAGGGGGTTTCAAATGTAGATGTGAAATGCATACCTGACAAGCAATTCAATGATATTATTAGCGGATAGAGCAAAAAAGTGGTGACAGGTTCCCTTAACTGGTTAAATGCCGTTGTTAATCTCTGACAGTGGCATTTAACTCATGCTTTCCAGAAGCACGCCAAAAATCATGCCCATCGGTGACCCTGTCACATGATCGTGGATCACTGATGGGTTGGCATAACAACCAGAGGTCTCCAGCAGACCTCTATGGTTGTCATAGCTAAATTGCTATGAGCGCCACCCGGTGGCCGGCACTCATAGTAAGTGAGCATTTTTGCTACATACAGGCGATCAGATCATCACCTATGTGTAGCAGAACCAATCAAAGTACTGCAGCTTCTAGTCTCCCTTGGAGACTATTGAAGCATGCAAAAAGTAAAAAAAGTTTAAAAAAATATAAAATAAATAAAAAGAATATAGAAATTCAAATCCCCCCCTTTCGCCCCATTCAAAACAAAACAATAAAAAATCAAGCATACACATATTTGCTATCAACACATTCAGAATCGCCTGATCTATCAATATAAAGAAAGAATTAAGCTGATCGCTAAACGGCGTACCGAGAAAAAAATTCAAAATGATCAGAATTATGTCATTGCTACATTGCAATAAAATGCAATAATGGGCAATGAAAAGATCGCATCTACACTAAAATGGTATCATTAAAAAGTCAGCTCAGTGCGCAAAAAATAAGCCCTGACCCAGCCCACGATCATGAAAAATGGAGAGGCTACAAGTGTCGGAAAATGACGCCATTTTTTGGGTGGCCAAAGTTTGAATTTTTTTCCACCACTTGAATAAAAAAGAACTTATACATATTTGGTGTCTGTGAACTCGTAACGAACTGGAGAATAATAATGGTTAGTCAATTTTAGCATTTAGTGAACAGGCGCCATCTGAGGGAGATAACCTTGCCATGGTTGATGGGCACACATGAATTGGCCAATTTATGCGCTAAGAACCTTCATTTTTGTAAGTTCATCTTACTGAAAAATAATACAGTTTAGATTCAATGTTTTCAGTGTCTGCATATATTTTGGCTCCTATAGAGTTTTCCTGTGTTTTCTTTTTCAATCACTCAATCAATCAATCAATCAATCTATCTATCTAATTTCTATCTTTCTGTCTCTCTAGTTATCATCTATCTAATATGTTATCTCGATAGCTTAGGATTTCGTCTGTAAGTCTCTATCAATCTCAGTTGATATTCACAAATGGAAGTACAAGAAGCTATGTTTCCCCAGAGAAGTAGATGCAATACCCTCTACAAATATGTTCCATCCTTATTATGGATTTTTATGTGATCCTAATTTTCATCAGGAGTCTTTATCCCTTTCTTTCTAGGCGGCTCGACTGCCCCTAAATCTCCCACACAGGAGAATCAAGCTGTTGTCTCCACTCTAATTTATTGCAACCAAGAGGCTAAGAAGCTACATAATTAACACAAAGATTTCCGATCACACATCAGGTGCGAGGCTGAGCTCTTCTATTTATTTCATTATTTTCGTTGTGGATTTCCTGCCCGTCTGTTCTCTGACTTTTTACGTTTCATGTTTTCTAGCAGTTTCCAGCACTGACAGCTGCCTGTCACCTGCAGTCACCCACTGCCATCTTCTCGGTCACTGACCAAAATAGTCACTAAATCTCCAGGAGACAAAAAGTGTTGTAACGAGGGCAGACAGTGTGACAACTCCAGAACTACAAGAATTATTTTTTTTAAATTCTTCCTCTAACTTTGAGGAGACATCGCAATATCAGAGATGCTACATTTAATTCGATGAAAAGTTAAACACAGAAATCCTCTTTAAATGTGAGATCCATCTTTCTATTGTTTTAATTAATCTCAATAATAATAATAATAATAATAAAAAGAACCAAATTTACATAGTCTTAATTAAAAATAAGTGGCCTCATTCTTTGTGATTACAGTTCCCGTATTTATCTAGGTGTCTCCATGGTTACAGACTACAAACACACCCGATGTAGTCTGATTCTGCTGTCATGAACTTCTTCCATCAGCTCCTTCTTCTTGCTAATCTTCTAAATATGTTAGAGACCACAAACTTCAAATACAAGGGGGAAAAAAGCAACTCTGGACTCTATTACATTGGCGTTATACAGGTCCAAGCCAAAAGAACCCGATCCACTTGTCAAACAAAACAGAAGATTCATATATAATCCTTCTTTTATGTAGGATTCTAGTTTGATAAAGTGCTGCCTCCATCTCTTGTCATGTTAGGAGCTATATAGAAGGGAATATGACTGTAGGACGTGACTACACGAGGTTTGTTGGTAGTCTGTAACCATAGAGACACATAGGTCTGCATAGGAGATGTAAACAGAACACATTGCGATAGATTTTACCAAGACTGTTTGCAAATGTTGTTTTTATTTATATATAGTATAATGCATTGTGAATTTAACAAAATGTGGTATGAAGATAGTCTATGTATTGCTTCCATTATTCAAAATTAGGGTTTACTTGGTTTCTGTTAGTTACTTAAGCAGAACATATGAAGACCTGTCCAGCCTAGTTTAAGTTTAAAGTGGTTGTACAGGAATGTAGGGGCAGAGACTCCGATTTCAGTAATGTATTACTTACTGGGCTGCTTGCTGTAGTTTTGATAAAAATCATCAACAGGACATTATCACTATAGGACTGCTGCCACGTAGTCCTACATAGTCATGAGCTCTGTGTAACCCCACCCCCACCACTGACTGGCAGCTTTTTCCTATGCACAGTGTACACAAAAAGCTGCCAATCAGTGGTGTGGGCGGGGTTATACAGAGCTCAGCATTTAGAGAACTGCTAGATTTGCAGCAGATAAAACAGGAATTTTATCAAAACTGCTGCAAAAAGCCCAGTAGGTGTTACATACTAGAATCAGGGTCTTTGCCCTATATCATTGCGCTCTTAGATGGGGTTTCAGAGACCTGCTAACAGATTCCATATAAGCTATTATAATTTGGTATCATACAAGCCCGACTCGCAATTGTTTTAAGAGGATTATAGAGTGCGGGGAATAAGAACAAACAGTGAAACATAAAAATCAGCTTATGCTGAGTTACAATGTTATACAGTTTGACCTCCAATGTAAAGTTTCTGAGCACTTGCTGGCATAGACAATAAGGCTTCGTTCAGCTGTCAGCGTAAAGCAGGACACACATTCAGCTTGGATTAGCAGCGATGCCAGGAGCAAATCTCAGTAGTGAGGAACATTTTATCGAGGTGATCAAACAACGTGATGAAAAGAGGCCCTTTTCCACCTGAGCAGCTGCAAACTTTTCATCTCCGGGCTGGGGAAAAACCTTGTCAGATTAAAACAGGGTATTAAAATAAATAGCTGGGCACTTCCGAAGTTTGCTCAAGTTGACTGGAAGAAAATGTTGAAATGTCAATCAAGAATTAAATCAGACAGATCGTACAAGGCCGACTGCTAATAATTGTGACTAGTGGATTACCGGATATCTGACAAAGTTCATGGCAAAGATGAAATTCGGCATGGTCTGATACTTCCTAAAATATGATCCGACAGACTACATATCAACCTATTGTAATTGAGGATAATGCTGCTCTGTTTTCCAACCAGGGTAGTCATGTGAGTCATAAGTACCTCAGAGGCAGACCATGAGGCTATGACCACCTTGAAGACATGGGTGCAGGTTCAGTAGGCAAGAACCTGCATAGGCCTCTAATCTCCAGAGGAACGTCATACTTACCAAACTAAGGGATGGAAGATTGGATTGAAAGTCAAGGAAATACTACGAATAGAGAAAGCCCATCAACATAACATAAAGACCTTCTAAATCTTTGTATGCAGCATCCTTAGTTCTACACATGTGAGTATTGTTATAGGGTAGAAGACTGCTCATCTTCAACCTAAAAATGTCCAATTAGTTCATCTTTAGTAATAGCAACCCGTAGCAGTACCTCACCTCCACCTCACTGTCGCCTGAGTTGAAATGCTCAGTCACTTCTAATCCAGCCACAGGCCAACCCATCTGGTCCATCAAGAGTCACATTCATCTCATATATATATATATATAATTGTCTAAGGGGTACTTCCGTCTGTTTGTCTGTAACGGAAATCCGGGGTCGCTGATTGGTGGCGGTGGAATTTGCCACTCCCTACTTCTGTCCAGTCAGTGCCCCCTCCAAACTCCCCTCCAGTCAGCGCCCACATAGCATTTTAGGACTGCGTTACACCACGGCATAGCGCGGTGTAACATAGTCTGTTAATGCTGCCGTTAACCGTGTAAGTGTGCCCAACTTTTTACTATTGATGCTGCCTATGCACCAACGATTCCTAGGCTTCGCTAATTATTATACGACGCTCATTAAAGGGTTTTCACAGGTGGTCAAACCCTTGACGGACCTCACTCTCAATGGGGCAGATGTAAAAAATTGGTCCATGGCCCCAAAACATTTCTTCCAGACACTGAAGAAATGTTTTACCTCAGCACCCATGTTGATACAACCCGATCCATCAAGACCTTTTATCGTGGAGGTTGACGCTTCAGAGGTGGGGGTGGGAGCAGTGTTGTCCCAGGGTCCATCCAATCTTACTAACCTTAAGCTCTGTGCCTTTTTCTCTAAAAAATTCTCTTCGGCCGAGAGAAATTATGATGTTGGCAACAGGGAATTGTTGGCGGTTAAATTGGCCATCGAAGAATCGAGGCATTTTCTGGAGGGGGCTGCTCATCCCATTACAGTCCTCACTGATCATAAAAACCTGGCCTATATTGAGTCCGCTAAGAGTTTGACCCCCAGACAGGCTCATTGGGCACTTTTGTTTCTCGATTTCATTTTACAATTACTTTCCGACCAGGGTCTAAAAATGTAAAGGTGGATGCCTTATCCCGAAGTTTTAATTTTGTGTCTCCTCCAGAACCTCCTTCCTCCATTCTTCAATCGGGAGTGGTTGTGGCAGATGTCTCATCTGAGTATCAGAGAGAGATTTTGGAACCACAAGCATAAGCTCCCAAGAATAAACCCCCAGGTAAATTGTTTGTACCCAAACATTTCTGCCTCACACACCAGCAAGAATTTCATGATTCTGTGTTAAGTGCATACCTTGGGATTGCAGCTACCCGGGGGGCAGTAGCTAGGAGTTTTTGGTGACCCTTTATGGGTACTGATATCAAAAGGTTTGTAAATACTTGTGGAGTGTGCGCTCGCTCTAAGAGCTGTCTGGTCCGGCCGGCCGGGGAATTGGTACCCTTACCAATTCCAGATAAACCAAGGACAAACCTGGCCATGGACTTTATCACTAATATTTTGTCTTCCAAGGGCAACTCAGTTGTATGGGCAATGGTTGATAGGTTTTCAAAGCAAGCCCACTTTGTGCCGTTACCTGCGTTACCTTCTTCTGAAACCTTGGCTTGCTTGTTTATTCAGCACATAGTTCAGTTGCATGGGGTACCTAAGAATGTGGTGTCTGACAGGGGTGTGCAATTTGGAGGTTTTGGAGGGCTTTTTGTAAGAAGTTGGAGGTTATGTTGTCAGTCTCCTCTGCTTATCACCCAGAATCTAACAGACAGACTGAACGCACCAACTAGTCATTGGAACAAATTTTGAGATGCCTGGCCTCTTCCAGAAAGGAGGACTGGTGTGAGGTATTACCCATGGCAGAATTTGCGTTCAACTGTCATATTAATCAGTCTACTGGCAAATCTCACTTTCAGGTCAATTATGGGTTTGTTCCGCAGTTTGGAGAATTTTCCCACATGGATTCTGGTTGCCCTGGTGCCAAGGGTATGGTGCAACAGTTAAGAACTAGTGATGAGCAAGTATACTCGTTGCTTGGGTTTTCCCGAGCACGTTTGGGTGGTCTCCGAGTATTTGTTAGTATTCGGAGATTTAGTTATTGTCCACGCAGCTGCATGATTTACGGCTGCTAGACAATATGAATACATATGAGGATTCCCTAGCAACCTGGCAATCCCCACATCTATTCCGGCTGTCCAGCAGCTGTAAATCATGCAGCTGAGGTGACGAAAACTAAATCGCCGAGCACTAACAAATACTGGGAGATCACCCGAGCATGCTCGGGAAAACCCAAGCAACAAGTTTACTCGCTCATCACTATTAAGAACCCTTTGGAGGGAGGTTCAGGGGAACATCTCCAAAGCCCAGAAGAAGTACAAACATTTTGCAGACAGGAGTAGTGGGTCAGCTCCTGTGTTTGCTGTGGGGGAGAAGGTGTGGTTGTCAACCAGTAAAATCAAACTTAAGATACCCGCTATGATCTTGGGCCCCAGGTTTATAGGTCCATACAAGATTGTAGAGGTGATCAACCTGGTGGCCTAGAGATTACAGTTCCCCACCTCCTTCAAAATATCTAATGTCTTCCACAGGTCCCTATTAAAACCTGTGGGGATAGTTAGAGAAGATTCTTCATCCAATGTTCTGCCAGTGTTGGTTGAGGGTCATCTGGAGTATGAGGTAGGGCACATCATTGATTCATGGTGGGTGCACTGGAGGCTTCAGTACCTAATCCACTGGAGGGGATATTCCTTTGAGAATCGGTCATGGGTTCCGGCCAGTTCTGTGCATGCTGCTCGACTGGTGCGGGCTTTTTATGCCAGATACACTGAGAAGCCTGGGGGTCCAGTAGCCCCCCGTTAAGAGGGTGGTACTGTCATGGTTAGGACATGGTTAATGTTCTGTTCCCTCAGGGTTAATTTTGCTGGCCTCTCTTTGGATCTGGGAGGGGTATTTATACTCACTCCAGACTAGGATTTCCTGTCAGCTATACGTTCGTCTAGTCTGTGTGCCTGACCCCTGGAGTGTGTGCCCGGTTTGCAATTTTTTTGCTTGCTCTCCATGCTGTACTCTGCTTGTTCGTTCTTTTGGATGTCTTACCTTTGGCTTCTCTTCTGACAATCCCCTGTCTCACCCCTTTGGACCTCGTGATCTCCTGGCTCTGATCTTAGCTTGTTTGATTACTCTCCAGTGTTTATCTCTCCTCTGCACCCTGGTGCCTGGCTCTGTCCCCGACCACCTCCTACTCGGTCACATGGTTCAGGTCCTGGTTGTTACCTGGTTATTTCCTGGGGCTTTGCTCAGCTCTCTTGCTGCTGTGTGTAGCTCTCCCCGCAGCAGTGTTACCTGGGAGCTGTGACATTGCCACAGTTAAAATCTGTTGACTCATAATGCTGAGAGAAATGTCTCTAGAATTCAGGCCTTCAGGCCAGCTTGTCAATCAGCTGCCCATGGTGGTTCCAACTGCAGTTATTAAAGGGGCGATTTTGTAGTACTTACAAATATACAAGTATTACAGGTTCTTTTTCTGCACTTGTTAGGAAAGCCTTCAGCACAGATAACAAAGCTCTTCATTTCTAAAAAAAAATATAGGGTTATGTGACCAGACCTGTCCATCATCCTCATCCAATTAAAAAGACAGCTTTCATTTTCACAGTTCCTTTCAATTGGATGAGGCTGATGGATAGCTAGTCACATGATGTATTTTGGGAAGAGGAGAACTGTGCCATCTGTGAGGAAGGCTGCACTAACAAGGAGAAAAAACCCTTAATACTAATATATTAGTAAGTGCCACAAAATCATGTCTCTAACATATTTGTTAAAAAAAAGTATATTGGCCAACTTCTTTAAATACTTGTATTTAAAATGAATGGATGAAGTGGGTCTGTATGAGTAAGAGCTGGTTGGATTGATTTTCCATTCTAGCTCATACGGGGGGGGGGGGGGGGCTGAGATGAATAGCCCCTCTATTATGTAACTTGAAGCTCCTGGGCCCCAATGGAATTATTGCAACTATTGCAAGTCTTCAATAGCATTGATTTTTTTATATGGGCAAAAGGGATTTTTGGAGCACCCTAGGCTCCATGGCCAGGATACCATTGCAATCCCTGCACCTATTCTAGTTACACCCATGACGTAGTAGAGCAGCATATAATGGTTAATTCATTGCCTAATTGTATGTTAATTTGTTTGTTTTATTTTGCCCAAAATGCAAATATTTCCAACTGCATCTATGCTGATTGTCATGGGATCCTTCTCCGGTATCACACAATCAACAGAGCGAGAGATAAGCGAACAGTCCAAGAACCTTTATTATATGCAATCCGAAAGGTCCATAAAACAATCCACCACACAGGGGATAAAATAATCCAGGGGCACAGATACAGTCCAGTAAAGGGATAAATGCCCTGGGAGATGCGTCACAATCCTCTGTTTAGAGATGGATATGCCAGTGCGGCTCCAGATTCTTCTCCATATAGGGCTACTCCAGCAGTAATTTTCAGGATGGTCAGAGTTTCTCCAAATCTCTCTTGTGTGCTTGCCTTATATTCTGAAAAGTTCCCAGGCTCGAGTTCATATGAGGACATCCAGCAGAGGGCGCCTCACTGCAACTGAAGGTTACTACAGGTCATTGACCTACATTCCATTCATTCGCTGGGGTTTTACTGGCAGGAACACAGCTGCATTAGCAGGCTCCTGCTTGTAAAATTAGTTAACCCCTTCAGATGGATTTACATCGTTGGACGTGACAGAACGACGGAAGGTATGGGATATTGTTGTTTTTTTATTTTACCTTTTTTACAGAACGAGGGTCTTCAGGTGGATTACCAGTATAATAAAATATTACAAAAACCTGTGTATTTATTTCATTAAAATACTATGTAATAACGTGTGTGTGTTTTAACCATTTCATACTATTGGATTAATAATGGATCGGTGTCATAATTGACGCCTCTCCATTATTAATCTGGCTTAATGTCACCTTACAATAGCAAGGTGACATTAACCCTTCATTACCCCATATCCCACCGCTACACGGGAATGGGAAGAGAGAGGCTAAGTGCCAGAATAGGCGCATCTTCCAGATGTGCCTTTTCTGGGGTGGCTGGGGGCAGATGTTTTTAGACAGGGGGGGGCAATAACCATGGACCCTCTCCAGGCTATTAATATCTGCCCTCAGTCACTGGCTTTACCATTCTGGTGGAGAAAATTGCGCGGGAGCCCACGCCAATTTTTTCCGCGATTTAACCCTTTAAATTAATAGCTAGAGCGCCCAAATTTTGCACATACACACTACTAACATTAGTAGTGTGAAATATGCAAAAAAAAAAAGGGATATGAGATGGTTTACTGTATGTAAACCATGTCTCATATCATGTCGGGTTTGGAAAGGAGATAGCAAAAGCCGGCAATTGAATTACCGGCTTTTCTGCTATCTAGCGCTGCATGAAATATTAATATATATACATATGTGTCTCACTGACATATATATACCCTTATACTATGTGTAGACATTTATTTTAGCTATTCTATTCTAACCTGTCAGTGTGATATTACTGTACACCGCACTGACTTGCCGGCTTTTCTATAGAACACCGCTGTGTATTTCTCGCAAGTCACACTGCTGGTCCGTGTGTAATCCATATTTTTCTGGCCCACATAGACTTTGATTGGCGTATTTTGTGCGCAATACGCTGACTGCTGCGATTTTCTACGGCTGTAGAAGACCGTATAATACGGATCAGTAAAATACGGCAGATAGGAGCTGGGGCATAGAGAAGCATAGTACCGTATGCAATCCGTATTTTCAGCACCTCTCTTACGTTCGTAATACTCGCTAGTGTGGGGCCGGCCAAAGTGTTCATTCATTGCCTAATTGTATGTTACTCTGGGGGTTTTATTTTGCCCAAATTGCAAATATTTCCAACTGCATCTATGCTGATATTAGGAAAGAAAATGCATGCCCTTTAAGTGATGGGTCGGCATGAGGTGGGAGAACTAGTGTGTGAGGCTGCAAAAGAATCTGTTAGGATACTGACAGTGATAGAAGCCAGAGGCAATTTGAAATTTTTAGACACTGGCACAGATTTTTGGTTGCCATGGTAACCAGTTTTTTTTTTATTTTTTTGGGTTATACCCCTGCCTTATAGAATTTTGTATTTGATCATCATTTAACACATAACTGAAATATACCTTGCTGGAATCAAATTCCGAGTCCTGCATAGTTATTTGGCTTACTCTAACACGGTCTTGTAGTATATTCTAGAATGATTGAAGAATTACAGGAAAATAGGAAAGAAATTCAGCCCAATTAAGGGTTACTGACAAATTGTATGAAAATCAACTCTGTGGGAATGGCTGGGTATAAATATACAGCAGAGTCGGGGATAAATGGCCAAACAAGTAATTGAAATAAATAGCCATGATTTGTGTATTCACCAACGCAAAATAATAGGAATAAATGACTGAACGTACTTATTATGGTGGTAGAAAATAAATGAAGTAACAAGCGCCATAAATAATGGATTTACTTAAGTTATTTTTATGTTATTTGTAAATTCAGACAATCATTCAGAGCACGCCGTCCATAGAAATACCGGGGATTATGTACGGGTATTAATGGCTTGTAGAATAACAGTATGAACGGCTGTATGAAGATATTTATAGGGCATATTCATTATGTTTAATGGAGACATATTTTGAGGTATTATAATTCTCCTGTTTGTGAGGTTTTGTGTTACTGGAAAATAATAGCAGCAAGTGAATTTGCGCTGAGGTGCGAGATTTGTTTTAAAGGCTGTGGAACTGATTCACCAAGGTAAAATCTCCAGAATTCTTACGTCAGTCACTTTGAAAAGTTGGAAAATTTTTGCAAAAATGCAGAGTTGTGCAAGAATTTAGTGACTTTTGCCATTTTTATGCCAGTTTCACCCAGCGCTGCTAAAATTGGCGGATCAGAGGCAGGGCAGGGTTGTGACTAGTGTTGAGCGATACCTTCCGATATTTGAAAGTATCGGTATCGGATGTATCAGCCGATACCGGCAAAATATCGGATCTCGCCGATACCGAGTTCCAATACCAATACAAGTCAATGGGACACAAATATCGGAATGTATCCTCGATGGTTCCCAGGGTCTGAAGGAGAGGAAACTCTCCTTCAGGCCCTGGGATCCATATTAATGTAAAAAATAAAGAATAAAAATAAAAAATATGGATATACTCACCCCTCCGAAGGACCCTGGCTGTCACCGCTGCAAGCGTCCGCCTCCGTTCCTGAGAATTGCAGAGAGTGAAGGACCTTTGATGACGTCGCGGTCAGGTGACCTGTCACCTGAACACTCACGTGACCACTCACCTGACCGCGATGTCATCAAAGGTCCTTCACTCACTACATTCTCAGGAATGGAGGCGGACGCTTGCAGCGGTGACAGCCAGGGTTCTTCGGAGGGGTGAGTATAGCCATATTTTTATTTTTATTCTTTATTTTTTACATTAATATGGATCCCAGGGCCTGAAGGAGAGTTTCCTCTCCTCCAGACCCTTGGAACCATACGCACCGCACACTCCGATACCGATTTCCGATTTCACAAACATATCGGAACTCGGTATCAGAATTCCGATACAGCAAGTATCGGCCGATACCCGATACTTGCAGTATCGGAATGCTCAACACTAGTTGTGACGCCACAGCTCACCTAATTCATGACAAGTGACAGCATTTCTTACGGTAGAACTCTTATTCCAGTCCTTGACTGGAGTAAAATTTGTGGTGAGGGACACTGAGGCATATGCAACTTTTCACACGCTCATGATTCCTTAAAAGGAATCCGACAGCAGGTTTTTGTTTTTTAGGGCTCATACTCATCTGTGTATAAATCGGATAAGGGCAATGTGCTAAAAAATCGGATTGCACTCTGAATAGTGTTATTCACTGATTTAGTGCTCATCTGCTATTTTATTCTCCGCTGGAATCTGGATGAGAAAAAATGGCAGACATTTGCAGAGGAAAGATCCCAAATGTCTGAAACTCACCCTTTTAGGGTATGTGCACACACTGCGGATTTTGCTGTGGATCCGCAGCTGTTTTCCATGAGTTTACAGTACCAAGTAAACCTATGGAAAACAAAATCCGCAGTCCACAAGCTGCGGAACAAACTGCGAGGAAACGCAGCGGTTTATATTCCGCAGCATGTCAATTCTTTGTGCGGATTCCGCTGCGGTTTACACCTGCTCCTCTATAGGAATCCGCAGATGTAAAGCCGCAGGTGGAATCCGCACAAAAACCGCAGTAAATCCGCTGTAATTCCACAGTAAATCCGCAGGTAATCCGCAGTGCTGTTTACCTGCAGATTTACAAAAACAGGTGCGGAAAAATCCACACACATCCCACCTACGTGTGCACAACACACACATCCAATAGGTCTCAGAAACTGGTTAACACAGAGTCATATTGGATATTTAAACTATCCACCCTGTCACCTGAAGGTCTCAATGAATGTATAAACAACACCGTTCAGTGAGGATTTCTGGGATACTCATATTGTAAACCGCACTATTTTTTTTGCCCTTTATGCTCAAATTGTTATAGGAACTAATATTTTACTTAGGTTTCATCTGCAAATAATTTGTGAGTTTGTTTTGTGGTGAACCGAGGAATTTTAAATGTTATTAACGCTGAACGTACATTTATAACACAGGTGAATTAATGAGATTGAAGGCTATCCAATTATTAAGGTTGTGATGTGATTATGGATAGCATAAATTATGGCATGTAATAAATAATAATCTTTATTTTTATATAGCGCTAACATATTCCGCAGCGCTTTACCGTTTGCACACATTATGATCACTGTGCCCGTTGGGGCTCACAATCTAAATTGTATTACTCAGTTTGCATAAGCCTGATGAAGCAGCTGGACTGGCTCTGTAAAGCGTAATTTAATAAAAATAATTAATAAAAGCTCTCCTTACATACATTGCCATGCCTTTAGAAGCCCATTTTTACTTATATTTTATCCTTATTCCAATCAGGGGACTGTGAGGGCCATTGTAAAACCTTCAGCTTGCGCCTTTTGAGTTAGTCTATTGTGGCCTTTGACATATATTTAGGATCATTATCCATTTGTAGAATCCATCCTCTTTTCAACTTCAGCTTTTTTACAGATGATGTCATGTTTGCATCAAGAATTTGTTGACATTTCATTGAATCCATTCTTACCTACACCCACATAATATTCCCGTGCTATTGGCTGCAACACAACCCCAAAGGATGATTGATCCTTCCCAATGCTTAATGGTTGGCGAGATGTTCTTTTCCTGAAATTCTGTGCCCTTTTTTCTCCACATGTACACTTGATCATTGTGGCCAAAGAGTTCTATTTTAACGTCATTTGTCCACAGAACTTTTTTTCCAAAATGCATCAGGCTTGTTTAGATGTTCTTTTGCTTATTTCTGATGCTGAATTTTATGATGACTATGCAGGTGAGGTTTTCTTCTGATGACTCTTCATGAAGGCCATATTTGTGCAGGTATCTCTGAAGAGTAGAACAATGTACCACAACTCCAGAGTCTGCTAAATCTTTCTGAAGGTCTTTTGCAGTCAAGCGGAGGTTCTGATTTGCCTCTCTAGCAAAACTATGAACAGCTCTCACTGAAATTTTGCTTGATCTTCCAGACCTTATCTTGATCTCCACTGATCATGATATCTTCCATTTCTTAATTACATTTCAAACTAAGGAAAGGCCACTTAAAAACGCTTTGCTATCTTCTTATAGCCTTCTCCTGCTTTGTTGGCCTCCGCTATTTTCATTTTCAGAGTGCTAGGCAGCTTCTTTGAAGAACCGATGGCTGAAGTTTTTTGGCACAAGATTAGAGGGTGGGTTCTTATAAAACTCTGAAATTTGCATTACCTGGCCTTTCCTAATGATGATAGTGAACGAACCTTAACCATAACGAGCTAATTAAGGTCTTGGAACACAAATCTCTCAGGGTGCCCAAATGTTTACATTGGCCCATTTTCCTCTTTGTAATTTTTAAAATGGTAAGCATACTATTCAAGCCCATTTTCCTCATGCGAGGAGCGGGCAACACTCCACATCATAGAACACCATACAGATCATGCCGCAATAAAGCAAAATGTAGATCAAAAGTGTCAAACAGTTACAAGATAAAATACAAACTACTTTATTTCAACAAATATAAAATTTGACAAACAGAGAACAATTGATATTAAAGGGAACCTGTCACCCCGAAAATCGCAGGTGAGGTAAGCCCACCGGCATCAGGGGCTTATCTACAGCATTCTGTAATGCTGTAGATAAGCCCCCGATGTTACCTGAAAGAGGAGAAAAAGACGTTAGATTATACTCACCCAGGGGCGGTCCCGCTGCTGGTCCGGTCGGATGGGTGTCTCTGGTCCGCTGCGGCGCCTCCCATCTTCATTACAAGACGTCCTCTTCTGATCTTCAGCCACAGCTCCGGCACAGGTGTACTTTATCTGCCCTCTTGAGGGCAGAACAAAGTACTGCAGTGCGCAGGCGCCGGAAAGGTCAGAGAGGCCCGGCGCCTGTGCACTGCAGTACTTTGCTCTGCCCTCAACAGGGCAGACAAAGTACCCCTGCGCCGGAGCCGTGGCTGAAGATCAGAAGAGGACGTCTTGGAATGAAGATGGGAGGCGCCGCAGCGGACCAGAGACACCCGTTTGACCGGACCAGCAGCGGGACCTCCCCTGGGTGAGTATAATCTAACGTCTTTTTCTCCTCTTTCAGGTAACATCGGGGGCTTATCTACAGCATTACAGAATGCTGTAGATAAGCTCCTGATGCCGGTGGGCTTACCTCACCCGCAATTTTCAGGGTGACAGGTTCCCTTTAAAGAAGGGGTGCCTCAAACCATAGAACACAAAAGAGGAGAGCAGCTGCAGTAATAGGACACCATTACATAAATGCCTATACCCTGTCATATAATTTAGATGGATCTCCTGCATATGTGATCAAATTGAATAGACAAAAATTCTAGCCGTTTTTATATTGAAAACGAAAACCCCATATCTGTATGGAGCCTAGACAAAATTACAGACATCACTATGAAAAAGTGGTGATACACATTTGCCTACCCCATAAAAAGGTACTACTAGCAAAATATATGTAAAATAAATTGGGTATCAGAGAAATGCCGTGGTGTCTGGAAATGATTGAATCTAGCAGATGTGGTATAGATACAAGTATATAAAGTGCCAGTGCAGAAGTGCGCGAATTTCTATGGAAAAACAATATTTAAAAAAACAGACTATACTCTAATAGTGACATGCAGTACCACTATGCTCCATTTCAACTGAGAAAACAGAATCCATTATATCCTACAATATTTTAGTAAGCAAACATATCATTAACAATACACATGTGAGGATCAAGGTAGGCTGTGTACACATGACCTGTGTCTGTGCTGCTGGAAACGAAGACGCCGAGTGGCACGCTGTCTTCCCTGTCTTGCAGTGAATTCCAATTTCAAAAGATCTGTTCAACTCTAGACCTCACAAATGTTTTCATGTCAGTATACACCAACTATTATGGTGACAGATTCCCTTTAAGTACCGTACCATCAAAATGGATACACTTAGACATTTTGTACAAGTATTACGGATTGAGTTCTCCATTATTGAATATCGTGAGGTTGCAAACCCTTAAAATTAGGTGCTAGAAAGTTTAGAAATGTCCAGGATATTAAGTGGTTAATATACATTTCCATATCTTGTCTCTTGCTTGATATTCTCTTATATATTTTTTTTCTTGACAACATTCCAGCAATCAGCATTCAAAAAGGTCTCATTAGAGCTTTGAGAGATGGTCTTCGGAAGGTCACATAATAGAGCATGACAATGCAATTATACTTCCTGCAATAAAGGTCATTCTTACCCATCATGCTAATTATCTTGACAGTGTTGCGTTCATTCTGTTTCTTTTGCTCTTAATGTTTGATGGAGTTCTTGGTTCTGAGTAACTAATGTGCTTCCCAGTCACCTCTTCCGGGAGTTATTCAGAGGAGGAACGTGTTCCTCATGCAACTTCTTCTGATACTGTTTCCAAATTACTTCCAAAAACGTCCAATTTTATTTAAAAAAAATATACATCCTTTTTTTCGTATTATTTACCGTATTTTCCCGCGTTTAAGATGACTTTTTAACCCCTGAAAATCTTAAAAGTCGGGGGTCGTCTTATATGCCCGGAGTCGTCTTGTACGCCGGGTGCAGACCAATGTGTATATGGTGGGTGGGGGGGAGTGGTCCCGATGATGAAGAGAGAGGGCGTCTCACAGGAAAGTGTGAGGGGAATATCCCCTATTACCTCATTGTGGCAGCGTGGGGTTTCTGTGCTAGTGAGCGGCGGCGGCTCCTCTTTGTGCCGTGTGGGTGCTCTGTGCTGTTGGGCGGTGTATCTTCGTGAAGAGTCGGGGCTCCTCCGGCATTTCCTCAAAGCCCGGAGGCACTGGCAGCTCCATTGCTGCGATGCGGTGGCCTCCGGGAAAATGGCCGCTGGTGACAGCGCATGCTCAGATTCAGATCTCGTCCCGAGATTTCGGGAGACGAGATCTGAATCTGAGCATGCGCCGCCCCAGCAGCCATTTTCCAGGAGGCCACCACATCGCAGCAATGGAGCTGCAGGTGCATCCGGGCTTTGAGGATATGCCGGAGGAGCCCCAACATTGCACGAAGATACACCGCTCCACAGCACAAAGCCCTGACGCTGCATGAAGATACGCCACCGCCCCACAGCACAGCACCCACGCGGCACAAAGAGGAGCAGCCGCCGCCGCTCCCCAGCACAAAGACCCCACGCAGCTGCAATGAGGTAATAGGGGGATACTCCACTCACACTTTTCTGTGAGACGCCCCCTCTCTTCGTTATCGGGACCACTCCCCCCAAAAAAAAGGGACATTAGTCTCTGGCCCTATAAGACAACACATGGCATATAAGAAGACCCCCGACTTTTAAGAAGATTTTATATTTTAACTGGAAAAGTTGGGGGGTCTGTTATGATCAGGTGGCATTGGAGCAGCATGAAATGACCTTCGTGGGAGCAGTGGTAACTTTACTGACCGCAACCCCTGATCCTATCATCGTAACTAGAAGTAGCCGTGGGGTGTGCCTAACCAGACCTAGACACCTCGACACAGCCTAAGGACTAAATATCCCTAAAGATGGAAAAAGGAAAACTCACTTGCCTCAGAGTAGACCCCCAAAGGATAGGTAGCCCCCCACAAATAATGACTGTGAGTAGGAGAGGAAAAGACACACACAGACAGAAAACAGGGATAAGCAAAGGGGGCCACTTCTACCTAGATAGGAAAGGATAGTACAGGATACTATGCGGTCAGCATAAAACACTACAAAATATCCACAGCAGAAAAATACAAAAACTCCACCACTTAACTAAAGATGTGGAGAGTATATCTGCGACTCCAGCGAGTCCAACTAGACTGAGAAAAACAACAGACACAGTCTAGCAGGAACAAAATTGAAACAAGATAAGCACAGAAAATAAACACACAGCAGTGTGTCTAAAAAAATGAAGAAAACACTTATCTTAGCTGAATTGGCAGCAAGCGGGAGGGGCCAGGCAGAGGACCAACACTTCCAAAGGAACATTGACTACTGGCAAGGACTAATGAGTCCTGCACAGCTAAATACCCCAGTCCGAATTGCAATTAGCAGAAAAACCTGTCCAAGACTGCTGCTCAGGAATAACTGCATTACCATCAACAACCACCGGAGGGAGCCCAAGAGCAGAATTCACAACAGGGGTCATCTTATACGCCCAGTCGTCTTATACGCCCAGTCGTCTTATACGCCGGAAAATCCGGTAACTGAATTTCTGATGGTCAAAGTATGCTAACATATGGATTTGTATTTGGGCTTCTTATTAAATATCAAATGTATCCCGAGTCATGGTTGTTTGAAAAAAAAGTCTCTCTTTTCGTTACGTATCTGGACAGACATCTGTCTGAGATCGTTTAGCGAATCCTGCATTGAGCAGGGAGTTGGACCAGATGACCCAGGAGGTCCTTTCCAACTCTACCATTCTATGATTCTATGATTCATACACTCATGTGCTGTTCGCGGTAAAATCGAATAGCTCACGGATAGCAAGATGGCCAATGTTATTAACCCCTTCATGACCCAGCTTATTTTGACCTTAAAGGGAACCTGTCACCCCGTTTTTTGAGATTGAGATATAAATACTGTTAAATAGGGCCTGCGCTGTGTGTTACTATAGTGTATGTAGTGTACCCCGATTCCCCACCTATGCTGAGAAATAACTTACCAAAGTCGCCGTTTTCGCCTGTCAATCAGGCTGGTCAGGTCGGGAGGGCGTGGTGACATCGCTGGTTCTTCCTCAGCTTTACGTTGGTGGCGTAGTGGCGTAGTGGGGAACAAGCTGCGCGCGATCTGCGCTGTCATCCCTTTCGTCGGTGGGGGCGGCCATCTTCCTGGGGCTGCGCGTGTGCAGATCGAGTGCTCTGCTGCACGGGGCTTCAGGAAAATGGCCGCGGGATGCCGCGCGTGCGCATTAGAGATCGCGGCGGCCATTTTCCCAAAGCTGAGATGCAAACTCGGCTTTGGGAAAATGGCCGCCGCGATCTCTAATGCGCACGCGCGGCATCCCGCGGCCATTTTCCTGAAGCCCCGTGCAGCAGAGCACTCGATCTGCGCACGCGCGGCCCCAGGAAGATGGCCGCCCCCACCGACGAAAGGGATGACAGCACAGATCGCGCGCTGCTTGTTCCCCACTACGCCACCAACGTAAAGCTGAGGAAGAACCAGCGCTGTGAACACGCCCTCCCGACCTGACCAGCCTGATTGACAGGCGAAAACGGCGACTTTGGTAAGTTATTTCTCAGCATAGGTGGGGAATCGGGGCATACTACATACACTATAGTAACACACAGCGCAGGCCCTATTTAACAGTATTTATAGCTCAATCTCAAAAAAACGGGGTGACAGGTTCCCTTTAATGACCTGGCCGTTTTTTGCAATTCTGACCAGTGGCTCTTTATGAGGTAATAACTCAGGAACGCTTCAACTAATCCTAGCGGTTCTGAGATTGTTTTTTCGAGACATATTGGGCTTCATGTTATTGGTAAATTTATGTCGATAATTTTTGTGTTTATTTGTGAAAAAAATGGAAATTTGGCTAAAATTTTGAAAATTTAGCAATTTTCAAATTTTGAATTTTTATTCTGTTAAACGAGAGAGTTATGTGACACAACATAGTTAATAAATAACATTATCCACATGTCTACTTTACATCAGCGCAATTTTGGAAACAACGTTTTTTTTTGCTAGGAAGTTATAAGGGTTAAAAGTGGACCAAAGATTTCTCATTTTTACAGCAAAATTTACAAAATCCTTTTTTTTAGGGACCACCTCATATTTGAAGTCAGTTTGAGGGGTCTATATGGCTGAAAATACCCAAAAGTGACACCATTCTAAAAACTGCACCCCTCAAGGTGCTCAAAACCACATTCAAGAAGTTTATTAACCCTTCAGGTGCTTCACAGCAGCAGAAGCAACATGGAAGGAAAAAATGAACATTTAACTTTTTAGTCACAAAAATGATTTTTAGCAACAATTTTTTTATTTTCCCAATGGTAAAAGGAGAAACTGAATGACGAAAGTTGTTGTCCAATTTGTCCTGAGTACGCCGATACTCCATATGTGGGGGGAACTACTGCTTGGGTGCACGACAGGGCTCGGAAGGGAAGGAGCGCCATTTGACTTTTTCAATGAAAAATTGGCTCCAATCTTTAGCGGACACCATGTCGTGTTTGGAGAGCCCCTGTGTGCCTAAACATTGGAGCTCCCCCACAAGTGACCCCATTTTGGAAACTAGACCCCCCAAGGAACTTATCTAGATGCACAGTGAGCACATTGAACCCCAAGGTGCTTCACAAATTGATCTGTAACAATGAAAAAGTACTTTTCTTACAAAAAATTTATTTTAGCCTCAATTTGTTCATTTCCACATTGGCAACAGGATAAGATGGATCCCAAAATTTATTTGGCAATTTCTCCTGAGTCCCCTGATACCTCACATGTGGGGGTAAACCACTGTTTGGGCACACGGCAGGGCTCGGAAGGGAAGGAGCGCCATTTGACTTTTTGAATGAAAAATTAGCTCCAATCATTAGCGGACACCATGTCGCGTTTGGAGAGGCCCTGTGTGCCTAAACATTGGAGCTCCCCCACATGTGACCCCATTTTGGAAACTAGACCCCCGAAGGAACTTATCTAGATGCATAGTGAGCACATTGAACCACATTTGCTTCACAAATTGATCCGTAACAATAAAAAAGTACTTTTTTTTCACAAAAAATTTATTTTGGCCTCAATTTGTTCATTTCCACATGGGCAACAGGATAAGATGGATCCTAAAATTTATTAAGCAATTTCTCCTGAGTACAGTGATACCTCATATGTGGTCACAAACCACTGTTTGTGCACACGGCAAGGCGCCATTTGACTTTTTGAATGAAAAATTAGCTCAAATCGTTAGCGGACACCATATCGCGTTTGGAGAGCTCCTGTGTGCCTAAACATTGGAGATGTGACCCCATTTTGGAAACTAGACCTCCCATGGAACTAACCTAGATGTGCGGTGACCACTTTAAACCCCCAAGTGCTTCACAGAAGTCGTGAAAATAAAAAATCATTTTTCTTTCCTCAAAAATTATTTTTTAGCCAGCAATTTTTTATTTTCACAAGAGTAACAGGAGAAATTGGACCTCAAAAATTGTTGTCCAGTTTGTCCTAAGTACGCTGATATCCCATATGTGGGGGGAACCACTGTTTGGGCACACGTCGGGGCTCAAAAGGGAAGTAGTGACGTTTGGGAATGCAGACTTTGATGGAATAGTCTGCGGGCATCATGTTACGTTTGCAGAGCCACTGATGTGCCTAAACAGTAGAAACCCCCCACAAGTGACCCCATTTTGAAAACTAGACCCCCCAAGGAACTTATCTAGATATGTGGTGAGCTCTTTGAACCCCCAATTGCTTCACAGAAGTTTACAATGCAGAGCCGTGAAAATAAAAAAATATTTTTTTTTTCCTCAAAAATGATGTTTTAGCAAGCAGTTTTTTATTTTCACAAGGGTCGCAGGAGAAATTGGACCCCAATAGTTGTTGCCCAGTTTGTCCCGAGTATGCTGGTACCGAATATGTGGAGGTAAACCACTGTTTTGGCGCACGTCGGGACTCGGAAGGAAGGGAGCACCATTTGACTTTTTGAACGCAAGATTGGCTGGAATCAATGGTGGCGCCATGTTGCGTTTGGAGACCCCTGATATGCCTAAACAGTGGAAACCCCTCAATTCTGACTCCAACACTAACCCAAACACACCCCTAACCCTAATCTCAACTCTAGCCATAACCCCAATCACAACCCTAACCCCAACACACCCCTAACCACAGCCCTAACCCCAACACACCCCTAACCCTAATCCCAACCCTAGCCATAATCCTAACCCTAATCCAAACCCTAACCCCAACACACCCCTAACCACAACCCTAACCCCAATACACCACTAACCATAACCTTAACCACAAGCCTAATCTTAACCCTATTTCCAACACTAGCCCTAATTCCAACCTTAACTCTAATTCGAACCCTAACCCTAAGGCTATGTGCCCACGTTGCTGATTCGTGTGAGATTTTTCCGCACCGTTTTTGAAAAATCCGCGGGTAAAAGGCACTGCGTTTTACCTGCGGATTTACCATGGATTTCCAGTGATTTTTGTGCAGATTTCACCTGCGGATTCCTATTGAGGAACAGGTGTAAAACGCTGTGGAATCCGCACAAAGAATTGATATGCTGCGGAAAATTCAACACAGTGTTCCTGCGCAGTATTTTCCGCACCATGGGCACAGGAGATTTGGTTTTCCATAGGTTTACATGGAACTGTAAAGCTGATGGAAAACTGCTACGAATCCGCAGTGGCCAATCCGCTGCGGATCCGCAGAAAAATCCGCACCGTGTGCACATAGCCTAATTCTAAGGGTATGTGCACAAGATGCGGAAAACGCTGCGGATCTACAGCGTTTCCGCCGCTGCAGGTCCACAGCAGTTTCCCATGAGTTTACAAAAAACGCTGTGCACATGCTGCGGAAAAAACTGCGCGGAAACACAGCGGTTTACATTCCGCACATTTCACTTCTTTCTGCGGATTCCGCAGCGGTTTTACAACTGCTCCAGTAGAAAACCGCAGTGAAATCACCAGAAAAACCACGGTAAATCCGCGATAAATCCGGATTCCGCAGCAGTTTTGCACTGCGGATTTATAAAAACCGTTGCGGAAAAATCCGCAGAGGACCAGATTACGTGTGCACATTCCCTAACCCTAACCCTAACCCTAGTTCTAACTATAGTGGAAAAAAAAATTTTTCTTTATTTTATTATTGTTCCTACCTATGGGGGTGATAAAGGGGGGTTCATTTACTTTTTTTTTTATTTTGATCACTGTGATAGGTTTTATCACAGTGATCAAAATGTACATGGAACGAATCTGCCGGCCGGAAGATTCGGGGGGCGCACTGCGCATGCACCCGCCATTTTTGAAGATGGCGGCGCCCATGGAGAAGACGGACGGACACCGGGAGCCTCGGTAAGTATAAGGGGGGGAGATCGGGGCACGGGGGGGGTGTCGGAGCACGGGGGTGGCATAGGAGCACGGGGGAGCGGACAGGAGGACGGGGGAGCGGAACAAAGGACAGAGGGGAGCGGACCACAGATCGGAGGATTGGGGGGGAGATCGGTGGGGTGGGAGGGGGCACATCAGTGTTTCCAGCCATGGCCGCTGATATTGCAGCATCGGCCATGGCTGGATTGTAATATTTCACCAGTTTTTTAGGTGAAATATTACTAATCGTTCTGATTGGCAGTTTCACATTCAACAGCCAATCAGAGCGATTGTAGCCATGGGGGGGGGTGAAGCCACCCCCCCCCCCCCCCCTGGGCTAAAGTACCACTCCCCCTGTCCCTGCAGATCGGGTGAAATTGGAGTTAACCCTTTCACCCGATCTGCAGGGAAGGGTGAAAATCAAAGGTCGGGAAGGGGTTAAATAGGGCTGTTCAGATGATAGTTTCCTAAGCAGACTGAGTAGCCATGTAAAAAATAAAAAAATGAAAAAATTCTCACCTTTTCAAGTCTATGGGTGTGGAAAAAAAATCAGATCCTTTAAAATTCCTGTTATTTGCTTAGAAAAGTGTGTTTGGTCTTTTAAATTTTATTTACTGATCCTGTTTAAAAATAGATGACTTGTGGATGTCATAGCAGTGTAAAAAAATGGATATCTGGATAACTCAAGTGGTACACAATGCAGTATGGGTGACAATACGGATGAAGATCGTGTTTTTTTTCTGGATATAGAACAGTTGATTTTTCATACACTTGTCTGAACCTGGCCTGAGACTGACAAAGGTCTAAGGTAACTTCCTGTACCACTTGGAGACTTTTTCTTTTTTTTGTCTTTCATGATCCATAACTTTTTTTAAATTTTTCTGTCTACATACCTGCATGAGACTTGTTTTTTGCAGGACATGTCGTAGTTTTGAATTAAACCATTCATTTTACCATGTACTGATAATCAGGAAATATACATTCCAAGTGAGATGGAATTGAAAAAAAAAAAACAATTTTGCCATTGATTTTTTGAGTTTTATTTCTACTACGTTCACTTAGCGGTAAAAAATGACATATTAACTTGTTTTACGGTCATTATGGTTATAGTGATCTCAAATTTATATTATTTTTTTTTTTTTACTTCTTCCTCAGTTCAGCCCGGCCTCGATGATGTCAAAGCTGGTGAATGATGCTGCGCTCTCAGCATCTCATTCACCAGTGGTTTTCAGCCAGGATGGTCGCATCTTGGCACCGACTTGGTTGAAAACTATTTAGCCCCCAGATATGGATGAAAGCGTGGGACACAACGACGGACAGGTATGGTATATTATTGGTTTATTATTTTACTTTTATTACAGGAGATCGAGGGCATTGGGGAATTAGGTGTTGCAGTAAGTATGGTTTAATTTAGAACATTAAAGGAGTCTGTGTAATTATTTTCAAATAAAGGACTTTATTCTGGCTGTGACTTTATTTAACATTACAACTACAGTCTTATAGACGCCTCTCCATTATTAAGCTGTGGGCTTGATGTCACCTGAAAGGTGACATCAACCCCGCAGATATTACCCCACTTGCCACCATTACAGGGCATGTGGGAGGAGCCAGGCAGAGTGCCAGAAAAGGCGCATCTAATAGATGCACTGTGAAGAAACCATATTGTATCTTAACTTCCCAGACAACCATGTTGTTGTAAAGCAAAATGAACTGATTTTTTAACTGTATATTGGCTTGTGAATTTAAGTGTTTATGTCTGGTGGGTCAAGAAGACAGACTTGCCAACTGATATACTATCTAACATACTGTGCAAGTCTGTAATAGTGACTGTACATAGGGTGCGTTAAGCTTTGTTTATTGATGTGTGCTGATATGCTAATAGTGCATTATATTCTGGAACCAGCTTGGTAATTTCGGAAGCAGAGAGGGAAAGACTGTACAAATAGATTGAATGGATCTCATCACCATTGTTTACCTTATCTTGATGTTGGCCTGAAGGACCCTGGGTAATTCCAAAAATAGCTTACAGGCCTCGGGTATAAAAGAGACTTCTTTTCTTCTGGCAAAAGACTCTTCAGGATCTTAGCCCAGGGTCTGTAGGACCCAGCTGAAGAGCACAGGACTGTTCTCGGATATCTCCCTACGCTTGTCGTTACCTCCTCTCTGCATGCATACCACAGATGGAGTAGCAACCCTGGGAGCTGTGACATAACATCTACCATTATCTCGGCGAGTCAGCAGAAGGGTGAGGCCCTGTAATGTGCGCCATCTTGGGGTAATTGCTGAGATTGTTCTGTTTGCTATTATGTGTTGTGGTTCAATAAAGTATTGCCACACTGTTTTACCTTAACCCTGTGTTGTCTGTGTAGTGTATTGCCCACTGGGAGATAGAGCGGGCGTTCAGTGGTATGAGCCCTGGTCCATGCAGTCTTGCTAAAGACAGCTGAGCCAGCGGACGAGAGCACCCACTGACCCCGTTTCTCCACATGCACCTTTTCTGGGCAGCTGCGGGCTGCTGTTTTTTAGGCTGGGGGGGCTATATCAATGGCTCCTTACCAGCCTGAGAATAGCAGCCCCCAGCTGTGAGATTTAGCAAGGCTGGTTGTCAAAAATTGGAAGGGACTCCATGCTGTTTTTTTAAATTATTTATTTAAATAATTAAACGGTGTAGGGACCTCTCTATTCTTGATACCCAACCTTGCAGAAGCTGACAGCTTGGGGTTGCAGCCTTCAGCTGTGAGTTTTGTCTGGTTGGTTCAATAAAATAGGGGGAACCCACATTTGGTTTTTCATTCATTTATTTCTGAACAATTGCAGCTGGCGGCTGTGAAATACCCAGATCATCAGCACATACTGTTACTGTTGTTAGCAGCAGAAGGTGTTGGATAAGGAGGGTAACAGTCCAAAAAGCCACCACCTGCTGTCGTTCGGACTTTATTATAACGCTCATCATTCTCCTTTGCTCGCCGGCAGAGCAGGGGAGAATGATGACAGCCGACTTCTGCACCAGCCGCCTGGGGAACAGCGCTTACAGTAGCGCTTCTTCCTCGGTGCCGATGTGTGTCACATGGAGGAAATCAATGTGTGTTCTCCGTGTGCATGTGTTTGTGATGTTTTGCCGTCCATGCTGATGGCAAAAAACGGACATGTCAGCGTGTTTTGCCCATTGACACATGGTCTGTAGAAACACACTGACATGTGCACAGACCCATTCATTTGAATAGGTCTACGTGTGTATGTGTCTCCGTTACATGTGAAAACTGTCACCACATGTATCGGAGACACGGATGAGTGAAAGGGGCCTAAGGTTTTTACTGGCAGCTGAGCAGTGGAGTAATCAATGCATGTCATGTAATTTTGTGCATTTTGAGTTGGTTGGTTGTTATTCTTACTTTAATTGGTTAAAATAAAGAATTGAGATGGGAAATTTACATTTTTCATTTAGTTACATAATAATTCTGCACATTAATAGTCACTTAATAATTATACACATAGATATTCTCTTATGAAAAGCAAAACCTCACTTTTACTTTCTTAAATTTTCATGTTTTGATTGACCTATAGCAATGAAGTTGTTCAATAGCAAAATTAATCATTAAAGATACCAAATGCTTAATAATTGTGCATACAGCGTACAGTGGATATGTACAGTTTACAATTCCAGATTTTTGTCTTGAAGAAAAAAACATACCAAGAAGATCCATTTTAGAACTTTTTCCACCTTTAATGTCAACCATAATATTTACCATTCAATTGAGAAAAAAAATGAAATTTATTTGCAGCGAAAATAAAATAATATATTTGCATAAGTTTGAACACCCTCTTATAACTGGGGAGTGGTTGTGTTCACAATTATCAAATCTCATTTAAACCAATGCTAAATAGCATGGGTCAGACTGGCCCACTGGAGAACCGGAGGATTGTCTGGTGGGCCCAGGCACTGACATCTGCTGGCATACAGGGCCGGCAGCGGCCTAGGGCCTCCGCCAGTGCGCGCCACATTCAAGGCAATAAAGGAGGAGAGAGTGTCAGCTGACGCTCCCTCTCCCATCATTCCCCTCTGCCTCTGATACAGCAGGTGCACGGTGATGTCACTTCATCGCGTACCCGCTGTTTGTCGGGCAGACGGCAGTGCAGCTACTGATACAGGAGCAGAGTCAGGATCAGAGGGAAATGAGGAAGAGAGGTGAGTATGATGTTTGTTTATATATATATATATATATATATATATATATGTATCAGTGATTGAGTCCTGGTGGCCATAAGACTGTAGGACTGCGGGGCCAGATTATATTCTATGAAGGGCAGCTAAATTATATTCCATGTGGGGCTGCATTATTCTCTGAGAGTGTACATTATACTCTGTGGGGGGCTGCAATATACCCTATGAGGAGAGCTGCATTATATCCTATGAGGGGTCTACAGTATATTCTGTGGGGGGCTGCATCAGGGGCGGACCTACCGCTGGTTCAACCGATGCAGCAGCACCGGGGCCCGGAGGTGGAGGGGGGCCCTTGCAGGCAGGTGCATACAGGGCCCCGGCTTTCTGCTGCTGCTGTAGATCGGTGCAGGCCCATGTTGTGAATTCTGTGGCAGAGCTCCCTCCTGTGGTCACAAGTGGTACTTCGGCTGATTCTCTCTGTGAGCTTCCGTTGGTGGAGGAAAGTGGTACTGCGGCTTCTGAGTTTCCTTCCTCAGGTGATGTGGTGAAGTCGTTAGGTGCTGCTCTATTTAACTCCACCTAGTGCTTTGATCCTGGCCTCCAGTCAATGTTCTAGTATTGGACCTGTTTCCTCCTGGATCGTTCCTGTGGCCTGCTGCTCTGCATAGCTAAGTTCTGCTTTGCTATTTTGTTTGCTGTTTTTTTTCTGTCCAGCTTGTCTATTTGTCTTTTACTGCTTGCTGGAAGCTCTGGGACGCAGAGGGTGTACTTCCGTGCCGTTAGTTCGGTACGGAAGGTCTTTTTGCCCCCTTTGCGTGGTTTTTGTAGGGTTTTGTGTTGACCGCAAAGTTACCTTTCCTATCCTCGCTCTGTTCAGAAAGTCGGGCCTCACTTTGCTAAATCTATTTCATCTCTACGTTTGTCTTTTCATCTTAACTCACAGTCATTATATATGGGGGCTGCCTTTTCCTTTGGGGTATTTCTCTGAGGCAAGGTAGGCTTATTTTCTATCTTCAGGCTAGCTAGTTTCTCAGGCTGTGCCAAGTTGCATAGGGAGCGTTAGGCGCAATCCACGGCTGCCTCTAGTGTGGTTGGAGAGGATTAGGGATTGCGGTCAGCAGAGTTCCCACGTCTCAGAGCTCGTTCTATGCTTTTGGGTTATTGTCAGGTCACTGTATGTGCTCTGACCTCTATGTCCATTGTGGTACTGAATTACCTTATCATAACAGTACTGGAGGCCGAAAGTACTAATGATTCTCAATAGAGGGAAAAAAGAAGTTCTGAGACCATTTTTTTTTCTCTGCACTGTGTTTTGCCTTTTTTTTCCCCTAGACATTTGGGTGGTTCAGGACACAGGTGTAGCGATGGACATTAAAGGTCTGTCTTCATGTGTGGATCAGCTCACGGCAAGAGTACAAAATATTCAAGACTTGTGGTTCAGAATTCTATGTTAGAACCGAGAATTCCTATTCCTGATTTGTTTTGTGGAGATAGAACTAAATTTCTGAGTTTCAAAAATAATTGTAAACTATTTCTGGCTTTGAAACCTCGCTCCTCTGGTGACCCAGTTCAACAAGTTAGGATCATTATTTCTTGCTTACGTGGCGACCCTCGGGACTGGGCATTTTCTCTTGCGTCAGGAGATCCTGCATTAAGTAATATCGATGCGTTTTTCCTGGCGCTCGGATTGCTGTACGATGAACCTAATTCAGTGGATCAGACAGAGAAAAACTTGCTGGCTCTGTGTCAGGGTCAGGATGAGATAGAGGTATATTGTCAGAAATTTAGAAAGTGGTCCGTACTCACTCAATGGAATGAAGGTGCGCTCGCAGCTATTCTCCGAAAAGGTCTCTCTGAAGCCCTTAAGGATGTCATGGTGGGATTTCCTATGCTTCTGGTCTGAATGAGTCTATGTCTTTGGCCATTCAGATCGGTCGACGCTTGCGTGAGCGTAAATCTGTGCACCATTTGGCGGTATTACCTGAGCTTAAACCTGAGCCTGTGCAGTGCGATAGGACTTTGACCAGAGTTGAACGGCAAGAACACAGACGTCTGAATGGGCTGTGTTTCTACTGTGGTGATTCCACTCATGCTATTTCTGATTGTCCTAAGCGCACTAAGCGGTTCGCTAGGTCTGCCACCATTGGTACGGTACAGTCAAAATTTCTTCTGTCCGTTACCTTGATCTGCTCTTTGTCATCGTATTCTGTCATGGCATTTGTGGATTCAGGCGCTGCCCTGAATTTGATGGACTTGGAGTATGCTAGGCGTTGTGGGTTTTTCTTGGAGCCCTTGCAGTGTCCTATTCCATTGAGAGGAATTGATGCTACGCCTTTGGCCAAGAATAAGCCTTAGTACTGGACCCAGCTGACCATGTGCATGGCTCCTGCACATCAGGAGGTTATTCGCTTTCTGGTGTTGCATAATCTGCATGATGTGGTCGTGTTGGGGTTGCCATGGCTACAAGTCCATAATCCAGTATTAGATTGGAAATCCATGTCTGTGTCCAGCTGGGGTTGTCAGGGGGTACATGGTGATGTCCCATTTCTGATTATTTCGTCATCCACCCCTTCTGAGGTTCCAGAGTTCTTGTCTGATTACCGGGATGTATTTGATGAGCCCAAGTCCGATACCCTACCTCCGCATAGGGATTGTGATTGTGCTATCAATTTGATTCCTGGTAGTAAATTCCCAAAAGGTCGACTGTTTAATTTATCTGTGCCTGAACACGCCGCTATGCGGAGTTATGTGAAGGAGTCCTTGGAGAAGGGGCATATTCGCCCGTCATCGTCGCCATTAGGAGCAGGGTTCTTTTTTGTAGCCAAGAAGGATGGTTCACTGAGACCTTGTATAGATTACCGCCTTCTAAATAAGATCACGGTTAAATTTCAGTACCCCTTGCCGTTGTTATCTGATTTGTTTGCTCGGATTAAGGGGGCTAGTTGGTTCACCAAGATAGATCTTCGTGGTGCGTATAATCTTGTGCATATTAAGCGAGGTGATGAATGGAAAACTGCATTTAATACGCCCGAGGGCCATTTTGAGTATCTAGTGATGCCATTCGGACTTGCCAATGCTCCATCAGTGTTTCAGTCCTTTATGCATGACATCTTCCGAGAGTACCTGGATAAATTCCTGATTGTGTACTTGGATGACATTTTGATCTTCTCGGATGATTGGGAGTCTCATGTGAAGCAGGTCAGAACGGTGTTTCAGGTCCTGCGTGCTAATTCTTTGTTTGTGAAGGGATCAAAGTGTCTCTTTGGTGTTCAGAAGGTTTCATTTTTGGGGGTCATCTTTTCCCCTTCTACTATCGAGATGGACCCTGTTAAGGTCCAAGCCATCCATGATTGGACTCAGCCGACATCTCTGAAAAGTCTGCAAAAGTTCCTGGGCTTTGCTAATTTTTATCGTCGCTTCATCTGCAATTTTTCTAGTATTGCTAAACCATTGACCGATTTGACCAAGAAGGGTGCTGATGTGGTCAATTGGTCTTCTGCTGCTGTGGAAGCTTTTCAAGAGTTGAAGCGTCGTTTTTCTTCTGCCCCTGTGTTGTGTCAACCAGATGTTTCGCTTCCGTTCCAGGTCGAGGTTGATGCTTCTGAGATTGGAGCAGGGGCTGTTTTGTCGCAGAGAGGTTCTGATTGCTCGGTGATGAAACCATGCGCCTTCTTTTCCAGGAAGTTTTCGCATGCTGAGCGAAATTATGATGTGGGCAATCGAGAGTTGCTGGCCATGAAGTGGGCATTCGAGGAGTGGCGTCATTGGCTTGAAGGAGCTAAGCACCGCATGGTGGTCTTGACTGATCATAAGAACTTGACTTATCTCGAGTCTGCCAAGCGGTTGAATCCTAGACAGGCTCGTTGGTCGCTGTTTTTTGCCCGTTTTGACTTTGTGATTTCGTACCTTCCGGGCTCTAAAAATGTGAAGGCGGATGCTCTGTCTAGGAGTTTTGTGCCCGACTCTCCGGGTTTATCTGAGCCGGCGGGTATCCTCAAAGAGGGAGTAATTGTGTCTGCCATCTCCCCTGATTTGCGGCGGGTGCTGCAAAAAATTTCAGGCTAATAAACCTGATCGTTGCCCAGCGGAGAAACTGTTTGTCCCTGATAGGTGGACGAATAAAGTTATCTCTGAGGTTCATTGTTCGGTGTTGGCCGGTCATCCTGGAATCTTTGGTACCAGAGAGTTAGTGGCTAGATCCTTTTGGTGGCCATCTCTGTCGCGGGATGTGCGTTCTTTTGTGCAGTCCTGTGGGATTTGTGCTTGGGCTAAGCCCTGCTGTTCTCGTGCCAGTGGGTTGCTTTTGCCCTTGCCGGTCCCGAAGAGGCCTTGGACACATATCTCTATGGATTTCATTTCAGATCTTCCCGTCTCTCAAAAGATGTCAGTCATTTGGGTGCTCTGTGATCGCTTCTCTATGATGGTCCATTTGGTACCCTTGTCTAAATTACCTTCCTCCTCTGATTTGGTGCCATTGTTCTTCCAGCATGTGGTTCGTTTACATGGCATTCCAGAGAATATCGTTTCTGACAGAGGTTCCCAGTTTGTTTCGAGGTTTTGGTGAGCCTTTTGTGGTAGGATGGGCATTGACTTGTCTTTTTCCTCGGCTTTCCATCCTCAGACTAATGGCCAGACCGAACGAACCAACCAGACCTTGGAAACATATCTGAGATGCTTTGTTTCTGCTGATCAGGATGACTGGGTGTCCTTTTTGCCTTTGGCTGAGTTCGCCCTTAATAATCGGGCCAGCTCGGCTACCTTGGTTTCGCCGTTTTTCTGCAACTCTGGGTTCCATCCTCGTTTCTCTTCAGGGCAGGTTGAGTCTTCGGACTGTCCTGGTGTGGATACTATGGTGGACAGGTTGCAGCAGATTTGGACTCATGTAGTGGACAATTTGACCTTGTCCCAGGAGAAGGCTCAACGTTTCGCTAATCGCAGACGCTGTGTGGGTCCCCGACTTCGTGTTGGGGATTTGGTTTGGTTATCTTCTCGTCATATTCCTATGAAGGTTTCCTCTCCTAAGTTTAAACCTCGTTTCATTGGTCCGTATAGGATTTCTGAGGTTCTTAATCCTGTGTCTTTTCGTCTGACCCTTCCAGATTCTTTTTCCATACATAATGTATTCCATAGGTCATTGTTGCGGAGATACGTGGCACCTATGGTTCCATCTGTTGATCCTCCTGCACCGGTTTTGGTGGAGCAGGAGTTGGAGTATATTGTGGAGAAGATTTTGGATTCTCGTGTTTCAAGACGGAAACTCCAGTATCTGGTTAAGTGGAAGGGTTATGCTCAAGAAGATAATTCCTGGGTCTTTGCCTCTGATGTCCATGCTCCCGATCTTGTTCGTGCCTTTCATATGGCTCATCCTGGTCGTCCTGGGGGCTCTGGTGAGGGTTCGGTGACCCCTCCTCAAGGGGGGGTACTGTTGTGAATTCTGTGGCAGAGCTCCCTCCTGTGGTCGCAAGTGGTACTTCGGCTGATTCTCTCTGTGAGCTTCCGTTGGTGGAGGAAAGTGGTACTGCGGCTTCTGAGTTTCCTTCCTCAGGTGATGTGGTGAAGTCGTTAGGTGCTGCTCTATTTAACTCCACCTAGTGCTTTGATCCTGGCCTCCAGTCAATGTTCTAGTATTGGACCTGTTTCCTCCTGGATCGTTCCAGTGGCCTGCTGCTCTGCATAGCTAAGTTCTGCTTTGCTATTTTGTTTGCTGTTTTTTTTCTGTCCAGCTTGTCTATTTGTTTTTTACTGCTTGCTGGAAGCTCTGGGACGCAGAGGGTGTACTTCCGTGCCGTTAGTTCGGTACGGAGGGTCTTTTTGCCCCCTTTGCGTGGTTTTTGTAGGGTTTTGTGTTGACCGCAAAGTTACCTTTCCTATCCTCGCTCTGTTCAGAAAGTCGGGCCTCACTTTGCTAAATCTATTTCATCTCTACGTTTGTCTTTTCATCTTAACTCACAGTCATTATATGTGGGGGCTGCCTTTTCCTTTGGGGTATTTCTCTGAGGCAAGGTAGGCTTATTTTCTATCTTCAGGCTAGCTAGTTTCTCAGGCTGTGCCGAGTTGCATAGGGAGCGTTAGGCGCAATCCACGGCTGCCTCTAGTGTGGTTGGAGAGGATTAGGGATTGCGGTCAGCAGAGTTCCCATGTCTCAGAGCTCGTTCTATGCTTTTGGGTTATTGTCAGTTCACTGTATGTGCTCTGACCTCTATGTCCATTGTGGTACTGAATTACCTTGTCATAACAGGCCCCACATTGTATTAGCAGTTTACAAATGCCGGCCGGCATCCCCCTGTTGCAGACAACAGGCTGTGTGTCTGCTGATCTGACGTCACCTCCGCCTGGAGAGGAGAGATGAAGTTAGTAGAAAGCCATGAGGTCCCTAGGGCAGGAGGTATGTGACGGGCTTCATCTCATTCCTGCTTTCTTAGGCTGGTTTCACATTTGCGTTTTTTGCCGCTGCGTTTTAACGCATATAAACGCATGCGTTTTTTTCCCTATATTTAACATTAAAAACGCATGCGGTTTTTTTGTACGCATTTGCCGACGCATGCGTCATTTCTATGCTTGCGTTTTGTTGCGGAAATGCAACATGTAGTAATTTCTAGAGGCGTTTTTTGCCGCAAAAAAACGTATTGCTGTCTATGTAAACGCATGCGTTTTTAAGCACATGCGTTTAGTTGCGTTTTTGAACACATGCGTTTCAATAGAGAAAAACAAGTCTAGACACTGATAAGCCACCCCCCACCATCAAGGTGATAAAGGGATCCAAACCCTAACCCTAGCCCTAACCCTACCCCTAACCCTAACCCTAGGGATCCAAACCCTAACCCTAACCCTAGGGATCCAAACCCTAACCCTAGGGATTCAAACCCCAACCCTAACTCTAACCCTAACCCTAACCCTAGGGATCCAAACCATAACCCTAACCCTAGGGATCCAAACCCTAACCCTAACCCTAGGGATCCAAACCCTAACCCTAGTCATTTCTATTTATAGTGGGTTTTCTAGTTGATTTTTATGATTGGCAGCTGTCACACACTAAAGACGCTTTTTATTCCAAAAAATATTTTTTGCGTTACCACATTTTGAGAGCTACAATTTTTCCATATTTTGGTCCACAGAGTCATGTCCCACACCCTCTGTAGTCCCATTGGCGGTGTCTGGATCTTGAATTTTCTCTTGTGAAATTTCTCATCATGCGTATCAAAAACGCAAACGCAGGAAAAAACGCATGTAAACGCGTAAAAACGACGCTTTTTTTAACCACATGCGAAAATGCATGCGTCTAAAAAACGCGGCGTTTGTACTCATTTACATACATTTTTTCACCACTTGCGGATGCGTTTTAAACGCTGCGTTTTTAAACGCAAATGTGAAACCAGCCTTATCTGCTTTCTGTAGATCTCTCTGTACTGTGAGATTTATTGCACCATCTTAAATTTACAGATAGATAAGGTCCCGGCTCCAGCGTCACCCAATCTGCATATAAGCTGAAGCTGCAGCAATAAGTCACAGTGATCCTCACCCTGCACTGTGTGACCCTGAGCCCGGCACCAGGACATCCCACATTATATATCAGATATATATTATAATGTGAGGTCCTGCAGCCTCGTCAGTGCTCAGTGCATGTAACACTATATATGTGCACATAGTACAGTGGTGCCAATATACAGTATGGAGCATCATGTGTGGCCAATATACAGTATGGAGCATCATGTGCGGTCATTATACAGTATGGAGCATTATGTGCGGCCAATATACAGTATGGAGCATCATGTGCGGCCAGCATACAGTATGGAGCATCATGTGCGGTCATTATACAGTATGGAGCATCATGTGTGGTCATTATACAGTATGGAGCATCATGTGTGGCCAATATACAGTATGGAGCATCATGTGCAGCCAACATACAGTATGGAGCATCATGTGCGGTCATTATACAGAATGGAGCATCATGTGCAGCCAATATACAGTATGGAGCATCATGTTCAGTCATTATACAGTATGGAGCATCATGTGCGGTCATTATACAGTATGGAGCATCATGTGCGGTCATTATACAGTATGGAGCATCATGTGTGGCCAATATACAGTATGGAGCATCATGTGCAGCCAATATACAGTATGGAGCATCATGTTCGGTCATTATACAGTATGGAGCATCATGTGCGGTCATTATACAGTATGGAGCATCAGGTGTGGCCAATATACAGTATGGAGCATCATGTGCAGCCAACATACAGTATGGAGCATCATGTGCGGTCATTATACAGTATGGAGCATCATGTGCGGTCATTATACAGTATGGAGCATCATGTGTGGCCAATATACAGTATGGAGCATCATGTGCAGCCAACATACAGTATGGAGCATCATGTGCGGTCATTATACAGTATGGAGCATCATGTGCGGCCATTATACAGTATGGAGCATCATGTGCAGCCAATATACAGTATGGAGCATCATGTGCGGTCATTATACAGTATGGAGCATCATGTGCGGTCATTATACAGTATGGAGCATCATGTGCAGCCAATATACAGTTTGGAGCATCATGTGCGGTCATTATACAGTATGGAGCATCATGTGGGGCCAATATACAGTATGGAGCATCATGTGTGGCCATTATACAGTATAGAGCATCATGTGGGGCCATTATACAGTATGGAGCACTGTGTGGCCATTATACAGTATTGAGCATCATATGGGGCCATTATACAGTATGGAGCATCATGTGCGGCCAATATACAGTATGGAGCATCATATGTGACCATTATACAGTATGGAGCATCATGTGCGGCCATTATACAGTATGGAGCATCATGTGCGGCCATTATACAGTATGGAGCATCATGTGCAGTCATTATACAGTATGGAGCATCATGTGCTGTCATTATACAGTATGGAGCATCATGTGCGGTCATTATACAGTATGGAGCATCATGTGCAGTCATTATACAGTATGGAGCATCATGTGCGGTCATTATACAGTATGAAGCATCATGTGCGGCCATTATACAGTATGGAGCACTGTGTGGCCATTATACAGTATGGAGCATCATGTGCGGCCATTATACAGTATGAAGCATCATGTGCGGCCATTATACAGTATGGAGCATCATCTGTGACCATTATACAGTATGGAGCACTGTGTGGCCATATTTTTTGTTTATAATTATTCTTTATGAAACAGTGTGATCAGCAGTTCTAAATGAGTGTGGTTGGGACGTGGATATGGGTGTGACTAGTTGAGTGGGTGCGGCCAGAGGCGTGGCCTAAAATTTGCCGCGGCATGCGTTGCGCGACGCAAACTTTGTCCCTCTCTCCCATCTTCAAAAGTTGGGAGGTATGATGCTGGGCAGGGAGGGGGGCCCAGACACATTTCTTGCACAGGGGCCCAAAGCTGTCAGTGTCCGCCACTGCCCAGAGCATCATAAAAGACTCATCACCAGTTATTGCAAATTTTTGATTGCAGATGTCGCTGCTTAGGGTGACCCAGCCAGTTATTAGATTTAGGGGGCAATCTCTATTTCACACCTGGCCTTGTAGGTTTCCATGACATTTTCCTTTAATAGTAAAGGCATTCATTTACAACTCCATTTTGTGTTTACATGTGTTATTTTTGTTTAATATTTAAATTTGTTTGGTGATCTGATTTTAGTGTGACAGACAATGCTCCATCACATGCCTCCAACTACTCCACAGCGTGGCTGGCCAGTAAAGGTCTCAAAGAAGAAAAAATAATCATACGGCCCCCTTGTTCACCTGATCTGAACCCCATAGAGAACCTGTGGTCCCTCATAAAAGTTGTGAGTAGGGTTGAGCGAAACGGGTCGTTCATTTTCAAAAGTCGCCGACTTTTGGCAAAGTCGGGTTTCATGAAACCCGATCCGACCCCTGTGCGGGGTTGGCCATGCGGTACGCGACTTTCGCGCCAAAGTCGCGTTTCAATGATGCGAAAAGTGCCATTTCTCAGCCAATGAAGGTAAACGCAGAGTGTGGGCAGCGTGATGACATAGGTCCTGGTCCCCACCATCTTAGAGAAGGGCATTGCAGTGATTGGCTTGCTGTCTGCGGCGTCACAGGGGCTATAAAGGGGCGTTCCCGCCGACCGCCATGTTACTGCTGCTGATCTGAGCTTAGGGAGAGGTTGCTGCCGCTTCGTCAGAAGCAGGGATAGCGTTAGGCAGGGTCCATTAACCACCAAACCGCTTGTGCTGTAGCGATTTCCACTGCCCAACACCACCTTCGGTGTGCAGGGACAGTGGAAGCTACATTTTTTTTTTTCCCTCAGCGCTGTAGCTCATTGGGCTGCCCTAGAAGGCTCCCTGATAGCTGTATTGCTGTGTGTACGCCGCTGTGCAAACCAACTGCTTTTTTCAAAGCACAAATCCTCTTGTTCCTTCCTTTCTGCACAGCTATCTTTTTTGTTTGTCCACACTTTTTATTTAATTTGTGCATCAGTCTACTCCTTATTGCTGCCTGCCATACCTGGCTGAGATTACTGCAGGGAGATAGTAATTGTTGGACACTCCCTGTTTTTTTTTTGTTTTTTTTTTTGTGGGAGATTAAGATTGACATTTCTGCTAGAGTGCCCTCCCTGTGTGTGCCATCTCTCACTCAGTGGGCCATAGAAAGCCTATTTATTTTTTGCTTGATTTGGGTTATAAAATCTACCTGAAAAAATCACTACATCAATCAGTGGGAGAAAAATATTGGCCTCAGGGCTTGTGTGCCACTCTTGACTCCTGTGTGTGCCATCTCTCAGTCAGTGGGCCATAGAAAGCCTATTTTTTTTTTTTTTGCTTTATTTGGGTTCTAAATTCTACCTGAAAAAATCAATAAATCAATCAGTGGGAGATTAATATTGGCCTTTGGGCTTGTGTGCCAGTCCTAAGTGTGCCATCTCTCTCTCTCAGATAGTGGGCCATAGAAAGCCTATTTATTATTTTTTTTATTGGGTTTATAAATTTTCCCTGGAAAAAAAAAAAAGTGGGAGATTAATATTGGCCTCTGGGCTTGTGTGCCAGTCCTGAGCGTGCCATCTCTCTCACAAATAGTGGGCCATAGAAAGCCTATTTATTTATTTTTTTTTGGTTTTATAAATTCTCCCTGAAAAAAAAAGGGAGATTAATATTGGCCTTTGCGCTTGTGTGCCAGTCCTAAGCGTGCCATCTCTCTCTCTCAGATAGTGGGCCATAGAAAGCCTATTTATTATTTTTTTTATTGGGTTTATAAATTTTCCCTGAAAAAAAAAAAAAAGTGGGAGATTAATATTGGCCTCTGGGTTTGTGTGCCAGTCCTGACCGTGCCATCTCTCTCACAAATAGTGGGCCATAGAAAGCCTATTTATTTTTTTGGTTGATTTGGGTTCTAAATTCTACCTGAAAAAATCAATAAATCAATCAGTGGGAGATAAATATTGGCCTCTGGGCTTGTGTGCCACTCCTGACTCCTGTGTGCTTCATCTCTCACTCAGTGGGCCATAGAAAGCCTATTTTTTGTTTTATTTGTTTTATAAATTCTCCCTGAAAAAAAAAAGGGAGATTAATATTGGTCTTTGGGCTTGTGTACCAGTCCTAAGCGTGCCATCTCTCTCACAAATAGTGGGCCATAGAAAGCCTATTTATTTATTTTTTTTGGTTTTATAAATTCTCCCTGAAAAAAAAAAAGGAGATTAATATTGGCCTTTGGGCTTGTGTGCCAGTCCTAAGCGTGCCATCTCTCTCTCTCAGATAGTGGGCCATAGAAAGCCTATTTATTATTTTTTTTATTGGGTTTATAAATTTTCCCTGGAAAAAAAAAAAAAAGTGGGAGATTAATATTGGCCTCTGGGCTTGTGTGCCAGTCCTGAGCGTGCCATCTCTCTCACAAATAGTGGGCCATAGAAAGCCTATTTATTTATTTTTTTTTTGTTTTATAAATTCTCCCTGAAAAAAAAAGGGAGATTAATATTGGCCTTTGGGCTTGTGTGCCAGTCCTAAGCGTGCCATCTCTCTCTCTCAGATAGTGGGCCATAGAAAGCCTATTTATTATTTTTTTTATTGGGTTTATAAATTTTCCCTGAAAAAAAAAAATAAGTGGGAGATTAATATTGGCCTCTGGGCTTGTGTGCCAGTCCTGAGCGTGCCATCTCTCTCACAAATAGTGGGCCATAGAAAGCCTATTTATTTTTTTGGTTGATTTGGGTTCTAAATTCTACATGAAAAAATCAATAAATCAATCAGTGGGAGATAAATATTGGCCTCTGGGCTTGTGTGCCACTCCTGACTCCTGTGTGCGTCATCTCTCACTCAGTGGGCCATAGAAAGCCTATTTTTTGTTTTATTTGTTTTATAAATTCTCCCTGAAAAAAAGAAGGGAGATTAATATTGGCCTTTGGGCTTGTGTGCCAGTCCTAAGCGTGCCATCTCTCTTTCTCAGATAGTGGGCCATAGAAAGCCTATTTATTATTTTTTTTATTGGGTTTATAAATTTTCCCTGAAAAAAAAAAAAAAGTGGGAGATTAATATTGGCCTCTGGGCTTGTGTGCCAGTCCTGAGCGTGCCATCTCTCTCACAAATAGTGGGCCATAGAAAGCCTATTTATTTTTTTGGTTGATTTGGGTTCTAAATTCTACCTGAAAAAATCAATAAATCAATCAGTGGGAGATAAATATTGGCCTCTGGGCTTGTGTGCCACTCCTGACTCCTGTGTGCGTCATCTCTCACTCAGTGGGCCATAGAAAGCCTATTTTTTGTTTTATTTGTTTTATAAATTCTCCCTGAAAAAATAATTTTATTTGGTTTCTAAATTCTTCCTGAAAAAATCATTTTTTTTTATTATTTTTTTTTTCTAAAGTCTCCCTGGAAAAAAAAAAAAAAATCAAATCAGTTGGAGATTAATATTGCCCTTTCTGCTTGTGTGCCAGTCTTGACTCCTGGGTGTGCCATCTCTCTCTCTCTCTCCAATTGTGGGCCATAGAAAGCCTATTATTTTTTTAGCTTGATTTGGGTTCCAAAATCTACCTGAAAAAATCACTACATCAATCATTGGGAGAACAATATTGGCCTCTGGGCTTGTGTGCCACTCCTGACTCCTGTGTGCGTCATCTCTCACTCCGTGGGCCATAGAAAGCCTATTTTTTCTTTTATTTGTTTTCTAAATTCTCCCTGAAAAATCATTTTATTTTATTTGGTTTCTAAATTCTTCCTGAAAAAATCTTTTTTTTTTATAATTTTTTTTTCTAAAGTCTCCCTGGAAAAAAAAAAAAATCAAATCAGTGGGAGATTAATATTGCCCTTTCTGCTTGTGTGCCAGTCTTGACTCCTGGGTGTGCCATCTCTCTCTCTCTCTCTTTCCAATTGTGGGCCATAGAAAGCCTATTTTTTTTTTTAGCTTGATTTGGGTTCCAAAATCTACCTGAAAAAATCACTACATCAATCATTGGGAGAACAATATTGGCCTCTGGGCTTGTGTGCCACTCCTGACTCCTGTGTGCGTCATCTGTCACTCAGTGGGCCATAGAAAGCCTATTTCTTCTTTTATTTGTTTTCTAACTTCTCCCTGAAAAAATCATTTTATTTTATTTGGTTTCTAAATTCTTCCTGAAAAAATCTTTTTTTTTTTATAATTTTTTTTTTCTAAAGTCTCCCTGGAAAAAAAATAAAATCAAATCAGTGGGAGATTAATATTGCCCTTTCTGCTTGTGTGCCAGTCTTGACTCCTGGGTGTGCCATCTCTCTCTCTCTCTCTCCAATTGTGGGCCATAGAAAGCCTATTTTTTTTTTTAGCTTGATTTGGGTTCCAAAATCTACCTGAAAAAATCGCTACATCAATCATTGTGAGAACAATATTGGCCTCTGGGCTTGTGTGCCACTCCTGACTCCTGTGTGCGTCATCTCTCACTCAGTGGGCCAAAGAAAGCCTATTTTTTCTTTTATTTGTTTTTTAAATTCTCCCTGAAAAAATTATTTTATTTTGTTTGGTTTCTAAATTCTTCCTGAAAAAATCATTTTTTTTATTATTTTTTTTTTCTAAAGTCTCCCTGGAAAAAAAAAAAAAATCAAATCAGTGGGAGATTAATATTGCCCTTTCTGCTTGTGTGCCAGTCTTGACTCCTGGGTGTGCCATCTCTCTCTCTCTATCCAATTATGGGCCATAGAAAGCCTATTATTTTTTTAGCTTGATTTGGGTTCCAAAATCTACCTGAAAAAATCACTACATCAATCAGTGGGAGATAAATATTGGCCTCTGGGCTTGTGTGCCACTCCTGACTCCTGTGTGCGTCATCTCTCACTCAGTGGGCCATAGAAAGCCTTTTTTTGTTTTATTTGTTTTCTAAATTCTCCCTGAAAAAATCATTTTATTTTATTTGGTTTCTAAATTCTTCCTGAAAAAATCATTTTATTCTATTATTTTTTTTTCCTAAAGTCTCCCTGAAAAAAAAAAAAAAATCAAATCAGTGGGAGATTAATATTTACATTTGTGTTTAAGTGACAGTCCTGCGTGTGTGGCATCTCTCTCATTTGTTGCCACCAACAACAGAGTGTGTAACATTGTGCCTAATTTTCGTTGTGGTCTCACTCACCTGTAAAGGGGTAGCTAAATCATACTGAAGTTATAGCTCACCGTGTAAGTTGTGTGACAGCAACAAATACCGTTAGTTTGGTTACGTTTTTAAAACAATGACGAAGTCTGGTGGAAGAGGTCGTGGCCGGGGGCGTTCATTGTCAGCTGGTAATGAGGGTAGTGGTAGTGGTGGAGCATCAGCTGGTCGTGGGAAAAAAAATATTGCACCTAAGTCTGGAGCTGTGGAGCCAGGTGCGTCGTCTGGCTACACAAGGCCTCGAACGCTCCCTTTTCTGGGAGTAGGAAAACCGCTTTTAAAGCTGGAGCAGCAAGAGCAAGTTTTGGCTTATCTTGCTGACTCAGCCTCTAGCTCTTTTGCCTCCTCTCGTGAAACTGGTAAATGTCAAAGCAGCGCGTCGTTAGTGGATGTTCACGGTCAGGGACAAGTCGCTTCCTTGTCCTCTTCAGCAAAAACAACAACAGAGAAGAATGCAGCAGGCGACACAACGGGTTACTCCATGGAGCTCTTTACACATACCGTCCCTGGCTTAGAAAGTGAAGCAGTTAACAGTCCATGCCCATTACAAGTTGAATCTGACATGGAGTGCACTGATGCACAGCCACAGCCAGACTACTATGCTGGTCCTTTGACTCAGACCACAACATTGCCCTCGCAGGGTAATGATCAAGAATCAGACCCTGATGAGACTATGTTGCCCCATCACGAACGCTATACCACCGACCGACACGGTGACACAGACGAAGTTGCACACGAGCTACAAGAAGAGGTAATAGATGACCCAGTTCTTGACCCCGATTGGCAGCCATTGGGGGAACAGGGTGCAGGCGGCAGCAGTTCTGAAGCGGAGGAGGAGGGGCCGCAGCAGGCATCAACATCGCAACAGGTTCCATCTGCCGGGCCCGTATCTTGCCCAAAACGCGTGGCAAAGCCAAAACCTGTTGGAGGACAGCGTGGCCATTCGGTTAAAGCTCAGTCTGCAATGCCTGAAAAGGTATCCGAAGCTAGAAAGAGTGCAGTCTGGCATTTTTTTAAACAACATCCAATTGATCAGCGCAAAGTCATCTGTCAAAAATGTTCAACTACCTTAAGCAGAGGACAGAATCTGAAAAGTCTCAATACAAGTTGCATGCATAGACATTTAACCACCATGCATTTGCAAGCCTGGACTAACTACCAAACGTCCCTTAAGGTTGTAGCACCCTCGGCCAATGAAGCTAGTCAGCAACGCAACATCCCTTCCGGCAGTGTAGGGCCACCATTTTCCGCACCACCTGCAGTATCTGTGCAGGTTTCTTTGCCAGGCCAAAGCAGTCAGGGTCAGGGAATCACCAGTTTCGTAGTAGGAAACACTGCATCTAGGGCACCGGCGGCAACAATACCATCTCCCACCGTCTCTCAGTCTGCCATGTCCACCGGCACCCCCGCTAGTTCCACGATCTCCAGCTCTCCAGTCCAGCTCACCCTACATGAGACTATGGTTAGAAAAAGGAAGTACTTAGCCTCGCATCCGCGTACACAGGGTTTGAACGCCCACATAGCTAGACTAATCTCGTTAGAGATGATGCCCTACCGGTTAGTTGAAAGCGAAGCTTTCAAAGCCCTGATGGACTACGCTGTACCACGCTACGAGCTACCCAGTCGACACTTTTTTTCCAGAAAAGCCATCCCAGCCCTCCACCAGCATGTTAAAGAGCGCATCGTCCATGCACTCAGGCAATCTGTGAGCACAAAGGTGCACCTGACAACAGATGCATGGACCAGTAGGCATGGCCAGGGACGTTACGTGTCCATCACGGCACACTGGGTGAATGTTGTGGATGCAGGGTCCACAGGGGACAGCAAGTTTGGGACAGTTCTGCCTAGCCCACGGTCTAGGAAACAGTTGGCTGTAGCCGTTCGCACCCTCTCCTCCTCCTCTTCGTCCTCCTGCAGAAGCGAGAGCTCGTCCACAGACCGCAGTCACACAACCACTCCATCCGCAGCTGCCACTGTTGCACACCAGGTCTCCCATTATGGGGCAGCTACTGGCAAACGTCAGCAGGCTGTATTGGCTATGAAGTGTTTGGGCGACAACAGACACACCGCGGAAGTTCTGTCCGAGTTCTTGCAGAAAGAAACGCAGTCGTGGCTGGGCACTGTAGATCTTGAGGCAGGCAAGGTAGTGAGTGATAACGGAAGGAATTTCATGGCTGCCATCTCCCTTTCCCAACTGAAACACATTCCTTGCCTGGCTCACACCTTAAACCTGGTGGTGCAGTGCTTCCTGAAAAGTTATCCGGGGTTATCCGACCTGCTCCTCAAAGTGCGTGGACTTTGCTCACATATCCGCCGTTCGCCCGTACACTCCAGCCGTATGCAGACCTATCAGCGTTCTTTGAACCTTCCCCAGCATCGCCTAATCATAGACGTTGCAACAAGGTGGAACTCAACACTGCACATGCTTCAGAGACTGTGTGAACAGAGGTGGGCTGTTATGTTTTTGTGGGAGGATACACATACACGGGCAGGCAGTAGGATGGCAGACATGGAGTTGTCAGGTGTGCAGTGGTCGAAGATTCAAGACATGTGTCAAGTCTAGTGTTGAGCATTCCGATACCGCAAGTATCGGGTATCGGCCGATACTTGCGGTATCGGAATTCCGATACCGAGATCCGATATTTTTGTGATATCGGGTATCGGTATCGGAAGTGTAAAATAAAGAATTAAAATAAAAAATATTGTTATATTCACCTCTCCGGCGGCCCCTGGACATCTGCGCGAGGAACCGGCGTCTGGCACGGCTTCTTTCTTCAAAATGCGCGCCTTTAGGACCTGTGGTATGACGTCCCGGCTTCTGATTGGTCGCGTGCCGCCCATGTGACCGCCACGCGACCAATCAGAAGCCGCGACGTCATTCCTCAGCTAAAGTCCTAGAATGAGCGCCTTTTAGGACCTGAGGAATGACGTCGCGGCTTCTGATTGGTCGCGTGGCGGTCACATGGGCGGCACGCGACTAATCAGAAGCCGGGACGTCATTCCACAGGTCCTAAAGGCGCGCATTTTGAAGAAAGAAGCCGTGCCGGACGCCGGATCCTCCCGCTGATGTCCAGGGGCCGCCGGAGAAGTGAATATAACAATATTTTTTATTTTAATTCTTTATTTTACACTTTAATATGGATCCCAGGGCCTGAAGGAGAGTTTCCTCTCCTTCAGACCCTGGGATCCATGAGGATACATTCCGATACTTGATGTCCCATTGACTTGTATTGGTATCGGATATCGGTATCGGCGATATCCGATATTTTTCGGGTATCGGCCGATACTATCCGATACCGATACTTTCAAGTATCGGACGGTATCGCTCAACACTAGTCAAGTCCTTCAGTGTTTTGAGGAATGCACACGGCTGGTTAGTGCAGACAACGCCATAATAAGCATGAGCATCCCCCTAATGCGTCTGCTGATGCAAAGTTTGACGCACATAAAGGATCAGGCGCCTGCAGCTGAGGAAGAGGAAAGCCTTGATGACAGTCAGCCATTGTCTGGCCAGGGCAGTGTACAGGACGAGTTAGCGGGCGAAGAGGAGGAGGAGGACGAGGAGGATGATGGGGATGATTATATTTTTAATGAGGAAGCTTTTCCGGGGCCACTGGAAATTGGTGGCGCGGCAAGGCCGGGTTCTGGTTTTTGGAGGGACACAAGTGACGTGGATTTGCCTGAAACTGCCCCTCAACCAAGCACAACCGCAGATTTGAGAACTGGAACTTTGGCCCACATGGCGGATTATGCCTTACGTATCCTCAAAAGGGACACACGCATAACTAAAATGATGAACGATGACGATTACTGGTTGGCCTGCCTCCTTGATCCTCGCTATAAAGGCAAATTGCAAAATATAATGCCACATGAGAACTTGGAACTAATATTAGCAACCAAACAATCAACTCTTGTTGACCGTTTGCTTCTGGCATTCCCTGCACACAGCGCCCGTGATCGTTCTCACACGAGCTGCAGGGGCCAGCAGACCAGAGGAGTTAGAGGGGCAGAAATCAGAAGTGGCGTTGGCCAGAGGGGTTTTCTGACCAGGTTGTGGAGTGATTTTGCTATGACCGCAGACAGGACAGGTACTGCAGCATCAATTCAAAGTGACAGGAGACAACATTTGTCCAGTATGGTTACAAACTATTTTTCATCCCTTATCGATGTTCTCCCTCAACCGTCATTCCCATTTGATTACTGGGCATCAAAATTAGACACCTGGCCAGAATTGGCAGAATATGCATTGCAGGAGCTTGCTTGCCCGGCAGCTAGTGTCCTATCAGAAAGAGTATTCAGTGCTGCAGGTTCAATACTAACAGAAAAAAGGACTCGTCTGGCTACCCAAAATGTAGATGATCTAACCTTCATTAAAATGAACCACAACTGGATTTCGAAATCTTTTGCCCCACCTTGCCCGGCTGACACCTAGCTTTCCTATGAAAAGGTCTTGCCTGTGGACTATTCTGAATGACTTTTCCAATCTCGTAATTTTCTGCACCTGATTGTCCAGCATACGACATGTTTACACCTCACTAAATGGCCAAACTCCCCACACGGGGCCGTGGTATCGACACTTGGCGCCAGCACCCGTGAGAGTGCTGTTTGTCTGAAGAGGTGGGTGTGCCCGCTTTTGGTCGACGGCACTGCCACTGGGTCCCTCCTAGTACAATAAAGTGTCTCTGGCGGTGGTGGTGCGCACCCAACGTCAGACACACCGTTGTAATATGAGGGGCCCTGGGCCTGTACCGCCGGCCACAAGACAGTTCCCCCCCCCAGCTCAAACAGTGCTCTACCACTTGCAAAATTATCTCACAGCTCCACCAATGTTTAGTCTATGCGCAGACATCCTTCAATGCCTGCCACTGACAATACCATTGCATTGACATTTTTGTTATGTTAGGCCTTCGAAGCCTGTCTGCGGTCACTCCTTCCACTATGCCTCCACTGACCACACCACTGCTGCCCGTGTACCCCTGGAACCAATTTAAAATTGCCTACAGCCATGTGTTATTATTTTAGGCCTTCGATGCCTGTCTGCGGTCACTCCTTACAATATGCCTCCACTGACCACACCACTGCTGCCCGTGTACTCCTGGAACCAATTTAAAATTGCCTACAGCCAGCCCAATTTTTTTATTTTAGGCCTTCGATGCCTGTCTGCGGTCCGTTCTTTCTACTACTACTACACTGACCAGGCCACTGCTGCCCGTGTTCCCCTGGAACCAATTTAAAATTGCCTACAGCCATGTGTTATTATTTTAGGCCTTCGATGCCTGTCTGCGGTCACTCCTTCCACTAGGCCTCCACTGACCACACCACTGCTGCCCGTGTACCCCTGAAACCAATTTAAAATTGCCTACAGCCAGCCCAATTTTTTTATTTTAGGCCTTCGATGCCTGTCTGCGGTCCGTTCTTTCTACTACTACTACACTGACCAGGCCACTGCTGCCCGTGTACCCCTGGAACCAATTTAAAATTGCCTACAGCCATGTGTTATTATTTTAGGCCTTCGATGCCTGTCTGCGGTCACTCCTTCCACTAGGCCTCCACTGACCACACCACTGCTGCCCGTGTACCCCTGGAACCAATTTAAAATTGCCTACAGCCAGCCCAATTTTTTTATTTTAGGCCTTCGATGCCTGTCTGCGGTCCGTTCTTTCTACTACTACTACACTGACCAGGCCACTGCTGCCCGTGTTCCCCTGCAACCAATTTAAAATTGCCTACAGCCATGTGTTATTATTTTAGGCCTTCGATGCCTGTCTGCGGTCACTCCTTCCACTAGGCCTCCACTGACCACACCACTGCTGCCCGTGTACCCCTGGAACCAATTTAAAATTGCCTACAGCCAGCCCAATTTTTTTATTTTAGGCCTTCGATGCCTGTCTGCGGTCCGTTCTTTCTACTACTACTACACTGACCAGGCCACTGCTGCCCGTGTTCCCCTGGAACCAATTTAAAATTGCCTACAGCCATGTGTTATTATTTTAGGCCTTCGATGCCTGTCTGCGGTCACTCCTTCCACTAGGCCTCCACTGACCACACCACTGCTGCCCGTGTACCCCTGGAACCAATTTAAAATTGCCTACAGCCAGCCCAATTTTTTTATTTTAGGCCTTCGATGCCTGTTTGCGGTCCGTTCTTTCTACTACTACTACACTGACCAGGCCACTGCTGCCCGTGTTCCCCTGGAACCAATTTAAAATTGCCTACAGCCATGTGTTATTATTTTAGGCCTTCGATGCCTGTCTGCGGTCACTCCTTCCACTAGGCCTCCACTGACCATACCACTGCTGCCCGTGTACCCCTGGAACCAATTTAAAATTGCCTACAGCCAGCCCAATTTTTTTATTTTAGGCCTTCGATGCCTGTCTGCGGTCCGTTCTTTCTACTACTACTACACTGACCAGGCCACTGCTGCCCGTGTTCCCCTGGAACCAATTTAAAATTGCCTACAGCCATGTGTTATTATTTTAGGCCTTCGATGCCTGTCTGCGGTCACTCCTTCCACTAGGCCTCCACTGACCACACCACTGCTGCCCGTGTACCCCTGGAACCTATTTATAATTGCATAGAGCATCCTTTTTTTAATAGTAGGCGTACAAAGTCTGTCTGCGGTTCACTATTGAAATTGTCCTCCACTGCCCAGAGCACTGCAGCTTGTGTACCCCTGTAACTTTTTTCTGCTGCAGTGAGCCACATTTTTGGTTTGAGTCCTACTACCTGTCTCTGTCTGTGCCACTCAATTCAGCTGTGTTCCTTTGAAAAAAGCTGAGCATCAATAGTCTTGTTTTCAGCCTCTAGGAATTTTAAAACTGCATTGGGTGTACAACTTTGGTAGGGCCTACTAACGGTGTCTGCCTCCCCAAGGTGTTCCCCAGGTTTCCTCTCCATTGCTTCAATCTTCATGCTCTCGTTTAGTAGTTGTTGGAAACTACGCTGCATTAGGCCTACAAATTGGGTATGGGGTGTAGAGAGATGGTGTGTTACACTCCAAGGTGTTCCCCAGGTTTCCTCTCCATTGCTTCAATCTTCATGCTCTCGTTTAGTAGTTGTTGGAAACTACGCTGCATTAGGCCTGCAAATTGGGTATGGGGTGTAGAAAGATGGTGTGTTACACTCCAAGGTGTTCCCCAGGTTTCCTCTCCATTGCTTCAATCTTCATGCTCTCGTTTAGTAGTTGTTGGAAACTACGCTGCATTAGGCCTACAAATTGGGTATGGGGTGTAGAGAGATGGTGTGTTCCACTCCAAGGTGTTCTCCAGGTTGCCTTTCCTGAGCTTCAATCTTCATGCTCTCGTTTAGTAGTTGTTGGAAACTACGCTGCATTAGGCCTACAAATTGGGTATGGGGTGTAGAGAGATGGTGTGTTCCACTCAAAGGTGTTCTCCAGGTTGCCTTTCCTGAGCTTCAATCTTCATGCTCTCGTTTAGTAGTTGTTGGAAACTACGCTGCATTAGGCCTACAAATTGGGTATGGGGTGTAGAGAGATGGTGTGTTCCACTCCAAGGTGTTCCCCAGGTTTCATCGCCATTGCTTCGATCTTCATGCTCTCGTTTAGTAGTTGTTGGAAACTACGCTGCATTAGGCCTACAAATTGGGTATGGGGTGTAGAGAGATGGTGTGTTCCACTCCAAGGTGTTCCCCAGGTTTCCTCTCCATTGCTTCGATCTTCATGCTCTCGTTTAGTAGTTGTTGGAAACTACGCTGCATTAGGCCTACAAATTGGGTATGGGGTGTAGAGAGATGGTGTGTTCCACTCCAAGGTGTTCTCCAGGTTGCCTTTCCTGAGCTTCGATCTTCATGCTCTCGTTTAGTAGTTGTTGGAAACTACGCTGCATTAGGCCTACAAATTGGGTATGGGGTGTAGAGAGATGGTGTGTTCCACTCCAAGGTGTTCCCCAGGTTTCCTCGCCATTGCTTCGATCTTCATGCTCTCGTTTAGTAGTTGTTGGAAACTACACTGCATTAGGCCTACAAATTGGGTATGGGGTGTAGAGAGATGGTGTGTTCCACTCCAAGGTGTTCCCCAGGTTTCGTCCACATTGCTTCGGTCTTCCGACTCTCGTTTAGTAGTTGTAGAAAACTACACTGCATTAGGCCTACAAATTGGGTATGGGGTGTAGAGAGACGGTGTGTTACACTCCAAGGTGTTCCCCAGGTTTCGTCCACATTGCTTCGATCTTCCGACTCTCGTTTAGTAGTTGTTGAAAACAACACTGCATTAGGCCTACAAATTGGGTATGGGGTGTAGAGAGATGGTGTGTTCCACTCCAAGGTGTTCTCCAGGTTGCCTTTCCTGAGCTTCGATCTTCATGCTCTCGTTTAGTAGTTGTTGGAAACTACGCTGCATTAGGCCTACAAATTGGGTATGGGGTGTAGAGAGATGGTGTGTTCCACTCCAAGGTGTTCCCCAGGTTTCCTCGCCATTGCTTCGATCTTCATGCTCTCGTTTAGTAGTTGTTGGAAACTACACTGCATTAGGCCTACAAATTGGGTATGGGGTGTAGAGAGATGGTGTGTTCCACTCCAAGGTGTTCCCCAGGTTTCCTCGCCATTGCTTCGATCTTCATGCTCTCGTTTAGTAGTTGTTAGAAACTACGCTGCATTAGGCCTACAAATTGGGTATGGGGTGTAGAGAGATGGTGTGTTCCACTCCAAGGTGTTCCCCAGGTTTCCTCTCCATTGCTTCGATCTTCATGCTCTCGTTTAGTAGTTGTTGGAAACTACGCTGCATTAGGCCTACAAATTGGGTATGGGGTGTAGAGAGATGGTGTGTTCCACTCCAAGGTGTTCCCCAGGTTTCCTCTCCATTGCTTCGATCTTCATGCTCTCGTTTAGTAGTTGTAGAAAACTACACTGCATTAGGCCTACAAATTGGGTATGGGGTGTAGAGAGATGGTGTGTTCCACTCCAAGGTGTTCCCCAGGTTTCCTCGCCATTGCTTCGATCTTCATGCTCTCGTTTAGTAGTTGTTGGAAACTACGCTGCATTAGGCCTACAAATTGGGTATGGGGTGTAGAGAGATGGTGTGTTCCACTCCAAGGTGTTCTCCAGGTTGCCTTTCCTGAGCTTCGATCTTCATGCTCTCGTTTAGTAGTTGTTGGAAACTACGCTGCATTAGGCCTACAAATTGGGTATGGGGTGTAGAGAGATGGTGTGTTCCACTCCAAGGTGTTCCCCAGGTTTCGTCCACATTGCTTCGGTCTTCCGACTCTCGTTTAGTAGTTGTAGAAAACTACACTGCATTAGGCCTACAAATTGGGTATGGGGTGTAGAGAGACGGTGTGTTACACTCCAAGGTGTTCCCCAGGTTTCGTCCACATTGCTTCGATCTTCCGACTCTCGTTTAGTAGTTGTTGAAAACTACACTGCATTAGGCCTACAAATTGGGTATGGGGTGTAGAGAGATGGTGTGTTCCACTCCAAGGTGTTCTCCAGGTTGCCTTTCCTAAGCTTCGATCTTCATGCTCTCGTTTAGTAGTTGTTGGAAACTACGCTGCATTAGGCCTACAAATTGGGTATGGGGTGTAGAGAGATGGTGTGTTCCACTCCAAGGTGTTCTCCAGGTTGCCTTTCCTGAGCTTCGATCTTCATGCTCTCGTTTAGTAGTTGTTGGAAACTACGCTGCATTAGGCCTACAAATTGGGTATGGGGTGTAGAGAGATGGTGTGTTCCACTCCAAGGTGTTCCCCAGGTTTCCTCTCCATTGCTTCGATCTTCATGCTCTCGTTTAGTAGTTGTAGAAAACTACACTGCATTAGGCCTACAAATTGGGTATGGGGTGTAGAGAGATGGTGTGTTCCACTACAAGGTGTTCCCCAGGTTTCGTCCACATTGCTTCGGTCTTCCGACTCTCGTTTAGTAGTTGTAGAAAACTACACTGCATTAGGCCTACAAATTGGGTATGGGGTGTAGAGAGACGGTGTGTTACACTCCAAGGTGTTCCCCAGGTTTCGTCCACATTGCTTCGATCTTCCGACTCTCGTTTAGTAGTTGTTGAAAACTACACTGCATTAGGCCTACAAATTGGGTATGGGGTGTAGAGAGATGGTGTGTTACACTCCAAGGTGTTCTCCAGGTTGCCTTTCCTGAACTTCTATCTTCAGGCTCTCATTAAATTGTAGTTAAATGGAACAACTGCATTTGGCGTACTAATTGGTTTGGGGCCTACTATCGGTGTCTGCCACTCCTTGCTGTTCTCCTGGTTTCCTGTCCTGAAATTCCATTTTCAGGCTCTTGTTAAGTAGTTGTTAATGTTAGACTGCATTTGGCCTACTAGTTGGGTTGGGGCCTACTATCGGTGTCTGCCACTCCTTGCTGTTCTCCTCAACTGAACAAAGCTGGGCCGCCTGTTTACTACGGTTGCCAATTTTGAACTGCATGTCGACTACTTACTGATTTGGGCCTACTCTCTGTGTCAGCCTCTCATTCCAGTTGTCCTCCACTGCAATGCCCCCTGGTTAGTCCTGTGTTACCAATTTTGAACTGCATTTAGCCCACTTTATTCTTTGGGCCTATATCTGTGTTTCCTCCTCATCCTGCCCATTGCCCAGCCAGTGATAGATGAGTCTGCTGGTACATTGACCCATAACGCAAAATTCCCCGTGCACGCTACACAGCAAGATTGTGACCCTGCTGAAAGTCAGGTTCCTCTTCACGCATACCATACCACCTTACACGGGGACAAAGAGGAAGGTGCAGATGAAAGTGCAGGTTCCTTCATCAGGTGGGGGGAGGAATACTAGTTGGCGACGTCACTGGCACAGGGCCTCTCATAGTACGCAAAAGTGTTGCTGCCGGTGGGAGGCGCCCCCGCCGTGCAAACACACCGCTGTACTTTGAGGGGCCCTGTGCCAGTGCCAATGCCAACGAGTGGGCCCCCCCTGCTTGCTCAGGATCACAGCACTTGCAAAGTTGAAATACTTACCTCTCCCTGCTCCACTGCCGTGACGTGGTCCAGATTTACTGGGCCCACTAATTACTTGAACCAGCCCTACCCCCCACAACTTTAGCCAAATGACCCCCAATTTCAAATGCCTTCCAATTATTATAAGGTAAATTACGATTGACAAGCTTCTTTAACAAGAATGGATGTTTTTGCCATTAAAATGGGCAGTGTAGGTGTTTTCCTGGCCTCCACTCACTGCCGACTATGCTCCCCCATTGACTTGCATTGGGTTTCGTGTTTCGGGCGATACCCGACTTTTCGCGATAATCGGCCGATTCCACTCGACTCGACTTCTAAGATAGTCGGGTTTCGCGAAACATGGCTCGACTCTAAAAAGGTCAAGGTCGCTCAACCCTAGTTGTGAGATCTACAGGGAGGGAAAACAGTCCACCTCTCGGAACAGTGTCTGGGAGGCTGTGGCGGCTGCTGCACGCAATGTTGATCGTAAACAGATCAAGCAACTGACAGAATCTATGGATGGGTGTCATCACAAAGAAAGGTGGCTATATTGGTCACTAATTTTTTGGGGGTTTTGTTTTTGCATGTCAGAAATGTTTATTTCTATATTTTGTGCAGTTATATTGGTTTACCTGGTGAAAATAAACAAGTGAGATGTTAATATATTTGGTTTTTATTAAGTTGCCTAATAATTCTGCACAGTAATAGTTACCTGCACAAACAGATATCCTCCTAAGATAACCAAATCTAAAAAAAAACCACTCCAACTAAAAAAAATATTAACCCCTTACTGACCTCGGACGGGATAGTACGTCCGAGGTCAGCTCCCCTGCTTTGATGCAGGGCTCCGCGGTGAGCTCTCATCAAAGCGGGGACATGTCAGCTGTTTTGAACAGCGACACGTGCCCACAATGGTGGCGGGTGAAATCGCGATTCACCCGCCGCTATTAACTAGTTAAATGCCGCTGTCAAACGCAGACAGCGGCATTTAACTACCGCATCCGGCCGGGCGGCCGGATATGAGCGCATCGCCGACCCCCGTCACATGATCGGAGGTCGGCAATGCTTCTCCATTGTAACCATAGAGGTCCTTGAGACCTCTATGGTTACTGATCGCCGGCAGCTGTGAGCGCCACCCTGTGGTTGGCGCTCACAGCACACCTGATTTTCTACTACATAGCAGCGAATAGTGCCTGCTTCTAGGCTCCCAAGGAGTCTATTGAAGCATGGCAAAAGTAAAAAAAAAAAAGTAAAAAAAATGTGAAAAAAAAAAAATATATAAAAGTTTAAATCACCCCCCTTTCGCCCCAATCAAAATAAATCAATAAAAAAAAATCAAACATATTTGGTATCGCCGTGTTCAGAATCGCCCGATCTATCAATAAAAAAAAAGCATTAACCTGATCGCTAAACGGCGTAACAAGAGAAAAAATCGAAACGCCAGAATTACGTTTTTTTGGTCGCCGAGACATTGAATTAAAATGCAATAACGGGCAATCAAATGAACGTATCTGCACCGAATTGGAATCATTAAAAATGCCAGCTCGGCACGCAAAAAATAAGCCCTCACCCGACCCCAGATCACGAAAAATGGAGATGCTACGAGTATCGGAAAATGGCGCAATTTTTTTTTTTTTTTTTAGCAAAGTTTGGAATTTTTTTTCACCACTTAGATAAAAAATAACCCAGACATGTTTGGTGTCTATGAACTCGTAGTGACCTGGAGAATCATAATGGCAGGTCAGTTTTAGCATTTAGTGAACCTAGCAAGAAAGCGAAACAAAAAACAAGTGTGGGATTGCACTTTTTTTGCAATTTCACTGCACTTGGAATTTTTTTCCCGTTTTCTAGTACACATCATGCTAAAACCAATGATGTTGTTCAAAAGTACAACTCGTCCCACACAAAATAAGCCCTCACATGGCCAAATTGACGGAAAAAGAAAAAAGTTATGGCTCTGGGAAGGAGGGGAGCGAAAAACGAACACGGAAAAATGGAAAATCCCAAGGTCATGAAGGGGTTAAGCTTTGATATTTATGAGTCTTTTGGGTTGATTGAGAACATAGTTGTTGATCAATAGTAAAAGTAATCCTCTAAAATACAACTTGCCTATTTATTCTGCACACAGTGTATATTTAGCAATGACTGCAAAGCCCTAAGCCCTGCCTAGAGGCTGTATTCAGCGACTCTTCCTTCTCCAGCAGCTAACTCTTGGCTAAATGCAGAATGGATCCCATAGAAACAGCAAAGCACAACATTAGTCCAAAGATGGACTTTTGGTATGATGGGAAGCAAAGTATCAACACAAGAGGACTCAAAACTATGCACACATGTCAGGACAACTACTCTCTCCCTCCAATCAGAAATGTCCCTGAGCTTTGCAATGGCATCAATGTTCTGAGCGTAGCAGCATCAGTCCTTTTCTAGCCTCTGAAGAGGTAATGCAGCCAGCCAATCACAGTAATGCTACTACCAGGAGGTCAAGATGGCTATGGCATTAAAGTGACTGGCAGGCAATTCCCGCATGTTTATTGGCTGTGTAAGGGCTTGTTTCCACATGCGAGAAACACGTCCATGTCTCGCATGTGGAAACGACGTTCTGGCGCCGGCACTCTGGAGCAGAGCGTGCTGCTGCATGTGTTGCTATGCGGCCGCACGCTCCGCTCCACAGTGCCGGCGCCAGAACTTCGTTTCCACATGCGAGACACGGACGTGTTTCTCACATGTGAAAACAAGCCCTAACAGGTGCCAAACATGCGGGCGGGGATTCAAGCATTTAATCCGAGCACCAGCCAATGCTCGGCGACTGCCAAGCACATCAGAGCACCCATATACTGGAGTTATATCTGAGTATCGCTGATCACGTTCGCTCATCATCAACTACAAAAAACATCAGATTGCTGTGCTTGCCAACAAGGATTTTGCCATCAAGTATTAAATCTTGTTTGCCAGAGGGATCAAATACTTATTTCTCACTGCAAAATGCAAATACATTTAAATAATTTATACAATGTGATTTTCTGGATTTTACTTTTGATATTCTATCTCTCAATGTTTAAATCAACCTACCCTTAAAATTATAGACTGTTCATGTCTTTGTCAGTGGGCAAACTTACAAAATCAGCAAGGGATCAAATACTTATTTCCCCCACTGTAGCAATACTATAGTAGCTGTGTATAGTAGAAGCCATCAGACAATCACAAGTTCAATTACCCTAAGGGGACTACAAAATACAGTGAAAATTAAAAAACTGCATTTAAAAATATGAAAAAAAATAAATAAAATCATCTGCCTTTTTTCCCAGTAAATATAAATAATAATTCTCCAAAAAAGCCACATACAGTACATGATATCTCTACATCTATAAAAGTCCAATCTATTAAGAATTAATAAATTAATAACCTGATTTGTAAATAGCGTAATGGGAAAATAAATCAAAACTTCACAATTTCAATTTTTTGACCATTGCAAGTTGCCCCTTCCTCAGTTTGAAATTTAATTAGAAATGGCAGTTATCAGGAACAGTAGAGGTCAAGATAAGGTCTGGAACACCAGGCAAAATTTCAGTGAGAGCTGCTCACAGGATTACTAGAGAGGAAAATCAGTGCCACTGCTTGACTACAAAAGACCGTTAGAAAGATTTAGCAGACTCTGGAATTGTGGTACATTGTTCTACTGTTCAGAGACACCTGTACAAGCCTGATGCATTTTGGAAACAAGTCCTGTGGACCGGCGAGGAGGTTAAAATAGAACTCTTTGGCCACAATCATCAAAAGTATGTATGGAGAAAAAAGGACACAGAATTTCAGGAAAATAATTTTTTGCCACCCATTAAGCATGGGGGTGGATTAATCATGCTTTGGGGTTGTGTTGCAGCCAATGGCACAGAAAACATTTCTCAGGTAGAATGAAGAATAGATTCAATGAAATTTCAACAAATTCTTCATGCAAAGATAACACCATCTGTAAAAAAAAAAAGCTGAAGTTGAAAAGAGGATGGCTTCTACAAACAGATAATGATCCTAAACACACGTTAGAATCCACAATAGACTACCTAAAAAGGCTGAAGCTGAAGGTTTTGCAATGGCCCTCACAGTCCTCTGATCTAAACATCATTGAAAATCTGTGGCCAGACCTCAAAATAGCAGTGCATGCAAGACGACCCTGGAATCTCACAGAGCTGGATGAATTTTCCAGGGAAGAATAGATGAAAATCCTTCAAACAAGAACTGAAAGACTGTAGCAAGGAGCGATCACGAAGGTTAAGGACACCCCATATCAGAAACCCCTATTACTATCCCCATATAGAAAATAATAAAGACAAACACAGAAAAAAGTTATTTAATTGAGCAAAACACTCCCTGACCCTCTTTTACCCATTTATTAATGTTAAAATATAAAATCTAATTTATGCTTGCCTGTCCTCCAATAATCCATAATGCTGATGCCCCATGACAATCCTTAATTCTGCTATATCTGGTTGCATTGCTGAGCAATGCCAAATGTTACCGCTTAGCCCGCCAACCAGCTCACACTATGCTGAGCATAAGAACAAGTTTGGTTTGTCTGCCCGTGACGTCATTAAAGTAACTGCTGGTCACACGCAGCATTCTGAACCCGAACATCTATGGGTCCACCCATCCCTAACAGACCCTTGTCTGGCTACAAAAGGCATTTATGTGGCGCCCCTGAGGATCCAGTTGGCACAGAGGTACTGCACCTCAGCCAGAGGTGTGGTATCTCACTCTCGGGTAAGGAGGGGGCGGTACCTGGTACTCGCACACTAGTATCCAACACCACACCGATCCAGGCCAGGGGATCTGGACAGACCCTATTGAGGGAGGGCTCCATCTCAGGTTGGAGGGGGAACTAGGTAGTGGGTGTGGGTGGACGAGGTAGAATGACAGTTGGAAGTGAGGAGTTGTCATGGAAACTGGAGGTGGAGTCAGTCAGTCAGAGGAGGAGAGCAGAGAAGATAGGAGCTTCAGAGAGAAGGGGTCCTAGGGGCCAGGAAAGTGAGGAATCCACCCGTGGCACCCGAACCCATGCCGACCGTAGTTGGGTGGAGGGACCAGGTCGCAGTGGGGGACCGGCCCCAGACTAGAAGAGAGACTGTAGGACTCAGCTAGTAAACCGGAGGCAGTGGTATCTGTATATGCTATGGCCAAATCTACACATAATTACTAAAAAGGCATCCACATAGGGTCAAGGTGACCAAGAAGACGTCGCCTGACAGGACCTGAGGATACTGGCTTGGGACAATGTCTGTAAAGTGCAGGGCAGGAAGACAAGGGCTAGCGCAGAGAGATGACCTGGAAAGGTACACAAGAAGGGGGTCGAGAAAAGTGCAACCAAATTACAGCTGGCTGCACCACGGACCCAGAGGACACAGCACCCAGATGATGATTGTAACCAACAGACTGTGAGTAAAAGTGTGAAGACTGCACCCTGTTGTGTCCTCAAAGTTATTTACTGCGTCACCTGCTCAGTACTACAACAGTTACCCTCATCAAAGTTTCTCTATAACTGCCCTGGGGCCCGCTCTACCCGTGGAGAGCTGTAACATCTTTGCTGCATCACCATCAGCCCCAGTGGACTTGAACCGTAGCGTCGGCCATCCCTTGCCGAACACCACGGGTGGTGTCACAAACAAATCCTATAAACTTTTCCTCCTTGCATCATCATTTTTTATTGCATGCCCAGTGCTATGGAGACGGGTCATGTCCCCGTGACGTCCCCAAAGAACTGTCTGACCCGGTTAAGAATACCGCAAGGCCCTGATGGGCATCGCATTTACAAGCTATAATACTTTCAAAACGGGTGCTAGTAAATACTAGCCCAAACTTTTGCATTGGTCCATTTTCCTTTTTGTAATTTTCAAAATGTAAAAGATGAAAAAACATACAGTACAGACCAAAAGTTTGGACACACCTTCTCATTTAAAGATTTTTCTATATTTTCATGACTATGAAATTGTACATTCACACTGAAGGCATCAAAACTATGAATTAACACATGTGGAATTTTATACTTAACAAAAAAGTGTGAAACAACTGAAATTATGTCTTATATTCTAGGTTCATCAAAGTAGCCACCTTTTCCTTTGATGACTGCTTTGCACACTCTTGGCATTCTCTTGATGAGCTTCAAGAGGTAGTCACCAGGAATTGTCTTCCAACAATCTGGAAGGAGTTCCCAGAGATGCTTAGCAATTGTTGGCCCTTTTGCCTTCACTCTGCGGTCCAGCTCACCCCAAACCATCTCGACTGGGTTCAGGTCTGGTGACTGTGGAGGTCATCTGGCGTAGCACCCCATCACTCTCCTTCTTAGTCAAATAGCCCTTACACAGCCTGGAGGTGTGTTTGGGGTCATTGTTCTGTTGAAAAATAAATGATGGTCCAACTAAACGCCGCTGCAAGACGCTGTGTGCAGCCATGCTGGTTCAGTATGCCTTCAATTTTGAATAAATCCCCAACAGTGTCAAGAGCAAAGCACGCCCACACCATCACCCCTTCTCCTCCATGCTTCACGGTAGGAACCAGGTATGTAGAGTCCATCCGTTCACCTTTTCTGCATCGCACAAAGTCACGGTGGTTAGAACCAAAGATCTCAAATTAGCACTCATCAGACCAAAGCACAGATTTCCACTGGTCCAATGTCCATTCCTTGTGTTTTTTAGCCCAAACAAGTCTCTTCTGCTTGTTGCCTGTCCTTAGCAGTGGTTTCCTAGCAGCTATTTTACCATGAAGGCCTGCTGCACAAAGTCTCCTCTTAACAGTTGTTGTAGAGATGTGTCTGCTGCTAGAACTCTGTGTGGCATTGACCTGGTCTCTAATCTGAGCTGCTGTTAACCTGCAATTTCTGAGGCTGGTGACTCGGATAAACTTATCCTCAGAAGCAGAGGTGACTCTTGGTCTTCTTTTCCTGGGGCGGTCCTCATGTCAGCCAGCTTCTTTGTAGTGCTTGATGGTTTTTGCCACTGCACTTGGGGACACTTTCAAAGTTTTCCCAATTTTTCTGACTGACTGACCTTCATTTCTTAAAGTAATGATGGCCACTCATTTTTCTTTACTTAGCTGCTTTTTCTTGCCATAATATAAATTCTAACAGTCTATTCAGTAGGAGTATCAGCTTTGTATCCACCAGACTTCTGCACAACACAACTGATGGTCCCAACCCCATTTATAAGGTAAGAAATCCCACTTATTACACCTGACAGGGCACACCTGTGAAGTGAAAACCATTCCCGGTGACTACCTCTTGAAGCTCATCAAGAGAATGCAAAGAGTGTGCAAAGTAGTCATCAAAGCAAAATGTGGCTACTTTGAAGAACCTAGAATATAAGACATATTTTCAGTTGTTTCACACTTTTTTGTCACATGTGTTAATTCATAGTTTTGATGCCTTCAGTGTGCATGAATATGCGCATATTCCTCACTGTAATGAGCGGGACCATGTGACCGCTCACACAGGGCCTGCTGTCGGCGCTGAGAGGAGACATCGCTGGAGCTGGGTATTTCCTGGCAAGTGTGTGGGGGGGGGAAGGTGATGCTGGAGGCTCTGGTGCTGCGGGGGGCTCTGGTGACATTTTGTGAAAGGCCAGAGCCCCGCGGCAGTTCGTCCATGCGTTCCTGTGCGATGGACTCAGGGAAAATGGCCGCTGGAATCTCAGGAGATGAGATTTCAGCGCTGAGATCTCATCTCTCGAGATCTTGGTCCCAAGATCTCCATCTGCGCATGCGCCGCCTCCCGGCAGCCATTTTCCCTAAGTCCACCGCACAGGAAAGCATGAACGAACTGTCGGGGGCTCTGGCCTTTCACAAAATGTCAGCAGAGCACCCCCACAGCACCGGAGACACCCCCGCAGCACCGGAGACACTCCCGCAGCACAGGAGACATACCGACAGCACAGGAGCCCCCCACAGCACCAGAGACACCCCCGCAGCATCGGAGACACCCCTGCAGCACCGGAGACACCCCCACAGCACAGGAGCCTCCCTGCAGCACAGGAGCCCCCCTGCAGACCCCCTCATCCCAGCCTGCAGCAATGTTCCACTCCTGCCTCCAGCAACGACCCTGGGACCCTGATCCACCGCAGCCACAACCCCTGGTAAGCAATAAGACGCATGGATTATAAGTAACATAGTAACATAGTAACATAGTTAGTAAGGCCGAAAAAAGACATTTGTCCATCCAGTTCAGCCTATATTCCATCATAATAAATACCCAGATCTACGTCCTTCTACAGAACCTAATAATTGTATGATACAATATTGTTCTGCTCCAGGAAGACATCCAGGCCTCTCTTGAACCCCTCGACTGAGTTCGCCATCACCACCTCCTCAGGCAAGCAATTCCAGATTCTCACTGCCCTAACAGTAAAGAATCCTCTTCTATGTTGGTGGAAAAACCTTCTCTCCTCCAGACGCAAAGAATGCCCCCTTGTGCCCGTCACCTTCCTTGGTATAAACAGATCCTCAGCGAGATATTTGTATTGTCCCCTTATATACTTATACATGGTTATTAGATCGCCCCTCAGTCGTCTTTTTTCTAGACTAAATAATCCTAATTTCGCTAATCTATCTGGGTATTGTAGTTCTCCCATCCCCTTTATTAATTTTGTTGCCCTCCTTTGTACTCTCTCTAGTTCCATTATATCCTTCCTGAGCACCGGTGCCCAAAACTGGACACAGTACTCCATGTGCGGTCTAACTAGGGATTTGTACAGAGGCAGTATAATGCTCTCATCATGTGTATCCAGACCTCTTTTAATGCACCCCATGATCCTGTTTGCCTTGGCAGCTGCTGCCTGGCACTGGCTGCTCCAGGTAAGTTTATCATTAACTAGGATCCCCAAGTCCTTCTCCCTGTCAGATTTACCCAGTGGTTTCCCGTTCAGTGTGTAATGGTGATATTGATTCCCTCTTCCCATGTGTATAACCTTACATTTATCATTGTTAAACCTCATCTGCCACCTTTCAGCCCAAGTTTCCAACTTATCCAGATCCATCTGTAGCAGAATACTATCTTCTCTTGTATTAACTGCTTTACATAGTTTTGTATCATCTGCAAATATCGATATTTTACTGTGTAAACCTTCTACCAGATCATTAATGAATATGTTGAAGAGAACAGGTCCCAATACTGACCCCTGCGGTACCCCACTGGTCACAGCGACCCAGTTAGAGACTATACCATTTATAACCACCCTCTGCTTTCTATCACTAAGCCAGTTACTAACCCATTTACACACATTTTCCCCCAGACCAAGCATTCTCATTTTGTGTACCAACCTCTTGTGCGGCACGGTATCAAACGCTTTGGAAAAATCGAGATATACCACGTCCAATGACTCACCGTGGTCCAGTCTATAGCTTACCTCTTCATAAAAACTGATTAGATTGGTTTGACAGGAGCGATTTCTCATAAACCCATGCTGATATGGAGTTAAACAGTTATTCTCATTGAGATAATCCAGAATAACATCCCTCAGAAACCCTTCAAATATTTTACCAACAATAGAGGTTAGACTTACTGGCCTATAATTTCCAGGTTCACTTTTAGAGCCCTTTTTGAATATTGGCACCACATTTGCTATGCGCCAGTCCTGCGGAACAGACCCTGTCGCTATAGAGTCACTAAAAATAAGAAATAATGGTTTATCTATTACATTACTTAGTTCTCTTAGTACTCGTGGGTGTATGCCATCCGGACCCGGAGATTTATCTATTTTAATCTTATTTAGCCGGTTTCGCACCTCTTCTTGGGTTAGATTGGTGACCCTTAATATAGGGTTTTCATTGTTTCTTGGGATTTCACCTAGCATTTCATTTTCCACCGTGAATACCGTGGAGAAGAAGGTGTTTAATATGTTAGCTTTTTCCTCGTCATCTACAACCATTCTTTCCTCACTATTTTTTAAGGGGCCTACATTTTCAGTTTTTATTCTTTTACTATTGATATAGTTGAAGAACAGTTTGGGATTAGTTTTACTCTCCTTAGCAATGTGCTTCTCTGTTTCCTTTTTGGCAGCTTTAATTAGTTTTTTAGATAAAGTATTTTTCTCCCTATAGTTTTTTAGAGCTTCAATGGTGCCATCCTGCTTTAGTAGTGCAAATGCTTTCTTTTTACTGTTAATTGCCTGTCTTACTTCTTTGTTTAGCCACATTGGGTTTTTCCTATTTCTAGTCCTTTTATTCCCACAAGGTATAAACCGCTTACACTGCCTATTTAGGATGTTCTTAAACATTTCCCATTTATTATCTGTATTCTTATTTCTGAGGATATTGTCCCAGTCTACCAGATTAAGAGCATCTCTAAGCTGGTCAAACTTTGCCTTCCTAAAGTTCAATGTTTTTGTGACTCCCTGACAAGTCCCCCTAGTGAAAGACAGGTGAAACTGCACAATATTGTGGTCGCTATTTCCTAGATGCCCAACCACTTGCAGATTTGTTATTCTGTCAGGTCTATTAGATAGTATTAGGTCTAAAAGTGCTGCTCCTCTGGTTGGATTCTGCACCAATTGTGAAAGATAATTTTTCTTGGTTATTAGCAGAAACCTGTTGCCTTTATGGGTTTCACAGGTTTCTGTTTCCCAGTTAATATCCGAGTAGTTAAAGTCCCCCATAACCAGGACCTCATTATGGGTTGCAGCTTCATCTATCTGCTTTAGAAGTAGACTTTCCATGCTTTCTGTTATATTTGGGGGTTTGTAACAGACCCCAATGAGAATTTTGTTACCATTTTTCCCTCCATGAATTTCAACCCATATGGACTCGACATCCTCATTCCCTTCGCTAATATCCTCCCTTAAAGTGGACTTTAGACAAGACTTTACATAGAGACAAACCCCTCCTCCTCTCCGATTTTTACGATCCTTTCTAAACAGACTGTAACCCTGTAAGTTAACTGCCCAGTCATAGCTTTCATCTAACCATGTCTCGGTTATTCCCACTATGTCAAAGTTACCTGTAGATATTTCTGCTTCTAGTTCTTCCATCTTGTTTGTCAGGCTTCTGGCGTTTGCGAGCATGCAGTTTAGAGGATTTTGTTTTGTTCCAATCTCCTCACTGTGGATTGTTTTAGAAATGTTCTTACCTCCCTTCTGAGTATGTTTTCCTGGGTCGTCTTTGTTCGAGTCTAATGTTTTTCTTCCCGTCCCCTCTTCTTCTAGTTTAACGCCCTCCTGATGAGTGTAGCGAGTCTTCTGGCGAATGTGTGTTTCCCAGGTTTGTTGAGGTGTAGTCCGTCTCTGGCGAGGAGTCCATCATACCAGTAATTCACACCGTGGTCCAGGAATCCAAATCCTTGTTGTCTGCACCATCGTCTTAGCCAGTTGTTTGCATCAAGGATCCTGTTCCATCTCCTGGTGCCATGCCCGTCTACTGGAAGGATAGAAGAAAAAACTACCTGTGCATCCAGTTCCTTTACTTTCTTCCCCAACTCTTCAAAGTCCTTGCAGATTGTCGGTAGGTCCTTCCTTGTCGTGTCATTGGTGCCAACATGTATCAGAAGAAATGGGTGGACGTCCTTGGAGCTGAAGAGCTTTGGTATCCTATCGGTCACATCCTTGATCATCGCACCTGGAAGGCAGCATACTTCTCTTGCAGTTATGTCCGGTCTGCAGATGGCTGCTTCGGTGCCTCTCAGTAGTGAGTCTCCCACCACCACCACTCTTCGTTGCTTCTTGGCTGTACTTTTTGCTGTCACTTGTTGCTGTGTGCCCTTTTCTTTTTTGCTTGCTGGTATTGCTTCATTCTTAGGTGTGCCATCTTCATCCTCTACAAAGATTTGATATCGGTTCTTCAGTTGTGTGGTTGGTGATTTCTCCATGGTCTTCTTGCTTCTTTTGGTCACATGCTTCCACTCATCTGCTTTTGGAGGTTCTCTGACACTTTTTGCACCTTCTGTGACCAGTAGAGATGCTTCTGTTCTGTCTAGAAAGTCTTCATTCTCTTTGATGAGTTTCAAAGTTGCTATTCTTTCTTCCAGACCCCGCACCTTTTCTTCTAAAAGGGCCGCTAGTCTACACTTCTGACAGGTGAAATTGGATTCTTCTTCTGGTCGATCTGTGAACATGTAGCACATGCTGCAGCTCACCATGTAGGTTGTCACATCTGCCATGTTGCTCCTAGATCCTGCTGACTTGCTGTGTGTTTTCCTTCTTGTGTAATCTACTCAGCCAAGCTCTCTTGCAATAATGTCCTACAGGCAAAAATTCGGTAGCCCCACCAATTTATTAAAAAAAGTTTTTTTTCCTATTTTTCTTATCAAAATTTCACACAGGTTATATACAGATGATCAGGTTTTTAAATACATCAGATAGGGATTGCATACATTAGTTAGGACTGCTCTGATAAGGGTATACCGTGAAGATTGGTAGAGCAGCTTAGTATACATTTTTTGCAAAAAACGTATCAACCAAATACCCTGTTTTTTACATCTTTTACTAGCACTTGCGGATTACTGCAACATTTTTTCAAACTGAGTGTTTTTGGTTTTACTATTCTCTTTTGTGTCTTCAGGTTTCTTGGTGGTGTGTGAACATGATCATACAGACTTGTTCACTGTGCAAGTAGCCCATGTGTTCCTGTTTCCATAATTGTTCTCTTGTGTCTACAAGACTGGGGAGTTCCACCACTCCTCTTGGGCTATCTGCACAAAAGCTGTTCTACCCTGTATGCACACATGGATTTTTCCTCTCTGAACCCTGTTCACACAGGTTATATACAGATGATCAGGTTTTTAAATACATCAGATAGGGATTGCATACATTAGTTAGGACTGCTCTGATAAGGGTATACCGTGAAGATTGGTAGAGCAGCTTAGTATACATTTTTTGCAAAAAACGTATCAACCAAATACCCTGTTTTTTACATCTTTTACTAGCACTTGCGGATTACTGCAACATTTTTTCAAACTGAGTGTTTTTGGTTTTACTATTCTCTTTTGTGTCTTCAGGTTTCTTGGTGGTGTGTGAACATGATCATACAGACTTGTTCACTGTGCAAGTAGCCCATGTGTTCCTGTTTCCATAATTGTTCTCTTGTGTCTACAAGACTGGGGAGTTCCACCACTCCTCTTGGGCTATCTGCACAAAAGCTGTTCTACCCTGTATGCACACATGGATTTTTCCTCTCTGAACCCTGTTCACACAGGTTATATACAGATGATCAGGTTTTTAAATACATCAGATAGGGATTGCATACATTAGTTAGGACTGCTCTGATAAGGGTATACCGTGAAGATTGGTAGAGCAGCTTAGTATACATTTTTTGCAAAAAACGTATCAACCAAATACCCTGTTTTTTACATCTTTTACTAGCACTTGCGGATTACTGCAACATTTTTTCAAACTGAGTGTTTTTGGTTTTACTATTCTCTTTTGTGTCTTCAGGTTTCTTGGTGGTGTGTGAACATGATCATACAGACTTGTTCACTGTGCAAGTAGCCCATGTGTTCCTGTTTCCATAATTGTTCTCTTGTGTCTACAAGACTGGGGAGTTCCACCACTCCTCTTGGGCTATCTGCACAAAAGCTGTTCTACCCTGTATGCACACATGGATTTTTCCTCTCTGAACCCTGTTCACACAGGTTATATACAGATGATCAGGTTTTTAAATACATCAGATAGGGATTGCATACATTAGTTAGGACTGCTCTGATAAGGGTATACCGTGAAGATTGGTAGAGCAGCTTAGTATACATTTTTTGCAAAAAACGTATCAACCAAATACCCTGTTTTTTACATCTTTTACTAGCACTTGCGGATTACTGCAACATTTTTTCAAACTGAGTGTTTTTGGTTTTACTATTCTCTTTTGTGTCTTCAGGTTTCTTGGTGGTGTGTGAACATGATCATACAGACTTGTTCACTGTGCAAGTAGCCCATGTGTTCCTGTTTCCATAATTGTTCTCTTGTGTCTACAAGACTGGGGAGTTCCACCACTCCTCTTGGGCTATCTGCACAAAAGCTGTTCTACCCTGTATGCACACATGGATTTTTCCTCTCTGAACCCTGTTCACACAGGTTATATACAGATGATCAGGTTTTTAAATACATCAGATAGGGATTGCATACATTAGTTAGGACTGCTCTGATAAGGGTATACCGTGAAGATTGGTAGAGCAGCTTAGTATACATTTTTTGCAAAAAACGTATCAACCAAATACCCTGTTTTTTACATCTTTTACTAGCACTTGCGGATTACTGCAACATTTTTTCAAACTGAGTGTTTTTGGTTTTACTATTCTCTTTTGTGTCTTCAGGTTTCTTGGTGGTGTGTGAACATGATCATACAGACTTGTTCACTGTGCAAGTAGCCCATGTGTTCCTGTTTCCATAATTGTTCTCTTGTGTCTACAAGACTGGGGAGTTCCACCACTCCTCTTGGGCTATCTGCACAAAAGCTGTTCTACCCTGTATGCACACATGGATTTTTCCTCTCTGAACCCTGTTCACACAGGTTATATACAGATGATCAGGTTTTTAAATACATCAGATAGGGATTGCATACATTAGTTAGGACTGCTCTGATAAGGGTATACCGTGAAGATTGGTAGAGCAGCTTAGTATACATTTTTTGCAAAAAACGTATCAACCAAATACCCTGTTTTTTACATCTTTTACTAGCACTTGCGGATTACTGCAACATTTTTTCAAACTGAGTGTTTTTGGTTTTACTATTCTCTTTTGTGTCTTCAGGTTTCTTGGTGGTGTGTGAACATGATCATACAGACTTGTTCACTGTGCAAGTAGCCCATGTGTTCCTGTTTCCATAATTGTTCTCTTGTGTCTACAAGACTGGGGAGTTCCACCACTCCTCTTGGGCTATCTGCACAAAAGCTGTTCTACCCTGTATGCACACATGGATTTTTCCTCTCTGAACCCTGTTCACACAGGTTATATACAGATGATCAGGTTTTTAAATACATCAGATAGGGATTGCATACATTAGTTAGGACTGCTCTGATAAGGGTATACCGTGAAGATTGGTAGAGCAGCTTAGTATACATTTTTTGCAAAAAACGTATCAACCAAATACCCTGTTTTTTACATCTTTTACTAGCACTTGCGGATTACTGCAACATTTTTTCAAACTGAGTGTTTTTGGTTTTACTATTCTCTTTTGTGTCTTCAGGTTTCTTGGTGGTGTGTGAACATGATCATACAGACTTGTTCACTGTGCAAGTAGCCCATGTGTTCCTGTTTCCATAATTGTTCTCTTGTGTCTACAAGACTGGGGAGTTCCACCACTCCTCTTGGGCTATCTGCACAAAAGCTGTTCTACCCTGTATGCACACATGGATTTTTCCTCTCTGAACCCTGTTCACACAGGTTATATACAGATGATCAGGTTTTTAAATACATCAGATAGGGATTGCATACATTAGTTAGGACTGCTCTGATAAGGGTATACCGTGAAGATTGGTAGAGCAGCTTAGTATACATTTTTTGCAAAAAACGTATCAACCAAATACCCTGTTTTTTACATCTTTTACTAGCACTTGCGGATTACTGCAACATTTTTTCAAACTGAGTGTTTTTGGTTTTACTATTCTCTTTTGTGTCTTCAGGTTTCTTGGTGGTGTGTGAACATGATCATACAGACTTGTTCACTGTGCAAGTAGCCCATGTGTTCCTGTTTCCATAATTGTTCTCTTGTGTCTACAAGACTGGGGAGTTCCACCACTCCTCTTGGGCTATCTGCACAAAAGCTGTTCTACCCTGTATGCACACATGGATTTTTCCTCTCTGAACCCTGTTCACACAGGTTATATACAGATGATCAGGTTTTTAAATACATCAGATAGGGATTGCATACATTAGTTAGGACTGCTCTGATAAGGGTATACCGTGAAGATTGGTAGAGCAGCTTAGTATACATTTTTTGCAAAAAACGTATCAACCAAATACCCTGTTTTTTACATCTTTTACTAGCACTTGCGGATTACTGCAACATTTTTTCAAACTGAGTGTTTTTGGTTTTACTATTCTCTTTTGTGTCTTCAGGTTTCTTGGTGGTGTGTGAACATGATCATACAGACTTGTTCACTGTGCAAGTAGCCCATGTGTTCCTGTTTCCATAATTGTTCTCTTGTGTCTACAAGACTGGGGAGTTCCACCACTCCTCTTGGGCTATCTGCACAAAAGCTGTTCTACCCTGTATGCACACATGGATTTTTCCTCTCTGAACCCTGTTCACACAGGTTATATACAGATGATCAGGTTTTTAAATACATCAGATAGGGATTGCATACATTAGTTAGGACTGCTCTGATAAGGGTATACCGTGAAGATTGGTAGAGCAGCTTAGTATACATTTTTTGCAAAAAACATATCAACCAAATACCCTGTTTTTTACATCTTTTACTAGCACTTGCGGATTACTGCAACATTTTTTCAAACTGAGTGTTTTTGGTTTTACTATTCTCTTTTGTGTCTTCAGGTTTCTTGGTGGTGTGTGAACATGATCATACAGACTTGTTCACTGTGCAAGTAGCCCATGTGTTCCTGTTTCCATAATTGTTCTCTTGTGTCTACAAGACTGGGGAGTTCCACCACTCCTCTTGGGCTATCTGCACAAAAGCTGTTCTACCCTGTATGCACACATGGATTTTTCCTCTCTGAACCCTGTTCACACAGGTTATATACAGATGATCAGGTTTTTAAATACATCAGATAGGGATTGCATACATTAGTTAGGACTGCTCTGATAAGGGTATACCGTGAAGATTGGTAGAGCAGCTTAGTATACATTTTTTGCAAAAAACGTATCAACCAAATACCCTGTTTTTTACATCTTTTACTAGCACTTGCGGATTACTGCAACATTTTTTCAAACTGAGTGTTTTTGGTTTTACTATTCTCTTTTGTGTCTTCAGGTTTCTTGGTGGTGTGTGAACATGATCATACAGACTTGTTCACTGTGCAAGTAGCCCATGTGTTCCTGTTTCCATAATTGTTCTCTTGTGTCTACAAGACTGGGGAGTTCCACCACTCCTCTTGGGCTATCTGCACAAAAGCTGTTCTACCCTGTATGCACACATGGATTTTTCCTCTCTGAACCCTGTTCACACAGGTTATATACAGATGATCAGGTTTTTAAATACATCAGATAGGGATTGCATACATTAGTTAGGACTGCTCTGATAAGGGTATACCGTGAAGATTGGTAGAGCAGCTTAGTATACATTTTTTGCAAAAAACGTATCAACCAAATACCCTGTTTTTTACATCTTTTACTAGCACTTGCGGATTACTGCAAAATTTTTTCAAACTGAGTGTTTTTGGTTTTACTATTCTCTTTTGTGTCTTCAGGTTTCTTGGTGGTGTGTGAACATGATCATACAGACTTGTTCACTGTGCAAGTAGCCCATGTGTTCCTGTTTCCATAATTGTTCTCTTGTGTCTACAAGACTGGGGAGTTCCACCACTCCTCTTGGGCTATCTGCACAAAAGCTGTTCTACCCTGTATGCACACATGGATTTTTCCTCTCTGAACCCTGTTCACACAGGTTATATACAGATGATTAGGTTTTTAAATACATCAGATAGGGATTGCATACATTAGTTAGGACTGCTCTGATAAGGGTATACCGTGAAGATTGGTAGAGCAGCTTAGTATACATTTTTTGCAAAAAACGTATCAACCAAATACCCTGTTTTTTACATCTTTTACTAGCACTTGCGGATTACTGCAACATTTTTTCAAACTGAGTGTTTTTGGTTTTACTATTCTCTTTTGTGTCTTCAGGTTTCTTGGTGGTGTGTGAACATGATCATACAGACTTGTTCACTGTGCAAGTAGCCCATGTGTTCCTGTTTCCATAATTGTTCTCTTGTGTCTACAAGACTGGGGAGTTCCACCACTCCTCTTGGGCTATCTGCACAAAAGCTGTTCTACCCTGTATGCACACATGGATTTTTCCTCTCTGAACCCTGTTCACACAGGTTATATACAGATGATCAGGTTTTTAAATACATCAGATAGGGATTGCATACATTAGTTAGGACTGCTCTGATAAGGGTATACCGTGAAGATTGGTAGAGCAGCTTAGTATACATTTTTTGCAAAAAACGTATCAACCAAATACCCTGTTTTTTACATCTTTTACTAGCACTTGCGGATTACTGCAACATTTTTTCAAACTGAGTGTTTTTGGTTTTACTATTCTCTTTTGTGTCTTCAGGTTTCTTGGTGGTGTGTGAACATGATCATACAGACTTGTTCACTGTGCAAGTAGCCCATGTGTTCCTGTTTCCATAATTGTTCTCTTGTGTCTACAAGACTGGGGAGTTCCACCACTCCTCTTGGGCTATCTGCACAAAAGCTGTTCTACCCTGTATGCACACATGGATTTTTCCTCTCTGAACCCTGTTCACACAGGTTATATACAGATGATCAGGTTTTTAAATACATCAGATAGGGATTGCATACATTAGTTAGGACTGCTCTGATAAGGGTATACCGTGAAGATTGGTAGAGCAGCTTAGTATACATTTTTTGCAAAAAACGTATCAACCAAATACCCTGTTTTTTACATCTTTTACTAGCACTTGCGGATTACTGCAACATTTTTTCAAACTGAGTGTTTTTGGTTTTACTATTCTCTTTTGTGTCTTCAGGTTTCTTGGTGGTGTGTGAACATGATCATACAGACTTGTTCACTGTGCAAGTAGCCCATGTGTTCCTGTTTCCATAATTGTTCTCTTGTGTCTACAAGACTGGGGAGTTCCACCACTCCTCTTGGGCTATCTGCACAAAAGCTGTTCTACCCTGTATGCACACATGGATTTTTCCTCTCTGAACCCTGTTCACACAGGTTATATACAGATGATCAGGTTTTTAAATACATCAGATAGGGATTGCATACATTAGTTAGGACTGCTCTGATAAGGGTATACCGTGAAGATTGGTAGAGCAGCTTAGTATACATTTTTTGCAAAAAACGTATCAACCAAATACCCTGTTTTTTACATCTTTTACTAGCACTTGCGGATTACTGCAAAATTTTTTCAAACTGAGTGTTTTTGGTTTTACTATTCTCTTTTGTGTCTTCAGGTTTCTTGGTGGTGTGTGAACATGATCATACAGACTTGTTCACTGTGCAAGTAGCCCATGTGTTTCTGTTTCCATAATTGTTCTCTTGTGTCTACAAGACTGGGGAGTTCCACCACTCCTCTTGGGCTATCTGCACAAAAGCTGTTCTACCCTGTATGCACACATGGATTTTTCCTCTCTGAACCCTGTTCACACAGGTTATATACAGATGATTAGGTTTTTAAATACATCAGATAGGGATTGCATACATTAGTTAGGACTGCTCTGATAAGGGTATACCGTGAAGATTGGTAGAGCAGCTTAGTATACATTTTTTGCAAAAAACGTATCAACCAAATACCCTGTTTTTTACATCTTTTACTAGCACTTGCGGATTACTGCAACATTTTTTCAAACTGAGTGTTTTTGGTTTTACTATTCTCTTTTGTGTCTTCAGGTTTCTTGGTGGTGTGTGAACATGATCATACAGACTTGTTCACTGTGCAAGTAGCCCATGTGTTCCTGTTTCCATAATTGTTCTCTTGTGTCTACAAGACTGGGGAGTTCCACCACTCCTCTTGGGCTATCTGCACAAAAGCTGTTCTACCCTGTATGCACACATGGATTTTTCCTCTCTGAACCCTGTTCACACAGGTTATATACAGATGATCAGGTTTTTAAATACATCAGATAGGGATTGCATACATTAGTTAGGACTGCTCTGATAAGGGTATACCGTGAAGATTGGTAGAGCAGCTTAGTATACATTTTTTGCAAAAAACGTATCAACCAAATACCCTGTTTTTTACATCTTTTACTAGCACTTGCGGATTACTGCAACATTTTTTCAAACTGAGTGTTTTTGGTTTTACTATTCTCTTTTGTGTCTTCAGGTTTCTTGGTGGTGTGTGAACATGATCATACAGACTTGTTCACTGTGCAAGTAGCCCATGTGTTCCTGTTTCCATAATTGTTCTCTTGTGTCTACAAGACTGGGGAGTTCCACCACTCCTCTTGGGCTATCTGCACAAAAGCTGTTCTACCCTGTATGCACACATGGATTTTTCCTCTCTGAACCCTGTTCACACAGGTTATATACAGATGATCAGGTTTTTAAATACATCAGATAGGGATTGCATACATTAGTTAGGACTGCTCTGATAAGGGTATACCGTGAAGATTGGTAGAGCAGCTTAGTATACATTTTTTGCAAAAAACGTATCAACCAAATACCCTGTTTTTTACATCTTTTACTAGCACTTGCGGATTACTGCAACATTTTTTCAAACTGAGTGTTTTTGGTTTTACTATTCTCTTTTGTGTCTTCAGGTTTCTTGGTGGTGTGTGAACATGATCATACAGACTTGTTCACTGTGCAAGTAGCCCATGTGTTCCTGTTTCCATAATTGTTCTCTTGTGTCTACAAGACTGGGGAGTTCCACCACTCCTCTTGGGCTATCTGCACAAAAGCTGTTCTACCCTGTATGCACACATGGATTTTTCCTCTCTGAACCCTGTTCACACAGGTTATATACAGATGATCAGGTTTTTAAATACATCAGATAGGGATTGCATACATTAGTTAGGACTGCTCTGATAAGGGTATACCGTGAAGATTGGTAGAGCAGCTTAGTATACATTTTTTGCAAAAAACGTATCAACCAAATACCCTGCTTTTTACATCTTTTACTAGCACTTGCGGATTACTGCAACATTTTTTCAAACTGAGTGTTTTTGGTTTTACTATTCTCTTTTGTGTCTTCAGGTTTCTTGGTGGTGTGTGAACATGATCATACAGACTTGTTCACTGTGCAAGTAGCCCATGTGTTCCTGTTTCCATAATTGTTCTCTTGTGTCTACAAGACTGGGGAGTTCCACCACTCCTCTTGGGCTATCTGCACAAAAGCTGTTCTACCCTGTATGCACACATGGATTTTTCCTCTCTGAACCCTGTTCACACAGGTTATATACAGATGATCAGGTTTTTAAATACATCAGATAGGGATTGCATACATTAGTTAGGACTGCTCTGATAAGGGTATACCGTGAAGATTGGTAGAGCAGCTTAGTATACATTTTTTGCAAAAAACGTATCAACCAAATACCCTGTTTTTTACATCTTTTACTAGCACTTGCGGATTACTGCAACATTTTTTCAAACTGAGTGTTTTTGGTTTTACTATTCTCTTTTGTGTCTTCAGGCTCTGGTGCTGCGGGGGGCTCTGGTGACATTTTGTGAAAGGCCAGAGCCCCGCGGCAGTTCGTCCATGCGTTCCTGTGCGATGGACTCAGGGAAAATGGCCGCTGGAATCTCAGGAGATGAGATTTCAGCGCTGAGATCTCATCTCTCGAGATCTTGGTCCCAAGATCTCCATCTGCGCATGCGCCGCCTCCCGGCAGCCATTTTCCCTAAGTCCACCGCACAGGAAAGCATGAACGAACTGTCGGGGGCTCTGGCCTTTCACAAAATGTCAGCAGAGCACCCCCACAGCACCGGAGACACCCCCGCAGCACCGGAGACACTCCCGCAGCACAGGAGACATACCGACAGCACAGGAGCCCCCCACAGCACCAGAGACACCCCCGCAGCATCGGAGACACCCCTGCAGCACCGGAGACACCCCCACAGCACAGGAGCCTCCCTGCAGCACAGGAGCCCCCCTGCAGACCCCCTCATCCCAGCCTGCAGCAATGTTCCACTCCTGCCTCCAGCAACGACCCTGGGACCCTGATCCACCGCAGCCACAACCCCTGGTAAGCAATAAGACGCATGGATTATAAGTAGCCCCACCAATTTATTAAAAAAAGTTTTTTTTCCTATTTTTCTTCTCAAAATTTGGGGTGCGTCTTATAATCCGGAGCATCTTACAAAGCGAAAAATACGGTACATAGAGCAGAATCAACAAATTCGTCATTGTAGAAGGTACAAAAGAGAACATTTCCGGTGATGAGACAGGCGCAGGAGAGTGTCTCTGATGCTGATTATGTATATAGACTGTGGCATTAGCTCTGAGATGTTATCAGAATGCTTTTCCATCCGAATATTTCTTTAGACTTTCTAGCCAGTGCACTAATAAAATAACAAGACTATTATTTACCGAACTGAAGGTCCCAAAGATGCAATACAAGGCTGCAGAAAAGATACGGCTGATTTTACAGTAGGTGATAAAGGCAGGCAGGGCAAAAAAAACAAGTTCATGTCCACTCAAAGCTATTAATTCTTTCTCCAGGATCATGAAAGATTTTCTGACAGTATTTGCTGAAATTTATAACCCAAGTTCAATCACGTAATGGTAGGAGAAAGACAAAAGTGTTCCATCACAGAGATTAGAGCACGGAGATAGAACCCAAGAGTGTTTTTATTTGACCTCCTGGGGCCCCTGTCCGATAGTCAAGGTTGTGATATCTTTAATGGGCCTACATATCAAGCCTGAGAGATCTTGTGATCTATCTGTAATGTGAACTGCAAGAAACTCAGATCATTAGATTATTTGCTTATCTACATTATAGCTACATAAGGACTTTATGTTGAAAATATCAATTTACAAGGTTGTAGCTAACACATCCAATGTGCACACAACCATTAGGGGATTCAATTACACAGAATAAAGAGTGATCCATGACCAAGATGTTCTATAATCTGTGTCAAACTGTAAAATACTGTAGACTGTGCTGAAAAATAATCTACCATTATTATATTTATTTTATCGAAAAAAAAACAATATATATACACTATATGTATGTAAATATATACAAAGAGAGAGAGAGAGAAACATCAGTTATCCCAAAATGAAGAACTTGGTGCGTGCCTGCCTGCAACATGTCATCCAAACAACTTCCACATTGTGATTTAAAAAAATGAGTGTTGCTTACGTTTCTTGACAAAGAAAAAAAAAATACTATATCTTTTCTGCAGCCTGTGGGAAAAATTGAAATGGCAACCCTCACCATAGTGCAATTTAAACCAGTGCTGAACAGATGCAATTCCATCATTGATTTTTTTTATTTTGCTTTTGCATTATTCATTCATTATTATTTTGTAGTCTTAGGGGACTTGAACCTGTAATCGAATGATTGCTTATACTATATATTGCAATACCACAGCATTGAAGCATAAAGCACAAATCACTGTCTCTTATGAAGGAATACAGCACCAGAATGAACATCAGTGCCAGAATATAGTACCATCAACACATGAAAATAGCACCAGCATCACCATAAGTACAGTAGTGCAGAACCAGAACCATCATCAGTACAAAAATACAGTGCCAGAGCCAAAATCATTGTAGGAATTTAGCATCAGGACCATTAGCAGTATATGAATACAGCACCAGAACCACCATAAGTACAGGAATACAGCACCAGAATCAAAAACAGTGCATACATTTAGCACAAGTACCACCATCACTCCAAGAATACAGCAAAAGAATAAACACAGTACAGGAGTATGGCAACAGAAAAATCATTAATACATCAATACAGGAACAGAACCATCAGTTCATGAAAATATCACCATTGGTACATGAATACAATACATCACCAACACCAACATCAGTACTTGAAAACAGCACTAAGATTAGTACCGCGATCAATTGAAATGTCAGGTCAGCCCAATTGCATACATAATATTCATCTACAACCTCTAATATTTCCTTAGCAATCGCAAGGAGATACTAGGAGTTGTTCTATTGTGAATGTGTTCACATTCACACCAGGGAAACACCTTAGCTATACCCCCCTGTTTTCTGTGCAGACTAGATAGACTGTACATTACCCTTCCAGCCCAAAAATATTTATATATATTGTCTATAATATTTCCATCTTATTTTATGTTTTTTATGTTTTATATTATTTATTTGTGCCCCAATATTCCACCCCCTCCTATACAGTCCATTTGTCATCCTTTGTCCCATCTCGTCTCCTTGCCCGCTACATATACATACTCCTTTCCTCCCCAGACCTGATGCGCACGCGCTGGTGGCCGTATCTTCCCTCTAACTTCTGGAAGCGCTCACTCATGTGACCGCAGTGAGTTCCACTGTATGCCATAGAGCGCAATTCCGGAAGTTTCTTCAGCCTAAGGGGGCGGTCAACTTCGCGTGCGCTTGCATAGGTCCAGTGGACACATACGGCCTTAGTACCGCAACCTATCAGCATATGGCACCTTGTTTAAATAATCCTCCCTACACCTATACACCTGTACTCACCCCCAGAAGAAGCTAATTGCAAAACGGCGTTTGTCGGGCGAGGGGAAGCATCACCAGCATCTACCTTCCTGTGCACTGCCTTACAGCACTTACATAGTAACATAGTAACATAGTTAGTAAGGCCGAAAAAAGACATTTGTCCATCCAGTTCAGCCTTCCATCTCAGCATCACCAACCTAACATGTATCCATATCAGATCTCCTCTCTATTTCTCTGAATTTCTAACTCCCTTTTCTCCCTCCTGATGGTTATATTCTGTGCAAATAGTGAAATTCTCACAGCTCAGCATGGTTAGCAAAGTAATTGCCCCGGCTGATTTTGCACCGCACTTTAGCAACTTTTACCTAAAACCTTGGGGCTAAGAAAACTAGGATATTGAAACTCTAATAGACTGGCGATACTATATGTGCACTTTATTGATTTTGTTACTACTTCTAATAATAGACTGTTTGATCCATCATTATTGATTGTTACATATGATGCTGGTTATCCTTCCCCCTCTTTTTAGGTCCCATACCTATGTCTGTTTCATTTTTCAACTCTTTTACCCTGTATAAATAAAAATCACTTTTTGTATTGAATTTTTTTTGCTCCACTTCACTTTTTGTCTTTTGTGGTACCTTTCTCCACAAAAGAATATGTTAATTATGTTTCAATGAAGTGACCTGGCCGTCATTTAATAGGACTATGGGAATAATTATAGACCCTAGCAGCACAATTAAAAAAACGCTATCCTGAACCAGACAAAAAAAATATTATAGGTTAGGATCCATTAAAGAAATACGCCTTGTCACAACTAAGGGGCTCTCATGAATTGACCAATGTAAGTGCCTTCATGTTTATGTGGCACCCCTAGGGGTATTTGCCACAAAAACAGTTACTGACACTGGATACAAATACTAAAATAGCAAGACTGCACTACCACCTCCGGCCAGAAGGGGGAGCTCCAGAAACTCCCCTTGATCTATTCTGGTCTGAGAGAAGAACTGGCAGTTGGGCTAAGGAGCTGAAAGTGAGAGGTCATACAGCTGAATTTCTAACAGCCCTATGACGGTTTCCAGGCCCAAATCACCGGCCTGAGGAGAAGAGGGACAGAGAAAAGGGACATTGTGAGAACCGGGTAGCATTAATCACTACCCAGAACAGGCGCAAAGACGGATACCGGATCCGTGGCTGTATTCATTATATATAATACAGCAACCGGAAAAACGTGAGGTGATATCAGCTTCACTAGGGCCGGACACAGCAACAGACACAGAGTTCAGCGGTACTCCTGGAGGGGGTAAGCCGATAAAAGGACTCGGGTTGCCCGTCGAACTAGGACCCGGAGGGGACAGATTGGGCCGGCAGCCAGTTCACATACAGCAGCAGGGCCACACAGAAACGGCGCACAATAAGAGGCGAAGACCCCGGCAGGGTCAAAGTAACTCAGAGTTCCCATACAGACTCCGGTGACAGGACTGGTTGTAAATCCCTTTATGTTGAAGTAAACTGGTTAAACGTTTCAGTGCCTCAGACTTTCATTTGGACAATAGCTATCTATCCAGGATCAGGATCATCACCGCTGAGAGAACCTGCTGCTGATCAAGTAAGTGCCTGTCCCCTCACGATACCCCTTACACTGTGCATTGCCTGAGGCCACAGCACCGGGTCAAGCCACCCGTGACATACCCCTCAAGTGACAGACCCCATTGGTCCGGTGCTGGGTACCCCGGTCTCCTGGGCGTCACAATTGGCGTCACGAACAGGATTCAGCCAGCCCGTATACCGGGTATTGTGTGCCGTGATTGGAGCCCAAAACTGTGAAAACTTGGATGAAAAATCTTGAAAATTGACTTTATTAAGGAAAATTCCATTTCCCATTAAAAACTATTGAAAGTGACTTTTCCCCATTGGTTATAATGGAGTAAAGATGGCCGCCATCACCTCATAACCGTTAGGCACGAGACTGTTAATTGAGCTATGCCATTACCTGAGCCCCAGTCTGACTGAAAAACTTCAGAATCCGCCATTACAGAGCGCGTGGCGGGCGGGAGCAGCAGGGGGCATGTCATTGTGGGCGGCACCTAGCTGAGCGCTCTGACGTCAGAGCAAGGGAAAAACCAATCCTGCTGCGCAGCGGAACGAATCTACACTACCCCGACGGAAGCCGAGGATCGGAAGGGTCCGGATTAACTAAGGGGGCACAGTATGTCGCAGCACGGAGACGCCGCAGCACCCGGCGACGCTAATGCAGCCGAAAGACAGAGTGTCGATAGAGAGTCCGGTAGCGCAGCGGTGCAAGGAGCGGCGCCCATCATGCCAGTGCTGATGCCATATACCCCGGGTGGCCCGTGGCTTCCAATGTATGAAGGTGAGCCTAATACCCTTGACAATTTCAGAGAAAAGATGCTGGCCCATTTTGACATGTTCCCCGTGGGTGAAGTTCAGCGTGTTAGTCTCCTGATGATGCAGTTAAGTGGCCATGCTAAGCGAGAAGTCACAGCATGGGCAGCTGATCTAAAAGGCACTGTTGAACGCATATTTGCTGTATTAAAAGCTACATTTGAAACCACGGCCAGCAGCAAAGCTAAAATACGATTCTTTAATTGCAAACAAAAAGCTAATGAGGGCGTGAGAGACTTTGCCTTAAACCTGCAGGAAGCCCTTAAATCACTTACACTGGCTGAACCCATTTTTAACACCGGAGCGGATAAACTGCTAAGAGATCAATTTATTGAGGGACTCTACACCCCTTCTCACCGGGGGCATGTGAGCATGCTTGTTTTTAAGAACCCTGAATTGACATTTGCCCAATTAAAGGAGAGCGCTATACGTCTCCAGCTGGCAGAGGCACCTCGGGATCAGGATCCTGCGCAACCCATGGCAGAGGCACCTCAACAACAGGGAGTGCCAGTAACATCAGCTATGTCTGGGGCCATTGCTAAGCCCCTGGGGCCCAGTACTAATGAGGTTCTTCAACAAAAGCTTGACTCTTTAACTGATGTTGTTGCTTCAATGGCTAAAACCATGCAGGAGATGAGAGGACCCAAGATGGAGTTGGCAAACCGTAGAGAGGATGTCCCATGGATGAGACCCCGGAGATACCCGACATGGAGAGGACGACCCCGCGACCGCTACCAACCGGATGGACAGCCCATTTGCCGCCGTTGCCAGCAGCCAGGCCACTTTGCACGAGATTGTGATTTAAACGGGAATCCCCTGGGAATGCGGGCCGCTTCGCAGGAATGAACTTTCAAGGCCCAACACCCTGGCACGACAGGTACATCGGAGGACGACCCATTATCCCTATCGTGCTGGACGGAATTCCCCTCAATGCTTTGCTGGACACAGGTTCCCAGATTTCATCTATACCGTATATCCTTTATAAGAGGTACTGGGCTGATGCAGATATTGATAAAGGGCCCTCTGATGTTGAACTAGGTATATGGGCCAGTAATGGTAAGTTGGTACCGAAACTAGGATTCAGGGAGATGACCATAAAGATTGGTAAAGTAGAATTGAAGAAACAGGGTATAATTGTTGTTGATATTGACCGGCGGAACTGTGAACCCACTGTATTGATAGGAATGAATGTGTTATTAGAGAACTGCTTTTCCGAAGTTATTTCAGTCTTACAGCAAATTGCTGAAACTGCCCAATCCTACCAGCAGAGAGTTCTCCGGAGGGAAATAAAAGTATTGATGTTAAGGCAACAGGTAGAAGTTGCAGGTGGAGAAATCGGCAGTGTGAGGGTAAGTGATCCAACGTCTATTGTAATCCCACCAAAAACAGAAATGCTGGTATGGTGTAGAGCAGCCATTGGTACTAAGGGACGAGATTATCAAGCCTTAATAGAACCAGTGTACACCGACAGCAGGCCCACTATACTCACAGCACGAGGGGTAGTCGAGGTACACCGGGGACGAGTGCCGGTACGACTTTTGAACTGTGGAGAGGAAGAGGTCACTTTGCCAAGGTATGCTACAGTGGCAAAGCTATTTACTGTTGACAACAATGCCATCACAACCATTGAGCCCTTAGAACCAACCTGTCAGGTGGAAGTCAACGGCTCAGATGGAGAATTGGAGGATTGGTGCCAACAGCTACACGTGGGCATAAATTCAACACCTACCCATCAAAAACAAGGGGTGTATAGGCTAGTGACGGAATATGAACAAGTCTTCAGTAAACACCCATTGGACTTCGGACGGATAGAAGGGGTAGAACACACAATCCCCACCGGTGACCATCCCCCAATAAAAGAAAGATATAGACCCATACCGCCCGCTCACTATCAATGTGCAAAAGATATGCTGAGGGAGATGAAACAGGCCGGGGAAATAAGAGACAGCTGTAGCCCCTGGGCGGCCCCTCTAGTGATTGTCAAAAAAAAGGACGGAACCATGAGAATGTGCGTAGACTACCGGCGGATTAATAACATCACCCATAAAGACGCCTACCCCTTGCCTAGGATAGAAGAGTCCTTGACTGCTTTGAAATCTGCTAATTATTTTTCCACCTTAGACTTAACAAGCGGGTATTGGCAAGTCCCTGTGGCTGAGAGAGATAAGGAAAAGACGGCATTCACCACACCAATGGGTCTATGTGAATTTAATCGCATGCCGTTTGGACTCTGCAACGCATCCGGTACCTTCCAGCGGCTGATGGAATGCTGCCTCGGACACAAGAACTTCGAGACCGTCCTCCTGTACCTAGATGATGTGATCGTCTACTCAAAGACTTACGAACAACACTTAATAGACCTGGCAGAAGTGTTCGAAGCCTTATCCAGGTATGGCATGAAAGTCAAGCCATCCAAATGTCACCTTCTCAAGCCAAAGGTACAGTACCTGGGACACATCGTGAGTTCGGATGGAGTAGCACCAGATCCCGAGAAAATAAGCGCCATAAGGGATTGGCCAAGACCTACCAGCGCAAAAGAAGTGAGACAATTCCTGGGATTGGTGGGTTACTATCGCAGATTTATAAAAGGATTTACCAAGTTGGCAGCACCCTTGCAAGACACCTTGGTAGGGCAGACGAAGAAACCTTCAAACCGAAACCCTCCTTTTCAGTGGAACCACGAAAGGGAAGACTCCTTTGAACAACTAAAGAAGGCACTAACCGGAGAAGAGGTTCTGGCATACCCAGATTACCATCAACCTTTCATTCTCTACACCGATGCCAGTAATGTGGGACTAGGAGCGGTGCTGTCACAAAAGCAAGAAGGTCGGGAGAAAGTAATCGCCTTTGCAAGTAGAAAGCTCCGGCCTACTGAAAGAAATTCAGAAAATTACAGCTCCTTCAAATTGGAACTACTGGCAGTAGTTTGGGCTGTGACTGAACGTTTCAAACACTATCTGGCCGCTGCAGAATTTATTGTCTATACTGACAACAATCCGTTGACCCACCTGGACACAGCCAAATTAGGTGCGTTAGAACAGCGATGGATAGCCCGGTTATCTAATTACAACTTCATAATCAAGTATCGAGCAGGTCGCAAGAATGGAAATGCCGGTGCCCTATCCCGGATGCCACACTTGAGAGATGTAGAAGAGGAAACGGGGGAGCTTGAAGAAATTGAATTACCAGCCTTCCATCATCCCAAGGCAAAACATCATCAGTCAAGTACCTATCAGAAACAACAAGAGGTGAATTTTAATCCGTTAGCACACCATAGATGGGCTGACACCCAAGACAGCAATCCGGCTGTGAAGTTGGTGAAGGAACTGCTGACTGAGCAAAGTGCATATCCCGATGAGGATGCCCCAGAAGAGACGCATCAACTCTGGAAAGAGAGAGGCAAAATGTTCCTGTATCAAGGGAAGCTCTGTAGAAGGTACACCAATCCGAAAACACATGAATTGGTTTGGCAGATTATCGTGCCTAAACAAGATGTGAAGATGGTCCTCGAAGCTTACCATAATGGTGCTGGTCACTTCGGTTGGAAAAAGTTAGAAGTACTTCTAAGAGAAAGATTTTATTGGGTCGGGATGAGAAAATCAATCGAACATTGGTGCAGAAATTGTGGCCCGTGTAACCTCAGAAGAAATGATCAAAAGAACCAAAGAGCACCACTGCAGCCCATAATCACCAAACAACTACTTGAACTTGTAGCCATGGACCACGTGAAGTTGACACCAAGCCGGTACGGCTATGTCTATGCCTTGACAATCGTGGACCATTATTCACGCTTCTTGGTAGTAGTACCCGTAAAAGATCTGACAGCAAAAACAGCAGCCAAAGCGTTCCAAACGTACTTTTGTAGACCCCATGGATATCCGGAACAGGTTCTCACCGACCAAGGTACAGCCTTTGAATCAGAAATCTTCAGAGAATTCTGTAATATGTATGGTTGCAAAAAGATCTGGACGACGGCCTATCATCCACAAACAAACGGCTTATGCGAGAAGATGAACCATATTGTAATAGACCTACTAAAGACTTTACCTGAGACAGAAAGGAATCAATGGCCAGAGAAATTGCCTGACTTGGTGGATCTGTATAATCATGTCCCGGTGAGCTCCACCAACTGCACCCCAGCTTACCTTATGCGTGCAAGACCCGGCCAATTACCAATCGATCTAGAAATGGGAATTCTGAAACCAGACGCAGAAGTTCAAGACTCCAATTGGGATATCATATGGCAAAAGCAGTATCGCCAAGTGCAAGAGAGTGTGGAAAGAAGCCTTCAGCAAACTAGAGAAAGACAAGAGCGAACTTTCAACCAGAATGCTCTAGCGACCAAGAAACCGTCGAACCAATAAACTAGACAATCAGTGGGAAGCCGTACCCTACACAGTTTTACCAACAAGAATGGATAATCCTAAAATGTGTCTCATTAGCAAAAACGGAGGCTTAACATCTGTATTAGTGTCAAGAGACAGTCTTAAATTGTGTCCGGAAGCATTGAAAGAGCCAGAAGTTGTCCAGCCAGAACCAGAAGTTATTCAACCCATGCAGGTCCAACCAGTAAAGGAAAAAGAAGAGGAAATGTATCACACCTGTATAGGAGACTTTCCCAAAACCCTACTAACATACCATGGTGCAGTAGTGGTTCCCATGGTGGCCTTTTACCCAACACCGAACCCAATACCAGAAGTCCCAAGACAGGAAGAGGCTGACCCCGTACTACGGGAGGTTCCAGGCCAGGAAGAACAGATTCCTGATCAGAGTAATCCCATTCACGGTGGACTTGCCAACTCCATAGTTGTGGAATTATCTTTAGCAGAGCGGGCAGATACTACATCCGCAGTAGACAGTAGTACACCACATGAAGAGACACCGCTATTACGTAGATCACAGCGTAGTACCCAGGGTCAATTACCGGCCAGGTATGCGGATTACCAACTATAAAACTATAGTCATTGTTATCATTCTGCAACGTTTAAGCCCAGTACCTACAGAGACTTGTCTGTATGAACTTATTGCATATTCCTGAACTTTTTATCTGCCCGGAGGCACTAAATCAAAGCTCCGGAAAGACTGCTTTTTGAACTTTGCTTTTTGCTCTTTTTGAACTTTCTTTAGACTTTATATTGGTAACTCCGTTGGAAAAATGGAACTAAATTCTTGGACACAAAGTGCAGTGCCTTTCCTAGTACCTTCAAGGATAGAACTGTATTAATGGACGCTATTTGAAGTGACTTTTTACAGAACTCTATTTTTGTTTCCTTGAGTGGTTTTTGTAACTTTTCATTTTTAAGACTCTGTACATATTAATTGTTATTTCAAAATGTTATCGTCCCACAGTCCCGGAGTACTGTTCTTAACTAAAGGGGAATGTGGCACCCCTAGGGGTATTTGCCACAAAAACAGTTACTGACACTGGATACAAATACTAAAATAGCAAGACTGCACTACCACCTCCGGCCAGAAGGGGGAGCTCCAGAGACTCCCCTTGATCTATTCTGGTCTGAGAGAAGAACTGGCAGTTGGGCTAAGGAGCTCAAAGTGAGAGGTCATACAGCTGAAATTCTAACAGCCCTATGACGGTTTCCAGGCCCAAATCACCGGCCTGAGGAGAAGAGGGACAGAGAAATAGGACATTGTGAGAACCGGGTAGCATTAATCACTACCCAGAACAGGCGCAAAGACGGATACCGGATCCGTGGCTGTATTCATTATATATAATACAGCAACCGGAAAAACGTGAGGTGATATCAGCTTCACTAGGGCCGGACACAGCAACAGACACAGAGTTCAGCGGTACTCCTGGAGGGGGTAAGCCGATAAAAGGACTCGGGTTGCCCGTCGAACTAGGACCCGGAGGGGACAGATTGGGCCGGCAGCCAGTTCACATACAGCAGCAGGGCCACACAGAAACTGCGCACAATAAGAGGCGAAGACCCCGGCAGGGTCAAAGTAACTCAGAGTTCCCATACAGACTCCGGTGACAGGACTGGTTGTAAATCCCTTTATGTTGAAGTAAACTGGTTAAACGTTTCAGTGCCTCAGACTTTCATTTGGACAATAGCTATCTATCCAGGATTAGGATCATCACCGCTGAGAGAACCTGCTGCTGATCAAGTAAGTGCCTGTCCCCTCACGATACCCCTTACACTGTGCATTGCCTGAGGCCACAGCACCGGGTCAAGCCACACGTGACATACCCCTCAAGAGACAGACCCCATTGGTCCGGTGCTGGGTACCCTGGGCTCCTGGGCGTCACATTTACAAGCATATTGAATATAGCAGTAATGCAGTTCCAATTTCATATATTCAATGTTTGCATAAATCTTAGTGATTGCAGGCAAAGCAGTCTTGGGCTCCACAAAGGGTTGCCTGGGAGTCACGGTCCCCAAACCTAATGTGTTAGGATGCTGTAAAATAACAGTGCGTAAATCTGCCACCTCCAGGCTGAGCTGCTGCAGTTGCCCTGTCAGATCAGTGAAAGGATCCATAATGGATCAAAAAATGGTTTCGGTCAGGGCTAATGTCATGACTCTGTTGTCGAGTATCCCTGGAGTACGGGCTTCTTCCCTGTCCCAAACACTAGGGGCGCCCTAGATCGCCTTATTCCTTGGATTACTTGTGACTGTGAAGTCGCGAGGCCACGTACCTTAACTACTGAATCTGCCCTAAGTTTGTACCCTTCCCCCACCCAGGGAATAGGGGAGTAATAGTGTACCGTAATACACCAACCAAATTAACAAGGTAATATGAATAGGGATAATGAAAAATACCAGTCATACAAATGTACTCACACAAACAGAGGAATGTGCCAGGGAGTGGAGGATAGTGTTAAACCAAAGTAGGAATAGAAGGAAATTATTACACACACAAAACCTAGCAACAAACACAGATAAATCCAACAAACAACTTCTCAAATTACAACCAACAACAACGTCTAGCCATCCATCAAAAGATCGCTCTGACAACGAGTGCTAGGCAGGACCCAGATTTTATAGGAGATGGGAGTGTCTAACAGTGAACAGCTGAACCTTAATGCAGGAAAGCTTCCATGAGCTCTCAACTGAGCAGATTAACCCTTCCACTGCTAAAAGAAATCGGTATTGTTTAAAATGAAGGTGAAGTGCTTCAAATCAGTGCAGGAGTAGGAGAAATCAGAAGCTGCGGTCTTCTAGCTCTTCTCTGTTATGTTAAACCCGTGACATACAGTTAATATTCCATATACTAGAATAATAAAACATTGTATATACAGTAAACCAAAAGTGCTGTGTGTTGGCCATGATTTTTATACCCAATCCTAGGTTTTATTCACATGTCAGTATTTCATCAGTTGTTTATTACCATTTGTAGGCAAAAATCAGAAGGTAAAGCTGCATAGAGAAAAAATATTATTAAAAGATTCACTGAATGCGAGAGTGGCTTTACCGTCTTCATTTTTCAAGGCCATGCTGTACAGGTTATAATCCATGGCTTAATGTAAGGTTGCCACAAAAGTGGGTATGCTAATTCAGTTGCTTTCCTCCTTGCTTGTCTTCCCTCCTATTATATGTGCCAAAAGAAGATGACACAAAAACATCTACCTCTATTAATTATCTGTCTTCCTTCTATACAGAGATTTTTCTCCACTGTCACTGGGTATGCCCCATATTCTCCTCCCTGAAAGGTCAGGTGTAATTACCAGACATCCCTGTTTGCTGACGGTGTAAGAAAATTAATTTCACATTATAGGAATATATTTACCAGGTAAAGAATCCTAATGATTTGCTTAGTATTTATAAAGTCTTGCCTGAATTAACCCCTCCAACCATATAGATATCTGCACAACGTAAATACAATATTTATGTAAGCGCAATATCTGACTTCATCGAACAGTGAAACACCCATAATGTGGTGTGGGGTGGCAGTAGTGGGCAAAGGAACATCTGCCATGCCCCAACCATGCTACAGGAAAATGAGGGTCCTTGCTATGTGCGTGTGCTGATTAGAGATGGGTGAACCCGAACAGTGAAGTTCGGCGTCCGTACCGAACACCTACTATTCGGGCACGGAAACTGAATACGGACTACACCAGTAAGTCCATGTTACTGTTCGGGTTCGGCTGCCCGAACACCGGGTGTTTGTCATTCAAATAAATAATTAAAAAAAAACGAAGCAAGTTCCCGCAATTTTTGATAACCAGCCAGGCAAAATTCACAGCTGGGGGCTGCAACCCTCAGCTGTCAGCTTCAGCAAGGCTGGTTGTCAAGAATAGAGGAATCCCCATGCCGTAATTTATTTATTTAAATAAATAATTTTAAAAAAGGCATGGGGGCCCCCTATTTGCGACAGCCAGCCTTGTTAAAGCTCACAGCTGGGGGCTTGTATTCTCAGGCTGGTAAGGGGCAATGGATATTGGCCCCCAAGCCTAAAAATAGCAGACCACAGCTGCCCAGAAAAGGCACATCTATTAGTTGTGCCAATTCTGGCTCTTTGCTAGGCTCTTCTCACTTACCCTGTAGCGGTGGCAAGTGGGGTGATAGTTGGGGGGTTGATGTCACCTTTTTATTGTTCGGTGACATCTAGCGCTGACATTAGTAATGGAGAGGCTTCTATAAGACGCCCCCATTACTAACCCCATAGTCCCATTGCATGAAAATACAGATACCAAGAATAAAGTCCTTTAATTGAAAAAATGACACAGACTCCTTTAATAATCTCAATTAAACCATACTTATGACCTCGCCTAATTCCTCTGAAGCCCTTGTTCTCCTGTAATAAACAAAAAATAAAAAAAAACAATATATCATGTGAACAAGAAAAGGAAAACAAGCCAGCTCACCTAATGAAACACCGGTGCACGGAAGTCGGTCCTGGTCAGACGTAAATGTAGAGCAAAACCATCTAAAATTACTTCCAGCTCCTGGGATAAAATTCAAAGTTTCTTTATTCGAAAAGCATTTAAATTCCATAGGAGATTCCCAGACATAGAATATCAGACAGATGAAAGAGCGACGCATTTCGATCAACGCTCCGCTCCGCTAATGACCTCAGGTTAGCATCCTCAATAATCAGAACCTCCCACTCCCGTCTCCAAGACTTTACACGTGCTGCGCCGATTCTTTGGAATGCACTACCTAGGTTAATACGATTAATCCCCAATCCCCACAGTTTTAAGCGTACCCTAAAAACTCATTTGTTCAGACTGGCCTACCGCCTCAATGCATTAACCTAACGATCCCTGTGTGGCCTATTTATAAAAAAAAAAAAAAAACAATCAGGTTCCTCGCATCATGTTCTCATTCACTTTATGCAGTTAATAGCCCTCTTTGTCTGTACTGCTACATACTTAGGCAGTTAACTGGTTCATGCAGCTTTACATGATCACCCGAGCCTTACACTATGGCCGGTCCGAATAACTAAAGCAATTGTTATCATCCACCTCTCGTGTCTCCCCTTTTCCTCATAGTTTGTAAGCTTGCGAGCAGGGCCCTCATTCCTCCTGGTATCTGTTTTGAACTGTATTTCTGTTATGCTGTAATGTCTATTGTCTGTACAAGTCCCCTCTATAATTTGTAAAGCGCTGCGGAATATGTTGGCGCTATATAAATAAAAATTATTATTATTATTATTATTATCTTTGTCAAAACTTTGTCAGAGCTTTGACAAAGATCACCTCGTTGATCGAAATGCGTCGCTCTTTTATCTGTCCGATATTCTATGCCCTGGAATTTCCTATGGAATTTAAATGCTTTTTGAATAAAGAAACTTTGAATTTTATCCCAGGAGCTGGAAGCAATTTTATATGGTTTTACAAATATATCATACCTGTTTCGTCATTCTGTCCAACGCTGTAATCCATGTCTGGGTGAAAAACAGTTTTCAACCTGGATGGTGCCAAGATGAGATCCACTGGTGACTGAGCTGCTGTGAGCGCAGCATCAGTGACTAGTGGTGATGTCACTGAGGCAGCATTCCCAGCCGGGCTGAACTGCGGTGACCTTGGTAACATCTCCGCTAGCACCATGAGAAGTTTTCTTGGTGTCAGTGTTTCAATACAATGTGACTATAGGGTTAGTAATGCCATCCTGAGAATACCAGCCCCCAGCTTTCTGCTTTAGCAAAGTTGGTTCCCAAAAATGGGGGACCCCAGCGGTCTTTTTTTAATTATTTATTTAACCCTTTATATAACCCTTCTATTCTTGATTCCTAGCCTTGCTGAAGCTGACAGCTGAGGGTTGCAGCCCCCAGCTGGTTATCAAAAATAGGAGGAACCCACGCCGGCTTTTTTTAAATTATTTATTTACATCTCAGGAGCAGCTGATGAATACTCCTATCCGCCTCTCCTGCTCTCGATGTTATTAGCAGCAGCAGGTATAGGATGATGGGAGCAGTTGTCCCATCAGCTGACACCAGTGACAGGAGGTAAATTTTATACCTCTGATCATAGCTGAGTGCTCACGCTGTCTTCTGACTGCATGGGAACCGCAGCTCTCTGACTGGTGGGGATGATTTCACCGCCGATCAGAAGCGGTGTATCCTGTGCTGTCATACACATTACAGTGCAGCAAACACTGGATGTTTGGGCCCTCCATTCAAGTGAATGGGGTTTAGCTTTGGGTTAGGGTCCGGGTACTGTTCTGGTACCGGAACCCTAATTTTTTGTAACTGCTCGGCCAAACCCGCCAGACCCAAACATCCAGGTGTCCGCCCATCTCTAGTGCTGATATTACCTTGGTGATATGCCTCTGCCCGAACCGGATGACATAGAGATAAATGAGAGAGATCAAAGTCCAAACATAACTTTTTTTTTACTTAACAAGAACATGATGAGAAGTACAGTTGCTTCCCACAAAATTAGAATATCATCAAAAAGTTAATTTATTTCAGTTCTTCAATACATAATGGGAAACTCATATATTATACTAGCTATTGAACCCGTTCTATGCCCAGGTGGCGAGCATTTATATTGGTATATGGTCTCCATCTTGGTATGTGTTGCTTCCATCCTGCGCCCTAATCTTGTAATGTGCTGCTACCATCTTGCGCCCCCATCCTGTCATTTGCTGCTCCCATCCTGCACCCCAATCCTGTCATTTGCTGCTCCCATCCTGCACCCCTATCCTGTCATGTGCTGCTCCCATCCTGCGCCACCGTTCTGTAATTTGCTGCTCACATCCATATGCCCCATACACTGCTCCATAAAGGTTGATGGCCCCCATAAGATGCTCCATAGTATATGCCTCATATGCTGTTCCATTATGGTTGATGGCCCCCATAAGATGCTCCATAGTATATGCCCCGTATGCTGCACCATTATGGTTGATGGCCCCCATAAGATGCTCCATAGTACATGCCTCATATGCTGCTCCATTATGGTTGATGGCCCCCATAAGATGCTCCATAGTATATGCCCCGAATGCTGCTCCATTATGGTTGATGGCCCCCATAAGATGCTGCATAGTATATGCACCGTATGCTGCACCATTATGGTTGATGGCCCCCATAAGATGCTCCATAGTACATGCCTCATATGCTGCTCCATTATGGTTGTTGGCCCCCATAAGATGCTCCATAGTATATGCCCCGTATACTGCTCCATTATGGTTGATGGCCCCCATCAACCACAATGGTTGATGGGGGCCATCAACCATAATGGTTGATGGCCCCCATAAGATGCTCCATAGTATATGCCCCGTATACTGCTCCATTATGGTTGATGGCCCCCATAAGATGCTGCATAGTGTATGCCCCGTATGCTGCTGCGATATATAAAAAAAAATAACATACTCATCTATTGTCGCTGGGCGCCGAGTGCTGGGGGGCCTGAGCAGGCAGGGACACTGGCGCGCTGTGGGGGTCAGGTGCCGGAGTCGCCGCTAGCTCAAGCCCCCGACACTTGCTATAGTCACCTGGCCCGTTCCAGCGCTGCGTGCCGCTCCGTCTTCCGGGTCCTCTGCCTGTGACTGTTCAGTCAGAGGACGGCGCGCATTAAGCGCGTCATCACGCCCTCTGAACTGAACGTCACAGGCAGAGGACCCGAAACACGGAGCGGCACGCAGCGCTGGAATGGGACAGGTGAATATAGCATACTCACCCTCCTCGCACGTCCCTGCTTCTCCGTTGGAGATCGCGGTGGGCGTTCAGTGCTTACGCATACCGCGATCTCCTAGGCTGCGTCACTCTGTGGGGTCCAGACTGTGCCGGCGCTTGCACAGTCTATAAAGGCTTCGGACAGAGTGACGCTCCCAGCGTTATATTATAGATAGAGTCATTACAAACAGAGTAATCTGTTCAAGTGTTTATTTCTGTTAATGTTGATGATTATGGCTTACAGCCAATGAAAACCCAAAAGTCATTATCTCACTAAGTTAGAATAATTAAAAACAAACACCTGCAAAGACTTCCTAAGTGTTTAAAAAAGTCCCTTATGAGCAAAAAAGAGAAAAGACACTACCGTAAAGCCCGCACACTACACCAAATAATAATAATATGTGAAACTTTATTGCATACACCAAAACAGCAGAAAAATACATAAAACATAAGTAAAAGCAGAACAATAGCACCCCACTCTTGGACCCCCTTTTAGAGCACTACATACACAAACCCTGACGAAGCCGTACGGGTTACGGCGATACGCGTTGGGTCGCACCCCGCTCCTACTTTCATCTGGGGCCACCTTCTGGTTGGTATCTACCCTCTTATTTTGGCCGGGTCGTGATTTATATCATGGCTTGCAATTTTAGATCTGTGCGACTCCATTTGCACATATGACAGGGCCTTTATTGCACCTACCTATTTGTGCGGGCCTTACTATCTGTCTCTCATGGGCTATGGTGGGTTACCTATAGTATTTGTGATCATGGCCATTTTTTTTATTTTTTTTATTGTGCTATAGGTGTATACTCGCCCAAACAGGATTTATACTGGCCATTAAATTAGCTGTGCTTTGTTTTTTTTGCACATTCATGATTGCCATAGGAGGTCCTTGCCATTTGCTACTCTTGGGGCATTACTGTATATGTTTATGGTGACTATTGTATATTTATATTGATATTTATGTGATTATGTATTTATTGTCATCATTTCATTAACCATTTGGTTTGTGTATGTAGTGCTCTAAAAGGGGGTCCAAGAGTGGGGTGCTATTGTTCTGCTTTTACTTATGTTTTATGTATTTTTCTGCTGTTTTGGTGTACGCAATAAAGTTTCATATATTATTATTATTTGGTGTAGTGTGCGGGCTTTACGGTAGTGTCTTTTCTCTTTTTTGCTCATGTAGTTGTTTACTACCGGCCCTTTGGCACCTCCCTGTTACTTTGACTATAGTTGTGCGCCTTGTTTCTCTTTATTAAAAAAGTCCCTTATTCTGTTTCAGTAGGCTCCACAAACATGGAGAAGACTGCTGACTTGACAGATGTTCAAAAGGCAGTCAATGACACACTCCACTAGGAGGGTAAGCCACAAAAGGTCATTGCTAAAGGAGCTGGCTGTTCACAGAGTGCTGTATCCAAGCATATTAATGGAAAGTTGAGTGGAAGGAAAAAGTGTGGAACACATCATGATTGTCACTTCTGCATTATGTAGAGACAGGAACTGTACAGTAACATGTTGCAGTTAGTGTTGAGCATTCCGATACCGCAAGAATCCGGTATCGGCCGATATTTGCGGTATCGGAATTCCGATACCGAGTTCCGATATTTTTGCGATATCAGGAATCGGTATCGGGAAGAGGAATCATGTGTAAAATAAAGAATAAAAATAAAAAATATTGATATACTCACCCTCAGACGCGCCCTGGTTGTAACCGCTGCAACCGCCATGCTTCCCTTCCTAAGAATGAGCGCGTGAAGGACCTGCGATGACGTCGCGGCTTGTGATTGGTCGCGTGAGCGGTCACATGAGCGGTCACGCGACCGATCACAAGCCGCGACGTCATCGAAGGTCCTTCACGCGCTCATTCTTAGGAAGGGAAGCATGGCGGTTGCAGCGGTTACAACCAGGGCGCGTCCGAGGGTGAGTATATCAATATTTTTTATTTTTATTCTTTATTTTACACATGAATATGGATCCCAGGGCCTGAAGGAGAGTTTCCTCTCCTTCAGACCCTGGGAACCATTACAGGATACATTCCGATATTTGTGTCCCATTGACTTGTATTGGTATCGGATATCGGTATCGGCGATATCCTATATTTTTCGGATATCGGCCGATACAATCCGATACCGATACTTTCAAATATCGGAAGGTATCGCTCAACACTAGTTGCAGTACATTACTTTAGTTACAAGTTACAACAGTCCAGCAAACTAATATGAGAAGATGCATCTTACCTGTGAGGACCGCACTGGTCGAGCTTTGTCACTACTGCCCTTCCCAACTAGTTTTAACAGTTGATTTGTAAAGACCTCACTGACTGAGGTGCATCAGTACGACTCTTCCCTATTACTCTCAAAGACCATTCAATAAGGGCCACAAACGCCTTGTGCCACTGCATCTTCAGGACTCTGTAGCAGAACTCATGTCCTAATTTATGACATTCCATCTTTCTGTCTATCTTTCTCTCTAGTATAGATAATTGCTTGCGTAAGTCCTGTTTATCTGAAATAAGGAATTCATCTTTCAGGTTAATCACCTTTAATTGGGCCTTCCGCTACCCCTGGGCAAAATTCAGTACAGCTTAAGTAAATTTCCTGACATAGGCTAAGGACCTCTTCTCGCTTCTCTTCTGGACACTCCATTACATGAATTAGGCCTCTTAGCTTGGGTTAAGGATCTCACCCTCCCATTTATTTCCGCTAGGCTCCCTGTCTGAGATCCAGGCTCCTGCTGCCACTAGACCCTTGATTTGCTTCAGAAAATGTCTGTCAAACAACAGCATTTCTATGAAGGTCTACAAGCAGTTAGACAATAGGTCTGTTACTTTTCAAGTACTATCTCTATCTAACTAAAAGTATCTCTGCTATGTGCCCATGTAACTGAAAGGGGGACGACCGAATCATGGGTGCCTGCATGCGAGGTGCGGAACTGTTGAGGCTGCATCCCTTGTTCCCATGGGGAAGCCTGAGTGAGCGGAACTTCCCCTACTGCCTTGGGGGAGGCCCGAGAGAGGCGGACCTTCCTTCAGACCAAGGAGGGCGGGGAGAGACAGGAAGAATGCGAGCACAGCAGCGGGGGGATAAAAGCAGAAAGTGCGTGCTGCAGAGGAGTTTGGCACCAATGGAGTGCAGCGTACAGAGCAGTGAGAGGCACGCTGTGCTCCCCCTGCCCCCCCAGAGAGTACCAGCTCTGCGATGGGCCGCATAGAGAGGGCCCCCATTGCTTGCAAAGCCGTGCACACAGAGCAGAGCTGAGCTGTTCACAAAGAGCAGAGCCGTGCACACAGAGCAGAGAGAAGGGCCAGGCGTGCTGTAGAAGCCAGAGAGAGGAGTGCTCTGTCCTGGGAGCACCAGCGTCACTCAGGTCAGCGTCCGTTGTTACCCGCCGCAAACAGCAGGGACCAGAGAGGGAGAGACGTGTAGTGCGTGACCACCATAAAACAAGTTGCCATATATTTCGGGCCCGTGAGTACCGCGCATGTGCCACCTGAAAGAGACTGGGTGCGTGACCGTTATCTACACCCTGACATTGCCAGCTAATAATTGCCCTGAGACTTGTGACCTGACTTCATTACTGATTATATTTACAGAGTCACGTTAGGTTCGTACAGGACTGTAGCCTGTACCCTTATCAGCCATTGCAGTATATGGGCTAGGGGCAGTGGAAGGTACCGGAGACCGACCACTGTCGCCATAAAACGGGGTTGTTGTTGATCACCGGACCTCATTGGAAAGGACCCTGCACCAGCCGTTGTCGGCGCTATTCACTTTATGAACTGAGGAACCAGTGACTTTCATCAGAAAGGCCATGATGTGTACCGTCGTTCTTCTACTCACTATATCCTTTTTCCATTTAGGCTAGGGTCACATTGCGTTAGGGCAGTCCATTTAGCACATAGCGCTACTGACTGCGCTAACACAATGTCCCAAAAGGGATTGCGTTAGCAGAGCTAGCGCAGATCCCCAATCTGCGCTAGCAAGGAACGGATTGCGAACGCTGCAAGCAGCGTTCGCGGTCCGTCACTCAAATGACGGCACATCGCTAGCGCACGCCCAATGTGGGCGTGCGCTAGCGATGCGTTCGCCATTACAATCAATGGCGGCATTAACGGACTACGTTACACCTCGTTATGCCGCGGGGTAACGTAGTCCGTTAAACGGGGTCACATAACGCAATGTGACCCTAGCCTTATACTGTTAATCCCTTGTTTGACCCTTTACCTCCCTGCGTGGAGTATTCCCCTGTAAAATAAAACTCTTAACCCTTGCTCTGCCTCCTGCCCGTCACTGCATCCCGCGTTCCTGCGATTCTTACATAAACTTCTCCCATACTGGGTTGTTCCCAACAATTTATCCTGTCTGCTGACGATTAACTGTTGCTGGGCAGAAAATAGATAAAATAACATTTTAAAACATAACAATGCATTATATAACCATCACATCTGAACAGCTTTTCCACTCCTCTCTGCGAGTGCTGCTCTTTATTAGCTTGTCCACTCTCCTGTGTCAGTCTATGACAAACAGAAAAACTGACCAGGACCAGTGTGTACAGATGCCAGCTAACACAAAAATTCTAAAAAAAAAGCAAAGCTGCACTCTGGCACTTGCCTATTATCTATGCAAGTAATGCAGTTCAAGTACTATTCTTAACATTCCAGAGTGCAGCTTAGTGTCAATCTATAAGCCATGAATGTCTAGCTATATTCAGTAGACTAAACTTATTTGATTGTCTATTAAAGAAACCACATTTTGTTGATATCATTCTTTATTTTAGTCATTGTTACTATCATTTTTTTTAGGTTCCTACCACGCGTTTTAAAGTTTTTTTCTGCTGCCTTTTTGATTACACGCACTGTGCATTTGGAAACAATGGATATTCATGCAGTGTTGTTTCCCATTATTTTTTATTAGCATTCATCCTCAGTGCTACCAAAAAGTAAGTGAGGATGGAGTCAATTCCAAAACCTCCAAACCCTCATAAACTATTTCATATTAAGGCTAGGTAGGATTTTGCCTAAGTGTCCTGCAGATAATTGGTCTAATGAATAATCCAGTGAACTGTCCTTCATTTTAAAGGGAATCTGTCAGCAGGATTTTGCTATTTAATCTGAGAGCAGCGTGATGTATGGGGCAGAGACTCTGATTTAAGTGATGTGTGACTTACTGGGCTGCTTGTTGGGATTTCAATAAATTCAATGCTTTATCAGAAGGCGGAGATCAATTGAGGACTAGTTCTCTTCTGCCATGTAGTCCTTCTCGTCTGTGTAACCCCTCCCCTACCACTTATTGGCATCTTTCTGCCTATGAAGAGTACACACAAAAAGTGCCAAACTGTAATGTGGGTGGGGTGATACAGAGCTCACCAGATCTGTAGCAGTGAAAATAGTGATTATATCAAAACTTTAGCAAGCAGCCCAGTAAGTGGCACATCGTTGAAATCAGGGTAAGTTTTCAGGCTAATTAACTTTAATTCAAATTCCTTTTAATTTTTGTGGATGGCTGGGAGGATGTGCAACGCTTACAGTACCTAGGAATAGGAATAGGTTGACACCAAAATCTGTTATGGGATGAATGAACAAATTCACACATCGTTCTGTACGCTGGTTTTGGTTTTATGCTTATTTTTATTGTCCATGTGACATCTGTTTTTCTCCTATGAAGAAAAAAAATGATGATGATGGTTCCCAAGCTTCTGTTATTGAACAGTCAGTGAAAAACAGACAGCACAAAGATGTAATTCAGGTGGGATCTGTGCGCTGCTGTTGTTTTTTTAGCAGATCAATTCACTTGAATGGTCAAATTTTGATTGCAAATTCAAGACAAGTTTTAGTTTTTTGTATGGACTATGAAGTTGTAAATTAATGTGTAAAGGCCCATAGAATATATCGTGTTTGTATGCTACCTGTTTAAGAAATGGATAAAAGATGTACAGTTGTGCTCAAAAGTTTACATACCCCAGCAGAAATTTTGCTTTCTTGGCCTTTTTTCAGAGAATATGAATGATAACACCAAAACGTTTTCTCCACTCATGGTTAGTGGTTGGGTGAGTCCATTTATTGTTAAACTTCTACAGTTTCTCTTTTTAAATCATAATGTCAGCCCAAAACATCCAAATGGCCCTAATCAAAAGTTCACATACCCCCTTTCTTAATACCCTAATTGCCCCCTCTAACATCAATGGCAGCTTGAAGTTTTTGTGGTAGTTGTACCCTAAGGTTCTTTATTTTCTCAGATGGTAAAGCTGCCCACTCTTCTTGGCAAAAAGCCTCCAGTTCCTGTAAATTCATGGGCTGTCTAGCATGAACTGTGAAAAGAGATCTCCCCAGAGTGGCTCAATGATATTGAGGTCAGGAGACTGAGATGGCCACTACAGAACCTTCACTTTGTTCTGCTGTAGCCAATGACAGGTCGACTTGGCCTTGTGTTTTGGATCGTTGTCATGTTGGAACATCCAAGTACATCCCATGCACAGCTTCCGGGCTGATGAGTGCAAATTTGCCACCTGTATTTGCTGATAGCGTGCTGCATTCATCTTTCCTTCAACTTTGACTAAGTTTCCTGTGCCTTTGTAGCTCACACATCCCCAAAACATCAGCGATCCACCTCCGTGCTTTACAGTAGGAATGATGTTCCTTTCATCTTAGGTCTTGTTGACCTCCCTCCAAATGTAACATTTATTGTTGTGGCCAAAAAGTTACATTTTGGTCTCAGTACTCCAAATTACCTTGTTCCAGAAGTTTTGAGTTTTGTCTCTGGGCTGTTTTGCCTGTTGTAGGCGAGGTACTTTGTGACATTTGCACAGTAATGACTTTCTTCTGGCGACTTGACCATGCAGGCCATTTTTCTTCAAGTGCCTCCTTATTGTGAAGCTTGAAACAGCCACACTGCTAGATTTCAGAGAGTGCTGTATTTCAGCTGATGTTGTTTGTGGGGTTTTCTTTGCATCCCGAACAATTTTCCTGGCAGTTGTGGATGACATTTTTGTTGGTCTACCTGACCAAGGTTTTGTTTTTACAGAGCACCTGATTTTCCATTTGTTAATCACAGTTTTATACAGTTCAACTACCTTTTCCCGTAGATCCGTGTTGTGAATTCTGTGGCCAAGCTCCCTCCTGTGGTCGTGAGTGGTACTGCGGCTGTTTCTGTCTATGAGCTTCCTTTGGTGGATGAGAGTGGTACTGCGGCTTCTGAGTTTCCTTCCTCAGGTGATGAGGTTAAGTCGTTAGGTGCTGCTCTATTTAACTCCACCTGGTGCTTTGATCCTGGCCTCCAGTCAATGTTCTAGTATTGGTCTTGCTTCCTCCTGGATCGTTCCTGTGGCCTGTCTATCCTGCATAAGCTAAGTTCTGCTTATGTTATTTTTGTTGCTATATTTTCTGTCCAGCTTGCTATATTGGTTTTTCTTGCTTGCTGGAAGCTCTGAGACGCAGAGGGAGCACCTCCGTACCGTTAGTCGGTGCAGAGGGTCTTTTTGCCCCTCTGCGTGGTTGTTTGTAGGTTTTTGTGTTGACCGCAAAGCTATCTTTCCTATCCTCGGTTTAGTCAGTAAGTCGGGCCTCACTTTGCTAAATCTATTTCATCTCTGTGTTTGTATTTCATCTTTACTCACAGTCATTATATGTGGGGGGCTGCCTTTTCCTTTGGGGAATTTCTCTGAGGCAAGGTAGGCTTATTTTTCTATCTTCAGGGCTAGTTAGTTTCTCAGGCTGTGCCGAGTTGCATAGGGAGCGTTAGGCGCAATCCACGGCTACCTCTAGTGTGGTGTGATAGGATTAGGGATTGCGGTCAGCAGAGTTTCCACGTCTCAGAGCTCGTCATATGTTTTTGGTAAATGTCAGGTCACTTTGTATGCTCTGAACTTCAAGGTCCATTGTGGTTCTGAATTACCTGTTCATAACAGATCCGTTGACAATTCTTTTGCTTTCCCCATGACTCACAATCCAGAAACATCAGTGGCTGTATGAAAGATGCAAGAGTCTGTCTGGATCCCAGAAACTCACTCAGCTTTTATACGCACACACTGATTGCAAGCAAACAGGTCACAGGTGAGGATGTTACCTTTAGAAGCCATTCAAACCCATTTGTGTCAACTTCTGTGCATGTGTTATCATTCATATTCTCTGAAAAAAGGCCAAGAAAGCAAAAATTCTGCTGAGGTACGTAAACGTATGACCACAACTGTATATGAAAATCATGTGTATGGGATCTAATATATATATTGTTATTAGCAACAATTACTTCCATGTATACATAAGGTAACACAATAAGTGGTAAGGTGTATGGGAACATAGCATTAATAAAATGCCTTTATTCTAGGGCTTGACAGATGTAATACTATTCTTGTGTATCACGGACATAAAGTAATGTGTTAAACCTGTAAATAATCAATGTTAGGAATTAGGTTTATTGCAGACAAGTGATGTCTACAATGTTTCTAAAAACTTTGTGAAGTCGAATCTGATCAGTATTTGTCAGTGCTTGGAGCATTTCCACAAATGCATTTAGGCAAAAACTATATATCTATTCACTTTCGCACTTGCCTGGCAGCTGAAAAGGCTATTTAAGGTTGATTACCAACTCATTTTACATTTTATCAATGCTTCTGTGTGTTTTGCCTTCTGTTTCACATATAAATACACTGGCACTCGTTCCAATAGTGTGACATTGCTGTGTGGCTGGGTCAGACAACTACCATCTAAGCAGGCAGGATTACACCTGGCTCAGGAATAACTAATTAAAAAATGTACTTTACAGCGTTCATTTCCCATATATACATAGCGCACAGCTATTATACTGCACAAGAGTACACAATCAGATTCCAGCTCTTACTTTTTAGAGACTCTTTTCAAAGGTAACATCGTATCTGATTGACGACTGCATAAATCTCTCATTTATATCCATACAATTCAAGCAGAGTTAGTAACTAAATGCACAATAAAATGTATGTAATTGTACAATGGCTTGGCTATGGTCATAATGCAAGCACATTTTAAAAGACCACTCCAGCAATTTTTCTTAATTACCGCTTTAGTTAACAATCATAATGTGTGGGCACTAGTGATGGGCGAGACTAAAATGCTCAGGTGCTCGTTATTCGGGTCGAGCAAATTGGAATACTCGGGTACTCGACCCGAGCAACAAGCCCAATGTAAGTCTATGGGAGAGCCGAGTATTTTTACCGTGATCCTCCCGATGGTCCTTTTAAGGTCTAAAAACATCTGAAAATGATGGAAACACTGCTCAAATGACACAGGGATATCATGGGGATCGCCCCTGGATGCATTCCTGACTCCTAGTTCACAGCTGTAAAAAAATTTTGTCGAGATTCATGCCATTTTTCCCGGTGCCACAAAAAGCACATGAAAACTAAACCAAAACGGGTTTTGCTTGGAAATATGTCAAGGTGCATCCTTTGCAGGTTAATGACTTGCCTGTAAGGCCAAATATTTCACCCCAGACTGAAAATTTCCTCCCCCACTTAGGCTTAGTTCAAACACTGCGTTTTTGAAGCGTTTTTCAACTTTAACATTGCTTTCAACCACTACAAATGCATTCACTGGGAAATGTCATTGTAACATTTAACAACCCTAGCTGACCATGTGGTGTGTGACACATAAGCAGACCCATCTTGTTTCATTTATGGAGGAGGGACTCTTAAAGGGAACCTGTCACCCCGTTTTTTCAGATTGAGATATAAATACTGTTAAATAGGGCCTGCGCTGTGCGTTACTATAGTGTATGTAGTGTACCCTGATTCCCCCCCTGTGCTGAGAAATACATTACCAAAGTCGCCGTTTTCGCCTGTCAATCAGGCTGGTCAGGTCAGGTGGGCGTGGTGACATCGCTCTTTTCTTCCCCAGCTTTCCGTTGGTGGCGTAGTGGTGTGCGCATGTCGCAGTGACGAATCCACTGCGCGCACGTGAAGAAGCAGCGCGCGATCTGCGCTATTACCCCCTGTCATCGGTGGGGGCCGCCATCTTCCTGGGGCCGCGCATGCGCAGATGGAGTGCTCTGCTGCACGGGGCTTCAGGAAAATGGCTGCGGGATGCCGCGCGTGCACCACTACGCCACCAACGGAAAGCTGGGGAAGAAAAGAGCGATGTCACCACGCCCACCTGACCTGACCAGCCTGATTGACAGGCGAAAACGGCGACTTTGGTAATGTATTTCTCAGCATAGGTGGGGAATCAGGGTACACTACATACACTATAGTAACGCACAGCGCAGGCCCTATTTAACAGTATTTATATCTCAATCTGAAAAAACGGGGTGACAGGTTCCCTTTAAAGTCACAGAGCCTATTTTTACTGGTGCATCAGGCGGCATTAATCTTCTTAAAGGGCCATTATTAAACTGTGGGTCTCCTAAGCTGTTGTAGCCTGTGCTGTGAGAGGGTGGGCTGCCAAGAATTACGACGCACCACAATACCCCTTTCATAAGATGTCCAGCGGGACTCCTGAAATAGTGTTGCATTGAATTCAAGGCCTGCCCTGCTACCAATTCATATGCACCCCAATAAGCCTTTGAACCTACATACTGGATGGGCTCCTGAAAATCCACTTCACAATATGCATTTTGTACTCCATACTCCTTTGTTTTACATATTGGCAGCAAAGCCAGCCCTGCCGCATAGTCATATTCACCCCATTACGTCTTGGAACCCACATACTGGATGGGCCCAGGAAAATCCACTTCACAATGCATTTTGTACTACGTACTCCTTTGTTTTACACATTGGCAGCAAGGCCAGCCCTGCCGCATAGTCAGTCATATACACCCCATTACGCCTTGGAACGCACATACTGAATGGGCCCAGGAAAATCCACTCGTATTTTTTAATTGTATGATGGTTCCCTTTTGTCGAATTATTTACAGGAGAATTGGCAATTTTATTTGCCATGTTTTTAACACTAAGTTTCAGATATAGCTTTAAATAGGACTAATACTTACAATACAACGCAATTTTATTGCAAACTACAAAATTCAAGGAAAAGTATGATTAAATAGTGTGAGTGCGTTCACTTTTGTATACGTTAACATACAAAGGTAATAAGTACATATAAGGATTAAATACATATAGTGATTACGTATATTTGAAGATTAACTACATACAGTATGCTTACTTCATCCACAAGAGGCTTTTAAACATCATCCGTCTGCAATATCAGAGAAGCAACACCAAGACCGAGAACAGAAAAAAAGCTTTGTTCCAGGTCCAAAATTTAAAATATCGATCCTTTATTAATCCATAGTAAAAACATAGGCTGAGTAACTCTCCACAGCACACCAGGAAACAAAACGCTTGTTTCCTGGTGTGCTATGGAGTTACTCAGCCTATGTTTTTACTATGGATTAATAAAGGATCGATATTTTAAATTTTGGAGCTGGAACAAAGCTTTTTTTTTTCTTTTTTTTCTTTTCTCTACTTACCACCACGTGGATCAACGTGGAGTTCCGTGCACCTGCTGTGGCTGCCTGGTGAGCTGGCTTTTGTTTTTTTCTAAAAGACTGAAAACCCCTGGGAGATTACCTAAACTGCATGGGCGTCCCCAATTATGCAGGTATCAGCAAATTCTACATGTACAGGTACCCCAGTTTTGGCATCTGTCTTAGTCATGTTTCTCTGGTCCTATATAGTGATTTACACTATGTAGTAACTCTAGTTTCACCCAGACCTTCAAAGTGGCCAGCTTTAATGGTTGTATGAAACTGAGATATCATGGAATCATCAGATGAGGAGCCATAAACCCTAGAAAATAAAAGCCACAAGGATTTAGATCAAACCACCACAGGCAGAGTTTCAGTAAACCTTAATGTTTTACAATGACAAACAGCTTAGAACTGTTTGTAAAGTGAACAAACAAACATTTCACAAGATTGTGTCACTATGATCATTGTCTGTCACATCTGTAATTGTTTTACAAGAAATGCAGCTATGTGATTGTCTGAATGCATTTGGTATACAGTATTTTAATCTGGATTCCAAATCGCCATTTCTATATTCGCCATTTATACATTTGAGGCAGCCAAAGTTATGGATTTCAAGGAGAGAAACTAATATAGTCGACAAAGAAATATTTCTAATGAACTACTGAGCCAAACTAACAGCATTGCTTTATCAAATTTATATGAAGTGTATTGTGTCCAATGTGAGCAACCAGGCAACACAAAAAGGAGCTTTTCAAGTGAGTTCTTTAAGGTACACAAATGTTATGAAGTCTTTGACAACAAGGATGTGGTTTCACCAATGGGGGGTACCTTTTTTTTTAAAATATACTATTGCCATCACAGCCCCCCTTGCTTAAAATTCTGGGGCCTATAAAAGTACAGAACACGTTCATCCAGGTCATGTTGTCAGAGATAAGGAAGAGACATTGCAGGAAACAGAGTTAAGAAGTAGGCCCAATGTAATGTCATGCCCAATTCCCCAATGTAGGGTCCTTTTTTTACTAAATAAAATAGTGCCATCACAGCCCCCTTGCCCAAAATTCACCGTACAGAGCACGTTCACCATGGTGATCTAGTGGCAGTTAAATGACACATTTCAGGAGACAGAATTAAGAAGTAGGCCCAATGTAATGTCATGCCCAATTCCCCAGTGTGGGGTCTTTTTTTTACTAAATAAAATAGTGCCATAACAGCCCCGTTGCCCACAATTCACCATACAGAGCATGTTCACCCTGGTGATCTAGTGTGCAGTTAAAGGACATATTGCAGGAGACAGAGTTAAGAAGTAGGCCCAATTTAATGTAATTCCCCAATGTGTGTTTTCTTTTACTAAATAAAATAGTGCAATCACAGCCCCCTTCACCAAAATGCACCGGCCTATAACAGTACAGAGCACCTTCACCCTGGTCATCTAGTGCTTCTGGATGATGAGGATGAGAATAAGGAGGAGGATAACAACAAACAGACCAAATCTGGAACCGTATACCCATGTGTGGTTGTGAAGAGGTGCATGAGAATACACCTCCCCAAAAGAGAGAACGTATTTCAGGTTATGTTTTGCTGTTTTCACTTGGTGGTGTAGAGAAGTCTTTTCCAATCTGTTAGGACTGGCGGAACGCACCAAGACAGATGATAAAGGTGCGTTTGCAGTCCGGGGTCCACCGTGCAGGTGAGAACCTGCTGCTAGCAATTAGCAGACAATATGGCGGTATACACGCGTGGGTTAAACCTCACCCAGCGTGAAGAAAGCGATCCTGTTAATTCACAGGACCGCAGTACCGCACTAGTGCGCGAGCAAGTGGTCAGCGGACTTAACCCCAGAAGGGATTGGAGCCCGATTAGACCCTTGCTGGCGTAACACCGCAACTGGGTGTGTAGAGAACCTTAAGCAATCTTTGTGCACAAGAGTGCGAGCGATGCCGCACTAACGGACGCCACTAACCACCCAGACTCGGGTATGGAAAGCGCATGGCAGGCGCACGGCGCCGTACTGGCAGGCACAGCTACAGGACGCTGTGATGTGTGTTAGTGCTGTAGGCTAAGTCGGGCGCTAGGTAGCAGCCATACACCTTCCGCGAACAGACATTCAATAGGGTAGGGGTTTCCAAGGACGACTTGCACTCACAACATACACACATAAGCAATTGTAAGAAAATACTAGCGCATGGCCGTGCGGTCATGCGCAGTTTATATAGCAGCAGCACAGGAAGTGGCCACAGCACTTTTGCCCTTCTAGGACCTGCCAAGAGGACCAATGGAATGTGCTGCAGAGACTGAGCACATGACCCTCGATCTCCAACGGGAGACCTTACGCTGGGCATGCTCAGTACATGCAGACAAGGACTTAGTCCCAGAGAAGTCCGCTCGCTGCTGACCAGCACTGACTTTAAAGGCAGAGACTGGAGAAGCAGCACTAACTCTCAGAACAGAGTGAGAATGAGCAAGACGCTGGGACCGACGTCCTTGCTGAGCAGGCTCCACTGCGGCTGCACAAGAATGGGAGACCGCAGCGGAAGTGGCTCGAGATTCCCCCTGTGCAGAAGCGGGAACTCGACCCCTAACATTACCCCCCTCCTAGGGCCCCCCCCTCCTTGGGCCTCGCTACGTTCGAAGGCAGCAATGAGCTGCGGAGCCCGAATGTGCTCAACAGGCTCCCAGGACCTGTCCTCGGGGCCATAACCCTTCCAGTCCACCAAATAAAATTTTTTACCACGCACCACCTTGCACCCCAAAATAGCGTTCACCTCATAATCGTCCGTAGACGAACCCGATGTCCCAGCAGATGACTCGGAAAAGCGGGACATATACACGGGTTTCAAGAGGGACACATGAAAGGTGTCGGTGATACCCAGGCGTGGCGGAAGGGCCAAACGATAGACCACAGGATTAACCTGCTCGAGGACCTTGAATGGACCCAAGTAGCGAGGAGCAAATTTAGTGGACTCAACTCGCAGCCTGATGTTACGGGCGGAGAGCCACACCAAGTCGCCAGGAGCAAAGGTCGGGGCGGGGCGCCGATGAGCATCAGCGGAGGACCTCATTCTCTCCTTAGAGGCCCGAATGGCATCCTGAGTGCGGTCCCAAATATCCCGTGCCTCCACAGCCCAGTCTGCCACCCTGGAGTCGGCGGAAGACACGGGCATAGGCACAGGTACCCGTGGATGCTGACCATAGTTGAGGAGGAATGGGGTTTGTCCAGTTGAGTCGGCAACGGCGTTGTTCAGTGCAAACTCTGCCCATGATAGCAAGGATGCCCAGTCATCCTGCCTGGCTGAAACAAAATGTCGCAGGTATGTGACCAAGGTCTGGTTGGCCCTCTCTACCAACCCATTCGTCTCGGGATGATAAGCGGAAGAGAGATTCAACTCAATACTGAGAAGACGACAGAGCTCTCTCCAGAACCGAGACGCAAACTGGGGACCCCGGTCACTGACAATTTTGTCTGGCATACCATGTAGGCGGAAGATATGTCTGATGAACAACGCTGCCAAGGCCCGTGCAGAAGGTAACCGCGGCAGCGGCACCAAATGCACCATTTTTGAGAAATGATCGGTGATGACCCAAATGATGGTACAGCCGCGAGACTTGGGCAAACCCACAACAAAGTCCATCCCGACCATCTCCCAGGGCCTATCTGCCACCGGCAAGGGATAGAGCAAACCAGCTGGCCTTTGACGCGGAGATTTATTTTTGGCGTAGGAGACACACGCCAGAACATAATCCCTGACATCCCGGACCATATGCGGCCACCAGTACGTCCTCGCCAGTAGCTCAGATGTCCTCTTTGTCCCAAAGTGTCCACCCACCCTGGACGAATGAGCCCAAGAGAGAACCTCCGGTCGCAAATTAATGGGCACAAAAGTCTTGCCCGGAGGCACAGACTCTAGCGAAACCGGCGCCACGGTTCTCAGGCTCTCGGAAGGGACAATAAGCCGAGGCTCCTCTTCCTCCTCCTCAGTTGACATAAGGGAGCGAGAGAGAGCGTCAGCACGGATATTCTTCTCCCCGGCGAGATAATGAAGGGAAAAGTGGAACCGGGAGAAGAACAGGGACCATCTGGCCTGGCGAGAATTTAGCCGCTGGGCTGTCTGCAAATAGACCAAATTTTTGTGGTCCGTGTAAACTTGGAAGGGAAACCGCGCACCTTCCAGAAGATGTCTCCACTCCGAAAAGGCCAACTTCATTGCTAGCAACTCCCTGTCCCCGATGGAGTAGTTCCTCTCCGCTGGCGTGAAGGTCTTGGAGAAGAAGAAGCATGGATGCTTCCGACCTTGAGCATCCTTTTGGTAGAGGACTGCTCCAGCACCAACGGACGAGGCATCCACCTCCAGTAGGAATGGCTTATCCACATCGGGACGAAGTAAGATGGGAGCGCTAGCAAAGTGGGACTTAATAGAAGTGAAGGCCTTGGAGACCTCTTCCGACCACAATTTGGGATTCGCTCCCTTCTTGGTGAGGGCTACCAAGGGAGCTACCAGAGTTGAGAAGTGGGGAATGAACTGGCGGTAATAGTTTATGAACCCCATAAAGCGCTGCACCGCTTTAAGAGAATGGGGCTCTTGCCAGTCCATCACAGCCTGTAGTTTGGCAGGATCCATAGCCAATCCCTGGGCGGAGATGATATAGCCCAGGAAAGGTAAGGACTCCTGCTCAAACACACACTTCTCCAACTTTGCGTAAAGAGAGTTTGCCCGTAGGAGGTCGAAGACTCTGCCAACATCTCTCCGGTGGGAGTCAATATCTGGAGAAAAGATGAGAATATCATCCAGATAGACTACAACCGAGGTGGAAAGCATATCCCGGAAGATGTCATTGACAAAGTCTTGAAAAACGGCAGGTGCATTACAGAGCCCGAAGGGCATCACCAGATACTCATAGTGCCCATCTCTGGTGTTAAATGCCGTTTTCCACTCGTCCCCCTCACGGATGCGAATCAGGTTGTAAGCACCCCGCAGATCTAGTTTCGTAAACACTCTAGCTCCCCGAAGCCTATCGAAAAGCTCAGAAATCAACGGCAAAGGGTACTTGTTCTTAACTGTGATAGCATTAAGACCCCTGTAGTCTATGCATGGACGTAGTTCTCCATTCTTCTTCTGCACGAAGAAGAACCCTGCCCCAGCAGGTGACACTGACTTCCTAATGAACCCTCTTGCCAGATTCTCTTGTATGTACTGAGACATTGCCTCCGTTTCCGGGAGAGATAATGGATAGACTCGACCCCGGGGAGGCTCAGCACCAGGCAAGAGATCGATAGGACAGTCATAGGGGCGATGGGGCGGAAGGGTCTCCGCCGCCTTCTTGGAGAATACGTCTGCATAAGACCAATATTGCTTGGGGAGAGAGGATAGATCTGCGGGTACCTCAGTAGTAGCAACCTGAACGCACTCTCGGTGACACCTACCCCCACATGATCCACCCCATCCCAGAATTCTGCCTGAGGACCACTCGATGTGAGGAGAGTGGTACCGTAGCCAAGGTATCCCCAACAGGACCTCATCAATACCCTCAGGAATGACGAGCAGAGAAATAATCTCCTGATGGGATGGCGACAGGGACAGAGTAATAGGGATGGTCTGATGTGTTATCTGTGCGGGGAGTGTCGACCCATTCACCACTCGTACCGTTACTGGTTGGGATAGCATAACCAGGGGTATTGCGTGACGTTGGGCGAAGGCAGAAGACATAAAATTGCCCTCCGCCCCAGAATCCACGCAGAGGTCTACCGAGTGGGAGGATGAGCCAAAGGTAATTGTCCCCTTAAAGGACAATTTGGAGGCAAACGTCGCAGTGTCTAGTGCACCTCCACCTACTACCACTAGACGCTGACGTTTCCTCGACCGCTGATGACATCTGGTGGCAAGATGTCCTGACTGTTGGCAAACCTGGCAACCCTGGAGTGCACGAGCAGTCTGGGACTTAGATCCCGCTCGTGACACCACCTTAGGTTCCTGGAACTCAGGAGCCTGAACTGGAGATTCCAAAGGTTTGGCGAAGGTGGGAGCCAGCCGAAACCTCTGCCTACACTGGGCTCGCTCTAACCTCCGCTCGTGAAAACGGAGGTCAATGCGAGTAGATACTGCTATTAACTCCTCCAGTGTGGCGGGAATCTCCCTAGTGGCCAGAGCGTCCTTAACGTGGTCAGCCAGCCCCCTCCAAAATATAGGGATAAGGGCTTTATCCGTCCACTCCAGCTCAGATGCCAGAGTGCGGAAATGGACGGCAAAAAGGCTGACCAAGGACGAGCCCTGAGTCAGTGCCAACAGTTGGAGCGCCGTGTCATGGGTGACACGAGGTCCTAGAAAGACCTGTTTCAGAGTGCTCAGGAATAACGGAGCACTCTGCACCACATGATCGCCACGCTCCCACAGCGGCGTAGCCCACTGCAACGCCCTGTCAGACAATAAGGAAATTATAAAGCCCACCTTAGCCCGCTCTGTAGGGAAACGAGAGGCCAGAAGCTCAAGATGTATTGAGCACTGACTCACGAAACCCCTACAGGACTTACGGTCACCAGAAAATTTCTCTGGTAGCGGGAGGCGAGATAGCGTCGGTACAGGAGCGGCAGTGGACAAGGTAGCTGCAGCCACACTTGCAGCCTGAACAGCGACAGCAGTAACATCCACAGCTGAGGTTGAACGCTCAAAAGCCGCCAACCTTCCCTCCAGCTGCTGGATGTACCGCTGTAAACGCTGATCGTCCGCCATTTTACTAGCCAGACCCTGGCGCTAGTATTATGTTAGGACTGGCGGAACGCACCAAGACAGATGATAAAGGTGCGTTCGCAGTCCGGGGTCCACCGTGCAGGTGAGAACCTGCTGCTAGCAATTAGCAGACAATATGGCGGTATACACGCGTGGGTTAAACCTCACCCAGCGTGAAGAAAGCGATCCTGTTAATTCACAGGACCGCAGTACCGCACTAGTGCGCGAGCAAGTGGTCAGCGGACTTAACCCCAGAAGGGATTGGAGCCCGATTAGACCCTTGCTGGCGTAACACCGCAACTGGGTGTGTAGAGAACCTTAAGCAATCTTTGTGCACAAGAGTGCGAGCGATGCCGCACTAACGGACGCCACTAACCACCCAGACTCGGGTATGGAAAGCGCAAGGCAGGCGCACGGCGCCGTACTGGCAGGCACAGCTACAGGACGCTGTGATGTGTGTTAGTGCTGTAGGCTAAGTCGGGCGCTAGGTAGCAGCCATACACCTTCCGCGAACAGACATTCAATAGGGTAGGGGTTTCCAAGGACGACTTGCACTCACAACATACACACATAAGCAATTGTAAGAAAATACTAGCGCATGGCCGTGCGGTCATGCGCAGTTTATATAGCAGCAGCACAGGAAGTGGCCACAGCACTTTTGCCCTTCTAGGACCTGCCAAGAGGACCAATGGAATGTGCTGCAGAGACTGAGCACATGACCCTCGATCTCCAACGGGAGACCTTACGCTGGGCATGCTCAGTACTTGCAGACAAGGACTTAGTCCCAGAGAAGTCCGCTCGCTGCTGACCAGCACTGACTTTAAAGGCAGAGACTGGAGAAGCAGCACTAACTCTCAGAACAGAGTGAGAATGAGCAAGACGCTGGGACCGACGTCCTTGCTGAGCAGGCTCCACTGCGGCTGCACAAGAATGGGAGACCGCAGCGGAAGTGGCTCGAGATTCCCCCTGTGCAGAAGCGGGAACTCGACCCCTAACACAATCCATGTCTAGTTCATTTTTTATAAGAGTTAGCCTGTCAGCATTTTCAGTTCACAGGCGGATGCGCTTATCTGTTATAATTCCACAAGCGGCACTAAAAACCCGCTTTGACAGAACAATAGCAGTAGGGCAGGCCAGGACCTCCAAGGCGTAGAGAGCCAGTTCATGCCACACGTCCAGCTTGGATACCAAAAATTAAAAGGCACAGAGGAATCACGGAGGATGTTTGTACAATCTGCAAGGTACTCCCTCACCATCTTTCCAAACATTGCACTTCTTGTGACAGCACTCCTTGCCTCTGTGCTGTCACGATGGGAGGGTCTGAGACAACTGTCCCAGAACTTTGTCATTTTTCCCCTTCCTGAGCTGGATTGTACTTCTGTCTCTCTCACTTGGAATCCTTGGTTGTACAACAAACTCTGACGTCTGCTGCCAGCATCCTCACATGGGAATTTTCAAAGTAATTCCGCTACAAGGGCCCTGTGGTACTGCAACGTTTTAGTACACCTCTCTGCCTCTGGTAGAAGAGATTGAAAGTTCTCCTTGTAACGTGTGTCTAGAAGAGTCACCAACCAGTAATGAGTGTCACTCAAAATTTGTACAATGCGAGGGTCACGTGAAACGCATCGCAACATAAAGTCAGCCATGGTGCCAGACTGCTAACAGGCAAGATTTCCGTGTCCTCACCAACAGGATTACTGACCATGCTGTCCTCCTCCTCCTAATCCTCATCCTCCTCCTCCCTGTCCTCAGGCCATCCCCGCTGAACAGACAGTATGACAGCTGTGATTGTAGTACCGTCTATAGCGCATGAAAGTAGCTCCTGTTCTTCCTCCTCCTCCTCCTGATTGACTACCAATCCACGTTGAAAAGACATGAGCCTGGGCTGAGTGTAATCCCCCCCCGTATGGTTCCTTGCTCCATGTCCTCGTGCTCTGCCTGCAATGCATCATCTTTAATTGTAAGCAGAGAGGTTTTCAGAATGTTTAGAATCGGGATAGTGACGCTAATTATGGCGTCATCGCCGCTCACCATCTTGGTGCAGTCCCTAAAGTTTTGAAGGATGGTACATACGTCGGACATCCATGTCCACTCCTGAGGTCTTATGTTTGGAGCCTGAACTGAATATCGATGGCCTTGTTGATGTTGGTAGTCAACAACTGCCCTCTTCTGCTCACAAATCCTTTCCAACATATGCAGCATAGAGTTCCAGCACGTGGGGACATCATACACCAGCCGGTGAGCTAGAAGCTGCAAATGCTGCTGCAGCACGGCAAGGGCAGCTGAAGCTGTAGCTGACGTTCTAAAATGGGCAGACAGATGGCGTACTTTCACTAGCAGATCTGGCAGCTCCGGGTAGGTTTTCAGAAAACATTGAACCACGAGGTTAAGCACATGGGCCAAGCAAGGTACGTGTGTGAGCTCACCTTGCCCCAAAGCCGCCACCAGGTTACGGCCATTGTCACACACGACCATGCCTGGCTGTAGTTTCAGTGTTGTCATCCAAACATCTGAATGCTCTTTCAGCGCTGTCCACAACTCTTCTGCATTGTGTGGTTTGCACCTATGCAGATTAGCTTCAGCACAGCCCGTTGCCGCTTGGCTGAGGCAGTGCTGCAGTGATTCCAGCTTCTGACTGATGTGTTGATTTCAGAGATGGAGGATGAAGAGGAGGAGGAGGAAGAGAAGGTTCAGGAGCTGTAGACTGTGGGGGCAACCCTAATTGACGTAGGGACATCAATCCTCGACGTGGGGAGGGTGTGTTCCATCCCAAGGTCCGACTGGTTCCCGGCTTCCACCATGTTAACTCAGTGTGCCGCCATTGAGATATCCCATCCCTGCCTACAAGCACTTGCCACGTGTCCAGGGTTAGGTGGACTTTCCCTGTAACAGCATTGTTGAGGGCACGGGTAATGTTGTGGGACACATGCTGGTGTAATGCCGGCACGGCACACCGGGATAAATAGTGGTGACTGGGGACCGAGTACTTTGGAACAGCCGTCGCCATCAGGTTGCGAAATGCCTCCATCTCAACGAGCCTAAAAGGCAGAACTTCTAGCGCAAGCAGAAGAGAAATATTAGAATTTATGACTGTGGCCATCATCAAGCCCATCCACAAGGACGTGGACGGGCTTGATGATGGTGCTGCTTTACTGTGGGCCACAACAGGTGCAGAGCTAGAGGCATCTTCACATGCATGGTGTACTGGGGATTGGCTTCTACGCAAAACAGCAGAAGAAGCAGTGGTGTGACCTGCAGGCAGTGGTCCTGGAGCCTGGGGTTCAACCCACAAAGTCGGGTGCTTTGCTGCCATGTGCCTGATCATGCTGGTGGTGATCAGGCTGGTTGTTTTGCTACCCCTGCTGATGCGGGCATGGCAGGTGCTGCAAATGGCCTATTTGGGGTTATCGGCAGAGTCTTTAAAAAATAACCAGACTAGGGAAGATCTAACAGTTGGAATGACAACTTCCCTCATGTTGGTGTTACGGGGAACGGATGCACGCCTTCTGTCTGTGGCCACCACACTGCTTCTTCCTGCCTGTCGGGGTGATATGCCTCCTTCCCCATGTGTGCTGCTGCCCTCGCTCTGCATGTCCTCCTGCCAGGTTGGGTTAGTCACATAGTCATCTACCACCTCACTTTCCACATCTGCACACTGCTCCTCCTGACTTTCTGGCAATTGTGTCTCATCATCGTCCACCTCTTCTGACACTTTCCCACCATCGCCTTTGCGTGACCATGGCTGGTCAAAGCTTTGGGCATCTCTACATGGGATCTCATCTGTCCCCACTTCAAGTTGACCGTCCGAGAGTTCTGAATCTTGAAATGGAAAACTGAACAGCTCTTCAGAGTATCCAAGTGTGGGATCAGTTGTCTCAGGGAATTCGGCATGGTGGGAGGAAGTAGGATCAGGGTTAGGAATATCCGGGCCACACTCATGGCTACTCAGACTTGACCATGTGGAAGACATGGTGGTGGTGGTGGTGGCTAAGTGACTGGAAGCACTATCCGCTATCCAACCAACAACCATTTCACACTGCTCTGGCTTCAATAGTGGTGTGCTGCGGTCCCCTAGAAATTTGGACAGGAAGGTAGAGCAAGAAGATGTGGGTCTTTGTTGTTGCCCACTTTCACCTTGGCCACGGCCTTATCCTCTGCATGCACCATCATCATCACGTCCACTTCTCCATCCCTTGCCCCTTGCCTTGCCCATTTTAAATGGACTACTGCACTATTTCAAATGCTCAACATAAATATATTTATTAGTGGCAAAATAATATCTGATCAGTATGCCTGCAAATCTACGATATTTCAAAACCAAACACCAGGCAGGCCTCAGCCTGACATAACAGACTGTATTCAATTTTGGGGGGCTTTTTTGTGAAGTTATTTTATGCAAAATTGTGCTGCCTATAAGTAGAGTATTAGACAGCAAAAAAAGTGGTCCACCGGCCTACAATGACCAAACTTGGAACACACAGATATATGAGGGCTGTCACAGAAATACCACACTGGCAAATATGTGGCCTTTTTATATTTTTTTATGCAAAATAGTGCTGTATATAATTAGAGTATCAGAGAGCAAAAAAAGTGGTCCACCAGCCTACAATGACCAAACTAGGAGCACACAGATATATGAGGGCTGTCACGGAAATACCACTCTGGCAAATATGTGGCCTTTTAATTTTTTTCATGCTAAATAGTGCTGTATATAATTACAGTAACAGACAGCAAAAAAGTGGTCCACCGGCCTACAATGACCAAACTAGGAGCACACAGATATATGAGGGCTGTCACGGAAATACCACTCTGGCAAATATGTGGCCTGTTTTTTTTTTTAAATGCCATATATTGCTGTATATAATTAGAGTAGCAGACAGCAAAAACAGTGGCAAATCAGCCTAAAATGCCAAAACTTGGAGCACGCAGATATATGAGGCCTTTTTTGGTGAATTTAAAACACCAAAAAAAAAAAGTGTCACAAGGCTAGCACACACAACTATGCTATGTATGCCTGACAAACTAGGATTTTTACACAGGCCTCAGTCTGACAGATCACACTGTATATTTTTTTTGTGGTGTGTGAATATTTGGGAAAAAAATGCAACTCGTTATATAGTAAAGAAGCTGCAGCAGCAGCAGCAGACAGTTATGGAGCTTTGGGAGGGATGCAGTGGGAGCAATGGACGCACATACAGTGCCTGCAGGCCTTGCACTGATGTGGATATGCTGTGCCCTGCCTACCTAGCGCTGCGATATCAGGACCCACGAATTAGCCCTAAAAAGGACTGTTGGTTTCTCAGGAGTTGTGGATTTAAGAGTTGCAGACCTACACTAAAGGTACTGTCACATTTAGCGACGCTGCAGCGATCTAGACAACGATGCCGATCGCTGCAGCGTCGCTGTGTGGTCGCTGGAGAGCTGTCACACAGACAGCTCTCCAGCGACCATCGATGCCGAAGTCTCCGGGTAACCAGGGTAAACATTGGGTTACTAAGTGCAGGGCCGCGCTTAGTAACCCGATGTTTACCTGGTTACCAGTGTAAATGTAAAACAAAAACAAACACTACATACTTACATTCCGGTGTCTGTCGCGTCCCCCGGCGTTCTTCTTCCCTGCACTGTGTAAGCGCCAGCCGTAAAGCAAAGCGGTGACGTTACCGCAGAGCTTTACGGCCAGCCGGCGCTCACAGTCAGTGCAGGGAAGCAGAACGCCAGGGAACGCGACAGACACCGGAATGTAAGTACAGTGGGGCAAAAAAGTATTTAGTCAGTCAGCAATAGTGCAAGTTCCACCACTTAAAAAGATGAGAGGCGTCTGTAATTTACATCATAGGTAGACCTCAACTATGCGAGACAAACTGAGAAAAAAAAATCCAGAAAATCACATTGTCTGTTTTTTTAACATTTTATTTGCATATTATGATGGAAAATAAGTATTTGGTCAGAAACAAAATTTCATCTCAATACTTTGTAATATATCCTTTGTTGGCAATGACAGAGGTCAAACGTTTTCTGTAAGTCTTCACAAGGTTGCCACACACTCTTGTTGGTATGTTGGCCCATTCCTCCATGCACATCTCCTCTAGAGCAGTGATGTTTTTGGCTTTTCACTTGGCAACACGGACTTTCAACTCCCTCCAAAGGTTTTCTATAGGGTTGAGATCTGGAGACTGGCTAGGCCACTCCAGGACCTTGAAATGCTTCTTACGAAGCCACTCCTTCGTTGCCCTGGTGGTGTGCTTTGGATCATTGTCATGTTGAAAGACCCAGCCACGTTTCATCTTCAATGCCCTTGCTGATGGAAGGAGGTTTGCACTCAAAATCTCACGATACATGGCCCCATTCATTCTTTCATGTACCCGGATCAGTCGTCCTGGCCCCTTTGCAGAGAAACAGCTCCAAAGCATGATGTTTCCACCACCATGCTTTACAGTAGGTATGGTGTTTGATGGATGCAACTCAGTATTCTTTTTCCTCCAAACACGACAAGTTGTGTTTCTACCAAACAGTTCCAGTTTGGTTTCGTCAGACCATAGGATATTCTCCCAAAACTCCTCTGGATCATCCAAATGCTCTCTAGCAAACTTCAGATGGGCCCGGACATGTACTGGCTTAAGCAGTGGGACACGTCTGGCACTGCAGGATCTGAGTCCATGGTGGCGTAGTGTGTTACTTATTGTAGGCCTTGTTACATTGGTCCCAGCTCTCTGCAGTTCATTCACTAGGTCCCCCCGCGTGGTTCTGGGATTTTTGCTCACCGTTCTTGTGATCATTCTGACCCCACGGGGTGGGATTTTGCGTGGAGCCCCAGATCGAGGGAGATTATCAGTGGTCTTGTATGTCTTCCATTTTCTAATTATTGCTCCCACTGTTGATTTCTTCACTCCAAGCTGGTTGGCTATTGCAGATTCAGTCTTCCCAGCCTGGTGCAGGGCTACAATTTTGTTTCTGGTGTCCTTTGACAGCTCTTTGGTCTTCACCATAGTGGAGTTTGGAGTCAGACTGTTTGAGGGTGTGCACAGGTGTCTTTTTATACTGATAACAAGTTTAAACAGGTGCCATTACTACAGGTAATGAGTGGAGGAAAGAGGAGACTCTTAAAGAAGAAGTTACAGGTCTGTGAGAGCCAGAAATCTTGATTGTTTGTTTCTGACCAAATACTTATTTTCCACCATAATATGCAAATAAATTGTTAAAAAAACAGACAATGTGATTTTCTGGATTTTTTTTTCTCAGTTTGTCTCCCATAGTTGAGGTCTACCTATGATGTAAATTACAGACGCCTCTCATCTTTTTAAGTGGTGGAACTTGCACTATTGCTGACTGACTAAATACTTTTTTGCCCCACTGTATGTAGTGTTTTTTTTTTTACATTAACACTGGTAACCAGGGTAAACATCGGGTTACTAAGCGCCGATTCAGCGATGTCTGCGGGAGATCCAGCGACGAAATAAAGTTTTGGCCTTTCTGCTCCGACCAACGATGTCACAGCAGGATCCAGATCGCTGCTGCGTGTCAAACACAACGATATCGCTATCCAGGACGCTGCAACGTCATGGATCGCTAGCGATATCGTTGTTAAGTTGTTCAGTGTGAAGGTACCTTAACTATAAAAACCACGATTCTGACCCTATCTCGGCAGCAGCTCTCCCTACTCTCGCTGAATCCGGAGCAGAATGCGGCGAGCAGGGCGGCGCCAGGTCTCTTATACTCAGGATGATGCTGTGCGGCCAAGCCAATCACTGCACGGCCACAACAAAGATGGCTGCGGCGTTTCATGGCCTGGTAGACAATCCCTGCAGCGTGATTGGGTCTCTAAAGTCTGCCAAAAATGCTGGGTGGAGACACCAATTACCGCCGAATAAACCCGGAAATGCTCGGTGCTCGCCGAGTACACCGAGCATATTGATACTCGGGCGAGTAATGAGCAGAGGCGAGCATATTCGTTCATCACTAGTGGGCACTTAAAATACAGTACTTACTTATTGTTGTCTAATGCTGTTTACAGCGCTGCTCCAATCCTCCTGCTTCTTGTGACCGCAACTCTGCATAGTTGGCTTGTATTGCTTCTTTGCTGTGGACAAGAAATCGTTTTCTCTATGTAAGTCTGTGAAATTCAGAAATAGCATCAGAGATTTACATTAAAGGGAATCTGTCACCCCAAAAATCGTATATGAGCTAAGGCCACAGGCACCAGGGGCTTATCTACAGCATTCTGTAGTGCTGTAGATAAGCCCCCGATGTATCCTGAAAGAGAATAAAAACACATTAGATTATACTCACCCAGGGCCGGTCCCGCTGCAGTCCGGTCCGACGGTCATTGCGGTCCAGGTCCAGTGCCTCCCATCTTCATACGATGATGTCCTCTTCTTGCCTTCCTGCCGCGGCTTTGGCACAGGCGTACTTTGTCTGCCCTGTTGAGGGCAGAGCAATGCACTGCAGTGCACAGGCGCCGGGAAAGGTCAGAGAAGCCCGATGCCTGCACCGAAGCCGCGGCAGGAAGACAAGAAGAAGATGTCATTGTATGAAGATGGGAGGTGCCAGAATCAGACCGCGACGCCCATCGGACCTGGACCGCAGCCGGACCGCCCCTGGGTGAGTATAATCTAACTTGTTTTTCTAACCTTTCAGGTTACATCGAGGGCTTATCTGCAGCATTACATAATGCTGTAGATAATCCCCTGATGCCGGTGGCCTTAGCTCATATACGATTTTTGGGATGACAGATTCCCTTTAAGAAAGGAGCTGCAGTCACATGACAAAGGAGAGGACTGGAGCAGCGCTGGAAATGGTAGAAGACAGCAATGGGTAAGTGTTTAAATGCATACGCTATGCACCCAATACTGATTGCTAAAAGAGGGTGCAATAAAAAATTTCTAGACTGATGCTTTAACACCACTAAATATACTACTTGATAACATGTCAAAACTTTTTAAAACTATTTGTTAGGAGACTGGAGAAACAGACCCACAATGCACCCCATTTTTTCTCCATGAACGTGCTACTTTTTATTCAGTGAACACAGACTTTCCCATTAATGAGATTGGAGGTTGCATTTGCAAAATATGTAGACGTAATGAGGGAGTGGAGCGCCTGCTAGAGCCGTGGGGTACTCGGGCCTGTTCCGACGGTTCTTAAGTGGGGTTGTCACGGCAGCAGTGACCCCGACCGTGGCCCTGGGCATCCAATAAATGTCAATTAAAGGAGAATAAAGTTTTTAAGGGGATTTGTTCATGATGCCACCAGTGGTGTTCGGCAATGAGTGGCCGACGCTGCTTAAGGGAACCGCTGGGCTGATGGTGATGCAGCAGAGTTATGACTGCTCTCCACGGGTAGAGCTAGGCCCCAGGGCAGTTGAAAAGTTAAAGTTAATGATGGTGAATGTTGTGATGCAGGGCAGGTGACGCAGTAATAATTCAGAGGACACAGCAGGGTGCAGTTTCCACACTTTACTCACAGTTCTCATATGCAGTCTGCAGTCGGGGTACTGCATCCTTCGGGTCTGTGGTCCAGCCAGCTCTCAGGTAATTTGGAGTACACTTTGCCAGAACCCCCTTCTTATGTTTCCTCTCCTGCCCTCCGCCTTCACACACAGTGTCCCAAGTCAGCAGCCTCAGATCCTGTCGGGTGATGTCCTCCTGGTCCCCCTGATCATATGTGGCTGCCTTTTTAGCGAGTGTGTGTGATTGTGGCTGTGGCATGTACACATACCACAGCCTCCGGCTGGCTAGCTGAGCCTTGTATTTCTCCACTAGTTTTGGGGCTGGTTCTCCCCACTGCAACCTGGTCCCTCCACTCAAATACAGTCGGCGTGGATACGGGCCCCACGAGTGGATTCCTCACTACCCATGCCCCTAGGACCCCTTCTCTTTCTTCTTTCTGTCAGGAGCTTCTCTCTATCCTCCTTGTTGTCTCTCTCTGTCCTCTGATGCTGGGATGAGCTCCTCACTGCTCAAGTCCCCAGCTTCAGCTATCTCTGCCTCTCATCGTTCACTCCTCTTGTCACTGACTGACTAACTCCTCCCTCTAGTTTCCATGACAACTCCTCACAACTGCAACTCTCTCCACCCACACCCTCTACCTAGTTCCCTCCAGGTCTATAGAGGCCTAGTTTTGGATGCTAGTGTGTGGGTCCTGGATAGTGTCTCCTCCTTACCCAAGAGCAGAGTACCACACCTCTGGCTGAGGTCCAGTACCTCTGTGGCGACAGGACCTTCAGGGGTACCACAGGAGGGGTGCCACAGGAGGAATTAAAGGCAGAGCTCCTCCCTATTCTACCCGTCCTAGCTAGATAATATCTTATCAGTAGCAGCTCTCTTCTCATATTTCAGCAATGGGAAAATTTGTGTTCACTGAATACAGAATTTACCCCAGAATTGAGAATTTTAATAATGAATGATCAGTTCTGGCAGAAAAAGAATCAGATTTCTCTGATAAAATGTAAAGTTTCTTAATTTCACACCTACTATTTATTTATGAAGTAAAAATTAAAACAACAGTTTTTCTTTAATAAAGATGCACAAACTTGTTCAGAAAACGTTCACCAATCTCAAATCAGGGCTCATAGCAAAGCATTCTTACACCTGTCCCTTGCCCACCTCGTCTTAATTGTAACTTAAATTCAAAGCTCTAAATGCTGGCCTAGACCCTGATACCTCATGTAGGGCTCATGGCGGACTGCTTCTGTACCATTATCAAATTTCTACTGTGGGTCAATTGATGGCACTTTTCCTGTTGTCTGCCACTAAGTTTAGGAAATGTTTGGACGCCTAGTTGGGTCTCCTTCATGTGTGTTGCTTTAATTTGGCAGGCCTCTCAGAGCACCAGGCCTACTGCATCTTGGTCTTCAAAAATGGAAGAATGGCCTGGGCTCACCGGTCATGCCTTGGAGCTTTTGTCATGCATGTCAGCTAGCGTTGTCTCAGAACGTGTCTTCAGTGCTGCTGGTGGTGTCCTGCTAGTTAAGCACATTCAGCTGTCCCATGAAAGTGTGTATCACCTAACTTTCAGCAAGAAGAACAAGTCATGGATCTCCAATGACTTTTGCACTCCAGTTGCAGACTGGATAGACTAGGCGATGGTGCAGTTTTTAGTGTGCTGCATTGATATTGCATTATTGCAGTCTGTGACACCTGTGTCGTGGCTTCTGTGCCTGCTGTTGCTACTACTGCTGATTGTACTAACATTTTTTTTAAATGTGGAGACTCCAAGTTGGGTCTCCATCTGGTGGGCTGCCTGTAGTGGAAGGGGTGTCAGAGCTCCGTTATACCATTTCTACTCTGGGAAAATTTATGACACTTTAGTGATGTATGCCCCTAATTTTTTGAAATGTTGGGTCTTCTTCATGTGTGTTTCAAGAATTTAGCAGGGTTCTAAGACTTCCAGGCCTACACCTTTCACTCATGTACCTGTTACTGCTCAATGTTTCAGCTAGAAATGCTGGTCCAAGCCCTGTCCCATGCATCCATGCGGCGAAATTATACTATTCTACTCTGGGTCAACTGATGCCACTTTCCCTGGTGTATGTGCCACGTTCTCATGGGCCAGGGTACTCGGTAGCAAGGCAGGCAGTCTATCAGGGAAGTCACAGTGGCGATTGCCCAGCACCATAGCCCTGACCGGACAAATGAAATGGGAATATTTACAGGGGATAATAGTTTATGGTTGTATCGTGACACCAGCTGAGGTGTCTGGCCAGAGATGGGGATAGTTAGTAATGCAGCAAGATGGATCACTCCCCTCAGCTGGAGCATGTGGAACGCCCCCAGACGCAGGGCCGCGGGTTACTCGGTACTGGTCCTCTCTGTCTCGATGCTGGGGTTGTCACGGTGGCTGGACCCGGTCCGTGACCCTGCTAAGGGGCATCCAATAAAAGGGCTGATGGTAGTTTGTGAAGGGTTCATGACGCCACCTGTGGTATTCGGTCAGGGTGACCGACGCTGCTTAGGGGTCTGCTGGGGGTGATGGAACGGCAGCTAGATGGTATACCTTCCCACAGGTGAAGTGTATCCCCAGGGCTTCCCAGTAGTGTAGGTGGCGATGATGTGAGGCGCAGTTAATAACACAAGGTAGTGCAGGCGCAGCTCCGTACATTCTGTCCTTTCTGCTAGGTACCTGCCAGGAACCCACCCCTGACAGGTCCTCCCTGGAGCTCTTTCAGGCTGTGTTCTCTCCTAACTTCCTATCCAATCCCCAATTTTACCAAAGTGTGAGTAGTGGCCTAATACATAGTGCCTTTTGCTCCCCCTGGTGGCCGGAGTGTGAAGTGTAATGTGTGACAATGATACCTGGTCAGGTGAACTCCTTTAGTGGAATCAGACATAACATCACTCCCCTTAGTGGCAGAGCGACATTACTGCAACGACCAGGTCTCTGGGGCGCTGCACTCCCCCCCGGTTAAATCCAGTACTCCCGGACTGGGAAAAGAAGAACAACAATACATGTTAGGAAAAAGACATACAAAATTTTGAAATGCTATGAATAAGTAAATATAACAATGCTTCCCTTTATGGGAGGTGAGGTCACTTGAACGTTACAAACAGAAACATATTGAAACATTTTAAATAACATTCTAATCTACTGACTATCAATAATTTCCTATTACCCAGCCGGGCATTCTACTAAGTGCAAATCTTTGAACAATAATTTAACTTTTCCTTTAAGGGCGTATAAGCTGAACCCACTAAAGGCTTACTACAAAACACTATGGTACAAAGCTAACATTCTCTTTACTTCTTCACCTTCACACATGCAGGGCCGCCTAGCTACTCGTCTGGGCCTACTGCATCCCTTCTTCTAGGTCCACGGCAAACCATCTCTCTATGGTTCTCAGAAGGACTCACTAACCTCTACGGGTTCACTTACTAGCTCTCTAGCTATATGTAAACATTATTACTATCTTACTACTTAAGGCAACATCATCAAAGTGCAACAAGGAAACATTCCCTTTAAGAGGAAAAATCAGTCTTTTCTGAGGTAGTGCAATCAATCAAGAAGTCACTAATAAATTTTAAGACAAGAGAAACTTTCACGTCGTCATCAGGAACAGTTTCTTCGCAAAGTCTTCTTTCCTTGTAAAACCAGTAGGGAGCACCTTTAAGAAGGTGCAAACTATTTACAAAACCAGTTCGTGAATCATTCACCGTCCATGATTCGGCAGTCTTTTGTAACACTGATAACCTTGTGCAAAAGAAAACATAAAATAATAGGGATCCCCGGTCAACAAAGGGATCCCTTTAAGAAATAACCCTAGACGGGTTTAAAGCAGCAAAAGCAGGGAACAGTTAACTATTTACATATTCGGGGTTTCGAGGTGACAAGACATCATTCGGTAGTGAACACTTCCTGGCCTGGAAAGATCTGTGTTCAACTTCTCATCCGATGCTGTATTGACGTCTTTGGGTTGTCTCCCAGGAGACGCCGTAGGAGAGATGATACCCGCAGTAGTAGTAGTACTGGGCCCCGTGGGCTCGGGGACTGGAGGGGTACTGTCACCAGTCTCAGTCGTGACGATAGATGGCGCTACCACAGGCTTACATCGTTTGACTCTTTTGGCATACCAACCCCGCTCACTCCAATGGTGGGTGTAGGTCACATGGTCCCCTCTGAACAAGTTTCGGGTAGGCGGTATGCTGTGGGACTGGGCTTCCATGTTACAGCTGGTAACAAAGACTTCAGTCGGCAGCCCTGGCTCCAGTATAAAGCCGCAACCCCTTCTCAGGTGAAAGGCTAATACTATCCCTTGTTTCACTGCACTCTCAGGGCAGCAGTTGAAGAGGGGCGTTTGTACCCCTGATCGGGTAGTCTGTTCTGTTCGCCCCCGGTCTTCCCATTGTGAAATTAAGCATCATCTATACTGCTCCCAAGTAAGCCCGATGACATAAGAGCCCTCCTGTCTGGACCCGTCTGGTTGGAACCTTGGGGCATCCCATTCGAAGGTCACCCCCTCGTGACTCACATCCAATGGTTTGCCCATAGGCGTCGGCAGCGGGGGCAGTATCCCCTTCATGGAATAAAGGGCTGCCACCACGATCTCGGCAGCGGGAGATCGGTCATAGACGGGCTGGGGAGCGGTCACTCGAGTTGGATCGGTCGGTGGGGCAGGGTCGTTTTTGGTACCTGCATCTGATGTGGTTCCACCGATGGCGATCTGCTCCGCTGATGAGGACGCTGGAGTCGGCTGCGGCCCGGACCACGGTTCTTCCAGTGCAACCATCCTGCAAAGCTCCGACTTCCACTTCTTCACCGCTGTCGACTCTGTGTCCGGGAGTGGACATCTCGATGCCTCCTCCAGTGGCTCCAAGAAGTCTGGATCCTCCAGTTGCAGCAAGCCCTGGTTTGGTTCCGATGGGCTGCGGTGGTTCTGGGTCACTTCGTCATCGTTCAGGTACCCGCTGGTCATCATCTCTGCTCCTTGATCTGCGGTGGCACACACATGCTGCTTCTCCATTTTCTGGGGTTGGAGCTCCTGCATCCCTGAGCTCGTCATCCTGCAGTTGTAGTCGGAGAAGGCGGTCATCGATTTTGGCGTCTCTTTGGCGGTCTCCTCCCATGGCACGCCTTCCTTCTTCTCCTGCGCTCCTCGTGGTGCGGCATTGGTGGCGGTTTTGGCGGGAATCTTGGTGGTCTTTTGCAATACACAGTCTTGGCAATAAATCACAGTTCAAGCACAATTCAATCACAGTTCCAAGGCACACATGACTTGATTCTGCAGGTTTAAGTACATCCTGTTCGTGACGCCAAGTTGGAGCGCCCCCAGATGCAGGGCCGCGGGTTACTCGGTACTGGTCCTCTCTGTCTCGATGCTGGGGTTGTCATGGTGGCTGGACCCGGTCCGTGACCCTGCTAAGAGGCGTCCAATAAAAGGGGTGATGGTAGTTTGTCAAGGGTTCATGACGCCACCTGTGGTATTCGGTCAGGGTGACCGACGCTGCTTAGGGGTCCGCTGGGGGTGATGGAACGGCAGCTAGATGGTATACCTTCCCACAGGTGAAGTGTATCCCCAGGGCTTCCCAGTAGTGTAGGTGGCGATGATGTGAGGCGCAGTTAATAACGAGGACACAGGGTTGCAGTCTCTTTACTTCTTTACTGAAGACTTCGGGATCCGCAATCCAGAGCACTGCTAACAGGGCTGGCTGAGTCCGGCCGGTCCGAAGGCACATCCAGAGTTCCCTTTGAAGGTGGAAATCAGTACCTACCAACTAGCGCCTGTGTGTTGTAGTTCTTCTCTGCTGAGCATTCGGGATAGTCCTCACAACTTTCGTATCTGTTCTTTCTCTTTCTCTCCGTCCCCCAAGTTATTGTCTGGATAGGACGCACCCATTTGACGGGAAGGATCGGGGCTATTCTGGGACCCTAGAGACACCCCTCTCCAACTTTGCCCCCTATGTCTGCTTAGGTGATGTAAGGTAGACAGCCAACCTAAAATCAACTGCCCTGCTGCTGTTTGAAGTAATGCTTGGAGCCTGTTACTTCTTCGGCGTTCCGGCCACCGGCTACGCGCCTCAGTAGGATGTTGCCGATCACGGGGCACGACTCCTACTGGATATCTCCTTGTGCTGCGATTTCGTTTCTCACTTCTCCACAATATCCTTCGCTTCGTGTCCTTCCTTAGGATGCCGCCGCAAGGTAGTGCAGGCGCGGCTCCGTACGTTCTGTCCTTTCTGCTAGGACCTGTGACTGTGATACCTGGTCAGGTGAACTCCTTTAGTGCAATCAGACATAACATCACTCCCCTTAGTGGCAGAGCGACATTACTGCAACGACCAGGACTCTGGGGCGCTGCACATGCCCCTGGGGCAATGATGGGGGTTGTGGTGAGAAGTGCAGCAGAAATAAGCAAGGAGGCGAAGGAATTTGTGGTTTACCTTTACTGATGATGGATGGCAAGTTGAATCCAGGGGTACTGATCACTAGGTACTGGCTCCGGCCGGTCTGGAAACAGCTGGAGTCCACTCCACCAAGTCGGAAGAATAAATCTTTCTTTCTGTCCTGTATGTTTGGAGATTCAGCAGCTTATGAACTGATGTACTCCCTGCTTGTCTTTTCTGCAGCAGCTCCAGCCAGCATACATTGCGAACTCTGCAAGCTGTTCTCTCGGTCCAAGTCTGTACTGTTTATAATGTGTTACATCTAGTACTGTAAGGGTGGCCAAAAGACATGCAGTCCTCCAGTCAACAGATTCTGCTCTCAGGGTTGTCAATCCCTGATAATCAAGGGCTCTGGTGTCATGTTCTCTTTGTAATCCTAGGGTGAGCTTTCCATAGCTCCAACCCCTGGAAACTCCATGTGCTTCTTCTTCCCTTCCCTTCCACGCACTACACTCTGCTCTTACTCCTCCCCCAGCCAGAAGAGACAGTCACCCTACAAACTAGAGGCTTGTGCTCTCCCTTCTGGTCAGGGATCAGGCTTGTGTGTGGATGTGCAGTTTACCTAGTGTAGGGAGCGCCATTTACCTCCTGACATGATACCACCACTGGTTAGGGAGGCGATACCATTATGGCAGTCGGACTGCAGGGGCACCACATATGGCCCTAATTTGAGCTTTTTGGGAAGTTTTTTGCCCTTTCCCTTAAGATGTTGTCTATGCATTTGGTTTAGCCTCCCATTGAATTCAGTTCGACGAACTGTTCAGGACATTCGCCGAACTGTATCGAACCTTGAAAGGTTCACTCATCCCTACTCTTTAAGGCAAATTCCACATACATCAATAACAGCAGCAGGAAGACTTGGACTAGATGGGAATGCAGTGGCGTAATAGTTCCAGGACAGTCTGTAGGAGCTGATGTTTAACCTGAAAGACTGAACTAAACCCTTATTATTCCTCAAACACATTCCACTCTAGGCAGGGTTGTTACACCCTAGTGGGCTTCCAGATCCCAGTACTTTCTATTCGTCATGACTCATTACGTGTAGGTGGTGATCAGTTTCATCATCTGCTTCTTCACCATCCTTAACATTGCCATAGGGGCCTTCCTGAGTACCTAGCACATTTTTGCTTTTGTGGATCAGGGTTTCCCCTTATTAAAAGGTGAACCAGGCTTCTGTATTCCATTTCAATCAGATAGTTCTGATGTGTCGGCCTACTGGAAAAGGGAGAGAACTGCTCTCCCACATCCTTGCTGTAGCTGCTTCTCTGCTACTCTGCTCTCCTCTAACTAGCAACCATGACTGTTGCATTTATGTACTAAAATCACACTCACATCGATATTTCCTGTCTAGAAGCTGAGTGGTGGGATTAACTTTTTAGTGTGTGCTGCTGAATACTACACAACCAAACAGTACAACAATTCAATTATACAAAGGCATATATCAAATACACTTCAGATTATAAAACATTAATGCATTCCCCAACTTTGGGGCATTACAAAATGATAGCTACTTTTGTCTGCCACTGGAAGAAACATTCTACAAACCGATTTGCAGAGCTTTTATTGAGTTCAGTGATCCTGCCAGGTCAGGTAATTGGATTTGCGATCATGATTTATGTGGCCCTGAAAGATCATACTTAAGTAACATTTAAAAGAACACTAAACCTAAAAATGAACAATGAGGCTAAATAGAAGAAAACTAAACACTCATACACTATTTTTCAGTCTTACAGTAATTATCCTCTAGGGATGAGAGAACACTAAAATGCTTGGATTCTCTTTAATCGAACTGAGCAATTCCAAATGCGCTGATGCTCGTTTCGAGTAACAAGCATAATGGGCGTCAATGGGTAATCTGAGCATTTTTCCGGCAGACACTAAAGGTCTGGGGGGCAGTGCAAATGTTGAAATGGATGGAAAAAGTGCTTAATGGAAGATATGCAGCATGGGGAAGATCCCTGGCAGCATCTTTGACTCCCAGATCACTGCTGAGAACAATGGTATCACATTTTTATCCACTTTAATGACTGAAAATAAAACATTCAAAATCGACGAGAAATTGGAGTTTACAGAAAAAAATGTAAAGAAACATTCTTTACTGTATAATGACTTGTAAATAAGGCAACATTTAAAAATAATTTTTAAAAAATAATAATTTAAGCAAACCAAAATTATATTTTTTATTAATTGGTATAACTTTTTATTATTTTTTATAAAAAAATGGAAATGTCAGTGTAATTTATGAATTAAGCAAGAACTGCCAAAAATTACATGCAAAAGTGACTCAGATACACCCTGTGTTAGACATAAAAAGCCTCATAAACATTATGTTCAAATTGTCATCTGGTGGTACTCCTATACTCATTAAGGCAATGCACTAAGTGCAAAGCCAACCAAAAATTACAAGCAGGGTCATTCATACACCCTTGAAGGAGCCAACAGTAGAGCCTCACTCAAATATTGTGAACAAAGTCTAGTTGTGGTACTTCTACACCCATAAAAGCACTACACACAGTTCAAAGCCTGCCAAATATTACAAGCAGGGTCATCCATACACCCTTAAAGGCACCAACTATAGTGCCTTATTAAAATATTGTGAACAAAGTGTTGTTGTGGTACTCCTACACTAATAAGAGCTCTGCACACCGTGCAAAGCCAGAAAAAATGATATGGAAGGTAGTCCATACACCCTTGAAGGCACCAAATGGAGTGCCTCATAAAAAAAATTAAGAAAGTGTAGTTTGAAAGTGTAGTCTGCAATCAAATAAGCTTTGCACTAAAACATTAAAAGGAAAGTCATCCAGTTATCCATAGACCCTTGAAGGCAACAATAGGTAGACCTCATTCAAATATTTTGAAAGTATAGTTAATGAACTCTTACACTGTTAGGACTGGCGGAACGCACCAAGAAAGATGTAATAGATGCGTTCGCAGTCCGGGGTCCACCGTGCAGGTAAAAACCTGCTGCTAGTAAATGGCAGCGTAATATGGCGGTGGAAGCGAACCCGGTAAAACCACAGGTCCGCAATACCGCACTAAAGAGTGCAAGCAAGGAGTCAGCGAACACAACCCCAAGACACAGGATTGAAGTCCGATTAGACCACTTGCTGACACAACACCGCAACAGGGTGTGTTAGGCAACTCTTATAATTAGAGCACCGAAGTGCGAACTGTGCCGTGCTGGCAGGCACCACTAAGCACCCAGACGTGGGTCAGGAAGCACACTACTGGCGCGTGGCGCCGCACTGGCGGTCACAGCAATAGACGCTGATACGTGTGTGACACGTTGAGTGATTAGTCGGGCGCTAGATAGCAGCCATACTCCATACGCGAACATTCATACAATAGGGTAGGGGTATTTAATGAACGACTTGCACTCACAACAAACACACGTATTCAATAGTAAGACAATACTAGCGCATGGCCATGCGGTCATGCGCAGTTTATATAGCAGCAGCACAGGAAGTGGCTACAGTACCTTTGCCCTTCCAAGACCTGCCAAAAGGACCAATGGAATGTGCTGCAGAGACTGAGCACATGACCCTCGATCTCCAACGGGAGATCTTACCCTGGACATGCTCAGTACGTGCAGACAAGGACTTAGTCCCAGAGAAGTCCGCTCGCTGCTGACCAGCACTGACTTTAATGGCAGAGACTGGAGAAGCAGCAGTAACTCTCAGAACAGAGTGAGAATGAGCAAGACGCTGGGACCGACATCTTTGCTGAGCAGACTCCACTGTGGCTGGACAAGAATGGGAGACCGCAGCGGAGGTGGCTCGAGATTCCCCCTGTGCAGAAGCGGGAACTCGACCCCTAACATACACTCATAAAGGTTTTGCACAAAATGCAAAACCCAGGAAAAATTATAAGGAGCGATATCCAGTAAGGTGTTTCATTTTGTAAGGTAAAAATTAAAATGTCAAATTTTGGCAGACTTAGCTTACGCCCTGAGTCTCACTAATGTAAAAAGAATATGTTAGGGTTGGCGGAATGCACCGAGTATACAGTGGGGCAAAAAAGTATTTAGTCAGTCAGCAATAGTGCAAGTTCCACCACTTAAAAAGATGAGAGGCGTCTGTAATTTACATCATAGGTAGACCTCAACTATGGGAGACAAACTGAGAAAAAAATCCAGAAAATCACATTGTCTGTTTTTTCATCATTTTTTTACATATTATGGTGGAAAATAAGTATTTGGTCAGAAACAAACAATCAAGATTTCTGGCTCTCACAGACCTGTAACTTCTTCTTTAAGAGTCTCCTCTTTCCTCCACTCATTACCTGTAGTAATGGCACCTGTTTAAACTTGTTATCAGTATAAAAAGACACCTGTGCACACCCTCAAACAGTCTGACTCCAAACTCCACTATGGTGAAGACCAAAGAGCTGTCAAAGGACACCAGAAACAAAATTGTAGCCCTGCACCAGGCTGGGAAGACTGAATCTGCAATAGCCAACCAGCTTGGAGTGAAGAAATCAACAGTGGGAGCAATAATTAGAAAATGGAAGACATACAAGACCACTGATAATCTCCCTCGATCTGGGGCTCCACGCAAAATCCCACCCCGTGGGGTCAGAATGATCACAAGAACGGTGAGCAAAAATCCCAGAACCACGCGGGGGGACCTAGTGAATGAACTGCAGAGAGCTGGGACCAATGTAACAAGGCCTACCATAAGTATCACACTACACCACCATGGACTCAGATCCTGCAGTGCCAGACGTGTCCCACTGCTTAAGCCAGTACATGTCCGGGCCCGTCTGAAGTTTGCTAGAGAGCATTTGGATGATCCAGAGGAGTTTTGGGAGAATGTCCTATGGTCTAATGAAACCAAACTGGAACTGTTTGGTAGAAACACAACTTGTCGTGTTTGGAGGAAAAAGAATACTGAGTTGCATCCATCAAACACCATACCTACTGTAAAGCATGGTGGTGGAAACATCATGCTTTGGGGCTGTTTCTCTGCAAAGGGGCCAGGACGACTGATCCAAGTACATGAAAGAATGAATGGGGCCATGTATCGTGAGATTTTGAGTGCAAACCTCCTTCCATCAGCAAGGGCATTGAAGATGAAACGTGGCTGGGTCTTTCAACATGACAATGATCCAAAGCACACCGCCAGGGCAACGAAGGAGTGGCTTCGCAAGAAGCATTTCAAGGTCCTGGAGTGGCCTAGCCAGTCTCCAGATCTCAACCCTATAGAAAACCTTTGGAGGGAGTTGAAAGTCCGTGTTGCCAAGCGAAAAGCCAAAAACATCACTGCTCTAGAGGAGATCTGCATGGAGGAATGGGCCAACATACCAACAACAGTGTGTGGCAACCTTGTGAAGACTTACAGAAAACGTTTGACCTCTGTCATTGCCAACAAAGGATATATTACAAAGTATTGAGATGAAACTTTGTTTCTGACCAAATACTTATTTTCCACCATAATATGCAAATAAAATGTTAAAAAAACAGACAATGTGATTTTCTGGATTTTTTTTTCTCAGTTTGTCTCCCATAGTTGAGGTCTACCTATGATGTAAATTACAGACGCCTCTCATCTTTTTAAGTGGTGGAACTTGCACTATTGCTGACTGACTAAATACTTTTTTGCCCCACTGTATATATGAGCTATAATAGGTGAGTTTGCAACCCGGGGTCCACTGTGCAGGAGAGAACCTGCTGCTAGCAATTGGCGGCACTATATCGTGGTGTAAGCGAACTCTGTTACTTCACAGAGTTGCTAAGAAAGGAAAACACTGTGCCCTGCTAACCTCACAGAGAATCACAGCTACCTAACAGAGCAGAAAGCAAACAGAGGTCATGCAGTCAGCCTAGCACACGAGCAACTCCTCTCCGGTGGAGCAGAAATTCTAGTGGCTATACGCCAGCCCAGAATTTATACACACAAAACTCCTCACCAGAGGTGCCGGTATTCTAGGGGCTTATTTCAGCCAACCCTGACCACATGCAGACATGACCACAAATTAGCAAAGCTCATGACATAGGTTGATACTAGTGCAAGACCATGCGGCCATGTGAACCTTTTATAGCTGTAGCAGACAAGGACCTTCCTAGTGGTCCAATAGGAGCCGCAACAGGACCTGAGCATGTGACGCCAGACCAACAATAGAAGGTCGACCCTTGGGCATGCTCAATAGAGGAAAAGCAGGACTTAGTCCCAGAAAGAGCTGCTTGCTGCTGAACATTGCTGGCTACAAGGACAGAGCCTGGAAGGGCAGTAGTAACCAATCGTCCAGTATCAGCCTGAGCTAGACGCTGGGACCGACGTCTTCGCTGAGCAGACTCCACTGTGGCTGGAGAAGAATGGGAGACCACAGCAGACATGGTTTGAGATTTCCCCTGTGCAGCGTTGGGAACTCAACACCTAACATTACCCCCCTCCTAGGGCATCATGATGCTCGAAGAAAGCAATAAGCTGTGGAGCTCAAATGTGCTCAGCAGGCTCCCATGATCTGTCCTCTGGACCATAACCTTTCCAATCCACCAAATAAAACTTTTTGCCACGTACCACCTTGCACTCTAGGATAGAGATCACCTTGTCAGCATCCGTAGACGAACCTGATGCCCCGGCAGATGACTCAGAAAACCAGGATATGTGTACGGGCTTCACGAGGGACACATGAAAGGTGTTGGTGATACCTAGGTGTGGAGGAAGGGCCAGATGGTAGACCACAGGGTTAACCTGCTTGAGGACCTTGAAAGGACCCAAGTAGTGAGGAGCAAACTTAGTGGACTCAACTCGCAGCCTGATGTTACGGGCGGAGAGCCACTCTAAATCGCTAAAAGAAAAGGTCGGAGCGGGGGGCCGGTGTGCATCGGCGGAGAACCTCATTCTCTCCTTGGAAGCTCGGATGGCATCCTGAGTATGGTCCCAAATGTCCCGTGTCTCCACAGCCCAGTCTGCCACCCTGGAGTTGGCGGAAGATACGGGCATGGGCACAGGAACCCGTGGATGTTACATAGTTATTTATTACATAGTTATTAATTAAGGTTGAAGGAAGACTATATGTCCATCTAGTTCAACCCATAGCCTAACCTAACATGCCCTAACATGTTGATCCAGAGGAAGGCAAAAAAAAACCCATGTGGCAAAGAGTAAGCTCCACATTGGGGAAAAAAATTCCTTCCCGACTCCACATACGGCAATCAGACTAGTTCCCTGGATCAACGCCCTATCAAGGAATCTAGTGTATATACCCTGTAACATTATACTTTTCCAGAAAGGTATCCAGTCCCCTCTTAAATTTAAGTAATGAATCACTCATTACAACTAGTGTTGAGCGATACCGTCCGATACTTGAAAGTATCGGTATCGGATAGTATCGGCCGATACCCGAAAAATATCGGATATCGCCGATACCGATATCCGATACCAATACAAGTCAATGGGACATCAAGTATCGGAAGGTATTCTCATGGTTCCCAGGGTCTGAAGGAGAGGAAACTCTCCTTCAGGCCCTGGGATCCATAGGGATGTGTAAAATAAAGAATTAAAATAAAAAATATTGATATATTTACCTCTCCGGCGGCCCCTGAACTCAGCGCGGGTAACCGGCAGGCATCTTTGTTCAAAATCAGCGCTTTTAGGACCTGAGAATCACGTCCCGGCTTCTGATTGGTCGCGGGCCGCCCATGTGACCGCCACGCGACCAATCACAAGCCGCGACATCACCGCAAGCTATTAGCGCGCTCATTTTTGAAAAATGAGCGCGTTAATGACTTTCAAAGACGTAGCGGCTTGTGATTGGTCGCGGCCACGCGACCAATCACAAGCCGCGACGTCACCGCAAGCTATTAACGCGACCAATCACAAGCCGCTACGTCTTTGAAAGCCATTAACGCGCTCATTTTTAAAAATGAGCGCGTTAATAGCTTGCGGTGACGTCGCGGCTTGTGATTGGTCGCGGCCGCGACCAATCACAACCCGCTACGTCTTTGAAAGCCATTAACGCGCTCATTTTTAAAAATGAGCGCGTTAATAGCTTGCGGTGACGTCGCGGCTAGTGATTGGTCGCGGCCACGCGACCAATCACAAGCCGCTACGTCTATGAAAGCCATTAACGCGCTCATTTTTAAAAATGAGCGCGTTAATAGCTTGCGGTGACGTCGCGGCTTGTGATTGGTCGCGTGGCCGCGACCAATCACAAGCCGCTACGTCTTTGAAAGTCATTAACGCGCTCATTTTTCAAAAATGAGCGCGCTAATAGCTTGCGGTGACGTCGCGGCTTGTGATTGGTCGCGTGGCGGTCACATGGGCGGCCCGCGACCAATCAGAAGCCGGGACGTGATTCTCAGGTCCTAAAAGCGCTGAATTTGAACAACGAAGCCTGCCGGTTACCCGCGGACTCACCAGGGGCCGCCGGAGAGGTAAATATATCAATATTTTTTTTTATTTTAATTCTTTATTTTACACATCTCTATGTATCCGATACCGATACCCGATACCACAAAAGTATCGGATCTCGGTATCGGAATTCCGATACCGCAAGTATCGGCCGATACCCGATACTTGCGGTATCGGAATGCTCAACACTAATTACAACATCATACGGCAGAGAGTTCCATAGTCTCACTGCTCTTACAGTAAAGAATCCGCGTCTGTTATTATGCTTAAACCTTTTTTCCTCCAACCGCAGAGGATGCCCCCTTGTCCCTGTTTCAGGTCTATAATTAAAAAGATCATCAGAAAGGTCTTTGTACTGTCCCCTCATATATTTATACATTAAAATAAGATCACCCCTTAGTCTTCGTTTTTCCAAACTAAATAGCCCCAAGTGTAATAACCTATCTTGGTATTGCAGACCCCCCAGTCCTCTAATAACCTTGGTCGTTCTTCTCTGCACCCGCTCCAGTTCAGCTATGTCTTTCTTAAACACCGGAGACCAGAACTGTGCACAGTATTCTAAGTGTGGTTGAACTAGTGACTTGTATAGAGGTAAAATTATATTCTCCTCATGAGCATCTATGCCTCTTTTAATGCATCCCATTATTTTATTTGCCTTTGTAGCCGCTGCCTGACTCTGGCCACTGAATTTAAGTTTGTCATCCACCCATACACCCAGTTCTTTTTCATTGACGGTTTTGCCCAGAGTTTTAGAATTAAGCACATAATTATACATCTTATTACTTCTACCCAAGTGCATGACCTTACATTTATCCCCATTAAAGCTCATTTGCCATTTATCAGCCCAAGCTTCTAGTTTACATAAATCATCCTGTAATATAAAATTGTCCTCCTCTGTATTGATTACCCTGCAGAGTTTAGTGTCATCTGCAAATATTGAAATTCTACTCTGAATGCCCCCTACAAGGTCATTAATAAATATGTTAAAAAGAAGAGGGCCCAATACTGACCCCTGTGGTACCCCACTGCTAACCGCTACCCAGTCCGAGTGTGCTCCATTAATAACCACCCTTTGTTTCCTATCCCTGAGCCATCTCTCAACCCACTTGCACATATTTTCCCCTATCCCCATTATTCTCATTTTATGTATCAACCTTTTGTGTGGCACCGTATCAAAAGCTTTTGAAAAGTCCATATACACTACATCCACTGGGTTCCCTTGGTCCAATCCGGAACTTACCTCTTCATAGAAACTGATCAAATTAGTCTGACATGAACGGTCCCTAGTAAACCCGTGCTGATACTGGGTCATGAGGTTATTCCTCTTCAGATACTCCAGTATAGCGTCCCTTAGAATGCCCTCCAGGATTTTACCCACAGTAGAGGTTAATTTCCGAGTTCAGTTTTTGTTCCCTTTTTGAATATTGGCACCACATTTGCAATATGCCAGTCCTGTGGCACAGACCCTGTTATTATGGAGTCTTTAAAGATTAAAAATAATGGTCTATCAATGACTGTACTTAATTCCTGCAGTACTTGAGGGTGTATCCCATCCGGGCCCGGAGATTTGTCAATTTTAGTGATTTTTAGACGCCGCCGCACTTCCTGCTGGGTTAAGCAGGTGACATTTAATTGGGAATTTTTATCACTAGACATTTTGTCTGCCATGGGATTTTCTTGTGTAAATACTGATGAAAAAAAGTCATTTAGCATATTGGCTTTTTCCCCATCCTCATCCACCATCTCACCCAGACTATTTTTAAGGGGGCCAACACTATCATTTTTTAATTTCTTACTATTTATGTAGTTAAAGAATATTTTAGGATTATTTTTACTCTCTCTGGCAATGAGTCTCTCTGTCTCAATCTTTGCTGCCTTGATTTGCTTTTTACAGAATTTAGTTAATTTTCTGTATTTATTTAATGCCTCCTCACTACCTACTTCCTTTAATTCTCTAAATGCTTTCTTTTTGTCACTTATTGCGCCCCTTACAGCTCTATTTAGCCATATTGGTTTCCTCCTATTTCTAGTATGTTTATTCCCATACGGTATATACTGTGCACAGGTCCTATCCAGGATGCTAATAAACGTCTCCCATTTTCTCTGTGTATTTTTGTGTCTCAGGATATCGTCCCAGTTAATTGCACCAAGATCCTCTCTCATCCGTTGGAAATTTGCCCTCCTGAAGTTTAGTGTCCTTGTAACCCCTCTACTACACATCTTTTTAAAGGATACATGAAAACTTATTATTTTGTGATCGCTATTTCCCAAGTGACCCCCAACCCTTATATTTGATATGCGGTCTGGCCTGTTGGTTAATATTAGGTCTAGCAGTGCCCCCCTTCTTGTTGGGTCCTGAACCAGTTGTGAAAGGTAATTGTCTCTAATAATTGTCAAAAACCGATTACCTTTGTTGACCGTAATTAAGGAGAAATGAGGTCTGGCCAGTGGAGTCGGCTACGGCATTGTTTTGTGCAAACTCCGCCCATGGTAGCAAGGATGCCCAGTCATCCTGCCTGGCTGAAACTAAATGTCGCAGATATGTGACCAAGGTCTGGTTGGCCCTCTCTACCGACCCATTCGTCTCAGGATGATATGCAGAAAAGAAATTCAACTCGATACTGAGTAGTCGACAAAGCTCTCTCCAGAACTGAGACGCAAACTGGGGACCCCGGTCACTTACAATCTTGTTTGGCATACCGTGTAGGTGGAAAATATCTTTTTACAAACAATGCTGTCAAAGCCCGTGCAGAAATTAGCCGTGGAAGAGGCACCAAGTGCACCATTTTAGAGAAATGGTCGGTGATTACCTAAATGATGGTGCAGCCACGAGACTTGGGTTAGCCCACCACAAAATCCATCCTGACCATCCCCCAGAGCCTGTCTGCCACCGGTAGGGGATAAAGTAATCCTGCTGGCAAATTGTCGAGGAGACTTATTCTTAGCACAGGAGACACATGCCCAAATATAGTCCCCGACATCACGAGCCATATGCGGCCACCAGTATGTTCTCGCCAGCAGCTCAGACGTCCTCTTAGTCCCAAAATGTCCACCCACCCTAGACGAATGAGCCCAAGAGAGAACCTGCGGTCGCAAATGTGATGGTACAAAAGTCTTGCCTGGGGGCACAGACTCTAGCGAGACCGGGGTCACATTTCTCAGGCTCTTAGTGGGGACAATAAGCCGAGGCTCCTCTTCCTCTTCCACAGATGACACAACGGAGCGAGAGAGCATCGGCACGAATGTTCTTCTCCCTGGAGTGAAAATGGAGGGTGAAATGGAATCGGGAGAAGAACAGGGACCATCTGGCCTTGCGAGAATTTAGCCACTGGGCTGTCTGTAAGTATATTAAATTTTTTTGGTCAGTAAAAACTTGGAAAGGAAAGCGAGCCCTATCCAGAAGATGTCTCTACTCAGACAAAGCCAATTTCATGGCAAGCAACTCCCTGCCTCCGATGGAATAAATCCTCTCCGCTGGTGTGAAGGTCTTGGAAAAGAAGAAGCAAGGATGCTTCCGACCGTGAGCATCCTTTTGGAAGAGGACTGCTCCAGCACCAACGGATGAGGCATCCACCTCCATAATAAACGGATTATCAACATCGGGGCGATGTAGAATGGGAGCGCTAGAAAAATGAGATTTTATTGAAAGGCCTTGGAGACCTCCTCCAATCACAATTTGGGATTTGCTCACTTCTTGGTGAAGGCTACTAAGGGAGCTACTAAAGTTGAGAAATGCGTAATGAACTGGCAATAGTAGTTAATGAACCCCATAAAGCGCTGCACCGCTTTGAGAGAGTTGGGTTCTTGCCAGTCCATCACAGCCTGTAGTTTGGCAGGATCTATAGCCAACCCCTGGGCAGATATGATATAATGAAGGAAAGGCAAGGACTCCTGCTCAAACACACATTTATCCAACTTAGCATAAAGGAAGTTTGCCGGTAAGAGGTTGAAGACTTTACAAACATCTCTCCGGTGAGAGTCAATATCTGGAGAGTAGATGAGTATATCATCCAGATAGACTATGATTATGACCAAAGTGGAGAGCATATCCCAGAAGATATAATTTACAAAGTCTTGGAATATGGCTGGGCATTACAGAGGCCAAAGGGCATCACCACATATTCATAGTGCCCGTCCCTGGTGTTAAATGCCATCTTCCATTCGTCCCCCTCACGGATGCGAATCAGGTTGTAAGCACCCCGCAGATCTGATTTGGTGAATACTCTCGCTCGCCGTAGCCTATCGAAGAGCTCAGAAATCAGGGGCAAAGGGTACTTATTCTTAACAGTGATGGCGTTAAGACCCCTGTTATCTATGCATGTACGAAGTTCTCTGTTCTTCTTCTGCACGAAAAAGAACCCCACCCCAGCAGGTGACACTGACTTCCTAATGAACCCTCTAGCCAAATTCTCCTGAATATATTGAGTCATAGCTTCAGTCCCTGGGAGGGAGAGAGGATAGACCTGACCTCAGGGAGGCTCTGCTCCAGGCAAGAGATCAATAGTACAGTCATAGGGATGGTGAGGCGAAAGGGTGTCCGCAGCCTTCTTGGAGAACACGTCCGCATAAGACCAATAACACTTGGGGAGAGATGTAAGATCTGCGAGTACCTCTGTAGTGGCAACCTGAATGCTCTCCCTCATACATCTGCCCTTACAAGATTCACTCCAACCCAAAATTCTCTGAAGACCACTCTATATGAGGAGAGCGGAAACGTAACCAGGGTATCCCTAGTAGTATCTCATCTATTCCCTCGGGAATGACAAGCAGGGAGATAATCTCTAGATGGGAAGGAGACATAGATAACGTGAAAGGGATGGTCTGATGTGTAATTTGTGTGGGCAGTGTTGACCCATTTACCACTCGAACAGTCACTGGCCTGGCGAGCATCACCAGGGGTATAGCGTGGCGTTAGGCGAAGGACATAAAATTCCTCTGTGCCCCAGAGTCCACACAGAGCTCGACTGTAAGAGTGGAAGAGCTTAAAGTAATTGTCTCTTTAAAGGACAGCTTGGCGGAAAATACCGCTGTGTCTAGGGAACCTCCTCCTATGGTTACTAGACGCGATTGTTTCCTGATCGCTGAGGACTTATATTGGCATAATGTCCCATCTGCTGGCAGTTATTACAGACCACGGGTACTCGAGCGGCCCGGCTCGAGAAACCTCCATGGCCACATGGGAGTCGGACACCTGAATACGAGATTCCAGAAGACTGGCAAAGGTAGGAGCCAACCGGAACCTCTGCCTACACTGAATCCGCTCCATCCTCCGCTCGCTAAAACGGTGGTCGATGCGGGTAGATATAGCTATGAGGTCCTTCAGTGTGGCGGGAATCTCCCTGGTGGCCAAAGTCCTTTACATGGTCAGCCAGTCCCTTCCAGTACACAGGAATAAGGACTTTATCCGGCCACTCCAGCTCTGATGCCAAAGTCCGGAAGTGGACAGCAAATTTGGCTGACCATGGAGAAACCCTGTGTTAATGCCAGCAGTTGGAGCGCTGTATCGTGGGTAACACAAGGTCCCAAAAAGACCTGCCTCGGAGAGTTCAGGAAGCGAGGAGCCCTCTGTACCACACGATCATCACGCTCCCACAGTGGCGTTGCCCACTCCAACGCCCTGCCCGACAGAAGGGATATGATAAATCCCACTTTAGCTCGTTCCATAGAAAAATGTGCAGCCAGAACTTCTAGATGTATGGTGCACTGGCTCACAAATCCCCAACAGAGCTTACTGTCACCAGCAAACTTGTCTGGAAGTGGGAGACGGGATAAGGTTGGAGTAGGGGTGACAAAGGACAAACTGGCTGCAGCTACGCTAGCAGCTTGTACAGCGACTGCGGTGACATTCACAGCCGAGGTTGTGCGCTCATGAGCTGCCAACCTAACCTCCAGCTGCTGGATGTACCATTGTAGACGCTGATCGTCCACCATTTACTAGCCAGACCCTGTCGCTAGTATTCTGTTAGGGTTGGCTTAATGCACTGAGTATATATATGAGCTATAATAGGTGCGTTCGCAACCCGGGGTCCACTGTGCAGGAGAGAACCTGCTGCTAGCAATTGGCGGCATTATATGGTGGTATAAGCAAACTCTGTTACTTCACAGAGTTGCTAAGATAGGAAAACGCTGTGCCCTGTTAACCTCACAGAGGATCACAGCTACCTAACAGAGCAGAAAGCAAACAGAGGTCATGCAGTCAGCCTAGCACACAAGCAACTCCTCTCCAGTGGAGCAGGAATTCTAGTGGCTATACGCCAGCCCTGAGTTCATACACACAAAACTCCTCACCGGAGGTGCCGGTATTCTAGGGGCTTATTTCAGCCAACACTGACCACATGCAGACATGACCACAAAGTAGCAAACTCATGACATAGGTTGATACTAGCGCAGTGCGGCCATGCGAACCTTTTATAGCTGTAGCAGACAAGGACCTTCCTAGTGGTCCAATAGGAGCTGCTACAGGACCTGAGCATGTGACCCCAGACCTCCAATGGAAGGTTGACCCTTGGGCATGCTCAGTAGAGGAAAAGCAGGACTTAGTCCCAGAAAGACCTGCTTGCTGCTGAACATTGCTGGCTAAAAGGACAGAGCCTGGAAGGGCAGTAGTAACCAATCGTCCAGTATCAGCCTGAGCTAGACGCTGGGACCGACATCTCCGCTGAGCAGACTCTACTGCTGCTGGAGAAGAATGGGAGACCCCAGTGGATTCTCCCTGTGCGGTGGCGGGAACTTGACACCTAACACTATATATGCCAAATTTCAAGATGGTCGAACAATATTTAGAGGTTGCACACTTTTATCAATTTAATAAAAGTGCACAAAAAACTGATTTCAATGTTAAGTATTTTTTATTAGAAATTCAAACAATTAAAAACTTAGAATAATAGTGAAAATAACCAGTAACATTGATAAGCACTATCATATGTATTAAATGTGCTGTGAAAGATGCAACTCCTTCTTTTGTTCGCTTGGTAACGGCTTTTCTATGATACTCGACAACTCTTAACAAGAACTGTTTCTGTTGTTCATCTCTGATTGAATTATTAAACTTCTTTATCAGAGCAATGCCATTTTCCGCTGTGTCATTCACCACCTTAAGAGCATAGACAGTGCTTCTTAGTGTATCACTGCAATATTCTTCTACGTCGTGGATCCCAAACAATTCAAAGAATGTCTTTGTTTTACTTGTAACAAAATCGCTGAGGTCTTTTCCTTCAAAAACTAGGTTTTTACCTTCCAACCGTTTCAGTTCTTTTTTCTTTGCAGGTTTCATTCTTAAATTTTCAAACATCTTCTCATTCTCAGCCTGACCGTTACATTCATCCAAAAATGCCAATCCTATGTTTCTGGCAGATACCAAATTTGTCTCTTAACCACTGTGAGGGCACTTTCTCCGACATCTTTATCCAGATAATACTGCAAAAGCTGTAGCATATCCCAATCATTCTTTGGAGTACATCGACTTACAACTCCCTCGTGCCAAAAGCGGACATATATTAGACAGACAAAATGTGCTACTTTTTTTATTCCTTTCAATTCGGTATTAGAAATATGCAATTTTTTAGTGAATAGCACAATTTTAAGTACATATATGGCCTTTGCCATCCACCTTGCTTCAGTCGGAGCCCCTGGAACCCTAAATTTCGAAATCGTTTTCATCCCAACCTCCAAGATATAGAAGTGATAGTTGTAATAGCTCTTTGTAATCTTCTCTTGGATGACTGCCATCTTTCAAGACATTGTTGAGGTAGTCCACCATTTTCACACGTTGTTCTTCTGGAAAAACCTTGAATGGGATATTTTTCATCTAACATCGCAGAATAGGACTTCTTATCAACTGAATTCCATTGATTTTGGAACTTTTGGAAAATCTGGATGTCAGGACTACTTGGTGGTATGTTGCAACAGTTACCAAACACTCCTTTCAAGATTAATTTGTGGGTGGGATCGCGGCAAGCCAACCACAACAATGGTTGCCCAAATTCAGTTTCAATTCTGATACATGCTCCTTGGATCATTCCTGTATTAGATGCAGTTGTATCGAAAGATATACCAATGATACGGTGACGTAGCGCGAATCGATCCACCTCCTGAATAACAACTTCAGCCATTAGCTCACCAGTACCTTTCGGGGCAACAGGTATGCTAGCGTGAATCGATCCACCTCCTGAAAAACAACGTCAGCCATTAGCTCACCAGTACCTTTCTGGGCAACAGGTATGCCAAGCAAATGCTCAAAATCTTTTCCTGTTACAAGAACAGTAACTCTATCTTCTAGAGTTTTGACACTTCCAGAGGCAACCGAGGGCAACAATTTACTATCCCAATGTAAGACTAAATCAGGAGGATTTGCAAACAGTGACTCTTCCATGTTCTCAGCCATTTGTCTTCTGTTAATCTGTTAATGGAAATGCATGAAACATCATGACCAAGGCTTTTTGCAGTTGCAATAAATGAAGCACTTGCTTGTCGAATGGAGAGTTGTTCTCGATCCCATGTAGCCGTGAGTGTGTGATCAAGAAGTTTTAATCTACGACCTGCACATAATTTTTTCACTGGTGGTGCAGAAAATTCGTCCTCTTTGTGAATTGGTGATGATCGAGATGAGACTGAGTGTTCCACTATAACTGTCTTGTTCATTTTGGCGATTTCTTTACAATGTTTCATATTGTATGCCTCCTTTTTTTCTGTATTTATTTTCTTTTTAATTTGTGAGGCAAGAACCTTATCTACACCACTCATTGATTAACTCATACGATTCTCTCTTTGTGACATAAGGAATGCTTTATTGTCTTCTAGTACGCTATTCATAGGCATCACATTTTGCCTGGCAATATCAAATAGCTCAACAAGATCAGCTTTCCAAATCTGCCGCTTCATATTTACTTTGTCAGTGTTTCTTGATTTCTCTTTACCCAGATGTTGATATTCCTTGTATAACTTCTGTATACAAGTTTGGATATTCTCCTCTGTCATGACAGGGATACTTGCTTTCTTCCACACTTCCTGTAGTTTAATACTTGTGGAATTAGCATATCCTTGTGATGGTAAATAAAAACTAAAAGCACTTGTTCCTTGGAATTGAGTCGAGCTCCCAAAAATTCACCACCAGGCACCTTTTCAAGTAACCAAATTCCCTTTCTAGTACTAATTTTCAGTTTAACTACCTGCAAAACATAAAAGAAACGCAACATACACATTAGTGTGATGTCGATGATACATTTTCATGACTTTCAGTACTTTCAGATAAAATTGATCAAAGTGTGCAACCCCTAAATATTAATCGATTTCGCTAACATTTTTTACATGGATCTTTTAGATGAATTAGACCATATAAAAATCATAACTTCTGAAAAATGAAACACCGTGTCCATTCATCACTAGAGCCTTGAAGGCAACAACTCATGGGCCTCATAAAATATTTTGAAAGTTTAGTTGATGTACTCCTACACTCAAAAAGGCTTTTTACAGAGAGCAAAGCCAGGAAAAAATTATAAGGAGGGTAGTAGAGTAAACCCTTGAAGGCAACAAGTTACAGACTTCATTGAAATGTTTTGAAAGTGTAGTTGATGGAGTGTTATATACCACCGAAATGTAACACAAAGCACAAATACTCTTTGGATGAATCGAATCCAGAAACATTTTTGAATGCTTTTTGAAGTGTTATATACCTCTGAAATATAAAAGAAAGCACGCAATACTCTATGTATGACTAATTGAATCCAGAAACATTTTTTACTGCTTTTTTGTAGTGTTAGATACCACCGAAATGTAACATAGCACGCAGTACTCTATGAATGACAAATTCAATCAAAAACAATTTTTTTACTTTTTTTGGAGTGTTTCATATATTTCCAAAATGTAGCACAAAATGTTCGGTGTCGAGTTCCTGCCTCTGCACAGGGGGAATCTCGAACCATCTCTGCTGCGGTCTCCCATTCTTCTCCAGCCACGGTGGAGTCTGCTCAGCGGAGACATTGTTCCCAGCGTCTTGCTCAGTCTCACTCTGTGCATAGGATTACTGCTGCTTTTCCTGTTTCTGCCATTGAATTCAGTGCTGGGCAGCAGCGAGCAGACACTTTTGGGACTAACAAATGTGTTAGACCGCACCCAATACTGACACCGTCTCTATGGACATCAGGGCGCTCGTCCACACCAGGGGGTCCGTCCCAGCAAAAGAGTCCACAATCGAAATATAGAAAGGACAGCGCCACACCAGGAAGTGAGACAGTAACTTTCTTTATTCTGCCTCCTGCGGCGACGTTTCGGTCCGTGGACCTTTTTCAAGCACTGTGCTTGAAAAAGGTCCACGGACCGAAACGTCGCCGCAGGAGGCAGAATAAAGAAAGTTACTGTCTCACTTCCTGGTGTGGCGCTGTCCTTTCTATATTTCGCTTTTGGGACTAAGTCCTGCTTTTTCCCTTCTAAGAATGCCCAGGGTGAGATCTCCCGTTGGAGATCGAGGGTCACATGCTCAGATGCTGCAGCGGTTCCCATTGGTCCTCCAGGAAGGTCTTGAAGGTGCTAAACTTCTGTGGCAGCTTCCCATTGGCCCTTTATTGGAAGGTCCTGAACGCGCTGCAGCTATATAAGCCTCGCATGACCGCACAGCCATGCGCTAGAGTACATTTGTAAATGTGTGTGTGTTGTGAGTCAAAGTCGTTCTTTACAATCCCCTCCCTATTGGATGACTGTTCGCGGAAGGTGGATGATTGCTATCTAGCGCCCAACTTAGCCACCAGCACGTTACACACCATTCAGCGTCTAATTGCTGTGACCGCCAGTGCGGCGCTGTGCGCTTTCACAGCGCTTTCCTGACCCAAGCCAGGGTGGTTAGTGGCGTCCGCCAGTGCGGCACCGCATGCACTCTCGTGCATCTTTAATTATTATTTTGGTTACGCTGACACCCCATTAGCGGTGTCGAGCGCAAGCAGTCTAGACGGACTCAGATCCCAAGTCTTGGGACTGAGCTCGGTGACTCCTTGCTTGCGCTCTTGTGTGCAGTGTGACTTAACAGGGCTCGCAACCTTCACACAGGGTGAAGTTAACCCGTGTGTGTATTCACATTGTACCGCCATATAGTCCGTCATTACTTGGCAGCAGGTTCCATCTCTGCACGGTGGACCCCGGGCTGCGAACGCACCTTAATCTATCTTATTATTTGGTGCATTTCACTAGCCCTAACACAAAGCATGTGATACTCTATGGATGACTAATTGAATCCAGAACAGGTTTTGAGCGCTTTTGCTGAGTGTTCTATACCACCAAAGTGTAACACAAACCACGTAATGCTCTATGGATGACAAATTGAATGAAAAAAAATTTTGACCGCTTTTTTGGAGTGTAATATGCTACCGAAATGTAACACAATGCAAGTAATACTCTATAGTTGAGAAACTGAATCCAGAAAATGTTTTGAACATTTTTTTGGAGTGTTATATACCACAAAAATGTAACACAAAGCAGGTAATATTCTATGGATGACTAAATGAAAGCAGAAAACATTTTGAGCGCTTTTTTAATTTTATTTTTCCATAGACACGTTGTTAGGGGTCGAGTTCCTGCCTCTGCACAGGGGGAATCTCGGGCCATCTCCACTGCAGTCTCCCATTCTTCTCCTGCCGCAGTGGAGCCTGCTCAGCAGAGACATCAATCCTAGTGTCTCACTCAGTCTAACTCTGTGCTGAGAATTACTGCTGCATTTCCTGCTTCTGCCATTGAAGTCAGTGCTGGGCAGCGGCGAGCAGACGCTTCTGGGTCTAAGTCCTGCTTTTCACGTTCTGAGCACGCCCAGAGTAAGATCTCTCAGTGGAGATCGAGGGTCACATGATCAGATACTGCAGCTAAGGTCCTTGTAAGTGCTAGGACTAAATCCTGCTTTGCACTCTTAGCATGCCTGGGGCAAGATCTCTCAGTGGAGATCTGGGGTCACATGCTCAGGTACTGCGGCAACTCCATTGGTCCTTCTTTGGAAGGTCCTGAACGTGCTGCAGCTATTTAAGGCTCGCATGGCCGCACGGCCATGCACTAGTATCAATTCTAATATGTGCTTTGCGCCAGTGTGGTTATGTATGTTTGTAAATCCGATTAAGATAAAGAAAGGCAGCACTCACCGATCCTTCCAAGACAGGTATCTTTATTGTTACAGATTAAAAGTCTTCACGGCCAGGGGTACAGGCCGTGAAGGCCTTGTCAGGCTTGCCGCACTCTTTATACCTGTACCCCCGGCCGTGAAAACTTTTAATCTGTAACAATAAAGATACCTGTCTTGGAAGGATCGGTGAGTGCTGCCTTTCTTTATCTTGATCGGATTTATTGGCATGTGTTGTCGGCAGAAGCACCCGAAGTCCAGCGGTCACATCTCTGTTGCAGGCGTAAGAGCTCAGCTGTGCAATTAGGAGGTGGTGCGGGCTACTGCGTTTCTTGGAGACTGACTTATGTATGTTTGTATTCAGGGACCCGGCTGAAATAAGCCCCTAGAATGCTGGCACCTCCGGCGAGGAGATTGTGTGAACGTGATTCAGAGACCCGGATGAAATAAGCCCCTAGAATACCGGCACCTCCGGTGAGGAGATTGCGTGTGTGCATAACCACTGACTGCTATCAGTTCGGCAGTAAGCTTGTGCTCCTGTGAGGCTAACAGGGCCCAGTGCTTTCCTCTCGCGGTTGCTCTGTGAGGTAACAGAGCTAGTCTATACCGCCAAACAGTGCCACCATTCACTAGCAGCAGGTTCCTCCTGCACGGTGGACCCCGGGCTGCGAACGCACCATTCATAATAAACATCTATTTTACTCGGTGCATTCTGCTAGCCCTAACATAATACTAGCGCCAGGGTCTGGTTAGTAAATGGCGGACTATCAGCGTCTACAGCGGTACATCCAGCAGCTGGAGAGTAGGTTGGCGGCTCTAGAGCGTGCAACCTCAGCTGTGGATGTCACTGCTGTCGCTGTTCAGGCTGCAAGTGTAGCTGCAGCCAGTTTGTCCACTGCCACCCCTGCTCCGACTTTATCCCATCTCCTGCTTCCAGACAAGTTTGCTGGTGCCAGTAAGCTATGTCGGGGATTCGTGAGCCAGTGCTCCATACATCTTGAGCTGCTGGTTGCACGTTTTCCTACGGAACGTGCAAAAGTGGGATTCATTTTATCTCTTTTGTCGGGCAGGGCGTTGGAGTGGGCAACGCCGCTTTGGGAACATGATGATCGTGTGGTTCAGAGTGCTCCTCTCTTCCTGGACGCTCTGAGGCAGGTCTTTTTGGGACCTCATGTCACCCACGATACCGCGCTCCAATTGTTGGCAATTACTCAGGGTTCGTCCATGGTCAGCCAGTTCGCCATCCAATTCCGGACTCTAGCTTCTGAGCTGGAATGGCCGGATAAAGTCCTTATTCCAGTGTTCTGGAAAGGACTGGCAGATCATGTAAAGGACGCCTTGGCCACCAGGGAGATTCCTGCCACACTGGAGGAGCTCATTACTATATCTACCCGCATCGATCTCCGTTTTAACGAAGGGAGGTTGGAGCAGACCCAGTGTAGGCAGAGGTTTCGGCTGGCTCCTACCTTTGCCAATCCTCTCGAATCTCCTGTTATGGTATCCGACTCCCATGAGGCCATGGAGGTCTCTCGAGCGGGATCTAGGTCTCAGACCGCTCGAGTACCTGTGGTGTGTAAAAATTGCCAGCAACTGGGACATTACGCTAATAAATGTCCACGGCGGAAACGATCGCGTCTAGTGACCATTGCAGGAGGTTCACTGGACACAGCGGCATTTTCCTCCAAATTGTCCTTTAAAGGGACAATCCTGTTAGGCACATCCACTCATACAGTAGAGCTTTGTGTGGATTCAGGAGCAGAGGGAAATTTCATGTCTTCTGCTTTTGCTCTGCGCCACGCAATACCTCTGGTAATGCTTGCCAAACCAGTAACTGTTAGAGTGGTGAATGGGTTGACACTTCCGTTACAAATCACACATCAGACTGTCCCTTTCACGTTAGCCATGTCCTCATCCCACCAGGAGATTATTTCCCTTCTTGTCCTTCCCGAGGGAATGGATGAGATTCTGCTGGGAATACCCTGGCTCCATTTCCACTCCCCACATATTGAGTGGACCTCTGGGAGGATATTGGGTTGGAGTGAATCCTGTAAGGGCAGATGTGTGAAAGAGTGCGTTCAGGTTTCCACCACTGAGATACCCGCAGATCTCTCTTCTCTCCCCAAATACTATTGGTCCTATGCAGACGTCTTCTCCAAAAAGGCCGCGGAGACCCTTCCGCCTCACCGTCCCTATGCAGAACCTCCTCGGGGACGTGTCTATCCCCTCTCTCTCCCGGAAACGGAGGCTATGTCCCAATACATCCAGGAGAATTTGGCAAGAGGGTTTATTAGGAAGTCAGTATCACCAGCAGGGGCAGGGTTCTTCTTCGTGCAGAAGAACGGAGAATTATGTCCTCGCATAGATTACAGGGGTCTTAACGCCATCACCGTTAAGAATAAGCACCCGCTGCTCCTGATTTCTGAGCTTTTTGATAGGCTACGGGGAGCTAAGGTATTTACCAATTTAGACCTGCAGGGAGCTTATAACCTGATTCGCATCCGTGAGGGGGACGAATGGAAGACGGCGTATAACACAAGAGATGGGCACTATGAGTATCTGGTGATGCCCTTCGGGCTCTGTAATGCCCCAGCTGTTTTCCAAGACTTTGTCAACGATATCTTCCGAGATATGCTTTCCACCTCGGTCGTAGTCTATCTGGATAATATTCTCATCTTCTCTCCAGATATTGACTCCCACCGAAGAGATGTTGGCAGAGTCTTCGACCTCTTACGGGCAAACTCTCTTTACGCAAAGTTGGAGAAGTGTGTGTTTGAGCAGGAGTCTTTACCTTTCATGGGCTATATCATCTCTGCCCAGGGATTGGCTATGGATCCTGCCAATCTACAGGCTGTGATGGACTGGCAAGAACCCCATTCGCTTAAAGCGGTGCAGTGCTTTATGGGGTTCATTAATTATTACCGCCTGTTCATTCCCCACTTCTCAACTTTGGTAGCTCCTTTGGTAGCCCTCACCAAGAAGGGAGCAAATCCCAAGTTGTTGTCTGAAGAGGTCTCCAGGGCCTTTTCTTCCTTTAAGTCCCATTTTGCTAGCGCTCCCATCCTACATCGTCCCGATGTCGATAAGCCATTTATAATGGAGGTGGATGCCTCTTCCGTTGGTGCAGGAGCAGTCCTCTTCCAAAAGGATGCTCAAGGTCGGAGGCATCCTTGCTTCTTCTTCTCCAATACCTTCACACCAGCGGAGAGGAATTATTCCATCGGGGACAGGGAGTTGCTAGCGATGAAGTTCGCTTTCTCAGACTAGAGACATCTCTTGGAGGGGGTCGTTTTCCCTTTTAAGTTTTCACAGACCACAAAAATTTGCTATATTTGCAAACAGCCCAGCGGCTAAATTCTCGCCAGGCCAGATGGTCCTTGTTCTTCTCCCGATTCCACTTCACCCTCCATTATCTCGCTGGGGAGAAGAACATTCGTGCTGATGCCCTTTCTCTCTCTGTTGTGTCATCTGAGGAGGAGGAAGGAGAGCCTCGGCTTTTTGTCCCTTCTGAAAGCCTGAGAACCGTGGCTCCGGTGTCGCTTGAGTCTGTGCCTCCGGGCAAGACTTTTGTGCCCATAAATTTGTGACCGGAGGTTCTCTCTTGGGCTCATTCCTCCAGGGTGGGTGGACACTTTGGGGCAAGAAGGACATCTGAGCTGCTGGCGAGGACATACTGGTGGCCGCATATGCTCCAAGATGTCAGAGATTATGTTCTGGCATGTGTCTCATGCGCCACAAATAAGTCTCCTCGACAATGGCCGGCTGGGTTACTCTATCCCTTGCCTGTGGCAGACAGGCCCTGGGAGATGGTCGGGATGGACTTTGTAGTGGGTTTGCCCAAGTCTCGCAGCTGTACCATCATTTGGGTTATTACCGATCATTTCTCGAAAATGGTGCATTTGGTGCCGCTTCTACGGTTACCTTCTGCACGGGCCTTGGCAGCGTTGTTCATAAGACACATCTTCCGCCTACACGGCATGCCAGACAAAATTGTCAGTGACCGGGGTCCCCAGTTTGCGTCTCGGTTTTGGAGAGAGCTTTGTCGTCTTCTCAGCATTGAGTTAAATCTCTCTTCCGCATATCATCCCCTGACGAATGGGTTGGTAGAGAGGGCCAATCAGACTCTGGTCACATATTTGCGACATATTGTTTCTGCCAGGCAGGATGACTGGGCATCTTTATTACCATGGGCAGAGTTCGCCCTTAACAACACTGTAGCAGACTCCACTGGTCAGACTCCTTTGCTCCTTAATTACGGCCAGCATCCGCGTGTTCCTGTGCCTATGCCCATGTCCTCTGCTGACTCCAGGGTGGCAGACTGGGCAGTGGAGGTACGGGACATTTGGGACCGCACTCAGGATGCCATTCGGGCCTCCAAGGAGAGAATGAGGTCCTCCGCCGATGCACATCGGCGCCCTGCCCCGACCTTTGCTCCTGGCGATTTAGTGTGGCTCTCCGCCCAAAACATCAGGCTGCGTGTAGAGTCCACTAAGTTTGCACCTCGCTACTTGGGTCACTTCAAGGTCCTCGAACAGGTTAATCCTGTGGTCTACCGTCTAGCCCTTCCTCCACGCCTTGGTATCACCGACACCTTTCATGTGTCCCTCCTTAAGCTTGTATACATGTCCCGGTTTTCTGAGTCATCTGCCGGGACATCAGGTTCGTCTACGGACGATTTCAAGGTGAACGCTATTTTGGGGTGCAAGGTGGTACGTGGCAAAAAATTTCTTTTGGTGGACTGGAAGGGTTATGGCCCTTAGGATAGGTCCTGGGAGCCTGCTGAGCCCATTCGGGATCTGCAGCTCATTGCTGCCTTCGAACGTAGGGAGGCCCAAGGAGAGGGGCCCTAGGAGGGGGGGTAATGTTAGGGGTCGAGTTCCTGCCTCTGCACAGGGGGAATCTCGGGCTGCGGTCTCCCATTCTTCTCCTGCCGCAGTGGAGCCTGCTCAGCGGAGACATCGATCCCAGCATCTCGCTCAGTCTGACTCTGTGCTGAGAGTTACTGCTGCATTTCCTGCTTCTGCCATTGAAATCAGTGCTGGGCAGCGGCGAGCAGACGCTTCTGGGTCTAAGTCCTGCTTTTCACGTTCTGAGCATGCCCAGAGTAAGCTCTCTCAGTGGAGATCGAGGGTCACATGATCAGATACTGCAGCTAAGGTCCTTGTAGGTGCTAGGACTAAATCCTGCTTTGCACTCTGAGCATGCCCGGGGCAAGATCTCTCAGTGGAGATCTGGGGTCACATGCTCAGGTACTGCGGCAACTCCATTGGTCCTTCTTTGGAAGGTCCTGAACATGCTGCAGCTATTTAAAGGGACACTGTCACCTGGATTTGGAGGGAACAATCTTCAGCCATGGAGGCGGGGTTTTTGGGTGTTTGATTCACCCTTTCCTTACCCGCTGGCTGCATGCTGGCTGCAATATTGAATTGAAGTTCATTCTCTGTCCTCCATAGTACATGCCTGCACAAGGCAAGATTGCACCTTGTGCAGGTATGTACTACAAAGGACAGAATGAATTCAATCCATTATTGCAGCCAGCATGCAGCCAGCGGGTAAGGAAAGGGTGAATCAAAAACCCCAAAACCCCGCCTCCATGGCTGAAGATTGTTCCCTCCAAATCCAGGTGACAGTGTCCCTTTAAGGCTCGCATGGCCGCACGGCCATGCGCTAGTATCAATTCTAATATGTGCTTTGCGCCAGTGTGGTTATGTATGTTTGTATTCAGGGTCCCGGCTGAAATAAGCTCCTAGAATGCTGGCACCTCCGGCGAGGAGATTGTGTGAACGTGATTCAGGGACCCGGCTGAAATAAGCCCCTAGAATACCGACACCTCCGGTGAGGAGATTGCGTGTGTGCATAACCACTGACTGCTATCAGTTCGGCAGAAAGCTTGTGCTCCTGTGAGGCTAACAGGGCGCAGTGCTTTCCTCTCGCGGTTACTCTGTGAGGTAACAGAGCTAGTCTATACCGCCAAACAGTGCCGCCATTCACTAGCAGCAGGTTCCTCCTGCACGGTGGATAACAAATTAAATCCTGCAAATTTTTTTAACGCTTTTTGGAGTGCTATACATAGGCATGTAAAATTTTGGGCACCTCTAGACAAAATTATTGTTATTGTGAACAGTTAAGCAAGTTACAGATGAACTGATCTTAGACCTAAAGTTAAAGATGACAATTCTTGTTTGAGGGATTTCATCCATTCATTCTTGGGAAATTCTTCCATTTCTGTGAGATTCCTGGGTTGTCTTGCATGCTCTGCTATTTTGAGGTCTATTCACAGATGCTCAATGATGTTCAGATGAGGAGACTGTGATGGCCATTGTAAAACTTTCATCTTGTGCCTTTTGAGGCAATCTATTGTGGATTTTGATGTGTGCTTTGGATCATTAATTATCCATTTGTAGAAGCCATCCTCTTTTCAACTTCAGCTTTTTTACAGATAGTGTTTTGTTTGCATCAAGAAATTGCTGACATTTCATTGAATCCGTTCTTCCCTCTACCCATGAAATGTTCCCTGTGCCTTTGGGTACAACACAACCTCAAAGCATGATTGATCCTCCTCCATGCTTAATGGTTGTTGAGATGTTATTTTCCTGAAATTCTGTGACCTTTCTTCTCCACACATACCTTTGATCATTGAGGCCAAAGAGTTCTATTTTAACATCATCGATCCGCAGGACTTGTTTCAGAAATGCATCAGGCTTGTTTAGATGTTCCTTTGCATACTTCTGATGCTGAATTTTATGGTGAGAACGCAGGATACATTTTCTTCTGATGACTAGTGTTGAGCATTCCGATACCGCAAGTATCGGGTATCGGCCGATACTTGCGGTATCGGAATTCCGATACCGAGATCCGATATTTTTGTGATATCGGGTATCGGTATCGGAAGTGTAAAATAAAGAATTAAAATAAAAAATATTGTTATATTCACCTCTCCGGCGGCCCCTGGACATCAGCGGGAGGATCCGGCGTCCGGCACGGCTTCTTTCTTCAAAATGCGCGCCTTCAGGACCTGTGGAATGACGTCCCGGCTTCTGATTGGTCGCGTGCCGCCCATGTGACCGCCACGCGACCAATCAGAAGCCGCGACGTCATTCCTCAGCTAAAGTCCTAGAATGAGCGCCTTCTAGGACCTGAGGAATGACGTCGCGGCTTCTGATTGGTCGCGTGGCGGTCACATGGGCGGCACGCGACCAATCAGAAGCCGGGACGTCATTCCACAGGTCCTGAAGGCGCGCATTTTGAAGAAAGAAGCCGTGCCGGACGCCGGATCCTCCCGCTGATGTCCAGGGGCCGCCGGAGAGGTGAATATAACAATATTTTTTATTTTAATTCTTTATTTTACACTTTAATATGGATCCCAGGGCCTGAAGGAGAGTTTCCTCTCCTTCAGACCCTGGGATCCATGAGGATACCTTCCGATACTTGATGTCCCATTGACTTGTATTGGTATCGGATATCGGTATCGGCGATATCCGATATTTTTCGGGTATCGGCCGATACTATCCGATACCGATACTTTCAAGTATCGGACGGTATCGCTCAACACTACTGATGACTGTTCCATTAACCCCTTCATGACCCAGCCTATTTTGACCTTAAAGACCTTGCCGTTTTTTGCAATTCTGACCAGTGTCCCTTCATGAGGTAATAACTCAGGAACGCTTCAATGGATCCTAGCGGTTCTGAGATTGTTTTTTCGTGACATATTGGGCTTCATGTTAGTGGTAAATTTAGGTCAATAAATTCTGTGTTTATTTGTGATAAAAACGGAAATTTGGCGAAAATTTTGAAAATTTCGCAATTTTCACATTTTGAATTTTTATTCTGTTAAACCAGAGAGTTATGTGACACAAAATAGTTAATAAATAACATTTCCCACACGTCTACTTTACATCAGCACAATTTTGGAAACAAAATTTTTTTTTGCTAGGAAGTTATAAGGGTTAAAATTTGACCAGCGATTTGTCATTTTTACAACGAAATTTACAAAACCATTTTTTTTAGGGACCACCTCACATTTGAAGTCAGTTTGAGGGGTCTATATGGCTGAAAATACCCAAAAGTGACACCATTCTAAAAACTGCACCCCTCAAGGTGCACAAAACCACATTCAAGAAGTTTATTAACCCTTCAGGTGCTTCACAGCAGCAGAAGCAACATGGAAGGAAAAAATGAACATTTAACTTTTTAGTCACAAAAATGATTTTTCAGCAACAATTTTTTTATTTTCCCAATGGTAAAAGGAGAAACTGAACCACGTACGTTGTTGTCCAATTTGTCCTGAGTACGCTGATACCTCATATGTGGGGGTAAACCACTGTTTGGGCGCACGGCAGGGCTTGGAAGGGAAGGAGCGCCATTTGACTTTTTGAATGAAAAATTGGCTGCACTCTTTAGCGGACACCATGTCACATTTGGAGAGCCCCCGTGTGCCTAAAAATTGGAGCTCCCCCACAAGTGACCCCATTTTGGAAACTAGACGCCCCAAGGAACTTATCTAGATGCATAGTGAGCCCTTTAAACCCCCAGGTGCTTCACAAATTGATCCGTAAAAATGAAAAAGTACTTTTTTTTCACAAAAAAATTCTTTTAGCCTCAATTTTTTCATTTTCACATGGACAACAGGATAAAATGGATCCTAAAATTTGTTTGGCAATTTCTCCTGAGTACACCGATACTTCACATGTGGGGGTAAACCACTGTTTGGGCACATGGTAAGGCTCGGAAGGGAAGGAGCGCCATTTGACTTTTTGAATGAAAAATTATCTCCATCGATAGCGGACACCATGTCGCGTTTGGACAGACCCTGTGTGCTTAAACATTGGAGCTCCCCCACAAGTGACCCCATTTTGGAAACTGGACCCCCCAAGGAACTTATCTAGATGCCTAGTGAGCACTTTAAACCCTCAGGTGCTTCACAAATTGATCCGTAAAAATGAAAAAGTACTTTTTTTTCACAAAAAATTTATTTTCGCCTCAATTTTTTCATTTTCACATAGGCAATAGGATAAAATGGATCCTAAAATTTGTTGAGCAATTTCTCCCGAGTACGCCGATACCTCATATGTGGGGGTAAACCACTGTTTGGGCACACGGCAGGGCTCGGAAGGAAAGGCGCGCCTTTTAACTTTTTGAATGGAAAATTAGCTCCAATTGTTAGCGGACACCATGTCGCATTTGGAGAGCCCCTGTGTGCCTATGCAATGGAGCTCCCCCACAAGTGACCCCATTTTGGAAACTAGACCCCCCAAGGAACTTATCTAGATGCATACTGAGCACTTTAAACCCCCAGGTGCTTCACAGAAGTTTATAATGCAGAGCCATGAAAATAAAAAATAATTTTTCTTTTCTCAAAAATGATTTTTTAGCCTGGAATTTCCTATTTTGCCAATGGTAATAGGAGAAATTGGACCACAAATGTTGTTGTCCAGTTTGTCCTGAGTATGCAGATACCCCATATGTGGGGGTAAACCACTGTTTGGGCGCACGGCAGGGCTCAGAAGGGAAGGCACGCCATTTGGCTTTTTAAATGGAAAATTATCTCCAATCATTAGCGGACACCATGTCGCGTTTGGAGAGCCCCTGTGTGCCTAAACATTGGAGATCCCCCACAAATTACCCCATTTTGGAAACTAGACCCCCAAAGGAACTAATCTAGATGTGTAGTGAGCACTTTGAACCCTCAAGTGCTTCACAGAAGTTTATAACGCAGAGCCATGAAAATAAAAAAAAAAAATTATTTTCTCAAAAATGAATTTTAGCCCGCAATTTTTTATTTTCCCAAGGGTAACAGGAGAAATTTGACCCCAAAAGTTGTTGTCCAGTTTCTCCTGAGTACGCTGATACCCCATATGTGGGGGTAAACCACTGTTTAGGCACATGCTGGGGCTCGGAAGTGAAGTAGTGACGTTTTGAAATGCAGACTTTGATGGAATGCTCTGCGGGCGTCACGTTGCGTTTGCAGAGCCCCTGATGTGGCTAAACAGTAGAAACCCCCCACAAGTGACCCCATTTTGGAAACTAGACCCCGAAAGGAACTTATCTAGATGTGAGGTGAGCACTTTGAACCCCCAAGTGCTTCACAGAAGTTCATAACACAGAGCAGTGAAAATAATAAATACGTTTTCTTTCCTCAAAAATAATTTTTTAGCCCAGAATTTTTTATTTTCCCAAGGGTTACAGGAGAAATTGGACCACAAAAGTTGTTGTCCAGTTTCTCCTGAGTACGCTGATACCCCATGTGTGGGGGTAAACCACTGTTTGGGCACACGTGGGGGCTCAGAAGGGAAGTAGTGACTTTTGAAATGCAGACTTTGATGGAATGGTCTGCGGGCGTCACATTGCGTTTGCAGAGCCCCTGGTGTGCCTAAACAGTAGAAACCCCCCACAAGTGACCCCATTTTGGAAACTAGACCCCCAAAGGAACTTATCTAGATGTGTGGTGAGCACTTTCAACCCCCAAGTGCTTTACAGAAGTTTATAACGCAGAGCCGTGAAAATAATAAATACGTTTTCTTTCCTCAAAAATAATTTTTTAGCCCAGAATTTTTTATTTTCCCAAGGGTTACAGGAGAAATTGGACCACAAAAGTTGTTGTCCAGTTTCTCCTGAGTACGCTGATACCCCATGTGTGGGGGTAAACCACTGTTTGGGCACACGTGGGGGCTCAGAAGGGAAGTAGTGACTTTTGAAATGCAGACTTTGATGGAATGGTCTGCGGGCGTCACATTGCGTTTGCAGAGCCCCTGGTGTGCCTAAACAGTAGAAACCCCCCACAAGTGACCCTATTTTGGAAACTAGACCCCCAAAGGAACTTATCTAGATGTGTGGTGAGCACTTTCAACCCCCAAGTGCTTTACAGAAGTTTATAACGCAGAGCCGTGAAAATAATAAATACGTTTTCTTTCCTCAAAAATAATTTTTTAGCCCAGAATTTTTTATTTTCCCAAGGGTTACAGGAGAAATTGGACCACAAAAGTTGTTGTCCAGTTTCTCCTGAGTACGCTGATGCCCCATGTGTGGGGGTAAACCACTGTTTGGGCACACGTGGGGGCTCAGAAGGGAAGTAGTGACTTTTGAAATGCAGACTTTGATGGAATGGTCTGCGGGCGTCACGTTGCGTTTGCAGAGCCCCTGGTGTGCCTAAACAGTAGAAACCCCCCACAAGTGACCCCATTTTGGAAACTAGACCCCCCAAGGAACTTATCTAGATATGTGGTGAGCACTTTGAACCCCCAAGTGCTTCACAGACGTTTACAACGCAGAGCCGTGAAAATAAAAAATCATTTTTCTTTCCTCAAAAATGATGTTTTAGCAAGCAATTTTTTATTTTCTCAAGGGTAACAGGAGAAATTGGACCCCAGTAATTGTTGCGCAGTTTGTCCTGAGTATGCTGGTACCCCATATGTGGGGGTAAACCACTGTTTGGGCACACGTCGGGGTTCGGAAGTGAGGGAGCACCATTTGAATTTTTGAATACAAGATTGGCTGGAATCAATGGTGGCGCCATGTTGCGTTTGGAGACCCCCTGAAGTGCCTAAACAGTGGAAACCCCTCAATTCTACCTCCAACACACCCCTAACCCTTATCCCAACTGTAGCCGTAACCCTAATCACAACCCTAACCCCAACACACCCCTAACCACAACCCTAACCCCAACACACCCCTAACCCTAACCACAACCCTAATTCCAACCCAACTCTAAGGCTATGTGCCAACGTTGCGGATTCGTATGAGATTTTTCAGCATCATTTTTGAAAAATCCGCGGGTAAAAGGCACTGCGTTTTACCTGTGGATTTACCGTGGATTTCCAGTGTTTTTTGTGCGGATTTCACCTGTGGATTCCTATTGAGGAACAGGTGTAAAACGCTGCGGAATCCGCACAAAGAATTGGCATGCTGCGGAAAATACAACGCAGCGTTCCCGCGCGGTATTTTCTGCACCATGGGCACAGCGGATTTGGTTTTTCATATGTTTACATGGTACTGTAAACCCGATGGAACACTGCTGCGGATCCGCAGCCAAATCCGCACCGTGTGCACATAGCCTAATTCTAAAGGTATGTGCACACGCTGCGGAAAACGCTGCGGATCCGCAGCAGTTTCCCATGAGTTTACAGTTCAATGTGAACCTATGGGAACCAAAAATCGCTGTACACATGCTGCGGAAAAACTGCACGGAAACGCAGCGGTTTACATTCCGCAGCATGTCACTTCTTTCTGCGGATTCCGCAGCGGTTTTAGAACTGCTCCAATAGAAAATCGCAGTTGTAAAACCGCAGTGAAATGCGCAGAAAAACCGCGGTAAATCCACGATAAATCGGCAGCGGTTTAGCACTGTGGATTTTTCAAATCCGCTGCGGAAAAATCCGCATAGGACCAGAATACGTGTGCACATACCGAAACCCTAACCCTAGCCCTAACCCTACCCCTAACCCTACCCCTACCCCTAACCCTAGCCCTAACCCTACCCCTACCCCTAACCCTACCCCTAACCCTAACCCTACCCCTAACCCTAACCCTACCCCTAACCCTAACCCTAGTTCTTACCCCAACCTTAGTGAAAAAAAAAAAAATTCTTTATTTTTTTTATTGTCCCTATCTATGGGGGTGACAAAGGGGGGGGTCATTTACTATTTTTTTTATTTTGATCACTGAGATAGGATATATCTCAGTGATCAAAATTCACTCTGGAACGAATCTGCCGGCCGGCAGATTCGGCGGGCGCACTGCACATGCGCCCGCCATTTTGGAAGATGGCGGCGCCCAGGAAAGAAGACGGACGGACCTCGGGCGGCCAGGTAAGTATAAGGGGGGGGAGATCAGGGCACGGGGGGGGCGTCGGAGCACGGGGGGGTGGATCGGATCATGGGGGGGGTGGATCGGAACACAGGAGGGAGGATTGGAGCACGGGGAAGGATTGGAGCACGGGGTGAGGGATCGCTGTGCGGGGGGGGGTGGATCGGAGCACGGGGGGGGGTCGCTGTGTGCGGGGGGGGGATCGGAGTGCGGGGGGGTTTGATTGCAGCACAGGGGGTGTGATTGGTGCACGGGGAAGCGGACAGGAGGACGGGGGAGCGGAGCACAGGACGGAGGGGAGCGGACCACAGATCGGGGGGCTGGGGGGGCGATCGGAGGGGTGGGGTGGGTGCACATAAGTGTTTCCAGCCATGGCCGATGATATTGCAGCATCGGCCATGGCTGGATTGTAATATTTCACCAGTTTTTTAGGTGAAATATTACAAATCGCTCTGATTGGCAGTTTCACTTTCAACAGCCAATCAGAGCGATCGTAGCCACGAGGGGGTGAAGCCACCCCCCCTGGGCTAAACTACCACTCCCCCTGTCCCTGCAGATCGGGTGAAATGGGAGTTAACCCTTTCACCCGGCCTGCAGGGACGCGATCTTTCCATGACGCATATGCTGCGTCATGGGTCGGAATGGCACCGACTTTCATGACGCAGCGTATGCGTCAAAGGTCGGGAAGGGGTTAAAGCCATATTTGTGCAGGTGTCTCTGAAGGGTAGAACAATGTAGCAAAACTCCAGAGTCTGCTAAATCTTTCTGAAGGTACTTTGCAGTCAAGCTGGGCTGTTCACTTGCCTCTCTAGCAATCCTACATGCCGCTCTCACTGAAATTTTGTTTGGTCTTCAAGACCTTATCTTGATCTTTACTGTTATTAACTGACATTTCTTAATTCAATTTTAAACTGAGGATAGGACAACTTGAAAATGCTTTCCTATCTTTTTATAGCCTCCTCCTGCTTTTTGAGCCTCCACCATTTTTAGTTTCAGAGTGCTAGGCTTCTGCTTAGAAGAACCCATGGCTGTTGTGTTTTGGCTCAAGGTTAGAGGAGACTGGGTTTTCATAAAGCTGGTAAATTTTTATCACCTGGACTTTGCTAATGATGATAATAAACAAGCCATAAAACCAAACAAATAAAGCCTCACTCTGTAGCGCCATAGCATGCAAATATGAAATATAAAAATTGAATTGCATTACTGCACTAGAAATATGAAAAATTGAGAATGCTAAGCTCATAAATTGCCCAATTCATGTGTACCTGGAAGCCATGTTAAGGAGATTCTCTTTTTCGGGACTTAACCTAATGCCAATCCTCTCTTAGACTAAAATCTTCATCTGTATGGGAACCTAATGTGAATCCTCTCTTAGCCTGAAATCTATATCTCTGTGGAGGCGTAGAGTCCGCTAAAGGGCGGAGTGCTCAGTAAGAATGCTAATGAATACATTCTCAATTTTTCATATTTCTAGTGCATTAATGCAATTACATTTTCATATTTCATATTTGCATGCTGTGGCGCTACAGAGTGCTGCTTTATTTGTTTAATAGTATATGAGTTGGTGACTCTAGGTAAGCACCTGTTCAGACCCAGTTTATGTTTGGATGTGACGGTCAGTTTTCTAAATTAATAAGCAACCATAACCTTAACAAGCTAATTAAGGTCTGACACCTTGGTGAAAGTAATGAGTACATAAATCTCCAAGGGTGTTAAAACATTTGCATCTGCCCATTTTCCTTTCTGTAATTTTTGAATGAAAAAAATGACAATGACAAAATTTTTGAATGCTCTTTTGGAGTGTTATATACCCCCAAAATGAAACAAAAAAACACGTATTACTCTATGGATGACAAATGAACAATTTTTGAATGCTTTTTTGGAGTGCTATATACCACCAAACTATAACACAAAGCACTTAATACTTTATGGATGACTAATTGAATTCAGAAAAAAATTGTGACTGTTTTTATTGAGTTTTATATACCACTGAAATGTAACACAAAGCACCTAATACTCTATGGACGACTAATTGAATTAAAAAAAAAACATTTTGAACACTTTTTTGGAGTGTTATATACCACCGTAATGTAATACATAGCACGTAATACTGTGTGGATGACAAGTTCAATCCAGAACAATTTTTTAACTCTTTTTTGGAGTGTTATATACCACCGAAATGTAACACCAAGTAAGTAATATGCTATGATGACTAATTGAATCCAGATACATTTTTTACATTTCTTTGAGTATTTTATACCATCGAATGTAACACAAAGCATATATGACTCTATGGATGAAAAAATAGTCAATTTTTTCACCCCCCAAAAAAACAATGTGGTCATGTGCAGTATTTTTTTTATTTAACAACGGACTGCAAAGTCCTCCTAGATTCTGCTACTCGCCTTGCTCCTGCAACTGTCCTTAGGCTAAATGCAAAATGTATGTCATACAAATAGCAAAGCACAAGATTTGCCCTTAGAAGGACTATTAGTATGATGGATCAGCATCAGAACCAGTATCAACACTAGAGAACTCTGATTAGATAAACTGTGCACACACATGCCTGAATAACTGCTCTCTCCTTGTAATCACAACTGTCTCTGAGCTGGCAATTCCCACATATGTATTAGCTGTGTAACAGGCACCAATTATGTGGGGTGGGGATTGGAGGTTCAAATCCGAGCATCACCCAATGCTCATCGAGTGCCGAGCACATCCAAACACCCAGATACTCGAGTGATATTCGGGTATCATCGAGCATGTTTGCTTACCTCTATTATCCAGTATTAATCTCTGCAGGACAAATGTTTAAAATTCTATTTTTACCATCGAGTCCAGCACCGATCCTCCGGCCTGAACCCCGTGCACTTTTGTTTGGAGACCTGCTAGGGACACAATCACTAGATTTAGAATCAGACTTTTATAAGGAAGATAAAGGTGACCAAAGACCTTTAAAACTGGCAAAAATCCTGGTCCTTATAGCTTCTCCCCTAACTGCTACAAACTTTTCAAAGAACAATTTACCCCAGATCTTTTACAATCCTTTAGTCCATCGCTCAGGGCAGATTATTTCCAACACATTCCCTCCTGGCACGTATAATAGTTATTCCTAAAAGATAACACACATTGCAATAATTACCGTCCTATATCATTAACCAATATTGATCTATAAATCTGCTCTAAAATGATAGCCATAAGACTTTAACCCCTTGCCGACCTTTGACGCAGCGTATGCGTCATGAAAACCCGTGCCAATCCGACCTGTGACGCAGCATATGCGTCATGGCCGGATTGGGCTCCTGCAGGCCAGGTGAAAGGGTTAACTCCAATTTCACCCGGCATGCAGGGACAGGGGGAGTGGTAGTTTAGCCCAGGGGGGGTGGCTTCAACCAACGTGGCTACGACCGCTCTGATTGGCTGTTGAAAGTGAAACTGCCAATCAGAGCGATTTGTAATATTTCACCTAAAAAACTGGTGAAATATTACAATCCAGCCATGGCCGATGCTGCAATATCATCGGCCATGGCTGGAAACACTTTTGTGCCCCCACCCCACCGATCGCCCCCCCAGCCCTCCGATCTGTGGTCCGCTCCCCTCCGTCCTGTGCTCCGCTCCCCCGTCCTCCTGTCCGCTCCCCCCGTGCTCCAATCCCACCCCCCGTGCTCCAATCCACCCCCCCTGCACACCGATCCACCCCCCCGCACACCGATTCACCCGCCCGCACACCGATCCACCCCCCCTTGCTCCGATCCACCTCCCCCCGTGCTCCGACGCCCCCCCGTGCCCTGATCTCCCCCCCTTATACTTACCTAGCCTCCCGGGGTCCGTCTTCTTTCCTGGGCGCCACCATGTTAAAAAATGGCGGGCGCATGCGCAGTGCGCCCGCCGAATCTGCCGGCCGGCAGTGATCAAAATAAAAAAAACTGTAAATGACCCCCCCCTTCCCTTTGTCCCCCATAGGTAGGGACAATAATAAAATAAAGAATTTTTTTTTTCCACTAAGGTTGGAGTTAGAAACAGGGTTAGGGTTAGGGTTAGGGGTAGGGGTAGGGGTAGGGTTAGGGGTAGGGTTAGGGTTAGGGTAGGGTTAGGGGTAGGGTTAGGGTTAGGGTAGGGTTAGGGGTAGGGTTAGAGGTGGGGGTAAGGTTAGGGTTTCGGTATGTGCACACGTATTCTGGTCATCTGTGGATTTTTCCGCAGCGGATTTGATAAATCCGCAGTGCTAAACCGCTGCGGATTTATGGCGGATTTACCGCGGTTTTTCTGTGCATTTCACTGCGGTTTTACAACTGCGGTTTTCTATTGAAGCAGTTGTAAAACCGCTGTGGGATCCGCAGAAAGAAGTGACATGCTGCAGAATGTAAACCGCTGCGTTTCCGTGCAGTTTTTCTGCAGCATGTGCACTGCGATTTTTGTTTCCCATAGGTTTACATTGAAATGTAAACTCATGGGAAACTGCTGCGGACCCGCAGCGTTTTCCGCAGCGTGTGCACATACCTTTAGAATTAGGCTATGTGCACACGGTGCGGATTTGGCTGCGGATCCGCAGCGGATTGGCCGCTGCGGATCCGCAGCAGTGTTCCATCAGGTTTACAGTACCATGTAAACATATGGAAAACCAAATCCGCTGTGCCCATGGTGCGGAAAATACCGCGCGGAAACGCTGCGTTGTATTTTCCGCAGCATGTCAATTCTTTGTGCGGATTCCGCAGCGTTTTACACCTGATCCTCAATAGGAATCCGCAGGTGAAATCCGCACAAAAAACACTGGAAATTGCGGTAAGTCCGCAGGTAAAACGTAGTGCCTTTTACCCGCGGATTTTTCAAAAATGGTGCGGAAAAATCTCACACGAATCTGCAACGTGGGCACATAGCCTTAGGGTTAGGTTTGGGTTGGAATTAGGGTTGTGGTTAGGGTTAGGGGTGTGTTGGGGTTAGGGTTACGGCTACAGTTTGGATAAGGGTTAGGGGTGTGTTGGCGTTAGAATTGAGGGGTTTCCACTGTTTAGGCACATCAGGGGGTCTCCAAACGCAACATGGCGCCACCATTGATTCCAGCCAATCTTTTATTCAAAAAGTCAAATGGTGCTCCCTCCCTTCCGAGCCCCGACGTGTGCCCAAACATTGGTTTACCCCCACATATGGGGTACCAGCATAGTCAGGACAAACTGCGCAACAATTACTGGGGTCCAATTTCACCTGTTACCCTTGAGAAAATAAAAAAATGCTTGCTAAAACATCATTTTTGAGGAAAGAAAAATGATTTTTTATTTTCACGGCTCTGCGTTGTAAACGTCTGTGAAGCACTTGGGGGTTCAAAGTGCTCACCACATATCTAGATAAGTTCCTTGGGGGGTCTAGTTTCCAAAATGGGGTCACTTGTGGGGGGTTTCTACTGTTTAGGCACACCAGGGGCTCTGCAAACGCAACGTGACGCCCGCAGACCATTCCATCAAAGTCTGCATTTCAAAAGTCACTACTTCCCTTCTGAGCCCCGACGTGTGACCAAACAGTGGTTTACCCCCACACATGGGGTATCAGCGTACTCAGGAGAAACTGTACAACAACTTTTGGGGTCAAATTTCTCCTGTAACCCTTGGGAAAATAAAAAATTCTGGGCTAAAAAAATATTTTTGAGGAAAGAAAATGTATTTATTATTTTCACGGCTCTGCATTATAAACTTCTGTGAAGCACTTGGGGGTTGAAAGTGCTCACCACATATCTAGATTAGTTCCTTTCGGGTCTAGTTTCCAAAATGGGGTCACTTGTGGGGGGTTTCTACTGTTTAGCCACATCAGGGGCTCTGCAAACGCAACGTGACGCCCGTAGAGCATTCCATCAAAGTCTGCATTTCAAAACTTCACTACTTCACTTCCGAGCCCCGGCATGTGCCCAAACAGTAGTTTACCCCCACATATGGGTATCACCGTACTCAGGAGAAACTGGACAACAAATATTGGGGTCAAATTTCTCCTGTTACCCTTGGGAAAATAAAAAATTGCGGGCTAAAAAATCATTTTTGAGAAAAGAAATTTTTATTTTTTATTTTCATGGCTCTGCGTTATAAACTTCTGTGAAGCACTTGAGGGTTCAAAGTGCTCACCACACATCTAGATTAGTTCCTTTGGGGGTCTAGTTTCCAAAATGGGGTCATTTGTGGGGGATCTCCAATGTTTAGGCACACAGGGGCTCTCCAAACGCGACATGGTGTCCGCTAATGATTGGAGCCTTCCCTTCCGAGCCCTGCCGTGCGCCCACACAGTGGTTTACCCCCACATATGGGGTATCTGCGTACTCAAGACAAACTGGACAACAACATTTATGGTCCAATTTCTCCTATTACCGTTGGCAAAATAGGAAATTCCAGGCTAAAAAATCATTTTTGAGGAAAGAAAAATTATTTTTTATTTTCATGACTCTGCGTTATAAACTTTTGTGAAGCACCTGGGGGTTTAAAGAGCTCAGTATGCATCTAGATAAGTTCCTTGGGGGGTCTAGTTTCCAAAATGTGGTCACTTGTGGGGGAGCTCCAATGTTTAGGCACACAGGGGCTCTCCAAACGCGACATGGTGTCCGCTAACAATTGGAGCTAATTTTCCATTCAAAAAGTCAAAAGGCGCGCCTTCCCTTCCGAGCCCTGCCGTGTGCCCAAACAGTGGTTTACCCCCACATATGAGGTATCGGCGTACTCGAGAGAAATTGCCAAACAAATTTTAGGATCCATTTTATCCTATTGCCCATGTGAAAATGAAAAAATTGAGGCGAAAAGAAATTTTTTGTGAAAAAAAAGTACTTTTTCATTTTTATGGATCAATTTGTGAAGCACCTGAGGGTTTAAAGTGCTCACTAGGCATCTAGATAAGTTCCTTGGGGGGTCCAGTTTCCAAAATGGGGTCACTTGTGGGGAGCTCCAATGTTTAGGCACACTGGGTCTCTCCAAACGCGACATGGTGTCCGCTAACGATGGAGATAATTTTTCATTCAAAAAGTCAAATGGCGCTCCTTCCCTTCCGAGCCTTACCATGTGCCCAAACAGTGGTTTAACCCCACATGTAAGGTATCAGTGTACTCAGGAGAAATTGCCCAACAAATTTTAGGATCCATTTTATCCTGTTACCCATGTGAAAATGAAAAAATTGAGGCTAAAAGAATTTTTTGGGGAAAAAAAGTACTTTTTCATTTTTACGGATCAATTTGTGAAGCACCTGGGGGTTAAAAGTGCTCACTATGCATCTAGATAAGTTCCTTGGGGCGTCTAGTTTCCAAAATGGGGTCACTTGTGGGGGAGCTCCAATTTTTAGGCACACGGGGGCTCTCCAAATGTGACATGGTGTCCGCTAAAGAGTGCAGCCAATTTTTCATTCAAAAAGTCAAATGGCACTCCTTCCCTTCCAAGCACTGCCGTGCGCCCAAACAGTGGTTTACCCCCACATATAAGGTATCAGCGTACTCAGGACAAATTGGACAACAACTTTCGTGGTTCAGTTTCTCCTTTTACCATTGGGAAAATAAAAAAAATTGTTGCTGAAAGATCATTTTTGTGACTAAAAAGTTAAATGTTCATTTTTTCCTTCCATGTTGCTTCTGCTGCTGTGAAGCACCTGAAGGGTTAATAAACTTCTTGAATGTGGTTTTGTGCACCTTGAGGGGTGCATTTTTTAGAATGGTGTCACTTTTGGGTATTTTCAGCCATATAGACCCCTCAATCTGACTTCAAATGTGAGGTGGTCCCTAAATAAAATGGTTTTGTAAATTTCGTTGTAAAAATGAGAAATCGCTGGTCAAATTTTAACCCTTATAACTTCCTTGCAAAAAAAAATTTTGTTTCCAAAATTGTGCTGATGTAAAGTATACATGTGGGAAATGTTATTTAACTATTTTGTGTCACATAACTCTCTGGTTTAACAGAATAAAAATTCAAAATGTGAAAAGTGCGAAATTTTTGAAATTTTCGCCAAATTTCCGTTTTTATCACAAATAAACACAGAATTTATTGACCTAAATTTACCACTATCATGAAGCCCAATATGTCACGAAAAAACAATCTCAGAACCGCTAGGATCCATTGAAGTGTTCCTGAGTTATTACCTCATAAAGGGACACTGGTCAGAATTGCAAAAAACGGCAAGGTCTTTAAGGTCAAAATAGGCTGGGTCATGAAGGGGTTAATCATTAATCCAAAACATCATACACAAAGACCAGGTGTGTTTTGTCTTGGGAAGGGAAGCAAGAGATAGCACTACCAAAAAAGTGTCAATTATTGACAGAGTGCGCTCACGTTGAGTCCCATCTTGCCTAGTATCTATAGGCTTAGAGAAAGCTTTTGACAAGGTAGGATGATGTAGTGACCTGGCCCAGGTAATGACTGTCCCTTTAAATACCCCTGGACCATGAGTAATCCTGTACACTACAGCCCACATTCTAGCTACCCCTTTTACTGTTATTAGACATGTGCTTTCATTTGGTCCATGTATTTTTCCAGGTATTTTTTTATTTGTTGTGTTCCAACATCATCTGCTGGTGAAATGTATACAATGTAAAGTTTTGACATGAGAGGTTTCAAGAGGAGGGTCTATTCTAGTTTCCACCCTGTCTAGACCAGGAGAGCTGGGAACACCCCAGTCTGGAACAAGCTGTCTCTGGGAGTAGAGCACATGTGGAGGCTCCCTGTCTCCAAGACCCTCTAGTAGGCCTGACAAGCTTAGAAATTACCCCAGGACTCCTAAGTCGGTGAAATACTCTTGCTATGTAAAATCTTCTGCATAAAGCTACAAAAGACTCTTAATCCCTCTATAACAACTTAAAAGCATTACATCTAAAGGAGCAGGTTCTTAATGCTCTGAAGCCTCAATTCCAGGTCAGAATCTAACTCTGTACTGTATTTGCTGTGATTTAACCCCGTGAGCTGTGAAGCATATTCTCCGTGTCATATTTTCCCATTCCGGCGAAAGTAAACGCAACTGTTATCCCCTAGACCAGTGTCGTGGACGCCGCAAGGGGGTGGATAGCAGTGAACGGAAAGCCCCCCCAATTACAAAGGCTTTACAATGGAATATCCTAAGAGCTACATTACAAGATATAAGATTGGGTGACAAAATGCTATTTAGTATCATGGCTCTTTACATCTATGGCTCAAAGTAGAGTTAATGGTGGTGTTTCAAGCCCATTTCCAATCTTTAACGGCACTTGTCAGTAGAGTTTAGCGACTTTTACATTTTAGGCTCGAGTCGGCTTTCGCGAAACCCGACTTTGTCAAAAGTCGGGTCGGGTAAAATCGGCCGATTATTGCGAAAAGTCGGGGGCCGACCGAAACACGAAACCCAATGCAAGTCAATGGGGAATCAAAGTCGGCAGTGAGTGGAGGACAAGAAACCACCTACAGTGTCCATTTTAATGCCAAAAACATCAATTCTTATTTCTTAAGCTCATCAATCTTAATTTACTTTATAATAATAGTTAGGCATTGAAAACAGGGGGTCATTTGGCTAAAGTTGTGGGGGGGGTAGGGCTGGCTCAAGATTTTCGTGGGCCCAGGAAACGCGAAATACGTCACGGCGGTGGAGCAGGGAGAGGTAAGTATTTCAACTTTGCAAGTGCTGTGATCCAGAGCAAGCAGGGGGTCCACTCATTGGCACTGGCACAGGGCCCCTCATAGTACGGTGGTGTGTTTGACGGCGGGTGGCGCCTCCCACTGGCAGAGACACTTTTGCGTACTATGAGGGGCCCTGTGCCAGTGACGTCGCCAACGAGTATGCCCCCCCACCTGATGAAGGAACCTGCACTTTCATCTGCACCTTCCTCTTTGTCCCTGTATAAGGTGGTATAGTATACGGGAAGGGGAACCTGACTTTTAGCAGGGTCAGATTCTGGCTGTGTAGAGTGCAAGGGGAATGTAGCGGTCTGGGTCAATGTACCAGCAGACTCATCTAGCAGTGGCTGGGCAATGGGCAGGATGAGGAGGAAACACAGATATTGGCCCAAATAATATAGTAGGCTAAATGCAGTTCAAAATTGGTAACAGGAGTAAACAGGCGGCATAGCTTTGTTCAGTGGAGGACAACTGTAATGAGTGGCGCAGACACAGTTAGTAGGCCCAAAATTAAAAAGTAGGCTAAAAGCAGTTCAAAATTGGTAACAGGACTAAACAGGCGGCATTGCTTTGTTCAGTGGAGGAAAACTGTAATGAGTGGTGCAGACACAGTTAGTAGGTCCAAAATAAAAAAGTTGGCTAAATACAGTTCAAAATTGGTAACAGGACTAAACAGGCGGCCTAACTTTGTTCAATGGAGGACAACTGTAATGAGTGTCGCAGACACCGTTAGTAGGCCCAAATACAAAAGTAGGCTAAAATCAGTTCAAAATTGGTAACAGGACTAAACAGGCGGCATAGCTAGGTACTGGGGTGGGCTCCTCTGCTGAGTAGCAGACAGTGGTAGTAGGCGCAAAGTATTAACTGGTCTAAATGGAGGCCAGGGCCCCTGTATATTTTAACTATCATCTATCATTGCAACAAATTTGTATTGGCAGTGCCATTGAAGAATTTAACAGCACAGAATACACAGTGGTGGAGCAGGGAGAGGTAAGTATTGCAAGTGGTAGAGCACTGTTCAAGCTGGGGGGAACACTCTCTCGTGGGCGGTGGTACTGGCACAGGGCCCCTCATATTACGACGGTGTGTCTGATGTTGGTTGTGCACCACCATCGTCAGAGACACTTCATTGTACTATGAGGGACCCTGTGCCAGTGCCGTCACCTAAGAGTGGGCGCACCCACCTGTCCAGGCAAACGTCACTCGCAAGGGTGCTTGCGCCAGGTGGTGACCACGCCCATGTGGGGGGAGTCAGCCCATTTAGGGAGGTATAAGAATGGCCTTTGGTGGACATTCAGCAGCTGCAAATGGCGGAATTGGAGAAGTCAGTAAGAGGAGGCCAAAAGCAAGACATTTTTCAGGCAAGCTACGTGTCAGCAGGAGAAGGTGGGGCAAAATAATTTGAAATCCATGATTGGTTCATTTTAATGAAGTTTAAATCATCAACATTCTGGGTAGCCAGATGTGTCCTTTTTTCGGTCAGTATTGAACCAGCAGCACTAAAGACTCTTTCTGATAGCACACTAGAAGCAGGGCAAGCGAGCTCCTGTAGTGCATATTCTGCCAATTCAGGCCAGGTGTCTATTTTAGATGCCCAGTAATCAAAGGGGAATGACTCGTGATGGAGAACATCGATAAGGGAGGAAAAGTAGTTCGTAACCATACTGGACAAATGCTGTCTCCTGTCACTTTGAATCGATGCAGCACTACCTGTTGTGTCAGCGGTCATTGCAAAATCACTCCACAACCTGGTCATAAAACCTCTCTGTCCAACGCCACTTCGGATTTGTGCACCTCTAACACCTCTGCCATGTTGCCCCCTACGGCTCGTGTGAGAACCATCACCGCCGCTGTGTGCTGGGAATGCCTGAACCAAACGGCCTACAAGAGTTGCTTGTTTGGTAGCCAATATTTGCTCAAGGTTCTCATGTGGCATGATATTGTGTAATTTTCCTTTATATCGTGGATCCAGGAGGCAGGCCAACCAGTAATCGTCATCGGTCATCATTTTGATAATGCGGGGGTCCCGTTTTAGGATACGCAAGGCATACTCAGCCATGTGGGCCAATGTTCCAGGTGTCAGTTGACTGCTTGTGCTGGGTTGAGGAGCACATTCTTGCAAATCAACATCACTTGTGTCCCGCAAAAACACTGTACCTGACCTTGCAACGCCACCAGTTTCTATTGTCCCCTGTGAAGCATCCTCCTCCCATAAATATTAATCCCCATCATCCTCCTCCTTCTCTTCATCCGCCACCTCGTCCAGGAGAGTTCTCTGAGCAGACAATGGCTGACTGTCATCAAGGCTTCCCTCCTCCTCGGCTGCAGACGCCAGCTCCTTAATGTGCGTCAAACTTTGCATCAGCAGACGCATTAGTGGGATGCTCATGCTTATGATGGCGTCGTCTGCACTTACCAGCCGTGTGCATTCCTCAAAACACTGAAGGAATTGACAGAGGTCTTGGAGCTTCGACCACTGCACACCAGACAACTCCATGTCTGCCATCCAACTTCCTGCCTGTGTATGTGTATCCTCCCACAAATTAATTACAGCATGCCTCTGTTCGCACTGCCTCTGAACCATGTGCAGTGTGGAGTTCCACCTTGTTGCAACATCAATTATTAGGCAGTGCTGGAGAAGATTCAGCGATCGCTGATTGTTCAGCATACGGCTGGAATGTACGGGCGACCAGCGGATGTGCGAGCAAAGTCTTCGCACCTTCAGGAGCAGGGCTGGTAACTCCGGATAATTTTTGAGGAAGCACTGCACCACCAGGTTCAAGGTGTGAGCCAGGCAAGGTATTTGTTTAAGTTCTGAAAGGGCTATGGCAGCCATAAAATTCCTTCCGTTATCACTGACTACCTTGCTTGCCTCAAGATGTACACTGCCCAGCCATGACTGAGTTTGTTGCTGCAAGTAATTGGCCAGTACTTCCGCGGTGTGTCTGTTGTCGCCCAAACACTTCATTTCTAACACAGCCTGCTGACGCTTATCACTAGCTGTTCGATAATGGTACACCTCGTGTGCAACACTGGCAGCTGCGGATGGAGTGGTCGTGCGACTGCGCTCTGTGGATGAGCTTTCGCTTCTGGAGGAGCCAGAACAGCCAACTGTTTCCTAGACCGTGGGCTAGGCAGAACTGTCCCACTATGGCTGTCCCCTGTGGACACTGCATCCACCACATTAACCCAGTGTGCCGTGATGGACACGTAACGTCCCTGGCCATGCCTACTGGTCCATGCTTCTGTTGTGAAGTGCACCTTTCTACTGACTGATTGCCTCAGTTCATGGACAATGCGGTCTTTGACATGCTGGTGGAGGGCTGGGATGGCTTTTCTCGCAAATAAGTGTTGACTGGGTAGGTCATAGCGTGGTACTGCGTAGGCCATCAGGGCTTTGAAAGCTTCGCTTTCAACCAACCGGTTGGGCATCATCTCTAACGAGATTAGTCTAGCAATGTGGGCATTCAAACCCTGTGTATGCAGATGAGAAGATGAGTACTTTTTTTCCCAACGAGAGTCTCTTGTAGGGTGAGCTGGACTGGAGAGCTGCATATGGTGGAACTAGCGGTGGTGGTGGTGGTGGACATGGTGGATTGAGAGAGAGTTGGTGATGGTATTCTCGATGTTGGCCTACATACAGTGTTTCCTACCAATAACCTTGTGATTCCCTGACTGCTTTGGCCTTGCGATGATACCTCCTCGCTTGCTGCTGGTGGTGTCCTAACCAGTGGGCTTACAGTGAGGGCAATTTAGCGTTGCTGACTACCTTCATTTTGAACAGGTGCACCAACGATACGGGATGTTTGGTAGTTAGTCCAGGCTTGCAAGTGCATGCTGGATAAATGCCTAAGCATGCACGTTGGATTTAAATTTTGAAAATTCTTAACTCTGCTAAAGGTCTTTGAGCATTTCTTACAGATAACTTTTGACTGATCATTCGGATCTTGGTTAAAAAATTGCCACACTGCACTCTTCCTACTATTATTATTATTATTATTTATTATTATAGCGCCATTTATTCCATGGCGCTTTACATGTGAGGAGGGGTATACATAATAAAACAAGTACAATAATCTTGAAAAATACAAGTCACAACTGGTACAGGAGGAGAGAGGACCCTGCCCGCGAGGGCTCACAATCTACAAGGGATGGGTGAGGATACAGTAGGTGAGGGTAGAGCTGGCCGTGCAGCGGCCTATATAAAATACTATAAAATACCTTTTCAAGCATTGCACACTGTGCTACTTTCACCGGATGGCCACGCTGTCCTAAAACTGGTTTTGTTTTTGACAAACATGTTTGGCCTGATACGGGCCTGCCAGATGACAGCTGTTGCGATGTAGATGGCTGCTGCGGATCATCCTCCTCCGCTTCTGAGCTACTGGCAGCGGCACCCTCTTACCCCAACGGCTGCCAATCTGGGTCAACATCTGGGTCATCTATCACCTCCTTTTCAATGTCATGTGCACCTTCCTCTGTGTCACCGTGTAAGGTGCTATTGCGTTCGGGATGGGACACCATAGTCTCATCAGGGTCAGATTCTGACTCAGTACACTGCAAGGGCAATGTAGTGATCTGAGCCAATGGAACAGCATTATAATCTAGCTGTGGCTGTGCATCAGTGCACTCCATGTCCGATTCATCTTGTAATGGGCAGTTAACAATTTTCCATTCTAACCCAGGCACAGTATGTGTAAAGAGCTCCATGGAGTAACCTGTAGTGTCGCCTGACGCATCCTTCACTTTTGGTTTGGGTGAAGGACACAGGGAAACGTCTTGTTCCTGACCGGGAGCATCCATTGACGACTCGCTGCTTTTATATTTGGAACTTTCTGAAGAGGAGGCGAAAGAGCTAGAGGCTGAGTCAGCAAGAAAAGCCAAAACTTTTTCCTGCTGCTCCGGCTTTAAACGTCGTTTTCCTACTCCCACATAAGGGAGCCTTCGAGGCCTTGTGTAGCCAGACGATGACGCTGGCTCAACACCTCCAGCCTTAGGTGCTATTGTGCTTTTGCCACTAACACCAGATGCACCACCACCACCAGTAACCAGCTCACAACCACCGCCCATGGCCTCTTCCACCTGACTTCCTCATTTTTTGGAAAATCTAACCAAAATAACAACCGTTATATGGTACTGTAAAACAAGGTAGAAGGTGTATACAAACGTGTTGAGATTTTAAATCTCCCATTTTTTGGGGGGAGACTGAACAAAAATTCAGGTCCTGTGCAAAAAACAACACAATGTAAGTGGCTGAAAGTGGCTGGCTGATATACGAGAAACTAACAGGACAGAAGTATATCCACTTTGTGAGAATTTGAATCTCCCCTTTTCTGGGGAGACTGAACAACAACTTAGGCCCAGTGTATATAACAACACAATGTAAGTGGCAGAAAGTGGCTGGCTGATATACCACAAACTAACAGGATTGCAGTATATCCACTTTGTGATAATTTGAATCTCACATTTTTGCGGGGGAGACTAAACCAAACCTCAGGCCCAGTGTATATAACAGCACAATGTAAGTGGCAGAAAGTGCCTGGAAGATAAATGAAAAAATTCAAGGACTGCAGTACAATTTCAATCTCCCTACAATGATCTCAGGACAAGTGTGGCAGCAATAAAAAGGACTGTTGCACACAAAAGTGTGGACAAATAAACAAGATAACTGTGCAGAAAGGAGCAACAGGATTTTTGCTTTTAAAAAAGCAGTTAGTTTGCACAGCGGCGTGCAAACAGCAATGCAGCTATCAGGGAGCCTTATAAGGTAGCCTAATAAGCTACAGAGCTGATGCACAAAAATATAGCATCCACTGTCCCTGCAAACAAATGGTGGTGTTGGACAGTGGAAATCGCTACAGCAAAAGCAGTTTCGGGGCTTAATCTTCCCTCCCTAACTATATCCCTTCTTCTGATGAAGCTGCGGCAACCTCTCTCTATGCTACAATCGGCAGAAGTAAGATGGCGGTCGGCGTGCACACCCCTGTATAGCCTCTGTGACGCCGCAGAAAGCAAGCCAATCACTGTCATGCCCTTCTCTAAGATGGTGGGGACCGAGACCTATGCCATCACGCTGCCCACACTCTGCGTCCTCCTTCATTGGCTGAAAAATGGCGCTGAAAGCATCATATGAAACGCGACTTTGGCGCAAAGATCGCCGACCTCATGGCCAATCCCACACTAGGATCGGGTCGGGTTTCATGAAACCCGACTTTGCCGAAAGTCGACGATTTTTGAATTTGTCCGATCCGTTTCACTCAACCCTACTTGTCAGGGCTGTCCCCTTTCCCCTCTTTTTTATGTTTTTGTGATGGAGGCATTGGCTAACACTAATAGGGCCAAAGCATTCATATGTGGGATTCGGATAGGCAGCAAAATTCTTAAGATGTCCATTTTTGCAGATGATCTCTTATTATAAGTTATAACCCCGAGAATCTCCTTCCTAGTGATTTTCTAGGAATTTAAATGCTTTTTATCACTTTCTAACTTCAAGGTGCATGTCTCCAAGTCAAAGATCCTTAACCTGAACATACCAGAGGCTGAGGCCATACACCTTAGCTTTCTATTCCCTCTGCAAGTGAAAAAGAGATCACATTAAATATTTAGGTATTCATATCCCAGCTGATACCTCTCAGATTTATTATCTTAATTTCCTACCCTTACTGAGAAATAAAGAGGAGGATCTGACAAAATGGTCTGTGCTCTCGTTCTCATGGTTTGGGCAGATAAACATATTGAAAATGGACGCCTTTCCCAGAATTATCTATCTGTTTCAGACCATCCCATATAACCTCCTTAGATAGTTTTTCCAGAAACTTAAATCTATATCCTCTAGATTTGCCTGGGGACTATCAAAACCCAGGCTCTCACACTTAATTTTAAGGTGGCATGGTGGTTCCAGACTTTGTGGCATACCATAAAACTTCAAAATTGAGCTGTATCTTGAGTATAGTCACTAACCCATTCAATAAAATTTGATCTGAAATAGAGGAAAACCTAAACCCAACCTCACTCACTACACTGATGTGGGGTGGGCAAACCCTCATATCCATAATGTCTCCCCTATCTTCTCTTTATCGCACCTTATTATCTATCTGGGATATATTGGCTTCCAAACATAAACTTTCATCAATTCCAGGCCCTCTGTCCCCTCTAGTACATTTCCTATTCAAATGAACGCAATAAGTTTAGAAATATAGCTTTACCAGATACTCCAATCTCCCAAATGAGGCATGTCATATTGCTAGATGGTTTACAACCCATTGAGAACCTTATTTCTCCAGGCTCCAACTGCGGTCAGGCCTGGTTGGAATGCCATTGTATTCATAGTCTTTTCTACTCAATCCCTTGCCATGAAAATTGGACAGGACCCTTAACTCAATTAGAAAAAAAGCATCCCGTTGTGTTTCTATGATATGCGGACTGCTGAAGAGGGTGGAGACTGTAAATTCCCCAGCTCCATTCCAATCTGTTGGGGAACAAGATCTTAGTAAATCTTTCTCCACATGTGAGTGGAATAGGCCTTTTGTTCTTAGTCATAAGCTGTCCACCTCATGTCATATCCAGTAAAAATAAATTACAAGATCACATCCAAGTGGTACCAGACTCCAGTCCGTATCCATCGTATGTTTCCTAATTCCTCGAATAAGTGTTGGAGATGTGACTCTGCCATTGGCAATATGACCCACATTTGGTGGTCTTGCCTTCAAATCTCCAGACATTGGGCAGGAACATTTGATCTTTTTAATAAGCTTTTTGGGACCAATCGTAAAAACACCCCAGAAGCAGCTTTACTTTTGATTTTGCCTCTGTCTATTCTGACTATCAAGAAAGGGCTCTTTAGAATTTTTTTGGTGACGGTGAGGTAGATTATCCCCAGACATTGGAGATCAATCACCATTCCATCCAATCTTGAATGAGTTGAATCTGCGGATAACTTGATTCACATGAAAGATCTTATAACCTCTGACAATTGATTACGGGTAGATTCACATGAATATTTGACAGCTTGGATACTTTTGACCTCTTTCGGAGATTTTCATAAATTTAAAACGTGGACAACCTCTCGATTTTAGGGACAGAGAAGAGTAGTAAAGAAAAACTTGAACAGCTAGTTGGCCAGGCGAAGTACATGGAAAACCCTTCCACTTCCCTCTTGTGTCTCCCTATGTATTCGCATCCCCTTTTCTCCTAATGTACATTGTCTTTTGTGACCTGAGATTTTCTCTAGACAAACTGTTATTGTTAAAAAGTCAACCTTTATTAACTGAGTATATGATGTTAAATATGCTCAAATTGATAGCTACATATGACATATATTGTGAGTTGGTCAGCAGTTCTTTTTGTATCTCAGTTGCTATATCTAATTTGCAATAAAACTTATTGAATCATAAAGAAATATAATTTAAAGAATTACTTTTAGCCCCAAACACATTTAAGTACAAATAAATCCTGAAGGTGTCCATTTGCTTTAAGTTACTGGCTTTATGTTTAATGCTCATTTAAACATTTTGGTTACATCAACTCCCTAAGAACAGTCAGAACTGAAGTCCGGAAAATGTGGGTGTTAAATATTCAATATGTTTAGACCGAAACAGATGGCTCACTTTAAGATAACAGGAAACAGACTGCTGACTCCAAAATTCAGACATTTAAAGCTGGCTCGCCATTTTTCATAATTACAAGCTGGCCATTACTTAGTGGCTCTTATGTCATATCTGTTCAAAAAGTAGATTACCTTTCTTTAGGGGTGAGCAAGTGTGTCGCGCCAGAAGCTTTTAACAATGAATTATTGTGTTCTGATACTATGTTAAGGTTACTTATCTCATAGAAGAAACAGACTCACCAACTATGAGTTTGATGAGAAAGAAGGTACTTCTGTTTTATGAAACAGTGAATAGAATTCCATGAAGTATCTTCTATACTGTGCATCAGTGATTCTGTTGGCAAGAACAAAAAAGATCAGATCAGAGAGTTGGTTTTCTAATCTTTTAGTCTGTCAATCATACATTTTATTCTTTGTTCGAGTTACACAGTTAGTACGATTGAAATAAGACACATGCCCATCAAGTTCATCCAAGGGAAGGGAAAGGATAAAGAGTAGGGGTATAAGTACATTCATAATCCAGATCCTGTCTTCCCTAAAATGCAAGTTTTTCCCTCCTGATCCCAGGTTGATCGACTGGATCATAATTCAGAACAAGAATTTTACAAAATGTGCATAAGGTCCTCTCTCCTCCTGTACCAGTCGTGACGTGTATCGTTTAAGATTACTGTACTTGTTTTTATTATGAATACCCCTTCCTCACATGTAAAGCGCGTTGGAATAAATGTCACTATAATAAACAAATAACAATAATAATAAGCCTTTATATTTTCATGAAAAAAACAAACACCTTTTTGAAACTATCAATGTTTCCTTGACCTCCCCTGACGAAGGCACGCCGCCGAAACGCACGTAGAGGCAGTGGCACCATCTCCTGAATTTTGGTAAGGCTTTACTCTTTATTGTAATCTTTGTAGTTTGCGCAGTGCTTAATATGTTGCTGTCATATGTCATATGTACTTTTAGTTGGTGGTAACTTCGGTACGCCATTATGGCTTGATGGGCTTGCCGATAACAAGATGCACTGGCAGTATTGTTTCCAGTTCCACCCAGTATTACTATAGTGATGGCAATATATTATGTGATGTATGCATTATGATTCTTTTCAGCCATATTACTTGTTTGGGAGTGGTGCCACTTACATCTGTTTGGCTCATGTACCAAGCACTTTTGTGGCTACCAGTTTTAGATTTTGTATGTTTGGTAAGATAAAACTCTTTTATTCCAATAAAGATTGTTACAACGTTTGTTCTATATATGCATTCCTTTATATGATTTCATGTATGTAGCGTAGAACGTGTGCTCACTATTAGCTACTATGGACGCTGTATTTTCTTTCTAAAAATTGCCTTTTCACATCTTTTTTGCAACTTTAGTGCGTCCTCTTAGTTGGGGGTAATTGTTTGATTTTCAATGTTTCCTGCTGTAACCTATTCCGGCTGTTCCACAAATTAATAGTTTGTGTTAAAGAAATCTTGTTTCCTCTGCAGAATTAAACTTTTTTCTCCAGATGGAGGAAGTGTCATCTTGTCTTTTGAGTGGGTTTTACTGCTTTTGACCATATTTTTGTATGGGCAATTTGTGCATTTGTGTAAGTTAATTGTGTATGTCTTTCTTATTATTCTCTTCTTAAGATTAAATAAATTTAATTATTGAAATGTTTTCTCTCAACTAATATTCTCAATTTCCCTGATCAGCTTTATGGCTCTTTTTTTACACTTTTACTAACTGCAGGGCATCCTTTCTATGAACGGGTGCTCAGAACTGAACGGCATATTCTACATTATGTTGCACTTATGCTTTGCGAAACAATAGTATTACATGCATTTTTAATGCATGGCATAATTTTGTTGGACTTGTTGAAACAAGAGATGGCAAACTCAAAGAGTAAAGCTTGGTATCCGTACTGAACACCTACTGTTTGGGCTCGGAAACAGAAAACGGACTTCACCAGGAAGTCCTGTGTTACTGTTCAGGTTCGGCCCCCCGAACACCGGGTGTTTCTTGCGCTGTCATGTGCACAACAGCATGGCAAACACTGTCTCTGATAGGCGGTAAGTTTATTACCGCCAGTCATACAGCTGCAGTTCCCACTCTGTCAAATGACAGGGTGAGACAGCAGCTGTGATCGGAAGAAAATAGTTTACTTCCAGTCACTGGTGTCGGCTGATGGGAATACTGCTCCCATCTGCCTGTGACTGCTGACACTAATAACAGCGAGAGCAGATGGCTGATGGGAGTATTTATAAGCCAGCACTGGCATTCTAAATTAATAAATAGAAAAAAAAGGTGTGGATTCCCCTGTATTTTTGATAACGAGTCAGGCAAAACTGACAGCCTATTCATTATTAAACCTTGGGCCTGATGTCACAATACAATACAAAGGTGACATCAACCCCACAAATATGAACCTCACTTGCCACCGCCACAAGACAAGTTGGAAGTACTGGACAAAGCAGCAGGATTGGCGCATCTAATAGATGCGCCTTTTCTGGGTGGCTGAGGGCTTCTATTTTTAGTTTGGGAGGGCAATATCCATGGCTCCTTACCAACCTGGGAATACCAGCCCCAGCTGTCTGCTTTAGCTTGGCTGGTTGTCAAAAATGGGGGGGACCCCACATCATTATTTATAATTATTTATTTATTTATTTTTGGTAGAATTCTCCTCCTCAGGAAGGAGAGATGCAAGGTTTTCCATGTAGCATGGGTCTAGCAGAACCCTTTTTTTTTAGCCAAGATGAATATAATGCAAGGGTCACGGGAAAGGTAGCAGTACATAAAGTCAGCCATATGTGCCAATCTCCCTAAAGCCAACATTTCCCTATCTCCACCATGATAATGACTCTACATCTGCTCCTCCTCCTCTTTCTCTTCCTTCTTTTTCCCCTCCACAGCCATTTCATGTAGGAGAGACGAGAAGAAGCTTGTGTGGGTGCTAGCCTCTGTTGCGCTAGCAAACAGCTCCTGTTTCTACTCCCCCTTCTCAGCCTCAACCTCCTGATAGCTACCCAAACTGCACTGATCAGATAAGATGAGGCTGGGTAGTATCTCACTGTTGCATGTCTTCCTCCATCTCCACCTGGTTTGCATGTAAAGCTTCATATTTAATTGTGAGCATTGACTGTTTAAGTAGGCACAGAAGTGTTATCGTTGCGATGATTATGGCATCATCGCCATTCAGCATTTTTGAGGAGTCCTCAAAGTCTATGAGATACACACAAATGTCAGACATCCATGCCCACTCTTTAATTGTTATGTGCGAAGGCTGACCAGAATACCGATGGGCTTCTTGGAGCTGGTATTAAACAAATGGCCTCTGCTGCTCACAAAGCCTTGCCAGCATGTGCAGTGTGGAGTTCCAGAGTGTGGTCATGTCGCACACCAGTCGGTGAGCTGTCACTTGCGTGTGCTGCTGCAGCACTGCAAGAGTGGCGGCAGCGGTAGCAGACCTGCGGAAATGGGCACTGACACTTTGTATCTTGACCAGAAGCTCTAGAAAATCTGAGTAGGCTTTCAGAAACTGCTGAACTACCACGTTGAGCAAGTGGGCCAAGCATAGTACGTATGTGAGCTTGCCAAGCTTCACAGCCATCACCAAGTTATGGCCATTACCACACATGGCTGCACTCAAAATTTACTGTGCTAAAGCAAGGAAATGTGCGATACATGAAATGTGAATAGCATAATGGCTTATGAAATTTATGAAAAAAAACATGAGATTCTTAGCACAAGTTTTGGCCAAAAGTTGTGAGCCCATCCAGCAAACATCCAAACACAGTTGGTTCTGAGCTTCCTATAAAAGCAGGCTTTACCATGTTATTAGCCATAGGTAAGTGTTCACACTAGGCAGTCAGCTCAGGTACCCATCCGTTCTGAGATTACCTTGACGTTTGGTGGATGGGCTCACAACTTTTGGCCAAATCTTGTGCTAAGAATCTCATGTGTTTTTTCATAAATTTCACAAGCCATTATGCTATTCACATTTCATGTATCACACATTTCCTTGCTTTAGCACAGTAAATTTTGAGTGCAGCCATTGATCTATTTGCTATATGACTTTTTTGGTTATGCACCAGTTCAGACTAGATTGCTGTTCAGTCAGTTTTCCTATATTTACTATGTACTATTTTTCTGACTTGAACGCCCTGCCCTTAACCATGCTGTGATTTTAATTACATCCAAACACAGTTGGTTCTGAGCTTCCTATAAAAGCAGGTTTTACCACGTTATTAGCCATAGGTAAGTGTTCACACTAGGCAGTCAGCTCAGGTACCTATCCGTTCTGAGATTACCTTGACGTTTGGTGGATGGGCTCACATTTCCCACGTGCTATGGATATTTTATCTGTTGGGGGTCCATGAGTGGGGTGTTGTCTTGTTTTTACTTATGTTTTATGTTTTTTGGTGTGTTTATGTACCCAATAAAGTTTGATATATTGCTGTTTTTGGTGTTGTATGCGGGCTTTACGGTAGTGCTTTGTTTCTTCTTTTTTTTGGCTTATGTTGTTTTATGCTACCGGTCCTTTTGCACCTCCCCTTTGTATATGCAGATTATAGCTGTGCGCCTTGTCCCATTTTTTGCACCAGTTCAGACTAGATTGCTGTTCAGTCAGTTTTCCTATATTTACCATTACCACACATGATCATGCCTGGTTGTAGGTTCAGTTTCAATAACTGCCGCGGTGTGTGATTTTTCTCCTAGACAATTTAGCTCCAACAGAGCCTATTGTTGCTTTGCTGAGGAAGTGCTGCAGAGCTTCCAGCCGATGTGGATGACATGCTCTGAGATAGCACATTGGAGATTGAGGATGAGGAGGAGCAGGAGGTGGTGCAGGAATTGGTATAGCAGGCTGAGGAAACCCTGATAGAAGTAGGGCCAGCAGTCTTCGACATCTGTAGCACATGTGCTGTGACAGGATGAGATTTGACCTTGGCCTCCACATTGTTCACTCATTGTACCATCAGGGAAATGTAGATTACCTGGCCACCATCATTTGTCCACATGTTGGTCATTAAGTGGACAATCCCTGTAAGTGTGTTGATAAAGGCATGAGTGATGTTCCTGGACACGTGCTGGTACAAGGCGGAAATGCCACACCAGGATAAATTGAGGTGGATGGGGAACCAGTACCGAGGGATGGGTGCAGCCATCATTTGGGGAAAGTCCTCTATGTCTACAGGTCTAAATGGCAACATTTCATTGGCAAGCAGCCTGGAAATATGCCCATTTAGCATTTGGGCCTGTGGGTGGGTGGCTGGAAACTTCCTTTTTCATTCCATGGCCTGGGGTAGGGATAGCTGAACAATGTGCTGGGACAAGGATTTGGATGTGACTGATGATGGTACCTCAGAATGTACTGAGATCTCTGCAAGCCAAGTTTCCTTGACTAATTGAAACTATTTTAATTTAAAAAAATGGACACCTGTAGCAGGCCAAGTGTTTTTTAAAAATTTCCAACCACCGTAAATTTACACAAAGCACATTAAACTGTATGGATGACAATAGTCAATTTTTGGAACAAAAAAGTGTGGTCATCTGTAGCAGGCCAAGCGGTTATTAAAAATAAAAAAAAAATGTAATTTCACATAAAGCACATTAAACCATATGGATGACAATACAAAATTGTGGTCACCTGCAGCAGCTTTAAATTTGGCAATGGACTGCAAAGCCCTAAGCCCTGCCTAGAGGCTGTGTTAACCCACTCACCATGCTACAGCTGTCCCTAGGATAAATGCAAAATGTATTGCATAGAAACATAAAAGCACAAGGTTAACCCTAAGAAAGTTCTCACGCAGAGAGCTGTGGCATCAGTGAGGTGACAGGGGGTCATCGGCTATGAATTCTGGTGACCTTTCTCATATCTGCACTGCACGCTGCAGGAGAGTAATCACGCTTTGTTTCAGTGTGTTCCGGCTGGCTTGCAGAGTAGTCGCATCATGCCACTGCTCAACAAACTACCCAGATGTACTAGAGCTGGAGTTCTCCGTGAGACAGTATCACATAGGGATTCTCGGCGGACAGGTGAGGAATATGGTTGTTTATTGATTTTTATTTTACAGTAAAAAATGGGAAAAAGAGGAACGGGAGTATTTATTTAAAATACAGTATTTTGTGTGTTTCTTTCAAATAAAGGAATTTATTCAGACTGTGTATTTTTTTTTACAATATGAAAAACCGGAGGATAACGGAGTAATTTGGTTAAAAAAGAGTATTTATTTTTAACATATCACAATAACACTGAATACAAACACACAAATAAATAGTAGAAAAGGATGATACATAGGATCACTCACTGGTGCCACGTGCTCCATAATAAAGAAACAGTAAAAGTGGGAAGCGTTCACTCATTAAGGTGCAAACATGATATGACCAAGTGGTCTTCTAGTAAATGTATGTATAGCGCAACGCTTACCAGCAATGATAAGTAGGGTAAATGGCACCAAGATGGATCCAGCAGATTGTTTTCATTTTACAGTAATAAATGGGAAAAAGAGATATGGGAGTATTTATTTAAAATACAGTATTTTGTGTGTTTCTTTCAAATATAGGAATTTATTCAGGCTGTGTATTTTTTTTTACAATATGTCTATGGAGTTAGTAATAGGGTCTTATTATAGACACCTCTACATTACTAACCCCTGGGCCGGATGTCAGCGGCCATAAAACCAATGACATCAACCCCCAATCCTATTACCCCATTTGCTACCACACCAGGGCAAGTGGGAAGAGAGAGGCTAAGCAATAGATTTGACACATCTTATGGATGCGCCATTTCTGGGGCAGCTGAGGGTTGATGTTTTTAGTCTGGGAGGGATATTGGCCCTTCCTAGCCTATTAATATCAACCTGCAGCTGTCTGTTTAGCCGTTGCTTGTTGTTAATTATAAGTGGGACCCCATGTCATTTATTTGGGGGTCATCCATTTTAATAACCAGTAAAGGCTAAGTAGACAGCTGTGTGCTGATATTAAAAGCCTAGGACTAGGAAGCCACATATTTATTACCCCCTTCTCAGGCTATAAACATCAGACACCAGCTGATGGTTTTTCCTCAGCTGATTATTAAAAATGAAGGGGGACCCTACGGCATTTAATTAAATTTGATACATATCTCTCCCATTGTATTTTGACGGTCCATGTTGTGAATTTACTATACTCGGCTGATGAAATGTTGGGTTTCCTATGAAATGAGTGCGTTAAAATTCCACAGCACACTCATCGTCAAAGTTTGCAATTCCGCAATTGTTTTTTTTTTACCATGTTCACTAAATCCTAAAATTGATCTGCCACTTTGTGAGAAAGAGAGTCACAGTTAAAAGTCTGGATTTTGGGGAAGTTTCTTTTGCATTTTATTAAACAATCACTCCCCCACATTATAAAAATGATTGCAAAAAAATTAAAAACCTCATTACAGTCATTTATGATCAGCAAACCCGCTGTTTCTGACTGATGCTGATTTCACTTTAGCATTTTCTTGTCTTTGCTTGTTAGTGCATTAAGAATGAAGAAAAAAATGTGTAAGAGTAATTCAAATGCAGCAGGACAGATGAATTTACATGATATCATTGATCAATGACACTGATACTGACACAGCTGTTGGCACCTTACCTATCTTTCTCTCCACGTAACAATTAACTATCTTTATTATTCACGGACTGCTACTGCACCCTCTTTAGTGCTGCAGTTGTACAACACATTACTGTTTGGAGTATTTATCCAATAATTTAGAGCTTTCTCTTCTTTTCTCCATTGCTGAGTTGTAAACTCGGATGTTTTCTCACTGTCCTAAAATGCCCTAAAATGGCTGATGCATTCCCTGCCTTGTCTTTTATACAGGCTATGAAAGTCCCTCTTTATTGGTTGGCTGAGTTATACCAAGTGATGTGAAAGCTGCAAAGCATTATAGGAAAGCTTGCGTAGTCATGCGTAAGGTCATGTCTACCATTTGTGGCTGATGCAATCTTCTACAATCTGTAAAATGGTGGCAGGGAAAATTGTACAATTTTGCTGGGACATGTGAAATTCATAAAATGCAACATAAAGTCAATTTGTATAAAATCGATTTGCTCATCTCTAGTCTATAAGTAAATGTAACTCTTGCTCTGGTTGACCTGTCCCATACATTTCATTTAAAGAATGACGTTACTCTATATTTGCCCAAGAGTAGCTGGTGTAATATTGATGTCTACATGGTCTACATGGTGAACGTGAAGAGGATGCACAGGATCCCCTTTGAAGAGAAAGTCAATTTGTGGAAGCATTAGATGTGGAGAGCAATAGATACCCTTAATCTAAGGGTACCGTCACACTGAAACGACACTGCAGCGATACGACAACGATGTCGATCGCTGCAGCGTTGCTGTGTGGTCGCTGGAGAGCTGTCACACAGACAGCTCTCCAGCGACCAACGATCCCGAGGTCCCCTGGTAACCAGGGTAAACATCGGGTTACTAAGCGCAGGGCCGCGCTTAGTAACCCGATGTTTACCCTGGTTACCGTCGTAAAAGTAAAAAAAAAAAAACAGTACATACTTACCTACCGCTGTCTGTCCCCGGCGCTGTGCTTCCTGCACTGACTGTGAGCACAGCGGCCGGAAAGCAGAGCGGTGACGTCACCGCTGTGCTTTACGGCTGGCCGACACTGACACAGGATGCAGGAGGAGTGCAGAGAAGCTGAGCGCCGGGGACAGACAGCAGAAGGTAAGTATGTACTGTTTGTTTTTTTTACGTTTATGCTGGTAACCAGGGTAAACATCGGGTTACTATGCGCGGCCCTGTGCTTAGTAACCCGATGTTTACCCTGGTTACCAGTGAAGACATCGCTGAATCAGTGGGAGATCCAGCGACGAAAGAAAGTTTCAAATGATCTGCTACGACGTACAATTCTCAGCGGGGTCCCTGAGCGTGTCAGACACAGCGAGATCGTAAGGATATCGCTGGAACGTCACGGATCGTGCCGTCGTAGCGATCAAAATGCCACTGTGTGACGGTACCCTAAGTTTTAGTCAACGAGAGCGGACCCCACAAACACTTCATTGTGTCACGTGAAACAAGATGGAATGGAGTAACTTTGGCAGGCAAAGTGTTATAGAGTGTGCCAGTATAACAAAAGCAGGCAATGATTCTTTGGAATACTTAATATTCTACATCATCAATGTGATCAAAAAATCAGAGGATCAAAAGAAAATAGGTTAATTAAAAAATAAATATCTAGAAATAAATATAATTTTTTAAAAAGAAGAAAAAAAAATTATCATTTTGCAAGATTGCATGTCAAGGGCACAGAAATGCAAAAACTGCTGTTTAAAAGACTGGAATGACTGGTTTTTTTCAAAACCACACAAATAAAATTAATAGAAATGAATGGTGTTAATGCTGCAAGCTCTCGTACAGGTATGTCCTTGGAAAAGAATATTACCACTTCCAAAAAGCTACTTTTACCTTTTACCCTTTTTCTAGATATCCCCCCATTAGGCAGAACTTTTCACATAGGATTTAAATAACCTTCCCTCCCCTCTTCAGACAGACATACCCAATTTAACTGGAATTATTTCTAAAAGACTTTCGGCAACTATGATACTAACCTTACTGATCTCAATTGATCCATTTCTGATGCTTCCTGGTATTCCACCAGTCTCTGTACTTCCCACAGTTAATCCTGTTCTGTTCAGCTATGTGATTGCTGCAGCCAATCACTGCTTGGCTGCAGTGGTCATGTGGCTGAACACGACATGAAGCCTTTGCAGTTCTTTAATTACAGCTCATTGTGTGCCCCGCTCTAGCTATGTGATTGCTGAAGCCAACCAAGTATTGGCTAATCAATGACTAGTGTAAGGCAGTGACCTGTGCCACAGGTATGGGTCTCTGTTTGTTCTCCCCAGAATGCGCATGGAGGATTAGTGAAGTCATGAGGGGGGAACTGCAGTAGCAGGTGTAGTTATGATTGCAATAGTGAAGAAGTGACCGATGTCACAGGTGTCACTGTGTGTTCTCCCCAGGTTGTGTATGGAGGCGTATGAAGTCTATAGGTGTGCATGGCAGTCACGGGCATAGCAGTGACTGCAATGCAGTTCAGAAATAGTAAACATAAGTGTAGTCTTGGACATGCTATTGTCCAAGACAGATATAGGGAAAACTGGCTCTGGAATGTGTGTTTTGAAACTGACTGCAGTATGTTAGTGCTGCAGTCTGTTTAATTTCCGGTCCAGGTTTTCCATGTGATTTAAGCCACAGGTTTGTTTGTTAAAAGCCCTGTAGTAGAGGGTATGGGTGTGTTAGAGCCAGAAGCGCCTTCAGTCGCACTACACATGCGCTTCACGCAGACAGGACTTCTTGAGACATCCAGGCTACCTTATCATTTTGGAATCTATAGAGACAGGATATACGTTTCTCCCTGAACCAGTATATTTGTTCTGATGAACGTCCAGATGTGGACCGAAAACGTTCAACTTGCCTTTATGGATGCACATCAATAAATCTTTTTTCTGCATGCTCAGTCAGAGTGCCAAGTTTTTCTCTTATTTGTGTTAGGGCCAGAGTCAGTTTGGTGTGGATGTCATGTGCCCGAAGGAGGACTGGCATGTGTAATGACTGCAGACAGGAGGATGTCAAGGACTGTGTACGGCTGTGAATTAAGAGACTGTGATACAGCGGTGAAGGATACCCATGGGAACTAGTCAGAGTGTCATGATCCAGTTCTGAGATTATGTTCAGCTCTCTTGTCTCTGGACTGGTCATGTGGGAGTTATTCCTTTCTGCCTCACCCTGGAGCTGGCTGAGCTATTTAAGTCCTCTGCAGCCTGTGGGCCAGTGTCAGCTATAGTTCATCCTGCACTGTTTGAGCTCCTGACCTGGATCCCTGTTCTAGTGTTCCTCTTTGCCTGCACTCATATATTACTTGTTCTGACTTTTGGCCTGTACCCCGACTCCGTTTTTCGTCTCACGTTTTGGTTACCACGTTCCCGGTAGGTTCTGACGTCTTGCTTGTCCCCGACGATTCTCTGCTCGCCCCTTCTGTACCGCGCTGCTATCTCCGTGTATGACCTTGGCTTGTTTCATGTCCCTTTCATTACCTGTGACACCTGTGTTGTTGTTCAGTGTTGCTGTGCTGTGTGTGCAACCTCCTTTCCTTATCCAGCACCCCCTGGTGGAGGTTGCTCCATACTGCACTGCAGCAGCACATTACACAGAGGACTGGCGTGTGTATTGCCTGCGATATGTAAAGCTGAGTGTAAGAGACTTGGTCACGGCGTGCAGTCGCCCAAGGAAACGGGACAAAGGGAAGTCCGGCCTGTTTAGTGACTGTAACCTAAAGCCATATGATGTGCAGTGCTATAAAACGGGCAACTGAGACGAGATGCAACTGTGTGTATTGAACTTTGATGCCGTGTACTATAAAATTGACTTATGTGCTATGGACTTATGTGTGAAGTAACACATTAAAGAGAGTTTTGTGTTTGAACTTTGTGGGTCACTGCCTCATCACTGTGTATGCTGCTACCGCAGCACTACACTAGACAGCACGTGACAATGTGGCTGGACGGCATATGTTCAGTTTCAGGGGAAGAACAAAGTATGTTCTTGGGACCACAATGTGGAGGATCAGGTGGTCATTTAGATGCACCTGACTTCCTTTTTTTATTATTTTATTACATTTTAAGCTGTCTTCGGAATCATGGCTGAACAGCCGGTTAGTGCGTTTCTAATTTCTGTCCCATTTCCAAAAAGTAAGATGTAGTAGAATTAATGATTTTAGTACACTGAATGATAATGAGATATTTCATTACGTTAATAATCTGTAAAACTCGGCACTCAAATCTAAAATTATGCAAAGCAATTATGATGTTTCGGTCCAACATCAGGCCCTTCATCAGAATGTTTGCAGATTCCTGAAGGAGAGGTGAGTATAATTGGGGCGCTCTAAGGTATCTGTACTCTCATGGCATGCAGATTTTCATTACGGCCGGAGTCACACTAGACCATAATACGGACGAGTTCTATGCGATAAAAAATTGCATAGCACTCGGACCAATGTTAATCTATGGGGCAGCTCCTATCATCCGTTGTTTTCTCGGCCGTATTATACATGCTAGTGAAATCGTAGCATGCTGCGACTGTCACCTTATTACGCCCGAAATACGCCAATGCAAGTCTATGGGTGCTAGAAGAACTCACACACAACACGGACCATCAGTGTGACTTGAGAGAAATACGCACCGGTGTTCTATAGAAAATTCGACAATTCAGTGCTGTGTACAGTAAAATCACACTGACAGGTTAAAATAGAATAGTTAAAATAAATGTCTACACATAGTATAGGTATATATATATATATCTACTATATAATTGTCTAAGGGTCACTTCCGTCTGTCTGTCTGTCTTTCTGTCACAGATATTCATTGGTCGCGGCCTCTGTCTGTCATGGAATCCAAGTTTCTGATTGGTCGTGGCAAAACGCCCACGACCATTGCCACGACCAATCAGCGACGGGCACAGTCCAGTGGCAACATGGCCGCTCCTTCCTCCCCTCAGTCAGTGCCTGCTCCGTACTCCCCTCCAGTCAGCGCTCACACAGGGTTAATGGCAGCGCTAAGGGACCGCGGTGTAACGCACTCCATTAACGCTGCTATTAACCCTGTGTGATCAACTTTTTTTACTTTTGAGGCTGCCTATGCAGCCTCAATAGTAAAAAGATCTAATGTTAAAAAATTTTTAAAAAAATAAAAAAATCATCATATACTCACCCTCCGGCACCTTACCCGCTCCTCGTGACGCTACGGTGACCGTTCCATGCAAGCGGCAGGTTCCGGTGGCAAGGATGGTATGCGACAAGGACCTTCCATGACATCATGGTCATGTGACCGCGACGTCATGACAGGTCCTGCGCTCATCCAACCCTGGGACTGGGAGCTGCCGCCTGCACCGCACACAGGCGACAGGACTACAAGGGCTCCCTCGAAAGGTGAGTATATGTTTATTTTTTATTTTAAGTCTTTTTTAACCTGTTATATTGTCTACACATATATTGTCTGCTATATTGTCTGGCAATATACTACGTGACTGGCCAAAATACTACGTTACTGGGCAGTATACTTCGTGGCTGTGCTGTATACTACGTGGCTCTGTGCTGTATACTACGTCGCTGTGCAATATACTATGTGACTGGACATTATACTACGTGACTGGGCAATATACTACGTGGCTCTGTGCTGTATACTACGTCGCTGGGCAATATACTACGTGACAGGGCAATATACTATGTGGCTGGGCAATATACTACGTGACTTGGCTATATACTACGTGGCTGGGCAATATACTACGTGGTTGGGCAATATACTACGTGGCTGGGCAATATACAATGTGGGCTGTGCAATATACTACGTGGACATGCATATTCTAGAATACCCGATGCGTTAGAATTGGGCCACCATCTGGTATATATATATATATATATATATATATATATATATACAGTTGAGACCAAATGACTATTAAAATTGTAAATTCACACTGAAGGCATCAAAACCATGAATTAACACAAGTGGAATTATATACTTAACAAAAAAGTGTGAAGCAACTGAAAATATGTCTTATATTCTAGGTTCTTCAAAGTAGCCACCTTTTGCTTTGATGATTGCTTTGCTCACTCTTGGCATTCTCTTTTGGTGTGTACTGTATATATATATCTACTAGATTGTGGCCCGATTCTAACGCATCGGGTATTCTAGAATATGCATGTCCCTGTAATATATGGACAATGATGATTCCAGAATTCGCGGCAGACTGTGCCCGTCGCTGATTGGTCGAGGTAACCTTTATGACATCATCGTCGCCATGGTAGCCATTATGACATCATCGTCGCTGTGCCCGTTGCGGATTGGTCGAGGCCTAGCAGCCTCGACCAATCAGAGACGCGGGATTTCTACGTCGATGCTGTGCCGGTCTCTGATTGGTCGAGGCCTGGCGGCCTCGACCAATCAGAGAGCCGGGATTTCCAGGACAGACAGACAGAAAGACAGACAGACAGACAGACGGAAAAACCCTTAGACAATTATATATATAGATATATATAACTAGATTGTGGCCCGATTCTAACGCATCGGGTATTCTAGAATATGCATGTCCCCGTAGTATATGGACAATGATGATTCCAGAATTCGCGGCAGACTGTGCCCGTCGCTGATTGGTCGAGGCAACCTTTATGACATCATCATCGCCATGGCAACCATTATGACATCTACGTCGGTACTGTGCCCGTCGCTGAATCAGAAACGTGAGATGTCTATGTCCTTTATGACATCATCGTCGCTGTGCCCGTTGCTGATTGGTCGAGGCCTGGCGGCCTCGACCAATCAGACGCGGGATTTCTACGTCCTTTATGACATCATCGTCCCTGTGCCCGTTGCTGATTGGTCGAGGCCTAGCGGCCTCGACCAATCAGAGAGCCGGGATTTCCAGGACAGACAGACAGACAGAAAGACAGACAGACAGACAGAAAGACAGACAGACGGAAAAACCCTTAGACAATTATATATATAGATTGCTCAAGGGTTTTTCCGTCTGTCTGTCTTTCTGTCTGTCTTTCTGTCTGTCTGTCCTGGAAATCCCGCCTCTCTGATTGGTCGAGGCCTGGCGGCCTCGACCAATCAGAGACCGGCACAGCATCGACGTAGAAATCCCGCGTCTCTGATTGGTCGAGGCCGCCAGGCTTCGACCAATCAGCAACGGGCACAGCGATGATGATGTCATAAAGGACGTAGAAATCCCACGTTTCTGATTCAGCGACGGGCACAGTATTGACGTAGATGTCATAATGGTTGCCATGGCGACGATGATGTCATAAAGGTTGCCTCGACCAATCAGCGACGGGCACAGTCTGCCGCGAATTCTGGAATCATCATTGTCCATATACTACGGGGACATGCATATTCTAGAATACCCGATGCGTTAGAATCGGGCCACAATCTAGTATATGTATATATATATATATATATATATATATATATATAGACTGTATATATGTTTTCACGAATACTGTATTTGAGCCCATGGATCCATTATATGTCCATTTTGCAAGCCATAGAGAAAATCTCGCCATACGGATGTCATACGGATGACACACGAAAACTTTTTGGAGAAAAAAAAAATCGCTCGCATCTTTGCATTGCATACGGATCACTGTTCATGAAACATTTGTGCAATTCTCATCCGTGTAAAACGGAGTGATTTTTTTATACATTGTGTGTGACTCCAGCTTAGGGTGGTTTCACACTTCCGTTTTTGTCTGCAGCGTTTTTTTTCAAAAAAACGCATGCGTTTTTTTTTCCTATATTTAACATTGAAAACGCATGCGTTTTCATGCGTTTTTTTTTGGGTCAAAAAATACATTGGAGTCAATGGGGACGCATGCGTTTTTTGGTGCATGCGTTTTTTGCGGTAAAAAACGCATGCGTTTTTTTATTAAAAAAACAGAAAACACACTGATATGCCACCCCCCAACATAAAGGTGATAAAGAGAACCTAACCCTACCCCTAACCCTACCCCTAACCCTAACCCTACCCCTAACCCTAAGGGATCCTAACCCTAACCCTACCCCTAACCCTACCCCTAACCCTACCCCTAAGGGATCCTAACCCTAACCCTACCCCTAATCCCTTTATGGTTAGGGTTAGGGGTAGGGTTAGGGGTAGGGTTAGGGTTAGGGTTAGGGTTAGGATCCCTTAGGGGTAGGGTTAGGGGTAGGGTTAGGGTTAGGGGTAGGGTTAGGGGTAGGGTTAGGGTTAGGGGTAGGATTAGGGTTAGGGGTAGGGTTAGGGTTAGGATCCCTTAGGGTTAGGGTTAGGGGTAGGGTTAGGGTTAGGGGTAGGGTTAGGGTTAGGATCCCTTAGGGTTAGGGTTAGGGGTAGGGTTAGGGTTAGGGGTAGGGTTAGGGTTAGGATCCCTTAGGGTTAGGGTTAGGGGTAGGGTTAGGGGTAGGATCCCTTTAGGGTTAGGGTTAGTGTTATGATCCCTACACCTAACCCTACCCCTACCCCTAACCCTAACCTTAACTATTTCTGTTTATAGTGGTTTTTTTTACTTTATTTTGATGATTGGCCGCTGTCACACATTTCTCAACATGCATTTAAAAAACGCAAACGCATGTAAAAACGCATGTAAACGCGTCAAAACGTCGCGTTTTTTTCATCACATGCAAAAACGCATGCGTCAAAAAAACGCAGCGTTTACACGCGTTTACATGCGTTTTTTCACCATGCGTTTTTTTGCATTTTTTACCGCAAAAACGAACCCGAAAAAATGCCAATGTGAAACCAGCCTTACAACATCATCTAGCAAGACAGCCCAAATAATGAAGCGGAATGGCTTCATCGAGATAACCAATTTCCTGATGCCCCATTTGGTCATTTGAAGGTCATCACTGAAGGCCTTTGTCTGGACCATCCTCTACAAGGAAGAGCAGAGAGAGATGCTAACGGTATTTCTCGCTAAGAGCAGCCTTACCTTTCACTTTCTAAATGTGTATGCAGCCGTATCTGTATAATAAACTGCAGCAGACACATGAAAATTACTTTGATTACAGCCTTGATTTTATCATCCAATTTTTATACCAGACTCACCTTCAACTGAAATGCATTGAGGCTGTACATGTGCCTTTTGCTATACTACGGTAAGATGTGTTGAGCTTTAACACTCGCTTTCAGCCCTATAACTATTCAACATCATATTTTCTGCTTTAGTGCATCAAACAATTTTACTCTTGCGAAGTGTACAGAAAATACTCGTAATGGAGGGGGATGTAATGGCGGTTGATTAACATCACCTTCAACTGCTGCGCGTTTCAATGCTATTTGTGGCATACTGACACCGACCATCTCCGTCCTTCTCTTCCCTCTAAAGGTACCGTCACACTTAGCGACGCTGCAGCGATACCGACAACGATCCGGATCGCTGCAGCGTCGCTGTTTGGTCGCTGGAGAGCTGTCACACAGACAGCTCTCCAGCGACCAACGATCCCGAGGTCCCCGGTAACCAGGGTAAACATCGGGTAACTAAGCGCAGGGCCGCGCTTAGTAACCCGATGTTTACCCTGGTTACCAGCGTAAAAAAACAAACAGTACATACTTACATTCAGCTGTCTGTCCCTTGCCGTCTGGTTCCTGCACTGACTGCTGGCCGTAAAGTGAAAGTGAAAGCACAGCACAGCGGTGAGTCACACAGCGGTGACTCACCGCTGTGGCTGTGCTCTGCTTTCACTTTACGGCCAGCAGTCAGTGCAGGAACCAGACGGCAAGGGACAGACAGCTGAATGTAAGTATGTACTGTTTGTTTTTTTACGCTGGTAACCAGGGTAAACATCGGGTTACTAAGCGCGGCCCTGCGCTTAGTTACCCGATGTTTACCCTGGTTACCAGTGAAGACATCGCTGAATCGGTGTCACACACGCCGATTCAGCGATGTCTACGGGGAGTCCAGCGACGAAATAAAGTTCTGGACTTTCTTCCCCGACCAGCGATCTCCCAGCAGGGGCCTGATCGCTGCTGCCTGTCACACTGGACGATATCGCTAGCGAGGACGCTGCAACGTCACCGATCGCTAGCGATATCGTCTAGTGTGACAGTACCTTTAGAATAAATACTTATAAAGGGCTTATTTGCCCTGGAAATGAATTCAGTGGAAATTCCCTAATTTGCATACGAGTGTTAGGACAATTGACCCAACTCATTGATCTCTGAGGGACTCCAGAGACCCAGAGTTTGTTCGTTACGTTGCTGATATTATCTCATGTAACATAATACATCACTTCATATTACATTCTGTGGGGCCAATTCATCATTCAGCAAGATGCATAAGGCAGAGAGAAATTTTGCCTTACAGAATAAAACAGCAAGAAATGATTTTATCTAATCTGAAGTTGATTGATGGATGTGCTGCCTACAGATGAGGTGGAGTATATTGTCATGCATCGAACACCTAGAGCAGAGCTGCTGACAGCTGAACTTATAGAAGATATATTATACAACCGTAATCAAATTAACATTACGTAAAAGCTTCTCCATCTGTATACCATATTTAAAAAGTGCCCTACTAATTAATCATAAATGTGCTTAAAACCAATTTTTTGTGCGTAGGCGCCGGGAAAGGTCAAAGAGGCCCGGCGCCTGCGCATTGCAGTACTTTGCTCTGCCCTCAACAGGGCAGACAAAGTACACCTGCGCCTGCGCCGCGGCAGGAAGACAAGAAGAGGACATCATCATCTGAAGATGGGAGGCGCCGGACCGCGACGCCCATCGGACCCGAAACGAACTGGGACCGCCCCTGGGTGAGTATAATATAACCTGTTTTTCTTACCTTTCAGGTTACATCGGGGGCTTATCTACAGCATTACAGAATGCTGCAGATAAGCCCCTGATGGTGGTGGCCTTAGCTTATATGTGACTTTTGGGGTGACAGATTCCCTTTAACCCCTTCATGACCCCAGCTTTTTTCGGTTTTGCGTTTTCGTTTTTCGCTCCCCTCCTTCCCAGAGCCATAACTTTTTATATTTTTCTGTCAAAATGCCCATGTGAGGGCTTATTATTTTGCCAGACAAGTTGTACTTTTGAACGACATCATTGGTTTTTGCATGTCATGTGCTAGGAAACAGGAAAAAAATTCCAAGTGCGGTGAAATTGGAAAAAAGTGTAATCCCACACTTGTTTTCTGTTTGGCTTTTTTTGCTAGGCTCATTATATGCTAAAACTGACCTGCCATTATGATTCTCCAGATCATTATGAGTTCATAGACACCAAATATGTGTAGGTTGTTTTTTATCTAAGTGGTAAGAACAAATTCAAAACTTTGCTATAAAAAAAAAAGAAAGTGCAATTTTCCGATACCCGTAGCATCTCCATTTTTCGTAATCTTGGGTTTGGTGAGGGCTTATTTTTTGCATGCCGAACTGATGTTTTTAATGGTATGATTTTAGTGCAGATACATTCTTTTGATCACCTGTTATTGCATTTTAATGCAATGTCGCGGCGACCAAAAAAACGTAATTCTGGTGTTTCAAATTTTTTTCTCGCTACGCCATTTAGCGATCATGTTAATCCTTTTTTTTTATTGATAGATCAGGCGATTCTGAACCCGCCAGTACCAAATATGTGCATATTTGATTTTTTTAAAATTGTTTTATTTTGAATGGGGCAAAAAGGGGTGATTTAAACTTTTATATTTTTTTATTTTTTCACATTTTTAAAACATTTTTTTTACTTTTGCCAGGTTTCAATAGCCTCCATGGGAGGCTAGAAGCTGGCACAACTCGATCGGCTATGCTACATAGGAGCGATGCATAGATCGCTCCTATGTAGCTGAACTACTGCATTGCTATGAGCGCCGACCACAGGGTCGTGCTCACTGCAATCCGGCATCAACAACCATAGATGTCTTCAATAGCATTCTGGTTGTCATGCCGACGCATCGCTGACCCCCGATCACGTGACGAGGTCAGCAATGCGCTCATTTCCGACCCAGTGGCTGGAAGCGCTAGTTAAATGCCGCTGTCAGCTTTTGACAGCGGCATTTAACTAGTTAAAAGCGGTGGTGGATCGTAATTCCACCTGCCGCTACAGCAGGCATATGTCAGCTGTACAAAACAGCTGACATGTCCCGGCTTTGATACTGGCTCACCGCCCGAGCCCACATCAAAGCCCACATCTGACCTCAGATGTACTATCCCGTCCAAGGTCAGAAAGGGGTTAAAGAAGCACTCCCACTAAGTTTTTATTCATGAAATGTAAGTATTTATGCTTGTTATGTAGTATGAATGTATTAATAAAATCACTGACTTCCGACTTCTCCAGTGTCCAGTGCAAGTCTTCTCCTCTTCCCAGTGATGTCACCTCTCTTCAGACTTTCTGAGTCACACTGCGTGGCTTTTACAGTGTGTCTATGGGGTGTCAGAACAAGGCTTCATTGACTAAGGCCGGCGTCAAACTTGCGAGTTTTACGGACGTAAGAGCGCAGAAACTACGTCCGTAAAACTCGCAAAAAATACGGCACAATTATTCTCTATGCCCCTGCTCCTATCTGCCGTATTAAACTGATCAGTATTATACGGCTTTCTACGGCTGTAGAAAATCGCAGCATGCTGCGTTTGTCACCGTATTGCGCAAATAAAACGCCAGTGAAAGTCTATGGAAGCCCCAAAAATACGGATTACACACGGACCAGCAGTGTGACTTGCGAGGAATACGCAGCGCTGTTAGAGAGAAAAGCCAGTAATTCAGTGCGGTGTACAGTAAAATCACACTGACAGCTGACATTAGAATAGGTAGAATAAATATGTACACATAGAATAGGTATATATATATATATATATATATATATATATGTCAGTGAGACACATATATGTATATATATTCTTATTTCATACAGCCGCGATATAGCAAAAAGCCGGTAATTCAATTACCGGCTTTTTCTTTCTCCTTCCTAAAACCCGACATGATTTGAGACATGGTTTACATACAGTAAACCATGTCTTCTCTCCTTTTTTTTGCAGATTCCACACTACTAATGTCAGTAGTGTGTATCTGCAAAATTTGGCCGTTCTAGCTCTTAAAATAAAGGGTTAAATGGCGGAAAAAATTGGCGTGGGATCCCACGCAATTTTCTCCGCCAGAGTAGTAAAGCCAGTGACTGAGGGCAGATATTAATAGCCTGGAGAGGGTCCATGGTTATTGCCCCCCCCCCCTGGCTAAAAACACCTGCCCCCAGCCACCCCAGAAAAGGTACATCTGGAAGATGCGCCTATTCTGGCACTTGGCCACTCTCTTCCCATTCCCGTGTAGCGGTGGGATATGGGGTAATGAAGGGTTAATGCCACCTTGCTATTGTAAGGTGACATTAAGCCTAATTAATAATGGAGAGGCGTCAATTATGACACCTATCCATTATTAATCCAATTGTAGTAAAGGGTTAAATAAAACACAAACACATTATTTAAAATTATTTTAATGAAATAAAAACAATGGTTGTTGGAGTATTTTATTCTACGCCCAATCCATCTGAAGACCCTCGTTCTGTAAGTAAAAAAACATAATAAACCAACAATATCCCTACCCTCCGCAGATCTGTAACGTCCAACGATGTAAATCCTTCTGAAGGGGTTAAAACATTTTGCAGCAAGGAGTTCTGCTAATGCAGGCTACTCCTCGCTGCAAAACCCCGGGGAATGAGGCTAAATATAGATCAATGATCTATATTTAGCTTCATTTGCGGTGAGGCGCCCTCTGCTGGCTGTTCATAGATCGTGGGAACTTTCCTAGAAAGCCTGGGAGCTTTCTAGGAAAGTTCCCACGATCTATGAACAGCCAGCAAAGGGCACCTCACTGCAAATGAAGCTAGATATAGATCATTGATCTATATTTAGCCCCATTTCCCGGGGTTTTGCAGCAAGGAGCAGCCTGCATTAGCGGAACTCCTTGCTGCAAAATGTTTTAACCCCTTCAGAAGGATTTACATCGTTGGACGTTACAGATCTGCGGAGGGTAAGGATATTGTTGGTTTATTATGTTTTTTTACTTACAGAACGAGGGTCTTCAGTGATTGGATTGGGCGTAGAATAAAATACTCCAACAACCTTTGTTTTTATTTCATTAAAATAATTTTAAATAATGTGTTTGTGTTTTATTTAACCCTTTACTACAATTGGATTAATAATGGATAGGTGTCATAATTGACGTCTCTCCATTATTAATTAGGCTTAATGTCACCTTACAATAGCAAGGTGGCATTAACCCTTCATTACCCCATATCCCACCGCTACACGGGAATGGGAAGAGAGTGGCCAAGTGCCAGAATAGGCGCATCTTCCAGATGTACCTTTTCTGGGGTGGCTGGGGGCAGGTGTTTTTAGCCAGGGGGGGGGCGTCTGCGATTAGCGAAAAGCTGAGCCTTCTCCTGGGACAAGGTCAAATTGTCCACTACCTGAGTCCAGATCTGCTGCAACCTGTCCACCACATAATCCACACCAGGACAGTCCGAAGACTCAACCTGTCCTGAAGAGAAACGAGGATGGAACCCAGAATTGCAGAAAAATGGAGAGACCAAGGTAGCCGAGCTGGCCCGATTATTAAGGGCGAACTCAGCCAACGGCAAAAATGACACCCAATCATCCTGGTCAGCGGAAACAAAACATCTCAGATATGTTTCCAAGGTCTGATTGGTTCGTTCGGTCTGGCCATTAGTCTGAGGATGGAAGGCCGAGGAAAAAGATAGGTCAATGCCCATCCTACCACAAAAGGCTCGCCAGAACCTCGAGACAAACTGGGAACCTCTGTCAGAAACAATATTCTCAGGAATGCCATGTAAACGAACCACATGCTGGAAGAACAAAGGCACCAAATCAGAGGAGGAAGGCAATTTAACCAAGGGCACCAGATGGACCATTTTAGAAAAGCGATCACAGACCACCCAAATGACCGACATTTTTTGAGAAACGGGAAGGTCAGAAATGAAATCCATCGAAATATGTGTCCAAGGCCTCTTCGGGACCGGCAAGGGCAAAAGCAACCCACTGGCACGTGAACAGCAGGGCTTAGCCCTAGCACAAATTCCACAGGACTGCACAAAAGCACGCACATCCCGTGACAGAGATGGCCACCAGAAGGATCTAGCAACCAACTCCCTGGTACCAAAGATTCCTGGATGACCGGCCAGCACCGAACAATGAAGTTCAGAGATAACTTTACTAGTCCACCTATCAGGGACGAACAGTTTCTCGGCCGGACAACGATCAGGTTTATTAGCCTGAAATTTCTGCAACACTCTCCGCAAATCAGGGGAGATGGCAGACACAATGACTCCTTCCTTGAGGATACTCGCCGGCTCAGATAACCCCGGAGAGTCGGGCACAAAACTCCTAGACAGAGCATCTGCCTTCACATTTTTAGAGCCCGGAAGGTATGAAATCACAAAATCAAAACGAGCAAAAAATAACGACCAACGGGCCTGTCTAGGATTCAAGCGCTTGGCAGACTCAAGATAAGTAAGGTTCTTATGATCAGTCAAAACCACAACGCGATGCTTAGCACCCTCAAGCCAATGACGCCACTCCTCGAATGCCCACTTCATGGCCAGCAACTCTCGGTTGCCCACATCATAATTACGCTCAGCAGCAGAAAATTTCCTGGAAAAGAAAGCACATGGTTTGAACACTGAGCAACCAGAACCTCTCTGTGACAAAACCGCCCCTGCACCAATCTCAGAAGCATCAACCTCGACCTGGAACGGAAGAGAAACATCAGGTTGACACAACACAGGGGCACAGCAAAAACGACGCTTCAACTCCTGAAAAGCTTCCACGGCAGCAGAAGACCAATTAACCAAATCAGCACCCTTCTTGGTCAAATCGGTCAATGGTCTGGCAATGCTAGAAAAATTACAGATGAAGCGACGATAAAAATTAGCAAAGCCCAGGAATTTCTGCAGACTTTTTAGAGATGTCGGCTGAGTCCAATCCTGGATGGCCTGAACCTTAACCGGATCCATCTCGATAGTAGAAGGGGAAAAGATGAACCCCAAAAATGAAACTTTCTGCACACCGAAGAGACACTTTGATCCCTTCACGAACAAGGAATTAGCACGCAGTACCTGGAAAACCATTCTGACTTGCTTCACATGAGACTCCCAATCATCTGAGAAGATCAAAATGTCATCCAAGTAAACAATCAAGAATTTATCCAGATACTCACGGAAAATGTCATGCATAAAAGACTGAAAAACAGATGGAGCATTGGCAAGTCCGAACGGCATCACCAGATACTCAAAATGACCCTCGGGCGTATTAAATGCCGTTTTCCATTCATCTCCCTGCCTGATTCTCACCAGATTATACGCACCACGAAGATCAATCTTAGTAAACCAACTAGCCCCCTTAATCCGAGCAAACAAGTCAGAAATCAATGGCAAGAGATACTGAAACTTAACAGTGATCTTATTAAGAAGGCGGTAATCAATACACGGTCTTAGCGAACCATCCTTCTTGGCTACAAAAAAGAACCCTGCTCCCAATGGTGACGACGATGGGCGAATATGTCCCTTCTCCAGGGACTCCTTCACATAACTGCGCATAGCGGTGTGTTCAGGTACGGACAAATTAAATAAACGACCCTTAGGGAATTTACTACCAGGAATCAAATCGATAGCACAATCACAATTCCTATGCGGAGGTAGGGCATCAGACTTGGACTCTTCAAATACATCCTGAAAGTCCGACAAGAACTCTGGGATGTCAGAAGGAATGGATGACGAAATAGACAAAAATGGAACATCACCATGTACTCCCTGACAACCCCAGCTGGTTACCGACATAGAGTTCCAATCCAATACTGGATTATGGGTTTGTAGCCATGGCAACCCCAACACGACCACATCATGCAAATTATGCAGTACCAAAAAGCGAATAACTTCCTGATGTGCAGGAGCCATGCACATGGTCAGCTGGGCCCAGTACTGAGGCTTATTCTTGGCCAAAGGTGTAGCATCAATTCCTCTCAACGGAATAGGACACCGCAAAGGCTCCAAGAAAAATCCACAACGTTTAGCATAATCCAAATCCATCAGATTCAGGGCAGCGCCTGAATCCACAAACGCCATGACAGAATATGATGACAAAGAGCACATTAAGGTAATGGACAAAAGGAATTTGGACTGTACAGTACCAATAACGGCAGAGCTATCGAACCGCCTAGTGCGTTTAGCACAATTAGAAATAGCATGAGTAGAATCACCACAATAGAAACACAGTCTGTTCAGACGTCTGTGTTCGTGCCGTTCTACTTTAGTCATAGTCCTGTCGCACTGCATAGGCTCAGGCTTACTCTCAGACAATACCGCCAGATGGTGCACAGATTTACGCTCGCGCAAGCGACGACCGATCTGAATGGCCAAGGACATAGACTCATTCAAACCAGCAGGCATAGGAAATCCCACCATTACATCCTTAAGAGCTTCAGAGAGACCCTTTCTGAACAAAGCCGCTAGTGCAGATTCATTCCACAGAGTGAGTACTGACCATTTCCTAAATTTCTGACAATATACTTCTACATCATCCTGACCCTGGCATAAAGCCAGCAGATTTTTCTCAGCTTGATCCACTGAATTAGGCTCATCGTAAAGCAATCCCAGCGCCTGGAAAAATGCATCAACATTACTCAATGCAGAATCTCCTGGTGCAAGAGAAAACGCCCAGTCCTGTGGGTCGCCGCGCAAAAAAGAAATAATAATCAAAACCTGTTGAATAGGATTACCAGAAGAATGAGGTTTCAAGGCCAAAAATAGCTTACAATTATTTCTGAAGCTCAGGAACTTAGTTCTGTCACCAAAAAACAAATCAGGAATCGGAATTCTTGGTTCTAGCATCGATTTCTGATCAATAGTATCTTGAATCTTTTGTACATTTACAACGAGATTATCCATTGAGGAGCACAGAGCCTGAATATCCATGTCCACAGCTGTGTCCTGAAGCACTCTAATGTCTAGGGGAAAAAAAAGACTGAAGACAGAGCTAAGAAAAAAAAATGATGTCAGGATTTCTTTTTTCCCTCTATTGGAAATCATTGAAGGGCTCCTTGTACTGTTATGGCTGGCAATCAGGCAACACAGCGTGCAGTAATCAGCGCACATACAGAGATCTGGCAATAACCAAAAACAATAGGACGAGCTCTGAGACGTGGAATCTCTGTAGACTGCAGTACCTGATCTATCCTCACACAACTATAAGCAGCAGTGGATTGCGCCTATCAACTACCTATGCAACTCGGCACTGCCTGAGGAGGTGACTAGCCTGAAGATAGAAATACAAGCCTGACTTACCTCAGAGAAATACCCCAAAGGAATAGGCAGCCCCCCACATATAATGACTGTTAGCAAGATGAAAAGACAAACGTAGGAATGAAATAGATTCAGCAAAGTGAGGCCCGATATTCTAGACAGAGCGAGGATAGCAAAGAGAACTATGCAGTCTACAAAAAACCCTAAAACGAAAACCACGCAAAGGGGCAAAAAGACCCACCGTGCCGAACTAACAGCACGGCGGTGCACCCCTTTGCTTCTCAGAGCTTCCAGCAAAAGTTAATAGCAAGCTGGACAGAAAAAACAGAAAACAAACTAGAAGCACTTATCTAGCAGAGCAGCAGGCCCAAGGAAAGATGCAGTAGCTCAGATCCAACACTGGAACATTGACAAGGAGCAAGGAAGACAGACTCAGGTGGAGCTAAATAGCAAGGCAGCCAACGAGCTCACCAAAACACCTGAGGGAGGAAGCCCAGAGACTGCAATACCACTTGTGACCACAGAAGTGAACTCAGCCACAGAATTCACAACACTTTTCTGGGGTGGCTGGGGGCAGGTGTTTTTAGCCAGGGGGGGCCAATAACCATGGACCCTCTCCAGGCTATTAATATCTGCCCTCAGTCACTGGCTTTACTACTCTGGCGGAGAAAATTGCGTGGGAGCCCACGCCAATTTTTTCCGCCATTTAACCCTTTATTTTAAGAGCTAGAACGGCCAAATTTTGCAGATACACACTACTGACATTAGTAGTGTGGAATCTGCAAAAAAAAAGGAGAGAAGACATGGTTTACTGTATGTAAACCATGTCTCAAATCATGTCGGGTTTTAGGAAGGAGAAAGAAAAAGCCGGTAATTGAATTACCGGCTTTCAAGCTGTATAGCGCTGGAAAAAATATTAATATATATACATATATGTGTCTACTGACATATATATATATATATATATATATATATATATATATATATATATGTATATATATATATAGACAGTATATATATATATTTTTTTCTTTTTGGGACACATGGATCACTTCTATAGCGGTATGTTGGTTTTGCAAGCCTGCGAGAAAACCACGCAGTACGGATGCCATACGGATTACATACGGAGTATGCCATGCGCAAAAAACGCTGACACACCCTGCCTACGGAGGAGCTACGGACCACTATTTTCGGTACTTTTCAGCATATTACGGCCGTAATATATGGACCGTATTGTTTTACGCTGTGTGTGACGCCGGCCTTACATTGTAAAAGAGACTTCTCGCTCATGCACAGATCATAGAGTGATCCGGCAAGTCGCAATTGTGGTGATATCACTGAGAAACAAAGCAGAATGGAGCTACAGGTGCTTCTCAAAAACTCATTCTTCTCAAACTCATATATTATATAGAGTCATTTTGAACAGAGTGATCTATTTCAAGTGTTTATTTCTGTCAATGTTTAAAATTATGGCTTACAGCCAATGAAAACCCAAAAGTCATTGTCTCAGTAAATTAGAATACTTTATATAAAAAGCTTGAAAAATGATTTTAAAATCTGAAATGTTGGCCTACTGAAATGTATATTCAGTAAATGCACTCAGTACTTGGTCGGGGCTACATTTGCATCAATTACTTCATCAATGCAGCGTGGCATGGAGGCGATCAGCCGGTGGCACTGCTGAGGTGTTACGGAAGCCCAGGTTGCTTTGATAGCAGCCTTCAGCTTGTCTGCATTGTTGAATCTGGTGTCTCTCATCTTCCTCTTGACAATACCCCATAGATTCTCTATGGAGTTAAGGTCAGGTGAGTTTACTGGCCATTCAAGCACAGTGATACTGTTGTTTGTATACCAGGTATTGGTACTTTTGGCAGTGTGGACAGGTGCCAAGTCCTGCTGGAGAATGAAATTTCCATCTCTAAAAAGTTTGTTAGCAGAGGAAAGCATGAAGGGCTCTAAAATATCCCGGTAGAAGGCTGCGCTGACTTTGGTCTTGATAAAACACAGTGGACCTATACAAGCAGGTGACATGGCTCCCAAATCATCACGGATTGTGGAAAACATCACACTAGACCTATTTTTGTAAATCAATCAAGTTGATGGGTGATGGAGAGTTACTAAATCTTTGCCTATTAGTGGCAAAGATAGTGGGTAGGTCTGCAAACAGTTATCACCACTGCTGTCAGAGATTGGCATCATTGGTCACATGTTGACAAAATGTTTCTGGTGCAGAGAACATTTGAGAATAGAGGATAGGTTACGTTTTTGCATCAGCACAGTTTTGTGCTTTAGAAACAACATGGTTCCAAATTTGCAGAGGGTATAGCTGAGCTCATTAGTTCCTCATTAATATGTTGCTTTAATTATTTTCTTTCCAGAGCCCATAGCTGATAATCAAAAGTGATCAGATAGGTGCTTTAATGGGTAACTTTTATTTTCTTGTTTTACATTATTACCTGCCTTTGATCCAATTTTGTCTGAAATTGGACAACTCATGTCACTCAGATGGCTTACAATTTATGTGACAGTTTCCTAATGATACTTATTTCTCGCTTGTGGTCTAATAGTCCATACTTTATTATCATTCTGGCCCTAGTGCACCAGAAATTAACTCTCCATGTACTCACTTCCTCGTGCTCTTGGGATGCGTAGCCAATTGTAGCATATGGGCATGTCTCTTCTTTGGCCACCAGGCAGCACCACACTGTTGTTGCGAGTGATAGTTGATAGTATAGATACTATTATATTCCTGGGACTTGTGGCTCTGGTGGCCAGTAAAGAAGTTATGGGGTGAATTTTGTTAATTTAATTTCTATCTGCTGTCAGCACGGAGTCTGGCCATTCTATATAAACCATTGCCAGCCATTTCCCATGGCCAGTAAATACTGTTGCTATCCTAGTGGAAACAGCTGTGCTAATGTGAGGAGACTGTTGGCACGTAGGATGAAGTAAGGGACTGTACACAGACCAAGGGTGATAGGGGTTTATTATACAGTACAGCAGAGACTCCACGCAGGGAGATAATGGAGGGATAATATTCCCTAATATAGCAAATGGCTAATGGGGATAACTTAAGGAACAAGGACAAGTAAAGCAGACAATTCAATTAAATATAACTTATCACTCAGACACCAGTCACGGTCGAAGTCCTGTCTGTGACTGGGGCCGCTTAGATTGGGTCACAGTGGGAGTCTGTCACAGTCCTGAGGAAGATGGGGTAGTATCGCCTGACGTTGGTGGTGTCCTCTCGTGGTCCTGACGATGGCGGCGACTCCTAAGGATCCTGATGCAGGTCTTGGGTCCAGCAGATGAGGCGATGAAAAGGGAAACGTCTTTATCCTCAGTGATGAGTGTCCCAACACTACGGAGGCCAGCAGCACTGCCCAAGCACAGTTTACAACGTGCAGCCCGGTTCGCTGTGCCGTATCGATGCGTGCCTAAGTCCCATTCACAGACCTTGTCTCTCACGGTCAGTGTTGTCAGCGGGGGTGGCTGTGCCAGCGGTCTCAGCAAGGGCAGTGATGTCAGTGGGGACAGTGGTGTCTGAGCGGTACCCAGTCGGTAGTCTCCTGTCAAAGCGCTTTGCCATCCCAGGCTCTGCTCTACTCTGCCCAGTCGCCTCACAGCTAATTTTACCTCACAGCCGTCTCAAGCACTCGACGTTCTGAATCCTCACATGCAGACGTCCTCTCAGCTTGACCACGCCCCCTTCGCTCGAGTACAGGGAGCGGTCCCGCGCTTTAAGCTTTCTTCCCTGTAATACCCGATGGTTCCGGACCCGTTATGGAGGAGACATGCCTAGTTGGTTTCTTCCCCTTACACTAAGCTCCTGTTTGTTGTTCTGAATTTCCTGTTCCTTGACCTCGGCTTGACTTTTGACTACCCACTAGCTTCACAATTTTGTCCATGACATGATCTCTTAGTTCTGACCCAGCTACCTATCTTTCTTGCCAGCTTGCACCTCCAAATAGCAGATGACCCATGTGTAAGTTCAGATCCCTGTATAGGAATTAAAGGGTGAAAGCCAGGGCTGCTCATGGGCTCTGAGAAATAGAGTAGCTTCTGCCACGTCTGTTTGTGGTAGCAATTTTTGAACTACCAGATGACTACGAACAGAGCTTGTGTGACACCAATCAGAGCAGCTGTAGTGTGGGACTGAGCAGCAGCGTGAACCAATGACAAAACAGGGGGTGTGTCTCTGACTTCCTGAAAGACACTCTCCCTAAAATGTAGTCACTAGGGTTGAGCGAAACGGGTCGAACATTTTCAAAAGTCGCCGACTTTTGGCTAAGTCGGGGTTTCATGAAACCCGATCCGACCCCTGTGCGGGGTCGGCCATGCGGTACGCGACTTTCGCGCCAAAGTCGCGTTTCAATGACGCGAAAAGCGCCATTTCTCAGCCAATGAAGGTAAACGCAGAGTGTGGGCAGCGTGATGACATAGGTCCTGGTCCCCACCATCTTAGAGAAGGGCATTGCAGTGATTGGCTTGCTGTCTGCGACGTCACAGGGGCTATAAAGAGGCGTTCCCGCCGACCGCCATCTTACTGCTGCTGATCTGAGCTTAGGGAGAGGTTGCTGCCGCTTTGTCAGAAGCAGGGATAGCGTTAGGCAGGGTCCATTAACCACAAAACCGCTTGTGCTGCAGCGATTTGCACTGTCCAACACCACCCTCGGTGTGCAGGGACAGTGGAAGTTTTTTTTTTTTTTTTTTTTTCCCCTCAGCGCTGTAGCTCATTGGGCTGCCCTAGAAGGCTCCCTGATAGCTGCATTGCTGTGTGTACGCCGCTGTGCAAACCAACTGCTTTTTTCAAAGCACAAATCCTCTTGTTCCTTCCTTTCTGCACAGCTATCTTTTTTGTTTGTCCACACTTTTTATTTCATTTGTGCATCAGTCCACTCCTTATTGCTGCCTGCCATACCTGGCTGAGATTACTGCAGGCAGGGAGATAGTAGCTGCCTGCCATACCTGGCTGAGATTACTGCAGGCAGGGAGATAGTAATTGTAGGACATTCCCTGTTTTTTTTTTTTTTTTTTTTTTGGTGGGAGATTAAGATTGGCAATTTGGCATTTCTGCTAGAGTGCCATCCCTGTGTGTGCCATCTCTCTCACATAGTGGGCCATAGAAAGCCTTTTCATTTTTCTGTATTTTTTTTTGTGGGGTGTATAAATTCTCCCTGATAAAAATACAGTGGGAGATTAATATTGGCCTTTGGGCTTGTGTGCCAGTCCTGAGTGTGCCATCTCTCTCACAAATAGTGGGCCATAGAAAGCCTATTTTATTTTTTTTGGGGTTTTATAAATTCTCCCTGAAAAAAAGGGAGATTAATATTGGCCTCTGGGCTTGTGTGCCAGTCCTGAGCGTGCCATCTGTGCCAGCCCTGAGCGTGCCATCTCTCTCACAAATAGTGGGCCATAGAAAGCCTATTAATTTTTTTTTTTGGTTTTATAAATTCTCCCTGAAAAAAAGGGAGATTAATATTGGCCTCTGGGCTTGTGTGCCAGTCCTGAGCGTGCCATCTGTGCCAGCCCTGAGCGTGCCATCTCTCTCACAAATAGTGGGCCATAGAAAGCCTATTTAATTTTTTTTTTTGTTTTATAAATTTTCCCTGAAAAAAGGGAGATTAATATTGGCCTCTGGGCTTGTGTGCCAGTTGTGAGCGTGCCATCTGTGCCAGTCCTGAGCGTGCCATCTCTCTCACAAATAGTGGGCCATAGAAAGCCTATTTAAATTTTTTTTTGGTTTTATAAATTCTCCCAGAAAAAAAGGGAGATTAATATTGGCCTCTGGGCTTCTGTGCCAGTCCTGAGCGTGCCATCTGTGCCAGTCCTGAGCGTCCCATCTCTCTCACAAATAGTGGGCCATAGAAAGCCTATTTTATTTTTTTGGGGGGTTTTATAAATTCTCCCTGAAAAAAAGGGAGATTAATATTGGCCTCTGGGCTTGTGTGCCAGTCCTGAGCGTGCCATCTGTGCCAGCCCTGAGCGTGCCATCTCTCTCACAAATAGTGGGCCATAGAAAGCCTATTTATTTTTTTTTTTTGTTTTATAAATTTTCCCTGAAAAAAGGGAGATTAATATTGGCCTCTGGGCTTGTGTGCCAGTTGTGAGCGTGCCATCTGTGCCAGTCCTGAGCGTGCCATCTCTCTCACAAATAGTGGGCCATAGAAAGCCTATTTAAATTTTTTTTTGGTTTTATAAATTCTACCAGAAAAAAAGGGAGATTAATATTGGCCTCTGGGCTTCTGTGCCAGTCCTGAGCGTGCCATCTGTGCCAGTCCTGAGCGTCCCATCTCTCTCACAAATAGTGGGCCATAGAAAGCCTATTTTTTTTTTTTTTTGGGTTTTAGAAATTCTCCCTGGAAAAAAAAAGGGAGATTAATATTGCCCTTTGGGCTTGTGTGCCAGTACTAAGCGTTCCATCTCTCTCTCTCTCTCTCTCAGTCAGTGGGCCATAGAACGCCTATTTTTGGTTTTATTTGTTTTCTAAATTCTCCCTGAAAAAATCATTTTATTTTATTTGGTTTCTAAATTCTTCCTGATAAAATCACATTTTTTTTATTATTTTTTTTTCTAAAGTCTCCCTGAAAAAAAAAAAAAAACAGTGGGAGATTAATATTGGCCTTTCTGCTTGTGTGCCAGTCTTGACTCCTGGGTGCGTCATCTCTCAGTCAGTGGGCCATAGAACGCCTATTTTTGGTTTTATTTGTTTTATAAATTCTCCCAGAAAAAATCATTTTATTTTATTTGGTTTCTAAATTCTTCCTGATAAAATCACATTTTTTTTATTATTTTTTTTTCTAAAGTCTCCCTGAAAAAAAAAAAAAAAAACAGTGGGAGATTAATATTGGCCTTTCTGCTTGTGTGCCAGTCTTGACTCCTGGGTGCGTCATCTCTCAGTCAGTGGGCCATAGAACGCCTATTTTTGGTTTTATTTGTTTTATAAATTCTCCCAGAAAAAATCATTTTATTTTATTTGGTTTCTAAATTCTTCCTGATAAAATCACATTTTTTTTATTATTTTTTTTTCTAAAGTCTCCCTGAAAAAAAAAAAAAAAAAACAGTGGGAGATTAATATTGGCCTTTCTGCTTGTGTGCCAGTCTTGACTCCTGGGTGCGTCATCTCTCAGTCAGTGGGCCATAGAACGCCTATTTTTGGTTTTATTTGTTTTCTAAATTCTCCCTGAAAAAATCATTTTATTTTATTTGGTTTCTAAATTCTTCCTGATAAAATCATATTTTTTTTATTATTTTTTTTTCTAAAGTCTCCCTGAAAAAAAAAAAAAAAAACAGTGGGAGATTAATATTGGCCTTTCTGCTTGTGTGCCAGTCTTGACTCCTGGGTGCGTCATCTCTCAGTCAGTGGGCCATAGAACGCCTATTTTTGGTTTTATTTGTTTTATAAATTCTCCCAGAAAAAATCATTTTATTTTATTTGGTTTCTAAATTCTTCCTGATAAAATCATATTTTTTTTATTATTTTTTTTTCTAAAGTCTCCCTGAAAAAAAAAAAAAAAAACAACCAAAAAAAACAGTGGGAGATTAATATTGGCCTTTCTGCTTGTGTGCCAGTCTTGACTCCTGGGTGTGCCATCTCTCTCTCTCTCTCTCTCTCTCTCTCTCTCTCTCTCCAATTGTGGTCCATAGAAAGCCTATATTTTTTTTCCTTGATTTGGGTTCTAAAATCTACCAGAGAAAATAACTACATCAATCATTGGTAGAAAAATATTGGCCTCTGGGTTTGTGTGCCACTCCTGACTCCTGTGTGCGTCATCTCTCAGTCAGTGGGCCATAGAACGCCTATTTTTGTTTTTATTTGTTTTTTAAATTCTCCCTGAAAAAATCATTTTATTTTATTTGGTTTCTAAATTCTTCCTGATAAAATCATATTTTTTTTATTATTTTTTTTTCTAAAGTCTCCCTGAAAAAAAAAAAAAAAAAAAAAAAACAGTGGGAGATTAATATTGGCCTTTCTGCTTGTGTGCCAGTCTTGACTCCTGGGTGTGCCATCTCTCTCTCTCTCTCTCTCCAATTGTGGTCCATAGAAAGCCTACATTTTTTTTCCTTGATTTGGGTTCCAAAATCTACCAGAGAAAATAACTCCATCAATCATTGGTAGAAAAATATTGGCCTCTGGGCTTGTGTGCCACTCCTGATTCCTGTGTGCGTCATCTCTCACTCAGTGGCCCATAGAAAGCATATAGTTTGTTACATTTGTTTTCTAAATTCTCCCTGCAAAAATCTTTTTTTTTTTTTGGGGGGGGGTTTCTAAAGTGTTCCTGAAAAAAATAAAAATAAAAAAAAAATAATAGTGTGACATTAATATTAACATTTGTGCTTCAGTGACAGTCCTGCGTGTGGGGCATCTCTCTAATTTGCAGCCACCAAAAAAAGAGTGTGTAACATTGGGCCTGATTTTCGCTGTGGTCTCACCAACCTGTAAAGGGGTAGCTAAATCATACTGAAGTTATAGCTCACCGTGTAAGTTGTGTGACTGCAACAAATAACGTTAGTTTGGTTACGTTTTTAAAACAATGAGGAAGTCTAGTGGAAGAGGTCGTGGCCGGGGGCGTTCATTGTCAGCTGGTAATGAGGGTAGTGGTAGTGGTGGAGCATCAGGTGGTCGTGGGGGAAAAAATATTGCACCTAAGTCTGGAGCTGTGGAGCCAGGTTCGTCGTCCGGCTACACAAGGCCTCGAACGCTCCCTTTTCTGGGATTAGGAAAACCGCTTTTAAAGCCGGAGCAGCAAGAGCAAGTTTTGGCTTATCTTGCTGACTCAGCCTCTAGCTCTTTTGCCTCATCTCGTGAAACTGGTAAAAGTAAAAGCAGCGCGTCGTTAGTGGATGTTCACGGTCAGGGACAAGTCACTTCCTTGTCCTCTTCAGCAAAAACAACAACAGAGAAGAATGCAGCAGGCGACACAACGGGTTACTCCATGGAGCTCTTTACACATACCGTCCCTGGCTTAGAAAGTGAAGCAGTTAACAGTCCATGCCCATTACAAATTGAATCTGACATGGAGTGCACTGACGCACAGCCACAGCCAGACTACTATGCTGGTCCTTTGACTCAGACCACAACATTGCCCTCGCAGGGTGCTGATCAAGAATCAGACCCTGATGAGACTATGTTGCCCCATCACGAACGCTATACCACCGAACGACACGGTGACACAGACGAAGTTGCGCAGGAGGTACAAGAAGAGTTATTAGATGACCCAGTTCTTGACCCCGATTGGCAGCCATTGGGGGAACAGGGTGCAGGCGGCAGCAGTTCTGAAGCAGAGGAGGAGGAGGGGCCGCAGCAGGCATCAACATCGCCACAGGTTCCATCTGCCGGGCCCGTATCTTGCCCAAAACGCGTGGCAAAGCCAAAACCTGGTGGAGGACAGCGTGGCCATCCGGTTAAAGCTCAGTCTGCAATGCCTGAAAAGGTATCCGATGCTAGAAAGAGTGCAGTCTGGCATTTTTTTAAACAACATCCAATTGATCAGCGCAAAGTCATCTGTCAAAAATGTTCTACTTCCTTAAGCAGAGGTCAGAATCTGAAAAGTCTCAATACTAGTTGCATGCATAGACATTTAACCACCATGCATTTGAAAGCTTGGACTAACTACCAAACGTCCCTTAAGGTTGTTGCACCCTCGGCCAATGAAGCTAGTCATCAACGCAACATCCCTTCCGGCAGTGTAGGACCACCATTTAGCGCACCACCTGCTGTATCTGTGCAGGTATCTTTGCCAGGCCAAAGCAGTCAGGGTCAGGGAATCACCAGTTTCGTAGTAGGAAACACTGCATCTAGGGCACCGGCGGCAACAATACCATCTCCCACCGTCTCTCAGTCTGCCATGTCCACCGGCACCCCCGCTAGTTCCACGATCTCCAGCTCTCCAGTCCAGCTCACCCTACATGAGACTATGGTTAGAAAAAGGAAATACTTAGCCTCGCATCCGCGTACACAGGGTTTGAACGCCCACATAGCTAGACTAATCTCGTTAGAGATGATGCCCTACCGGTTAGTTGAAAGCGAAGCTTTCAAAGACCTGATGGACTACGCTGTACCACGCTACGAGCTACCCAGTCGACACTTTTTTTCCAGAAAAGCCATCCCAGCCCTCCACCAGCATGTTAAAGAGCGCATCGTCCATGCACTCAGGCAATCTGTGAGCACAAAGGTGCACCTGACAACAGATGCATGGACCAGTAGGCATGGCCAGGGACGTTACGTGTCCATCACGGCACACTGGGTAAATGTGGTGGATTCAGGGTCCACAGGGGACAGCAAGTTTGGGACAGTTCTGCCTAGCCCACGGTCTAGTAAACAGTTGTCTGTAGCCGTTCGCACCCCCTCCTCCTCCTCCTCCTCGTCCTCCTGCAGAAGCAAGAGCTCGTCCACAGACCGCAGTCGCACAAACACTCCATCCGCACCTGCCACTGTTGCACACCAGGTCTCCCATTATGGGGCAGCTACTGGCATACGTCAGCAGGCTGTATTGGCTATGAAGTGTTTGGGCGACAATAGACACACCGCGGAAGTTCTGTCCGAGTTCTTGCAGCAAGAAACGCAGTCGTGGCTGGGCACTGTAGATCTTGAGGCAGGCAAGGTAGTGAGTGATAACGGAAGGAATTTCATGGCTGCCATCTCCCTTTCCCAACTGAAACACATTCCTTGCCTGGCTCACACCTTAAACCTGGTGGTGCAGTGCTTCCTGAAAAGTTATCCGGGGTTATCCGACCTGCTCCTCAAAGTGCGTGGACTTTGCGCACATATCCGCCGTTCGCCTGTACACTCCAGCCGTATGCAGACCTATCAGCGTTCTTTGAACCTTCCCCAGCATCGCCTAATCATAGACGTTGCAACAAGGTGGAACTCAACACTGCACATGCTTCAGAGACTGTGCGAACAGAGGCGGGCTGTTATGTTTTTGTGGGAGGATACACATACACGGGCAGGCAGTAGGATGGCAGACATGGAGTTGTCAGGTGTGCAGTGGTCGAAGATTCAAGACATGTGTCAAGTCCTTCAGTGTTTTGAGGAATGCACACGGCTGGTTAGTGCAGACAACGCCATAATAAGCATGAGCATCCCCCTAATGCGTCTGCTGATGCAAAGTTTGACGCACATAAAGGATCAGGCGTCTGCACCAGAGGAAGAGGAAAGCCTTGATGACAGTCAGCGATTGTCTGGTCAGGGCAGTGTACATGACGAGGTACCGGGCGAAGAGGAGGTGGAGGATGAGGAGGATGATGGGGATGAGTATATTTTTAATGAGGAAGCTTTCCCGGGGGCACGGGAAATTGGTGGCGTGGCAAGGCCGGGTTCTGGTTTTTTGAGGGACACAAGTGACGTAGATTTGCCTGCAACTGCCCCTCAACCAAGCACAACCGCAGATTTGACAACGGGAACTTTGGCCCACATGGCGGATTATGCCTTGCGTATCCTCAAAAGGGACACACGCATTACAAAAATGATGAACGATGACGATTACTGGTTGGCCTGCCTCCTTGATCCTCGCTATAAAGGCAAATTGCAAAATATTATGCCACATGAGAACTTGGAACTAATATTAGCAACAAAACAATCAACTCTTGTTGACCGTTTGCTTCTGGCATTCCCTGCACACAGCGCCCGTGATCGTTCTCACACGAGCTCCAGGGGCCAGCAGACCAGAGGTGTTAGAGGGGCAGAAATCAGAAGTGGCGTTGGCCAGAGGGGTTTTCTGACCAGGTTGTGGAGTGATTTTTCTATGACCGCAGACAGGACAGGTACTGCAGCATCAATTCAAAGTGACAGGAGACAACATTTGTCCAGTATGGTTACAAACTATTTTTCATCCCTTATCGACGTTCTCCCTCAACCGTCATTCCCATTTGATTACTGGGCATCCAAATTAGACACCTGGCCAGAATTGGCAGAATATGCATTGCAGGAGCTTGCTTGCCCGGCAGCTAGTGTCCTATCAGAAAGAGTATTCAGTGCTGCAGGTTCAATACTAACAGAAAAAAGGACTCGTCTGGCTACCCAAAATGTAGATGATCTAACCTTCATTAAAATGAACCACAACTGGATTTCAAAATCTTTTGCCCCACCCTGCCCGGCTGACACCTAGCTTTCCTATGAAAAGGTCTTGCCTGTGGACTATTCTGAATGACTTTTCCAATCTCGTAATTTTCTTCACCTGATTGTCCAGCATACGACATGTTTCCACCTCACGAAATGGCCAAACTCCCCACACGGGGCCGTGCTATCGCCACTTTGCGCTTGGACCCTTGAGAGTGCTGTTTGTCTGAAGAGGTGGGTGTGGCCGCTTTTGGTCGACGGCACTGCCACTGGGTCCCTCATAGTACAATAAAGTGTCTCTGGCGGTGGTGGTGCGCACCCAACGTCAGACACACCGTTGTAATATGAGGGGCCCTGTGCCTGTAACGCCGGCCACAAGACAGTTCCCCCCCCCAGCTCAAACAGTGCTCTACCACTAGCAAAATTATCTCTCACAGCTTCACCAATGTGTAGTCTAGGCGCTGACATCCTTCAATGCCTGGCACTGACAATACCATTGTTTTGACATTTTTGTTATGTTAGGCCTTCGAAGCCTGTCTGCGGTCCCTTCTTTCTACAACTACTACACTGACCAGGCCACTGCTGGCCGTGTTACCCTGGAACCAATTTAAAAGTGCCTACAGTCAGCCCAATTTTGTTATGTTAGGCCTTCGAAGACTGTCTGCCGTCACTCCTTCCACTAGACTTCCACTGACCATACACTGCTGCCCATGTACCCCTGGAACCAATTTAAAGTGCCTACAGCCAGCCCAATTTTGTTATGTTAGGCCTTGGAAGCCTGTCTGCGGTCACTCCTTCCACTAGACTTCCACTGACCAGACCACTGCTGCCCGTGTACCCCTGGAACCAATTTAAAAGTGCCTACAGCCAGCCCAAGTTTGTTATGTTAGGCCTTGGAAGCCTGTCTGCGGTCACTCCTTCCACTAGGCCTCCACTGACCACACCACTGCTGTCCGTGTACCCCTGGAACCAATTTAAAATTGCCTACAGCCATGTGTTATTATTTTAGGCCTTCGATGCCTGTCTGCGGTCACTCCTTCCACTAGGCCTCCACTGACCACACCACTGCTGTCCGTGTACCCCTGGAACCAATTTAAAATTGCCTACAGCCAGCCCAATTTTTTTATTTTAGGCCTTCGATGCCTGTCTGCGGTCCATTCTTTCAACTACTACTACACTGACCAGGTCACTGCTGCCCGTGTACCCCTGGAACCAATTTAAAATTGCCTACAGCCATGTGTTATTATTTTAGGCCTTCGATGCCTGTCTGCGGTCACTCCTTCCACTAGGCCTCCACTGACCACACCACTGCTGCCCGTGTACCCCTGGAACCAATTTAAAATTGCCTACAGCCAGCCCAATTTTTTTATTTTAGGCATTCGATGCCTGTCTGCGGTCCATTCTTTCAACTACTACTACACTGACCAGGTCACTGCTGCCCGTGTACCCCTGGAACCAATTTAAAATTGCCTACAGCCAGCCCAATTTTTTTATTTTAGGCCTTCGATGCCTGTCTGCGGTCCATTCTTTCAACTACTACTACACTGACCAGGTCACTGCTGCCCGTGTACCCCTGGAACCAATTTAAAATTGCCTACAGCCATGTGTTATTATTTTAGGCCTTCGATGCCTGTCTGCGGTCACTCCTTCCACTAGGCCTCCACTGACCACACCACTGCTGTCCGTGTACCCCTGGAACCAATTTAAAATTGCCTACAGCCAGCCCAATTTTTTTATTTTAGGCCTTCGATGCCTGTCTGCGGTCCATTCTTTCAACTACTACTACACTGACCAGGTCACTGCTGCCCGTGTACCCCTGGAACCAATTTAAAATTGCCTACAGCCATGTGTTATTATTTTAGGCCTTCGATGCCTGTCTGCGGTCACTCCTTCCACTAGGCCTCCACTGACCACACCACTGCTGTCCGTGTACCCCTGGAACCAATTTAAAATTGCCTACAGCCAGCCCCATTTTTTTATTTTAGGCCTTCGATGCCTGTCTGCGGTCCATTCTTTCAACTACTACTACACTGACCAGGTCACTGCTGCCCGTGTACCCCTGGAACCAATTTAAAATTGCCTACAGCCATGTGTTATTATTTTAGGCCTTCGATGCCTGTCTGCGGTCACTCCTTCCACTAGGCCTCCACTGACCACACCACTGCTGCCCGTGTACCCCTGGAACCAATTTAAAATTGCCTACAGCCAGCCCAATTTTTTTATTTTAGGCCTTCGATGCCTGTCTGCGGTCCATTCTTTCAACTACTACTACACTGACCAGGTCACTGCTGCCCGTGTACCCCTGGAACCAATTTAAAATTGCCTACAGCCAGCCCAATTTTTTTATTTTAGGCCTTCGATGCCTGTCTGCGGTCCATTCTTTCAACTACTACTACACTGACCAGGTCACTGCTGCCCGTCTACCCCTGGAACCAATTTAAAATTGCCTACAGCCATGTGTTATTATTTTAGGCCTTCGATGCCTGTCTGCGGTCACTCCTTCCACTAGGCCTCCACTGACCACACCACTGCTGTCCGTGTACCCCTGGAACCAATTTAAAATTGCCTACAGCCATGTGTTATTATTTTAGGCCTTCGATGCCTGTCTGCGGTCACTCCTTCCACTAGGCCTCCACTGACCACACCACTGCTGCCCGTGTACCCCTGGAACCAATTTAAAATTGCCTACAGCCAGCCCAATTTTTTTATTTTAGGCCTTCGATGCCTGTCTGCGGTCCATTCTTTCAACTACTACTACACTGACCAGGTCACTGCTGCCCGTGTACCCCTGGAACCAATTTAAAATTGCCTACAGCCATGTGTTATTATTTTAGGCCTTCGATGCCTGTCTGCGGTCACTCCTTCCACTAGGCCTCCACTGACCACACCACTGCTGTCCGTGTACCCCTGGAACCAATTTAAAATTGCCTACAGCCATGTGTTTTTATTTTAGGCCTTCGATGCCTGTCTGCGGTCCATTCTTTCAACTACTACTACACTGACCAGGGCACTGCTGGCCGTGTACCCCTGGAACCAACATCAGAAAATATAAAAATAAGTATTTTGCTTATAAAAAAGAAAATACTGGTGAGATATCAAATGCAGACATTTTAACATTAAAAACAAACACACAACTAAAATCTGGTACAGTACTAAAAATGGCCACCAGCTACATTTACTTTCTCCTGCAAGTAGTTAACTGAAAGTTTTTTTAAATTGAAAACACACATATGGCATCCACCGAGTGTTGTCCTGTCGCGTCTTCTTTATATTATTGCCGAGAAGATGCAAAATAATGAAAATAATAAAATCATTAATTACCAAAATAATAGAGAAAGTCAACACCACATTGCAAATAAACATTCATTCCAAATAAAGAAGCAGGGCGCGTCCGAGGGTGAGTATATACCTAATAAGAATCTAATCACCCTCGGACGCGCAATGCTTATTTCCAACAGCCTTCCTTCCTAAGAATCAGCCCTTCCGTCGTGTAGAGAGACGTTGTGTTACACTCCAAGGTGTTCCCCAGGTTGCCTTTCCTGAGCTTCGATCTTCCGGCTCTCGTTTAGTAGTTCTTGGAAACTACACTGCATTAGGCCTTCAAATTGGGTATGGGGTGTAGAGAGAGGGTGTGTTACACTCCAAGGTGTTCCCCAGGTTGCCTTTCCTGAGCTTCGATATTCCGGCTCTCGTTTAGTAGTTGTTGGAAACTACACTGCATTAGGCCTTCAAATTGGGTATGGGGTGTAGAGAGAGGGTGTGTTACACTCCAAGGTGTTCCCCAGGTTGCCTTTCCTGAGCTTCGAAATTCCGGCTCTCGTTTAGTAGTTGTTGGAAACTACACTGCATTAGGCCTACAAATTTGGTATGGGGGAAACATTGGCGCATCTGCGGTCCCTCCTTCCTCTAGGCCTCCACTGACCTGTCTACTGCTGCCCGTGTTCCCCTGGAACCAATTTTAAATTGCCTACAGGCAGCCCAATTTATTATGTTAGGGCTTCGAAGCCTGTCTGCGGTCCCTCCTTCCACTAGGCCTCCACTGACCTGTCTACTGCTGCCCGTGTACCCCTTGAACCAACATCATAAAATAAAAAAAAAAGGATTTTGCTTATAAAAAAGAAAATACTGGTGAGATATCAAATGCAGACATTTTGACATTAAAAACAAACAAACAGCTAAAATCTGGTACAGTACTAAAAATGGCCACCAGCTACAATTACTTTCTCCTGCAAGTAGTTAACTGAAAGGTTTTTTAAATTGAAAACACACATATGGCATCCACCGAGTGTTGTCCTGTCGCGTCTTCTTTATATTATTGCCGATAAGATGCAAAATAATGAAAATAATAAAATCATTAATTACCAAAATAATAGAGAAAGTCAACACCACATTGCAAATAAACATTCATTCCAAATAAAGAAGCAGGGCGCGTCCGAGGGTGAGTATATACCTAATAAGAATCTAATCACCCTCGGACGCGCAATGCTTATTTCCAACAGCCTTCCTTCCTAAGAATCATCCCTTCCGTGGTGTAGAGAGACGTTGTGTTACACTCCAAGGTGTTCCCCAGGTTGCCTTTCCTGAGCTTCGATCTACCGGCTCTCGTTTAGTAGTTGTTGGAAACTACGCTGCATTAGGCCTTCAAATTGGGTATGGGGTGTAGAGAGATGGTGTGTTCCACTCCAAGGTGTTCCCCAGGTTGCCTTTCCTGAGCTTCGATCTTCCGGCTCTCGTTTAGTAGTTCTTGGAAACTACACTGCATTAGGCCTTCAAATTGGGTATGGGGTGTAGAGAGAGGGTGTGTTACACTCCAAGGTGTTCCCCAGGTTGCCTTTCCTGAGCTTCGATATTCCGGCTCTCGTTTAGTAGTTGTCGGAAACTACGCTGCATTAGGCCTACAAATTGGGTATGGGGTGTAGAGAGAGGGTGTGTTACACTCCAAGGTGTTCCCCAGGTTGCCTTTCCTGAGCTTCGATATTCCGGCTCTCGTTTAGTAGTTGTCGGAAACTACGCTGCATTAGGCCTACAAATTGGGTATGGGGTGTAGAGAGAGGGTTTGTTACACTCCAAGGTGTTCCCCAGGTTGCCTTTCCTGAGCTTCGATCTTCCGGCTCTCGTTTAGTAGTTGTTGGAAACTACGCTGCATTAGGCCTTCAAATTGGGTATGGGGTGTAGCGAGAGGGTGTGCTACACTCCAAGGTGTTCCCCAGGTTGCCTTTCCTGAGCTTCGATCTTCCGGCTCTCGTTTAGTAGTTCTTGGAAACTACACTGCATTAGACCTTCAAATTGGGTATGGGGTGTAGAGAGAGGGTGTGTTACACTCTAAGGTGTTCCCCAGGTTTCCTTGCCATTGCTTCGGTCTTCCGACTCTCGTTTAGTAGTTGTAGAAAAGTACACTGCATTAGGCCATACAAAATGGGTATGGGGTGGAGAGAGATGGTGTGTTACACTCCAAGGTGTTCCCCAGGTTGCCTTTCCTGAGCTTCTATCTTCAGGCTCTCATTAAATTGTGGTTAAATGGAACAACTGCATTTGGCGTACTAGTTGGTTTGGGGCCTACTATCGGTGTCTGCCACTCCTTGCTGTTCTCCTCCACTGAACAAAGCTGTGCCGCCTGTTTACTACGGTTGCCAATTTTGAACTGCATTTCGACTACTTACTGATTTGGCCCTACTCTCTGTGTCAGCCTCTCATTCCAGTTGTCCTCCACTGCAATGCCCCCTGGTTATTCCTGTGTTACCAATTTTGAACTGCATTTAGCCCACTTTCTTCTTTGGGCCTATATCTGTGTTTCCACTTCATCGTGCCCATTGCCCAGCCAGTGATAGATGAGTCTGCTGGTACATTGACCCATAACGCAACATTCCCCGTGCACGCTACACAACAACATTGTGACCCTGCTGAAAGTCAGGTTGCTCTTCCCGCATACCATACCACCTTACACGGGGACAAAGAGGAAGGTGCAGATGAAAGTGCAGGTTCCTTCATCAGGTGGGGGGAGGAATACTAGTTGGCGACGTCACTGGCACAGGGCCTCTCATAGTACGCAAAAGTGTTGCTGCCGGTGGGAGGCGCCTCCGCCGTGCAAACACACCGCTGTACTTTGAGGGGCCCTGTGCCAGTGCCAATGCCAACGAGTGGGCCCCCCCTGCTTGCTCAGGTTCACAGCACTTGCAAAGTTGAAATACTTACCTCTCCCTGCTCCACTGCCGTGACGTGGTCCAGATTTCCTGGGCCCACTAATTACTTGAACCAGCCCTACCCCCCACAACTTTAGCCAAATGACCCCCAATTTCAAATGCCTTCCAATTATTATAAGGTAAATTACGCTTGACAAGCTTCATTAAGAAGAATGGATGGTTTTGACATTAAAATGGGCACTCTAGGTGTTTTCCTGGCCCCCACTCACTGCCGACTATGCTGCCCCATTGACTTGCATTGGGTTTCGTGTTTCGGTCGATCCCGACTTTACGTCATAATCGGCCGATTTCACTCGACCCGACTTTGGACATAGTCGGGTTTCGCAAAACCCGGCTCGACTCTAAAAAGGTCAAGGTCGCTCAACTCTAGTAGTCACCGTTCACAGCTCTGTCCTAATAAAGGAGAGCTGAAAAGAAGCCAAGCAACAACGAAAAAAAAAATCTACAGAAAATAAATAGCAGGTAAGTATCACCTTTAGCTTGTGACTTACAGCATCGTTTTTATCTTATAACTGGACAGTCACTTAAAATGAGCTAATACCTTTATTTTGTGCCTTTAGAAAACTAAGTAATGCCTTCAAGAATCTGTTCGTTCCAGAGTTATAATTTAAGAATATCATCTATCAGGAAAGAAACATCTAATTTGCTTACTGTATATATGTTTCAAGGCACAGGGCTGATGAATACTGCAATTTAAACATACCTAGTAAACGGCATAATCAATACGTCACATTGATAGATGCCATACACTTAGATTTTTTCTACAGAAATCCAAGCAGTACATTATTCCCAGTTCAAAGTGATCATGCTGCGCCCCGGCATCCTCATTTTTCTCTCTTTAAATGCAAATATTTTATAACAAGTAAATGACACAGATATCAATACATCTGGATAGATAGACTAAATCAAAGTTAGTATAACTTAGATGGCTACTGCATATAAATAAGCGGCATCAAATATAACTGAAGATGTTCTCTTTTATAGATATATTTTATGGTATGATATACTGTATTTATATATTTATTAGTATGAGGACTGTGCACCTTTTATCTCGGACCCAGAAATAGTTATGATATCTATTAAGCCTATCATTATTGGCAGTGACATGTTAAATGAATCAGCTTCTCCAAGCAGCAAATTGCACTAATGGCATTGACATATTAAAGGAGCAGACCCTCGGGTGTAGTATCCCGCAATGGATATTAATGAGTTTTTGTAACCTATTTGTTATTTTTACTTATAGCACAGACTGGTGGGATGGATGTAATACAATTATTCTATAGAACAGGTGCAGTTGCTGGAAATGATCCCCATTTGTACAGATAGTTCTTTTTGGTAAACATTAGTAAATGCTGCTTAAGGTTCTTAATATATGTTGCTATCAGACAAACTGCAGTAGAAATGCCCTATGAGCTCATCCGACAAGGGTTGGCACACTGGTTAATTGTGTTCGGCTCATAACCTCGGGATGCTCACGGTTTATGGTTGTAAGAAAACAACTGCAAAATTATAAAGGATAGCAATTATTTCACAACTCGGTTTGTGTTCAGAAATGGGAAGCCGATGTTATAATCCTCAAATGGGATATTTACCATGATTGCCAATGTTCATTTAGGCCAAGGTAAGGCTTTTATAGTGGTCAAAATGGAAAAAAATAAATCCACTATTCTTGAGCTTTATACTTGTTAAAATTCCCCAATCATAAAATGAAAGCTGTAAATAGAGGCAACATTTTAGCCCAGACATTAAAGGGGGTTTTCCCCTTTCAGAATCTCTTTGTCTATTGCTGTAGCTTGATGAAAAAAAAACTGCATTTTACTTACTATCTCCAGACCAGATGTTATGCCTGTGTAGCAACTCACTTGAGAAAATAGGTTATACACAAACAAACTGCAACTAACCCTACAATTCCTGTACAGACTACATATTCTAATACTGCAGTCCCTAGTGGTGCCCGTGGGTGCACAGACCAGGGATTGGCAAATTGGACCTAATTTGCCAAAATGGCCGTCGAGTAGCTTTCCATTCCTCCTAAAGAAATGCAGGGCGAAGCAGAGTGTGAACTAACTACAAGAGGAGAAGTGTGCTGAACAAAAGAAAGGTCCCACAGTGAGTAAAGTAAATACCAAACAAAGAATGAAGCAAGTACTGTTAACAAATATACTGCCTAGTTCCTAATGATAAACAGAAGATAGATGCAAAGTAAAGCAAAGAAACATAAAAGCAAAAAAGATGAAAGCTCACAGACTGGCTCCAAATGTCAGAACAAATGAAACTATCACCAGCAGGAAAAGCCAGCAGGAGAGCAGAATATAAAGCTGCACCCAACAGGTGATAGGCAGAGAAATGAAAACAGCTGTGATAAGCTAGACAGACTGCAGCCATGAAACAATACCAAAACAACCAGAGAAAAGGTGTGTCTCCTATGGCTCCGCAGAGAAAGAAGCTGACCACAGAACACAAACTCAAGGGAGCAAGACACCAGCGCTAAGTCTCGGATACTGCTCTCAGTACACATTATTGGCCGTCATATAGATGACATGTCTACAGTGAGGCAGCCAATCAGCGAGCTCAGCAGCTCTGAAGGAAGCATTACATCTGCACAGTCAGAGCTACTAAGCTTGCTAACTGGCTGCCATGCTGTCAATGTGACATCAGCGCCACATCGGAAGCAGTGTCAGAGATTGATTGCTGGACGTAGGATTGTTGGAGGTTGGAGAGGTAAGTAAAGCACAATTTCTTTTTTAGAACAAACTGCATCCAGGGACTAACATTGTCTGAAACGGGAAAGCCCCTTTTGCAGCAGTTGTGACACAATCAGAGTTTTTAGATGTAGCATGTTGCAGAGCTCAGAAAGCTGCTCCAGCCAACAACACAGCTTTCTATGTACATTGACTATTGATAGGGAGCTGCTTATTAGAGTAGGGGGCAAGTTCGGACTAGGGCTCACTTGCGCATCAGTCCCAGCAGTAACAATCTCCTGGTGATAAAACCTTCATTGTATGGAAACAACAGCGCACATCCTAATAAGTGAAACATCCCTGAAATCTGTATGTCAGCTGCTGCTGCATGCTGCCCTCAGATTACATAGCAAAAACCTGCTGACAGATTCCCTTTAAATTTGCAACTTGAGCAATTTGTTTTTCCACTTTTAAAGACAATTCTTATTTTTCTAGTGTATCTAAAATAAATTATGAAGTAACTGTGCATGAAAATTCAATTAATAATATATTAACATACCATTTAAAAACCATGGCTCTTATCTAGACATATGTATTTCAATAATCACACACTCTGTGTAGTCTGATCCTGCAGAAATGATGTTTTATTCATTTTTTTCCTTTGCTTCATGCTAATGTATTGTATTTTTGATAGGACAGAAAGATAGTGAAATATGGGGGGAGTCTGACTACACAAAGTATTGTTTACAGTCTGTTACCATGAGGACACTAAATTTCCTCTATCAGTTATCTTTTACTGCAGAACTGGAAATGTCAACCAAGGTACCAAAAAATTCTAAAGTGGATCTTGACTTTATAGACTAAATTTTTTTCTCATCAAGTTATTCCTTATTACTGGGGGTGCAGCCGCTATGGCCTACAGCAATTTTGAGAAAGGGTATGGTAATGGTAAGAAAAGAGCCCGGAAAAAGTTCTAAACAGATTAAAGGTGAACTTCAAGCTCAAGGTACATCAGTGTCAGATCGCTCCATCCGTCGTTGTATGAGCCAAAGTGGACTTCATGGGAGACGACCAAGGAGGACACCATTGTTAAAAAAAATCATAAAAAAGCCACAAGGTATTGTTTGCAGTCTGTTACTATGAGGACACTAAATTTCCTCTATTAGTTATCTTTTACTGCAGAACTGGAAATGTTAACCAAGGTACCAAAAAATTCTAAAGTGGGTCTTGACTTTAACCCCTTTCTGATATGTGACATACTATGCCGTCGAGGTGGGGTGGGCTCGTATGACCACCGATGGGATAGTATGTCACAGCAATCGGCCACACTCTCGGGGGAGCACGGCCGATCGCGGCCGGGTGTCAGCTGACTATCGCAGCTGACATCCGGCACTATGTGCCAGGAGCGGTCACGGACCGCCCCTGGCACACTGCGATCAAACATGATCGCAGTGTTCCGGCGGTATAGGGAAGCATGCGCAGGGAGAGGGCTCACTGCGGGCTTCCCTGAGACCCCTGGAGCAACGCGATGTGATCACGTTGCTCCGAGGGTCTCCTACCTTCCTCCCTGCAGCAGGCCCAGATCTAAAATGGCCGCAGGGCTGCATCTGGGTCCTGCAGGGAGGTGGCTTCACAGCGCCTGCTCAGAGCAGGCGCCGGGAAGCCTCTATGAGTGCACGTCAGATCGCTGATCTGACACAGTGCACAGTAAAGTGTCAGATCAGCGATCTTACACTATAACATGATGTCCCCCCTGGGGCAATGTTATAGTGTAAAAAAAAAATATTCACATGTGTAAAAAAAATTTTTAAAATTCCGAAAAAAAAAAAAATATATATATTGTTCCCATAAATACATTTCTTTATCTAAATAAAAAAAACAATGAAAGTACACATATTTAGTATTGCCGCGTCCGTAATGACCCAACCTATAAAACTGTCCCACTAGTTAACCCCTTCAGTGAACACCGTAAAAAAAAAACGAGGAAAAAACAATGCTTTATTATCATTCCGCCAAACAAAAAGTGGAATAACACGCGATCAAAAAGACGAAAAAAAATAACCATGGTACCACTGAAAACATCATCTTATCCCGCAAAAAATGAACCACAATACAGCATCATCAGCGAAAAAATAAAAAAGTTATAGTCTTCAGAATAATGCGATGCAAAAATAATAATTTTTCTATAAAATAGTTTTATCGTATAAAAGCACGAAAACATAAAAAAATGATATAAATGAGGTATCGCTGTAATCGTACCAACCTGAACAATAAAACTGCTTTATCCATTTTACCAATCGTGGAACAGTATAAATGCCCCCAAAAGAAATTCCTGAATAGCTGGTTTTTGGTCTTTCTGCCTCACAAAAATCGGTATAAAAAGCGATCAAAAAATGCCCGAAAATGTTACTAATAAAAATGTCAATTCGTCCCACAAAAAACAAGACCTCACATGACTCTGTGGACCAAAATATGGAAAATTTATAGCTCTCAAAATGTGGTAATGCAAAAAATATTTTTTGCAATAAAAAGTGTCTTTTAGTGTGTGATGGCTGCCAATCATAAAACACCGCTAAAAACCCGCTATAAATGTAAATCAAACCGCCCTTCATCACCCCCTTAGTTAGGGAAAAATTAAAAAAATGTATTTATTTCTATTTTCCCATTAGGGTTAAGGTTAGGGCTAGGGTTAGGGCTAGGATTAGGGCTAGGGTTAGGGTTATGGCTAAAGTTAGGGTTAGGGCTAGGGTAAGAGTTAGGGTTAGGGTTAGGGCTAGTGTAAGGGTTAGGGCTAGGGTTAGGGCTAGGGTTAGGGCTATGGCTAGGGCTGTCGGCTAGGGTTAAGGCTACAGTTAGGGTTGGGGCTAAAGTTAGGGTTAGGGTTGGGGCTAAAGTTAGGGTTAGGGTTTGGATTACATTTACGGTTGGGATTAGGGTTAGGGGTGTGTCAGGGTTAGGGGTCTGGTTAGGGTTACCGTTGGGATTAGGGTTAATGCGACATGGCGTCTGATCTCAATTCCAGCCAATTCTGCGTTGAAAAAGTAAAACAGTGCTCCTTCTCTTCCGAGCTCTCCCGTGCAACCAAACAGGGGTTTACCCCAACATATGGGGTATCAGCATACTCAGGACACATTTGACAACAACTTTTGGGGTCTAATATCTCCTGTCACCCTTGGGAAAATACAAAACTGGGGGCTAAAAAATAATTTTTGTGGAAAAAAAAGGATTTTTTCTTTTCACGGCTCTGCGTTATAAACTGTAGTGAAACACTTGGGGCTTGAAAATTGTCACAGCACATCTAGATAAGTTCCGTGGAGGGTCTAGTTTCCAAAATGGGGTCACTTGTGGGGGGTTTCTACTGTTTAGGTACATTAGGGGCTCTGCAAACGTAATGTGATGCCTGCAGAGCAATCCATCTAAGTCTGCATTCCAAATGGCGCTCCTTCTCTTCCGAGCTCTGCCATGCACTCAAACAGTGGTTCCCCCCCATATATGGGGTATCAGCATACTCAGGACAAATTGGACAACAACTTTTGGGGTCCAATTTCAACTGTTACCCTTGGAAAAATACAAAACTGGGGGCTAAAAAATAATTTTTGTGGAAAAAAAAGATTTTTTATTTTCACGGCTCTGCATTATAAACTGTAGTGAAACACTTGGGGATTCAAAGTTCTCACAACACATCTAGATAAGTTCCTTGGGGGGTCTAGTTTCCAATATGGGGTCACTTGTGGGGGATTTCTACTATTTACGTACATTAGGGGCTCTACAAACGCAATGTGACGCCTGCAGACCGTTCCATCTAAGTCTGCATTCTAAATGGCGCTCCTTCCCTTCTGAGCTCTCTCATGCGCCCAAACGGTGGTTTCCCCCCACATATGGGGTATCAGCGTACTCAGGACAAATTGGACAACAACTTTTGGGTCCAATTTCTCCTGTTACCCTTGGGAAAATACAAAACTTGGGGCTAAAAATAATTTTTGTGGGAAAAAAAAGAATTTTTATTTTCACGGCTCTGCGCTATAAACTGTAGTGAAACACTTGGGGGTTCAAAGTTCTCACAACATATTGTTAGGGGTTGAGTTCCCGCTTCTGCACAGGGGGAATCTCGGGCCATATCCACTGCGGTCTCCCATTCTTCTCCTGCCACAGTGGAGCCTGCTCAGCGGAGACATCGGTCCCAGTCGCTCAGTCTGACTCTGTACAAAGAGTTACTGCTGCTTTTCCTGCTTCTGCAATTGGAGTCAGTGCTGGGCAGCGGCGAGCAGACGCTTTTGGGACTAAATCCTGCTTTTCTCGTTCTGAGCATGCCCAGAGTAAGATCTCTCAGTGGAGACCGAGGGTCACATGATCAGATACTGCAGCTAAGGCCATTGGTCCTTCAGGAAGGTCCTGTAGGTGCTCACGCTCTGTGGCAGTTTCTCATTGGTCCTTCTAGGAAGGTCCTGTACGTGCTGCAACTATTTAAGGCTCGCATGGCCGCATAGTATTGTTCTATGTTATGTGCTTTGCGCCAGTGTGGTCACGTAAGAGTGTGTTCAGGGACCCGGCTGAAATTAGCCCCTAGAATGCTGGCACCTCCGGCGAGGAGATTGTGTTTGTATGTATTCAGGGACCTGGCTGAACTAAGCCCCTAGAATGCTGGCACCTCCGGCGAGGAGTTTTGTGTGCATGCGTGACCACTGACTGCTCTCTGGGCAGTTAGCCTGTGCCTCTGTGAAGTCTAACAGGGCACAGTGGTTTGCTTTCACGGCTACTCGGTGAATTAACTGAGTTAGTCCATACCGCCATATAATGCTGCCGTTTGCTAGCAGCAGGTTCTCCTGCACGCTGGACCCCAAGCTGCGGAAGCACCAATAATAATAAAAACATCTATATTTACACAGTGCGTTCCGCTAGCCCTAACACACATCTAGATAAGTTCCTTGGGGGGTCTAGTTTCCAATATGGGGTCACTTGTGGGGGGTTTCAATGTTTAGGCACAACATGGCGTCCCATCTCAATTCCAGTCAATTTTGCATTGAAAAGTCAAATGGCGCTCCTTCCCTTTCGAGCTCTGCCATGCGCCCAAACAGTGGTTTACCCCCACATATGGGATATCAGCGTACTCAGGACAAATTGCACAACCTTTGGGGTCCAATTTCTTCTCTTACCCTTGGGAAAATATAAAATTGGGGGCGAAAAGATCATTTTTGTGAAAAAATATGATTTTTTATTTTTACGGCTCTACATTATACACTTCTGTGAAGCACTTGGTGGGTCAAAGTGCTCACCACACATCTAGATAAGTTCCTTAGGGGGTCTACTTTTAAAAATGGTGTCACTTGTGGGGGGTTTCAATGTTTAGGCACATCAGTGGCTTTCCAAACGCAACATGGGGTCCCATCTCAATTCCTGTCAATTTTGCATTGAAAAGTCAAACGGCGCTCCTTCCCTTCCGAGCTCTCCCATGCGCCCAAACAGTGGTTTACCCCCACATATGAGGTATCAGCGAACTCAGGGAAAATTGTACAACAACTTTTTGGGTCCATTTTCTCCTCTTACCCTTGGTAAAATAAAACAAATTGGAGGTGAAATAATTTTTTTGTGAAAAAAAGTTAAATGTTCATTTTTATTTAAACATTCCAAAAATCCCTGTGAAACACATTAAGGGTTAATAAACTTCTTGAATGTGGTTTTTAGCACCTTCAGGGGTGCAGTTTTTAGATTAGTGTCACACCTGGTTATTTTCTATCATATAGACCCCTCAAAATGACTTCAAATGAGATGTGGTCCCTTAAAAAAATGGTGTTGTAAAAATGAGAAATTGCTAGTCAACCCTTATAACTCCCTAACAAAAAAAAATGTTGGTTCCAAAATTGTGCTGATGTAAAGTAGACATGTGGGCAATGTTACTTATTAAGTATTTTGTGTGACATATCTCTGTGATTTAATTGCATAAAAATTCAAAGTTGGAAAATTGCGAAATTTTCAAAATGTTCGCCAAATTTCAATTTGTTTCACAAATAAACACTGGTAATATCAAAGAAATATTATGAGTAACATGAAGTACAGTATGTCACGAGAAAACATTGTCAGAATCACCGGGATCCATCGAAGCGTTCCAGAGTTATAACCTCATAAATGGACAGTCATCAGAATTGTAAAAATTGGCCTGGTCATTAATGTGCAAACCACCCTTGGGGGTAAAGGGGTTAAAGACTAAATTTTTTCTCATCAAGTTATTCCTTACTACTGGGGGTGCAGCCGCTAAGACCTGCAGCAGCAATTTTGAGAAAGGGTTCTGCAGAGCTCCATTTGAATAGAGAGGTGGTAGAAAATGTGCACCTCCACTCATTGGCTATGGAAGATTGAGATATATGGTCAAAATTTTTGGTACCCCTCATTTAATGACAGGAAAAACCACAACTGGTCACAGAAATAAATTGAATCTGACAAAAGAAATAATAAATAAAAAATCTATGAAAATGAACAAATGAAAGGCAGACATTGCTTTTCAACCATGCTTCCACAGAATAAAAAAACAAAACAATTCATGAAATAGGCCTGGACAGAAATTATGGCACCCCTGAAAATAATGTGACAAAAGGGACATGTTAAATCAAGGTGTGTCCACTGACTTGCATCACAGGCGACTATAATCTTGGAATCAGTGATTGGGCCTGTATATAGGGCTACAGATACTCACTGTGCTGTTTGGTGACATGGTGTGTATCACACTCAACCTGGACCAGAGGAAGAGAAGGAAAGAATTGTCTTTCCCGGCGCGGTCCCTGCACGTCCCTGGTTCTCCGGGCGGCGCGCACACTAATCGCGTCATCGCGCCCTCTGACCTGAGCATCACTGCAGAGGACGCAGAAGACACAGCGGTGCCCACAGTGGAACAGGAAAAGGTGAATATTGTGCACTTCCCCCCATCATACTCACCTGCTCCCGGCGCGGTCCCTGCACGTCCCTGGTTCTCCGGGCACCGGCAGCTTCTTCCTGTATTGAGCGGTGACATGGTACCACTCATTACAGTAATGAATATGCAGCTCCACCCCTATGGGAGTGGAGTCGGGTCCATATTCATTACTGTAATAAGCGGTACCATGTGACAGCTCAATACAGGAGGAAGCTGTCAGCGCCCGGAGAAGCAGGGACATGCAGGGACCGCGCCAGGAGCAGGTGAATATGATTAGACAGCTGCCGCTCCCCCTCCCTCTCCCCTGTCGACCCCTGGGAATGACTCAAGTATAAGCCGAGAGGGGCAATTTCAGCCTAAAAAAATGGTCTGAAATTCTCGGCTTATACTCGAGTATATATGGTATATTAACCCCTTCATGACCCAGCCTATTTTGACCTTAATGACCTGGCCGTTTTTTGCAATTCTGACCAGTGTCCCTTAATGAGGTAATAACTCAGGAACGCTTCAACGAATCCTAGCAGTTCTGAGAATGTTTTTTTGTGACATATTGGGCTTCATGTTAGTGGTAAATTTAGGTCGATAATTTTTGTGTTTAATTGTTGAAAAAATGGAAATTTAGCTAAAATTTTGAAAATTTCGCAATTTTCAAATTTTGAATTTTTATTCTGTTAAACGAGAGAGTTATGTGACACAAAATAGTTAATAAATAACATTACCCACATGTCTACTTTACATCAGCGCAATTTTGTAACCAAAATCTTTTTTGCTAGGAAGTTATCAGGGTTAAAAGTTGACCAGCGATTTCTCATTTTTACAGCAAAATTTACAAAACCATTTTTTTTAGGGACCACCTCACATTTGAAGTCAGTTTGAGGGGTCTATATGGCTGAAAATACCCAAATTGACACCATTCTAAAAACTGCACCCCTCAAGGTGCTCAAAACCACATTCAAGAAGTTTATTAACCCTTCAGGTGCTTCACAGCAGCAGAAGCAACATGGAAGGAAAAAATGAACATTTAACTTTTTAGTCACAAAAATGAATTTTAGCAACAATTTTTTTATTTTCCCAAGGGTAAAAAGAGAAACTAGACACCAAAAGTTATTGTACAATTTGTCGTGAGTACGCCGATACCCCATATGTGGGGGGGAACTACTGCTTGGGCGCACAGCAGGGCTCGGAAGGGAGGGAGCGCCATTTGACTTTTTCAATGAAAAATTGGTTCCAATCTTTAGCGGACACCATGTCGCGTTTGGAGAGCCCCTGTGTGCCTAAACATTGGAGCTCCCCCACAAGTGACCCCATTTTGGAAACTAGACCCCCCAAGGAACTTATCTAGATGCATAGTGAGCACTTTGAACCCCAGGTGCTTCACAAATTGATCCGTAAAAATGAAAAAGTACTTTTTTTTCACAAAAAATTTCTTTTAGCCTCAATTTGATCATTTCCACATGGGCAACAGGATAAGATGGATCGTAAAATTTATTGGGCAATTTCTCCTGAGTGCACTGATACCTCAATCGCTCTGATTGGCAGTTTCACCTGATTGGCAGTTTCACTTTCAACAGCCAATCAGAGCGATCGTAGACACGGGGGGGGGGGTGAAGCCACCCCCCCTGGGCTAAAGTACCACTCCCCCTGTGCCTGCAGATCGGGTGAAATTGGAGTTAACCCTTTCACCCGATCTGCAGGGACACGATCTTTCCACGGCGTCATGGGTCGGGAAGGGGTTAAAATAGAGTACACTTCTGACTTTTTCTAGGTAAAAGTAATTAGTTTTTTATATTTTTCATATGCCCATATAGTATGTAGAGATCGTATTCACTCAAATGTGGCAGAAGGAAGACAGCAGGCGTGTTTCTTTAAAACATCTGTGCGGGTTTATTTGCTCCATAAACCCCTAAGCAAGAACTAAAGGTAAACAGTCTTTAGAGCCGGCAAAACAGCACAAAATGTCCTTAGTCGGGTTCTGCTCCCTCAGGCCTGTAAGCACACAGGCTGTGCAATGTCCAGCACGAAGGCTCACTCAGGAGCCACACACAGGAAGGCTGTTCGCTCCCCAGACACAGCACATCTGCAAAGCAACAGCCTCCATTATGTAGACTGTAACCACACCCTCAGTTGAGGTATGTGGGTAGCCAGACCCACCCATCTCTCATAGCTACCAGCAACCCAGACCCAGGTGCACCAAACAACATCCCAGTGCTTACATGAACTAGAGAAAAATACTCCAGGTTACATCACAGGGAGCAGCCATCCCTGTGACACATACCTCCCAATGATTACATGGACATTAAACTCCTTACAGTACCATAGGTACAAGCAGTATTGGTGAAAACCATGGATAGCTTTCGTACGAGAAAATTGGTCATGTGCACGAACCCTAATGATTGCTGAAAACTTCTGAATCGTGACAGCAACGTGTGTACACATACAGTTAGGTCCATATATATTTGGACAGAGACAACATTTTTCTAATTTTGGTTATAGACATTACCACAATGAATTTTAAACAAAATGAGTCAGATGCAGTTGAAGTTCAGACTTTTAGCTTTCATTTCACATTAAAATTGGTTGAAGGGTTTAGGAGTTTCAGCTCCTTAACATGTGCCACCCTGTTTTTAAAGGGACCAAAAGTAATTGGACAATTGATTCCAAGGCTATTTCATGGACAGGTGTGGGCAATCCCTTCGTTATGTCATTCTCAATTAAGCTGATAAAAGGCCTGGAGTTGATTTGAGGTGTGGTGCTTGCATTTGGAAGGTTTTGCTGTGAAGTAAACATGTGGTCAAAGGAGCTCTCCATGCAGGTGAAACAAGCCATCCTTAAGCTGTGAAAGCAGAAAAAAACCATCCGAGAAATTGCTACAATATTAGGAGTGGCAAAATCTACAGTTTGGTACATCCTGAGAAAGAAAGAAAGCACTGGTTAACTCATCAATGCAAAAAGACCTGGGCGCCCACGGAAGACAACAGTGGTGGATGATCGCAGAATAATCTCCATGGTGAAGAGAAACCCCTTCACAACAGCCAACCAAGTGAACAACACTCTCCAGGAGGTCGGCGTATCAAAATCCAAATCTATCATAAAGAGAAGACTGCATGAAAGTAAATACAGAGGGTTCACTGCATGGCGCAAGCCACTCATAAGCATCAAGAATAAAAAGGCTAGACTGGACTTTGCTAAAAAACATCTAAAAAAGCCAGCACAGTTCTGGAAGAACATTCTTTGGACAGATGAAACCAAGATCAACCTCTACCAGAATGATGGAAAGAGAAAAGTATGGCGAAGGCGTGGTACAGCTCATGATCCAAAGCATACCACATCATCTGTAAAACACGGCGGAGGCAGTGTGATGGCTTGGGCATGCATGGCTGCCAGTGGCACTGGGTCACTAGTGTTTATTGATGATGTGACACAGGACAGAAGCAGTCGAATGAATTCTGAGGTATTCAGAGACATACTGTGTGCTCAGATCCAGCCAAATGCAGCCAAACTGATTGGTCGTCATTTCATACTACAGATGGACAATGACCCAAAACATAAAGCCAAAGCAACCCAGGAATTTATTACAGCAAAGAAGTGGAATATTCTTGAATGGCCAAGTCAGTCACTTGATCTCAACCCAATTGAGCATGCATTTCACTTGTTAAAGACTAAACTTCAGACAGAAAGGCCCACAAACAAACAGCAACTGAAAACCACCGCAGTGAAGGCCTTGCAGAGTATCAAAAAGGAGGAAACACAGCGTCTGGTGATGTCCATGAGTTCAAGACTTCAGGCAGTCATTGCCAACAAAGGGTTTTCAACCAAGTACTAAAACTGAACATTTTATTTACAATTATTGAATCTGTCCAAATACTTTTGGTCCCTTTAAAAACAGGGTGGCATATGTTAAGGAGCTGAAACTCCTAAACCCTTCATCCAATTTTAATGTGGATACCCTCAAATGAAAGCTGAAAGTCTGAGCTTCAACTGCATCTGAATTGTTTTGTTTAAAATTCATTGTGGTAATGCCTATAACCAAAATGAGAAAAATGTTGTCTCTGTCCAAATATATATGGACCTAACTGTAGGTATTGGGTTGTATGGGGAGATGCTGGAGAAACAATCTATGAGGTTATCAGTTTGAGCCTAGTGTTTGCATCTGAGTGCAGAATAAGAAGTCTCTATGTGATGTATGGTCAAGACAATCGAAAAGAGAGTGCGTGGACTGACCACAGAGGGGAACAGTGGTTGGCTGGACCGATAGCTTCTGATAAGAGATCTGTGCAAAGTTAGAAGATGTTCAATAGAGACAGTGTTGTGTAAGGAGTGACCCAAAAGCCTAAATCTAATGAGAGGTACATGGAGTCTTGCCAGGGCAACAGATGTGTGATGATAACAAAACTTCATATTAAGACTTCATATCAAGATGTATTGGACAGTGAATTCTTATCTTAAGTCGAGTACTCAAATCTGGTATCAGTGAATGCAACAATCTCCCAGGTGAGCAACCCCATTGCTTACAGGATTTATTCAACAGGAGGTGAGATCTAGTTTATCTAAGAGGTATTTAGGAGACATTTCTCAGTTGTTGTTGTGCCTCCACCTGAAGTTGAACCACCAAGCTTTGTACGACAATCTTACATATCTATGAAATGGGGTCCATCAGGAATCGGTTGTAAACTATGGGGGGAGACAAGCTAGAAAGTGCTAAATTGTACTGCAGTGCCATCGTGGAAAAGATTAGGCATTATACCATGATAATATTTCAATGGGCTGTCTGGATTCTTCCATGTGAAAGGTGGTCTTCCTGTTCTGGCCAATAAATGAATGTACTAACTCCAAAATGGAGCATAATTCCTTAAAATGGCTGTCCTATGTTAAAAAGAAAACTTATTTGGCATATATTATTACAAAGATATCTAACACAGTGATAATCATCCGCTGTCGCCTTTGAGGATCCAGATTCCGGAAGCGCATCATCAGAGAAATCTGCAAATGCACTGTTCCAATCACCTGACCCTGCCATCGAATCACATGGATCAATGGTCATGTGAGTGTGACACCCAGGAGACCGGGATACCCAGCACCGGACCAATGGGGTCTGTCTCTTAAGGGGGATGTCACGGGTGGCTTGACCCGGTGCTGTAGCCTCAGGCAATGCACAGTGTAAGGGGTATCGTGAGGGAGCAGGCACTTACTTGATCAGCAGCAGGTTCTCCCAGCGGCAATGATCCCGATCCTGGATATTGGCTATTGTCCAAATGAAAGACTGAGGCACTGAAACGTTTAACCAGTTTACTTTAACATAAAGGGATTTACAACCAGTCCTGTCACCGGAGTCTGTATGGGAACTCTGAGTTACTTTGACCCTGCCGGGGTCTTCGCCTCTTATTGTACGCAGTTTCTGTGTGGCCCTGCTGCTGTATGTGAACTGGCTGCTGGCCCAATCTGTCCCCTCCGGGCCCTGGTTTGACGGGCAACCCGAGTCCTTTTATCAGCTTACCCCCTTCGGGAGTACCGCTGAACTCTGTGTCTGTTGCTGCGTCTGGCCCTAGTGAAGCTGATATCACCTCACGTTTTTCCGGTTGCTGTATTATATATAATGAATACAGCCACGGATCCGGTATCCGTCTTTGCGCCTGTTCTGGGTAGTGATTAATGCTACCCGGTTCTCACAATGTCCTTTTTCTCTGTCCCTTTTCTCCTCAGGCCGGTGATTTAGGCCTGGAAACAGTCACAGGACTGTTAGAAATTCAGCTGTATGACCTCTCACTTTCAGCTCCTTAGCCCAACTGCCATTTCTTCTCTCAGACCAGAATGGATCAAGGGGAGTCTCTGGAGCTCCCCCTTCTGGCCGGAGGTGGTAGTGCAGTCTTGCTATTTTAGTATTTGTATTTACTGTCAGTAACTATTTTTGTGGCAAATACCCCTAGGGGTGCCACATTCCTGTTATGCGAGGCAATTCAGTATCACAATGGACATGGAGGTCAGAGCACATACAGTGATCTGACAATAACCCAAAATAATAGAACGAGCTCTGAGACGTGGGAACTCTGCAGACCGCAATCCCTGATCCTCTCCAAACACAACTAGAGGCAGCCGTGGATTTCGCCTAACGCTACCTATGCAACTCGGCACAGCCTGAGAAACTAACTAGCCTGAAGATAGAAAAAATAAGCCTACCTTGCCTCAGAGAAATACCCCAAAGGAAAAGGCAGCCCCCCACATATAATGACTGTGAGTAAGATGAAAAGACAAACGTAGGGATGAAATAGATTCAGCAAAGTGAGGCCCGATATTCTAGACAGAACGAGGATAGGAAAGATAACTTTGCGGTCTACACAAAACCCTAAAGAAAACCACGCAAAGGGGCAAAAAGACCCTCCGTACCGAACTAACGGCACGGAGGTACACCCTTTGCGTCCCAGAGCTTCCAGCAAAACAAATAGACAAGCTGGACAGAAAAAATAGCAACAAATAGCAAAGAAGCACTTAGCTATGCAGAGCAGCAGGCCACAGGAATGATCCAGAGAAACACAAGTCCAACACTGGAACATTGACAGGAAGCATGAATCAAAGCATTAGGTGGGGTTAAGTAGAGAAGCACCTAACGACCTCACCAGATCACCTGAGGAAGGAAACTCAGAAGCAGCAGTACCAGTTTCCTCCACAAACGGAAGCTCCCAGAGAGAATCAGCCGAAGTACCACTTGTGACCACAGGAGGGAGCTCCGCCACAGAATTCACAACACATTCCCCCTTAGTTAAGAACAGTACTCCGGGACTGTGGGACGATAACATTTTGAAATAACAATTAATATGTACAGAGTCTTAAAAATGAAAAGTTACAAAAACCACTCAAGGAAACAAAAATAGAGTTCTGTAAAAAGTCACTTCAAATAGCGTCCATTAATACAGTCCTATCCTTGAGGGTACTAGGAAAGGCACTGCACTTTGTGTCCAGGAATTTAGTTCCATTTTTCCAACGAAGTTGTCAATATAAAGTCTAAAGAAAGTTCAAAAAGAGCAAAAAGCAAAGTTCAAAAATCAGTCTTTCCGGAGCTTTGATTTAGTGCCTCCGGGCTGATAACAAGTTCAAGAATATGCAAGAAGTTCATACAGACAAGTCTCTGTAGGTACTGGGCTTAAACGTTGCAGAATGATAACAATGACTATAGTTTTATAATTGGTAATCTGCATACCTGGCCGGTAATTGACCCTGGGTACTACGCTGTGATCTACGTAATAGCGGTATCTCTTCATGTGGTGTACTACTGTCTACTGCGGATGTAGTATCTGCCCGCTCTGATAAAGATAATTCCATGACTATGGAGTTGGCAAGTCCACCGTGAATGGGATTACTCTGATCAGGAATCTGTTCTTCCTGGCCTGGAACCTCCTGTAGTACGGGGTCAGCCTATTCCTGTCTTGGGACTTCTGGTATTGGGTTCGGTGTTGGGTAAAAGGCCACCATGGGAACCACTACTGCACCATGGTATGTTAGTAGGGTTTTGGGAAAGTCTCCTATACAGGTGTGATACATTTCCTCTTCTTTTTCCTTTACTGGTTGAACCTGTATGGGTTGAATAACTTCTGATTCTGGCTGGACAACTTCTGGCTCTTTCAATGCTTCCTGACACAATTTAAGATTGTCTCTTGACACTAATACAGATGTTAAGCCTCCGTTTTTGCTAATGAGACACATTTTAGGATTATCCATTCTTGTTGGTAAAACTGTGTAGGGTACGGCTTCCCACTGATTGTCTAGTTTATTGGTTCGATGGTTTCTCTTGAGCACTTGATCACCCGGTCTTAATGGGGTCGCTAGAGCATTCTGGTTGAAAGTTCGCTCTTGTCTTTCTCTAGTTTGCTGAAGGCTTCTTTCCACACTCTCTTGCACTTGGCGATACTGCTTTTGCCGTATGATATCCCAATTGGAGTCTTGAACTTCTGCGTCTGGTTTCAGAATTCCCATTTCTAGATCGATTGGTAATTGGCCGGGTCTTGCACGCATAAGGTAAGCTGGGGTGCAGTTGGTGGAGCTCACCGGGACATGATTATACAGATCCACCAAGTCAGGCAATTTCTCTGGCCATTGATTTCTTTCTGTCTCAGGTAAAGTCTTTAGTTGGTCTTTTACAATATGGTTCATCTTCTCGCATAAGCCGTTTGTTTGTGGATGATAGGCCGTCGTCCGGATCTTTTTGCAACCATACATATTACAGAATTCTCTGAAGATCTCTGATTCAAAGGCTGTACCTTGGTCGGTGAGAACCTGTTCCGGATATCCATGGGGTCTACAAAAGTACGTTTGGAACGCTTTGGCTGCTGTTTTTGCTGTCAGATCTTTTACGGGTACTACTACCAAGAAGCGTGAATAATGGTCCACGATGGTCAAGGCATAGACATAGCCGGACCGGCTTGGTATTAACTTCACGTGGTCTATGGCTACAAGTTCAAGTGGTTGTTTGGTGATTATGGGCTGCAGTGGTGCTCTTTGGTTCTTTTGATCGTTTCTTCTGAGGTTGCACGGGCCACAATTTCTGCACCACTGTTCGATTGATTTTCTCATCCCGACCCAATAAAATCTTTCTCTTAGAAGTACTTCTAACTTTTTCCAACCGAAGTGACCAGAACCATTATGGTAAGCTTCGAGGACCATCTTCACATCTTGTTTAGGCACGATAATCTGCCAAACCAATTCATGTGTTTTCGGATTGGTGTACCTTCTACAGAGCTTCCCTTGATACAGGAACATTTTGCCTCTCTCTTTCCAGAGTTGATGCGTCTCTTCTGGGGCATCCTCATTGGGATTTGCACTTTGCTCAGTTAACAGTTCCTTCACCAACTTCACAGCCGGATTGCTGTCTTGGGTGTCAGCCCATCTATGGTGTGCTAACGGATTAAAATTCACCTCTTGTTGTTTCTGATAGGTACTTGACTGATGATGTTTCGCCTTGGGATGATGGAAGGCTGGTAGTTCAATTTCTTCAAGCTCCCCCGTTTCTTCTTCTACATCTCTCAAGTGTGGCATCCGGGATAGGGCATCGGCATTTCCATTCTTGCGACCTGCTCGACACTTGATTATGAAGTTGTAATTAGATAACCGGGCTATCCATCGCTGTTCTAACGCACCTAATTTGGCTGTGTCCAGGTGGGTCAACGGATTGTTGTCAGTATAGACAATAAATTCTGCAGCAGTCAGATAGTGTTTGAAACGTTCAGTCACAGCCCAAACTACTGCCAGTAGTTCCAATTTGAAGGAGCTGTAATTTTCTGAATTTCTTTCAGTAGGCCGGAGCTTTCTACTTGCAAAGGCGATGACTTTCTCCCGACCTTCTTGCTTTTGTGACAGCACCGCTCCTAGTCCCACATTACTGGCATCGGTGTAGAGGATGAAAGGTTGATGGTAATCTGGGTATGCCAGAACCTCTTCTCCGGTTAGTGCCTTCTTTAGTTGTTCAAAGGAGTCTTCCCTTTCGTCGTTCCACTGAAAAGGAGGGTTTCGGTTTGAAGGTTTCTTCATCTGCCCTACCAAGGTGTCTTGCAAGGGTGCTGCCAACTTGGTAAATCCTTTTATAAATCTGCGATAGTAACCCACCAATCCCAGGAATTGTCTCACTTCTTTTGCGCTGGTAGGTCTTGGCCAATCCCTTATGGCACTTATTTTCTCGGGATCTGGTGCTACTCCCTCCGAACTCACGATGTGTCCCAGGTACTGTACCTTTGGCTTGAGAAGGTGACATTTGGATGGCTTGACTTTCATGCCATACCTGGATAAGGCTTCGAACACTTCTGCCAGGTCTATTAAGTGTTGTTCGTAAGTCTTTGAGTAGACGATCACATCATCTAGGTACAGGAGGACGGTCTCGAAGTTCTTGTGTCCGAGGCAGCATTCCATCAGCCGCTGGAAGGTACCGGATGCGTTCCAGAGTCCGAACGGCATGCGATTAAATTCACATAGACCCATTGGTGTGGTGAATGCTGTCTTTTCCTTATCTCTCTCAGCCACAGGGACTTGCCAATACCCGCTTGTTAAGTCTAAGGTGGAAAAATAATTAGCAGATTTCAAAGCAGTTAAGGACTCTTCTATCCTAGGCAAGGGGTAGGCGTCTTTATGGGTGATGTTATTAATCTTCCAGTAGTCTACGCACATTCTCATGGTTCCGCCCTTTTTTCTTGACAATCACTAGAGGGGCCGCCCAGGGGCTACAGCTATCTCTTATTACCCCGGCCTGTTTTATCTCCCTCAGCATATCTTTTGCACACTGATAGTGAGCGGGCGGTATGGGTCTATATCTTTCTTTTATTGGGGGATGGTCACCGGTGGGGATTGTGTGTTCTACCCCTTCTATCCGTCCGAAGTCTAATGGGTGTTTACTGAAGACTTGTTCATATTCCGTCACTAGCCTATACACCCCTTGTTTTTGATGGGTAGGTGTTGAATTTATGCCCACGTGTAGCTGTTGGCACCAATCCTCCAATTCTCCGTCTGAGCCGTTGCCTTCCACCTGACAGGTTGGTTCTAAGGGCTCAATGGTTGTGATGGCATTGTTGTCAACAGTATATAGCTTTGCCACTGTAGCATACCTTGGCAAAGTGACCTCTTCCTCTCCACAGTTCAAAAGTCGTACCGGCACTCGTCCCCGGTGTACCTCGACTACCCCTCGTGCTGTGAGTATAGTGGGCCTGTTGTCGGTGTACACTGGTTCTATTAAGGCTTGATAATCTCGTCCCTTAGTACCAATGGCTGCTCTACAGCATACCAGCATTTCTGTTTTTGGTGGGATTACAATAGATGTTGGATCACTTACCCTCACACTGCCGATTTCTCCACCTGCAACTTCTACCTGTTGCCTTAACATCAATACTTTTATTTCCCTTCGGAGAACTCTCTGCTGGCAGGATTGGGCAGTTTCAGCAATTTGCTGTAAGACAGAAATAACTTCGGAAAAGCAGTTCTCTAACACATTCATTCCTATCAATACAGTGGGTTCACAGTTCCGCTGATCAACATCAACAACAATTATACCCTGTTTCTTCAATTCTACTTTACCAATCTTTATGGTCATCTCCCTGAAACCTAGTTTCGGTACCAACTTACCATTACTGGCCCATATATCTAGTTCAACATCAGAGGGCCCTTTATCAATATCTGCATCAGCCCAGTACCTCTTATAAAGGATATACGGTATAGATGAAATCTGGGAACCTGTGTCCAGCAAAGCGTTGAGGGGAATTCCGTCCAGCACGATAGGGATAATGGGTCGTCCTCCGATGTACCTGTCGTGCCAGGGTGTTGGGCCTTGAAAGTTCATTCCTGCGAAGCGGCCCGCATTCCCAGGGGATTCCCGTTTAAATCACAATCTCGTGCAAAGTGGCCTGGCTGCTGGCAACGGCGGCAAATGGGCTGTCCAACCGGTTGGTAGCGGTCGCGGGGTCATCCTCTCCATGTCGGGTATCTCCGGGGTCTCATCCATGGAACATCTTCTCTACGGTTTGCCAACTCCATCTTGGGTCCTCTCATCTCCTGCATGGTTTTAGCCATTGAAGCAACAACATCAGTTAAAGAGTCAAGCTTTTGTTGAAGAGCCTCATTAGTACTGGGCCCCAGGGGCTTAGCAATGGCCCCGGACATAGCTGATGTCACTGGCACTCCCTGTTGTTGAGGTGCCTCTGCCATGGGTTGCGCAGGCTCCTGATCCCGAGGTGCCTCTGCCAGCTGGAGACGTATAGCGCTCTCCTTTAATTGGGCAAATGTCAATTCAGGGTTCTTAAAAACAAGCATGCTCACATGCCCCCGGTGAGAAGGGGTGTAGAGTCCCTCAATAAATTGATCTCTTAGCAGTTTATCCGCTCCGGTGTTAAAAATGGGTTCAGCCAGTGTAAGTGATTTAAGGGCTTCCTGCAGGTTTAAGGCAAAGTCTCTCACGCCCTCATTAACTTTTTGTTTGCAATTAAAGAATCGTACTTTAGCTTTGCTGCTGGCAGTGGTTTCAAATGTAGCTTTTAATCCAGCAAATATGCGTTCAACAGTGCCTTTCAGATCAGCTGCCCATGCTGTGACTTCTCGCTTAGCATGGCCACTTAACTGCATCATCAGGAGACTAACACGCTGAACTTCACCCATGGGGAACATGTCAAAATGGGCCAGCATCTTTTCTCTGAAATCGTCAAGGGTATTAGGCTCACCTTCATACATTGGAAGCCATGGGCCACCCGGGGTATATGGCATCAGCACCAGCATGATGGGCGCCACTCCTTACACTGCTGCGCTACCGGACTCTCTATCGACACTCTGTCTTTCAGCTGCATTAGCATCGCCGGGTGCTGCGGCGTCTCCGTGCTGCGACATACTGTGCCCCCTTAGTTAATCCGGACCCTTCCGGTCCTCCGCTTCCGTCGGGATAGTGTAGATTCGTTCCGCTGTGCAGCAGGATCGGTTTTCCCCTTGCTCTGACGTCAGAGCGCTCAGCTTGGTGCCGCCCACAATGACACGCCCCCTGCTGCTCCCGCCCACCGCGCGCTCTGTAATGGCGGATTCTGAAGTTTTTCAGTCAGACTGGGGTTCAGGTGATGGCGTAGCTCAATTAACAGTCTCGTGCCTAACGGTTATGAGGTCATTACCTCAGGGGTTGGCGGCCATCTTTACTCCATTATAACCAATGGGGAAAAGTCACTTTCAATAGTTTTCAATGGGGAATGGATTTTTCTTTAATAAAGTCAATTTTCAAGATTTTTCATCCAAATTTTCACAGTTTTGGGCTCCAATCACGGCACACAATACCCGGTATACGGGCTGGCTAGATCCTGTTCGTGACGCCAATTGTGACGCCCAGGAGACCGGGATACCCAGCACCGGACCAATGGGGTCTGTCTCTTAAGGGGGATGTCACGGGTGGCTTGACCCGGTGCTGTAGCCTCAGGCAATGCACAGTGTAAGGGGTATCGTGAGGGAGCAGGCACTTACTTGATCAGCAGCAGGTTCTCCCAGCGGCAATGATCCCGATCCTGGATATTGGCTATTGTTCAAATGAAAGACTGAGGCACTGAAACGTTTAACCAGTTTACTTTAACATAAAGGGATTTACAACCAGTCCTGTCACCGGAGTCTGTATGGGAACTCTGAGTTACTTTGACCCTGCCGGGGTCTTCGCCTCTTATTGTACGCAGTTTCTGTGTGGCCCTGCTGCTGTATGTGAACTGGCTGCCGGCCCAATCTGTCCCTTCCGGGCCCTAGTTCGACGGTCAACCCGAGTCCTTTTATCAGCTTACCCCCTTCGGGAGTACCGCTGAACTCTGTGTCTGTTGCTGCGTCCGGCCCTAGTGAAGCTGATATCACGTCACGTTTTTCCGGTTGCTGTATTATATATAATGAATACAGCCACGGATCCGGTATCCGTCTTTGCGCCTGTTCTGGGTAGTGATTAATGCTACCCTGTTCTCACAATGTCCTTTTTCTGTCCCTTTTCTCCTCAGGCCGGTGATTTAGGCCTGGAAACAGTCACAGGACTGTTAGTAATTCAGCTGTATGACCTCTCACTTTCAGCTCCTTAGCCCAACTGCCATTTCTTCTCTCAGACCAGAATGGATCAAGGGGAGTCTCTGGAGCTCCCCCTTCTGGCCGGAGGTGGTAATGCAGTCTTGCTATTTTAGTATTTGTATTTACTGTCAGTAACTATTTTTGTGGCAAATACCCCTAGGGGTGCCACATGAGCCTTGTCATTGCTTCTAGAGCTGACACCAACCAGTCGAGTGATCCACAGAGGAGATGTAGGAGGTGGCAGATAGGTATCCCTTCCATGCCTAAAATAACCTTTTTTTGAGCATAGGAAATCCCTGTAATAGATTTTATGAAAATAAGTTTTCTAAAACCACACAAAAAACTTTAACTCATTATTACACAGTACTGTTTATCAATTAATTTTGCGTGGTAATTATTTTAATTTAGTCCCTGGGCCCTTGCCTACAGAATTTGAACCCTTGGATTATTTCAGCACTTGGCCTCAGATAATGCTTTGTATTTTTTACAGACGATGGCATAATTTAAAGGTTATTACTCTTGTGTTTTAACGCTTGCAGTGCTGAGAAAGCATGATGACCCATTATTTACTAGAACTACTCGCTATTGCCAGAGTTGCTGAGTAGAACTAAATTATCGTTGCTTGCCATGTGGCTGGGGTTAAATTATAGTCAGTTAAATGAGTTTTATTTGTAACTGCCTGAAGAATTAATGATATGTTTTACATTAGCTCTTAGTGTGGCTAATGAGATTTCATATACCATAATGCAGAACACTAATAAGATCGTTATGTCAAACTGAGCTAAATTGGGTTTTTATCTGTTGTTTGATCTTAACCAATTGAACCGTTGCATGTATTAAATTATGAAGCTATCGGAACATCACATGATGCCCTGGAAATGGAACATTACAGTCTCATTGGCTCTGATTGTAAGAGATTAGTATATGCCAAAGATTGCAGAGTGGAATCAAACATCACCATGCAATTTCACCATGTTTAGTTTTGAATTAGAGATTGTTCATTCATTGTGTCCAGATAAGGTTTTCAGGGATAGCGTCCCATCGTCTTAAGGCCCCTTCACATTTAGCGACGCTGCAGCGATACCGACAACGATCCGAATCGCTGCAGCGTCGCTGTTTGGTCGCTGGAGAGCTGTCACACAGACCGCTCTCCAGCGACCAACGATGCCGGTAACCAGGGTAAACATCGGGTAACTAAGCGCAGGGCCGCGCTTAGTAACCCGATGTTTACCCTGGTTACCATGCTAAAAGTAAAAAAAAACAAACAGTACATACTTACCTACAGCTGTCTGTCCTCCAGCGCTGCGCTCTGCTTCTCTGCTCTCCTCCTGTACTGTCTGTGAGCCGGAAAGCAGAGCGGTGACGTCACCGCTCTGCTTTCCGGCTCACAGCCAGTACAGGAGGAGTGCAGAGCGCAGCGCTGGAGGACAGACAGCTGTAGGTAAGTATGTACTGTTTGTTTTTTTTTACTTTTAGCATGGTAACCAGGGTAAACATCAGGTTACTAAGCGCGGCCCTGCGCTTAGTTACCCGATGTTTACCCTGGTTACCAGTGAAGACATCGCTGGATCGGTGTCACACACGCCGATCCAGCGATGTCTCCAGGGAGTCCAGCGACGAAATAAAGTTCTGGACTTTATTCAGCGACCAACGATCTCCCAGCAGGGGCCTGATCGTTGGTCGCTGTCACACATAACGATTTCATTAACGACATCGTTGCTACGTCACAAATAGCAACGATATCGTTAACAATATCGTTATGTGTGAAGGTACCTTAAGTCAACCAGATTCAATGTTGAGTATAAAATTATATTTACTCCCTTTTCCAATAAGGTCTCCTTCAGTTCTACAGACGTGTCCACCTTTAGCTTTCTGAGAACTCCATTTGAGAGGACCTGTCAGCAGAGCAAAAGTGGCCTGGTTTTGCTCCTATTATATTCCTGCCGCTCCCACATTTTTTTTTTAAATCCACTATATGGTTTCAGATATATGGACCTTTTAATTTTCTACTAATTTTTATCCTCATTACCAAGAGGGCATTGCTTATAGGGTAATGATGCAGAGCATGCTAAAGACTCGTCCCGGAGAATATTTGGAGTCAAGCCCTTTTGGTAAAGACCATATAAATTAACAGTAAAAAAAAAGTCCCATATCTCTGGAACTGTATAAAGAATTAGAAAAAAAACAAACAAGAGAAACAACAACAGAATACTCGGAAGGAGCAAGAATAAAAAAAGAGCAAAAACTGATTACTTTTTACTTCTAGACAGGTCTTCTTTTAAGGTCAAGGTCACATTAGCATAAAGCATCCAATGAGAGCGCATCTGATGTGAAATACTAATGACACTTGTCTCAAACTCTGCTGCAAGCGTGAACTGAGTATCCGTGGACTGTGCTCTGATCCTCTCGCACGAGAGAATAGCAGCACAGGTGCGGAGGAGACGGAGAAAGTCATTCTTTCATTTCCTCCATTGTTGTCATCCACAGTAATCGCATTGCACTGACATACAGTATACGCTGCCAATCATAGTATGCAGCGATTTTTTTTCTCATGCCGGCTCGGCTTGGGTGGTCACACACATAAATACATATAGCATAAGAATCTCCCAATGGAGTATTACAAAAACCAGTATATATTTTTTAAAAGTGGACAAACCGTGTCACATATCTTGAAATATGAGAAGCCAAAGAAAGGTATTAATGGACACATTTATGTGTTACATCACCACTATACACCTGTAAGGCTAGGTTCACATTGCGTTAGAGTAGTCCATTCAATGCATACGTTAAACGGACTGCGCTAGCGCAAGTGCCGACTTTGGCACAGCGCTAGCGCAGAGGGAGCATCTGCTAGCTCCATCTGCGCTAGCAGTGACGGACCCGGAAACGCTGCAGCCTGCGTCTCGGGTCCGTCACTCAATGACGGCACATCGCTAGCGCATGCCCATTGTGGGCGTGCGCTAGCGATTCATCCGACAATGCATTCAATGGCAGCGTTAACGGACTACGTTACACCGCGTTATGCCGCGGTGTAACGTAGTCCATTTAACGGAGGCACTGAACGCAGTGTGAACCTAAAGCATTGCCCGCTAAAGTTCTGCGCTCAGCTACATGCTATTCCAAGGGAAATGAGGGGTTGTTAGGAGGCCATAAAATGAGGGGATGTGCATTAGGGCCATGAAATTAGGGGCTTTGAAAAATGGACAACCCCTTTAATAATCTCATGAAGTTCCATTATGTGATATATAGCTACATACATACATTATATCCCGATTGCAATAGGCAAACTAATGTATTTGGATCAGATCTACTTTGTATTTTGAGACAAACACTACAATATAATGTTGCAATGCCCCAGTCCTTACAATCCCATAAAATCACTATTAATGATCTTTTATATTTTATCTGATGGACACTTGAATTTGATGATGTCTATGTTGCTAGAGGCAGCAGGAATATGGTTTTCTGTATCTTGCCTTTTTGAAAATGTAATGCATATTTCTGTTAAATACTAGGAAAAACAAATAATTCCTTTGTGGTGTCAGCAAATAGCCTCTTTAGAGAGGAAAGGAACTCTAGTGCCACCTACTGGAAGTAGAGAACCTAAACGTCAAAATACTCTTGTAAGGGAACCAATCACCTTGAATATGCAGTCCAATCTGCAGGCAACAGGTTGTAGAGCAGGAGAAACACATCAAATTGATATATAGTTTTATAAGAAAAGACTCAGTACAACCTGAATTTTAATGATTTAACCCTTTGATCTTTCCGAGATTTTGATCTAGTGGGCAGTCCTATCAGCTAACTCTGTATGCATAAATATACAAATAAAGCTTTTGTAACACTTGTAACACCCTAGGTAACCAATTGTTAAAGTGGTATTGCCTTCCTTTCAGGGAGGGCGATATCATGCTTGGAGGCAAGGAGGATTACCTTTACCAGGTAAAGCACCTACATACAACACATTCTGAATCCAGGCCAGAAGGGGGAGCTCTGAACCCAGATTCAGGGGTGCTTCCTCAGCTTTAAGGGATCTAGTCTGGAGGAGGAGTTAGTTTAGGCTGGAGCAGACAGTGAAGGAGTGAGGAGTGAGAGCAGACAGCGGAGCCATGCAGCCAGGACTGAGCTGCAGCTCCAGGAAAGGAAGTGAACCCAAGGGGTTGAATGTAGTGAAGCATTTGAGGAAAGAAGCACTGGAGCAGGAAAGGGCTCAGAGGGGAACTGTGTCTGGGCACCCTCAGAGCCAAAGTGCAGGAACCAGGCACTGGAAGCCCAAGGCTGTGGCGTACTCCAGGACACATGGCAGGACCGGAAGGCATAGAACTGTATGTGATTTGGCCACACCACACCTGAAGGTGAAGCAGCACCTGAAGAGCCCGGGTCATGAAAAATACCCTATAAAATGACTCAAGTTGCCCACCATACAAGTAACTGTCCCAGGACAGGAGAGAGAGGACTTTGCCAGCAGCTTCAGGCAGCAGGGACCTCGCATACTAGAGCGAGTAGGAAGGCATAAGGACCTCACCTGGGAGAGGGATTTACTATTGCCTCCAGGCCGGCTGGGCCATACCTGTTATGACATGGTGGTTAGGAGCACCTGACCTGATAGTTAAACTCATACAGGACGAGCTCTGGGATGTGGGATCTCTGCTGACCGCAAGCCCTAATCCTATCGCACACACTAGAAATAGCCGTGGAGCGCTCCTGACGCTCCCTATGCGCCTCGTCACAGCCTAAAGGTACCGTCACACTAGATGATATCGCTAGCGATCCGTGACGTTGCAGCGTCCTCGCTAGCGATATCGTCCAGTGTGACAGGCAGCAGCGATCAGGCCCCTGCTGGGAGATCGCTGGTCGGGGAAGAAAGTCCAGAACTTTATTTGGTCGCTGGACTCCCCGCAGACATCGCTGAATCGGCGTGTGTGACACCAATCCAGCGATGTCTTCACTGGTAACCAGGGTAAACATCGGGTAACTAAGCGCAGGGCCGCGCTTAGTAACCCGATGTTTACCCTGGTTACCATCCTAAAAGTAAAAAAAACAAACACTACATACTTACCTACAGCCGTCTGTCCCCGGCGCTGTGCTCTGCTCTCCTCCTGTACTGGCTGTGAGCGTCGGTCAGCCGGAAAGCAGAGCGGTGACGTCACCGCTCTGCTTTCCGGCCGCTGTGCTCACACAGACAGTACAGGAGGAGAGCAGAGCACAGCGCTGGAGGACAGACGGCTGTAGGTAAGTATGTAGTGTTTGTTTTTTTTACTTTTAGGATGGTAACCAGGGTAAACATCGGGTTACTAAGCGCGGCCCTGCGCTTAGTTACCCGATGTTTACCCTGGTTACCGGCATCGTTGGTCGCTGGAGAGCGGTCTGTGTGACAGCTCTCCAGCGACCAAACAGCGACGCTGCAGCGATCCGGATCGTTGTCGGTATCGCTGCAGCGTCGCTAAGTGTGACGGTACCTTAAGAGCTAGCTAGCCCTAGAGAAGAAAATAAAGCCTACCTTGCCTCAGAGAAATTCCCCAAAGGAATAGGCAGCCCCCCACATGTAATGACTGTGAGTAAAGATGAAAGTCACAAACGCAGAAATGAGATAGGTTTCAGCAAAGGGAGGCACGACTTACTAAATAGACAGAGGATAGGAAAGGAATCTTTGCGGTCAGCACAAAAACCTACAAAAGACCACGCAGAGTGTGCAAAAGGGTCCTCCGCACCGACTCACGGTGCGGGGGTGCCACCCTGCATCCCAGAGCTTCCAGCTAGCAAGACAAAATCAAGATAACCAGCTGGACAAAGAAACAAGGACAATAATAACAATCAGGAACTTAGCTTCTGCAGGAGAAGACAGGACACCAGACAGATCCAGGAGCGAACTGAACCAATGCTAAAACATTGACAGCTGGCATGGAGAAATGATCTGAGTGGAGTTAAATAGAGAAGCCAACCAAAGGATAAACCACGTCACCTGTGTAAGGAAACCTCAGAAGCAGCAGCTCCACTCACAGCCACCAGAGGGAGCCCACGGACCGAACTCACCGAAGTACCATTCATGACCACAGGAGGGAGCTCGACAACAGAATTCACAACAGTACCCCCCCCCTTGAGGAGGGGTCACCGAACCCTCACCAGAGCCCCCAGGCCGATCAGGATGAGCCAAATGAAAGGCACGAACTAGATCGGCAGCATGAACATCAGAGGCAAAAACCCAGGAATTATCCTCCTGACCATAACCCTTCCACTTGACCAGGTACTGGAGTTTCCGTCTCGAAACACGAGAATCCAAGATCTTTTCCACCACATACTCCAACTCCCCCTCGACCAACACCGGGGCAGGAGGTTCAACGGAGGGAACCATAGGCGCCACGTATCTCCGCAACAACGACCTATGGAACACATTATGGATGGCAAAAGAAGCTGGAAGGTCCAAAAGAAATGACACGGGATTAAGAATTTCAGAAATCTTATATGGCCCAATGAAACGAGGCTTAAACTTAGGAGAGGAAACCTTCATACTAACATGACGAGATGACAACCAAACCAAATCCCCTACCCGAAGTCGGGGACCAACACAGCGCCGGCGGTTTGAGAAACGTTGAGCCTTCTCCTGGGACAATGTCAAATTGTCCACCACATGAGTCCAAATCTGCTGCAACCTGTCCACCACAGTATCCACACCAGAAACGAGGATGGAAACCAGAATTGCAGAAAAAAGGAGAAACCAAAGTAGCCGAGCTGGCCCGATTATTAAGGGCGAACTCAGCCAAAGGCAAAAAGGACACCTAATCATCCTGATCAGCAGAAACAAAGCATCTCAGATATGTCTCCAAAGTCTGATTAGTTCGTTCGGTTTGGCCATTAGTTTGAGGATGGAAAGCCGAAGAAAAAGACAAATCAATGCCCATCTTAGCACAAAAGGACCGCCAAAACCTTGAAACAAACTGGGAACCCCTGTCCGAGACGATGTTCTCCGGAATGCCATGCAAACGAACCACATGCTGGAAAAACAACAGCACCAAATCAGAGGAGGAAGGCAATTTAGACAAGGGTACCAAATGGACCATCTTAGAGAAGCGATCACAAACCACCCAAATGACCGACATCCTTTGAGAAACAGGGAGATCAGAAATAAAATCCATGGAAATATGCGTCCAGGGCCTCTTCGGAACCGGCAAGGGCAAAAGCAACCCACTGGCATGAGAACAGCAGGGCTTAGCCCGAGCACAAGTCCCACAGGACTGCACAAAAGAACGCACATCCCGTGACAAAGAAGGCCACCAAAAGGATCTAGCCACCAAATCTCTGGTACCAAAGATTCCAGGATGACCAGCCAACACCGAACAATGAACCTCAGAGATAACTCTACTAGTCCATCTATCAGGGACACACAGTTTCTCCGTAGGACAACGGTCAGGTCTATCAGCCTGAAACTTCTGCAGCACGCGCCGCAAATCAGGGGAGATGGCAGACAAATTTACCCCCTCTTTAAGAATACCAGCCGGCTCCGGAACACCCGGAGAGTCTGGCACAAAACTCCATGACAGGGCATCAGCCTTCACATTCTTAGATCCCAGAAGGTATGAAACCACAAAATCAAAACGGGAGAAAAATAGCGACCATCGAGCCTGTCTTGGATTCAACCGTTTGGCAGACTCGAGATAAGTCAAATTCTTGTGATCCGTCAAGACCACCACGCGATGTTTAGCTCCTTCAAGCCAATGTCACCACTCCTCGAATGCCCATTTCATGGCCAACAACTCTCGATTGCCAACATCATAATTGCGCTCAGCAGGCGAGAATTTTCTAGAAAAGAAGGCACATGGTTTCATCACCGAGCCATCAGAACTTCTTTGCGACAAAACAGCCTCTGCTCCAATCTCAGAAGCATCAACCTCGACCTGAAACGGAAGCGAAACATCTGGCTGGCAGAGCACAGGGGCAGAAGAAAAATGACGCTTCAACTCCTGAAAAGCCTCTACAGCCGCAGAGGACCAATTGACCACATCAGCACCTTTCTTGGTCAAATCAGTCAATGGTTTAGGAACACTAGAAAAATTAGCGATGAAGCGACGGTAAAAATTAGCAAAGCCCAGGAACTTCTGTAGGCTCTTCACAGATGTCGGCTGAGTCCAATCATAAATGGCCTGGACCTTAACAGAGTCCATCTCGATAGTAGAAGGGGAAAAAATGAAACCCAAAAATGAAACCTTCTGAACTCCAAAGAGACACTTAGACCCCTTCACAAACAAGGAATTAGCACGAAGAACCTGGAACACCATTCTGACCTGCTTCACATGAGACTCCCAATCATCCGAAAAGACCAAAATGTCATCCAAATATACAATCATGAATCTATCGAGGTACTCTCGGAAGATGTCATGCATAAAGGACTGAAACACAGATGGAGCATTAGAAAGCCCGAATGGCATAACCAGGTACTCAAAATGGCCCTTGGGCATATTAAATGCTGTTTTCCATTCATCGCCCTGTTTAATTCGCACCAGATTATACGTCCCTCGAAGATCTATCTTGGTGAACCAACTAGCCCCCTTAATTCGAGCAAACAGATCAGACATCAGCGGCAAAGGATACTGAAATTTGACTGTGATCTTATTAAGAAGGCGGTAATCAATACAAGGTCTTAAAGAGCCATCCTTCTTGGCCACAAAAAAGAACCCTGCTCCCAATGGTGACGACGACGGGCGAATATGACCCTTCTCCAAGGATTCCTTTATATAACTCCGCATAGCAGCGTGCTCTGGCACAGATAGATTAAACAGTCGGCCCTTAGGAAACTTACTACCAGGAATCAAATTAATAGCACAATCACAGTCCCTATGAGGAGGTAGGGCACCGGATTTGGGCTCCTTAAATACATCCCGGTAATCTGATAAAAACTCAGGGACTTCAGAAGGAGTGGAAGGCGAAATTGACAACAATGGAACATCACCATGTACCCCTTGACAACCCCAGATGGACACAGACATAGATTTCCAATCCAACACTGGATTATGGACCTGTAGCCATGGCAACCCCAAAACGACCACATCATGCAGATTATGCAACACCAAAAAGCGAATATCCTCCTGATGTGCAGGAGCCATGCACATGGTCAATTGCATCCAGTATTGAGGTTTATTCTTGGCCAAAGGCGTAGCATCAATTCCTCTCAATGGAATAGGATGCTGCAAGGGCTCCAAGGAAAAACCACAGCGCCTGGCAAACTCCAAGTCCATCAAATTCAGGGCAGCGCCTGAATCCACAAATGCCATAACAGAATATGACAACAGAGAGCAAATCAGAGTAACGGACAAAAGAAATTTTGACTGTACTGTACCAATGGTGGCAGACCTAGCGAACCGCTTAGTGCGCTTAGGACAATCGGAGATAGCATGAGTGGAGTCACCACAGTAAAAACACAGTCCATTCCGACGTCTGTGTTCTTGCCATTCAGCTCTGGTCAAAGTTCTATCACACTGCATAGGCTCAGGCCTATTCTCAGAGAACACCGCCAAATGGTGCACAGCTTTGCGCTCACGCAAGCGCCGATCGATCTGAATTGCCAATGACATAGACTCATTCAGACCAGCAGGCGTGGGAAATCCCACCATGACATCCTTAAGGGCTTCAGAAAGACCCTTTCTGAAAATTGCCGCCAGGGCACATTCATTCCACTGAGTAAGCACAGACCACTTTCTAAACTTCTGACAGTACACCTTCGCCTCATCCTGACCCTGACACAAAGCCAGCAAGATTTTCTGTGCCTGATCCACGGAATTTGGTTCATCATAAAGCAATCCTAGCGCCAGAAAAAACGCATCAACATCACGCAATGCAGGATCTCCTGGCGCAAGGGAAAATGCCCAGTCTTGAGGGTCACCACGTAATAAAGAAATAATGATTTTTACTTGTTGAGCGGGGTCACCAGAGGACCGTGGTTTCAAAGCTAGAAACAGTTTACAATTATTTTTGAAATTCAGAAACTTAGAACTATTTCCAGAAAATAAATCAGGAGTAGGAATTCTAGGCTCTAACATCGGATTCTGAACCACAAAATCTTGAATGTTTTGTACCCTTGCAGTGAGATGATCCACACAAGAGGACAGACCTTGAATGTCCATCTCTACACCTGTGTCCTGAACCACCCAAAGGTATAGGGGAAAAGAAAGACAAAACACAGTGCAAAGAAAAAAAAATGGTCTCAGAACTTCTCTTATCCCTCTATTGAGATGCATTAATACTTTGGGCCAGCTGTACTGTTATGACCTGGTGGTTAGGAGCACCCGACCTGATAGTTAAACTCATACAGGACGAGCTCTGGGATGTGGGAGCTCTGCTGACCGCAAGCCCTAATCCTATCGCACACACTAGAAATAGCCGTGGAGCGCTCCTGACGCTCCCTATGCGCCTCGTCACAGCCTAAGAGCTAGCTAGCCCTAGAGAAGAAAATAAAGCCTACCTTGCCTCAGAGAAATTCCCCAAAGGAATAGGCAGCCCCCCACATGTAATGACTGTGAGTAAAGATGAAAGTCACAAACGCAGAAATGAGATAGGTTTCAGCAAAGGGAGGCACGACTTACTAAATAGACAGAGGATAGGAAAGGAATCTTTGTGGTCAGCACAAAAACCTACAAAAGACCACGCAGAGTGTGCAAAAGGGTCCTCCGCACCGACTCACGGTGCGGGGGTGCCACCCTGCATCCCAGAGCTTCCAGCTAGCAAGACAAAATCAAGATAACCAGCTGGACAAAGAAACAAGAACAATAATAACAATCAGGAACTTAGCTTCTGCAGGAGAAGACAGGACACCAGACAGATCCAGGAGCGAACTGAACCAATGCTAAAACATTGACAGCTGGCATGGAGAAATGATCTGAGTGGAGTTAAATAGAGAAGCCAACCAAAGGATAAACCACGTCACCTGTGTAAGGAAACCTCAGAAGCAGCAGCTCCACTCACAGCCACATACCATCACCTGTTCCTGGTACCCGGGACTGTGGACTGCTACTGACAGTAAACCAGATAAAGACTTTACAACTTTGTATCCTCCACTTATTTTCCAGCATACACAATCCATGCCCATACACCTTGGGAGCCCTGGGGACCTCACTTCACCTGTGGGAAGTGTCACCATTTTGCTGCATCAACATCACCCCAGAGGACCCCTTTGAGCAGCGTCGGTACCCTCTGACCGAGAACCACAGGTGGCGCCACAAACAAACTTTATACAAAAATACCCTTTAAAGACTTTCCATGTTTACTTGAGTGCCCAGGGCATGACCGGGTCGTTGCCACCGTAACCACCCCTTTAATTGTGACTGAACCCGGTGCCGAGTACTCCAGGCCCTGGCGGACAACTCATTTTCAATTAGGACTGCCCACTGGACCAAAAATACCAGAGAGAGAAGGAAATTAAACAATGAAAACATAGGTTATACTGAGTCCTTTCTCGCAAAACTACCAGTCACTGGAAAGCAACAAAAAATGAAAGAAATATGAAAGCTGCTCCAAATAAAAGAAAAATTCTCCCAGTTTCATACCTATTCAGTGCAGTTCCATGTGGGCTCCATTTGTTGCCCTAAACACATCCAAACGATAGCATAAGCTTGTGGTTGCATGATGTCACAGACCTAGCAGTGTATTAATCAGTGTTCAGTTTATCAGGGGTTAATCTGACTGGGGGCTCAGCAACAGCTTAAATGAGTTTGTGTTGTTTGATTGGTTCTTGTTATCTCTCCTCATGAACAGGTCTGGTATGATTGGGCCAGAGAAAGGGCGCCAAAATGTAAACTATAAATGTGCACCATGACTTTACGGACACACTGTATATATCAATCTGATCTGTGCTTCCTGCTCTATAACATTGTGCCTGCAGATTGGACTGCATTTCATGGTGGCATATTCCCTATTATTGGCTTTTCCGCAGGACTTAGGATAATAAGCCAAACCAGATACTCCATTTGCAGAAAAGTGTTTTGGAGGGTTTGTCCATCATCAGTGCAAAGCAGGGCATCTGATTTGAATAGGTGAGGGACCATCATAAAATGAACGAAGCTGTGGAGGCATCATACTGTGCGTCAGGAGCCTTGGAGCCCATTTTATTGTGTGTGGAGCTGTGCAGCCATAATACTGTGTGGGCATCACATACTGTGTGTGGGGGTCACTGTTTGGGTATTATACAGTGTTGCGTGTCTGACACAGAAGAAAAAAAGCCAATTCTACACAGTAACTAGAAGAGATTTTTTTTCTCCTGCTTCAATCCTGCTATGTGGCTGAGTGACAGATCTGTTATGTTTATTTTATTTATCATACTACTGCTCAGCCTTACAGTTGAGATGTATCTTTCGAGCAGTGTTTCTCTAGTTTACAACCTGTGACAACACGTACCTAGGTTCGGTTGCTGCTTGAAATATGTGACAGGGGCCATTATTATCACATTCTCTGATTGCCCATTAAGTGAATTTGATGCATCTCACTGCAGCACACAGATCATTAAGGCTGGTGTGGAAAACACCAATTTTGATGAATCGGGCCCAAAGAGTTTAAGGTTATGGTGACTTGACTGCAAATTTTGATTGAGCATTGATGGGATGTGCTGGAAAAAAAAGTTACAGTAGATCCAAGGCTGATCCTTGCTAATTGTACCACATGCAAAAGCATATAACTACTCTGTAATAATAGTTATGTGCAGCTGAGAGCCTCCATTGAAGATTCTTGATTCTTTATTTGAGGGCTATATCACACCTTATCACAAGATGGACCACCAATGCCAATGGGTTCCATTGAGTTCTGCTCATAACTGTTGTGTGACTGATTCATTGAAGCATTGTGATTTCCGCTTATAACAAATACCAAGACGAAGATGTGATCAAAGCTTTACTTACATGCTTGTTGATATTTACGCACAACATTCACCTTTGAAACAAAGTAGGAATAACAATGTGCATTTATGTTCTTTCCTAAACCTCCTTCTCTATATATGTGATTTCTTGTGTAAATTAAGCTCTGTACCATGTTTTCAATACAGCTTTTATACAATGTCTACTTGGGATTCATTCAGCACCTGCTCAACATTCTTGTTATATGAAAGGATTGCTTTCCAGCGAGAAATCAAACGTTCATGATCATAATAATGAGCCAGAAAACTGGGAAAACAAGCAATTAACAAGTGCAATGCAAAAATACAAAAAAGTACAAATGTAGTAAGTTTTAACTGTAACTTCATGGGTGATGATTTCATGACATTTTTTGGTTGTGAATATACCTTTAGAGTTTAATATTGTTGACAGGAATAAATTAGGCATTTTACATTAATATTTGTGGTCTGTAATATTTATTAAAAAGAGTGAGAATTAGACTTTACCGGTACAAAATAAACATTCAAAAATAATATTACACTAGAGATTTTCTTACTTCTCGCTCAGGGTTGTACACTTTTAATCTCTGGCTTCATCTCTTTTTTTACAGCTTGACCTATTTGGGTCAGGAGACAAATGGAAGACCCATTACATTGACAAGGTCTAATACATGGTCACCTTTCTTTTAGTTTGTTTATTACAACTTACCCTCAAGGGAAAAATTGACATTTTTATTTACTGTAAATTTGTTGTTTTTTTTGTAACCTAGAATTTATACGGGAATTGGTCACATTTTTACTGTTTTTACCTGGAGACAAAGAAACTGAAAACTATATGGTATCGATAAAATGTGCACATTATGCAGAGTCCATTACAATCTACTTTTTCACATAATGGATTGTGTGAGCCTTATATTTATTGCCATGTCCAGCACCTAAGATCAACAAGACCTAAGTCGCCCTTATATATGCACCTGGTAGGTAATGAAGCAACATAAAGACTGTATAAAAGTAGGTCAATGCTTGCGTTGTTCCCCAGCGTATCATGTGCAACCGTAAAAATACTATCACCCAAGGAAATAACAAAATAGACCAATGACTCATAAGCTGTCTTTCCTAACTCGTCCAAACTTTAGAGCTTTTTCACCCTTGGTTTACCTTTGAGCATCCCTAAAAAGTGATTTTTCACAAATTACCAAAAAACATTTAGTCTGTCCCTGAAAGTAAAAAAAAACATATTATGTGTCCACTGAATATAAAAAATGCACTGTGCCCCTGAATATAAAATGAATACACTGTGCCACCTGAATATAAAGAAAACTACTAGAGATGGGCAAACCCAAACAATAAAGTTCAGGATGCGCACTGAACACTTACTGTTCAGGCACGGACCCCGAACACAGATTTCTGCAGAAAGTGCTACTGTTTGGACTGGGCACCTCGAAGAGCGGGTGTTTCCCACACTGTCATCTGCATCACAGCGCTAAAAAAGCACCAGCAGCTCTGATTGGTGGCAAGATTATTACCACCGGTCAGAGCACTGCGGCTCACACGCTGTCAGATGACAACATGAGTCAGCAACTGTGACCGGCAGTAAAAAGTCTATCTCCGGTCACAGGCATCGTCTGAAGGAGAGAACTACTTCCATCAGCCTATGCCTGCTGTCACTGATAACAGCGAGAGCAGACACCGGCTGATGGGAATATTCATCAGCCACGACCTGCACTGTAAATACAAAAATAGATGCGCCTTTCCTAGGGCGGCTGCGGGTTGCTAGTTTTACGCTGGGGGACTAATATCCAGGTCCCCTTGCCAGCCTAAGAATACCAGTTCCCAGCTGTCTGCTTCAGCTTGGCTGGTTGTAAAAAATGGGGGGACCCCTCGATTTTTATCTATCATTTATTTAAATAGTTTTAAAAAACAGTGTGGAGACCTATTCTTGATTATCAGCCATGATAAAGCTGACAGCTGAGGGTTACAGCCCGCAACTATCAGTTATTCCACACTGATTATCAAGAATAGAGGGGAACCCACGACTTTTTTCTAAATTTATTTGGCCTAACTGTTCAGCCGAACCCGAGCATCCAGGGATTGGCTCATAACTAAAAGCGATGTTTACTTTGCTTCCCGGTCATATATAAAAATAAATTTTGACCACTGATTATTCATACAAAGTTTTTTAAAAACAAAACTGCAGTGTGAGGGGGGGCACCTGGACTTTTAAAGTCTATGGGTAGTCTGGAAATAGTTAAGGTCTCTTAAGGTTCCTCCAACATGGGCTTGAAATTGAAAAGCAGAAGGTGTTTATTAAAACACATACAGAGCATAGGTGATACTAGTATCCCATAGATATTTAATGGACAATCTTATGCCTAATTTACCCTGTGGTGTAAAATACTAGAGGGATTAGAGCAGATCAATGGGGGTCCTATCAGTGGACTAATTGGAATGTATCTAAGCTGTATTTCAATATTTGGTAGTCAAGTGTTCATCCATAATTTGACTATAGGCAGACAACAAATTTTCATAATATTGCCTGACGATAAGATGTTAACTATGGGGTAAGGCATTAGAAAGTTGACATTAAGTGCTCCTACTCACCTGCGAGAAACTCGGATGAGTCTCGCATATTAATACCCGCAAGCAGTGTATTCCTATGCGGCAGCACGCTCTGATCTGAGTGCAGTGCTGGGTAGTGATGAGCGAGCGTACTCGTTGCTCTGGTTTTCCCGAGCACGCTTGGGTGACCTCCAAGTATTTGTTAGTGCTCGGAGATTTAGTTTTCATCACAGCAGCTGAATGATTTACAGCTACTAGCCAGGCTGAGTACATGTGGGGGTTGCCTGGTTGCTAGGGAATCCCCACATGTAATCAAGCAGACTAGTAGCTGTAAATAATTCAGCTGCCACGATGAAAACTAAATCTCTGAGCAGTCATAAATACTCGGAGGTCTTCCGTGCATGCTCAGGAAAACCGAAGCAACGAGTACACTTGCTCATCACTAGTGCCGGTATTAACATGCGAGACTCATCCGAGTTTCTCGCAGGTGAGTATGAGCCCTAATGTTAATGGTTGTAATGAAGTACAAAACAGGTCTTCCTGAGTGATAGATGCTCTTTGTAGCCAATCCTCGGTATGGAAGAGATTGGAATCCTGAACTGAATAAGGCCGGCGTCACACACAACATATAAAAAATCCGTGTGACATCTGTGTGTCATCCGCATGGCATACGTATGGCAAGATTTTCTCGGCGGCTTGCAAAATGGACATATAACAGTTTTAAGGCCTGAAAGTAATTTAAATCATCATCAAGAACCCTATTTATTGGTCCTAATACAGGTGGCAGCCACCAATCCATGCAGTGGAGTCCGTGCTTGTGTTGGTGTATTTCTTCTTTTTGAACAACATGTCAGACCTACCGTATTTTTCGGACTACAAGACGCACTTTTTCCTCCCCAAAAAAGGGGGGAAAATGGGGGTTGCGTCTAATAGTCGCAATGCAGGCTTACCGTGGTGGCAGAGGTGCGGTGGCAGAGGTGCAGCGGCAGAGGTGCGACGGCAGAAGTGTGGCGGCAGAGCAGGCGCAGTAAGCGGGGTCCCTTTCCCCGGTATGGTGATGGAGCAGCCCGGTATGCAGCAGAGCCGGGTGAATCCTGTTGTTATCGGTGGTGGCGGCCATTTTCCTGAGGCCGCGCATGCACAGATGGAGCGCTCTGCTTCCCGGAGCTTCAGGAAAATGGCCGCCGCGATCTCCATCTGCGCACGCGCGGCCTCCCGCGGCCATTTTCCTGAAGCCCCGGGAAGCAGAGCGCTTCATCTGCACACGCGCGGCCTCAGGAAGATGGCCGCACCCACCGATAACAACAGGATTCACCCGGCTCTGCTGCTTACCGGGCTGCTGCATCACCATACTGGGGAAAGGGACCCCGCTTACTGCGCCTCCTCTGCCGCCGCACCTCTGCCACCGCACCTCTGCCACCGCACCACTGCCGCCACGGTAAGCCTGGGACCCCTCTCACGCCATACCTCTCACTGCACCTCCTGATCCCAGCACCTCCTGATCCCAGCACCTCCTGATCCCAGCACCTCCTGATCCCAGCACCTCCTCATCCCAGCACCTCCTCATCCCAGCACCTCCTCAACCCAGCACCTCCTCATCCCAGCACCTCCTGATCCCAGCACCTCCTCATCCCAGCACCTCCTGATCCCAGCACCTTCTCATCCCAGCACCTCCTCATCCCAGCTCCTCCTCATCCCAGCATCACCCCACCTCTGCCGACACCTTGCCTCCTGTGACCCTGCTCTGCCACCGCTAGCCCTCAGGTAAGATACTGTAAATTCGGACAATAAGACGGACCCCCATCTTATAAAAAATCTTTTTTTCTGCAATTTTCACCCCAAATTTGGGGTGCGTCTTACGGTCCGGTACGTCTTATAGTCCGAAAAATACGGTACTTACTTTTAACATAACATAGCGTGTGCTTTACAACAGGGTTTTGTCCCAACGTTTTGGGGAGCCCTACCCAGTGATTGTGGATCCGAGGAGGTGGAGATGAATGTGGGTCCATCCACATTGGAAACAACAGATCAATAAAGGCCATTTCCACCGTCTCTTTGCAGCTCTGAGGACACATCCGGACAAGTTCTTCCAATATTGTCATGAGGATTGAAACATTTTACATTTTGTTGGAGATTGTGCGCCCTGGGATCACCTTGAAGGACACCAGGGTGCGCAAGTGTATTTCTGCAGAGGAGCGCCTTATCCTTACATTACGGTATGTATTACAGCCTGGTTTCTTTCAGGGCCTTATCCCTTTTTTAATATCCTTATTTTGTATGTTGCTTAAAAAACATTGGTGCTTTCGCAATTAATGCTTGTCTGAAAAAACATCAAAGCCATTGCATGTACTTAAATTTTTTAAAGGCGTGGCTTATTAGTTATGTAATCTAACTTTTAGCCAAGATTAAACTGTTACGTGGTGTAATTGTTTAAATTTTTTTTCTCATTATGTTTACTTTCCAGTGGCCTTTCATATGCAGCACTGCATTTAGAATATTTACTTGGCAAATCAACCGTCTCAGGCATTGTGCGGTCTACATCCTCTGAAATCTGGTCCAGACTACATTCAAGAGGTCATGCCTGAGCCTAAAATGGCAAACTGGTTGCGTTTAGCACAAGGATTTCAGGACACATGCCAGTTTCCCCACTGTATTGGAGCTCTGGATGGGTAGCACATCCGTGTGCGTACGCCACCAAACTCAGGGTCCCAATATTATAACTCTAAACAGTATTTTTCTGTAGTGCTGTTGGCCCTGGTCGACAGTGCCTACAGGTTTATAATTGTAGATATTGGGGCCTATGGGGGGACTGGAGACTCCAGAGTCTTCAATTCTTTCATTATGGGTCGGCGGCTGCGCAATAATGAGTTGGATATCCCACCCCCAAGTCACCTACCAGGGGCTAATATGGAAGCAGTACCTAAAGTGATGTAGCAAATGAGGCCTTTCAATTAACACGCAACCTCTTGAGGCCCTATCCATGGAGAGGCCAGGACCACCAGCGCAGAATTTTTAATTTCCGTCTTTCCCGCGCCCGACGTCTTGTGGAGTGTTCCTTCGGCATTCTCTGTGCCAAATGGCGGGTACTGCAGCCTGCTATTCAACTGTGTGAAGCCAATGTAAATGGGGTGATAAAAGCGTGTGTTGTTCTTCACAACTTCACCAGATACCATGATTGTCCATCATCTGCTGCTGATGAAGTTGAGTATGCAAATATTGTCTTGTCTACTACACATGTACTTCATCCACATCATCAGCCCTTTGGCCTAAAAGTGTGTGATGTGGTAACCAATTATTTTGTTTCTCCAGAGGGATCAACTCCCTGGCAAGACAATGCTGTTTCTATATAGTGTTTTTGGCTTTTCTAAGTTAATAAATATAGTAATGTTCCTGTTTGAAGTGTGTACTTTGTTTTGCATAACAAATGTGTGGACTTGGTTAATATGCACATCATGTATGTAGTCCTAACAACACATGACACTCATTGTTTTTAACATGTTTTTACTCATCAAAATATTTTTAAGTAGAAAAAAACATATTCCCATCATATGGCATTTTAGGCCTATTAACCTGGGCCAACAATAAAGTTTAACATGCGAAGGCAAAGAATAAAATAAAAATAAAAATTACAGGTTCTCGTAGGTTGGGGGTGGTGATGGCGGGTGGCCAGCATGTTGGGAACTTGGCCTAGGTGGTTGCCAAACCTGACTGTCAACCTGTGGGATGGCAGATGGGTGTGAAGGATTCTGGGGCAAGGCTCGATCTTGTGGCTGACTATAATAGTGTTGGGGAGGGTATAACTGCTTTCACTCCTGGGTAGTTAAGTGACCCATTTGGTCATACCCCCCAAAATGGCCATGTTGAACAGACACATGTTGGGACCAGCCTCCAACAGTGGGTTTGCTCAAGTGGCCATATTGGGCAGGTGCTGTATACTTACACATGGGCCTAGGTTGGGGTTGCTGTTGGGTTTGGGCGGCCTGTGGCTGCGGTGCAATATGTGGTGGGGGTGCTGCAGCGACTGTTACTGTGTGCTCCTCTGGAAAGTCTTGCAGTGGAAGAAGGTTGCTTGATGACAGTTGCCACCTTTCCAGATAATCAAACGCACAAATAGGGCTGTTTGCGGGTGTTGCCACATCAATCACTATTTGTATGGCACCTCTGGTCCGCAGCCTTACCGAACGTGGAAAGGGACGCAAGTAGCGTGCCAAACTGCGGAAGTACGCTTCCTCCCAATCGTCATGGGCAGCCCTGGACAAATAGTCCAACACCCGTGTCCACTTGCCTCCTGGTGCCAGTGGTGGAAAGCACCCTTCTGTGCCACCCACAGTGTGGTCTTGCAGAAGGCTGTGGTGAGGTATCCAGAGCCAAGGTTGGGCTGCTGCTGTGGGCCCCTTCCTCCTCCTCTGGATTCGCCTCCTGTGTGGCCGAAGACGCTGGTGGTGGTGGTGGTTGGTGGCTGCCCGTTGGTTGCAAAGATGGGCCAGCCACTTTGTCACCTTCACCAATGGGGTAAATGTTGACCTCGGAGTCTGAAGCATTCTCCCTTTCTGTAAGGTTTGACTCCATTCTGTTGAAAAAAAAAAATATTAGTGTTTTAAAATTCAAAATATGACTGTTCCAGCATGTGTGAAAGATGTGGGGACATGCATGCACTTACGGTCTGTGGTCCATCACTGGTGCAAGAAACTTCAGCCGGTCAAAATAAACATATTTGTGTTTTTTGGGGCTGCATCACCACTCCGCCCCAAAAGTTGTAGTCCCCGCCGGTACTGGTCACGGCAACTCCACCAGTGTCTAGTGATATCAGTCACTGCAATGAAACACAAGAAATGTTTTAACTATCAATCACATTGTGTGGCTTCAAACATGTATACTTCAGTGTATTTTGGCATTATACTTTTATCATGTGGACAGTCTGAAATATGACACATATTACTAAACACCAGAGGCATAACTACAACAGGTGCAGGGGTTGCAATTCCCTTTGGCCTATAGAAAAGTACTATTGCTTTTAAAGTTTAAAAATATTTTAGTATCACGATGGTGCTTTCGCTTCGGGGCACATGAGTTTAAAGTTATGCCACTGCTAACCACATCACATATGATGCGTTTCTGTTAATTTTTGTCATCATGGTGAAGTTTAGTTATTTTGTAAAAGGATGGTACTTACGAATTTCTTGCTGTATCTCATGTGGTCACTCATCAAAATCGGTGAGCATGTGGTGACAGATTGACCTCCATGATGCGTCTTTACGTGTGCCGTCCGCATAATGTGCGTCACGTTAGTCCCAAAGTTCTTGCCTCTTATGGACCAGAGCTAGCAGCATCTCGTCATTGACGTGTCTGGCCATGCTGCTACAGTCCATGGAGGCGTGCCTCCTGCTTTTCTCTAGAGTGTGCCAGGGAAATTTGCACACCAAAGCTTCCTGATAATGGATGAGTCAATTTCACCTGGAGAAGTCTTCCGTATTCCTTGCTATTCACATGCATAGTCCGTGTGTAATCTGTTTCTTTCTCACACCCATCGACTTGCATTGGCGATTCTCGGCCGATACACACTAACAATCGCAGCATGCTGCGATTTCACTCACACACTGAATACGGCTGAGAAAATATCGAATGATGGGAGCTGCCCCATAGATTAACATTGATCCGAGTGCTATGCGATTTCTTATCGCATAGCATCGGTCCGTATTACGGTCTAGTGTGACTCCAGCCTTAGGCTGCTTAGCCAAAATCCATTGGTCTGTGTGCCGCTAGGGATTCCATCTCTGTTTTTGAATTTTATTCATTTTTGATAATAAAAATTTTTCTGAATTTTACCACATATGCCTCGCTGGATTTCCAATCCCTTTCATATTGAATGTTGAAGATTTTGCCTTGCTCCAGGCCATCCGCACAGGACTTCTCATCTGCATTCCTGCAACGTGGTGAGCTGACTTACAATTTCCAAACTGAGTGTACAAAACAGATTTTTGAAGACCGGACAACTACTTCACATCATTTATGCATAACATACAGGGGCTGACTGGCAAATTTTAGCCTGGGGGGCAAACACAAAGCACTGGCCCAGGAGTGGTGGTCCATCTTTATGTTAAGGAGTCTAAGGTCTCACATACCATTCAGTGTGAGTATTGCGCATCCGAGGTGCTACTGATAAGAAACCATTTCATACATACTAAACTTAAATGGCCTTTTTAGTAGAGTTGAGCGAACTTTTCAAAATTCAGTTCCGATTATGATCAGCGGCAAATATTGTATTTGCAATATTCTCCGACCGTCATTGGAGCCAATGGGCGTAGAAATAACTGAATATGTTGTTCCACTGTGGAGGGCTGGCCCTGAACAGGCAGGGGGCCCACTCGCTGTCGGGGACACTGGCGCGCTATAGTGCCGGCCCCCGCGAGTGGACCCCCCGCCTGCTCCGGGCCCCGACACTTGCAATACTTACCTCTCCCGGTTCCAGCGCTGCAGTGTCTTCCATCCTCTGTGACGTTCAGGTCAGAGGGTGCAATGACGTCACCAGTGAGCGCCCTCTGCCTGAGCAGTCGCTGCACAGAGAGCAGGAAGACGCCGACGCTGAGGAGTCCAGAGCAGAGCAGCGACAAGCAACGAGAGGTGAGTATTTCATTTTTTTTATATTTGGAGCAATATATGGGGACCATCAGAAGGGACCCATATATGGAGCATTATATGTGGCTAATTCTATATGGAGCATCTTATGGGGCCAATAATATAGGGAGCATCTTATGAAGCCAATTCTATAGGGAGCATTATATGGGGCCAATTCAATATGGAGCAGTATATGGGGCCAATAATATATGAAGCATCTTATGGGACTAATTATATATGGAGCATTTTATATGGCCAATTATATATGGAGCATTATATGGGGCCAATTATTTTTGGAGCATTATATGGGACCCATTCTGTATGGAGTATTATATGGGACCCATTCTGTAAGGAGCATTATATGGGCCTATTCTGTATGGAGTATTATATGGGACCCTTTTGTAAGGAGTATTATATGGGACCATTCTGTATGGAGCAATATATGGGACTCAGTATACTGTATGGGGCCGATAATATACTGTATGGAGCATTATATGAGGCCCATTATATATGGAGCAATAGATGGGGCCCATCATATACTGTGTGGAGAATTATATGTGGCTCACTATACTGTATGGAGTATTATACGGGGTCAATTCCGTATGGAGCAATATATGCGGCTCATTATGTATGGAGCACTCTGTGGTGCCCATTATACTGTATGGAGCATTATATAGTGAGCATGGTATCTTGGGCGTGCTCATAGATTATGTTTGTGTCCCCATAGCTGCATGATTTGCGGCTGTTAGACAACCTAAACACATGCAGGGGTTGCCTGTTTGTTAGGGAATCCCCACATGTATTCAGGCTGTCTAGCAGCCGCAAAAAATGCAGCTACGTGGACACAAACATAATCTACGAGCATGCCCAAAATACTCAGAAACTACCCGAGCATGTTCGCTCATCACTACTCTCTAGCTATCTCTAAGGGTATGTTTCCACTGTCCAGATTTCTTCAGTTTTTGCTGCGGATTGGACGCTGCGTACAGCAGCAGCGTCCAATCCGGAGTGTCCAGATGTTACAACATAGTGGAGGGGATTTTATGAATGCGTGCAGGGCTGCATCCGGCGGCCCTGCATAACCGGACATGCGGCACGTCTTTATAGACCGCAGCATGTCTATTTATCTTGCGGAGACGCTCAGTCTCCGCAAGATAAATAACACAGTCTATGAATACGATGAGGTGATTCCGCATTTGTTCAATGAACACATCCGGAATTACCGTGCGTACAACAGTGGGCAGCGCTTTGGGTGGAGTGGGGTCCCCGCTGCGACCAAAGGGCAGGGATTCCTGACTGCGCAAACATAGCCTGACTGCAGAAAAACACTCTTAACCTACAGCTATGGGAATTATCTGCATATTAATAGTGTTACTAATTTGCCCAGTGCCCACACTTAGGCTACTTTCACACATATGGTAAGTTTTTTGCCGTCAGGCACAATCCGGAGAATTTTGAAAAAAAAACGGATCTGGCAACAATTGCCACCGGATCAGTTTTTTTCTCATACACTTTTATTAGCGATGGATTGCGACGGATGGCTTAGGATGCCGGATCACCTAGAAGGATCCGGCAAAAAAAAACCAGATCTGTCTCATCAGTTTTTCACAATTTGCGACAGATCCATTTTTTTCAACAGTTGACGGATTGTGTCTGAAAGCAAACACCTGATGTGTGAAAGTAGCCTCAGCCGAACACTGTGTGAGAGAAAATTATTTTTTTTCCCCTCCAGCGTTCGGGTTTCAGTCACAGGGTGGGAGAAGCGCCGGCGCGGGTTCAGTCACCGCTCTGAGTATACAGAGTGATGGCTCAGGTCACCACGTACACTCATACTCATGTCACAACGTATACACCCATACACACACAGGTCACCACGTACACACTCATGTCACAACATATACACTCATACACACTCAGGTCACCACGTACACACTCATGTCACAACGTACACACTCATACACACACAGATCACCACGTACACACTCATGTCACAACGTATACACTCATACACACTCAGGTCACCACGTACAGACTCATGTCACAACGTATACACTCATGTCACAACGTACACACTCATACACACACAGATCACCACGTACACACTCATGTCACAACGTACACACTCATGTCACAACGTACACACTCATGTCACAACGTACACACTCATACACACACAGATCACCACGTACACACTCATGTCACAACGTATACACTCATACACACTCAGGTCACCACGTACACACTCATGTCACAACGTACACACTCATGTCACAACGTACACACTCATACACACGGGTCACCACGTACACACTCATGTCACAACGTACACACTCATACACATTCAGGTCACCACGTACACACTCATGTCACAACGTACACACTCATACACACACAGATCACCACGTACACACTCATGTCACAACGTATACACTCATACACACTCAGGTCACCACGTACACTCATACACACACAGGTCACCACGTACACACTCATGTCACAACGTACACATACAGATCACCACATACACACTCATACACACACAGGTCACCACGTACACACTCATGTCACAACGTACAGACTCATAAACACACAGGTCACCACGTACACACTCATGTCCCAAAGTACACACTCATACACACACACAGGTCACCACGTACACTCATACACACTCAGGTCACCACGTACACACTCATGTCACAATGTATTACACACTCATGTCACAATGTATACACTCATACACACACAGGTCACCACGTACACACTCATGTCACAACGTATACACTCATACACACACAGGTCACCACGTACACACTCATGTCACAACGTATACACTCATACACACACAGGTCACCACGTACACACTCATGTCACAACGTACACACACAGATCACCACGTACACACATACACACACAGGTCACCACGTACACACTCATGTCACAACGTACACACACACAGATCACCATGTACACACTCATACACACACAGGTCACCACGTACACACTCATACACACACAGGTCACCACGTACACATTCAGGTCACCGCATACACACACAGGTCACCACGTACCCACTCATACACACACAAGTCACCATGTACCCACTCATGTCACCATATATACACAGATACATATGTCACCACATACACACTCATGTCACTATGTGCACACTCATACACACACAGGTCACCATGCACACACTCCGGTCACCACGTACCCACTCATACACACACACAGGTCACCATGTACACACACAGGTCACCATGCACACACTCATACATACGTCCCCACGTACACATTCACACCCACATCACCACATACACACTCATGTCACTATGTACACACTCATACACACAGGTCACCACGTACACACTCATGTCACAACGTACACACACACAGATCACCATGTACACACTCATACACACACAGGTCACCACGTACACACTCATACACACACAGGTCACCACGTACACATTCAGGTCACCGCATACACACACAGGTCACCACGTACCCACTCATACACACACAAGTCACCATGTACCCACTCATGTCACCATATATACACAGATACATATGTCACCACATACACACTCATGTCACTATGTGCACACTCATACACACACAGGTCACCATGCACACACTCCGGTCACCACGTACCCACTCATACACACACACAGGTCACCATGTACACACACAGGTCACCATGCACACACTCATACATACGTCCCCACGTACACATTCACACCCACATCACCACATACACACTCATGTCACTATGTACACACTCATACACACAGGTCACCACGCACACATATCACCACGTACACGGTTGCGAATATACACAGTTCGCACACACAGACGCAAATGTACACATATCACCACATATACTCACACATTTTACCACATATACACGCATGTACACATACACATGTCACCATGCACACAAACATACAAAGGAATACACTGAATTGTGGACTTGAGACTGCATTTAATCACACAGAATGAGACATACAGAAAATTCCACTCCTGTTTCTGCCTGCCCCACAGATATGTACCCCAACAGCTCCCCTCGAGCTGAGTTTCAATCATGCATCCCCCAAACAACTAAGAATCAAAGAGACCCCTTACCAGAAGCCTCCATGATTGCCTGCAGCTACTCACACTTCTGCATGAAGGTTTTTACACATGGTGTGTGGGGCAGCCGGCATCTCCTCAGCGGGGCTGCACGGTCTGCTTCCTGCTCTCCGATTGGTAAGGGAGCAGACACTGAGGGAGCAGGAAAAATACAGTACAGCCTCTAGGGACGGCTTCTCCACCAATCAGAGAGCTGGAAGGACATTGCACCCTTGAGTGACCTCTGCTCCACCAATCAGCATGATGCTGCTTGTTGGGAAGAGCAAATAAAGGGACAGTGCGGCTTCTAAAGTAATATTTGGCTGAACGGCCCAAAGCTGCAACTAGGAGACCAGCCCAGGGGGCAATTGCCCCCCTGCCCCATGGCCCAGCCCGCCCCAGATAACATATCTAGCTAACATCTTTTTGTGGTTATGTTATACATTTGCATTTCTGCCCATTAACACTTTAGCATAATGAAAAAAAAAATCAAGTGAAAAGAATGGTTCTAGTCTGGGACATTAAGGTGAATCATGGAGCACTTGATTTCAACAGGTCCTTCTTCATTCACATGAAAGCCTAGTGCTGTGTTGTCCCTCCTTGCTTGACTTTTGCCTACCTCCTAGTTTGTGTTGCTGTAAATTTAACAAGATGTCGAGAGAGCTAATGAGATAACAAGTTGACTTTTGAAAATTGTTCCATCCCTTGAAAGCGAATCTTTCTATGTGACAAGTGTTGGCCGTTTGCTGATGTCACATCCAATTACAAAAAACGTGGAAGTTGTAAAGATACTTAGAAGTCGTCAGCTGTAGAGGACGACGGGGAATTACTGAGACAAATGCCATACTTTTTGGAATGGCACCAATAATGGAAATTAATATTAATGAGACTCAAGGTGATTTATAATATCAGAAGTAATAGAAACCATGTTTAATGCTGAGAGCGATTCACCTTAACCTCACTTCTACGTTAATCACCTTCATGTTACAATGTTCAAGTGTTAGTAGAGGGGAACGGGTGCACATCAGAAAGGTTTTATTTTGCCAAGAGCAAAACAAGTACATTGAGTTACGTATTGCAAAGAAATGAGATGTGTCATAAATGTCTGATTGGTGAAAGGAGACTTTTTTATGAGTACTCCTATAAGGCCGGGGTCAGACCTAATGTACAAAAATACAGTCTGTTTTTTACAGGCCTAATACGCAGAAATGTTCCCTGAACAGTGATCTGTATGTCATCCGTTAGCAAGGTGTGGCTGCCTATTTTGCGCCTGTAATCCTCTTTATGTATGCTGTATTGCATCCATATAGCGTTTTTTATCGCAACTTTCCAAAATGGACATTTAACGGTTTTGAGGCCAGAAAATAATTTAAATTATCATCAGTGACCCTATTTATTGCCTCTACAACAGGTGGCTGCCTCCAATCTGGTCATTTTGCTGCTGTGCTTGTGTTGGTGTATTTGTGGTTTGTTGGCAACATGTCAGACCTACTTCATCCCCAACTGAGCCCGTCTTATACAACTGAGTTTTGTCATGCTGCTTTGGCCAGCCATACCCAGTCATAGTGGATCAGAGGATGAGACAAATGTGGGTCCATCTGCTTTTGAGGCAAAGCCTCACTAAATACCATTTCCACCGTCACATCCCGACAAGTGACATCCCGACAAGTTTTTCCAATATTGTCGCATGAGCCTTGCCACCTTTGATATTTTGTTGGAGACAGTGTTAGGGCTAGCGGAACGCACCAAGTAATGAGTAGGTAGCTACAAGGTGCGTTCGCAGCCCGGGGTCCACCGTGCAGAGATATCTGCTGCTAAGTAATGGCGGATGGACTCTGAGCTCACACGTGGGTTAGGCTTCACCCCGTGTGAACTGGAAGCGAACTCTGTTGCCTCAGAGTCGCGCTGTACACAAAACTAATACCCTAACTAGGCTAATTGCTCCCACTGACACTAGCTGCCTGCCTGAGTGTACAGTCCCAATGCTAACAGCTTCACACCACATAAAAACTGAGTGGTATAGTATCCACTGGCATAAGCCAAAACACATTTGACACTAGCGCATGGCCATGCGGCCATGCGAACCTTATATAGCTGCAGCAAGTAAAAGACCTTCCAAGAAGGACCAATGAGAGACTGCCATACCTGAGCATGTGACCCTAAATCTCCACTGAGAGATCTTGCCCTGGGCATGCTCAGTGTGTGCAAAGCAGGATTTAGACCTAGCACTTAAAGGACCTCCCAAGAAGTACCAATGACCTTAGCTGCAGTATCTGATCATGCGACCCTCGATCTCCACTGAGAGATCTTACTCTGGGCATGCTCAGAACGTGAAAAGCAGGTCTTAGTCCCAGAAGCGTCTGCTCGCCGCTGCCCAGTACTGACTTCAATGGCAGAAGCAGGAAATGCAGCAGTAACTCTTAGCACAGAGTCAGACTGAGCGAGACGCTGGGATCGCCGTCTCCGCTGAGCAGGCTCCACTGCGGCAGGAAAAGAATGGGAGACCGCAGCGGAGATGGCCTGAGATTCCCCCCGTGCAGAGGCAGGAACTCGACCCCTAACAGACAGTGTGCCCTGGTATAACCTTTCAGGACACCAGGATGCATAAATGTATATCTGCAGAGGAGCGCCTTCTCCTTACATTTCGGTATGTATTCCTCCTCCTCACATACTCTATGTTGATGATGTGTCTCTAATAAATGTGTTATTTAGCTATGCTTTCCAGCTGATGTTAATTTATTATTAATATATCTAAAATCTCTACTAATTAGTACTAAGAATATGTTATTAATGTTAAATTCACACAGCCAATGTCAATTTTTTAAGGTACTGATAGCCTGGTTTGTTAGTTCCACACAGTACTTGTGGTCTATATGAATGTTCTAAATCATTCAAACATTTTGAATGTTTTTTTTGTGCTTTCAGCTTTCTGACAACTGGATTTTCGTATTCAGCACTCTATCATGAATTTGTGATTGGGAGGGCTACAATCTAGAAGAAGAGGGGACGGGAAGAAAAACATTAGACTCGAACAAAGACGACCCAGGAAAACATACTCAGAAGGGAGGTAAGAACATTTCTAAAACAATCCACAGCGAGGAGATTGGAACAAAACAAAATCCTCTGAACTGCATGCTCGCAAACGCCAGAAGCCTGACAAACAAGATGGAAGAACTAGAAGCAGAAATATCTACAGGTAACTTTGACATAGTGGGAATAACCGAGACATGGTTAGATGAAAGCTATGACTGGGCAGTTAACTTACAGGGTTACAGTCTGTTTAGAAAGGATCGTAAAAATCGGAGAGGAGGAGGGGTTTGTCTCTATGTAAAGTCTTGTCTAAAGTCCACTTTAAGGGAGGATATTAGCGAAGGGAATGAGGATGTCGAGTCCATATGGGTTGAAATTCATGGAGGGAAAAATGGTAACAAAATTCTCATTGGGGTCTGTTACAAACCCCCAAATATAACAGAAAGCATGGAAAGTCTACTTCTAAAGCAGATAGATGAAGCTGCAACCCATAATGAGGTCCTGGTTATGGGGGACTTTAACTACCCGGATATTAACTGGGAAACAGAAACCTGTGAAACCCATAAAGGCAACAGATTTCTGCTAATAACCAAGAAAAATTATCTTTCACAATTGGTGCAGAATCCAACCAGAGGAGCAGCACTTTTAGACCTAATACTATCTAATAGACCTGACAGAATAACAAATCTGCAGGTGGTCGGGCATCTAGGAAATAGCGACCACAATATTGTACAGTTTCACCTGTCTTTCACTAGGGGGACTTGTCAGGGAGTCACAAAAACATTGAACTTTAGGAAGGCAAAGTTTGAACAGCTTAGAGATGCCCTTAATCTGGTAGACTGGGACAATATCCTCAGAAATGAGAATACAGATAATAAATGGGAAATGTTTAAGAACATCCTAAATAGGCAGTGTAAGCGGTTTATACCTTGTGGGAATAAAAGGACTAGAAATAGGAAAAACCCAATGTGGCTAAACAAAGAAGTAAGACAGGCAATTAACAGTAAAAAGAAAGCATTTGCACTACTAAAGCAGGATGGCACCATTGAAGCTCTAAAAAACTATAGGGAGAAAAATACTTTATCTAAAAAACTAATTAAAGCTGCCAAAAAGGAAACAGAGAAGCACATTGCTAAGGAGAGTAAAACTAATCCCAAACTGTTCTTCAACTATATCAATAGTAAAAGAATAAAAACTGAAAATGTAGGCCCCTTAAAAAATAGTGAGGAAAGAATGGTTGTAGATGACGAGGAAAAAGCTAACATATTAAACACCTTCTTCTCCACGGTATTCACGGTGGAAAATGAAATGCTAGGTGAAATCCCAAGAAACAATGAAAACCCTATATTAAGGGTCACCAATCTAACCCAAGAAGAGGTGCGAAACCGGCTAAATAAGATTAAAATAGATAAATCTCCGGGTCCGGATGGCATACACCCACGAGTACTAAGAGAACTAAGTAATGTAATAGATAAACCATTATTTCTTATTTTTAGTGACTCTATAGCGACAGGGTCTGTTCCGCAGGACTGGCGCATAGCAAATGTGGTGCCAATATTCAAAAAGGGCTCTAAAAGTGAACCTGGAAATTATAGGCCAGTAAGTCTAACCTCTATTGTTGGTAAAATATTTGAAGGGTTTCTGAGGGATGTTATTCTGGATTATCTCAATGAGAATAACTGTTTAACTCCATATCAGCATGGGTTTATGAGAAATCGCTCCTGTCAAACCAATCTAATCAGTTTTTATGAAGAGGTAAGCTATAGGCTGGACCACGGTGAGTCATTGGACGTGGTATATCTCGATTTTTCCAAAGCGTTTGATACCGTGCCGCACAAGAGGTTGGTACACAAAATGAGAATGCTTGGTCTGGGGGAAAATGTGTGTAAATGGGTTAGTAACTGGCTTAGTGATAGAAAGCAGAGGGTGGTTATAAATGGTATAGTCTCTAACTGGGTCGCTGTGACCAGTGGGGTACCGCAGGGGTCAGTATTGGGACCTGTTCTCTTCAACATATTCATTAATGATCTGGTAGAAGGTTTACACAGTAAAATATCGATATTTGCAGATGATACAAAACTATGTAAAGCAGTTAATACAAGAGAAGATAGTATTCTGCTACAGATGGATCTGGATAAGTTGGAAACTTGGGCTGAAAGGTGGCAGATGAGGTTTAACAATGATAAATGTAAGGTTATACACATGGGAAGAGGGAATCAATATCACCATTACACACTGAACGGGAAACCACTGGGTAAATCTGACAGGGAGAAGGACTTGGGGATCCTAGTTAATGATAAACTTACCTGGAGCAGCCAGTGCCAGGCAGCAGCTGCCAAGGCAAACAGGATCATGGGGTGCATTAAAAGAGGTCTGGATACACATGATGAGAGCATTATACTGCCTCTGTACAAATCCCTAGTTAGACCGCACATGGAGTACTGTGTCCAGTTTTGGGCACCGGTGCTCAGGAAGGATATAATGGAACTAGAGAGAGTACAAAGGAGGGCAACAAAATTAATAAAGGGGATGGGAGAACTACAATACCCAGATAGATTAGCGAAATTAGGATTATTTAGTCTAGAAAAAAGACGACTGAGGGGCGATCTAATAACCATGTATAAGTATATAAGGGGACAATACAAATATCTCGCTGAGGATCTGTTTATACCAAGGAAGGTGACGGGCACAAGAGGGCATTCTTTGCGTCTGGAGGAGAGAAGGTTTTTCCACCAACATAGAAGAGGATTCTTTACTGTTAGGGCAGTGAGAATCTGGAATTGCTTGCCTGAGGAGGTGGTGATGGCGAACTCAGTTGAGGGGTTCAAGAGAGGCCTGGATGTCTTCCTGGAGCAGAACAATATTGTATCATACAATTATTAGGTTCTGTAGAAGGACGTAGATCTGGGTATTTATTATAATGGAATATAGGCTGAACTGGATGGACAAATGTCTTTTTTCGGCCTTACTAACTATGTTATGTTACTATGTTATGTAATCTCAGGCATAGTCCAGTCTACCTGTTCTGTAATCTGGTCCAGACTTCATTAAGTGGTCATGCCTGTGCCCAAGATGGAAGACTGGTTGCGGATTGCCTTTGGATTTGAGGAGCATTGCCAGTTTCCAAATTGTATTGGAACCCTTGATGGAAAACACATCCGTGTGCGTAAGCCGCCGAACTCAGGGTCCTAATTCTATAATTATAAACAATTTTTTTCTGTTGTGTTGTCGGCTCTGGTTGACAATCACAACAGGTTTATTATTGTAGACATTGGGGCCTATGGGAGAACTGGAGACTCTAGAGTTTTGAATTCTTCCATTATGGGTCGGCGGCTGCGCAATAACCAGATGGACCTAGCACCACTACGTCAGCTTCCAGGCTCCAATCAAGAATCTGTGCCATATGTCCTTGTTGCAGATGAGGCCTTTCAGTTAACCAGGCATGTACTGATTCCATATCCCCGTCGAAACCTGGACCACCGGTGTGGAATCTTTAACTTGCATCTATCATACGCATGGCGACTGGTAGAGTGCGCCTTTGGCATTCTTTGTTGCCATTCAGCTGAGTGAAGCCAACGTAAATGAGGTCATCAAAGCATGTGTGGTCCTCAATAATTTCACCCGACTTCATGAATGCTCCTCATCTGATGGTGCTGAAGGTGTGTTGGGCAATGTGGGTAGGCCTAGACCACATGTCATCCTTCAGCGTCATCCCCTTTCAGGACTGAAAGTACGTGATATTTTCACAAATTATTTTGTGACACCTCAGGGTGCAACTCCCTGGCAAGAGCATTCTGTATCTACTGTATGTTATAAGTTTAAAATGTTTGTGTATATAAATATCCTTTTTTCATTTAAGTTGTTGTGTGTGTTCATTTGATTTATGTAATAGATGGTTTTGTTTTTCATTTTGTATCTTGTATTAATTATTGTAAGAAGAGACAAAAATTTGCATTTTTAACATTTTAAAAAGCCAAAACAGAATATTTAGTAAGGCAAACCATATTGAACTCATGGCTTTTATGGCCAGAAAAATTTGGCCATACCCGTTTTTTACATGTACTCAAACATAACAAGCAGAAAAACGTATTATTTTTCAACAGCAAAATCAAATGCAGAAACAAAATTAAAGATTTTGATAACCTGGTGGATGTGATGGCGGCAGTCTAGTCTCTCTCTCCTGCTGTCTTTGTTGGCCAAATTGTCCTTCAACCTGTGTGGGTGCATAATCTTGGCCATGCTGTATGTTTTGGCCATGGTCAGATTGCTGAGTAGCAAAGTGACGATATGGAAATTGGAGATGAGATTCCTGGGGATTGTGGAACCCATGTGAATCATACCCACCAATATGGCCATGTCATCCAAACCCAGGTAGAGACCAGCCTTCAACACTGGGTCTGTACAAGTGGCCATATTGGACAGGTTGGTTATAGGATGCCATTTGGGCCTGTTGTGGCCATGATTGGTTTTGGGGGGAATGGGTTGAGGTGTAGGCACCCATAGAGGAACTGCATCAGATCCATGTTCAGCATGCACTTGTGGGTTTGCTTGAAGACTCAGCAGGTTACGGGGTGACAGCTCTAACAACTCAAACACCTCATATGGGGTATTGGGGGTGTGTGCATGCTAAGGTTGAGCGAAACGGATCGTTCATTTTCAAAAGTCGCCGACTTTTGGAACAGTCGGGTTTCATGAAACCCGACCCGATCCCTGTGTGGGGTCGGCCATGCGGTACGCGACTTTCGCGCCAAAGTCACGTTTCAATGACGCGAAAAGCGCCATTTCTCAGCCAATGAAGGTGGACGTAGAGTGTGGGCAGCGTGATGACATAGGTCCTGGTCCCCACCATCTTCCATCTTACAGAAGGGCATTGCAGTGATTGGCTTGCTGTCTGCGGCGTCACAGGGGCTATAAAGTGGCGTTCCCGCCGAACGCCATGTTACTGCTGCTGATCTGAGCATAGGGAGAGGTTTGTTATGAACAGGTAATTCAGAACCACAATGGACATAGAAGTACAGAGCACACAAAGTGACCTGACAATTACAAAAACAAAGGACGAGCTCTGAGACGTGGGAACTCTGCTGACCGCAATTCCTAATCCTAACATACCACACTAGAGGCAGCCGTGGATTGCGCCTAACGCTCCCTATGCAACTCGGCACAGCCTGAGAAACTAACTAGCCCTGAAGATAGAAAAATAAGCCTACCTTGCCTCAGAGAAATTCCCCAAAGGAAAAGGCAGCCCCCCACATATAATGACTGTGAGCAAGATGAAAATACAAACACAGAGATGAAATAGATCTAGCAAAGTGAGGCCCGACTTACTGAATAGACCGAGGATAGGAAAGATAGCTTTGCGGTCAACACAAAAACCTGCAAACAACCACGCAGAGGGGCAAAAAGACCCTCCGCACCGACTAACGGTACGGAGGTGCTCCCTCTGCGTCTCAGAGCTTCCAGCAAGCAAGAAAAACCAATATAGCAAGCTGGACAGAAAAAATAGCAAACAAAAATAACACAAGCAAAACTTAGCTTATGCAGGAAAGACAGGCCACAGGAACGATCCAGGAGGAAGCAAGACCAATACTAGAACATTGACTGGAGGCCAGGATCAAAGCACCAGGTGGAGTTAAATAGAGCAGCACCTAACGACTTAACCTCATCACCTGAGGAAGGAAACTCAGAAGCCGCAGTACCACTCTCATCCACCAAAGGAAGCTCATAGACAGAACCAGCCGAAGTACCACTCCCGACCACAGGAGGGAGCTTGGCCACAGAATTCACAACAGTACCCCCCCCTTGAGGAGGGGTCACCGAACCCTCACCAGAGCCCTCAGGCCGACCAGGATGAGCCACATGAAAGGCACGAACCAGATCGGCAGCATGGACATCAGAGGCAAAGACCCAGGAATTATCCTCCTGACCATAACCCTTCCACTTAACCAGATACTGGAGTTTCCGTCTCGAAACACGAGAATCCAAAATCTTCTCCACTATATACTCCAATTCCCCTTCAACCAAAACCGGAGCAGGAGGATCAATAGATGGAACCACAGGTGCCACGTATCTCCGCAACAATGACCTATGGAACACGTTATGGATGGAAAAAGAAGCTGGAAGAGTCAAACGAAAAGACACAGGATTAAGAACCTCAGAAATCCTATATGGACCAATGAAACGAGGCTTAAATTTAGGAGAGGAAACCTTCATAGGAATATAACGAGATGACAACCAAACCAAATCCCCAACACGAAGTCGGGGACCCACACAGCGCCTGCGGTTAGCAAAACGTTGAGCCTTCTCCTGGGACAAAGTCAGATTGTCCACTACATGAGTCCAAATCTGCTGCAATCTATCCACCACAGTATCCACACCAGGACAGTCCGAAGACTCAACCTGCCCTGAAGAGAAACGAGGGTGGAACCCAGAATTGCAGAAAAACGGCGAAACCAAAGTAGCCGAGCTGGCCCGATTATTAAGGGCGAACTCAGCCAAAGGCAAAAAGGACACCCAATCATCCTGATCAGCAGAAACAAAACATCTCAGATATGTTTCCAAGGTCTGATTGGTTCGTTCAGTCTGGCCATTTGTCTGAGGATGGAAAGCCGAGGAAAAAGACAAATCAATGCCCATCCTAGCACAAAAGGCTCGCCAAAATCTCGAAACAAACTGGGAACCTCTGTCAGAAACGATGTTCTCTGGAATGCCATGTAAACGAACCACATGCTGGAAAAACAACGGCACCAAATCAGAGGAGGAAGGCAATTTAGACAAGGGCACCAAATGGACCATCTTAGAGAAGCGATCACAAACCACCCAAATGACCGACATTCTTTGAGAGACGGGGAGATCCGAAATAAAATCCATAGAGATATGTGTCCAAGGCCTCTTCGGGACCGGCAAGGGCAAAAGCAACCCACTGGCACGAGAACAGCAGGGCTTAGCCCGAGCACAAATCCCACAGGACTGCACAAAAGAACGCACATCCCGCGACAGAGACGGCCACCAAAAGGATCTAGCCACAAAATCTCTAGTACCAAAGATTCCAGGATGACCAGCCAACACCGAACAATGAACCTCAGAGATAACTTTATTCGTCCACCTATCAGGGACAAATAGTTTCTCCGCTGGGCAACGGTCAGGTTTATTAGCCTGAAATTTTTGCAGCACCCGCCGCAAATCAGGGGAGATGGCAGACAAAATTGCCCCCTCTTTGAGAATACCCGCAGGCTCAGGCAAACCCGGAGAATCGGGCACAAAACTCCTAGACAGGGCATCCGCCTTCACATTTTTAGAGCCCGGAAGGTACGAAACCACAAAGTCAAAATGGGAGAAAAACAGCGACCAACGAGCCTGTCTAGGATTCAACCGTTTGGCGGACTCGAGATAAGTCAAGTTTTTGTGATCAGTCAAGACCACCACGCGATGCTTAGCTCCTTCAAGCCAATGACGCCACTCCTCGAATGCCCACTTCATGGCTAGCAACTCTCGATTGCCAACATCATAATTTCGCTCAGCAGGCGAAAATTTCCTGGAATAGAAGGCGCATGGTTTCATCACCGAGCAATCAGAACTTCTCTGCGACAAAACAGCCCCTGCTCCAATTTCGGAAGCATCAACCTCGACCTGGAACGGAAGCGAAACATCTGGTTGGCACAACACAGGGGCAGAAGAAAAACGACGCTTCAACTCCTGAAAAGCTTCCACAGCAGCAGAAGACCAATTGACCACATCAGCACCCTTCTTGGTTAAATCAGTCAACGGTTTAGCAATGCTAGAAAAATTAGCGATGAAGCGACGATAAAAATTAGCAAAGCCCAGGAACTTCTGCAGACTCTTCAGAGATGTTGGCTGAGCCCAATCATAAATGGCCTGAACTTTAACAGGGTCCATCTCGATAGTAGAAGGAGAAAAAATGAACCCCAAAAATGAAATCTTCTGAACACCAAAGAGACACTTTGACCCCTTCACAAACAAAGAATTAGCACGCAGGACCTGGAACACCATTCTGACCTGCTTCACATGAGACTCCCAATCATCCGAGAAGACCAAAATATCATCCAAGTATACAATCAGGAATTTATCCAGGTACTCTCGGAAGATGTCATGCATAAAGGACTGAAACACTGATGAAGCATTAGAAAGTCCGAATGGCATAACCAGGTACTCAAAATGGCCTTCGGGCTTATTAAATGCTGTTTTCCATTCATCGCCCCGTTTAATACGCACAAGATTATACGCACCACGAAGATCTATCTTGGTGAACCAACTAGCCCCCTTAATCCGAGCAAACAAATCAGACAGCATCGGCAAGGGGTACTGAAATTTGACCGTAATTTTATTTAGAAGGCGGTAATCAATACAAGGTCTCAGCGAACCATCCTTTTTGGCCACAAAAAAGAACCCCGCTCCCAATGGCGACGATGACGGGCGAATATGACCCTTCTCCAAAGACTCCTTCACGTAACTCCGCATAGCGGCGTGCTCAGGTACAGATAAATTAAACAGTCGACCCTTAGGAAACTTACTACCAGGAATCAAATCGATAGCACAATCACAATCCCTATGCGGAGGTAGGGCATTGGACTTGGGCTCATCGAATACATCCCGGTAATCAGACAAGAACTCTGGGACCTCAGAAGAAGTGGATGATGAGATAGACAGCCCCAGCTGGACACAGACATTGATTTCCAATCTAATACTGGGTTATGGACTTGTAGCCATAGCAACCCCAACACGACCACATCATGCAGATTATGCAACACCAGAAAGCGAATATCCTCCTGGTGCGCAGGAGCCATGCACATGGTCAGCTGGGTCCAATACTGAGGCTTATTCTTGGCCAAAGGCGTAGCATCAATTCCTCTCAATGGAATAGGACACTGCAAGGGCTCCAAGACAAACCCACAGCGCCTAGCATACTCCAAGTCCATCAAATTCAGGGCAGCGCCTGAATCCACAAATGCCATGACAGAAAAGGAAGACAAAGAGCAGATCAAAGTAACGGACAAAAGAAATTTCGACTGTACCGTACCAATGGTGGCAGACCTAGCGAACCGCTTAGTGCGCTTAGGACAATCGGAGATAGCATGAGTGGAATCACCACAGTAGAAACACAGCCCATTCTGACGTCTGTGTTCTTGCCTTTCAGCTCTGGTCAAAGTCCTATCGCACTGCATAGGCTCAGGTTCATGCTCAGATAATACCGCTAAATGGTGCACAGATTTACGCTCGCGCAAGCGTCGACCGATCTGAATGGCCAAAGACATAGACTCATTCAGACCAGCAGGCATAGGAAATCCCACCATGACATCCTTAAGGGCTTCAGAGAGATCCTTTCTGAAAATAGCTGCCAGCGCACATTCATTCCATTGAGTGAGCACGGACCACTTTCTAAACTTCTGACAATAAATCTCTATCTCATCCTGATCCTGACACAGAGCCAGCAAATTTTTCTCTGCCTGATCCACTGAATTAGGTTCGTCGTAAAGTAATCCGAGCGCCGGAAAAAAAGCATCAATATTACATAATGCAGGATCTCCTGGCGCAAGGGAAAATGCCCAGTCTTGAGGGTCGCCATGTAATAAAGAAATAATGATCTTAACTTGTTGAACTGGGTCACCAGAGGAGCGGGGTTTCAGAGCCAGAAATAGTTTACAATTATTTTTAAAATTAAAAAACTTTGCTCTATCGCCAGAAAATAACTCAGGAATAGGAATCTTAGGTTCTAACATAGGATTCTGAACCACTAAATCTTGAATATTCTGTACATTTATAGCGAGATTATCCATCAAAGAGAACAGACCTTGAATGTCCATGTCCACACCTGTGTTCTGAACCACCCTGATGTAAAGGGGAAAAGAAAGACAGAACACAGTGCAAAGAAAAAAAAAATGGTCTCAGAACTTCTCTTTTCCCTCTATTGAGAAGCATTAGTACTTTGGGCCTCCAGTACTGTTATGAACAGGTAATTCAGAACCACAATGGACATAGAAGTACAGAGCACACAAAGTGACCTGACAATTACAAAAACAAAGGACGAGCTCTGAGACGTGGGAACTCTGCTGACCACAATTCCTAATCCTAACATACCACACTAGAGGCAGCCGTGGATTACGCCTAACGCTCCCTATGCAACTCGGCACAGCCTGAGAAACTAACTAGCCCTGAAGATAGAAAAATAAGCCTACCTTGCCTCAGAGAAATTCCCCAAAGGAAAAGGCAGCCCCCCACATATAATGACTGTGAGCAAGATGAAAATACAAACACAGAGATGAAATAGATCTAGCAAAGTGAGGCCCGACTTACTGAATAGACCGAGGATAGGAAAGATAGCTTTGCGGTCAACACAAAAACCTACAAACAACCACGCAGAGGGGCAAAAAGACCCTCCGCACCGACTAACGGTACGGAGGTGCTCCCTCTGCGTCTCAGAGCTTCCAGCAAGCAAGAAAAACCAATATAGCAAGCTGGACAGAAAAAATAGCAAACAAAAATAACACAAGCAAAACTTAGCTTATGCAGGAAAGACAGGCCACAGGAACGATCCAGGAGGAAGCAAGACCAATACTAGAACATTGACTGGAGGCCAGGATCAAAGCACCAGGTGGAGTTAAATAGAGCAGCACCTAACGACTTAACCTCATCACCTGAGGAAGGAAACTCAGAAGCCGCAGTGCCACTCTCATCCACCAAAGGAAGCTCATAGACAGAACCAGCCGAAGTACCACTCCCGACCACAGGAGGGAGCTTGGCCACAGAATTCACAACAGAGGTTGCTGCCGCATCGTCAGAAGCAGGGATAGCGTTAGGCAGGGTCCATTAACCCCCAAACCGCTTGTGCTGTAGCGATTTCCACTGTCCAACACCACCTTTTGTTTGCAGGGACAGTGGAAGCTACATTTTTTTTCCTTAGCACTGTAGCTCATTGGGCTGCCCTAGAAGGCTCCCTGATAGCTGCATTGCTGTGTGTACGCCGCTGTGCAAACCAACTGCTTTTTTCAAAGCACAAATCCTGTTGTTCCTTTCTGCACAGCTATCTTGTTTGTTTGTCCACACTTTTGATTTAATTTGTGCAGCAGTCGACTCCTTGTTATTGCTGCCTGCCATACCTTGCTGAGATTACTGCAGGGAGATATTAATTGTAGGACAGTCCCTGTTTTTTTTTTGTTTGTTTTTTTAATTCTCCCTGAAAAAAAAAATTGTGGGAGATTAATCTTGGCATTTGTGCTTGAGTGCCAGTCGTGTGTGCCATCTCTCTCCAATTGTGGGGCACAGAAAGCCTAGTGTCTATAATCCTTTTTTTTTTTTTTTTTTAAATTCTCCCTAAAAAAAAAATAGTGGGAGATTAAGATTGGCATTTCTGCTAGAGTGCCAGTCCTGTGTGTGCCATCTCTCTCCAATTTTGGGGCAGAGAAAGCCTAGTGTGTAATACTGGCCCTGATTTCTTGGCAATTCTCCCTAACAAAAAAAAGTAGTGGGAGATTAAGATTGGCATTTCTGCTAGAGTGCCAGTCCTGTGTGTGCCATCTCTCTCCAATTTTGGGGCACAGAAAGCCTAATGTGTAATACTGGCCCTGATTTCTTGGCAATTCTCCCTAACAAAAAAAGTAGTGGGGGATTAAGATTGGCATTTCTGCTAGAGTGCCAGTCCTGTGTGTGCCATCTCTCTCCAATTTTGGGGCACAGAAAGCCTAGTGTGTAATACTGGCCCTGATTTCTTGGCAATTCTCCCTAACAAAAAAAAGTAGTGGGAGATTAATCTTGGCATTTGTGCTTGAGTGCCAGTTGTGTGTGCCATCTCTCTCCAATTGTGGGGCACAGAAAGCCTAGTGTCTATAATCCTTTTTTTTTTTTTTTTTTTTTTAATTCTCCCTAAAAAAAAAAATAGTGTGTTAGGAGTCGAGTTTCCTCTGCTGCACAGGGGGAATCTCGATCCGTCTCCGCTGCGGTCTCCCATTCTCCTCCAGCCGCAGTGGAGCCTGCTCAGCAGGGACGTCGATCCCAGCGTTTCGCTCAGTCTGACTCTGTGAGAAGAGTTCCTGCTGCTTCTCCAGCTTCTGCCTTTAAAGCCAATACTGGTCAGCAGCGAGTGGACTTCTCTGGGACTAAGTCCTTGTCTGCGCACACTGAGCATGCCCAGGGCAAGATCTCCCGTTGGAGATCGAGGGTCATGTGCTCAGACTCTGCAGCGCATTCTATTGGTCCTCTTGGCAGGTCTTGGAAGGGCAAAGTTTCTGTGGCCGCTTCCTGTCCTGCAGCTATATAAACTGCGCATGACCGCACGGCCATGCGCTAGTGTACAACTTTATACGTGTGTTTGTTGTGAGTGCAAGTCGTCCTTTAAATACCCCTACCCTACTGTATGATTGTTCGCGTATGGTGTATGGCTGCTATCTAGCGCCCGACTTAACACTCAACGTGTCACACACGTGTCAGCATCCTCTGCTGTGACCGCCAGTGCGGCGCCACGCGCCTGTGTGCGCTTCCTGACCCATGTCTGGGTACTTAGTGGTGCCTGCCAGCACGGCACAGTTTGCACTTCGGTGCCTCTATTGTATATACTTTTCACACCCAGTTGTGGTGTAGTGCCAGCAAGGGTCTAATCGGACTACTATCCCTGTTGGGGTCTAGTTCGCTGACCACTTGCTCGCGCTCTATGTGCGGTACCGCGATCCTGTGACGCAACAGGATCGCTTTCTTCACGCTGGGTGAGGTTTAACCCATGCGTGTATACTTATGAGTACCGCCATATCGTCTGTCATGTCCTAGCAGCAGGTTTCACCTGCACGGTGGACCCCGGACTGCGAACGCATCCATTACCTCTCTCTTGGTGCGTTCCGCCAGTCCTAACATTACACTAGCGCCAGGGTCTGGCTAGTGATGACAGACATACAGCAATCTCTGCGGCATATCCAGCAGCTGGAGGGTAGGTTGGCGGCTCTCGAGAGCGCGACCTTAGCTGTGGATGTTACTGCAGTAGCTGTACAGGCTGCCAGCGTGGCTGCAGCTACTATGTCCATTGCCACCCCTGTTCCGACATTATCTCACCTCCCGCTGCCAGAAAAATTTTCTGGTGATAGCAAGTTTTGTAGGGGATTTGTGAGTCAGTGCTCTATTCATCTCGAGCTCCTGGCTACACGTTTTCCCACAGAGCGGGCTAAGGTGGGATTTATTTTGTCTCTATTGTCGGACAGGGCGTTGGAATGGGCTACGCCGCTGTGGGAGCGTGGCGATCATGTGGTGCAGAGTGCTCCGCTGTTTCTGAGCGCTCTGAAACAGGTCTTTTTAGGACCTCAAGTCACCCATGATACTGCGCTCCAATTGCTGGCATTAACTCAGGGTGAGTCCTTGGTCAGTCATTTTGCCGTCCAATTCCGCACCTTAGCATCTGAGCTGGATTGGTCGGATAAAGCTCTTATCCCCATATTTTGGAGGGGCTTGGCTGACCACGTAAAGGACGCTCTGGCCACTAGGGAGATTCCTGCCACACTGGAGGAGTTAATAACTGTCTCCACTCGAATTGACCTCCGTTTTAACGAGCGGAGGTTAGAGCGAGCCCAGTGTAGGCAGAGGTTTCGGCTGGCTCCTACTTTTGCCAAACCTCTTGAATTTCCAGTCCTGGTTCCTGAGTCACATGAGGCCAGGGAGGTGTCACAAGCAGGATCTAAGTCCCGGACCGCTTGTGCACTCAGGGTCTGTCATGTTTGCCAGCAGTCAGGACATCTAGCCACCAGATGTCCTCAGCGGTCGAGGAAACGTCAGTGTCTAGTGGTAGTTGGTGGAGGTACACTAGACACAGCGACGTTTGCCTCTAAGTTGTCCTTTAAGGGGACAATTACTATTGGCTCATTTTCCCACTCGGTAGAGCTCTGCGTGGATTCTGGGGCGGAGGGCAACTTTATGTCTTCTGCCTTCGCCCAACGTCATGCAATACCCTTGGTTATGCTTGCTCAACCAGTAACGGTGCGAGTGGTGAATGGGTCGACATTGCCCTCACAGATAACACACCAGACCATCCCTTTTACTCTGTCCATGTCGCCATCTCATCAGGAGATAATTTCTCTGCTCGTCATTCCGGAAGGAATTGATGAGATCCTGTTGGGAATACCTTGGCTACGGTACCACTCTCCTCATATCGAGTGGTCCTTAGGCAGAATTCTGGGTTGGGGTGAATCTTGTGGGGGTAGGTGTCAGAGGGAGTGCGTTCAGGTTGCTACTACTGAGGTATCCGCAGATCTATCCTCTCTCCCCAAGCAGTATTGGTCATATGCAGACGTATTCTCCAAAAAGGCGGCGGAGACCCTTCCGCCCCATCGCCCCTATGACTGTCCTATTGACCTCTTGCCTGGTGCTGAGCCTCCCCGGGGTCGAGTCTATCCGCTATCTCTCCCGGAGACGGAGGCAATGTCACAGTACATACAGGAAAATCTGGCAAGAGGGTTCATCAGGAAGTCAGTGTCACCTGCTGGGGCAGGATTCTTCTTCGTGCAGAAGAAGAGTGGGGAATTGCGTCCATGCATAGACTACAGGGGTCTTAACGCCATCACCGTTAAGAATAAATACCCTTTGCCTTTGATATCTGAACTGTTCGATAGGCTTCGGGGAGCAAGGGTATTTACTAAATTAGATCTGCGGGGTGCTTACAACCTGATTCGCATCCGTGAGGGGGACGAATGGAAGACGGCTTTTAACACCAGGGATGGGCACTATGAATATCTGGTGATGCCCTTTAGGCTCTGTAATGCCCCAGCCGTTTTCCAAGACTTTGTGAACGATATCTTCCGGGATATGCTTTCCACCTCGGTCGTAGTCTATCTGGATGATATTCTCATCTACTCTCCAGATATTGACTCCCACCGGAGAGATGTTTGCAAAGTCTTCGACCTCCTACGGGCAAACTCCCTCTATGCCAAGTTGGAGAAGTGCATGTTTGAGCAGGAGTCCTTACCTTTCCTAGGCTACATCATCTCAACTCAGGGATTGGCTATGGATCCTGCCAAACTACAGGGTGTGATGGACTGGCAGGAACCTCATTCTCTTAAAGCGGTGCAGCGCTTTATGGGGTTCATCAATTATTATCGCCAGTTCATTCCGCATTTCTCAACTTTGGTAGCTCCCTTGGTTGCCCTCACCGAGAAGGGGGCAAATCCTAAATTGTGGTCTGAGGAGGTCTCCAAGGCCTTTATCTCTATAAAGTCACACTTCGCTAGCGCTCCCATTCTTCATCGCCCCGATGTTGATAAGCCATTTATCATGGAGGTGGATGCCTCTTCTGTTGGTGCTGGAGCAGTCCTCTTCCAAAAGGATGCTCAAGGTCGGAAGCATCCTTGCTTCTTTTTCTCCAAGACCTTCGCACCAGCAGAGAGGAATTATTCCATCGGGGACAGGGAGTTGCTAGCCATGAAGTTGGCTTTCTCGGAGTGGAGACATCTCTTGGAGGGAGCACGTTTTCCCTTCCAAGTCTTCACAGATCACAAAAATTTGGTGTATCTGCAGACAGCTCAGCGGTTGAATTCTCGCCAGGCCAGATGGTCCTTGTTCTTCTCCCGGTTTCATTTCACCCTCCATTTCCTTTCTGGGGAGAAGAACATTCGGGCCGATGCTCTCTCTCGCTCCGTTGTGTCATCTGCGGAGGAGGAGGAGGAGCCTCGGCTTATTGTCCCCACCGAGAGTTTGAGAACCGTGGCCCCGGTTTCGCTGGAGTCTGTGCCCCCGAGCAAGACTTTGGTTCCATCTAGTTTGCGGCCGGAGGTTCTCTCTTGGGCGCACTCGTCCAGGGTGGGTGGACATTTTGGTACTAAAAGGACATCTGAGTTACTGGCGAGGACATACTGGTGGCCGCATATGGCTCGTGATGTCGCGGAGTACGTTCGGGCGTGTGTTTCTTGCGCCAGGAACAAGACTCCTCGGCAACGGCCAGCTGGTTTGCTTTACCCTCTGCCCGTGGCTGACAGGCCCTGGGAGATGGTCGGGATGGACTTTGTGGTGGGCTTACCCAAGTCTCGTTATTGCACCATTATCTGGGTGATCACCGACCATTTCTCCAAAATGGTGCATTTGGTGCCTCTTCCATGGCTACCATCTGCACGGGTGTTGGCTGTCTTGTTTATCAAGCATATCTTTCGCTTACACGGTATGCCAGACAAAATTGTTAGTGACCGGGGTCCCCAGTTTGCGTCTCGATTCTGGAGGGAGCTATGTCGTTTACTCAGTATTGAGTTAAATCTCTCTTCGGCATATCATCCCGAGACGAATGGGTTGGTAGAAAGGGCCAACCAGACCTTGGTCACATATCTGCGACATTTTGTTTCTGCCAGACAGGATGACTGGGCATCCTTGCTACCGTGGGCAGAGTTTGCACTTAACAATGCCGTAGCCGACTCCACCGGTCAGACTCCATTCCTCTTAAATTACGGCCAGCATCCGCGTGTTCCAGTGCCCATGCCTGTGTCTTCCGCTGATCCCAGGGTGGCAGACTGGGCTGTGGAGGCACGGGACATTTGGGATCGCACGCAGGATGCCATTCGGGCCTCCAAGGAGAGAATGAGGTCCTCCGCCGATGTTCATCGGCGCCCTGCTCCGACTTTTGTCCCTGGCGACTTGGTGTGGCTCTCCGCCCGTAACATCAGGCTGCGAGTTGAGTCCACTAAGTTTGCTCCTCGCTACTTGGGTCCCTTCAAGGTTCTCGAACAGGTTAATCCTGTGGTCTACCGCCTGGCTCTTCCTCCACGCTTGGGTATCACCGACACCTTTCATGTGTCCCTCTTGAAACCCGTATACATGTCCCGGTTTTCCGAGTCATCTGCCGGGACATCGGGTTCGTCTACGGACGATTACGAGGTGAACGCTATTTTGGGGTGTAAGGTGGTACGCGGCAAAAAGTTCTATCTGGTGGATTGGAAGGGTTATGGTCCAGAGAACAGGTCATGGGAGCCTGCTGAAAACATTCGGGCCCCACAGCTCATTGCTGCCTTCGAACGTAGCGAGGCCCAAGGAGGGGGGGGCCTAGGAGGGGGGGTAATGTTAGGAGTCGGGTTTCCTCTGCTGCACAGGGGGAATCTCGATCCGTCTCCGCTGCGGTCTCCCATTCTCCTCCAGCCGCAGTGGAGCCTGCTCAGCAGGGACGTCGATCCCAGCGTCTCGCTCAGTCTGACTCTGTGAGAAGAGTTACTGCTGCTTCTCCAGCTTCTGCCTTTAAAGCCAATACTGGTCAGCAGCGAGTGGACTTCTCTGGGACTAAGTCCTTGTCTGCGCACACTGAGCATGCCCAGGGCAAGATCTCCCGTTGGAGATCGAGGCTCATGTGCTCAGACTCTGCAGCGCATTCTATTGGTCCTCTTGGCAGGTCTTGGAAGGGCAAAGTTTCTGTGGCCGCTTCCTGTCCTGCAGCTATATAAACTGCGCATGACCGCACGGCCATGCGCTAGTGTACAACTTTATACGTGTGTTTGTTGTGAGTGCAAGTCGTCCTTTAAATACCCCTACCCTACTGTATGATTGTTCGCGTATGGTGTATGGCTGCTATCTAGCGCCCGACTTAACACTCAACGTGTCACACACGTGTCAGCGTCCTCTGCTGTGACCGCCAGTGCAGCGCCACGCGCCTGTGTGCGCTTCCTGACCCATGTCTGGGTACTTAGTGGTGCCTGCCAGCATGGCACAGTTTGCACTTCGGTGCCTCTATTGTATATACTTTTCACACCCAGTTGTGGTGTAGTGCCAGCAAGGGTCTAATCGGACTACTATCCCTGTTGGGGTCTAGTTCGCTGACCAATTGCTCGCGCTCTATGTGTGGTACCGCGATCCTGTGACGCAACAGGATCGCTTTCTTCACGCTGGGTGAGGTTTAACCCACGCGTGTATACTTATGAGTACCGCCATATCGTCTGTCATGTCCTAGCAGCAGGTTTCACCTGCACGGTGGACCCCGGACTGCGAACGCATCCATTACCTCTCTCTTGGTGCGTTCCGCCAGTCCTAACATAGTGGGAGATTAAGATTGGCACTTCTGCTAGAGTGCCAGTCCTGTGTGTGCCATCTCTCTCCAATTTTGGGGCACAGAAAGCCTAGTGTGTAATACTGGCCCTGATTTCTTGGCAATTCTCCCTAACAAAAAAAAGTAGTGGGAGATTAAGATTGGCATTTCTGAGAGAGTGCCAGACCTGTGTGTGCCATCTCTCTCCAATTTTGGGGCACAGAAATCCTAGTGTGTAATACTGGCCCTGATTTCTTGGCAATTCTCCCTAACAAAAAAAAGTAGTGGGGGATTAAGATTGGCATTTCTGCTAGAGTGCCAGTCCTGTGTGTGCCATCTCTCTCCAATTTTGGGGCACAGAAAGCCTAGTGTGTAATACTGGCCCTGATTTCTTGGCAATTCTCCCTAACAAAAAAAAGTAGTTGGAGATTAATCTTGGCATTTGTGCTTGAGTGCCAGTCGTGTGTGCCATCTCTCTCCAATTGTGGGGCACAGAAAGCCTAGTGTCTATAATCCTTTTTTTTTTTTTTTTTTTAATTCTCCCTAAAAAAAAAAATAGTGGGAGATTAAGATTGGCATTTCTGCCAGAGTGCCAGTCCTGTGTGTGCCATCTCTCTCCAATTTTGGGGCACAGAAAGCCTAGTGTGTAATACTGGCCCTGATTTCTTGGCAATTCTCCCTAACAAAAAAAAGTAGTGAGAGATTAAGATTGGCATTTCTGCTAGAGTGCCAGTCCTGTGTGTGCCATCTATCTCCAATTTTGGGGCACAGAAAGCCTAGTGTGTAATACTGGCCCTGATTTCTTGGCAATTCTCCCTAACAAAAAAAGTAGTGGGGGATTAAAATTGGCATTTCTGCTAGAGTGCCAGTCCTGTGTGTGCCATCTCTCTCCAATTTTGGGGCACAAAAAGCCTAGTGTGTAATACTGGCCCTGATTTCTTGGCAATTCTCCCTAACAAAAAAGTAGTGGGGGATTAAGATTGGCATTTCTGCTAGAGTGCCAGTCCTGTGTGTGCCATCTCTCTCCAATTTTGGGGCACAGAAAGCCTAGTGTGTAAAACTGGCCCTGATTTCTTGGCAATTCTCCCTAACAAAAAAAAGTAGTGGGAGATTAATCTTGGCATTTGTGCTTGAGTGCCAGTCGTGTGTGCCATCTCTCTCCAATTGTGGGGCACAGAAAGCCTAGTGTCTATAATCCTTTTTTTTTTTTTTTTTTTTTTTTAATTCTCCCTAAAAAAAAAAATAGTGGGAGATTAAGATTGGCATTTCTGCTAGAGTGCCAGTCCTATGTGTGCCATCTCTCTCCAATTTTGGGGCACAGAAAGCCTAGTGTGTAATACTGGCCCTGATTTCTTGGCAATTCTCCCTAACAAAAAAAAGTAGTGGGAGATTAAGATTGGCATTTCTGCTAGAGTGCCAGTCCTGTGTGTGCTATCTCTCTCCAATTTTGGGGCACAGAAAGCCTAGTGTGTAATACTGGCCCTGATTTCTTGGCAATTCTCCCTAACAAAAAAAAGTAGTGGGAGATTAATCCTGGCATTTGTGCTTGAGTGCCAGTCGTGTGTGCCATCTCTCTCCAATTGTGGGGCACAGAAAGCTTAGTGTCTATAATCCTTTTTTTTTTTTTTTTTTTTAATTCTCCCTAAAAAAAAAATAGTGGGAGATTAAGATTGGCATTTCTGCTAGAGTGCCAGTACTGTGTGTGACATCTCTCTCCAATTTTGGGGCACAGAAAGCCTAGTGTGTAATACTGGCCCTGATTTCTTGGCAATTCTCCCTAACAAAAAAAAAGTAGTGGGAGATTAAGATTGTCATTTCTGCTAGAGTGCCAGTCCTGTGTGTGCCATCTCTCTCCAATTTTGGGGCAGAGAAAGCCTAGTGTGTAATACTGGCCCTGATTTCTTGGCAATTCTCCCTAACAAAAAAAAGTAGTGGGAGATTAATCTTGGCATTTGTGCTTGAGTGCCAGTCGTGTGTGCCATCTCTCTCCAATTGTGGGGCACAGAAAGCCTAGTGTCTATAATCCTTTTTTTTTTTTTTTTAATTCTCCCTAAAAAAAAAAATAGTGGGAGATTAAGATTGGCATTTCTGCTAGAGTGCCAGTCCTGTGTGTGCCATCTCTCTCCAATTTTGGGGCACAGAAAGCCTAGTGTGTAATACTGGCCCTGATTTCTTGGCAATTCTCGCTAACAAAAAAAAGTAGTGGGAGATTAAGATTGGCATTTCTGCTAGAGTGCCAGTCCTGTGTGTGCCATCTCTCTCCAATTTTGGGGCACAGAAAGCCTAGTGTGTAATACTGGCCCTGATTTCTTGGCAATTCTCCCTAACAAAAAAAAGTAGTGGGAGATTAATCTTGGCATTTGTGCTTGAGTGCCAGTCGTGTGTGCCATCTCTCTCCAATTGTGGGGCACAGAAAGCCTAGTGTCTATAATCCTTTTTTTTTTTTTTTTTTTTTAATTCTCCCTAAAAAAAAAAGTAGTGGAAGATTAAGATTGTCATTTCTGCTAGAGTGCCAGTCCTGTGTGTGCCATCTCTCTCCAATTTTGGGGCACAGAAAGCCTAGTGTGTAATACTGGCCCTGATTTCTTGGCAATTCTCCCTAACAAAAAAAAAGTAGTGGGAGATTAAGATTGGCATTTCTGCTAGAGTGCCAGTCCTGTGTGTGCCATCTATCTCCAATTTTGGGGCACAGAAAGCCTAGTGTGTAATACTGGCCCTGATTTCTTGGCAATTCTCCCTAACAAAAAAAGTAGTGGGGGATTAAAATTGGCATTTCTGCTAGAGTGCCAGTCCTGTGTGTGCCATCTCTCTCCAATTTTGGGGCACAAAAAGCCTAGTGTGTAATACTGGCCCTGATTTCTTGGCAATTCTCCCTAACAAAAAAAAGTAGTGGGAGATTAAGATTGGCATTTCTGCTAGAGTGCCAGTCCTGTGTGTGCTATCTCTCTCCAATTTTGGGGCACAGAAAGCCTAGTGTGTAATACTGGCCCTGATTTCTTGGCAATTCTCCCTAACAAAAAAAAGTAGTGGGAGATTAATCCTGGCATTTGTGCTTGAGTGCCAGTCGTGTGTGCCATCTCTCTCCAATTGTGGGGCACAGAAAGCTTAGTGTCTATAATCCTTTTTTTTTTTTTTTTTTTTTTTTAATTCTCCCTAAAAAAAAAATAGTGGGAGATTAAGATTGGCATTTCTGCTAGAGTGCCAGTCCTGTGTGTGACATCTCTCTCCAATTTTGGGGCACAGAAAGCCTAGTGTGTAATACTGGCCCTGATTTCTTGGCAATTCTCCCTAACAAAAAAAAAGTAGTGGGAGATTAAGATTGTCATTTCTGCTAGAGTGCCAGTCCTGTGTGTGCCATCTCTCTCCAATTTTGGGGCAGAGAAAGCCTAGTGTGTAATACTGGCCCTGATTTCTTGGCAATTCTCCCTAACAAAAAAATAGTAGTGGGAGATTAAGATTGGCATTTCTGCTAGAGTGCCAGTCCTGTGTGTGCCATCTATCTCAAATTTTGGGGCACAGAAAGCCTAGTGTGTAATACTGGCCCTGATTTCTTGGCAATTCTCCCGAACAAAAAAAGTAGTGGGGGATTAAAATTGGCATTTCTGCTAGAGTGCCAGTCCTGTGTGTGCCATCTCTCTCCAATTTTGGGGCACAGAAAGCCTAGTGTGTAATGCTGGCCCTGATTTCTTGGCAATTCTCCCTAACAAAAAAAAGTAGTGGGAGATTAATCTTGGCATTTGTGCTTGAGTGCCAGTCGTGTGTGCCATCTCTCTCCAATTGTGGGGCACAGAAAGCCTAGTGTGTAATACTGGCCCTGATTTCTTGGCAATTCTCCCTAACAAAAAAAAGTAGTGGGAGATTAATCTTGGCATTTGTGCTTGAGTGCCAGTCGTGTGTGCCATCTCTCTCCAATTGTGGGGCACAGAAAGCCTAGTGTCTATAATCCTTTTTTTTTTTTTTTTAATTCTCCCTAAAAAAAAAAATAGTGGGAGATTAAGATTGGCATTTCTGCTAGAGTGCCAGTCCTGTGTGTGCCATCTCTCTCCAATTTTGGGGCACAGAAAGCCTAGTGTGTAATACTGGCCCTGATTTCTTGGCAATTCTCCCTAACAAAAAAAGTAGTGGGGGATTAAGATTGGCATTTCTGCTAGAGTGCCAGTCCTGTGTGTGCCATCTCTCTCCAATTTTGGGGCACAGAAAGCCTAGTGTGTAATACTGGCCCTGATTTCTTGGCAATTCTCCCTAACAAAAAAAAGTAGTGGGAGATTAATCTTGGCATTTGTGCTTGAGTGCCAGTCGTGTGTGCCATCTCTCTCCAATTGTGGGGCACAGAAAGCCTAGTGTCTATAATCCTTTTTTTTTTTTTTTTAATTCTCCCTAAAAAAAAAAATAGTGGGAGATTAAGATTGGCATTTCTGCTAGAGTGCCAGTCCTGTGTGTGCCATCTCTCTCCAATTTTGGGGCACAGAAAGCCTAGTGTGTAATAGTGGCCCTGATTTCTTGGCAATTCTCCCTAACAAAAAAAAGTAGTGGGAGATTAAGATTGGCATTTCTGCTAGAGTGCCAGTCCTGTGTGTGCCATCTATCTCCAGTTTTGGGGCACAGAAAGCCTAGTGTGTAATACTGGCCCTGATTTCTTGGCAATTCTCCCTAACAAAAAAAGTAGTGGGGGATTAAAATTGGCATTTCTGCTAGAGTGCCAGTCCTGTGTGTGCCATCTCTCTCCAATTTTGGGGCACAGAAAGCCTAGTGTGTAATACTGGCCCTGATTTCTTGGCAATTCTCCCTAACAAAAAAAAGTAGTGGGAGATTAATCTTGGCATTTGTGCTTGAGTGCCAGTCGTGTGTGCCATCTCTCTCCAATTGTGGGGCACAGAAAGCCTAGTGTCTATAATCCTTTTTTTTTTTTTTTTTTTAATTCTCCCTAAAAAAAAAAATAGTGGGAGATTAAGATTGGCATTTCTGCTAGAGTGCCAGTCCTGTGTGTGCCATCTCTCTCCAATTTTGGGGCACAGAAAGCCTAGTGTGTAATACTGGCCCTGATTTCTTGGCAATTCTCCCTAACAAAAAAAAGTAGTGGGAGATTAAGATTGGCATTTCTGATAGAGTGCCAGTCCTGTGTGTGCCATCTCTCTCCAATTTTGGGGCACAGAAAGCCCCTTGTGTAATACTGGCCCTGATTTCTTGGCAATTCTCCCTAACAAAAAAAGTAGTGGGGGATTAAGATTGGCATTTCTGGTAGAGTGCCAGTCCTGTGTGTGCCATCTCTCTCCAATTTTGGGGCACAGAAAGCCTAGTGTGTAATACTGGCCCTGATTTCTTGGCATTTCTCCCGAACAAAAAAAGTAGTGGGGGATTAAAATTGGCATTTCTGCTAGAGTGCCAGTCCTGTGTGTGCCATCTCTCTCCAATTTTGGGGCACAGAAAGCCTAGTGTGTAATACTGGCCCTGATTTCTTGGCAATTCTCCCTAACAAAAAAAAGTAGTGGGAGATTAATCTTGGCATTTGTGCTTGAGTGCCAGTCGTGTGTGCCATCTCTCTCCAATTGTGGGGCACAGAAAGCCTAGTGTGTAATACTGGCCCTGATTTCTTGGCAATTCTCCCTAACAAAAAAAAGTAGTGGGAGATTAATCTTGGCATTTGTACTTGAGTGCCAGTCGTGTGTGCCATCTCTCTCCAATTGTGGGGCACAGAAAGCCTAGTGTGTAATACTGGCCCTGATTTCTTGGCAATTCTCCCTAACAAAAAAAAGTAGTGGGAGATTAATCTTGGCATTTGTGCTTGAGTGCCAGTCGTGTGTGCCATCTCTCTCCAATTGTGGGGCACAGAAAGCCTAGTGTCTATAATCCTTTTTTTTTTTTTTTTTTTTTTAATTCTCCCTAAAAAAAAAAATAGTGGGAGATTAAGATTGGCATTTCTGCTAGAGTGCCAGTCCTGTGTGTGCCATCTCTCTCCAATTTTGGGGCACAGAAAGCCTAGTGTGTAATACTTGCCCTGATTTCTTGGCAATTCTTCCTAACAAAAAAAAGTAGTGGGAGATTAAGATTGGCATTTCTGCTAGAGTGCCAGTCCTGTGTGTGCCATCTCTCTCCAATTTTGGGGCACAGAAAGCCTAGTGTGTAATACTGGCCCTGATTTCTTGGCAATTCTCCCTAACAAAAAAAGTAGTGGGGGATTAAGATTGGCATTTCTGCTAGAGTGCCAGTCCTGTGTGTGCCATCTCTCTCCAATTTTGGGGCACAGAAAGCCTAGTGTGTAATACTGGCCCTGATTTCTTGGCAATTCTCCCTAACAAAAAAAAGTAGTGGGAGATTAATCTTGGCATTTGAGCTTGAGTGCCAGTCGTGTGTGCCATCTCTCTCCAATTGTGGGGCACAGAAAGCCTAGTGTGTAATACTGGCCCTGATTTCTTGGCAATTCTCCCTAACAAAAAAAAGTAGTGGGAGATTAATCTTGGCATTTGTGCTTGAGTGCCAGTCGTGTGTGCCATCTCTCTCCAATTGTGGGGCACAGAAAGCCTAGTGTCTATAATCCTTTTTTTTTTTTTTTTTTTTTTTTAATTCTCCCTAAAAAAAAAATAGTGGGAGATTAAGATTGGCATTTCTGCTAGAGTGCCAGTCCTGTGTGTGCCATCTCTCTCCAATTTTGGGGCACAGAAAGCCTAGTGTGTAATACTGGCCCTGATTTCTTGGCAATTCTCCCGAACAAAAAAAGTAGTGGGGGATTAAAATTGGCATTTCTGCTAGAGTGCCAGTCCTGTGTGTGCCATCTCTCTCCAATTTTGGGGCACAGAAAGCCTAGTGTGTAATGCTGGCCCTGATTTCTTGGCAATTCTCCCTAACAAAAAAAAGTAGTGGGAGATTAATCTTGGCATTTGTGCTTGAGTGCCAGTCGTGTGTGCCATCTCTCTCCAATTGTGGGGCACAGAAAGCCTAGTGTGTAATACTGGCCCTGATTTCTTGGCAATTCTCCCTAACAAAAAAAAGTAGTGGGAGATTAATCTTGGCATTTGTGCTTGAGTGCCAGTCGTGTGTGCCATCTCTCTCCAATTGTGGGGCACAGAAAGCCTAGTGTCTATAATCCTTTTTTTTTTTTTTTTTTTTTTTAATTCTCCCTAAAAAAAAAATAGTGGGAGATTAAGATTGGCATTTCTGCTAGAGTGCCAGTCCTGTGTGTGCCATCTCTCTCCAATTTTGGGGCACAGAAAGCCTAGTGTGTAATACTGGCCCTGATTTCTTGGCAATTCTCCCGAACAAAAAAAGTAGTGGGGGATTAAAATTGGCATTTCTGCTAGAGTGCCAGTCCTGTGTGTGCCATCTCTCTCCAATTTTGGGGCACAGAAAGCCTAGTGTGTAATGCTGGCCCTGATTTCTTGGCAATTCTCCCTAACAAAAAAAAGTAGTGGGAGATTAATCTTGGCATTTGTGCTTCAGTGCCAGTCGTGTGTGCCATCTCTCTCCAATTGTGGGGCACAGAAAGCCTAGTGTCTATAATCCTTTTTTTTTTTTTTTTTTTTTTAATTCTCCCTAAAAAAAAAAATAGTGGGAGATTAAGATTGGCATTTCTGCTAGAGTGCCAGTCCTGTGTGTGCCATCTCTCTCCAATTTTGGGGCACAGAAAGCCTAGTGTGTAATACTTGCCCTGATTTCTTGGCAATTCTCCCTAACAAAAAAAAGTAGTGGGAGATTAAGATTGGCATTTCTGCTAGAGTGCCAGTCCTGTGTGTGCCATCTCTCTCCAATTTTGGGGCACAGAAAGCCTAGTGTGTAATACTGGCCCTGATTTCTTGGCAATTCTCCCTAACAAAAAAAGTAGTGGGGGATTAAGATTGGCATTTCTGCTAGAGTGCCAGTCCTGTGTGTGCCATCTCTCTCCAATTTTGGGGCACAGAAAGCCTAGTGTGTAATACTGGCCCTGATTTCTTGGCAATTCTCCCTAACAAAAAAAAGTAGTTGGAGATTAATCTTGGCATTTGTGCTTGAGTGCCAGTCGTGTGTGCCATCTCTCTCCAATTGTGGGGCACAGAAAGCCTAGTGTCTATAATCCTTTTTTTTTTTTTTTTTTTTAATTCTCCCTAAAAAAAAAAATAGTGGGAGATTTAGATTGGCATTTCTGCTAGAGTGCCAGTCCTGTGTGTGCCATCTCTCTCCAATTTTGGGGCACAGAAAGCCTAGTGTGTAATACTGGCCCTGATTTCTTGGCAATTCTCCCTAACAAAAAAAAGTAGTGGGAGATTAAGATTGTCATTTCTGCTAGAGTGCCAGTCCTGTGTGTGCCATCTCTCTCCAATTTTGGGGCACAGAAAGCCTAGTGTGTAATACTGGCCCTGATTTCTTGGCAATTCTCCCTAACAAAAAAAAAGTAGTGGGAGATCAAGATTGGCATTTCTGCTAGAGTGCCAGTCCTATGTGTGCCATCTATCTCCAATTTTGGGGCACGGAAAGCCTAGTGTGTAATACTGGCCCTGATTTCTTGGCAATTCTCCCTAACAAAAAAAGTAGTAGGGGATTAAGATTGGCATTTCTGCTAGAGTGCCAGTCCTGTGTGTGCCATCTCTCTCCAATTTTGGGGCACAGAAAGCCTAGTGTGTAATACTGGCCCTGATTTCTTGGCAATTCTCCCTAACAAAAAAAAGTAGTGGGAGATTAAGATTGGCATTTCTGCTAGAGTGCCAGTCGTGTGTGTGCCATCTCTCTCCAATTTTGGGTCACAGAAAGCCTAGTGTGTAATACTGGCCCTGATTTCTTGGCAATTCTCCCTAACAAAAAAAGTAGTAGGGGATTAAGATTGGCATTTCTGCTAGAGTGCCAGTCCTGTGTGTGCCATCTCTCTCCAATTTTGGGGCACAGAGAGCCTAGTGTGTAATACTGGCCCTGATTTCTTGGCAATTCTCCCTAACAAAAAAAAGTAGTGGGAGATTAAGATTGGCATTTCTGCTAGAGTGCCAGTCCTGTGTGTGCCATCTCTCTCCAATTTTGGGGCACAGAAAGCCTAGTGTGTAATACTGGCCCTGATTTCTTGGCAATTCTCCCTAACAAAAAAAAGTAGTGGGAGATTAATCTTGGCATTTGTGCTTGAGTGCCAGTCGTGTGTGCCATCTCTCTCCAATTGTGGGGCACAGAAAGCCTAGTATGTAATACTGGCCCTGATTTCTTGGCAATTCTCCCTAACAAAAAAAAGTAGTGGGAGATTAATCTTGGCATTTGTGCTTGAGTGCCAGTCGTGTGTCCCATCTCTCTCCAATTGTGGGGCACAGAAAGCCTAGTGTCTATAATTCTTTTTTTTTTTTTTTTTTTTTTTTAATTCTCCCTAAAAAAAAAAATAGTGGGAGATTAAGATTGGCATTTCTGCTAGAGTGCCAGTCCTGTGTGTGCCATCTCTCTCCAATTTTGGGGCACAGAAAGCCTAGTGTGTAATACTGGCCCTGATTTCTTGGCAATTCTCCCTAACAAAAAAAAGTAGTGGGAGATTAAGATTGGCATTTCTGCTAGAGTGCCAGTCCTGTGTGTGCCATCTCTCTCCAATTTTGGGGCACAGAAAGCCTAGTGTGTAATACTGGCCCTGATTTCTTGGCAATTCTCCCTAACAAAAAAAGTAGTGGGGGATTAAGATTGGCATTTCTGCTAGAGTGCCAGTCCTGTGTGTGCCATCTCTCTCCAACTTTGGGGCACAGAAAGCCTAGTGTGTAATACTGGCCCTGATTTCTTGGCAATTCTCCCTAACAAAAAAAAGTAGTGGGAGATTAATCTTGGCATTTGTGCTTGAGTGCCAGTCGTGTGTGCCATCTCTCTCCAATTGTGGGGCACAGAAAGCCTAGTGTCTATAATCCTTTTTTTTTTTTTTTTTTAATTCTCCCTAAAAAAAAAAATAGTGGGAGATTAAGATCGGCATTTCTGCTAGAGTGCCAGTCCTGTGTGTGCCATCTCTCTCCAATTTTGGGGCACAGAAAGCCTAGTGTGTAATACTTGCCCTGATTTCTAGGCAATTCTCCCTAACAAAAAAAAGTAGTGGGAGATTAAGATTGGCATTTCTGCTAGAGTGCCAGTCCTGTGTGTGCCATCTATCTCCAATTTTGGGGCACAGAAAGCCTAGTGTGTAATACTGGCCCTGATTTCTTGGCAATTCTCCCTAACAAAAAAAGTAGTGGGGGATTAAAATTGGCATTTCTGCCAGAGTGCCAGTCCTGTGTGTGCCATCTCTCTCCAATTTTGGGGCACAGAAAGCCTAGTGTGTAATACTGGCCCTGATTTCTTGGCAATTCTCCCTAACAAAAAAAAGTAGTGGGAGATTAATCTTGGCATTTGTGCTAGAGTGCCAGTCCTGTGTGTGCCATCTCTCTCCAATTTTGGGGCACAGAAAGCCTAGTGTGTAATACTGGCCCTGATTTCTTGGCAATTCTCCCTAACAAAAAAAAGTAGTGGGAGATTAAGATTGTCATTTCTGCTAGAGTGCCAGTCCTGTGTGTGCCATCTCTCTCCAATTTTGGGGCAGAGAAAGCCTAGTGTGTAATACTGGCCCTGATTTCTTGGCAATTCTCCCTTACAAAAAAAAGTAGTGGGAGATTAGGATTGTCATTTCTGCTAGAGTGCCAGTCCTGTGTGTGCCATCTCTCTCCAATTTTGGGGCACAGAAAGCCTAGTGTGTAATACTGGCCCTGATTTCTTGGCAATTCTCCCTAACAAAAAAAAGTAGTGGGAGATTAGATTGGCATTTCTGCTAGAGTGCCAGTCCTGTGTGTGCCATCTCTCTCCAATTTTGGGGCACAGAAAGCCTAGTGTGTAATACTGGCCCTGATTTCTTGGCAATTCTCCCTAACAAAAAAAAGTAGTGGGAGATTAATCTTGGCATTTGTGCTTGAGTGCCAGTCGTGTGTGCCATCTCTCTCCAATTGTGGGGCACAGAAAGCCTAGTGTCTATAATCCTTTTTTTTTTTTTTATAATTCTCCCTAAAAGAAAAAATAGTGGGAGATTAAGATTGGCATTTCTGCTAGAGTGCCAGTCCTGTGTGTGCCATCTCTCTCCAATTTTGGGGCACAGAAAGCCTAGTGTGTAATACTGGCCCTGATTTCTTGGTAATTCTCCCTAACAAAAAAAAGTAGTGGGAGATTAAGATAGTCATTTCTGCTAGAGTGCCAGTCCTGTGTGTGCCATCTCTCTCCAATTTTGGGGCAAAGAAAACCTAGTGTGTAATACTGGCCCTGATTTCTTGGCAATTCTCCCTAACAAAAAAAAAGTAGTGGGAGATTAAGATTGGCATTTCTGCTAGAGTGCCAGTCCTGTGTGTGCCATCTATCTCCAATTTTGGGGCACAGAAAGCCTAGTGTGTAATACTGGCCCTGATTTCTTGGCAATTCTCCCTAACAAAAATAGTAGTGGGGGATTAAAATTGGCATTTCTGCTAGAGTGCCAGTCCTGTGTGTGCCATCTCTCCCAATTTTGGGGCACAGAAAGCCTAGTGTGTAATACTGGCCCTGATTTCTTGGCAATTCTCCCTAACAAAAAAAGTAGTAGGGGATTAAGATTGGCATTTCTGCTAGAGTGCCAGTCCTGTGTGTGCCATCTCTCTCCAATTTTGGGGCACAGAGAGCCTAGTGTGTAATACTGGCCCTGATTTCTTGGCAATTCTCCCTAACAAAAAAAAGTAGTGGGAGATTAAGATTGGCATTTCTGCTAGAGTGCCAGTCCTGTGTGTGCCATCTCTCTCCAATTTTGGGGCACAGAAAGCCTAGTGTGTAATACTGGCCCTGATTTCTTGGCAATTCTCCCTAACAAAAAAAAGTAGTGGGAGATTAATCTTGGCATTTGTGCTTGAGTGCCAGTCGTGTGTGCCATCTCTCTCCAATTGTGGGGCACAGAAAGCCTAGTGTGTAATACTGGCCCTGATTTCTTGGCAATTCTCCCTAACAAACAAAGTAGTGGGGGATTAAAATTGGCATTTCTGCTAGAGTGCCAGTGCTGTGTGTGCCATCTCTCTCCAATTTTGGGACACAGAAAGCCTAGCGTGTAATACTGGCCCTGATTTCTTGGCAATTCTCCCTAACAAAAAAAAGTAGTGGGAGATTAATCTTGGCATTTGTGCTTGAGTGCCAGTCGTGTGTGCCATCTCTCTCCAATTGTGGGGCACAGAAAGCCTAGTGTATAACACTGGCCCTGATTTCTTGGCAATTCTCCCTAACAAAAAAAGTAGTGGGAGATTAATCTTGGCATTTGTGCTTGAGTGCCAGTTGTGTGTGCCATCTCTCTCCAATTGTGGGGCACAGAAATCCTAGTGTCTATAATCCTTTTTTTTTTTTTTTTTTTAATTCTCCCTAAAAAAAAAAATAGTGGGAGATTAAGATTGGCATTTCTGCTAGAGTGCCAGTCCTGTGTGTGCCATCTCTCTCCAATTTTGGGGCACAGAAAGCCTAGTGTGTAATACTAGCCCTGATTTCTTGGCAATTCTCCCTAACAAAAAAAAGTAGTGGGAGATTAAGATTGGCATTTCTGCTAGAGTGCCAGTCCTGTGTGTGCCATCTCTCTCCAATTTTGGGGCACAGAAAGCCTAGTGTGTAATACTGGCCCTGATTTCTTGGCAATTCTCCCTAACAAAAAAAAGTAGTGGGAGATTAATCTTGGCATTTGTGCTTGAGTGCCAGTCGTGTGTGCCATCTCTCTCCAATTGTGGGGCACAGAAAGCCTAGTGTCTATAATCCTTTTTTTTTTTTTTTTTTTTTATAATTCTCCCTAAAAAAAAAAATAGTGGGAGATTAAGATTGGCATTTCTGCTAGAGTGCCAGTCTTGTGTGTGCCATCTCTCTCCAATTTTGGGGCACAGAAAGCCTAGTGTGTAATACTGGCCCTGATTTCTTGGCAATTCTCCCTAACAAAAAAAGTAGTGGGAGATTAAGATTGGCATTTCTGCTAGAGTGCCAGTCCTGTGTGTGCCATCTCTCTCCAATTTTGGGGCACAGATAGCCTAGTGTGTAATACTGGCCCTGATTTCTTGGCAATTCTCCCTAACAAAAAAAAGTAGTGGGAGATTAAGATTGGCATTTCTGCTAGAGTGCCAGTCCTGTGTGTGTGCCATCTATCTCCAATTTTGGGGCACAGAAAGCCTAGTGTGTAATACTGGCCCTGATTTCTTGGCAATTCTCCCTAACAAAAAAAGTGGGGGATTAAAATTGCCATTTCTGCTAGAGTGCCAGTCCTGTGTGTGCCATCTCTCTCCAATTTTGGGGCACAGAAAGCCTAGTGTGTAATACTGGCCCTGATTTCTTGGCAATTCTCCCTAACAAAAAAAAGTAGTGGGAGATTAATCTTGGCATTTGTGCTTGAGTGCCAGTCGTCTGTGCAATCTCTCTCCAATTGTGGGGCACAGAAAGCCTAGTGTATAATACTGGCCCTGATTTCTTGGCAATTCTCCCTAACAAAAAAAGTACTGGGAGATTAATCTTGGCATTTGTGCTTGAGTGCCAGTCGTGTGTGCCATCTCTCTCCAATTGTGGGGCACAGAAATCCTAGTGTCTATAATCCTTTTTTTTTTTTTTTTTTTTTTAATTCTCCCTAAAAAAAAAAATAGTGGGAGATTAAAATTGGCATTTCTGCTAGAGTGCCAGTCCTGTGTGTGCCATCTCTCTCCAATTTTGGGGCACAGAAAGCCTAGTGTGTAATACTAGCCCTGATTTCTTGGCAATTCTCCCTAACAAAAAAAAGTAGTGGGAGATTAAGATTGGCATTTCTGCTAGAGTGCCAGTCCTGTGTGTGCCATCTCTCTCCAATTTTGGGGCACAGAAAGCCTAGTGTGTAATACTAGCCCTGATTTCTTGGCAATTCTCCCTAACAAAAAAAAGTAGTGGGAGATTAAGATTGGCATTTCTGCTAGAGTGCCAGTCCTGTGTGTGCCATCTCTCTCCAATTTTGGGGCACAGAAAGCCTAGTGTGTAATACTGGCCCTGATTTCTTGGCAATTCTCCCTAACAAAAAAAGTAGTGGGGGATTAAGATTGGCATTTCTGCTAGAGTGCCAGTCCTGTGTGTGCCATCTCTCTCAAATTTTGGGCACAGAAAGCCTAGTGTGTAATACTGGCCCTGATTTCTTGGCAATTCTCCCTAACAAAAATAGTAGTGGGGGATTAAAATTGGCATTTCTGCTAGAGTGCCAGTCCTGTGTGTGCCATCTCTCCCAATTTTGGGGCACAGAAAGCCTAGTGTGTAATACTGGCCCTGATTTCTTGGCAATTCTCCCTAACAAAAAAAGTAGTGGGAGATTAATCTTGGCATTTGTGCTTGAGTGCCAGTCGTGTGTGCCATTACTCTCCAATTGTGGGGCACAGAAAGCCTAGTGTCTATAATCTTCTTTTTTTTTTTTTTATAATTCTCCCTAAAAGAAAAAATAGTGGGAGATTAAGATTGGCATTTCTGCTAGAGTGCCAGTCCTGTGTGTGCCATCTCTCTCCAATTTTGGGGCACAGAAAGCCTAGTGTGTAATACTGGCCCTGATTTCTTGGTAATTCTCCCTAACAAAAAAAAGTAGTGGGAGATTAAGATTGTCATTTCTGCTAGAGTGCCAGTCCTGTGTGTGCCATCTCTCTCCAATTTTGGGGCAAAGAAAGCCTAGTGTGTAATACTGGCCCTGATTTCTTGGCAATTCTCCCTAACAAAAAAAAAGTAGTGGGAGATTAAGATTGGCATTTCTGCTAGAGTGCCAGTCCTGTGTGTGCCATCTATCTCCAATTTTGGGGCACAGAAAGCCTAGTGTGTAATACTGGCCCTGATTTCTTGGCAATTCTCCCTAACAAAAAAAGTAGTGGGGGATTAAAATTGGCATTTCTGCTAGAGTGCCAGTCCTGTGTGTGCCATCTCTCCCAATTTTGGGGCACAGAAAGCCTAGTGTGTAATACTGGCCCTGATTTCTTGGCAATTCTCCCTAACAAAAAAAGTAGTGGGAGATTAGTCTTGGCATTTGTGCTTGAGTGCCAGTCGTGTGTGCCATCTCTCTCCAATTGTGGGGCACAGAAAGCCTAGTGTGTAATACTGGCCCTGATTTCTTGGCAATTCTCCCTAACAAAAGAAGTAGTGGGAGATTAATCTTGGCAATTGTGCTTGAGTGCCAGTCCTGTGTGTGCCATCACTCTCCAATTTTGGGGCACTGAAAGCTTAGTGTGTAATACTAGCCCTGATTTCTTGGCAATTCTCCCTAACAAAAAAAAGTAGTGGGAGATTAAGATTGTCATTTCTGCTAGAGTGCCAGTCCTGTGTGTGCCATCTCTCTCCAATTTTGGGGCAGAGAAAGCCTAGTGTGTAATACTGGCCCTGATTTCTTGGCAATTCTCCCTAACAAATAAAAGTAGTGGGAGATTAAGATTGGCATTTCTGCTAGAGTGCCAGTCCTGTGTGTGCCATCTCTCTCCAATTTTGGGGCACAGAAAGCCTAGTGTGTAATACTGGCCCTGATTTCTTGGCAATTCTCCCTAACAAAAAAAAGTAGTGGGAGATTAAGATTGGCATTTCTGCTAGAGTGCCAGTCCTGTGTGTGTGCCATCTATCTCCAATTTTGGGGCACAGAAAGCCTAGTGTGTAATACTGGCCCTGATTTCTTGGCAATTCTCCCTAACAAAAAAAGTAGTGGGGGATTAAAATTGGCATTTCTGCTAGAGTGCCAGTGCTGTGTGTGCCATCTCTCTCCAATTTTGGGACACAGAAAGCCTAGCGTGTAATACTGGCCCTGATTTCTTGGCAATTCTCCCTAACAAAAAAAAAGTAGTGGGAGATTAATCTTGGCATTTGTGCTTGAGTGCCAGTCGTGTGTGCCATCTCTCTCCAATTGTGGGGCACAGAAAGCCTAGTGTATAACACTGGCCCTGATTTCTTGGCAATTCTCCCTAACAAAAAAAGTAGTGGGAGATTAATCTTGGCATTTGTGCTTGAGTGCCAGTCGTGTGTGCCATCTCTCTCCAATTGTGGGGCACAGAAATCCTAGTGTCTATAATCCTTTTTTTTTTTTTTTTTTTTTAATTCTCCCTTAAAAAAAAAATAGTGGGAGATTAAGATTGGCATTTCTGCTAGAGTGCCAGTCCTGTGTGTGCCATCTCTCTCCAATTTTGGGGCACAGAAAGCCTAGTGTGTAATACTAGCCCTGATTTCTTGGCAATTCTCCCTAACAAAAAAAAGTAGTGGGAGATTAAGATTGGCATTTCTGCTAGAGTGCCAGTCCTGTGTGTGCCATCTCTCTCCAATTTTGGGGCACAGAAAGCCTAGTGTGTAATACTGGCCCTGATTTCTTGGCAATTCTCCCTAACAAAAAACGTAGTGGGGGATTAAGTTTGGCATTTCTGCTAGAGTGCCAGTCCTGTGTGTGCCATCTCTCTCCAATTTTGGGGCACAGAAAGCCTAGTGTGTAATACTGGCCCTGATTTCTTGGCAATTCTCCCTAACAAAAAAAAGTAGTGGGAGATTAAGATTGGCATTTCTGCTAGAGTGCCAGTCCTGTGTGTGCCATCTCTCTCCAATTTTGGGGCACAGAAAGCCTAGTGTGTAATACTGGCCCTGATTTCTTGGCAATTCTCCCTAACAAAAAAAGTAGTGGGGGATTAAGATTGGCATTTCTGCTAGAGTGCCAGTCCTGTGTGTGCCATCTCTCTCCAATTTTGGGGCACAGAAAGCCTAGTGTGTAATACTGGCCCTGATTTCTTGGCAATTCTCCCTAACAAAAAAAAGTAGTGGGAGATTAATCTTGGCATTTGTGCTTGAGTGCCAGTCGTGTGTGCCATCTCTCTCCAATTGTGGGGCACAGAAAGCCTAGTGTCTATAATCCTTTTTTTTTTTTTTTTTTTTTTTTATAATTCTCCCTAAAAAAAAAAATAGTGGGAGATTAAGATTGGCATTTCTGCTAGAGTGCCAGTCCTGTGTGTGCCATCTCTCTCCAATTTTGGGGCACAGAAAGCCTAGTGTGTAATACTGGCCCTGATTTCTTGGCAATTCTCCCTAACAAAAAAAAGTAGTGGGGGTGATTAAGATTGTCATTTCTGCTAGAGTGCCAGTCCTGTGTGTGCCATCTCTCTCCAATTTTGGGGCAAAGAAAGCCTAGTGTGTAATACTGGCCCTGATTTCTTGGCAATTCTCCCTAACAAAAAAAAGTAGTGGGAGATTAAGATTGGCATTTCTGCTACAGTGCCAGTCCTGTGTGTGCCATCTCTCTCCAATTTTGGGGCACAGAAAGCCTAGTGTGTAATACTGGCCCTGATTTCTTGGCAATTCTCCCTAACAAAAAAAGTAGTGGGGGATTAAGATTGGCATTTCTGCTATAGTGCCAGTCCTGTGTGTGCCATCTCTCTCCAATTTTGGGGCACAGAAAGCCTAGTGTGTAATACTGGCCCTGATTTCTTGGCAATTCTCCCAAACAAAAAAAAAGTGGGAGATTAATCTTGGCATTTGTGCTTGAGTGACAGTCGTGCGTGTGTGGCATCTCTCTCAAATTGTGGGCCACAGAAAGCCTAGTGTCTGCAATACTGTTTTTTTTTTTTTTTAATTCTCCCTTTAAAAAAAATAGTGGGAGATTAATATTGGCATTTGTGCTTCAGTGCAAGTCGTGTGTGCCATCTCTCTCAAATTGTGGGCCACAGAAAGCCTTGTGTTTTTTTTTGGGGGGGGGTTTAAAATTCTCCCTGAAAAAAAATAAATAGTGGGAGATTAATATTGGCATTATTGCTTCTGTGCCAGTCGTGTGTGCCATCTCTCTCAAATTGTGGGCCACAGAAAGCCTTGTGTTTTTTTTTTTTTTGGGGGGGGGTTAAATTCTCCCTGAAAAGAAATAAATAGTGGGAGATTAATATTGGCATTTGTGCTTCAGTGCCAGTCGTGTGTGCCATCTCTCTCCAATTGTTGGCCACAGAAAGCCTAGTGTGTTAGGACTGGCGGAACGCACCAAGTACAAGATGAAATGGAACTAGGTGCGTTCGCAGTCCGAGGTCCACCGTGCAGGTAAAAACCCTGCTGCTAGTAAGACGGACTATATGGCGGTACTACAAGTATACACGCACGGGTTAACTACACCCTGCGTGAAGGAAGCGATCCTGTTGCGTCACAGGACCGCGGTACCGCACATAGAGCGCGAGCAAGTAGTCAGCGAACTCAACCCCAACTAGGATTGAAGTCCGATTAGACACTTGCTGGCACAACACCACAACTGGGTGTGTAAGGAAACTAAATAGTAATATAAAGGCACAAGAGTGCGTGCGGTGCCGCACAGACGGACGCCACTAACCACCCAGGCTTGGGTCAGGAAAGCGCAGAGCAAGCGCACGGCGCCGTACAGGCGGACACAGCAACTGGTAGCTGTAATGTGTGTTACGTGCTGTTGGATAAGTCGGGCGCTAGATAGCAAACATACACCTTCCGCGAACAGACATTCAATAGGGAGGGTTATTTAAAGAGCCACTTTCACTCACAACACACACACATATTTACAAGACAATACTAGCACATGGCCGTGCGGTCATGCGCAGTTTATATAGCTGCAGCACAGGAAACAGCTACAGAAGTTTTGCCCTTTCAGGACCTGCCAAAAGGACCAATGGGATGTGCTGCAGTACCTGAGCATGTGACCCTCGATCTCCAACAGGAGATCTTGCCCTGGGCATGCTCAGTGTGTGCAAATAAGGACTTAGATCCAGAAACGTCCACTCGCCGCTGCCCAGCACTGGCTTCAATGGCAGAAGCAGGAAAAGCAGCAGTAACTCTTCGCACAGAGACTGAGTGAGACGCTGGGATCGACGTCCCTGCTGAGCAGACTCCACTGCGGCTGGAGGAGAATGGGAGACCGCAGCGGAGACGGATCGAGATTCCCCCTGTGCAGCAGAGGAAATGCGACTCCTAACATAGTGTCTGTTTTTTTTTTATTTTTAAATTCTCCGTTAAAAAAAAAAATAGTGGGAGATTAATATTGGCATTTGTGCTTCAGTGCAAGTCGTGTGTGTCATCTCTCTCAAATTGTGGGCCACAGAAAGCCTAGTGTCTTTTTTTTTGGGGGGGGGGGTTTAAATTCTCCCTGAAAACAAATAAATAGTGGGAGATTAATATTAGCATTTGTGCTTCAGTGCAAGTCGTGTGTGCCATCTCTCTCAAATTGTGGGCCACAGAAAGCCTAGTGTCTTTTTTTTTTTTTTTGGGGGGTGGTAAATTCTCCCTGAAAACAAATAAATAGTGGGAGATTAATATTGGCATTTGTGCTTCAGTGCCAGTTCTGCGTGTGTGGCATCTGTCTCATTTTGTGCCACAGAAAACCGAGTGTGTAACATTGTGCCTGATTTTCCTTGCAGTCTCACCCACCTATAAAGGGATATCTAAATCCTACTGAAGTGTGAGTTCACCTTGTAAGTTGTTTTACAGTAACAAATACCGTTACTTTGGTTACGTTTTTAAAACAATGAAGAAGTCTGGTGGAAGAGGTCGTGGCCGTGGGCGTTCATTGCCAGCTGGTAATGATGGTAGTGGTGGTGGAGCATCAGGTGGTCGTGGGAAAAACAATATAGCACCTAAGTCTCGAGCTGTGGAGCCAGGTTCGTCATCTGACTACACAAGGCCTTGAACGCTCCCTTTTCTGGGAGTAGGAAAACCGCTTTTAAAGCTGGAGCAGCAAGAGCAAGTTTTGGCTTTCCTTGCTGACTCAGCCTCTAGCTCTTTTGCCTCCTCTTCTGAAACTGGTAAATGTAAAAGCAGCGCGTCGTTAGTGGATGTTCACGCTCAGGGACAATTTGCTCCATTGTCCTGTTCAGCAAAAACAACAACAGAGAAGGATGCGTCATGCGACACAACGGGTTACTCCATGGAGCTCTTTACACATACCGTTCCTGGGTTAGAAAGTGAAACAGTTAACAGGCCATGCCCATTACAAGTTGAATCGGACATGGAGTGCACACATGCACAGCCACAGCCAGATTACTATGCTGTTCCTTTGACTCAGACCACCACATTGCCCTCGCAGTGTACTGATCCAGAATCAGACCCTGATGAGACTATGGTGCCCCGTCACAAATGCTATACCATGGGCTTACATGGTAGCACAGACGAACTTGCACATGAGGTAGAAGAGGAGGTCATAGATGACCCAGTTGTTGACCCCGATTGGCAGCCATTGGGGGAACAGGGTGCAGGCGGCAGTAGTTCTGAAGCAGAGGAGGAGGGGCCGCAGAAGGCATCAATATCTCAACAGGTTCCATCTGCCAGGCCCGTATCTGGCCCAAAACGCGTGGCAAAGCCAAAACCAGTTGGAGGACAGCATGGCCATCTGGTTAAAGAAGCTCAGTCTGCAATGCCTAAAAAGGTATCCGATGCTAGAAAGAGTGCAGTCTGGCATTTTTTTAAACAACATCCAATTGATCAGCGCAAAGTCATCTGTCAAAAATGTTCAACTACCTTAAGCAGAGGTCAGAATCTGAAAAGTCTAAATACAAGTTGCATGCATAGACATTTAACCACCATGCATTTGCAAGCCTGGACTAACTACCAAACGTCCCTTAAGGTTGTAGCACCCTCGGCCATTGAAGCTAGTCAGCAACGCTACATCCCTTTCGTCACTGTAAGGCCACCATTTTCCGCACCACCTGCAGTATCTGTGCAGGTTTCGTTGCCAGGCCAAAGCAGTCAGGGTCAGGGAATCACCAGTTTCGTAGTAGGAAACACTGCATCTAGGGCACCGGCAAGAATACCGTCTCCAACCGTCTCTCAGTCTGCCATGTCCACCGGCACCCCCGCTAGTTCCACGATCTCCAGTTCTCCAGTCCAGCTCACCCTACATGAGACTCTAGTTAGAAAAAGGAAGTACTCATCCTCGCATCCGCGTACACAGGGTTTTACGCCCACATAGCTAGACTAATCTCGTTAGAGATGATGCCCTACCGGTTAGTTGAAAGCGACGCTTTCATAGCCCTGATGGACTACGCTGAACCACGCTACGAGCTACACAGTCGACACTTCTTTTCGAGAAAAGCCATCCCAGCCCTCCACCAGCATGTTAAAGAGCGCATCGTCCATGCACTCCGGCAATCTGTGAGTACAAAGGTGCACCTGACAACAGATGCATGGACCAGTAGGCATGGACAGGGACGTTACGTGTCCATCACGGCACACTGGGTGAATGTGGTGGATGCAGGGTCCACAGGGGACAGCAATATTGAGACAGTTCTGCCTAGCCCACGGTCTAGGAAACAGTTGGCTGTAGGCGTTCGCCCCCCCTCCTCCTCCTCCTCGTCCTCCTGCAGAAGCGAGAGCTCGTCCACAGAACGCAGTGGCACAACCACTCCATCCGCAGCTGCCACTGTTGCACACCAGGTGTCCCATTATGGGGCAGCTACTGGCAAGCGTCAGCAGGCTGTATTGGCTATGAAGTGTTTGGGTGACAACAGACATACCACGGAAGTTCTGTCCGAGTTCTTGCAGAAAGAAACGCAGTCGTGGTTGGGCACTGTAGATCTTGAGGCAGGCAACATAGTGAGTGATAACGGAAGGAATTTCATGGCTGCCATCGCCCTTTCCCAACTGGAACACATTCCTTGCCTGGCTCACACCTTAAACCTGGTGGTGCAGTGCTTCCTGAAAAGTTATCCGGGGTTATCCGACCTGCTCCTCAAAGTGCGCGGACTTTCCTCGCATATCCGCCGTTCGCTTGTACACTCCAGCCGTATGCAGACCTATCAACGGTCTTTGAACCTTCCCCAGCATCGCCTAATCATCAACGTTGCAACAAGGTGGAACTCAACACTGCACATGCTTCAGAGACTGTGCGAACAGAGGCGGGCTGTTATGTATTTGTGGGAGGATACATATACACGGGCAGGCAGTAGGATGGCAGACATGGAGTTGTCAGGTGTGCAGTGGTCGAAGGTACAAGACATGTGTCAAGTCCTTCAGTGTTTTGAGGAATGCACTCGGCTGGTTAGTGCAGACAACGCCATAATAAGCATGAGCATCCCCCTAATGCATCTGCTGATGCAAAGTTTGACGCACATAAAGGAGCAGGCGTCTGCAGCACAGGAAGAGGAAATCCTTGATGACAGTCAGCCATTGTCTGGTCAGGGCAGTGTACAGGACGAGGTAGCGGGCGAACAGGAGGAGGAGGACGAGGAGGATGATGGGGATGAGTATTTTTTTAATGAGGAAGCTTCTCCGGGGCCACTGGAAATTGGTGGCGTGGCAAGGCCGGGTTCTGGTTTTTTGAGGGACACAAGTGACATAGATTTGCCTGAAACTGCCCCTCAACCCAGCACAACCGCAGATTTGACAACTGGAACTTTGGCCCACATGGCGGATTATGCCTTACGTATCCTCAAAAGGGACACACGCATTACTAAAATGATGACCGATGACGATTACTGGTTGACCTACCTCCTTGATCCTCGCTATAAAGGCATATTGCAAAATATTATGCCACATGAGAACTTGGAACTAATATTAGCAACCAAACAATCAACTCTTGTTGACCGTTTGATTCAGGCATTCCCAGCACACAGCGCCGGTGATCGTTCTCACACGAGCTGCAGGGGGCAGCAGACCAGAGGTGTTAGAGGTGCACAAATCAGAAATGGCGTTGGACAGAGGGGTTTTCTGACCAGGTTGTGGAGTGATTTTTCTATGACCGCAGACAGGACAGGTACTGCAGCATCAATTCAAAGTGACAGGAGACAACATTTGTCCAGTGTGGTTACTAACTATTTTTCATCCCTTATCGATGTTCTCCCTCAACCGTCATTCCCATTTGATTATTGGGCATCCAAATTAGACACCTGGCCAGAATTGGCAGAATATGCATTACAGGAGCTTGCTTGCCCAGCAGCTAGTGTGCTATCAGAAAGAGTATTCAGTGCTGCTGGTTCAATATTAACCGAAAAAAGGACTCATCTGGCTACCCAAAATGTTGATGATCTAACCTTCATTAAAATGAACCACTACTGGATTTCGAATTATTTTGCCCCACCTTTCCCGGCTGACACCTAGCTTTCCAATAAAAAGGTCTTGCTTGTGGACTGCTCTGACTGAGTTTTCCAATCTCGTAATTTGCAGCAGCTGTTTGTCCAGCATACGACATGTTTACACCTCCCTAAATGGCCAAACTCCCCCCACGGGGCCGTGGTCTCGCCACTTGGTGGAAGCACCTGTGAGAGTGCCGTTTGTCTGAAGAGGTGGGTGTGCACGCTTTTGGTCGACGGCACTGCCACTGGGTCCCTCATAGTACAATAAAGTGTCTCTGGCGGTGGTGGCGCGCAACCAACGTCAGACACACCGTTGTAATATGAGGGGCCCTGGGCTTGTACCGCCTGCCACAAGACAGTTTCCCCCCCCCCACACAGCTCAAACAGTGCTCTACGATTTGCAAAATTATCTCTCACAGCTCCACCAATGTTTAGTCTATGCGCTGACATCCTTCAATGCCTGGCACTGACAATACCAATGTGTTGACATGTATGATGCTACTTAAAATAGTCTGGGGCAGTGTCCTATATTTACACCAGTAAATACTTTGCGCCAAATTACTAGGTCATAAACACAGCAGAGGAGCCCACCCCTGTACCTAAGTATGCAACCCTTTTGTTTTTTGGTTTTGTTGTATTGCGAGACATTAACATCTATTTATTTTTTGGGAGTACTAACTGTCAGACACTCCTTACAATCGGCCTCCGCTGACAACACCAATGCTGCCTGTGTACCCCTGCAAGATAATTCCAAGTGCATAGAGCCTACTTTTGTTATGTTAGGAAACAGGAACAGGAACAGGAACACATGGGCTACTTGCACAGTGAACAAGTCTGTATGATCATGTTCACACACCACCAAGAAACCTGAAGACACAAAAGAGAATAGTAAAACCAAAAACACTCAGTTTGAAAAAATGTTGCAGTAATCCGCAAGTGCTAGTAAAAGATGTAAAAAACAGGGTATTTGGTTGATACGTTTTTTTGCAAAAAATGTATACTAAGCTGCTCTACCAATCTTCACGGTATACCCTTATCAGAGCAGTCCTAACTAATGTATGCAATCCCTCTCTGATGTATTTAAAAACCTGATCATCTGTATATAACCTGTGTGAACAGGGTTCAGAGAGGAAAAATCCATGTGTGCATACAGGGTAGAACAGCTTTTGTGCAGATAGCCCAAGAGGAGTGGTGGAACTCCCCAGTCTTGTAGACACAAGAGAACAATTATGGAAACAGGAACACATGGGCTACTTGCACAGTGAACAAGTCTGTATGATCATGTTCACACACCACCAAGAAACCTGAAGACACAAAAGAGAATAGTAAAACCAAAAACACTCAGTTTGAAAAAATGTTGCAGTAATCCGCAAGTGCTAGTAAAAGATGTAAAAAACAGGGTATTTGGTTGATACGTTTTTTTGCAAAAAATGTATACTAAGCTGCTCTACCAATCTTCACGGTATACCCTTATCAGAGCAGTCCTAACTAATGTATGCAATCCCTAACTAACTAACGTATCAACCAAATACCCTGTTTTTTACATCTTTTACTAGCACTTGCGGATTACTGCAACATTTTTTCAAACTGAGTGTTTTTGGTTTTACTATTCTCTTTTGTGTCTTCAGGTTTCTTGGTGGTGTGTGAACATGATCATACAGACTTGTTCACTGTGCAAGTAGCCCATGTGTTCCTGTTTCCATAATTGTTCTCTTGTGTCTACAAGACTGGGGAGTTCCACCACTCCTCTTGGGCTATCTGCACAAAAGCTGTTCTACCCTGTATGCACACATGGATTTTTCCTCTCTGAACCCTGTTCACACAGGTTATATACAGATGATCAGGTTTTTAAATACATCAGATAGGGATTGCATACATTAGTTAGGACTGCTCTGATAAGGGTATACCGTGAAGATTGGTAGAGCAGCTTAGTATACATTTTTTGCAAAAAAACGTATCAACCAAATACCCTGTTTTTTACATCTTTTACTAGCACTTGCGGATTACTGCAACATTTTTTCAAACTGAGTGTTTTTGGTTTTACTATTCTCTTTTGTGTCTTCAGGTTTCTTGGTGGTGTGTGAACATGATCATACAGACTTGTTCACTGTGCAAGTAGCCCATGTGTTCCTGTTTCCATAATTGTTCTCTTGTGTCTACAAGACTGGGGAGTTCCACCACTCCTCTTGGGCTATCTGCACAAAAGCTGTTCTACCCTGTATGCACACATGGATTTTTCCTCTCTGAACCCTGTTCACACAGGTTATATACAGATGATCAGGTTTTTAAATACATCAGATAGGGATTGCATACATTAGTTAGGACTGCTCTGATAAGGGTATACCGTGAAGATTGGTAGAGCAGCTTAGTATACATTTTTTGCAAAAAAACGTATCAACCAAATACCCTGTTTTTTACATCTTTTACTAGCACTTGCGGATTACTGCAACATTTTTTCAAACTGAGTGTTTTTGGTTTTACTATTCTCTTTTGTGTCTTCAGGTTTCTTGGTGGTGTGTGAACATGATCATACAGACTTGTTCACTGTGCAAGTAGCCCATGTGTTCCTGTTTCCATAATTGTTCTCTTGTGTCTACAAGACTGGGGAGTTCCACCACTCCTCTTGGGCTATCTGCACAAAAGCTGTTCTACCCTGTATGCACACATGGATTTTTCCTCTCTGAACCCTGTTCACACAGGTTATATACAGATGATCAGGTTTTTAAATACATCAGATAGGGATTGCATACATTAGTTAGGACTGCTCTGATAAGGGTATACCGTGAAGATTGGTAGAGCAGCTTAGTATACATTTTTTGCAAAAAAACGTATCAACCAAATACCCTGTTTTTTACATCTTTTACTAGCACTTGCGGATTACTGCAACATTTTTTCAAACTGAGTGTTTTTGGTTTTACTATTCTCTTTTGTGTCTTCAGGTTTCTTGGTGGTGTGTGAACATGATCATACAGACTTGTTCACTGTGCAAGTAGCCCATGTGTTCCTGTTTCCATAATTGTTCTCTTGTGTCTACAAGACTGGGGAGTTCCACCACTCCTCTTGGGCTATCTGCACAAAAGCTGTTCTACCCTGTATGCACACATGGATTTTTCCTCTCTGAACCCTGTTCACACAGGTTATATACAGATGATCAGGTTTTTAAATACATCAGATAGGGATTGCATACATTAGTTAGGACTGCTCTGATAAGGGTATACCGTGAAGATTGGTAGAGCAGCTTAGTATACATTTTTTGCAAAAAAACGTATCAACCAAATACCCTGTTTTTTACATCTTTTACTAGCACTTGCGGATTACTGCAACATTTTTTCAAACTGAGTGTTTTTGGTTTTACTATTCTCTTTTGTGTCTTCAGGTTTCTTGGTGGTGTGTGAACATGATCATACAGACTTGTTCACTGTGCAAGTAGCCCATGTGTTCCTGTTTCCATAATTGTTCTCTTGTGTCTACAAGACTGGGGAGTTCCACCACTCCTCTTGGGCTATCTGCACAAAAGCTGTTCTACCCTGTATGCACACATGGATTTTTCCTCTCTGAACCCTGTTCACACAGGTTATATACAGATGATCAGGTTTTTAAATACATCAGATAGGGATTGCATACATTAGTTAGGACTGCTCTGATAAGGGTATACCGTGAAGATTGGTAGAGCAGCTTAGTATACATTTTTTGCAAAAAAACGTATCAACCAAATACCCTGTTTTTTACATCTTTTACTAGCACTTGCGGATTACTGCAACATTTTTTCAAACTGAGTGTTTTTGGTTTTACTATTCTCTTTTGTGTCTTCAGGTTTCTTGGTGGTGTGTGAACATGATCATACAGACTTGTTCACTGTGCAAGTAGCCCATGTGTTCCTGTTTCCATAATTGTTCTCTTGTGTCTACAAGACTGGGGAGTTCCACCACTCCTCTTGGGCTATCTGCACAAAAGCTGTTCTACCCTGTATGCACACATGGATTTTTCCTCTCTGAACCCTGTTCACACAGGTTATATACAGATGATCAGGTTTTTAAATACATCAGATAGGGATTGCATACATTAGTTAGGACTGCTCTGATAAGGGTATACCGTGAAGATTGGTAGAGCAGCTTAGTATACATTTTTTGCAAAAAAACGTATCAACCAAATACCCTGTTTTTTACATCTTTTACTAGCACTTGCGGATTACTGCAACATTTTTTCAAACTGAGTGTTTTTGGTTTTACTATTCTCTTTTGTGTCTTCAGGTTTCTTGGTGGTGTGTGAACATGATCATACAGACTTGTTCACTGTGCAAGTAGCCCATGTGTTCCTGTTTCCATAATTGTTCTCTTGTGTCTACAAGACTGGGGAGTTCCACCACTCCTCTTGGGCTATCTGCACAAAAGCTGTTCTACCCTGTATGCACACATGGATTTTTCCTCTCTGAACCCTGTTCACACAGGTTATATACAGATGATCAGGTTTTTAAATACATCAGATAGGGATTGCATACATTAGTTAGGACTGCTCTGATAAGGGTATACCGTGAAGATTGGTAGAGCAGCTTAGTATACATTTTTTGCAAAAAAACGTATCAACCAAATACCCTGTTTTTTACATCTTTTACTAGCACTTGCGGATTACTGCAACATTTTTTCAAACTGAGTGTTTTTGGTTTTACTATTCTCTTTTGTGTCTTCAGGTTTCTTGGTGGTGTGTGAACATGATCATACAGACTTGTTCACTGTGCAAGTAGCCCATGTGTTCCTGTTTCCATAATTGTTCTCTTGTGTCTACAAGACTGGGGAGTTCCACCACTCCTCTTGGGCTATCTGCACAAAAGCTGTTCTACCCTGTATGCACACATGGATTTTTCCTCTCTGAACCCTGTTCACACAGGTTATATACAGATGATCAGGTTTTTAAATACATCAGATAGGGATTGCATACATTAGTTAGGACTGCTCTGATAAGGGTATACCGTGAAGATTGGTAGAGCAGCTTAGTATACATTTTTTGCAAAAAAACGTATCAACCAAATACCCTGTTTTTTACATCTTTTACTAGCACTTGCGGATTACTGCAACATTTTTTCAAACTGAGTGTTTTTGGTTTTACTATTCTCTTTTGTGTCTTCAGGTTTCTTGGTGGTGTGTGAACATGATCATACAGACTTGTTCACTGTGCAAGTAGCCCATGTGTTCCTGTTTCCATAATTGTTCTCTTGTGTCTACAAGACTGGGGAGTTCCACCACTCCTCTTGGGCTATCTGCACAAAAGCTGTTCTACCCTGTATGCACACATGGATTTTTCCTCTCTGAACCCTGTTCACACAGGTTATATACAGATGATCAGGTTTTTAAATACATCAGATAGGGATTGCATACATTAGTTAGGACTGCTCTGATAAGGGTATACCGTGAAGATTGGTAGAGCAGCTTAGTATACATTTTTTGCAAAAAAACGTATCAACCAAATACCCTGTTTTTTACATCTTTTACTAGCACTTGCGGATTACTGCAACATTTTTTCAAACTGAGTGTTTTTGGTTTTACTATTCTCTTTTGTGTCTTCAGGTTTCTTGGTGGTGTGTGAACATGATCATACAGACTTGTTCACTGTGCAAGTAGCCCATGTGTTCCTGTTTCCATAATTGTTCTCTTGTGTCTACAAGACTGGGGAGTTCCACCACTCCTCTTGGGCTATCTGCACAAAAGCTGTTCTACCCTGTATGCACACATGGATTTTTCCTCTCTGAACCCTGTTCACACAGGTTATATACAGATGATCAGGTTTTTAAATACATCAGATAGGGATTGCATACATTAGTTAGGACTGCTCTGATAAGGGTATACCGTGAAGATTGGTAGAGCAGCTTAGTATACATTTTTTGCAAAAAAACGTATCAACCAAATACCCTGTTTTTTACATCTTTTACTAGCACTTGCGGATTACTGCAACATTTTTTCAAACTGAGTGTTTTTGGTTTTACTATTCTCTTTTGTGTCTTCAGGTTTCTTGGTGGTGTGTGAACATGATCATACAGACTTGTTCACTGTGCAAGTAGCCCATGTGTTCCTGTTTCCATAATTGTTCTCTTGTGTCTACAAGACTGGGGAGTTCCACCACTCCTCTTGGGCTATCTGCACAAAAGCTGTTCTACCCTGTATGCACACATGGATTTTTCCTCTCTGAACCCTGTTCACACAGGTTATATACAGATGATCAGGTTTTTAAATACATCAGATAGGGATTGCATACATTAGTTAGGACTGCTCTGATAAGGGTATACCGTGAAGATTGGTAGAGCAGCTTAGTATACATTTTTTGCAAAAAAACGTATCAACCAAATACCCTGTTTTTTACATCTTTTACTAGCACTTGCGGATTACTGCAACATTTTTTCAAACTGAGTGTTTTTGGTTTTACTATTCTCTTTTGTGTCTTCAGGTTTCTTGGTGGTGTGTGAACATGATCATACAGACTTGTTCACTGTGCAAGTAGCCCATGTGTTCCTGTTTCCATAATTGTTCTCTTGTGTCTACAAGACTGGGGAGTTCCACCACTCCTCTTGGGCTATCTGCACAAAAGCTGTTCTACCCTGTATGCACACATGGATTTTTCCTCTCTGAACCCTGTTCACACAGGTTATATACAGATGATCAGGTTTTTAAATACATCAGATAGGGATTGCATACATTAGTTAGGACTGCTCTGATAAGGGTATACCGTGAAGATTGGTAGAGCAGCTTAGTATACATTTTTTGCAAAAAAACGTATCAACCAAATACCCTGTTTTTTACATCTTTTACTAGCACTTGCGGATTACTGCAACATTTTTTCAAACTGAGTGTTTTTGGTTTTACTATTCTCTTTTGTGTCTTCAGGTTTCTTGGTGGTGTGTGAACATGATCATACAGACTTGTTCACTGTGCAAGTAGCCCATGTGTTCCTGTTTCCATAATTGTTCTCTTGTGTCTACAAGACTGGGGAGTTCCACCACTCCTCTTGGGCTATCTGCACAAAAGCTGTTCTACCCTGTATGCACACATGGATTTTTCCTCTCTGAACCCTGTTCACACAGGTTATATACAGATGATCAGGTTTTTAAATACATCAGATAGGGATTGCATACATTAGTTAGGACTGCTCTGATAAGGGTATACCGTGAAGATTGGTAGAGCAGCTTAGTATACATTTTTTGCAAAAAAACGTATCAACCAAATACCCTGTTTTTTACATCTTTTACTAGCACTTGCGGATTACTGCAACATTTTTTCAAACTGAGTGTTTTTGGTTTTACTATTCTCTTTTGTGTCTTCAGGTTTCTTGGTGGTGTGTGAACATGATCATACAGACTTGTTCACTGTGCAAGTAGCCCATGTGTTCCTGTTTCCATAATTGTTCTCTTGTGTCTACAAGACTGGGGAGTTCCACCACTCCTCTTGGGCTATCTGCACAAAAGCTGTTCTACCCTGTATGCACACATGGATTTTTCCTCTCTGAACCCTGTTCACACAGGTTATATACAGATGATCAGGTTTTTAAATACATCAGATAGGGATTGCATACATTAGTTAGGACTGCTCTGATAAGGGTATACCGTGAAGATTGGTAGAGCAGCTTAGTATACATTTTTTGCAAAAAAACGTATCAACCAAATACCCTGTTTTTTACATCTTTTACTAGCACTTGCGGATTACTGCAACATTTTTTCAAACTGAGTGTTTTTGGTTTTACTATTCTCTTTTGTGTCTTCAGGTTTCTTGGTGGTGTGTGAACATGATCATACAGACTTGTTCACTGTGCAAGTAGCCCATGTGTTCCTGTTTCCATAATTGTTCTCTTGTGTCTACAAGACTGGGGAGTTCCACCACTCCTCTTGGGCTATCTGCACAAAAGCTGTTCTACCCTGTATGCACACATGGATTTTTCCTCTCTGAACCCTGTTCACACAGGTTATATACAGATGATCAGGTTTTTAAATACATCAGATAGGGATTGCATACATTAGTTAGGACTGCTCTGATAAGGGTATACCGTGAAGATTGGTAGAGCAGCTTAGTATACATTTTTTGCAAAAAAACGTATCAACCAAATACCCTGTTTTTTACATCTTTTACTAGCACTTGCGGATTACTGCAACATTTTTTCAAACTGAGTGTTTTTGGTTTTACTATTCTCTTTTGTGTCTTCAGGTTTCTTGGTGGTGTGTGAACATGATCATACAGACTTGTTCACTGTGCAAGTAGCCCATGTGTTCCTGTTTCCATAATTGTTCTCTTGTGTCTACAAGACTGGGGAGTTCCACCACTCCTCTTGGGCTATCTGCACAAAAGCTGTTCTACCCTGTATGCACACATGGATTTTTCCTCTCTGAACCCTGTTCACACAGGTTATATACAGATGATCAGGTTTTTAAATACATCAGATAGGGATTGCATACATTAGTTAGGACTGCTCTGATAAGGGTATACCGTGAAGATTGGTAGAGCAGCTTAGTATACATTTTTTGCAAAAAAACGTATCAACCAAATACCCTGTTTTTTACATCTTTTACTAGCACTTGCGGATTACTGCAACATTTTTTCAAACTGAGTGTTTTTGGTTTTACTATTCTCTTTTGTGTCTTTTTGTTATGTTAGGCCTACTAAGCCTGTCTGCGGTCCCTCCTTCCAATAGTCCTCCACTGACCAGACCACTGCTGCCCGTGTACCCCTGGAACCTATTTTAAAGTGCCTACAGCCTGCTTTTGTTATGTTAGGCCTACTAAGCCTGTCTGCGGTCCCTCCTTCCAATAGTCCTCCACTGACCAGACCAATGCTGCCCGTGTACCCGTGGAAGCTATTTTAAAGTGCCTACAGCCTACTTTTGTTATGTTAGGCCTACTAAGCCTGTCTGCGGTCCCTCCTTCCAATAGTCCTCCACTGACCAGACCACTGCTGCCCGTGTACCCCTGGAACCTATTTTAAAGTGCCTACAGCCTGCTTTTGTTATGTTAGGTCTACTAAGCCTGTCTGCGGTCCCTCCTTCCAATAGTCCTCCACTGACCAGACCAATGCTGCCCATGTACCCCTGGAACCTATTTTAAAGTGCCTACAGCCTACTTTTGTTATGTTAGGCCTACTAAGCCTGTCTGCGGTCCCTCCTTCCAATAGTCCTCCACTGACCAGACCGATGCTGCCCGTGTACCCCTGGAACCTATTTTAAAGTGCCTACAGCCTGCTTTTGTTATGTTAGGCCTACTAAGCCTGTCTGCGGTCCCTCCTTCCAATAGTCCTCCACTGACCAGACCACTGCTGCCCGTGTACCCCTGGAACCTATTTTAAAGTGCCTACAGCCTGCTTTTGTTATGTTAGGCCTACTAAGCCTGTCTGCGGTCCCTCCTTCCAATAGTCCTCCACTGACCAGACCACTGCTGCCCGTGTACCCCTGGAACCTATTTTAAAGTGCCTACAGCCTGCTTTTGTTATGTTAGGCCTACTAAGCCTGTCTGCGTCCCTCCTTCCAATAGTCCTCCACTGACCAGACCAATGCTGCCCGTGTACCCCTGGAACCTATTTTAAAGTGCCTACAGCCTGCATTTGTTATGTTAGGCCTACTAAGCCTGTCTGTGGTCCCTCCTTCCAATAGTCCTCCACTGACCACACCACTGCTGCCCGTGTACCCCTGGAACCTATTTTAAATTGCATAGAGCATCCTTTTTTTAATTGTAGGCGTACTAAGTCTGTCTGCGGTCCATAATTGAAATTGTCCTCCACTGACCAGAGCAATGCTGCCTGTGTACCCCTGGAACCTTTTTTAAACTGCATTGAGCCAAATTTTTTGTTTAAGGCCTACTACCTGTGTCTGTCTGCGCCACTCAATACAGCTGTCCTCCTCTGAAAAAAGCTGGGCGTCAATAGTCTGGTTTTCAGCCTATAGGAATTTGAAAACTGCATTGGGGCTACTACTTCGGTAGGGCCTACTAACGGTGTCTGCCACTCCAACGTGTTCTCCAGGTTGCCTCTCCATAGCTTTGATCTTCTAGCTCTTGTTCAGTAGTTGTTGAAACAACACTGCATTAGGCCTACAAGTTGGGTCTGGGTTGTACAGACGGTGTCTGCCGCTCCAAGGTGTTCTCCAGGTTGCCTCTCCATAGCTTCAATCTTCATGCTCGTGTTAAGTAGTTGTTGAAACAACAGTGCATTAGGCCTACAAGTTGGGTCTGGGTTGTAGAGACGGTGTCTGCCGCTCCAAGGTGTTCTCCAGGTTGCCTCTCCATAGCTTCAATCTTCATGCTCGTGTTAAGTAGTTGTTGAAACAACAGTGCATTAGGCCTACAAGTTGGGTCTGGGTTGTAGAGACGGTGTCTGCCGCTCCAAGGTGTACTCCATGTTGCCTCTCCATAGCTTCAATCTTCATGCTCGTGTTAAGTAGTTGTTGAAACAACAGTGCATTAGGCCTACAAGTTGGGTCTGGGTTGTAGAGACGGTGTCTGCCGCTCCAAGGTGTTCTCCAGGTTGCCTCTCCATTAGTGTTGAGTAGGGTTGAGCGACCTTGACTTTTTTAGAGTCGAGTCGGGTTTCGCAAAACCCGACTATCTCAATAGTCGGGTCGAGTGAAATCGGCCGATTATGACGTAAAGTCGGGATCGACCGAAACACGAAACCCAATGCAAGTCAATGAGGCAGCATAGTCGGCAGTGAGTGGGGGCCAGGAACACACCTAGAGTGCACATTTTAATGCCAAAACCATGCATTCTTCTTAATGAAGCTTGTCAATCTTAATTTCCCTTATAATAATAGTTAAGGTAAGGTAAGTATTTAAACTTTGCAAGTGCTGTGATCCTGAGCAAGCAGGGGGGGCCCACTCGTTGGCATTGGCACTGGCACAGGGCCCCTCAAAGTACGGTGGTGTGTTTGCACGGCGGGGGCGCCTCCCACCGGCAGCGACACTTTTGCGTACTATGAGGGGCCCTGTGCCAGTGACGTCACCAACGAATATTCCTCCCCCCACCTGATGAAGGAACCTGCACTTTCATCTGCACCTTCCTCTTTGTCCCCGTGTAAGGTGGTATGGTATGCGGGGAGAGGAACCTTACTTTCAGCAGGGTCACAATCTTGCTGTGTAGTGTGCACGGGGAATGTTGCGTTATGGGTCAATGTACCAGCAGACTCATCTATCACTGGCTGGGCAATGGGCAGGATGAGGAGGAAACACAGATATAGGCCCAAAGAATAAAGTAGTTTAAATGCAGTTCAAAATTGGTAAGAGGACTAACCAGGGGGCATTGCTTTGTTCAGTGGAGGACAACTGTAATGAGAGGCTGACACAGAGAGTAGGCCCAAATCAGTAATTAGTCTAAATGCAGTTCGTAATTGGCAACAGTAGTAAACAGGTGGCACAGCTTTGTTCAGTGGAGGAGAACAGCAAGGAGCGGCAGACACCAATAGTAGGCCCCAACCCAACTAGTAGGCCAAATGCAGTTGTTCCATTTAACAACTATTTAACAAGAGCCTGAAGGTAGAAGCTCAGGAAAGGCAACCTGGAGAACACCTTGGAGCGGCAGACACCGTGTCTACAACCCAGACCCAACTTGTAGGCCAAATGCAGTGTTGTTTTCAACAACTACTTAAGAAGAGCCTCAAGATTGAAGCAATGGAGAGGCAACCTGGGGAACACCTTGGAGTGGAACACACCGTCTCTACACCCCTGACCCAACTTGTAGGCCGCATGCAGTGTTGTTTTCAACAACTACTAAACAAGAGCCAGAAGATTGAAGCAATGGAGAGGCAACCTGGAGAACACCTTGGAGCGGCAGACACTGGTAGTAGGCCCCAACCCAAGTACTAGCCCCACTGCAGTAAGATTTACAAAAAAATACTAAACGAGAGCCTGAAGATCAAAGCTCAGAAAAGGCAACCCGGAGAACACCTTGGAGCGGCAGACACTGGTAGTAGGCTTTAAACCCAAAATTTTGGTCAATGGAGTTTATAAAATGTTCCAGGGGTACACAGGCAGCATTGGTGTGGTAAGCGGAGGACAATTTCTATTTGGGACTGCAGACAGACTTAGTAGGCTGTCCCCTGTGGACCATGCATCCACAACATTAACCCAGTGCGCCATAATGGACATGTAACCTTTCGTGGACATGCCTACTGGTGCATGCATCTGTTGTCAGGTGCACCTTTCTACTATTAGATAGCCTGAGAGCATGGACAATGTGGATTTTTACATGATGGTGGAGGGCTGGGATGGCTTTTCTCGCAAAAGAAGTGATGACTGGGTAGCTCTTACTGTGGTACAGCGTAGTCCATCTGGGCTTTATAATTATAAATTAAAGAAAAAAAGTAGGCTGTACTCACTTTGAAATAGGTTCCAGGGGTACACGGGCGGCAGTGGACTGGTCACTGGAGGACTAGTGGAAGGAGGGACCGCAGACAGGCGTAGTAGGACTAACATTATAAAATTGAGCTGTAGGCACTTTTAAATAGGTTCCAGGGGTACACGGGCAGCAGTGGTCTGGTCAGTGGAGGAGTAGTAGAAAAAAGGGACCGCAGACAGGCTTCGAAGGCCTAACATAAAAAAAATTGGGCTGTAGGCACTTAATAATTGGTTCCAGGGGTACACGGGCAGCAGTAGACAGGTCAGTGGAGGCCTAGTGGAAGGAGGGACCGCAGACAGGCTTTGAAGGCCTAACATAAAAAAAATTGGGCTGTAGGCACTTTAAAATAGGTTCCAGGGGTACACGGGCAGCAGTGGTCTGGTCAGTGGAGGAGTAGTAGAAAGAAGGGACCGCAGACAGGCTTCGAAGGCCTAACATAAAAAAATTGGGCTGTAGGCACTTTTAAATAGGTTCCAGGGGTACACGGGCAGCAGTGGTCTGGTCAGTGGAGGAGTAGTAGAAAGAAGGGACCGCAGACAGGCTTCGAAGGCCTAACATAAAAAAAATTGGGCTGTAGGCACTTTATAATTGGTTCCAGGGGTACACGGGCAGCATTGGTCTGGTCAGTGGAGGAGTAGTAGAAAGAAGGGACCGCAGACAGGCTTCGAAGGCCTAACATAAAAAAATTGGGCTGTAGGCACTTTTAAATAGGTTCCAGGGGTACACGGGCAGCAGTGGTCTGGTCAGTGGAGGAGTAGTAGAAAGAAGGGACCGCTGACAGGCTTTGAAGGCCTAACATAATAAAATTGGGCTGTAAGCACTTTATAATTGGTTTCAGGGGTACACGGGCAGCAGTAGACAGGTCAGTGGAGGCCTAGTGGAAGGAGGGACCGCAGACAGGCTTCGAAGGCCTAACATAAAAAAAATTGGGCTGTAGGCACTTTATAATTGGTTCCAGGGGTACACGGGCAGCATTGGTCTGGTCAGTGGAGGAGTAGTAGAAAGAAGGGACCGCAGACAGGCTTCGAAGGCCTAACATAAAAAAAATTGGGCTGTAGGCACTTTATAATTGGTTCCAGGGGTACACGGGCAGCATTGGTCTGGTCAGTGGAGGAGTAGTAGAAAGAAGGAACCGCAGACAGGCTTCGAAGGCCTAACATAAAAAAATTGGGCTGTAGGCACTTTTAAATAGGTTCCAGGGGTACACGAGCAGCAGTGGTCTGGTCAGTGGAGGAGTAGTAGAAAGAAGGGACCGCAGACAGGCTTCGAAGGCCTAACATAAAAAAAATTGGGCTGTAGGCACTTTTAAATAGGTTCCAGGGGTACACGGGCAGCAGTGGTCTGGTCATTGGAGGAGTAGTAGAAAGAAGGGACCGCAGACAGGCTTCGAAGGCCTAACATAAAAAAAATTGGGCTGTAGGCACTTTATAATTGGTTCCAGGGGTACACGGGCAGCATTGGTCTGGTCAGTGGAGGAGCAGTAGAAAGAAGGGACCGCAGACAGGCTTCGAAGGCCTAACATAAAAAAATTGGGCTGTAGGCACTTTATAATTGGTTCCAGGGGTACACGGGCAGCATTGGTCTGGTCAGTGGAGGAGTAGTAGAAAGAAGGGACCGCAGACAGGCTTCGAAGGCCTAACATAATAAAATTGGGCTGTAGGCACTTTATAATTGGTTCCAGGGGTACACGGGCAGCATTGGTCTGGTCAGTGGAGGAGTAGTAGAAAGAAGGGACCGCAGACAGGCTTCGAAGGCCTAACATAAAAAAAATTGGGCTGTAGGCACTTTATAATTGGTTCCAGGGGTACACGGGCAGCATTGGTCTGGTCAGTGGAGGAGTAGTAGAAATCAGGGACCGCAGACAGGCTTCGAAGGCCTAACATAATAAAATTGGGCTGTAGGCACTTTATAATTTGTTTCAGGGGTACACGGGCAGCAGTAGACAGGTCAGTGGAGGCCTAGTGGAAGGAGGGACCGCAGACAGGCTTCGATGGCCTAACATAAAAAAAATTGGGCTATAGGCACTTTTAAATAGGTTCCAGGGGTACACGGGCAGCAGTGGTCTGGTCAGTGGAGGAGTAGTAGAAAGAAGGGACCGCAGACAGGCTTCGAAGGCCTAACATAAAAAAAATTGGGCTGTAGGCACTTTATAATTGGTTCCAGGGGTACACGGTCAGCATTGGTGTTGTCAGCGGAGGCCGATTGTAATGAGTGTCTGCCAGTTAGTAGTCCCAAACAATAAATACATGTTAATCTCTCGCATGACAACAAAACGAAACCACCAAAGGGTGCAATCATTCGGTACTGGGGTGGGCTCCTCTGCGGAGTTTCAGACCTAGTAATTTGGCGCAAAGTATTTACTTGGGTAAATATAGGACACTGCCCCGGACTATGTTAAGTACCATCATACATGTCAATACAATGGTATTGTCAGTGGCTGGAATTTAAGGATGTCAGCGCATAGACTAAACATTGGTGGAACTGTGAGAGATAATTGTGCAAGTGGTTTAGCAATGTTTGAGCTGGGGGTGGGGGAACTCTCTTGTGGCCGGCGGTACAGGTCCAGAGTCCCTAATGTTACAACAGTGTGTCTGACATTGGGTGAGCACCACCACTGCCAGAGACACTTTATTGTACTATGAGGGACCCAGTGGCAGTGCCGTCGACCAAAAGCGGGCACACCCACCTCTTCAGACAAACAGCACTCTCACGGGTGCTGGCGCCAAGTGGCGATACCACGGCCCCGTGTGGGGAGTTTGGCCATTTAGGGAGGTGTAAACATGTCGTATGCTGGACAATCAGGTGCTGCAAATTACGAGATTGGAAAAGTCATTCAGAATAGTCCACAGGCAAGACCTTTTCATAGGAAAGCTAGGTGTCGGCCGGGCAAGGTGGGGCAAAAGATTTCGAAATCCAGTTGTGGCTCATTTTAATGAAGGTTAGATCATCTACATTTTGGGTAGCCAGACGAGTCCTTTTTTCGGTTAATATTGAACCTGCAGCACTGAATACTCTTTCTGATAGGACACTAGCTGCCGGGCAAGCAAGCTCCTGCAATGCATATTCTGCCAAATCTGGCCAGGTGTCTAATTGGGATGCCCAGTAATCAAATGGGAATGACGGTTGAGGGAGAATGTCGATAAGGGATGAAAAATAGTTAGTAACCACACTGGACAAATGTTGTCTCCTGTCACTTTGAATTGATGCTGCAGTACCTGTCCTGTCTGCGGTCATAGCAAAATCACTCCACAACCTGGTCAGAAAACCCCTCTGTCCAATGCCACTTCTGATTTCTGCACCTCTAGCACTTCTGGTCTGCTGCCCCCTGCAGCTCGTGTGAGAACGATCACGGGCGCTGTGTGCTGGGAATGCCTGAAGCAAACGGTCAACAAGAGTTGATTGTTTGGTTGCTAATATTAGTTCCAAGTTCTCATGTGGCATAATATTTTGCAATTTGCCTTTATAGCGAGGATCAAGGAGGCAGGCCAACCAGTAATCGTCATCGTTCATCATTTTAGTAATGCGTGTGTCCCTTTTGAGGATACGTAAGGCATAATCCGCCATGTGGGCCAAAGTTTCAGTTGTCAAATCTGCGGTTGTGCTTGTTTGAGGGGCAGTTTCAGGCAAATCTACGTCACTTGTGTCCCTCAAAAAACCAGAACCCGGCCTTGCCACGCCACCAATTTCCAGTGGCCCCGGAAAAGCTTCCTCAATAAAAATATAATCATCCCCATCATCCTCCTCGTCCTCCTCCTCCTCTTCGCCCGCTACCTCGTCCTGTACACTGCCCTGGCCAGACAATGGCTGACTGTCATCAAGGCTTTCCTCTTCCTCTGCTGCAGACGCCTGATCCTTTATGTGCGTCAAACTTTGCATCAGCAGACGCATTAGGGGGATGCTCATGCTTATTATGGCGTTGTCTGCACTAACCAGCCGTGTGCATTCCTCAAAACACTGAAGGACATGACACATGTCTTGTATCTTCGACCACTGCACACCTGACAACTCCATGTCTGCCATCCTACTGCCTGCCCGTGTATGTGTATCCTCCCACAAAAACATAACAACCTGCCTCTGTTCGCACAGTCTCTGAAGCATGTGCAGTGTTGAGTTCCACCTTGTTGCAACGTCTATGATTAGGTGATGCTGGGGAAGGTTCAAAGACCGCTGATAGGTCTGCATACGGCTGGAGTGTACGGGCGAACGGCGGATATGCGAGCAAAGTCTGCGCACTTTGAGGAGCAGGTCGGATAACCCCGGATAACTTTTCAGGAAGCACTGCACCACCAGGTTTAAGGTGTGAGCCAGGCAAGGAATGTGTTTCAGTTGGGAAAGGGAGATGGCAGCCATGAAATTCCTTCCGTTATCACTCACTACCTTGCCTGCCTCAAGATCTACAGTGCCCAGCCACGACTGCGTTTCTTTCTGCAAGAACTCGGACAGAACTTCCGTGGTGTGTCTGTTGTCGCCCAAACACTTCATAGCCAATACAGCCTGCTGACGCTTGCCAGTAGCTGCCCCATAATGGGAGACCTGGTGTGCAACAGTGGCAGCTGCGGATGGAGTGGTTGTGCGACTGCGGTCTGTGGACGAGCTCTCGCTTCTGCTGGAGGACGAGGAGGAGGGGGTGCGAACGGCTACAGCCAACTGTTTCCTAGACCATGGGCTAGGCAGAACTGTCCCATAATTGCTGTCCCCTGTGGACCCTGCATCCACAACATTCACCCAGTGTGCCGTGATGGACACGTAACGTCCCTGGCCATGCCTACTGGTCCATGCATCTGTTGTCAGGTGCACCTTTGTGCTCACAGATTGCCTGAGTGCATGAACGATGCGCTCTTTAACATGCTGGTGGAGGGCTGGGATGGCTTTTCTGGAAAAGAAGTGTTGACTGGGTAGCTCGTAGCGTGGTACAGCGTAGTCCATCAGGGCTTTGAAAGCTTTGCTTTCAACTAACCGGTAGGGCATCATCTCTAACGAGATTAGTCTAGCTATGTGGGCGTTCAAACCCTGTGTACGCGGATGCGAGGCTAAGTACAAATTTAAAAAAGTGATTTTTTTCAGAGAGAATTTAGAAACCAAATTAAAAAAAAAACAAATAGGCTTTCTATGGCCCACTATCTGAGAGAGAGAGATGGCACGCTCAGGACTGGCACACAAGCCCAAAGGCCAATATTAATATCCCACTGTTTTTTTTTTTTTCAGGGAGAATTTATAAAACCAATAACAAAAAAAATAAATAGGCTTTCTATGGCCCACTATATGAGAGAGAGATGGCACGCTCAGGACTGGCACACAAGCCCAAAGGCCAATATTAATCTCCCACTGTTTTTTTTTTTCAGGGAGAATTTATAAAACCAATTAAAAAAAAATAAATAGGCTTTCTATGGCCCACTATTTGATAGAGAGATGGCCCGTTCAGGACTGGCACACAAGCCCAAAGGGCAATATTAATCTCCCACTGTTTTTTTTTTCAGGGAGAATTTATAAAACCAATGAAAAAATAATAAATAGGCTTTCTATGGGCCACTATTTGACAGAGAGATGGCACGCTCAGGACTAGCACACAAGCCCAAAGGGCAATATTATTCTCCCACTGTTTTTTTTTTTTTTTCAGGGAGAATTTATAAAACCAATAAAAAAAAAATAAATAGGCTTTCTATGGCCCACTATTTGAGAGAGAGATGGCACGCTCAGGACTGGCACACAAGCCCAAAGGGCAAAATTAATCTCCCACTGTTTTTTTTTTTTTTCAGGGAGAATTTATAAAACCAATAAAAAATAAATAAATAGGCTTTCTATGGCCCACTATTTGACAGAGAGATGGCACGCTCAGGACTGGCACACAAGCCCAAAGGTGTTGTGAATTCTGTGGCAGAGCTCCCTCCTGTGGTCACAAGTGGTACTTCTGCTGATTCTCTCTGTGAGCTTCCATTGGTGGAGGAAAGTGGTACTGCGGCTTCTGAGTTTCCTTCCTCAGGTGATGTGGTGAAGTCGTTAGGTGCTGCTCTATTTAACTCCACCTAGTGCTTTGATCCTGGCCTCCAGTCAATGTTCTAGTATTGGACCTGTTTCCTCCTGGATCGTTCCTGTGGCCTGCTGCTCTGCATAGCTAAGTTCTGCTTTGCTATTTTGTTTGCTGTATTTTTCTCTACAGCTTGTCTATTTGTTTTTTTTCTGCTTGCTGGAAGCTCTGGGACGCAGAGGGTGTACCTCCGTGCCGTTAGTTCGGTACGGAGGGTCTTTTTGCCCCCTTTGCGTGGTTTTTGTAGGGTTTTGTGTTGACCGCAAAGTTACCTTTCCTATCCTCGCTCTGTTCAGAAAGTCGGGCCTCACTTTGCTAAATCTATTTCATCTCTACGTTTGTCTTTTCATCTTAACTCACAGTCATTATATGTGGGGGCTGCCTTTTCCTTTGGGGTATTTCTCTGAGGCAAGGTAGGCTTATTTTCTATCTTCAGGCTAGCTAGTTTCTCAGGCTGTGCCGAGTTGCATAGGGAGCGTTAGGCGCAATCCACGGCTGCCTCTAGTGTGGTTGGAGAGGATTAGGGATTGCGGTCAGCAGAGTTCCCACGTCTCAGAGCTCGTTCTTTGTTTTTGGGTTATCGTCAGGTCACTGTATGTGCTCTGACCTCTATGTCCATTGTGGTACTGAATTACCTTATCATAACAGTACTGGAGGCCAAAAGTACTAATGATTCTCAATAGAGGGAAAAAAGAAGTTCTGAGACCATTTTTTTTTCTCTGCACTGTGTTTTGCCTTTTTTTTCCCCTAGACATTTGGGTGGTTCAGGACACAGGTGTAGCGATGGACATTAAAGGTCTGTCTTCATGTGTGGATCAGCTCACGGCAAGAGTACAAAATATTCAAGACTTTGTGGTTCAGAATACTATGTTAGAACCGAGAATTCCTATTCCTGATTTGTTTTTTGGAGATAGAACTAAATTTCTGAGTTTCAAAAATAATTGTAAACTATTTCTGGCTTTGAAACCTCGCTCCTCTGGTGACCCAGTTCAACAAGTTAGGATCATTATTTCTTTTTTACGTGGCGACCCTCAGGACTGGGCATTTTCTCTTGCGTCAGGAGATCCTGCATTAAGTAATATCGATGCGGTTTTCCTGGCGCTCGGATTGCTGTACGATGAACCTAATTCAGTGGATCAGGCAGAGAAAAATTTGCTGGCTCTGTGTCAGGGTCAGGATGAGATAGAGGTATATTGTCAGAAATTTAGAAAGTGGTCCGTACTCACTCAATGGAATGAAGGTGCGCTCGCAGCTATTTTCAGAAAAGGTCTCTCTGAAGCCCTTAAGGATGTCATGGTGGGATTTCCTATGCCTGCTGGTCTGAATGAGTCTATGTCTTTGGCCATTCAGATCGGTCGACGCTTGCGTGAGCATAAATCTGTGCACCATTTGGCGGTATTACCTGAGCTTAAACCTGAGCCTATGCAGTGCGATAGGACTTTGACCAGAGTTGAACGGCAAGAACACAGACGTCTGAATGGGCTGTGTTTCTACTGTGGTGATTCCACTCATGCTATCTCTGATTGTCCTAAGCGCACTAAGCGGTTCGCTAGGTCTGCCACCATTGGTACGGTACAGTCAAAATTTCTTCTGTCCGTTACCTTGATCTGCTCTTTGTCATCGTATTCTGTCATGGCATTTGTGGATTCAGGCGCTGCCCTGAATTTGATGGACTTGGAGTATGCTAGGCGTAGTGGGTTTTTCTTGGAGCCCTTGCAGTGTCCTATTCCATTGAGAGGAATTGATGCTACGCCTTTGGCCAAGAATAAGCCTCAGTACTGGACCCAGCTGACCATGTGCATGGCTCCTGCACATCAGGAAGTTATTCGCTTTCTGGTGTTGCATAATCTGCATGATGTGGTCGTGTTGGGGTTGCCATGGCTACAAGTCCATAATCCAGTATTAGATTGGAAATCCATGTCTGTGTCCAGCTGGGGTTGTCAGTGGGTACATGGTGATGTACCATTTCTGACTATTTCGTCATCCACCCCTTCTGAGGTTCCAGAGTTCTTGTCTGATTACCAGGATGTATTTGATGAGCCCAAGTCCGATACCCTACCTCCGCATAGGGATTGTTGTGATTGTGCTATCGATTTGATTCCTGGTAGTAAATTCCCAAAAGGTCGACTGTTTAATTTATCTGTGCCTGAGCACGCCGCTATGCGGAGTTATGTGAAGGAGTCCTTGGAGAAGGGGCATATTCGCCCGTCATCGTCGCCATTAGGAGCAGGGTTCTTTTTTGTAGCCAAGAAGGATGGTTCACTGAGACCTTGTATAGATTACCGCCTTCTAAATAAGATCACGGTTAAATTTCAGTACCCCTTGCCGTTGTTATCTGATTTGTTTGCTCGGATTAAGGGGGCTAGTTAGTTCACCAAGATAGATCTTCGTGGTGCGTATAATCTTGTGCGTATTAAGCGAGGCGATGAATGGAAAACTGCATTTAATACGCCCGAGGGCCATTTTGAGTATCTAGTAATGCCATTTGGACTTGCCAATGCTCCATCAGTGTTTCAGTCCTTTATGCATGACATCTTCTGAGAGTACCTGGATAAATTCCTGATTGTGTACTTGGATGACATTTTGATCTTCTCGGATGATTGGGAGTCTCATGTGAAGCAGGTCAGAACGGTGTTTCAGGTCCTGCGTGCTAATTCTTTGTTTGTGAAGGGATCAAAGTGTCTCTTTGGTGTTCAGAAGGTTTCATTTTTGGGGTTCATCTTTTCCCCTTCTACTATCGAGATGGACCCTGTTAAGGTCCAAGCCATCCATGATTGGACTCAGCCGACATCTCTGAAAAGTCTGCAAAAGTTCCTGGGCTTTGCTAATTTTTATCGTCGCTTCATCTGCAATTTTTCTAGTATTGCTAAACCATTGACCGATTTGACCAAGAAGGGTGCTGATGTGGTCAATTGGTCTTCTGCTGCTGTGGAAGCTTTTCAAGAGTTGAAGCGTCGTTTTTCTTCTGCCCCTGTGTTGTGTCAACCAGATGTTTCGCTTCCGTTCCAGGTCGAGGTTGATGCTTCTGAGATTGGAGCAGGGGCTGTTTTGTCGCAGAGAAGTTCTGATTGCTCGGTGATGAAACCATGCGCCTTCTTTTCCAGGAAGTTTTCACCTGCTGAGCGAAATTATGATGTGGGCAATCGAGAGTTGCTGGCCATGAAGTGGGCATTTGAGGAGTGGCGTCATTGGCTTGAAGGAGCTAAGCATCGCGTGGTGGTCTTGACTGATCATAAGAACTTGACTTATCTCGAGTCTGCCATGCGGTTGAATACTAGACAGGCTCGTTGGTCGCTGTTTTTTGCCCGTTTTGACTTTGTGATTTCGTACCTTCCGGGCTCTAAAAATGTGAAGGCGGATGCTCTGTCTAGGAGTTTTGTGCCCGACTCTCTGGGTTTATCTGAGCCGGCGGGTATCCTCAAAGAGGGAGTAATTGTGTCTGCCATCTCCCCTGATTTGCGGCGGGTGCTGCAAAAATTTCAGGCTAATAAACCTGATCGTTGCCCAGCGGAGAAACTGTTTGTCTCTGATAGGTGGACGAATAAAGTTATCTCTGAGGTTCATTGTTCGGTGTTGGCTGGTCATCCTGGAATCTTTGGTACCAGAGAGTTAGTGGCTAGATCCTTTTGGTGGCCATCTCTGTCGCGGGATGTGCGTACTTTTGTGCAGTCCTGTGGGATTTGTGCTCGGGCTAAGCCCTGCTGTTCTCGTGCCAGTGGGTTGCTTTTGCCCTTGCCGGTCCCGAAGAGGCCTTGGACACATATCTCTATGGATTTTATTTCAGATCTTCCCGTCTCTCAAAAGATGTCAGTCATTTGGGTGGTCTGTGATCGCTTCTCTAAGATGGTCCATTTGGTACCCTTGTCTAAATTACCTTCCTCCTCTGATTTGGTGCCATTGTTCTTCCAGCATGTGGTTCGTTTACATGGCATTCCAGAGAATATCGTTTCTGACAGAGGTTCCCAGTTTGTTTCGAGGTTTTGGCGAGCCTTTTGTGGTAGGATGGGCATTGACTTGTCTTTTTCCTCGGCTTTCCATCCTCAGACTAATGGCCAGACCGAACGAACCAATCAGACCTTGGAAACATATCTGAGATGCTTTGTTTCTGCTGATCAGGATGACTGGGTGTCCTTTTTGCCTTTGGCTGAGTTCGCCCTTAATAATCAGGCCAGCTCGGCTACCTTGGTTTCGCCGTTTTTCTGCAACTCTGGTTTCCATCCTCGTTTCTCTTCAGGGCAGGTTGAGTCTTCGGACTGTCCTGGTGTGGATACTGTGGTGGACAGGTTGCAGCAGATTTGGACTCATATAGTGGACAATTTGACCTTGTCCCAGGAGAAGGCTCAACGTTTCGCTAATCGCAGACGCTGTGTGGGTCCCCGACTTCGTGTTGGGGATTTGGTTTGGTTATCTTCTCGTCATATTCCTATGAAGGTTTCCTCTCCTAAGTTTAAACCTCGTTTCATTGGTCCGTATAGGATTTCTGAGGTTCTTAATCCTGTGTCTTTCCGTCTGACCCTTCCAGATTCTTTTTCCATACATAACGTATTCCATAGGTCATTGTTGCGGAGATACGTGGCACCTATGGTTCCATCTGTTGATCCTCCTGCCCCGGTTTTGGTGGAGGGGGAGTTGGAGTATATTGTGGAGAAGATTTTGGATTCTCGTGTTTCAAGACGGAAACTCCAGGATCTGGTTAAGTGGAAGGGTTATGCTCAGGAAGATAATTCCTGGGTCTTTGCCTCTGATGTCCATGCTCCCGATCTTGTTCGAGTCTTTCATATGGCTCATCCTGGTCGTCCTGGGGGCTCTGGTGAGGGTTCGGTGACCCCTCTTCAAGGGGGGGGACTGTTGTGAATTCTGTGGCAGAGCTCCCTCTTGTGGTCACAAGTGGTACTTCGGCTGATTCTCTCTGTGAGCTTCCGTTGGTGGAGGAAAGTGGTACTGCGGCTTCTGAGCTTCCTTCCTCAGGTGATGTGGCGAAGTCGTTAGGTGCTGCTCTATTTAACTCCACCTAGTGCTTTGATCCTGGCCTCCAGTCAATGTTCTAGTATTGGACCTGTTTCCTCCTGGATCGTTCCTGTGGCCTGCTGCTCTGCATAGCTAAGTTCCGCTTTGTTATTTTGTTTGCTGTATTTTTCTCTCCAGCTTGTCTATTTGTTTTTTTTTCTGCTTGCTGGAAGCTCTGGGATGCAGAGGGTGTACCTCCGTGCCGTTAGTTCGGTACGGAGGGTCTTTTTGCCCCCTTTGCGTGGTTTTTGTAGGGTTTTGTGTTGACCGCAAAGTTACCTTTCCTATCCTCGCTCTGTTCAGAAAGTCGGGCCTCACTTTGCTAAATCTATTTCATCTCTACGTTTGTCTTTTCATCTTAACTCACAGTCATTATATGTGGGGGCTGCCTTTTCCTTTGGGGTATTTCTCTGAGGCAAGGTAGGCTTATTTTCTATCTTCAGGCTAGCTAGTTTCTTAGGCTGTGCCGAGTTGCATAGGGAGCGTTAGGCGCAATCCACGGCTGCCTCTACTGTGGTTGGAGAGGATTAGGGATTGCGGTGACCAGAGTTCCCACGTCTCAGAGCTCGTTCTTTGTTTTTGGGTTATTGTCAGGTCACTGTATGTGCTCTGACCTCTATGTCCATTGTGGTACTGAATTACCTTATCATAACACAAAGGGCAATATTAATCTCCCACTGTTTTTTTTTTTCAGGGAGAATTTATAAAACCAATAAAAAAAAAAATAGGCTTTCTATGGCCCACTATTTGACAGAGAGATGGCACGCTCAGGACTGGCACACAAGCCCAAAGGGCAATATTAATCTCCCACTGTTTTTTTTTTTCAGGGAGAATTTATAAAACCAATAAAAAAAAAATAGGCTTTCTATGGCCCACTATTTGACAGAGAGATGGCACGCTCAGGACTGGCACACAAGGCCAAAGGGCAATATCAATCTCCCACTGTTTTTTTTTTCTTCAGGGAGAATTTATAAAACCAATGAAAAAATAATAAATAGGCTTTCTATGGGCCACTATTTGAGAGAGAGATGGCACGCTCAGGACTGGCACACAAGCCCAAAGGGCAATATTAATCTCCCACAGTTTTTTTTTTTTTTCAGGGAGAATTTATAAAACCAATAAAAAAAAAATAAATAGGCTTTCTATGGCCCACTATTTGAGAGAGAGATGGCACGCTCAGGACTGGCACACAAGCCCAAAGGCCAATATTAATCTCCCACTGTTTTTTTTTTTTTCAGGGAGAATTTAGAAACCCCACAAAAAAAAACCAGAAAAAAAAATTAGGCTTTCTATGGCCCACTATGTGAGATGGCACACACAGGGATGGCACTCGAGCAGAAATGCCAATCTTAATCTCCCACAGGGACTGTCCTACAATTACTATCTCCCTGCAGTAATCTCAGCCAGGTATGGCAGGCAGCAATAAGGAGTGGACTGCTGCACAAATTAAATAAAAAGTGCGGACAAACAAACAAGATAGCTGTGCAGAAAGGAAGGAACAACAGGATTTGTGCTTTGAAAAAAGCAGTTGGTTTGCACAGCGGCGTACACATAGCAATGCAGCTATCAGGGAGCCTTCTAGGGCAGCCCAATGAGCTACAGCGCTGAGGAAAAAAAAATGTAGCTTCCACTGTCCCTGCAAACAAAGGTGGTGTTGGACAGTGGAAATCGCTACAGCACAAGCGGTTTGGTGGTTAATGGACCCTGCCTAACGCTATCCCTGCTTCTGAAGAAGCGGCAGCAACCTCTCCCTATGCTCAGATCAGCAGAAGAAGATGGTGGTCGGCGGGAACGCCCCTTTGGCAGGTGGTGAAGAGACAGATGGCTGCTCTCCAGTGGTCTGTGCTTCAGAGGATGTGGCACTAATTGAAGTCGATGCCGATGCGTTAGCTGCCATCCATCCGACAATGGCTTCAATTTGATCTTCACGCAGCAGCGGTGCACGGCGCTCTCCGACAAAGCTGCGCATGAAGGACTGTTCCCTGCTGAAACTGAGTGATGACGAGTCACCGATGCCCGCAGCAGGCACAGAATCACCACGTCCTCTCCCTGCTCCTCTCCCTGCTCCGCGCCCACGCCCACGTGCCTTACTCCCTGCCCTCTTCATCTTGGTTGACAGATAAAGATAAGCAGAAAAGTACTAAGGCCTTAGTGTGCTTATTCCTGAAATGCTCCTCCTAACAGGTGTAAGAAACACTAATGTTGTAAAGTGTGGACTAGACTTTATTATTGATAAAATGTGGCCTACACAAGTGTTAAGTGGTGTTTGGTGAACTTTACTTTTTTTTCTGCAGATCGGGCTACAGAGCGACTTTAACTCACATGGGGACCGTGCAGACAGCCGTAAACGGCGCTGCAAGGCCCAAAAACCCTCCTCTAGGTTATCCTATGTAGTGTTTTTCCACTATTTAGCTGGAGACGGGTGGAAAGACACTAATAGGAAATTTTTAAAAAAATTTTCAACAGGCTGCACTATTTGAAAAAAAGGACAAGTTATTCAACGGTATGAGGCAGTGACGAACCCTGAGCTGAATACAACGGGCTGTGGCTGCACACAGACTACAGGGCGAGCTGCGCTCACACGGAGACCGTGCAGACAGCCATAAACGGCGCTGCAAGGCCCAAAAACCCTCCTCTAGGTTATCCTATGTAGTGTTTTTCCACTATTTAGCTGGAGAAGGGTGGAAAGAACCTAATAGGAAATTTTTGGAAAAATTTTCAGCAGTCTGCACTATTTGAAAAAAAGGAAAAGTTTTTTCACGGTATGAGGCAGTGACTTACCCTGAGCTGAATACAACCGGCTGTGGCTGCACACAGACTACAGGGCGAGCTGCGCTCACACGGAGACCGTGCAGACAGCCGTAAACGGCGCTGCAAGACCCAAAAAAACCCCTCTAGGTTATCCTATGTAGTGTTTTTCCACAATTTAGCTGGAAACGGGTGGAAAAACACTAATAGGAAATTTTAGAAAAAATGTGCAGCAGGCTGCACTATGAGCAAAAAAGGACAGTGGATAGAACTGTGTGAGGCAGTGTGAACCCCCCCTGAGCTGAATACAACCGGGTATATGGCTGCACACAGACTACAGAGTGAGCTGCACACACACACACACAGAGACCTTGCAGAACGCTGTTAAAACAGCGCTGCAAGGCAAGAACAAGGTGAACAGTGAACAACACACAGCGTTTTGCTAAATTAGCCTTGGGAAAGCAAAATAAAGCAATTAGCTATCTCAACTGGCCCTCAGTTAGAACACAGCGTCCTGTCCCTAACTGAAATCACAGCAGAGTGAGCGCAAAATGGCGGCAGCGTTTTTTATAGTGCAGAGTGACATCATTTCAGCAGCCAATCACAGCCTTGCCAGTACTTACATGCCCACCATGCTAAACAGGATGTGCCCACACTTCCATTCATTCCTCATTGGCTGCTGCGTGCAGTTTGAATTCTGGGAACTTCCGATTCCGGTATCCGATACGTGGGAAGTATCGGAATTCGGTATCGGAATTCCGATACCACAAGTATCGGCCGATACCCGATACTTGCGGTATCGGAATGCTCAACACTACTCTCCATAGCTTCAATCTTCATGCTCGTGTTAAGTACTTGTTGAAACAACACTGCATTAGGCCTACAAGTTGGGTCTGGGTTGTAGAGACGGTGTCTGCCGCTCCAAGGTGTGCTCCAGGTTGCCTTTCCTGAGCTTCTATCTTCAGGCTCTTGGTAAATAGTTGTTAAATGGAACAACTGCATTTGGCCTACTAGTTGGGTTGGGGCCTACTAACAGTGTCTGCCGCTCCTTGCTGTTCTCCTGGTTTCCTGTCCTGAAATTCCATTTTCAGGCTCTCGTTAAGTAGTTGTTAATGTTAGACTGCATTTGGCCTACTAGTTGGGTTGGGGCCTACTATCGATGTCTGCCGCTCCTTGCTGTTCTCCTCCACTGAACAAAGCTGTGCCGCCTGTTTACTACTGTTGCCAATTTTGAACTGCATTTAGACTACTTACTGATTTGGGCCTACTCTCTGCGTCAGCCTCTCATTACAGTTATCCTCCACTGAACAAAGCAATGCCCCCTGGTTAGTCCTGTTACCAATTTTGAACTGCATTAAGCCCACTTTATTCTTTGGGCCTATATCTGTGTTTCCTCCTCATCCTGCCCATTGCCCAGCCAGTGATAGATGAATCTGCTGGTACATTGACCCATAACGCAACATTCCCCGTGTACGCTACACAGCAAGATTGTGACCCTGCTGAAAGTCAGGTTCCTCTTCCCGCATACCATACCACCTTACACGGGGACAAAGAGGAAGGTGCAGATGAAAGTGCAGATTCCTTCATCTGGTGGGGGAGGAATACTCGTTGGCGATGTTACTGGCACAGGGCCCCTCATAGTACGCAAAAGTGTCGCTGCCGGTGGGAGGCGCCCCCGCCGTGCAAACACACCGCCGTACTTTGAGGGGCCCTGTGCCAGTGCCAATGCCAACGAGTGGGCCCCCTCTGCTTGCTCCGGAACACAGCACTTGCAAAGTTGAATTACTTACCTCTCCCTGCTCCACTGCCGTGACGTGGTCCAGATTTTCTGGGCTCACTAAATACTTGAACCAGCCCTACTCCCCACAACTTTAGCCAAATGACCCCCAATTTCCAATGCCTTACTTTTATTATAAGGTAAATTAAGATTGACAAGCTTCAGTAACAAGAATGGATGTTTTTGCCATTAAAATGGCCACTGTACATGTTTTCCTGGCCTCCACTCACTGCCGACTATGCTCCCCCATTGACTTGCATTGGGTTTCGTGTTTCGGTCGATCCCCGACTTTTCACGCTAATCGGCCGATTCCACTCGACTCGACTGTTGAGATAGTCGGGTTTCGCGAAACCCGACTCGACCCTAAAAAACTAAAAGTCGCTCAACCCTAGTGCATGCATCAATAAGGATCTGAATGGCCCCTCACACACGTAGCCTCACTTCACAGGCTAGGGGACAAAGGTACCGAGCCAGACTGTGGGAGTATGCCTCCTCGCCCTCATCCTGGGCAGCCCTGGCCAAGTAATCAAGATCCCCCGTGTCAACATTCCTCCTGGTATCTGAGGCAGGGTTCTCTCGCCTTCGTCGCCCATGGCAGGATATGACAGCAGGCTGTGGGGAGGCCTCCAGAGGAACAGTAGGGCTGCTGCTGTTGCCTGGATCTTCCAGGCTGACGGGTGCTGGTGCAGCTGCTGGTGCTGCTGCAGTTGGAGCCAATGGTTCTGGTGCTGGAGGAGCTTGTGGGATGCAGCTGGATAGCTGAGAAGATGGGCCAGCCACCTTTTCACCTTCCCCCTTCCCCGACCAAAACGATAATGGCCTCAGAATCCGACCCTGTCTCCCTCTCAGTGAGGTTGGACTGAGTTCTGTTAGGAAATTTTTTAAGAAAAAAAAAGTATAAGACATATGACCATAAAATAAATATGTGTAATGTGGTGTGATGTATGAACTATAAATATAAGGATGAATGACCTCGGGAGATCAAAACATCCAACATCGCGGAGACACCATCACGTGTTTCTCAACGCAGTGATCCAGAACACTGCCCCCATCCCTTATGGGAAATATGCAAATGCATGTAGACAAGCCACGGAGACACCATCACGTGTTTCTCAACGCAAGCAATATGTATGAACTTACGGTCTGAGATCCATACTGGGATCCAGAAATGCCAGGAAGTCATAATAAATAGAGTTGAGCGACTTTTACTTTTTAGGATCGAGTCGGGTTTCGCGAAACCCGGCTTTCTCAAAAGTCGGGTCGGGTGAAATTGGCCGATTATTGCGAAAAGTCGGGGTTCTGCTGAAACATGAAACCCAATGAAAGTCAGTGGGGAATCAATGTCGGCAGTGAGTGGAGGACAGGAAAACACCTACAGTGTAGATTTTAATGCCAAAAACAACAATTCGTATTACTGAAGCTTGTCAATCTTAATTTACTTTATAATAATAGTTAGGCATTGAAAAGAGGGGCTCTTTTGGCTAAAGTTGTGGGAGCGTAGGGCTGGCTCAAGATTTTCGTGGGCCCGGGAAATGCGGAATACGTCATGGCTGTGGAGCAGGGACAGGTAAGTATTTCAACTTTGCAAGTGTTGCGATCCTGAGCAAGCAGGGGGCCCACTAGTTAGCACTGGCTGTTATGATTAGGTGGCCTTGGAGCAGCATGAGAACTTTCACTGGAGAAAGTGGCCACTATACTGACCGCAAACCTGAACTTAACACCGCAACTAGAAGTAGCCGTGGAGTGTACCTAACACACCTAGACACCTCGTCACAGCCGGAGGACTAAATACCCCTAAAGATGGAAATCGGAATACTATCTTGCCTCAGAGAAAATCCCCAAAGGATAGACAGCCCCCCACAAATATTGGCGGTGAGTCAGAGAGGAAAAAACATACACAGGCAGAAAAAACAGGATTTAGCACAGGAGGCCACTCTAGCTAGATAGGACAGAATAGGACAGAGTTCTGTGCGGTCAGTATTAAAATCCTTCAAAAAATCCACAGCAGAATATACAAAAAACTTCCTACATCTAACTAAAGATGTAGGAGCGTATATCTGCAACTCCAGTGAATCCTACAAACAGAGCAGGAATAAACTGAAACAAGCACACAGCAGTGTGCCACAGATACAAAAACAAAACACTTATCTTTGCTGAATTTGGCAGCAAGCAGGAGAAGCCAGGCAAAGATCCAATACTTCCAAAGAAACATTGACAACTGGCAAGGGCTAAAGGATCCTGCACACCTAAAGATTCCAGTCAGAATTGTAATCATCCGATACACCTGGCCAGGACTGCGAGTCAGAGACAACTGAATTCCCACCAACAACCACTGGAGGGAACCCAAGAGCAGAATTCACAACAGTACTTCCCCTTGAGGAGGGGTCACCAAACCCTCACCAGGGCCCCCAGGACGATGAGGACGAGCCAGATGAAAGGCACGGACCAAATCAGCAGCATGGACATCAGAGGCAAAAACCCAAGAATTATCCTCCTGGCCATAACCCTTCCATTTGACCAGGTACTGAAGCTTCCGCCTCGAAAAACGGGAATCCAAAATCTTCTTAACAACATATTCCAACTCCCCATCAACCAACACAGGGGCTTTGAGTCTACCTGGGACTCCTGAGCGGGGTTCCTAACATGGTTCATTTTGCACTATTTATGAATGTCCACCTAAGTCAATTGACTCCTCATGTACTGTGCTCAACTGTTGCACTACCGCATTAATGTGTTAATGTTATTTTATGTTGGCTAACGCTGCTCTTTCTCCTGAAATGTGACTTTTGATGATACCCCTTCGGGGGCTTGTTATGACTCTGCTCATTTCGACAAATGTACTTGGCCCATGATCCGTTGTTATGTTCATTAACAATGTTTATGTTACCAAGGTCATGGGCCTACTGGGTAGAGTTGGATTTTTTTTTTATTTTCTTTTTTGCTGCAGGGGCTCGGCTGGTTGCTCTCTGCTCAATCACCTCCCCACTAGGGTGTGTCTCTGACACTACTTCTCAGAGTTTTCTCTGATATTGTCCTGTACCCTTGAGGCCTAGTGGCTTCTTGGTTTTTCTCTTTTTTTCTGGTCGGAACCCTGTCTTCCGGCTGAACTACTCTCTTTCCTTGGTGCTTTACTTTCTCTGTTTCTATTTTTCCCCACTTTCCACCCTTCCTACTCCTTTCCGACCCGATTGTACCACCCGCAGGCCCGATAGTTCCTATGGCGTCTCTACAACTCTGCTCGCTTAATGTCAAGGGGTTTAATGTCCCTGAAAAGCTATCAAAGGTTTTATACGGTATGCATAAGAAACGGGTTGACATACTTCTGCTGCAGGAGACACATTTCCGAGCAGACAGAATCCCTAAGCTTAACCATAAATACTACACACAGTGGTTCCATGGCAGTAACTCTGACTCCAAGTCTAAAGGTGTCAGCATTGCATTGCACAAGTCTTTACAGGCTCAGGTAGTTGCCTCTAAAGCGGATTCTAATGGTCGATATGTGTTTTTAAAGCTCAAAATTGCCCATGATCTGTTCACCATAGCTAACATTTATCTCCCCAATCAAGACCAGGTCCGAGCGTGCAGAAAGTACCTACGAGACCACTCGGCCTTTGCGGAAGGCTATGTGATTATGGGAGGGGACTTCAATATGGTGTTGGACCGCGCTGTGGATTCCTCTTCGGGCAGGTCAGCGGTGTCCCTCTCACAGCTGGAGAGACTGCGGCGGGCCCTGACGGACTCAAGGTTGGTGGATGTTTGGAGGTTACTACACCCCACTACCCGAGATTATACCTACTTCTCCACAGTACATAATTCCTATAGTAGATTGGATTATTTTTTGATCAGCCACGGGCTCCTGTCTCTTGACCCAAAGTCTGACATTGACACGATGTTGTGGTCAGACCATGCCACAGTTTTGCTCTCCCTTCGGCTGCCGAGCCTTTCTCCGAGAGAATGAACCTGGTCCTTAAACCCTGGTCTCCTTGGAGATCTAACATGTCAGGCGGCCGTGCGAACAGCAATCTCAGACTTTCTAGATTTTCACAAGCATGACCCCACGGCCATCCCATACCAATGGGAGGCTCTGAAGGGAGTAATACGGGGAGTATTTATACGACTGAAGAGAGAGAGGGAGACTAAAATTGTGGGTTTGTTGACTCGTATCCAAACTCTGGAGTTGGATCATAAACGGACTAGAGATGCTGGGGTGCTGGCTGATCTCCTCCGGGCACGCTGTGAGTTGAGTGCCTTGTTGGACACGGCGTTAGCACGACAGAGGGACCGCTTTCATAAATTTCTGTATAAGTACTCTGATAAACCCGGGAGAGCTCTAGCGAGGTTTTTGCACCCCCGTGCCCCCACCACTTATATCCCTACTATGAGGTCTGCTACGGGTGAACTGGTCCATTTTCCTGAGGAGATTGTGGACTTATTCAGAGCATATTATGACTCTCTCTACAATTTAAGAGGCCCGCTGTCTGATATGTCCACTTCCGAGTTTCAAGCACGGGTGGACGACTACATCCGGGACACTGAGCTCCCGCCTATGTCGGTGGAGGAGTCTGAGGCCCTGGAGAGTCCTCTCTCGGAACAGGAGGTTTTAGACACGATAAAATCTTTGGCTAATGGTAAAAGCCCTGGTCCTGACGGATTCTCTGCCGCCTTCTATAAGTTATATGCGAATTCCCTGGTCCCCTTCATGACCAACTGTTTAACTCCATCTCGGCCAGCTGCCCCTTTGCCCCCCAAACGTTGATGGCCACAATCACCGTGATTCCTAAACCGGGAAAAGATCCCCTATTGTGTGCAAGCTATAGGCCCATATCCCTCATTAATGTGGATGTGAAGGTGTTCGCGAAAGTGTTAGCTGGTAGACTGAACCCTATTCTCCCTGGGTCCATCCATAGTGATCAGGTGGGCTTTGTGCCACACAGGGAGGCCAAGGATAACACGGTGAAGACTTTGCTTCTGACCTCGTACATGAGCACAGGAAAGGTACCAGCATGTTTATTATCTATTGACACTGAGAAGGCGTTTGATCGCCTAGGCTGGACCTTTCTACGTGCCTCCCTGAAGCAACTGGGAGTGGGACCTAACATGTTGGAGAGAATTTTTGCTCTGTATCATAGGCCTACGGCCCATCTTAGAGTGAACGGTACCCTTTCCCCACCCATTGACATAAGAAACGGGACCCGTCAGGGTTGCCCCCTTTCCCCCTTACTTTATATCCTTGCGATGGAGCATCTGGCAGTGGCATTACGGAAGACTCCTGATATTGAGGGTCTGCGGATTGGCCAACATGAGTTTAAGATATCCCTGTATGCGGATGATTTATTGCTGTACATTACCAACCCGACCGTGGCTTTTCCTGTACTCCTCCGAGAGTTCCGTAGGTTCGGGGAGATTTCAAACTTTAAAGTCAACTACTCCAAGACGGAGGCGCTCAATATCTCCCTGCCTGATGATCTAGTCTCTCAGCTTCAGGCGTCCTTCTCTTTTAAGTGGAAGACCGATGCCTTAAAATATTTAGGAGTCCTAATACCTGCTGACATTAGCGCAACATATGCTCTGAACTACGTCCCGCTCCTGCAGAAAACTATCTCGGACCTTAAACGGTATGGCAGACCTCAGCTATCTTGGTTCGGACGGGTGGGAGTGGTCAAAATGGATATTTTACCCCGATTCCTCTATCTTTTTCAGACTGCTCCAGTGCAGGTTCCAGATTGCTTTTTCAGGCGCCTGCAGTCAGCTATCAATAGCTTTATTTAGGGAACTAAGAAGCCTTGGACTCGATTTTCAGTGTTAGTGAGACCCAAGACTAAAGGGGGGGTAGGCCTTCCTGATTTTAAACGTTATTATCAGGCAGTCTTGCTCTCTAGGATTGTCGACTGGAGGTTCGGTGATGCTCATAAATAGTGGGTGCTCATGGAGAAACTTTTATCTCCCTCTTTGTACTGGCTGCCTTGGCTGGGGGGGACCGGACGCCCACCTGTGTCGAGTTTTGCTCCACTCACACAGATTGTTTTGAGGTTCTGGGTTAGATCCTATGTGAAATTACGCCTGACCTCCCGATTGAGCAGACTGAGTCCCCTTTTTGACAATCCGGCCTTTCCCCCAGCAATGAATAGATCTACGTATCTGTGTTGGTCACGACTTGACGGGGTGGGACTGGGTCAGGTGAAGGATAAGCTTGCGGGGCTCTCCGGTATGCGGGAGTTACGAGGTTCTGATCTTACGACACCGCTGTCCTGGCTGGAGTTTCTGCAATTGCGGAGCTTTCTTTCCAGTGTGCCGATGGGGGCGCTGACACCATTTGAGTCCCTGATGCTCCCTACGAGGGTCCCTCCCACGTGGTTTCGGTGCTCTATGGCCTGGTCTTGAATTCACTTCCCCCTACTACGCTTGGATTTATGGAGGCTTGGGAGAGGGGATAGTCTAAAAATCTTCACTCTTGCACATAAGATGACGATGTCCAGTCAGGCGCAGGAGAGGAATTATAAATTACTGACACGCTGGTATAGGTGTCCCGTCCTTCTCCACAGGATTAACCCGGAGATCTCGGACGCCTGCTGGAGATGTGGCTCCGCCACGGGCTCTATGCTTCATGTTTGGTGGTCCTGTGGTCCCCTGCAACCCTTCTGGAACTCAGTCTTCGATGCCTTTCATTTGATGACTGGGGTCCGCCACGAGCCCTCCCCCCAAATGTCCCTACTGTCCCTGATACCCAGTTCGATAGCTTCCGTTAAAAAGGGGATCTTGAGATTTTGCCTCATAGCTGCTAGGCCAGTTATTCCCCGACATTGGAGGTCCACTGAGGTCCCCTCCACGGAGGAATGGATAGCTGAAATGGATAGATTACATCGTCTAGAGTCGCTGGTGGCGGGTGATGGTGATGCTGCATATGTCCAGGCAGGGGCTGACTGGCAAATTTTAGCCTGGGGGGCAAACACAAAGCACTGGCCCAGGAGTGGTGGTCCATCTTTATGTTAAGGAGTCTAAGGTCTCACATACCATTCAGTGTGAGTATTGCGCATCCGAGGTGCTACTGATAAGAAACCATTTCATACATACTAAACTTAAATGGCCTTTTTAGTAGAGTTGAGCGAACTTTTCAAAATTCAGTTCCGATTATGATCAGCGGCAAATATTGTATTTGCAATATTCTCCGACCGTCATTGGAGCCAATGGGCGTAGAAATAACTGAATATGTTGTTCCACTGTGGAGGGCTGGCCCTGAACAGGCAGGGGGCCCACTCGCTGTCGGGGACACTGGCGCGCTATAGTGCCGGCCCCCGCGAGTGGACCCCCCGCCTGCTCCGGGCCCCGACACTTGCAATACTTACCTCTCCCGGTTCCAGCGCTGCAGTGTCTTCCATCCTCTGTGACGTTCAGGTCAGAGGGTGCAATGACGTCACCAGTGAGCGCCCTCTGCCTGAGCAGTCGCTGCACAGAGAGCAGGAAGACGCCGACGCTGAGGAGTCCAGAGCAGAGCAGCGACAAGCAACGAGAGGTGAGTATTTCATTTTTTTTATATTTGGAGCAATATATGGGGACCATCAGAAGGGACCCATATATGGAGCATTATATGTGGCTAATTCTATATGGAGCATCTTATGGGGCCAATAATATAGGGAGCATCTTATGAAGCCAATTCTATAGGGAGCATTATATGGGGCCAATTCAATATGGAGCAGTATATGGGGCCAATAATATATGAAGCATCTTATGGGACTAATTATATATGGAGCATTTTATATGGCCAATTATATATGGAGCATTATATGGGGCCAATTATTTTTGGAGCATTATATGGGACCCATTCTGTATGGAGTATTATATGGGACCCATTCTGTAAGGAGCATTATATGGGCCTATTCTGTATGGAGTATTATATGGGACCCTTTTGTAAGGAGTATTATATGGGACCATTCTGTATGGAGCAATATATGGGACTCAGTATACTGTATGGGGCCGATAATATACTGTATGGAGCATTATATGAGGCCCATTATATATGGAGCAATAGATGGGGCCCATCATATACTGTGTGGAGAATTATATGTGGCTCACTATACTGTATGGAGTATTATACGGGGTCAATTCCGTATGGAGCAATATATGCGGCTCATTATGTATGGAGCACTCTGTGGTGCCCATTATACTGTATGGAGCATTATATAGTGAGCATGGTATCTTGGGCGTGCTCATAGATTATGTTTGTGTCCCCATAGCTGCATGATTTGCGGCTGTTAGACAACCTAAACACATGCAGGGGTTGCCTGTTTGTTAGGGAATCCCCACATGTATTCAGGCTGTCTAGCAGCCGCAAAAAATGCAGCTACGTGGACACAAACATAATCTACGAGCATGCCCAAAATACTCAGAAACTACCCGAGCATGTTCGCTCATCACTACTCTCTAGCTATCTCTAAGGGTATGTTTCCACTGTCCAGATTTCTTCAGTTTTTGCTGCGGATTGGACGCTGCGTACAGCAGCAGCGTCCAATCCGGAGTGTCCAGATGTTACAACATAGTGGAGGGGATTTTATGAATGCGTGCAGGGTTGCATCCGGCGGCCCTGCATAACCGGACATGCGGCACGTCTTTATAGACCGCAGCATGTCTATTTATCTTGCGGAGACGCTCAGTCTCCGCAAGATAAATAACACAGTCTATGAATACGATGAGGTGATTCCGCATTTGTTCAATGAACACATCCGGAATTACCGTGCGTACAACAGTGGGCAGCGCTTTGGGTGGAGTGGGGTCCCCGCTGCGACCAAAGGGCAGGGATTCCTGACTGCGCAAACATAGCCTGACTGCAGAAAAACACTCTTAACCTACAGCTATGGGAATTATCTGCATATTAATAGTGTTACTAATTTGCCCAGTGCCCACACTTAGGCTACTTTCACACATATGGTAAGTTTTTTGCCGTCAGGCACAATCCGGAGAATTTTGAAAAAAAAACGGATCTGGCAACAATTGCCACCGGATCAGTTTTTTTCTCATACACTTTTATTAGCGATGGATTGCGACGGATGGCTTAGGATGCCGGATCACCTAGAAGGATCCGGCAAAAAAAAACCAGATCTGTCTCATCAGTTTTTCACAATTTGCGACAGATCCATTTTTTTCAACAGTTGACGGATTGTGTCTGAAAGCAAACACCTGATGTGTGAAAGTAGCCTCAGCCGAACACTGTGTGAGAGAAAATTATTTTTTTTCCCCTCCAGCGTTCGGGTTTCAGTCACAGGGTGGGAGAAGCGCCGGCGCGGGTTCAGTCACCGCTCTGAGTATACAGAGTGATGGCTCAGGTCACCACGTACACTCATACTCATGTCACAACGTATACACCCATACACACACAGGTCACCACGTACACACTCATGTCACAACATATACACTCATACACACTCAGGTCACCACGTACACACTCATGTCACAACGTACACACTCATACACACACAGATCACCACGTACACACTCATGTCACAACGTACACACTCATACACACTCAGGTCACCACGTACACACTCATGTCACAACGTACACACTCATACACACACAGATCACCACGTACACACTCATGTCACAACGTATACACTCATACACACTCAGGTCACCACGTACACACTCATGTCACAACGTATACACTCATGTCACAACGTACACACTCATACACACACAGATCACCACGTACACACTCATGTCACAACGTATACACTCATACACACTCAGGTCACCACGTACACACTCATGTCACAACGTATACACTCATGTCACAACGTACACACTCATACACACACAGATCACCACGTACACACTCATGTCACAACGTATACACTCATACACTCAGGTCACCACGTACACACTCATGTCACAACGTATACACTCATGTCACAACGTACACACTCATACACACACAGATCACCACGTACACACTCATGTCACAACGTATACACTCATACACACTCAGGTCACCACGTACACACTCATGTCACAACGTACACACTCATGTCACAACGTACACACTCATACACACGGGTCACCACGTACACACTCATGTCACAACGTACACACTCCTACACACTCAGGTCACCACGTACACACTCATGTCACAACGTACACACTCATACACACACAGATCACCACGTACACACTCATGTCACAACGTATACACTCATACACACTCAGGTCACCACGTACACTCATACACACACAGGTCACCACGTACACACTCATGTCACAACGTATACACTCATGTCACAACGTACACACTCATACACACACAGATCACCACGTACACACTCATGTCACAACGTATACACTCATACACACTCAGGTCACCACGTACACACTCATGTCACAACGTATACACTCATGTCACAACGTACACACTCATACACACACAGATCACCACGTACACACTCATGTCACAACGTATACACTCATACACACTCAGGTCACCACGTACACACTCATGTCACAACGTACACACTCATGTCACAACGTACACACTCATACACACGGGTCACCACGTACACACTCATGTCACAACGTACACACTCATACACACTCAGGTCACCACGTACACACTCATGTCACAACGTACACACTCATACACACACAGATCACCACGTACACACTCATGTCACAACGTATACACTCATACACACTCAGGTCACCACGTACACTCATACACACACAGGTCACCACGTACACACTCATGTCACAACGTACACATACAGATCACCACATACACACTCATACACACACAGGTCACCACGTGCACACTCATGTCACAACGTACAGACTCATAAACACACAGGTCACCACGTACACACTCATGTCCCAAAGTACACACTCATACACACACACAGGTCACCACGTACACTCATACACACTCAGGTCACCACGTACACACTCATGTCACAATGTATACACTCATACACACACAGGTCACCACGTACACACTCATGTCACAACGTATACACTCATACACACACAGGTCACCACGTACACACTCATGTCACAACGTACACACACAGATCACCACGTACACACATACACACACAGGTCACCACGTACACACTCATGTCACAACGTACACACACACAGATCACCATGTACACACTCATACACACACAGGTCACCACGTACACACTCATGTCACCACGTATACACTCATACACACACAGGTCACCATGTACACATTCAGGTCACCGCATACACACACAGGTCACCACGTACCCACTCATACACACACAAGTCACCATGTACCCACTCATGTCACCATATATACACAGATACATATGTCACCACATACACACTCATGTCACTATGTGCACACTCATACACACACAGGTCACCATGCACACACTCCGGTCACCACGTACCCACTCATACACACACAGGTCACCATAGTAACATAGTAACATAGTAACATAGTTAGTAAGGCCGAAAAAAGACATTTGTCCATCCAGTTCAGCCTATATTCCATTATAATAAATACCCAGATCTACGTCCTTCTACAGAACCTAATAATTGTATGATACAATATTGTTCTGCTCCAGGAAGACATCCAGGCCTCTCTTGAACCCCTCGACTGAGTTCGCCATCACCACCTCCTCAGGCAAGCAATTCCAGATTCTCACTGCCCTAACAGTAAAGAATCCTCTTCTATGTTGGTGGAAAAACCTTCTCTCCTCCAGACGCAAAGAATGCCCTCTTGTGCCCGTCACCTTCCTTGGTATAAACAGATCCTCAGCGAGATATTTGTATTGTCCCCTTATATACTTATACATGGTTATTAGATCGCCCCTCAGTCGTCTTTTTTCTAGACTAAATAATCCTAATTTCGCTAATCTATCTGGGTATTGTAGTTCTCCCATCCCCTTTATTAATTTTGTTGCCCTCCTTTGTACTCTCTCTAGTTCCATTATATCCTTCCTGAGCACCGGTGCCCAAAACTGGACACAGTACTCCATGTGCGGTCTAACTAGGGATTTGTACAGAGGCAGTATAATGCTCTCATCATGTGTATCCAGACCTCTTTTAATGCACCCCATGATCCTGTTTGCCTTGGCAGCTGCTGCCTGGCACTGGCTGCTCCAGGTAAGTTTATCATTAACTAGGATCCCCAAGTCCTTCTCCCTGTCAGATTTACCCAGTGGTTTCCCGTTCAGTGTGTAATGGTGATATTGATTCCTTCTTCCCATGTGTATAACCTTACATTTATCATTGTTAAACCTCATCTGCCACTTTTCAGCCCAAGTTTCCAACTTATCCAGATCCATTTGTAGCAGAATACTATCTTCTCTTGTATTAACTGCTTTACATAGTTTTGTATCATCTGCAAATATCGATATTTTACTGTGTAAACCTTCTACCAGATCATTAATGAATATGTTGAAGAGAACAGGTCCCAATACTGACCCCTGCGGTACCCCACTGGTCACAGCGACCCAGTTAGAGACTATACCATTTATAACCACCCTCTGCTTTCTATCACTAAGCCAGTTACTAACCCATTTACACACATTTTCCCCCAGACCAAGCATTCTCATTTTGTGTACCAACCTCTTGTGCGGCACGGTATCAAACGCTTTGGAAAAATCGAGATATACCACGTCCAATGACTCACCGTGGTCCAGCCTATAGCTTACCTCTTCATAAAAACTGATTAGATTGGTTTGACAGGAGCGATTTCTCATAAACCCATGCTGATATGGAGTTAAACAGTTATTCTCATTGAGATAATCCAGAATAACATCCCTCAGAAACCCTTCAAATATTTTACCAACAATAGAGGTTAGACTTACTGGCCTATAATTTCCAGGTTCACTTTTAGAGCCCTTTTTGAATATTGGCACCACATTTGCTATGCGCCAGTCCTGCGGAACAGACCCTGTCGCTATAGAGTCACTAAAAATAAGAAATAATGGTTTATCTATTACATTACTTAGTTCTCTTAGTACTCGTGGGTGTATGCCATCCGGACCCGGAGATTTATCTATTTTAATCTTATTTAGCCGGTTTCGCACCTCTTCTTGGGTTAGATTGGTGACCCTTAATATAGGGTTTTCATTGTTTCTTGGGATTTCACCTAGCATTTCATTTTCCACCGTGAATACCGTGGAGAAGAAGGTGTTTAATATGTTAGCTTTTTCCTCGTCATCTACAACCATTCTTTCCTCACTATTTTTTAAGGGGCCTACATTTTCAGTTTTTATTCTTTTACTATTGATATAGTTGAAGAACAGTTTGGGATTAGTTTTACTCTCCTTAGCAATGTGCTTCTCTGTTTCCTTTTTTGCAGCTTTAATTAGTTTTTTAGATAAAGTATTTTTCTCCCTATAGTTTTTTAGAGCTTCAATGGTGCCATCCTGCTTTAGTAGTGCAAATGCTTTCCTTTTACTGTTAATTGCCTGTCTTACTTCTTTGTTTAGCCACATTGGGTTTTTCCTATTTCTAGTCCTTTTATTCCCACAAGGTATAAACCGCTTACACTGCCTATTTAGGATGTTCTTAAACATTTCCCATTTATTATCTGTATTCTCATTTCTGAGGATATTGTCCCAGTCTACCAGATTAAGGGCATCTCTAAGCTGTTCAAACTTTGCCTTCCTAAAGTTCAATGTTTTTGTGACTCCCTGACAAGTCCCCCTAGTGAAAGACAGGTGAAACTGCACAATATTGTGGTCGCTATTTCCTAAATGCCCAACCACCTGCAGATTTGTTATTCTGTCAGGTCTATTAGATAGTATTAGGTCTAAAAGTGCTGCTCCTCTGGTTGGATTCTGCACCAATTGTGAAAGATAATTTTTCTTGGTTATTAGCAGAAACCTGTTGCCTTTATGGGTTTCACAGGTTTCTGTTTCCCAGTTAATATCCGGGTAGTTAAAGTCCCCCATAACCAGGACCTCATTATGGGTTGCAGCTTCATCTATCTGCTTTAGAAGTAGACTTTCCATGCTTTCTGTTATATTTGGGGGTTTGTAACAGACCCCAATGAGAATTTTGTTACCATTTTTCCCTCCATGAATTTCAACCCATATGGACTCGACATCCTCATTCCCTTCGCTAATATCCTCCCTTAAAGTGGACTTTAGACAAGACTTTACATAGAGACAAACCCCTCCTCCTCTCCGATTTTTACGATCCTTTCTAAACAGACTGTAACCCTGTAAGTTAACTGCCCAGTCATAGCTTTCATCTAACCATGTCTCGGTTATTCCCACTATGTCAAAGTTACCTGTAGATATTTCTGCTTCTAGTTCTTCCATCTTGTTTGTCAGGCTTCTGGCGTTTGCGAGCATGCAGTTCAGAGGATTTTGTTTTGTTCCAATCTCCTCACTGTGGATTGTTTTAGAAATGTTCTTACCTCCCTTCTGAGTATGTTTTCCTGGGTCGTCTTTGTTCGAGTCTAATGTTTTTCTTCCCGTCCCCTCTTCTTCTAGTTTAACGCCCTCCTTGTAACCATGTACACACACAGGTCACCATGCACACACTCATACATACGTCCCCACGTACACATTCACACCCACATCACCACATACACACTCATGTCACTATGTACACACTCATACACACAGGTCACCACGCACACATATCACCACGTACACGGTTGCGAATATACACAGTTCGCACACACAGACGCAAATGTACACATATCACCACATATACTCACACATTTTACCACATATACACGCATGTACACATACACATGTCACCATGCACACAAACATACAAAGGAATACACTGAATTGTGGACTTGAGACTGCATTTAATCACACAGAATGAGACATACAGAAAATTCCACTCCTGTTTCTGCCTGCCCCACAGATATGTACCCCAACAGCTCCCCTCGAGCTGAGTTTCAATCATGCATCCCCCAAACAACTAAGAATCAAAGAGACCCCTTACCAGAAGCCTCCATGATTGCCTGCAGCTACTCACACTTCTGCATGAAGGTTTTTACACATGGTGTGTGGGGCAGCCGGCATCTCCTCAGCAGAGCTGCACGGTCTGCTTCCTGCTCTCCGATTGGTAAGGGAGCACACACTGAGGGAGCAGGAAAAATACAGTACAGCCTCTAGGGACGGCTTCTCCACCAATCAGAGAGCTGGAAGGACATTGCACCCTTGAGTGACCTCTGCTCCACCAATCAGCATGATGCTGCTTGTTGGGAAGAGCAAATAAAGGGACAGTGCGGCTTCTAAAGTAATATTTGGCTGAACGGCCCAAAGCTGCAACTAGGAGACCAGCCCAGGGGGCAATTGCCCCCCTGCCCCATGGCCCAGCCCGCCCCAGTGTCCAGGGACGCACCTGGTTCCTCTGGCAATCCTTCAAGGAAAGCACAGGGTTCCTGACTTGGCTGTGTACATACTCATAATTCTCAATACGTGGACGTATACATTGCTGGGTCTCCCTTAATCCCCCCTTCTTCCCCATTCCCTCCCTCCCCCCCCTTTTTTTTCTCTCTCCTCTTCTCTTTCTTTCTTTTTCTCCTATCTCTACAATTGCTTTTCTTACAGGTTCTGTATCCTGTATCCATGTCCCGAGGTGATTCTCAAGATGAGAAGCATGTACCCTTTATGTGCCAGAGTCCTTGTTCAACTACACTTGTGCTGTGTTCTCAGAGGCGTAATGTATAGCTCTGGACATTGTAATGATTCGTTTTATTGTTTTTCCTGTTTAAAATTTCAATAAATATATTTACTGAAAAAAAAAAACCAACACAGGGGCCGGAGGATCAACAGAGGGAACAATGGGCTCCAAATATTTCCACAACAAAGATCTATGGAAAACATTATGGATAGCAAAAGAGGCCGGAAGCGCCAGTCGAAAAGACACCGGATTAATAATCTCAGAAATCCTATAAGGACCAATAAACCGAGGCTTAAACTTAGGAGAAGAAACCTTCATAGGAACATGACGGGAAGACAACCAAACCAGATCCCCAGCCCGAAGCCGGGAACCAACACACCGACGACGGTTAGCAAAACGCTGAGCCTCCTCCTGAGACAACACCAAATTGTCCACCAAATGAGCCCGAATCTGTTGCAACCTGTCAACCACAGAATTCCCACCAGGACAGTCAGAAGGCTCAATCTGACCAGAAGAAAAACGAGGATGAAAACCAAAATTACAAAAGAAAAGCGAAACCAAAGTAGCCGAACTAGCCCGATTATTAAGGGCAAACTCGGCCAATGGCAAAAAAGCCACCCAATCATCCTGATCAGCAGACACAAAGCATCTCAAATAAGTCTCCAAAGTCTGATTAGTTCGCTCGGTCTGGCCATTTGTCTGAGGGTGAAATGCAGAAGAAAAAGACAAATCAATGCCCAGCTTGGCACAAAAGGCCCGCCAAAACCTAGAAACAAACTGGGAACCTCTGTCGGACACAATATTCTCCGGAATACCATGCAAATGGATCACATGCTGAAAAAACAATGGAACCAAATCAGAAGAAGAAGGCAATTTAGGCAAAGGCACCAAATGAACCATCTTAGAGAATCGGTCACAAACAACCCAGATAACCGACATCCTCTGGGAAACAGGAAGATCAGAAATAAAATCCATAGAAATATGCGTCCAGGGCCTCTCAGGGACCGGCAATGGCAAAAGCAACCCACTAGCACGGTTGCAACAAGGCTTGGCCCGCGCACAAGTCCCACAGGACTGCACAAAAGAACGCACATCACGCGACAAAGAAGGCCACCAAAAGGACCTACCAACCAAGTCTCTGGTAATGAAACGGCGATAAAAATTAGCAAAACCCAAAAATTTCTGAAGGCTCTTCACGGATGTGGGCTGAATCCAATCATGAATTGCCTGAACCTTAACAGGATCCATCTCTATAGACGAGGGAGAAAAAATAAAGCCCAAAAAGGAAACCTTCTGCACCCCAAAAAAACACTTAGACCCTTTCACAAACAAGGCATTGTCACGAAGGATCTGAAATACCATCCTGACCTGCTGCATATGAGACTCCCAATCATCGGAAAAAATCAAAATATCGTCCAAATATACAATCAAGAATTTATCAAGATAATCCCGGAAGATATCATGCATGAAGGACTGAAAAACAGATGGAGCATTAGAGAGTCCGAATGGCATCACAAGGTATTCAAAATGGCCTTCGGGCATGTTAAACGCAGTTTTCCATTCATCACCCTGCTTAATACGAACAAGATTATAAGCCCCCCAAAGGTCAATCTTAGTAAACCAACTAGCTCCCTTAATCCTAGCAAACAAATCGGAAAGCAAAGGTAAAGGATATTGAAACTTGACCGTGATCTTATTCAAGAGGCGATAATCAATACAGGGTCTTAAGGAACCATCTTTTTTAGCAACAAAAAAGAACCCCGCTCCCAACGGTGAAGAAGATGGCCGAATATGCCCTTTCTCCAAAGACTCCTTAATATAGCTCCGCATGGTGGCATGTTCAGGTACAGACAGGTTGAAAAGTCGGCCCATAGGAAACTTACAGCCTGGAATCAAGTCAATAGCACAATCGCAGTCCCTGTGCGGTGGAAGGAAACTGGACTTGGGCTCATCGAATACATCCTGAAAATCAGACAAAAACTCCGGAATTTCAGAAGAGGGAGAAGGGGCGATAGACATCAGAGGAACATCATTATGAACCCCCTGACAACCCCAACTAGTCACAGACATGGACTTCCAATCCAAAACAGGATTATGTACCTGTAACCAGGGAAAACCCAGCACGATAGCATCATGCAAATTATGCAACACCAGAAATCGACAATCTTCCTGATGGGCTGGCGCCATGCGCATGGTCACCTGTGTCCAAAACAGGGGCTTATTTTTAGCCAAGGGTGTAGCATCAATGCCCCTTAAAGGAATAGGGTTCTGCAAAGGCTGCAAGGGAAAACCACAACGCCTAGCAAAGTCAAAGTCCATTAAGTTTAAGGCAGCACCTGAATCCACAAACGCCATGACACAAAATGATGACAATGAACAGATCAAGGACACAGATAACAGAAATTTAGGTTGTACAGTACTGATGGTAAATGAAATGGCAATCCTCTTTGTCCGCTTAGGGCAGACAGAAATGACATGGGAAGCGTCGCCACAATAATAACACAACCTATTGAGACGTCTGAAACCTTGTCGTTCTGTTTTAGACAGAATCCTATCACACTGCATAGGCTCAGGATAACGCCATAGCGCGCACAGTTCTGCGCTCCAGCAAGCGCCGGTCAATCTGAATGGCCAGAGACATAGAATCACTCAGATTGGAGGGTGTGGGAAACCCCACCATAACATCCTTAACGGATTAAGAAAGACCCTTTCTGAAAATTGCCGCCAAAGCATCATTATTCCATTTAGTCAACACAGACCATTTTCTGAATTTCTGACAATACAATTCAGCCGCCTCTTGCCCCTTAGACAGGGCCAACAAGGTATTCTCAGCTTGATCCACCGAATTAGGTTCATCATACAGTAATCCTAATGCCTGAAAGAAGGAGTCCACATCAAGCAAAGCAGGATCCCCAGACTCCAGGGAAAATGCCCAATCCTGTGGATCACCACGCAGCAGGGAGATGATGATTTTAGCCCGTTGAATGGAATCACCAGAGGATCGAGGTCTCAAAGCAAAAAACAGTTTACAGTTGTTTTTAAAACTCAAAAATTTGGACCTGTCACCAAAAAACAAATCAGGAGTAGGAATCTTCGGTTCTAAAACAGAAGTCTGAACAATGTAATCAGAAATACCCTGTACTCTAGCAGCAAGCTGGTCTACACGAGAAGCTAATTCCTGAACATTCATGCTAGCACAAGGCTCTTCAGCCACCCAGGGATTAAGAGGGAGGAGTAGACAAAGTAGACTGAAGAAAAAAAATGGCTCAAGACCTTTCTTCCCTTCTTCTGAGATGCATTTAACTCATTATTGGCCAGTTGTACTGTTATGATTAGGTGGCCTTGGAGCAGCATGAGAACTTTCACTGGAGAAAGTGGCCACTATACTGACCGCAAACCTGAACTTAACACCGCAACTAGAAGTAGCCGTGGAGTGTACCTAACACACCTAGACACCTCGTCACAGCCGGAGGACTAAATACCCCTAAAGATGGAAATCGGAACACTATCTTGCCTCAGAGAAAATCCCCAAAGGATAGACAGCCCCCCACAAATATTGGCGGTGAGTCGGAGAGGAAAAAACATACACAGGCAGAAAAAGCAGGATTTAGCACAGGAGGCCACTCTAGCTAGATAGGACAGGATAGGACAGAGTTCAGTGTGGTCAGTATTAAAACCCTTCAAAAAATCCACAGCAGAATGTACAAAAAATTTCCTACATCTAACTAAAGATGTAGGAGCGTATATCTGCAACTCCAGTGAATCCTACAAACAGAGCAGGAATAAACTGAAACAAGCACACAGCAGTGTGCCACAGATACAAAAACAAAACACTTATCTTTGCTGAATTTGGCAGCAAGCAGGAGAAGCCAGGCAGAGATCCAATACTTCCAAAGAAACATTGACAACTGGCAAGGGCTAAAGGATCCTGCACACCTAAATATCCCAGTCAGAATTGTAATCATCCGATACACCTGGCCAGGACTGCGAGTCAGAGACAACTGCATTCCCACCAACAACCACTGGAGGGAACCAAAGAGCAGAATTCACAACAACTGGCACAGGGCCCCTCATAGTATGGCAGTGTGTTTGACGGCAGGCGGCGCCTCCCACTGCCAGAGACACTTTTGCGTACCATGAGGGGCCTTGTGCCAGTGCCAACGAGTATGCCCCCCCACCTGATGATGGAACCTGCACTTTCATCTGCACCTTCCTCTTTGTCCGCGTGTAAGGTGGTATAGTATGCAGGAAGGGGAACCTGACTTTCAGCAAGGTCAGATTCTGGCTGAGTAGAGTGCAAGGGGAATGTAGTGGTCTGGGTCAATGTACCAGCAGACTCATCTAGCAGTGGCTGGGTAATGGGCAGGATGAGGAGGAAACACAGATATAGGCCCAAAATAAAAAAGGAGGCTAAAAGCAGTTCAAAATTGGTAACAGGAGTACACAGGCGGCATTGCTTTGTTCAGTGGAGGACAACTGTAAGGAGTGGCTGACACAGTTACTAGGCCCAAATAAGTAAGTAGGCTAAGTAGGCTAAATGCAGTTCAAAATTGGTAACAGGAGTAGACAGGCGGCATTGCTTTGTCCAGTGGAGGAGAAAAGCAAGGAGCGGCAGACACCAGTAGTAGGCCCAACCAAACAAGTAGGTCAAATGCAGTTTAATATCTGAAACGGTGAAAATTGAGGCTCAGCTTTGTTCAGTGGAGGAGAAAAGCAAGGAGCAGCAGACACCGTTAGAAGGCCCAACCAAACAAGTAGGCCAAATGCAGTTTAATATCTGAAACGGTGAAAATTGAGGCTCAGCTTTGTTCAGTGGAGGAGAACAACAAGGAGTGGCAGACACTGTTAGTAGGCCCAACCAAACAAGTAGGCCAAATGCAGTTTAATATCTGAAACGGTGAAAATTGAGGCTCAGCTTTGTTCAGTGGAGAAGAACAACAAGGAGTGGCAGACACTGTTAGTAGGCCCAACCAAACAAGTAGGCCAAATGCAGTTTAATATCTGAAATGGTGAAAATTGAGGCTCAGCTTTGTTCAGTGGAGGAGAACAACAAGGAGTAGCAGACACTGTTAGTAGGCCCAACCAAACAAGTAGGCCAAATGCAGTTTAATATCTGAAACGGTGAAAATTGAGGCTCAGCTTTGTTCAGTGGAGGAGAAAATCAAGGAGCAGCAGACACTGTTAGTAGGCCCAACCAAACAAGTAGGCCAAATGCAGTTTAATATCTGAAACAGTGAAAATTGAGGCTCAGCTTTGTTCAGTGGAGGAGAAAAGCAAGGAGCAGCAGACACCGTTAGAAGGCCCAACCAAACAAGTAGGCCAAATGCAGTTTAATTTCTGAAACGGTGAAAATTGAGGCTCAGCTTTGTTCAGTGGAGGAGAACAACAAGGAGTGGCAGATACCGTTAGTAGGCCCAACCAAACAAGTAGTCCAAATGCAGTTTAATATCTGAAACGGTGAAAATTGAGGCTCAGCTTTGTTCAGTGGATGAGAACAACAAGGAGCGGCAGACACCGTTAGTTGGCCCAACCAAACAAGTAGGCCAAATGCAGTTTCATATCTGAAACAGGATGAAAATTGAGGCTCAGCTTTGTTCAGTGGAGGAGAAAAGCAAGGACCGGCAGACACCGTTAGTAGGCCCAACCAAACAAGTAGGTCAAATGCAGTTTAATATCTGAAATGGTGAAAATTGAGGCTCAGCTTTGATCAGTGGAGGAGAAAAGCAAGGAGCGGCAAACACCATTAGAAGGCCCAACCAAACAAGTAGGCCAAATGCAGTTTAATATCTGAAACGGTGAAAATTGAGGCTCAGCTTTGTTCAGTGGAGGAGAAAAGCAAGGAGCGACAGACACCATTAGAAGGCCCAACCAAACAAGTAGGCCAAATGCAGTTTAATATCTGAAACGGTGAAAATTGAGGATCAGCTTTGTTCATTTGAGGAGAACAACAAGGAGTAGCAGACACTGTTAGTAGGCCCAACCAAACAAGTAGGCCAAATGCAGTTTAATATCTGAAACGGTGAAAATTGAGGCTCAGCTTTGTTCAGTGGAGGAGAAAAGCAAGGAGCAGCAGACACTGTTAGTAGGCCCAACCAAACAAGTAGGCCAAATGCAGTTTAATATCTGAAACAGTGAAAATTGAGGCTCAGCTTTGTTCAGTGGAGGAGAAAAGCAAGGAGCAGCAGACACCGTTAGAAGGCCCAACCAAACAAGTAGGCCAAATGCAGTTTAATTTCTGAAACGGTGAAAATTGAGGCTCAGCTTTGTTCAGTGGAGGAGAACAACAAGGAGTGGCAGATACCGTTAGTAGGCCCAACCAAACAAGTAGTCCAAATGCAGTTTAATATCTGAAACGGTGAAAATTGAGGCTCAGCTTTGTTCAGTGGATGAGAACAACAAGGAGCGGCAGACACCGTTAGTTGGCCCAACCAAACAAGTAGGCCAAATGCAGTTTCATATCTGAAACAGGATGAAAATTGAGGCTCAGCTTTGTTCAGTGGAGGAGAAAAGCAAGGACCGGCAGACACCGTTAGTAGGCCCAACCAAACAAGTAGGTCAAATGCAGTTTAATATCTGAAATGGTGAAAATTGAGGCTCAGCTTTGATCAGTGGAGGAGAAAAGCAAGGAGCGGCAGACACCATTAGAAGGCCCAACCAAACAAGTAGGCCAAATGCAGTTTAATATCTGAAACGGTGAAAATTGAGGCTCAGCTTTGTTCAGTGGAGGAGAAAAGCAAGGAGCGACAGACACCATTAGAAGGCCCAACCAAACAAGTAGGCCAAATGCAGTTTAATATCTGAAACGGTGAAAATTGAGGATCAGCTTTGTTCAGTGGAGGAGAACAACAAGGAGCGGCAGACACCGTTAGTAGGCCCAACCAAACAAGTAGGCCAAATGCAGTTTAATATCTGAAATTGTGAAAATTGAGGCTCAGCTTTGTTCAGTGGAGGACAACTGTAATGGGAGGCAGACACAGTTAGTAGGCCTAAATAAGTAAGTAGGCTAAATGCAGTTCAAAATTGGTAACTGGAGTACACAGGCGGCATAGCTTTTTTCAGCGGAGGAGGGCAACTGTTATGAGATGCTCACACAGACTTAGATGGCCTAAAATAAAAAAGTAGGCTAAATGCTGTTCAAAATTGGTAAGAGGAGTACACAGGCAGCATAGCTTTTTTCAGCAGAGGAGGACAACTGTTATGAGAGGCTCACACAGACTTAGTCAGCCTAAAATAAAAAAAAGTAGGCCAAATGCAGTTAAAAATTGGTAACAGGAGTAAACAGGCAGCTTAGCTTTGTTCAGCGGAGGAGGACAACTGTTATGAGAGGCTCACACAGACTTAGTAGGCCTCAAAATAAAATAGTAGACTAAATGCTGTTCAAAATTGGTAAGAGGAGTACACAGGCAGCATAGCTTTTTTCAGCGGAGGAGGACAACTGTTATGAGAGGCTCACACAGACTTAGTAGGCCTAAAATAAAAAAGTATACTAAATGCTGTTCAAAATTGGTAAGAGAAGTACACAGGCAGCATAGCTTTTTTCAGCGGAGGGGGACAACTGTTATGAGAGGTTCACACAGACTTAGTAGGCCTAAAATAAAAAAGTAGGCTAAATGCAGTTAAAAATTGGTAACAGGACTAAACAGGTGGCTTAGCTTTGTTCAGCGGAGGAGGACAACTGTTGTGAGAGGCTCACACAGACTTAGTAGGCCTCAAATAAAAAAGTAGACTAAATGCTGTTCAAAATTGGTAAAAGGACTAACCAGGTGGCATAGCTACAGTACTCGGGTGGGCTCCTCTGCTGAGTAGCAGATAGTGGTAGTAAGCGCAAAGTATTAACTGGTCTAAATGGAGGCCAGGGCCCCTGTATATTTTAACTATCATCTATCATTTCAACAAATTTGTATTGGCAGTGCCATTGAAGGATTTAACAGCACAGACTACAAAGTGGTGGAGCAAGGACAGGTAAGTAGTATTGCAAGTGGTAGAGCACTGTTCGAGCTGGGGGGAACACTCTCTCGTGGGTGGCGGTACTGGCACAGGGCCCCTCATATTACGATGGTGTGTCTGACATTGGGTGTGCACCACCACCATCAGAGACACTTCATTGTACTATGAGGGACCCTGTGCCAGTGTCGTCACCCAAAAGTGGGCACACCCACCTGTCCAGGCAAACTGCACTCGCACGGGTGCTTGCGCCAAGTGATGACCACGGTCCTGTGGGGGGAGTCAGCCCATTTAGGGAGGTATAAAAATGGCCAATGGTTGACATTCAGCAGCTGCAAATGGATGAATTGGAGCAGTCAGTAAGAGGAGGTTAAAAGCAAGACATTTTTCAGGCAAGCTACGTATCAGCAGGGGAAGGTGGGGCAAAATAATTAGAAATCCATGATTGGTTCATTTTAATGAAGGTTAGATCATCAACATTTCGGGTAGCCAGACGAGTCCTTTTTTCGGTCAGTATTGAACCAGCAGCACTGAAGACTCTTTCTGATAGCACACTAGCAGCTGGGCAAGCGAGCTCCTGTAATGCATATTCTGCCAATTCAGGCCAGGTGTCTATTTTTGATGCCCAGTAATCAAAGGGGAATGACCTGTGAGGGAGAACATCGATAAGGGAGGAAAAATAGTTCATAACCATATTGGACAAATGCTGTCTCCTGCCACTTTGACTCGATGCAGCAGTACATGTCGTGTCAGCGGTCATTGCGAAATCACTCCACAGCCTGGTCATAAAACCCCTCTGTCCAATGCCACTTTGGATTTGTGCACCTCTAACACCTCTGCCATGTTGCCCCCTACAGCTCATGTGAAAACCATCACTGCCTCTGTGTGCTGGGAATGCCTGAACCAAACGGTCTACAAGACTTGCTTGTTTGGTAGCCAATATTTACTCCAGGTTCTCATGTGGCATGATATTTTGTAATTTCCCTTTGTATATTGGATCCAGGAGGCAGGCCAACCAGTAATCGTCATCGGTCATCATTTTGATAATGCGGGGGTGATTTTTTAGGATACGCAAGGCATACTCTGCCATGTGGGCCAATGTTCCAGGTGTCAATTCACTGCTTGTGCTGGGTTGAGGAGCACTTTCTTGCAAATCAACTTCACTTGTGGCCCGCAAAAACCCTGTACCTGACCTTGCAACGCCACCAGTTTCTATTGCCCCTTGAGATGCATCCTCCTCCCATAAATATTCATCCCCATCATCCTCCTCCTCCACCTCCTCTTTGTCCGCCACCTCATCCAGGAGAGTTCCCTAACCAGACAATGGCTGACTGTCATCAAGGCTTCCCTCCTCCTCGGCTGCAGACACCTGCTCCTTGATGTGTGTCAAACTTTGCATCAGCAGATGCATTAGTGGGATGCTCATGCTTATGATGGCGTCATATGCACTTTCCAGCCGTGTGCATTCCTCAAAACACTGAAGGACTTGACAGAGGTCTTGTAGCTTCGACCACTGCACACCAGACAACTCCATGTCTGCCATCCAACTGCCTGCCCGTGTATGTGTATCCTCCCACAAATAAAAGACAGCACGCCTCTATTCGTACAGCCTCTGAAGCATGTGCAGTGTGGAGTTCCACCTTGTTGCAACGTCGATCATTAGGCGGTGCTGGGGAAGATTCAGCGATCGCAGATGTTTCTGCATACGGCTGGAGTGTACGAGCGACCGGCGGATGTGCGAGCAAAGTCTTTGCACCTTCAGGAGCAGGGCTGGTAACTCCGGATAATTTTTCAGGAAGCACTGCACCACCAGGTTCAATGTGTGAGCCAGGCAAGGAATGTGTTTCAGTTCTGAAAGGGCTATGGCAGCCATAAAATTCCTTCCATTATCACTGACTACCTTGCCTGCCTCAAGATGTGCACTGCTCAGCCATGACTGAGTTTCTTGCTGCAAGTACTCGGCCAGTACTTCCGTGGTGTGTCTGTTGTCGCCCAAACACTTCATTTGCAGCACAGCCTGTTGACGCTTCCCACTAGCTGATCCATAATGGGACACCACAGGTGCAACACTGACAGCTGCCAAAGGAGTGGTCGTGCGACTGCGCTCTGTGGACGAGTTTTCGCTTCTGGAGGAGGAGGAGGAGCAAACGCCAACAGCCAACTGTTTCCAAGACCGTGGGCTAGGCAGAACTGTGCCAATATTGTTTTCCCCTGTGGACCATGCATCCACCACATTAACCCAGTGTGCGGTAATGGACACGTAACGTCCCTGGCCATGCCTACTGGTGCAGGCATCTGTTGTGAGGTGCGGCTTTCTACTGACCGATTGCCTGAGTGCATGGACAATGCGTTCTTTGACATGTTAGTGGAGTGCTGGGATGACTTTTCTCGCAAAGAAGTGTCGACTGAGTAGGTCATAGTGTGGTACTGCGTAGGCCATCAGGGCTTTGAAAGCTTTGCTTTCAACCAAACGGTAGGGCATCATCTCTAACGAGATTAGTCGAGCAATGTAGCCGTTCAAACCCTGTGTATGCGGATGAGAGGAATAATACTTTCTTTTCCTATCAAGAGTCTCTTTTAGGCTGAGCTGGACTGAAGAGCTGCATATGGTGGAACTAGCGGGGGTGGTGGTGCACATGGCAGATTGAGAGAGGCTTGGCAATGGTATTCTTGATGTGGGCCTACCTACAGTGTTTAAAACCAAGAACCTTGCGATTTCCTGACTGCTTAGGCCTTGCTTCAATGCCTCCATATTTGCTACTGGTGGTGTCATAACCGGTGGGCTTCCATTTAGGGAAGCAATGTTGTGTTGTTGACTAGCTTCAATATGAGCAGGTGCACCAATGGTACGGGATACTACGAGGGCAAAGTTGTGATCTGAGTCAATGGAACAGCATAATAATCAAGCTATGGCTGTGCATCTGTGCACTCCATGTCCAATTCTTCCTGTAATGGGCTTTTAACAATTTTTCTCTCTAGTCCAGGCACGGTATGTGTAAAGAGCCCCATGGAGTAAAGTGTAGTGTTGCCTGCCGCATCTTTCACTTTTGTTTTGGGTGAAGCACGCAAGGAAGCAACTTTTTCCGGACCTGGAGCATCCACTGACTACTCGCTGGTTTTAGATTTCGAAGCTTCTGAAGAGGAGGTGAAAGAGCTGGAGGCTTAGTCAGCAAGGAAAGCCAAAACTTGTTCCTGCTGCTCCGGCTTTAAAAGCTGTTTTCCTACTCCCAGATAAGGGAACCTTCGAGGCCTTGTGTAGCCAGACGATGATGCTGCCTCTACACCTCGAGCATTTGGTGCTATCTTGCTTTTCCCAGTACCACAAGATGCTCCACTACCACCACCACCATCAGTACCAGCTAGCAATGACCGCCCACGGCCTCTTCCACCAGACTTCCTCATTTTTGTGGAAATGGTACCAAAATAACAAGCGTTATATGCTACTGTTACACAAGGTAGAAGGTGTATATTAACTATTGGAGAATTTATATCTCCCTTTTTTTGGTGGGAAGACAGCAGGAGAAAACAGGCCCTGTGTATTACACCACACAATGGACAAAGCAGAACGTGGCTGGCAGATATACGCCAAACAGAACTCATGTAGATCCACTTAGTAGCTATTTAAAGCTCCCTTTTTTTGGACAGGAGAGTGCAGGAAAAAACAGGCCCTGTGTATTACACCACAAAAAGGACAAGGCAGAATGTTACTGGAAGATATACGCCAAACAGAACTCATGTAGATCCACTAAGTGGCAATTTAAAGCTCTCTTTTTTTTTGGGACGGGAGACTGCAGGAAAAAACAGGCCCTGTGTATTACACCACACAATGGACAAGGCAGAACGTGGCTGGCAGATATACGCCAAACACAACTCATGTGGATCCACTTAGTGGCTATTTAAAGCTCCCTTTTTATTTTGTTGGGGGGAGACTGCAGGAAAAAACAGGCCCTGTGTAGTACACCACACAATGGACAAGGCATAACATGGCTGGCAGATATACGCCAAACAGAAGTCACGTAGATCCACTTAGTGCCTATTTAAAGCTCCCTTTTTTTTGTTGGGGGGAGACTGCAGGAAAAATCAGGCCCTGTGTATTACACCACACAATGGACAAGGCAGAACGTGGCTGGCATATATACGCCAAACAGAACTCACGTAGATCCACTTAGTGGCTATTTAAAGCTCCCTTTTTTTGGACAGGAGACTGCAGGAAAAAACAGGCCCTGTGTATTACACCACACAATGGACAAGGCAGAACATGGCTGGCAGATATACACTAAACAGAACTCACGTAGATCCACTTCGTGCCTATTTAAAGCTCCCTTTTATTATTGGGGGGAGACTGCAGGAAAAAACAGGCCCTGTGTATTACACCACACAATGGACAAGACAGAACGTGGCTGGCAGATATACTCCAAACAGAACTCATGTAGATCCACTAAGTGGCAATTTAAAGCTTCCTTTTTATTTTGTTGGGGGGAGACTGCAGGAAAAAACTGGCCCTGTGTATTACACCACACAATGGACAAGGCAGAACGTGGCTGGCAGATATACGCCAAACAGAACTCATGTAGACCCACTTAGTGGCTATTTAAAGCTCCCTTTTTATTTTGTTGGGGGGAGACTGCAGGAAAAAACAGGCCCTGTGTAGTACACCACACAATGGACAAGGCAGAACGTGGCTGGCAGATATAAGCCAAACAGAACTCACAAAGATCCACTTAGTGGCTATTTAAAGCTCCCTTTTTTTTGTTGGGGGGAGACTGCAGGAAAAAAAAAACCCTGTGTATTACACCACACAATGGACAAGGCAGAACGTGGCTGGCAGATAAACGCCAAACAGAACTCACGTAGATCTACTTAGTAGCTATTTAAAGCTCCCTTTTTTTTGGACAGGAGACTGCAGGAAAAAACAGGCCCTGTGTATTACAACACACAATGGACAAGGCAGAATGTGACTGGCAGATATACGCCAAACAGAACTCACATAGATCCACTAAGTGGCAATTTAAAGCTCTCTTTTTTGGGGGGGACGGTAGACTGCAGGAAAAAACAGGCCCTGTGTATTACACCACACAATGGACAAGACAGAACGTGGCTGGCAGATATACGCCAAACAGAACTCACGTAGATCCACTTAGTGCCTATTTAAAGCTCCCTTTTTTTTTGTTGGGTGGAGACTGCAGGAAAAATTATGCCTTGTGTATTACACCACACAATGGACAAGGTAGAACGTGGCTGGCAGATATACGCCAAACAGAACTCATGTAGATCCACTTAGTGTCAATTTAAAGCTCCCTTTTTTCTTTGGGACAGGAGACTGCAGGAAAAACAGGCCCTGTGTATTACACCACACAATGGACAAGGCAGAACATGGCTGGCAGATATACACCAAACAGAACTCATGTAGATCCAATTAGTGGCTAGTTAAAGCTCCCTTTCTTTTTTGTTGGGGGGAGACTGCAGGAAAAAACAGGCCCTGTGTATTACACCACACAATGGACAAGGCAGAACGTGGCTGGCAGATATACGCCAAACAGAACTCACGTAGATCCACTTAGTGGCAATTTAAAGTTTTGGGGGGATGGGAGACTGCAGGAAAAACAGGCCCTGTGTATTACACCACACAATTGACGAGGCAGAACGTGGCTGGCAGATATACGCCAAACAGAACTCACGTAGATCCACTTAGTGGCAATTTAAAGCTCCCTTTTTATTTTGTTGGGGGGAGACTGCGGGAAAAAACAGGCCCTGTGTATTACACCACACAATGGACAAGGCAGAACGTGGCTGGCAGATATATGCCAAACAGAACTCACGTAGATCCACTTAGTGGCAATTTAAAGCTCCCTTTTTATTTTGTTGGGGGGAGACTGCAGGAAAAAACAGGCCCTGTGTATTACACCACACAATGGACAAGGCAGAACGTGGCTTGCAGATATATGCCAAACAGAACTCACGTAGATCCACTTAGTGGCAATTTCAAGCTCCCTTTTTATTTTGTTGGGGGGAGACTGCAGGAAAAAACAGGCCCTGTGTATTACACCACACAATGGACAAGGCAGAACGTGGCTGGCAGATATACGCCAAACAGAACTCATGTAGATCCACTAAGTGGCAATTTAAAGCTCTCTTTTTTTTGGGGACGGGAGACTGCAGGAAAAAACAGGCCCTGTGTATTACACCACACAATGGACAAGGCAGAACGTGGCTGGCAGATATACGCCAAACAGAACTCACGTAGATCCACTTAGTGGCTATTGAAAGCTCCCTTTTTATTTTGTTGGGGAGAGACTGCAGGAAAAAACAGGCCCTGTGTATTACACCACACAATGGACAAGGCAGAACGTAGCGGGCAGATATACACCAAACAGAACTCATGTAGATCCACTTAGTGGCTATTTAAAGCATTTTTTTTTGTTGGGGGGACACTGCAGGAAAAAACAGGCCCTGTGTATTACACCACACAATGGACAAAGCAGAACGTGGCGGGCAGATATACGCCAAACAGAACTCACGTAGATCCACATAGTGGCTATTTAAAGCGCCCTTTTTTTTGTTGGTGGGGACTGCAGGAAAAAACAGGCCCTGTGTATTACACCACACAACGGACAAGGCAGAACGTGGCTGGCAGATATACGCCAAACAGAACTCACGTAGATCCACTAAGTGGCAAATTAAAGCTCTCTTTTTTGGGGGGACAGGACACTGCAGGAAAAAACAGGCCCTGTGTATTACACCACACAATGGACAAGGCAGAATGTGGCTGGCAGATATACGCCAAACAGAACTCACGTAGATCCACTTAGTGGCTATTTAAAGCTCCCTTTTTTTTGTTGGGGGGAGACTGCAGGAAAATACAGGCCCTGTGTATTACACCACACAATGGACAAGGCAGAACGTGGCTGGCAGATATACGCCACACAGAACTCACATAGATCCACTTAGTGGCGATGTAAAGCTCCCTTTTTTTGGGGGGGACGGGAGACTGCAGGAAAAAAAAGGCACTGTGTATTACACCACACAATTGACAAGGCAGAACGTGGCTGGCAGATATATCAAAAAATACAAGGGCTGTAGTATAATTTCAATCTCCCTACAATGATCAAAGGACAAGTATGGCAGCAATAAAAAGGACTTCTGCACAGTGCACACAAAAGACTGTGGACAAAGAAACAACAGAACTGTGCAGAAAGAAGCAACAGGGTTTTTGCTTTGAAAAAAGCAGTTGGTTTGCACAGCGGCGTACACACAGCAATGCAGCTATAAGGGAGCCTTAGAATGCAGCCTAAGAAGCTACAGAGCTGATGCACCCAAAAAAAAAACCCACTGTCCCTGCAAAGAAAAGGTGGTGTTGGACAGTGGAAATCGCTACAGCACAAGCGGTTTGGGGGTTAATCTTTCCTCCCTAAGTATATCCCTGCTTCTGACAAAGCTGCAGCAACCTCTTCCTATGCTCAGATCAGCAGAAGTAAGATGGCGGTCGGCGTGCACGCCCCTTTATAGCCCCTGTGATGCCGCAGAAAGCAAGCCAATCACTGTAATGCCCTTCTCTAAGATGGTGGGGACCGAGACCTATGTCATCACGCTGCCCACACTCTGCGTGCACCTTCATTGGCTGAGAAATGGCGCTTAAAGTCATACGAAACGCGACTTTGGCACGCAGATCGCCGACCTCATGGCCGATCCCACTGTGGGATCGGGTCGGGTTTCACAAAACCCGACTTTGCCAAAAGTCGGCGATTTCTGAAATTGACCGATCTGTTTTGCTCAACCCTACTCGTCATATGATTCAGCAAAAAAGTTGAACATGTTCTCAGGTTATCAGGAATGTTTTAGTGATAAGCAGCTCCTGACAGAGGCAATATTTTTAGAATTGCCATCTTCTCCATTTACATCCTTTGGTTGGATGGATTCTGAAAAAAAGAGAAGTTCTAAAATTATCAATTAAAAACATTAGCAAGCATCAATGTGATTAAACATCAAGTAGTTTGAAATCCAAAGTTTGTTAAAAAGACTGAAAGTAGAATTTAGTTTAGTAATATGAGTATGACATGTGTAATAAGAAAAAGAATGAAGTAGTAGCATATTAGTTTGGAAAAACAAATTTGGATTCTATCATGTAGGATTGGGATTTCATTGTGTGGTCGTCAATTTAAATTATACCTCTAAGATATAATAATTTCATCAAGGCAAAATTGATAAAAAATTACAACAACAAAAATAGGACCAAACCCAGTTTATAACTATTAGAAATAAAAGCTTTATTGGTTTCAGTAAAATAAAGTAAAAAAAAAAATACCAGCAAAGCACAGCATGAGTAGAATAGAAAAATAAGTGTACAGAAGGAGAGAGCAATAAGTCAGGCAAAACTTGACCTATCTTAAAAAATGCAAATAGATTGATGAGAAAAACATAACTAATTGGATTTTGATGTATAAAAAAACACTTGACTTTTTATGTAATATGTGGGTTATATTCTTGCGAAATTAATAAGGTTTGTCTTTCTTCTTTTTGTAAATTGGACTTTGTTGTTTTTTGTTACTTTACCTTTATCAGTTTTATTGTCTAGTAGGTTGTATAATACTTTGGGAATGCAATTTGGGAAGCTAAATCTATTGTATGTTAAAACTGTTATTGAGTTGACCACCTATTCTACAGACAACTGTTTCATGGCGCTTATCACTTTGTTTAGAGTAGAACTTGGCTGGTTACATGAGGTGCCATTACAGAAACTTGGAAAAATTTGAATATCACAAAAAAGAGCTTTTATTATACACACAAGACCTGCGGTCCAGTCTGATGGACATCTCTGGTCTGAATCCAGCACCTCCTCTCTTTCTACAATTGCTATCCTCCTTCCCTTTTTCACGTGGATGAAGTATCCTATGTCATCCACACAGTGATCCCCAACTGCGCTCCTGTGCAGGTGCACTTCTCTCTGCTCTACCTTCTATCTACGCTATAATATGTATGCATCAGGAAAGGCCAAGGAGCACTTGGAAGTAAAGTTGGCACATGCGCACTATAGTCATTTACTTTGCCCTTCGTAGAGCAAAGTGAAGTACTCATACACAGGAGCGCGATTGTGGGTCAATGTGTGGATGACGTCAGATGTGTCAGCCACATGAAGCTGGGGAGGAGGATGGCACTTGTATAAAGAGATCCCAGGAAGAGATTCTACGGAGCCTTGACTGGAAGGAGCCGAGGCTGATCATCTGCACAACCACTCTATTTATTGTTGATGGGGAGACAGAAACAGCCACATACAGTGCTTGGCTCTTGGCAGTCCAGTAAACAATAAATGAAGTAAAGGTGACATGTTCATCCTCAGATGGGGCTGTGCAGGCTACTGATTTTAAGATCAATGGAAGTCCAAATAATTGGCCTAGCGACCAGTTACGTGTCCCCTATTCTATGAATTATGGATGACTTACAGTCTTGGTGTAATCTTTTTAACACTAATGATGTCACTGTAGACCTTTACGCTCAACGTCTTTTCCAATGGCAAAAGACAGTCAACAAGCAAGCAGAGTCATGCTGTATTGCCACAAAATTCTCAGCAGGAAGGAAATACCGAGTGCTTATGGAGAAAACTTGTTCAACAAAGCCCGAAATACTGTGAAATGGATTCTAATAGGGATTACATTTTCTATTGAAGAAAAGGCAGAGAACAGTAAGTAAAACTGAAAACTGCAATGTTAACATTTCCATGAATAGAGAGTAGGTCTCGGGGGATTCCTCGGTTGCTGTAAGTGGAGTACTTTCTATAGTAGGTTCAATAAGAATCCATGTAGCATTAATGTAAACCATTTCTTACGGAGCTCTCTAACAAACGAATCTCAAGGAATCATTCACCAAACAAGTTTTTTATGTTCACAGGTCTAGAATTTGTAAAATTATTATTTTTTGTCCATGTAGAGAAAACATAATTATGTTGGTGCAGTTAAACATAAATGGTATCTGATGCAGAGATGTTTTAACATGTGAGTGGTAAATGTGGGTCACAGTAGTTTGTGGGTGGTGTGTCACATGGTACCTAAGAATATGGGCCGCCTCTCCATGTTATTGGAAATTACTGAGCTGGTGCTAAGTAAAAAGTGACCAATTGTGGAGTGGCACTGGGACACGGCTTCTGACACCACTTTATAGAGCTTATTAGACAGATATTATTTGAGGTAGTTTTGGAGCTTTTTAGAGAGTTGAGGAAGATTCTGCACGGTAATATGACTCTCTGTTGTTGAACACATCCCTTTGGAGTCAGAAATTATGCCTCATCTACCTCGGTAATCTGACTAGAAGTGCTGAATGAAATGTATATGCGTAAACAGGTTGCATCAGTCCCTGTTGGAGGAGGGATCTGTAGAAGAAAGGACCAACAAGTAAGTCTCCCCGAGAAAAATGAGCGAGGCCTCAGAGAAAGATCCACCTGAGAAATGAAGCCAGTGAACCAAAGATAAAGCACTAATAAACCAGTAACATCTCCACTACTTATTGTTTCAATTAATGACTAGTATTGAGCATTCCTTAACTGCAAATATTGGGTATTGGCCGATATTCACTGTATCAGAATTCCGATAACGAGTTCCAATACTTTTGCGATATCGGATACCGAAATCAGAAGTTCCTATAGTGCAATGATGCACTTTGATGGATTGTGGGCGGTGCGTAGGTGGAGACTGCGTGTGTGTGTGCGGGCGGGGTCTGTGCATGACCGTGGGGGGTCTGTGCATGCCTGCCGGTGGTCTGAGCGGCGTGCCGGGGCTCTGTGCGTGTGTGCCGGGGCTCTGTACGGGCCTGCCGGGGCTCTGTGCATGTGTTCCGGGGCTCTGTGCGGCGTGCTGGGGCTCTGTGCCATGTGCCGGGGCTCTGTGCAGCGTGCGGGGCTCTGTGCGGCGTGCCAGGGCTCTGTGTGGTGTGCTGGGGTTCTGTGCGGCGTGCAGAGCTCTGTGCATGTGCGCCGGGCTCTGTGCAGCATGCCAGGGCTCTGTGTGGCGTGCGGGGCTCTGTGCGGCATGCGGGGCTCTGTTCGTGTGTGCCGGGGCTGTGTGTGGCGTGCGGGGCTCTGTGCGGCGTGCGGGGCTCTGTGCGGCGTGCCGGGGCTCTGTGCGGCGTGCGGGGCTCTGTGCGGCGTGCTGGGGCTCTGTGCCTGTGTGCAGGCATCATCCGATGGGACTACATATGAAAATAACAAACAACCAATATACTCCCTGTCCGCAGAAATCCACGAGAGTCCTACGACGATCTCCCATAGAGTACGGCAGCATCAGCTGTTGCAACCGCTCTCTAGGGGCTCCAGGAACATAATGATGGGAGAAAGGTATTCTTCCGCACTGTATTCCTCCGCCGCTGTAAAAAAAAAAAGTCCTTCATCTCACTTTTGGCATTGCTGTATGAGAAATTTTCCCACGCAGCAATTGCCATAAAGTGAGACTTTGCCCTAAGGTAACCTCAGTGATGCACTGCAGGAGCCACTGTCTCCTGTCAGTGTGTCACTGAGGGTCCTATAGAGCAGTGACATCACCCGATGTCACTGTTCTATAGGGGAGATCAACGTGGGACACTCGTTATTAATTGGACTATGGCAGACAGGTAGTATACGGTTTATTATTTTACGTTTTTTGCAGGCGCTGAAGTATGGTAAGTATGGTTAAATGAAGAATATTAAAATACTTTTTTCCTAATGTGTGTGTGTTTTATTAACCCTTTATTACTATTGGATTAATAATGGATAGGTGTGTTATTGAAGCCTCTCCGTTATTAACCCGGCTTAATGTCACCTTACAATAGCAAGGTGACATTAACCCCTTATTACCCCATATCCCACCGCTACACAGGAGTGGGAAGAGAGGGGCTAAGTGCTGGAATTGGTGCATCTTACACATGCGCCATTTCTGGGGCGGCTGCGGACTGGTATTTGTAGCCGGGGGGCCAATATCCATGGCCCCTCTCTAGGCTATGAATATCAGCCCGCAGCTGTCTGCGAAGTCTTTCTGGCTATAAAAATATAGGGGGAATCCACATCATTTTTTGTGGGTCCCCCTATTTTAATAGCCAGTAAAGGCTACACAGACAGCTGATATTCATAACAGGCTACAAATATTGGCCCCGGCCGTCGGCTTTCCGCCTCTGGCGCAGAAAATTGTGTGAGAGCCGTTTTTTTCAGTTTTTTTTAATTCAACCTACCTTAAGGCCTCTTTCACACTTGCGTCGGTACTGGTCCGTCGCTATGCATCGGGCCGACGTACCGACGCACGTTGTGAAACTTGTGCACGTTCAAGTGAAGGTTTTTTTGTCCGTCGCGTCCGCCATTTTCTACCACGCATGCGCGGCTGAAACTCCGCCCCCTCCTCCCCAGACTTCAGAATGGGCAGCAGATGCGTTGAAAAACTGCATCCGCTGCCCACGTCGTGCACAAATTTCACAACGTGCATCGGTACGTCGGCCCGACGCATAGCGACGGACCCGTACCAACACAAGTGTAAAAGAGGCCTTAATGAGCATTGAATTTAAAAAAGAAAACGGCGTGGGCTCCCGCTCAAATATCTGCGCCAGAGGGGGAAAGCCGACGTCCGGGGACCTATATCTGTAGCCTGCTATTAATATCAGCCCGCAGCTGTCTGCGTAGCCTTTATTGGCTATTAAAATAGGGGGACCCCCCAAAAAAATGACGTGGGGTTCCCCTATAATTTATAGCCAGAAAGGCTATGCAGACAACTGCGGGCTGATATTCATAGCCTAGAGAGGGGCCATGGATATTGGCCCCCCTGGCTACAAATACCAGTCCACAGCCGCCCCAGAAATGGCGCATCTGTAAGATGCGCCAATTCTGGCACTTAGCCCCTCTCTTCCCACTCCTGTGTAGCGGTGGGATATGGGGTAATAAGGGGTTAATGACACCTTGCTATTGTAAGGTGACATTAAGCCAGTTTAATAACGGAGAGGCGTCAATAAAACGCCTATCCATTATTAATCCAATAGTAATAAAGGGTTAAAAAAAACACACACATTAGGAAAAAAGTATTTTAATATTCTTCATTTAACCATACTAACCATACTTCAGCGCCTGCAAAAAACGTAAAATAATAAACCGTATACTACCTGTCCGCCGTAGTCCAATTAATAACGAGTGTCCCACGACAATCGTCCCTATAGAACAGTGACATCGGGTGATGTACCCAATACCCGTTTATCCCTGCCTGCCCTGTTTCAGACATGTTGTCAGAAGAAAGTATTGGAATTTTATTTGGATGGTGAGTGCCCGCTGTTTCTTCTATTTATCTGCTATCACTTACTGGATTGTTGTTTGCGTGAGCACCCGATATCCTTTTTGCTTCATGACATCAGCGCCACAGTGAGTTATATTGGGTGATAGAACCAGCTGGTTGTGCGGTCTTTCCTTCTTTTTTTCTTTTTTCTTTGGACTTCCATTGACTAATGTGTCAATCACTGTCACTGTAGTAGGCATCGTCCGATGGGACTTGTAGTCCCTTCGGTGATGCCTGCACACAGGCACAGAGCCCCGGCACACCGCAGAGAACCCCGGCACGCCGCACAGAGCCCCAGCATGCCACATAGAGCCCCACACGCCGCACAGAGCCCCGCACGCCGCACAGAGCCCCGCATGCCGCACAGAGCCCCGGCACGCCACGCAGAGCCCCGCACGCTGCACAGAGCCCCACACGCCGCACAGAGCACCGGCACACCACACAGAGCCCCGCACACCGCACAGAGCCCTGGCACGCCGCACAGAGCCCCGCACGCCGCACAGAGCCCCGGCATGCCGCGCAGAGCCCCGCACGCTGCACAGAGCCCCGCACGCTGCACAGAGCCCCAGCACACAGGCACAGAGCCCCGGCATGCCGCACAGAGCTCCACACACCGCACAGAGCCCCGGCACGCCGCACAGAGCCCCGGCACGCAGCACAGAGCCCCGCATGCCGCACAGAGCCACGCACGCTGCACAGAGCCCTGGCAGGCCGCACAGAGCCCCACACACCGCACAGAGCCCCGGCATGCCGCGCAGAGGCCCGCACGCTGCACAGAGCCCTGCACGCCGCACAGAGCCCCAGCACACAGGCACAGAGCCCCGGCATGCCGCACAGAGCCCCGGCACGCCGCACAGAGCCCCGCACGCCACACAGAGCCCCGGCACGCCGCCCTGAGCCCCGCACGCCGCACAGAGCCCCACACTCCGCACAGAGCCCCGCCTGCCACACAGAGCCCCGGCACGCCGCACAGAGCCCCGGCATGCCACACAGAGCCCCGCACGCCGCACAGAGCCCCGCACGCCGCACAGAGCCCCGGAACACATGCACAGAGCCCCACACGCCGCACAGAGTCCCAGAATGCCGCACAGAGCACGGCACACCGCACAGAGCCCAGGCACACATGCACAGAGCCCCGCACGCTGCACAGAGCTCCGCACACCGCACAGAGCCCCTGCAGGCCCACACAGACCCCTGGCAGGCACACACAGATCCCCGGCAGGCCCGCACAGACCCCGCATGCACACACAGACACGCACACTGTCCACCCACACACCACCCACACTCTTTCCCCCCCCCCTCCGGAACAGGATGTAGAAGGACAGAAAGGGCTTATTTACATTCTGATATTTGTGTCCCATTGACTTGCATTGGTATTGGGTATCGGTATCGGCGATATCCGATATTTTTTGGATATCAGCCGATCCAATCCGATACAGATACTTCTGGATATCGGAAGGTATCGCTCTACACTATTAATGACTGTTCAAGTTTTGTGTCTCTTTGTTATTCAGCGACTGAATTATTCTTAGGCTCTATAATTGTTAAGTGTGTTCCTCTTTGGCTATATAAAAATGATGTACCTCTTCCAATGTGTAACCACGGGCCCTGGACTTATTGTCTGATACCACGAATCTCGAGCACTATCGTGAACTGTTCTGGTATCGGCATTGTGTCAATTCGATTTCATACTATCCCCTTCATGACCAGGTGATTTTTCCCTTTTTTTCCTTTCATTTTGATTTTTCTTCCCCTTCTTCCAAGAGCCATAACTTTTAATTTTTAACCTTATGAGGGCTTGTTCTTTACGGGACAAGTTGTAGTTTTGAATAACACCATTCATTTCATCAGGTGATGCACTGGAAAGTGGGGAAAAAATCCAAGTGTGTTGAAATTGCAAAAATAGTGCAATTTCTCAATTGTTTTCTGTGATTTTTATTTACCACGTTCAATATACGCTAAAACTGACCTGGAAATATGATTCCCTAGGTCAGTATATGTACGCATATACCAAACATGTACAGTTATCTGTATTTAAGTGTTGAAAAAAATAATTAAAAGAAAATAAATGTTCCTTGTGTTGCCATTTTCTGAGACCTGTAACGCTTTCAATTTTAGTAATATGGGGCTGTGTGATGGCTTATTCTTTGCAAATGCTTTTACTGATATAATTTTGCAGTAAATACAATGTTTTGACCACCTCTTATTGTGTTTTATTGCAATGTTGTGGAGGCCAAAAAAACAATTCTGGCACTTCGATTTTTTTCACGTTACGTCGTTTATTGATCGGATTAATTTTTTTACATTTTGATAGGTTGGACTTTTATAAAGGCAGCATTACCAAATATTGGTATTTTTATTTTAATTCTTTTATTTTTATTGGGGCAAAAGAGGGGTGGTTTGAATATGAACTGATCTTTTTGTTATTTTTTATATATATTTAACGCCTTTCCGATGTTGGATGTAATAATACACCCATGTGGGAATCCCTCCTTTTGATGTGGACTCCGGCGCTGAGCCTACATCTTTCCTGGAACATGTCAGCAGTTTTGAACAGCTGACATGTGCCTCTGTTGTGAATTCTGTTGTCGGGCTCCCTCCTGTGGTCATGAATGGTACTTCGGCTGGTTCTGTCCATGGACTTCCTCTGGTGGGTGTTTCTGAGTTTCCTTCCACAGGTGACGAGGTTAATTCGTTAGCTGGCTGCACTTTTTAACTCCACTTAGATCTTTGCTCCATGCCACCTGTCAATGTTCCAGTATTGGTCTAGTTCACTCCTGGATCGTTCTTGTGACCTGTCTTCCCAGCAGAAGCTAAGTTCCAGCTTGTATTTCTTTGGTTTGCTATTTTTCTGTCCAGCTTGCTATTTTTATTGTTGTCTTGCTTGCTGGAAGCTCTGGGACGCAGAGGGAGCGCCTCCGCACCGTGAGTCGGTGCGGAGGGTCTTTTTTGCACCCTCTGCCTCGTCTTTTTGTAGGTTTTTGTTCTGACCGCAAAGTAACCTTTCCTATCCTCGGTCTGTTCAGTAAGTCGGGCCTCACTTTGCTAAATCTATTTCATCTCTGTGTTTGTATTTTCATCTTTACTCACAGTCATTATATGTGGGGGCTGCCTTTTTCTTTGGGGAATTTCTCTGAGGCAAGGTAGGCTTTATTTTTCTATATTCAGGGCTAGCTAGTTCCTTAGGCTGTGCCGAGTTGCATAGGGAGCGTTAGGCGCAATCCACGGCTATTTCTAGTGTGTTTGATAGGATTGGGGATTGTGGTCAGCAGAGTTCCCACGTCCCAGAGCTCGTCCTTTATTATCAGTAACTATCAGGTCATTCCGTGTGCTCTTAACCACCAGGTCCATTATTGTCCTGACTACCAGGTCATAACAGTACAGGTGGCCCAAAGTACTAATGCATCTCAATAGAGGGATAAGAGAAGTTCTGAGACCATTTTTTTTTTCTTTGCGGTGTGTTTTGTCTCTCTTTTCCCCTTTACCTCTGGGTGGTTCAGGACACAGGTGTAAACATGGATATTCAAGGTCTGTCCTCTTGGATGGATAATCTCACTACAAGGGTACAAAACATTCAAGATTTTGTGGTTCAGAATCCGATGTCAGAGCCTAGGATTCCAATTCCTGATTTGTTTTTTGGTGATAGATCTAAGTTCTTGAATTTCAAAAATAATTGTAAATTGTTTCTTGCCTTGAAACCTCGCTCCTCAGGTGACCCTGTTCAACAAGTAAAGATCATTATTTCTTTGTTACATGGTGACCCTCAAGACTGGGCATTTTCCCTTGCGCCAGGAGATCCTGCATTGCGTGATGTTGATGCGTTTTTCCTGGCACTTGAATTGCTTTATGACGAACCTAATTCAGTGGATCAGGCAGAGAAAATCTTGCTGGCTCTGTGTCAGGGTCAGGATGAAGCAGAGATATATTGTCAGAAGTTTAGAAAGTGGTCTGTGCTCACTCAGTGGAATGAATGTGCCCTGGCAGCAATCTTCAGAAAGGGTCTCTCTGAAGCCCTTAAGGATGTCATGGTGGGATTTCCCATGCCTGCTGGTCTGAATGAGTCTATGTCCTTGGCCATTCAGATCGATCGACGCTTGTGTGAACGTAAAGCTGTGCACCATTTGGCGGTACTATCTGAGCATGGGCCTGAGCCTATGCAATGTGATAGGACTTTGACCAGAGCTGAACGGCAAGAACACAGACGTCGGAATGGGCTATGTTTTTACTGTGGTGATTCCACTCATGCTATCTCCGATTGTCCTAAGCGCACTAAGCGGTTCGCTAGGTCTGCCACCATTGGTACGGTACAGTCTAAATTTCTATTGTCCGTTACTCTGATTTGCTCTTTGTCATCCTATTCTGTTATGGCATTTGTGGATTCAGGCGCTGCCCTGAATTTGATGGACTTGGAGTATGCTAGGCGCTGTGGTTTTTTCTTGGAGCCCTTGTAGTATCCTATTCCATTGAGAGGAATTGATGCTACGCCTTTGGCCAAGAATAAGCCTCAGTACTGGACCCAATTGACCATGTGCATGGCTCCTGCACATCAGGAGGATATCCGCTTTCTGGTGTTGCATAATCTGCATGATGTGGTCGTTTTGGGGTTGCCATGGCTACAGGTTCATAATCCAGTATTGGACTGGAAATCTATGTCTGTGTCCAGCTGGGGTTGCCAGGGGGTACATGGTGATGTTCCATTTTTGTCTATTTCGTCTTCCACTCCTTCTGAAGTTCCAGAGTTTTTGTCGGATTATCGGGATGTATTTGATGAGCCCAAAGCCAGTGCCCTACCTCCTCAATGGGATTGTGATTGTGCAATTAATTTGATTCCTGGTAGTAAGTTTCCTAAGGGCCGATTGTTCAATTTATCTGTGCCAGAACACGCCGCTATGCGGAGTTATATAAAGGAATCCTTGGAGAAAGGCCATATTCGCCCGTCGTCATCACCGTTAGGAGCAGGGTTCTTTTTTGTGGCCAAGAAGGATGGTTCTTTGAGACCTTGTATTGATTACCGCCTTCTTAATAAAATTACAGTCAAATTTCAGTATCCTTTGCCGTTGCTGTCTGATTTGTTTGCTCGTATTAAAGGGGCTATTTGGTTCACCAAGATAGATCTTCGAGGGGCGCATAATCTTGTGCGTATTAAACAAGGCGATGAATGGAAAACAGCATTTAATACGCCCGAGGGCCATTTTGAGTACCTGGTTATGCCATTCGGGCTTTCCAAAGCTCCATCAGTATTTCAGTCCTTTATGCATGACATCTTCCGAGAGTACCTGGATAAATTCCTGATTGTGTATTTGGATGATATTTTGGTATTTTCGGATGATTGGGAGTCTCATGTGAAGCAGGTCAGAATGGTGTTCCAGGTCCTTCGTGCGAATTCCTTGTTTGTGAAGGGGTCAAAGTGTCTCTTTGGAGTTCAGAAGGTTTCATTTTTGTGGTTCATTTTTTCCCCCTCTACTATCGAGATGGACCCTGTTAAAGTCCAGGCCATTTACGATTGGACTCAGCCGACATCTGTGAAGAGCCTGCAAAAGTTCCTGGGCTTTGCTAATTTTTATCGGCGCTTCATCGCTAATTTTTCTACTGTTGCTAAACCGTTGACTGATTTGACCAAGAAGGGTGCTGATGTGGTCAATTGGTCTTCTGCAGCTGTAGAGGCCTTTCAGGAGTTGAAGCGTCGTTTTTCTTCTGCCCCTGTGTTGTTAGGCTTTATTTTTCTATCTTCAGGGCTAGCTAGTTCCTTAGGCTGTGACAAGTTGCATAGGGAGCGTTAGGCGCAATCCACGGCTATTTCTAGTGTGTTTGATAGGATTAGGGATTGCGGTCAGCAGAGTTCCCACGTACCAGAGCTCGTCCTTTATTATCAGTAACTATCAGGTCATTCCGTGTGCTCTTAACCACCAGATCCATTATTGTCCTGACCACCAGGTCATAACATGCCTCTAACCGGTGCGGGTGGAATCGCGATCCACCCATGGCTGTTAACTAGTTAAATGCCTCAGTCAATCTCTGAAAGCGACATTAAACTCGTGCTTACTGAAAGCGAGTAGGAAATCCCGCCCATCGGTGACCCCATCACGTGATTGCGGGTTACCGTTGAGTCAGCATGACAACCCCAGAGGTCTGATGGTTGTCATTGCCGGATTGCCATCATAGCAAGTGAGCATTTCTGCTACACACAGGCAATATAATCATCACCTGTGTTTAGAAGATGATCACACAACTGCAGCTTCTATTCTTCATGGAGACTATTGAAGCATGCAAAAAGTAAAAAAAATATGTTTTTAAATTAAAACAGTATATAAAAAAATTAAAGTTCAAATCATCCCCCTTTTGCCCCATTCAAAATAAAACAATAAATAAATCAAATATACATGTTTGGTATTGCTGCACTCGGAATCGCCCAATCTATCAATAAAACAAAAGAAATAACCCGATAGCTAAACGGGGTAACGAGAAAAAAAATTAAAACACCAGAATTGCGTTTTTTTGGTCGCTGCTACACTGCTATAAAATGCAATAACGGGTGATCAAAAGATTCTATCCACACCAAAATAGTATCAATAAAATCATCAGTTCGGCGCACAAAAATTAACTCTCACCCAGCCCTAGATCACGAAAAATGTAGACGCTACTGGTCTGGAAAATGGCACTATTGTAGCATTTAGTGAACAAGAAAAACAACAGTGGAAATGCACTTTTTTTTTGCAATTTCACCACACTTGGATTTTTTTCCAGTTTTCAAGTACAAGATATATTAAAACCAGTGATGTTGTTCAAAAGTACAACTTGTCCCACAAAAAGCAAGCTTTCACATGGCCATTTTGATAGACAAATAAAAAAGTTATGGCTCCGGTCATGAAGGGGTTAAAAACTAAAGCAGGCCCAGGATATTCTATGGAATGTATCCAGCAGCCTATGTGTATCCTATGAGATGTATAAACAGTAACATCAGTGTATCCTATGTAATGTATGTATAGTAACATCCGTGTACCGTATGTGATGTATGTATGTATGTATTTACAGCATCCTCAATATAGCCTATGTGATGTATATACAACAGCCTCATTGTCTGTTATATGATGTATACACAATTTTCTCTGTGTCTCCTATGTGATGTACATGAAGCAGTCTCTGAATCTATTATGTGATGTACACAGCAGCCTCAGTATCTCCTATGTGATGTTTAGGGCTGTACTAGTGCCTCATATGTGATGTAAATGGCGGTGCTAGTGTCTCCTATGTACTGTATATACAATGGTCTCAGTGTTTATAAATGTTTTCACACTGTACTGTTTCACTTATCCCTCCTGTTATGACCTGGTGGTGAGGACAATAATGGACCTGGTGGTTAAGAGCACACGGAATGACCTGATAGTTACTAATAATACAGGACAAGCTCTGAGACGTGGGAACTCTGCTGACCGCAATCCCTAATCCTATCACACACACTAGAAATAGCCGTGGAGCGCTCCTGACGCTCCCTAGGCGCCTCGTCACAGCCTAAGGAACTAGCTAGCCCTAAAGATAGAAAAATAAAGCCTACCTTGCCTCAGAGAAATTCCCCAAAGGAACAGGCAGCCCCCCACATAATGACTGTGAGTTAAGATGAAAATTACAAACACAGAGATGAAATAGATTTAGCAAAGTGAGGCCCGACTTACTGAACAGACAGAGGATAGGAAAGGTAACTTTGCGGTCAGCACAAAAAACTACAAAAAGACCACGCAGAGGGCGCAAAAAGACCCTCCGCACCGACTCACGGTGCGGAGGCGCTCCCTCTGTGTCCCAGAGCTTCCATCAAGCAAGACAAAAATAAAAATAGCAAGCTGGACAGAAAAAATAGCAAACAGAGAAAAACAGGCAGGAACTTAGCTTCTGCTGGGAAGACAGGTCACAAGAACGATCCAGGAGCGAACTAGACCAATACTGGAACATTGACAGGTGGCATGGAGCAAAGATCTAGGTGGAGTTAAATAGAGCAGCCAGCTAACGAATTAACCTCGTCACCTGTAGAAGGAAACTCAGAAGCAGCAGCTCCACTCACAGCCACCAGAGGAAGCCCATGGACAGAACCAGCCGAAGTACCATTCATGACCACAGGAGGGAGCTTAACAACAGAATTCACAACAGTACCCCCCCTTGAGGAGGGGTCACCGAACCCTCACCAGAGCCCCACGCCGACCAGGACGAGCCAAATGAAAGGCACGGACCAGATCGGCAGCATGAACATCAGAGGCAAAGACCCAGGAATTATCTTCCTGACCATAACCCTTCCACGTGACCAGGTACTGGAGTTTCCGTCTCGAAATACGAGAATCCAAAATCTTCTCCACCACATACTCCAACTCCCCCTCAACCAACACCGGGGCCGGAGGATCAACGGATGGAACCACAGTCGCCACGTATCTCCGCAACAATGACCTATGGAATACATTATGGATGGCAAAAGAAGCTGGAAGGGTAAAACGAAATGACACAGGATTGAGAACCTCAGAAATCTTATATGGACCAATAAAACGAGGCTTAAACTTAGGAGAGGAAACCTTCATAGGAACATAACGAGACGACAACCAAACCAAATCCCCAACACGAAGTCGGGGACCCACACAGCGCCGGCGGTTAGCGAAACGTTGAGCCTTCTCCTGGGACAATGTCAAATTGTCCACCACATGAGTTCAAATCTGCTGCAACCTATCCACCACAGTATCTACACCAGGACAGTCCGAAGACTCAACCTGCCCTGAAGAGAAACGAGGATGGAAACCAGAATTGCAGAAAAACGGCGAAACCAAAGTAGCCGAGCTGGCCCTATTATTAAGGGCGAACTCAGCCAAAGGCAAAAAGGACACCCAATCATCCTGATCAGCAGAAACAAAGCATCTCAGATATGTTTCCAAAGTCTGATTAGTTTGTTCGGTTTGGCCATTTGTCTGACGATGGAAAGCCGAGGAAAAAGACAAATCAATGCATATCCTAGGACAAAAGGATCGCCAAAACCTTGAAACAAACTGGGAACCTCTGTCCGAAACGATGTTCTCCGGAATGCCATGTAAACGAACCACATGCTGGAAAAACAATGGCACCAAATCAGAGGAGGAAGGCAATTTAGACAAGGGTACCAAATGGACCATCTTAGAGAAGCGATCGCAAACCACCCAAATGACCGACATCTTTTGAGAGACAGGGAGATCCGAAATAAAATCCATGGAAATATGCGTCCAGGGCCTCTTCGGGACCGACAAGGGCAAAAGCAACCCACTGGCACGAGAACAGCAGGGCTTAGCCCAAGCACAAGTCCCACAGGACTGCACAAAAGAACGCACATCCCGTGTCAAAGACGGCCACCAAAAGGATCTAGCCACCAAATCTCTGGTACCAAAGATTCCAGGATGACCAGCCAACACCGAACAATGAACCTCAGAGATAACTCTACTAGTCCATTTATCAGGGACAAACAGTTTCTCCGCTGGGCAACGGTCAGGTCTATCAGCCTGAAATTTTTGCAACACCCGCCACAAATCAGGGGAGATGGCAGACAAAATTACCCCCTCTTTGAGAATACCCGCCGGCTCAGGAACACCCGGAGAGTCGGGCACAAAATTCCTTGACAGGGCATCAGGCTTCACATTCTTAGAGCCCGGAAGGTACGAAACCACAAAATCAAAACGGGAGAAAAATAGCGACCAACGAGCATGTCTAGGATTCAACCGTTTGGCAGACTCGAGATAAGTCAAATTCTTGTGATCCGTCAAGACCACTACGCGATGCTTGGCTCTTTCAAGCCAATGACGCCACTCCTCGAATGCCCACTTCATGGCCAACAACTCTCGATTGCCAACATCACAATTGCGCTCTGCAGGCGAAAACTTTCTAGAAAAGAAGGCACATGGTTTCATCACCGAGCCATCAGAACTTCTTTGTGACAAAACAGCCCCTGCTCCAATCTCAGAAGCATCAACCTTGACCTGAAACGGGAGCGAAACATCTGGCTGGCACAACACAAGGGCAGAAGCAAAACGTCGCTTCAACTCCTGAAAAGCTTCTACAGCCGCAGAGGACCAATTGACCACATCAGCACCCTTCTTGGTCAAATCAGTCAACGGTTTAGCAACACTAGAAAAATTACTGATGAAGCAACGATAAAAATTAGCAAAGCCCAGGAACTTTTGCAGACTCTTCACAGATGTCGGCTGAGTCCACTCATAAATGGCCTGGACTTTAACAGGGTCCATCTCGATAGTAGAAGGGGAAAAAATGAAACCCAAAAATGAAACCTTCTGAACTCCAAAGAGACACTTTGACCCCTTCACAAACAAAGAATTCGCACAAAGGACCTGAAACACCATTCTGACCTGCTTCACGTGAGACTCCCAATCATCCGAGAAGACCAAAATATCATCCAAATATACAATCAGGAATTTATCCAGGTACTCTCGGAAGATGTCATGCATAAAGGACTGAAATACTGATGGAGCATTGGAAAGCCCGAATGGCATAACCAGGTACTCAAAATGGCCCTCGGGCGTATTAAATGCTGTTTTCCATTCATCGCCCTGTTTAATACGCACAAGATTATACGCACCACGAAGATCTATCTTGGTGAACCAACTAGCCCCCTTAATCCGAGCAAATAAATCAGACAGCAGCGGCAAAGGGTACTGAAATTTGACTGTGATCTTATTAAGAAGGCGGTAATCAATACAAGGTCTCAAAGAACCATCCTTCTTGGCCACAAAAAAGAACCCTGCTCCAAATGGTGACGACGACGGGCGAATATGACCTGTGGCATGTTCTGGCACAGATAAATTGAACAGTCGGCCCTTAGGAAACTTACTACCAGGAATCAAATTGATAGCACAATCGCAATCCCTATGAGGAGGTAGGGCACTGGATTTGGGCTCATCAAATACATCCCGGTAATCCGACAAAAACTCCGGGACTTCAGAAGGGGTGGATGACGAAATAGACAAAAATGGAACATCACCATGTACCCCCTGACAACCCCAGCTGGACACAGACATAGATTTCCAATCCAATACTGGATTATGGACCTGTAGCCATGGCAACCCCAAAACGACCACATCATGCAGATTATGCAACACCAAAAAGCGAATATCCTCCTGATGTGCAGGAGCCATGCACATGGTCAATTGGGTCCAGTACTGAGGCTTATTCTTGGCCAAAGGCGTAGCATCAATTTCTCTCAATGGAATAGGATACTGCAAGGGCTCCAAGAAAAAACCACAGCGCCTAGCAAACTCCAAGTCCATCAAATTCAGGGCAGAGCCTGAATCCACAAATGCCATAACAGAATAGGATGACAAAGAGCAAATCAGAGTAACGGACAAAAGAAATTTCGACTGTACCGTACCAATGGTGGCAGACCTAGCGAAACGCTTAGTGCGCTTAGGACAATCGGAGATGGCATGAGTGGAATCACCACAGTAAAAACACAGCCCATTCCGATGTCTGTGTTCTTGCCGTTCATCTCTGGTCAAACTCCTATCACATTGCATAGGCTCAGGTCTATGCTCATGTAATACCGCCAAATGGTGCACAGCTTTATGCTCACGCAAGCGTCGATCGATCTGAATGGCCAAAGACATAGACTCATTCAGACCAGCAGGCATGGGAAATCCCACCATGACATCCTTAAAGGCTTCAGAGAGACCCTTTCTGAAAATTGCTGCCAGGGCACATTCATTCCACTGAGTGAGTACAGACCACTTCCTAAACTTCTGACAATATATCTCTACCTCATCCTGACCCTGACACCGAGCCAGCAAGATTTTCTCTGCCTGATCCACTGAATTTGGTTCCTCATAAAGCAGTCCAAGCACCAGAAAAAACGCATCAACATCACGCAATGCCGGATCCCCTGGCGCAAGGGAAAATGCCCAGTCTTGAGGGTCGCCACGTAACAAAGAAATAATGATTTTCACTTGTTGAACAGGGTCACCTGAGGAGCGAGGTTTCAGAGCAAGAAACAATTTACAATTATTTTTGAAATTCAGAAACTTAGATCTATCCCCAAAAAACAAATCAGGAATAGGAGTCCTAGGCTCTAACATCGGACTCTGAACCACAAAATCTTGAATGGTGAGATTATCCATACAAGAGGACAGACCTTGAATGTCCATATCTACACCTGTATCCTGAACCACCCAGAGGTAATGGGGAAAAGAGAGACAAAACACACTGCAAAGAAAAAAAAAATGGTCTCAGAACTTCTCTTATCCCTCTATTGAGATGCATTAATACTTTTGGCCACCTGTACTGTTATGACCTGGTGGTGAGGACAATAATGGACCTGGTGGTTAAGAGCACACGGAACGACCTGATAGTTACTAATAATACAGGACAAGCTCTGAGACGTGGGAACTCTGCTGACCGCAATCCCTAATCCTATCACACACACTAGAAATAGCCGTGGAGCACTCCTGACGCTCCCTAGGCGCCTCGTCACAGCCTAAGGAACTAGCTAGCCCTAAAGATAGAAAAATAAAGCCTACCTTGCCTCAGAGAAATTCCCCAAAGGAACAGGCAGCCCCCCACATATAATGACTGTGAGTTAAGATGAAAATTACAAACACAGAGATGAAATAGATTTAGCAAAGTGAGGCCCGACTTACTGAACAGACAGAGGATAGGAAAGGTAACTTTGCGGTCAGCACAAAAAACTACAAAAAGACCACGCAGAGGGCGCAAAAAGACCCTCCGCACCGACTCACGGTGCGGAGGCGCTCCCTCTGCGTCCCAGAGCTTCCAGCAAGCAAGACAAAAATAAAAATAGCAAGCTGGACAGAAAAAATAGCAAACAGAGAAAAACAGGCAGGAACTTAGCTTCTGCTGGGAAGACAGGTCACAAGAACGATCCAGGAGCGAACTAGACCAATATTGGAACATTGACAGGTGGCATGGAGCAAAGATCTAGGTGGAGTTAAATAGAGCAGCCAGCTAACGAATTAACCTCGTCACCTGTGGAAGGAAACTCAGAAGCAGCAGCTCCACTCACAGCCACCAGAGGAAGCCCATGGACAGAACCAGCCGAAGTACCATTCATGACCACAGGAGGGAGCTTAACAACAGAATTCACAACACCCTCCATGCTGAAGTAAAGGCAGCATTGGACCTGGAGATGGTAATTAAATGTGTGGTTATTATATTCTATGTCTACAAGCCTATGGACAAATAAAAATTAATTTTGGACAACATATTTAATGGGGTAATCTAAGGTTTCGAAGTTAAACCATATTGATCTGCTGAAACACCAAGTTTAAGTGTGAAAACCACGGATCCGAAAAGCCCAGGTGAATGGAGCTGTGGTCGATAATTTGCATATCTGCTCTATTCATATGGGTTCTTCAGAGTCTGAGTCCTGTTCAGTAGTCCCATCACCAATTCAACAATTATTTCTTCACAAGCAAACCTTGCATTGTGCCTTGGGTGGGGGAAAGGGGTATAGTATTTGGGCTAGTGGGGTTTATGTGCCAGAGCTGTTGTGAACATCTCCTTACATAGCTGTGAGCGTCAGCCAGGGCCGTAGTCATGGCCCACATTAGTGTCTGCTTTAGCGCTCCCTGACCATCCGCATCACATATATACAGTCCCATTATCTCACTTACCTGGTTCTCCAAGGCCTCTCCTAAACACAGAGATACTTTTTCACCTGTTTTGGCACATAAAGGGACAGATTCCATTTCCAACTTTAACCGAAGACCTTTACTTGTTTGCAATCACAGCACATTCACATTAGTTACAGCTTCAACACAGTTCTGCACTGTTCACATTCTTCACTTTCCCTGTGCTTTTCCCTATGTCCTCCAGTCCGTACCTGGGACGTCCCATCCCGCATGGTACTGCAGCATTCTCCCTGTCTGGCTTGACTATTGATTACCCTTAGGAGTTCACTTGTCTGTTTCGCCCCAGACATTAGGGCATCTGCCCAAGTAGCAAGCTGCCACAATTTTTAGGAGCGACCAGCGTTACTTGTCTGCCGTGACTCTTGCTGTAGCTCTTGGTCTCACTACCGCTTTCACTGCTTCTTTCACTGCTGCTGTCACTGCTGGCCCTGGACATCTGGAATTCTTATTTCGAATGTTGCGGGGCCCACTGTGTTGCCCCAGGCTCTAGGGCCCTACGGGACTGCCTGGGCTCTTTGGCCCTCCTGGCCTGTCTGAGCTCCCTGGCTCCACTGCCATCTAATAAGGAAACACTCTTGTCTTATCCACAGTTGGCCCCTCCTACGTTAACTATTTACACTCCTAAATACTACCATGTCCCCATCTAGTGGACTAACCATATGCTGCACTTTCCCTATCACACAGTATATACATATGTACATAGCAGCATGATGACATAACAATAAGTTAGATATACATAACATATGTACAAGTCATTAAACGAGTCATATTAGAGAACACAACAGTTACTGTACCCCCCTTACATAGCATTGTGATATCATGCTATATTTAAGAGCAGGTCATTTCACACCTCTTCATTATCCAGGCTTTATTCACACATCAATATTTTCGATCAGTGTTTCATCAGTATTTGTATGCCAAAACCAGGACTGTTTTCTAAGCACAGAACAGAAGTCAGTCTTTCAATTATAGTTTTTCTCTGTATGTTCCACTCCTGGTTTTGACATACAAACACCTAAAAGTAAGAAAGGACACACCTGTATGTCCTTGACTGCTTATTTCTTTTACACTTCCGATAAGAAATTTTCTTTTTTTGTCAACATTTCTATTTTTTGTCTTGTTTGTTTGCATCTTGTGGATTTTCACATTTGAAGTGATCAAACACTGTTTAGCTTCAATGCAGATAGACTGTATAATTACAGAGGGCTTCAGGCATATGTTAATGGATTAAAGAAACATTAGGAGGAAAAACTAGAAAACAAGTTATGTTTGGAAAGGCTGAGAGGGACTGCTAAGCTACAGAACACTTGGTGCTTGCGCTGAATGATATCCCTATGCATTTTCTTCCAGTAAAACCACACTTTATATTTATGCAAAAAAAAAAAAACCCCACAGGAATATTTTTTCTCCACTATCTATGGAGTCAATATTAGGATATAATAGGATGCAGCACATACTTGTTTTGATATTGGAAACCTACTCATTGTCAATCAAGATCACAACTTTCTCATCCCATAACTATTTACTATATGGTAAACTTTTCTGGCGTGGGAAATAATAACAAAAAAGGAACAAGACAACTGCCAATTTTGTATCAGAGAATATTATATCCAAGGGTGTTATTTCCTGTAAAAGGATTGTGTCATCAAAATAGTAAAATATAGGTCATATGCTTTTTTCGTATTAGAAAGCATTTCTGTGATCACGCTAAGTACTGAAGCACACTTAGTAGGCCGAGATCTTCTGTTTTCTGCAGATCAATGGGTAGGGTGACTGTATGTAAGCAATTGAGCAGTTATGTGGTCCCACATGAGGATAATACAGCCATTGTTCTAGACTTGTCAAAGCTGAGCTCCCACTGGCCTACATGAAGAGGGGCAGGAACATACGATTCCAGAATCACAGGGACTTAACAGTTACACAACTGTTAGTCCAGATCTTGGCAGCTCAATACTGAGGCAAAGAGCTTGGCAGTTACACAATTACATATAGTCCCTTAGCTTGATGGTTACACTTTAATACTGTGGCAATGAGCATGGCATATTTGCTATCATACTGAAGGATAGAGTTTTCTGATTACATAACTCAATGGTACAAGATTAATTAACTTGTACAACATGTGATTGCCACTTAAAAGGAACAGAGCCCTCTAGGGTTTTGTACAAGGCAGATGTACTACTCACGCTATTGATGTTATCTGTCAAGTGTTATTGATTTGATTCATTGTTATTTAATATTTGTATCGTTCTTATACAGTTCTAATTATGGGGCTTTTCATTGGTGAGGAATCTTTTGAAATTCGAGTTCACCAGCTTTACCAAAACTTGATTGTCCGATGTGAAGATAATCCATGCTGTCCCACAATGATTCGGATGGTCTGGTGAACAGTCACATCAGTGACCGCTCTTCCCGCCAGCTGCAACACAGTGACAGGAGTGTAATAATCCTCCAGTGTCTAGGGCGGAGCTCACATGAGAAAGTTCACCGGAGATCATAGCTGAAACACGGTGCCCTCACTTACTGCCTGTCTATTTTTAAATGGGGCAGCCCCAGAAACAGCAGTTTATACTGGCATTGTCTCTTTTTTCAGTTTAGTTTTATTTATATTTAGACTTTTTTTTCTATTTTATTTTTGCTATTTTTGGTTATTTATTTGAATTTATTTTATAAACTGTGTGCCCCAGAAGATATTGAAAGACCGATGTGAGGGGTGCTGTGGGCATTTTAATGCATCAATACATTCTTTTTTTGATTTGCTGATTTGATTTCCCTTATAACTAGGGCTAGTATGCTAGCCTCAGCTACTGTCATGCTATGCAGGATGGTGCAAGCTCCACTAGATGGCAATAGAGTGGAGGGTGGACAGCAAGTCTGCCAGAACAGACCTGCAGTGCTGCAGCACCAGGTGGCAGCAGAGAAGTTAAACAAGCCGGGTCAAAACCTAAAGAGTAATGCAGTACAAAGGGAAAACACAAAATACAGAGTCAGAGGGGAGCCAGGGGTCAAAACCAGTCAGAAGCCGCAGTACCAGAAGCAATAGACAAAGTCAGGTCAGAATCAAAACCGAGTCAAACACAGGGAAATCCAAATACTAAGGGGAACGCTAAATCAGGACAGGGAGAGAGGAGGGAACAGACACAAGCGAAGGCAGGAAATAAAACTGACACCTCCTGCAGGATGCAGCGGAGATAAATAGCCAACCAGAACCCAAAATGGTATTTGAAGGAAAAAAGGGAGACACAAAGCGCAAATAGGGTCTTATCTCACAAAAAGAATGGAGGAATCACCAGGAAAATCGCTCACCTGGTAAAACTGAAAGCAGGCATGTAAAGATTTCGGCTGCCGCAGATCCACAAGCCGATCACCGACCATATGAAGCAATATACTATAGGAAGTATGGATTAAATCCGCACTGCTGTAATAATGATGAGGTTTCAGTTGATAGTAGACTTAAAACAGTGGTTTATTCAACGCGTTTCAGGGCTCTTATGGCCCCTTCTTCAGTAATTACCACATACAACATACAAGGACAATGTGCTAGCAATTCAAAAAATGAATCTGACATACCGTATATACTCGAGTATAAGCCGACCCGAGTATAAGCCGACCCCCCTATTTTTGCCACAAAAAACTGGGAAAACTTAATGACTCGAGTATAAGCCTAGGGTGGGAAATACAGCAGCTACCGGTAAATGTCAAAACTAAAAATAGATACCAATAAAAGTAAAATTAATTGAGGCATGAGTAGGTTAAGTATTTTTGAATATCCATATTGAATCAGGAGCCACATATAATGCTCCATAAAGTTTATGATGGCCCCATAAGATGCTCCACATTAAAATATGCCCCATATAATCCTGCATAACCCAATATGTATGTCATATGTAGGTGTAAAGACCAACATTCACATTAGACTAATGTCAACTGCACCCACCAATATCAACAGGTTCGAGTGAAAGTCTAATGTGTATGAGGGCACCATCAATTGGTTGTCTTGAGGGTTAAGTATCTGGCATGTCCGATGATGGACTAATAAATTCTTTTTCTATCCCAGAGATAAGGCTAACTTAAAGAGAACACAACTGAACGAGAGCTCCAATGTTTGGGAGACATGGCCAACATGACTGCCAACTCAATTATTGGCTGAAACATTGTTCGGCCAACGGCTATATAATGTGTACGGTAGGATTACCAATATGTCTAAGTGGTAAATAATTACCAAAAACTCTTGAGTTTAGAAACTGTCTCTGCCACCTCCTTCTGCATGCATTTTCTTGGGGTCTGTGTGGCTTACCTCCAAATGTTTTTTTCCTACGATATTCCAATGTATTAAGTTTAAAGTCTGTCTGTCCCCTTAGCATGTATGTTTGTAATTAAAATAGAATAGCGCAGGGGTGGGTAACCTCAGGCCCCAGGGCCATTTACGGCCCTTGATGACCTTTTATTAGGCCCCCGAGCAGATTCTCAGGGACCACATTTTTGGGCAGGTTGGTGTATTTTGATTACAGCCTGCTCATTAATTTCTTCTTGCTCTGTTAACACACACATGTAGTGTTCACTACTGAACACTGAAGGGCATGCAATGAAAGATTACGTCCTGAAACCAGTGCCAGAGTCAAGATGCACTTTGTGAGCGGAGCTTGTTCGGCCCGAAGGATGGTTTAAATATCCAAATGGCCCTTGGCAGAAAAAAGATTCCCACCCCTGGAATAGAGTATCTGGATTATAGGTTCCATTATGACCAGGAGTGATGTACAGTGGGGCAAAAAAGTATTTAGTCAGTCAGCAATAGTGCAAGTTCCACCACTTAAAAAGATGAGAGGCGTCTGTAATTTACATCATAGGTAGACCTCAACTATGGGAGACAAACTGAGAAAAAAAAATCCAGAAAATCACATTGTCTGTTTTTTTAACATTTTATTTGCATATTATGGTGGAAAATAAGTATTTGGTCAGAAACAAAATTTCATCTTAATACTTTGTAATATATCCTTTGTTGGCAATGACAGAGGTCAAACGTTTTCTGTAAGTCTTCACAAGGTTGCCAAACACTGTTGTTGGTATGTTGGCCCATTCCTCCATGCAGATCTCCTCTAGAGCAGTGATGTTTTTGGCTTTTCGCTTGGCAACACGGACTTTCAACTCCCTCCAAATGTTTTCTATAGGGTTGAGATCTGGAGACTGGCTAGGCCACTCCAGGACCTTAAAATGCTTCTTACGAAGCCACTCCTTCATTGCCCTGGCGGTGTGCTTTGGATCATTGTCATGTTGAAAGACCCAGCCACGTTTCATCTTCAATGCCCTTGCTGATGGAAGGAGGTTTGCACTCAAAATCTCACGATACACGGCCCCATTCATTCTTTCATGTACCCGAATCAGTCGTCCTGGCCCATTTGCAGAGAAACAGCCCCAAAGCATGATGTTTTCACCACCATGCTTTACAGTAGGTATGGTGTTTGATGGATGCAACTTAGTATTCTTTTTCCTCCAAACACGACAAGTTGTGTTTCTACCAAACAGTTCCAGTTTGGTTTCATCAGACCATAGGACATTCTCCCAAAACTCCTCTGGATCATCCAAATGCTCTCTAGCAAACTTCAGACGGGCCCGGACATGTACTGGCTTAAGCAGTGGGACACGTCTGGCACTGCAGGATCTGAGTCCATGGTGGTGTAGTGTGTTACTTATGGTAGGCCTTGTTACATTGGTCCCAGCTCTCTGCAGTTCATTCACTAGGTCCCCCCGCGTGGTTCTGGGATTTTTGCTCACCGTTCTTGTGATCATTCTGACCCCACGGGGTGGGATTTTGCGTGGAGCCCCAGATCGAGGGAGATTATCAGTGGTCTTGTATGTCTTCCATTTTCTAATTATTGCTCCCACTGTTGATTTCTTCACTCCAAGCTGGTTGGCTATTGCAGATTCAGTCTTCCCAGCCTGGTGCAGGGCTACAATTTTGTTTCTGGTGTCCTTTGACAGCTCTTTGGTCTTCACCATAGTGGAGTTTGGAGTCAGACTGTTTGAGGGTGTGCACAGGTGTCTTTTTATACTGATAACAAGTTTAAACAGGTGCCATTACTACAGGTAATGAGTGGAGGAAAGAGGAGACTCTTAAAGAAGAAGTTACAGGTCTGTGAGAGCCAGAAATCTTGATTGTTTGTTTCTGACCAAATACTTATTTTCCACCATAATATGCAAATAAAATGTTAAAAAAACAGACAATGTGATTTTCTGGATTTTTTTTTCTCAGTTTGTCTCCCATAGTTGAGGTCTACCTATGATGTAAATTACAGACGCCTCTCATCTTTTTAAGTGGTGGAACTTGCACTATTGCTGACTGACTAAATACTTTTTTGCCCCACTGTATGTAATGATAATCTTTGTACATTGTTGCAAATTGTTATTATTTGGAATGGAAACAGTTAAATGAAAATAGCAGAGCTTTAACCGCTCACCTTCTACACCAATCAAGCCACCCGGCCTTTGACTGTGATTGGCCATTCAATCTCGGGAGACGTTATAACAAAATGATCTCATTTACTCCAGACATAAAACACTTCTGGCAGAGATGAACTGTTCAGTTTCATAAAGCCAGCGAGCTGTATAAAAAGGACAATATTAAATCATTAATAACGTGAACTAATTAAACCGGGCTGTCCTGTCACCTCCATATACTTAAATTAATAGAGAGCAAGAGCAGTATTTCTAAAGAACACAGGCAAGGCTCACGTCACAAAGGCAACCCAGGACAGGAGATGGCAAACAGGAGCCGCTCTTCTTCACAATGTGATTATCATTCATTTTTCCAGCACTACTGCTGATATTAAGATCTATTTATGATAACAATCACATTCAACCTCTCTACATTCAGCCCCCTAATTACAAGGACATGATTACTATTATTAAGTAAAGAGGTTTACTGAGGTTGATTTCAGCCCACAGATGACAAGAGGTTATTGTGGAAGTATGGTTTGTACTTTTTTGACCAAACAAAACAAAGAAATATGTTCAAAAAATTTAGACCATTTCTAAAAAATGTAAATGTTGTAGCACATTGATGGTCAAACAAGTCTTGATCTTTAAATCAGTAGGGTAAGCTCCCAAAATGTTTATAGACCATCATCTACTGGCTGTCTGCTGAATAGAATTTTTTTTAAACTGAAGCTATGGCAAAGAAAACAATAGAAAGGACATAGAAGGGTAGCAAAACTTTAAGTCTGTTGATCAGTGGGCTCCTGATACCCTCATTGATCCCTCAAACCAAGGGGCAGAAGCACTCAGCTAATTCTCAAGTGCGAGCAGCAATATAACAAACAATTGAATTTCCATTGAGCTACTCTGATGGCACTCAATCAATTGGTAAGAGCTCCGGACCCTGGGTTTGAGAGATCGATGGAGGCCTCAGGACCTGGATAACCAGGAACAAACAACACATTTAGAGCACATATAAGGCAGCACACCTATGCTATCTGGGTAGTACAGACATTTCAATTTGCATTAGAATAGCCATGCTATGCAAGTAGCATAGACACACATGGTACACTATGATGTCACATTTTGTATTTCTAATCATGGCACAGCTGTACCTTTACATGGATTTCCTTGGATAAAGAAAAACAAAGATACTTTATTTCAAAATCAGCAGAAAACTTTTCCTTAGTTTGTGCATAGTATTTTCCTCAATGGAGCTGAGCTGCGATACCAGGCACAACGATGGACAAGCATGATGTGGGATTTGGAATGTAGGGCACTGCAGTGTTTAAAGAAAGTGCCTCTGACTGCTGTGCCTTCTTATATATATTTTATGCTGTTGTGGCACCCCAGGGGTTCGGGTGCCACAGTGGTGCTGTCTTCCTCACGGGGAGGATAGTGCTATGTCTGTAAACAAGTGAGATTTCCTTTGGTAGGTTTACACACACACACAACACCTTCCACTTCCAGGCCAGGAGGGGGAGCTCCAAGTCCTGTTTTATGGCAGATTCCCTCAAATAAGATCCTTGGTTTGGAGGCGGAGACAGCTCAGTTTGTAGCAGAAGTCTGTGTGTGAGGACAGACAGGAGTGGAGCAGAGAGGAGAGTGAAAGCTCCAAGAGGCCACAAGCAGGCCTCTGAAGAGTATCAGCGCAAGAATCCGGGTACCGGGAGCCCGAGGCTTTTGTGGATTATAAAACACAGACCAGAACCGGAGGGTATTGTTCTACAAGGACTTTGCCCATAATTACCTGTGGCACAGCAGCACCTAGAAGCCTGGAGTCACCAAGAACAGACCCCAGTTCACACGGCCCGAGCTGCCTGCCATACAGGTACCTGTCCTAGGACAGCAGAACAATTAAATACTTTGTTGAGACACTCAGTGGCAGCAGGGACTTAGAGACAGAAAGTGCAGAGTAGTAGGCTCTCACCTGACTTACCTAGGGGAACTTGCTTGTCTCTGGACTCCCTGGACTTCTCTGCCTGCCCTGTGGTCTGGTCCCCTGGACTGTGAATACTGAGGTCTTCAGTAAAGGTAAAGAGACTGCAACCTTGTGTCCTCATTCTTCTCTGCATCTCTCACTATACCACCATCTACACACCGAGAGCCCTGGGGATTTACTTCACCTGTGGGAAGATATACCAACTAGCTGCCATAACATCACCCCAGCGGACCCCTTAAAGCAGCGTCAGTCCCCACTGACCGAATACTACAGGTGGTGTCACGAACATAAACTTTATCCCTTTAAAGACTTTTCCCTTTTACATTGGCACACAGGGCAATGGACCGGGTCACAGCCACCATGATATCCCCCTGTGAACACCGGACCCAGTACCGAGTACCCCTAGCCCGCGGGGCGACTCACCATTCCTTTAAATGTACTTCCTCCATATGGCTATCACCCTCCTTTTCTCCTCCCCTGCCTGCGGATAGCCAATATGGCCATGATCTCCTCCACCTTCCTTATATCCACCTACCTTATAAGAGAGGGTCATTTGTTTTCCCGATTTATTCCCAGCTTTCCTTGGTCTCTGAAACCATTTGTCCCATTCTCTCACCTTTATTTTGACTTGTGAAGTATTTATCTGTGATGTCTTTATAAGTCACAGTTGAGTTTAGTAACCACTCTGATATGAGTACTGGCAACGTAGGTCGACTTGGAATTTAATAGTTGGCATAGCACTTTGTGCCATTTCGTTTGGTTGCACTAACCAATAGAGACTTCACTTTTTACTTTTCACTTTTTGACCAACCACAATCCATTAAAGAATTCTGTAGCAATTTTATAGTGCGGATCTTTGTTCATTGCATGGAGTTCACACTAAGCTGCGTTATTAATGTTGGGTCTCAGGAGTTGTCACTTAAAGAGAACCTGTCCCCATAAAAATGCAGGTCAATCTGCAATCATCATATTAAAGAAGAAGGGGAGCTTAGCAGATTGATCTATACTGTAAATTTGCAAGAAAAAAAAATCAGCATAACCTGCGTTAATCATTGAAAATATTGCTCTTTCTCGGATTTTGGGTCCAGTGGGCGGTCAGTGATTGACAGCTTTCATTGTATAAGTGTGCATATGAAAATAGCTGTCAATTACCAATAAGACCTCCAACTGGACTAAAAACGCCGGAAGGAGAAGACAATTAAATTATTAAAATACAGGTTATACTGAATCTTTTTATACACTGTTTAAAAAATAAATGGAACACTAAAATCCCACATCCTAGATATCACTGAATTAAATATTCTAGTTTTAAACCTTTATACATTACATAGTGGAATGTGTTGAGAACAATAAAACCTAAAAATGATCAACGTAAATCAAAAACTAATATCCCACGGAGGTCTGGAGATGGAATGATGCTCAAAATCAAAGTGGAAAATGAAGTTACAGGCTGATCGAACTTCAGTGGAAATGGCTCAAGACAAGGAAATGATGCTCAGTAGTTAGAAGTGTGGGTGGTCTCCACGTGCCTGTATGATCTCTCTATAACACCTGGGCATGCTCCTGATGAGGCGGCGGATGGTCTCCTGAGGGATCTCTTCCCAGACCTGGGCTAAAGCATCCACCAACTCCTGGACAGTCTGTGGTGCAACGTGACATTGGTGGATGGTGCGAGAAATGATGTCCCAGATGTGTTCAATCGGATTCAGGTCTGGGGAATGGACAGACCAGTCCATAGCTTCAATGCCTTCATCTTGCAGGAACTGCTGACAAACTCCAGCCACATGAGATCTGACATTGTACTGCATTAGGAGGAACCCAGGGCCAACTGCACCAGCATATGGTCTCACAAGGGGTCTGAGGATCTCATCTAGGTACCTAATGCCAGTCAGGCTACCTCTGGCGAGCACATGGAGGGCTGTGCGACCCTCCAAAGAAGTGCCACCACACCATTACTGACCCACTGCCAAACCGGTACTGCTGAAGGATGTTGCAGGCAGCAGATCGCTCTCCACCGTGTCTCCAGACTCTGTCACGTCTGTCACATGTGCCCAGTGTGAACCTGCTTTCAACTGTGAAGAGCACAGTGGCCAGTGGCGAATTTGCCAATCCTGGTGTTCTGTGGCAAATGCCAAGTGTTCTGCATGGTGTTGGGCTGTGAGCACAACCCCATCTGTTGACATCGAGCACTCAGACCATCCTCAAGGAGTCGGTTTCTAACCGTTTGTGCAGACACATGCACATTTGTCGCCTGCTGGAGGTCATTTTCCAGGGCTCTGGCAATGCTCCTCCTGTTCCTCCTTGCACAAAGGCTGAGGTAGTGGTCCTGTCATGCTGCTGGGTTGTTGCCCTCCTACGGTCTCCTCTACATCTTCTGGTGTACTGGCCTGTCTCCTGGAAGCGTCTCCAGCCTCTGGACACTACGCTGACAGACACAGCAAACCTTCTTGCCACAGCTCTCATTGATGTGCCATCGTGGATGAGCTGCACTACCTGAGCCACTTGTGTGGGTTGTAGAGTCCGTCTCATGCTACCACTAGAGTTGAGCGACTTTTACTTTTTTAGGGTTGAGTCAGGTTTTGCGAAACCCGACTATCTCAAAAGTCGAGTCGAGTGAAATCGGCCGATTATCGCGTAAAGTCGCGGTCGGGGATCGAGCGAAACACGAAACCCAATGCTAGTCAATGTGGGAGCATAGTCGGCAGTGAGTGGAGGCCAGGAAAACACCTACAGTGCCCATTTTAATGGCAAAAACATCCATTCTTGGTACTGAAGCTTGTCAATCTTAATTTACCTTATAATAATAGTTAGGCATTGGACATTGGGGGGTCATTTGGCTAAAGTTGTGGGGGGTATGGTGGTTCAAGTATTTAGTGGGCCCAGGAAACGTGAACCACGTCACGGCAGTGGAGCAGGGACAGGTAAGTATTTCAACTTTGCAAGTGCTGTAATCCTGAGCAAGCAGGGGGGCTCACTTGTTCACATTGGCACTGGCACAGGGCCCCTCAAAGTACGGCGGTGTGTTTGCACGGCGGGGGCGCCTCCCACCGGCAGCGACACTTTTGTGTACTATGAGGGGCCCTGTGCCAGTGACGTCGCCAACGAGTATCCCCCCCACCTGATGAAGTAACCTGCACTTTCATCTGCACCTTCCTCTTTGTCCCCGTGTAAGGTGGTATAGTATGCGGGAAGGGGAACCTCACTTTCAGCAGCGTCAGAATCTGGCTGTGTAGCGTGCAAGGGGAATGTAGCAGTCTGGGTCAATGTACCAGCAGAGTCATCTCATCTAGCACTGGCTGGGCAATGGGCAGGATGAGGAGGAAACACAGATATAGTCCCAAATACAAAAGTAGGCTAAAAGCAGTTCAAAATTGGTAACAGGACTAAACAGGCGGCATTGCTTTGTTCAGTGGAGGAGAACTGTAATGAGAGGCTGACACAGTGAGTAGGCCCAAATCAGTAAGTAGTCTAAATGCAGTTCAAAATTGGTAACAGTAGAAAACAGGCGGCACTGCTTTGTTCAGTGGAGGAGAACAGTAAGGAGCGTCAGACACCGTTAGTAGGCCCCAACCCAACTAGTAGGCCAAATGCAGTGTAATATTAAAAACAACAACTTAACGAGAGCCTAAAAATGGAAGTTCAGGACAGGAAACCAGGAGAACAGCAAGGAGCGGCAGACACCGTTAGTAGGCCCCAGCCAAACTAGTAGCCCCACTGCAGTTGTTCCATTTAACAACTATTTAACAAGAGCCTGAAGATAGAAGCTCAGGAAAGGCAACCAGGAGAACACCTTGGAGCGGCAGACACTGTTAGTAGGCCCCAACCAGGCTAGTAGCCCCACTGCAGTTTTAAAATTCCGATAGGCTGCAAACCTGATAATTGCAGGTCCTTTTTTTTAAGAGGACAGCTGTATTGAGTGGCACAGCTAGACACTGCTAGTAGGCCTTACACCACAAAGTTGGCTCGATGCAGGTTTAAAAAAGGTTACATGGGTACACGGTCAGCATTGGTGTGGTTAGTGGAGGGCTATTGGAAGGAGGGACCGCAGACAGACTTAGTAGGCCTAAAATAAAAAAGGTGGCTCTATGCACTTTTAAATAGCATCCAGGGGTACACAGGCAGCATTGGTGTGGTCAGCGGAGGACTATTGGAAGGAGTGTCTGACAAAGTCAGTACTCCAAAAGAATACATAGATGTTAATGTCTCGCAAAAAAACAAAACCACCCCAAAAAGGGTGGCATACTTAGGTACAGGGTTGACCTCTTCTGCTGACTTTCAGACATTGTTATTTGGTGCAAAGTATTTACTGGTGTAAATGTAGGACAGGGCCACTGAATATTTTAAGTAGCATTATACATGTCAACAAATTGGTATTGTCAGTGCCAGGCATTGAAGGATTTCACTGCATAGACTTAACAGCGGTGGAGCAGTGACAGATAATTTTGCAAGTGGTAGAGCACAGTTTGAGCTGGGGGGTGGGGGGCACTCTCTTGTACTGGCCAAAGGCCCCTCATGTTACAACGGTTTGTCTGACGTTGGGTGCGCACCACCACCGCCAGAGACACTTCATTGTACTATGAGGGACCCGGTGCCAGTGCCGTCGACCAAAAGTGGGCACACCCACCTCTTCAGAAAAAAAGGCACTCTCACGGGTGCTTTCGCCAAGTGGCGAGACCACGGCCCTGTGGGGGGAGTCAGCCCATTTAGGGAGGTGTAAACGTGTCGTATGCTGGACATACAGCAGCCGCAAATGGAGAAATTGGAACACTCAGTAAGACCAGTCCAAAAGCAAGACCTTTTTAAAGGAAAGCTAGGTGTCAGCCGGGAAAGGTGGGGCAAAATAATTAGAAATCCATGAGTGGTTCATTTTAATGAAGGTTAGATCATCAACATTTTGGGTAGCCAGACGAGTCCTTTTTTCGGTCAATATTGAACCAGCAGCACTGATTACTCTTTCTGATAGCACACTAGCTGCTGGGCAAGTGAGCTCCTGCAATGCATATTCGGACAATTCAGGCCAGGTGTCTATTTTGGATGCCCAGTAATCAAATGGGAATGACGGTTGAGGGAGAACATCGATAAGGGAGGAAAAATAGTTAGTAACCATACTGGACAAATGTTGTCTCCTGTCACTTTGTATTGATGCTGCAGTACCTGTCCTGTCTGCGGTCATTGCGAAATCACTCTACAGCCTGGTCAGAAAACCCCTCTGTCCAACGCCACTTCTGATTTGTGCACCTCTAACACCTCTGCCCTGTTGCCCCCTGCAGCTCGTGTGAGAACCATCACCGGCGCTGTGTGCTGGGAATGCCTGAATCAAACGGTCAACAAGAGTTGCTTGTTTGTTTGCCAATATTTGTTCAAGGTTCTCATGTGGCATGATGTTTTGCAGTTTCCCCTTATAGCGTGGATCTAGGAGGCAGGCCAACCAGTAATCGTCATTGGTCATCATTTTTATAATGCGGGGGTCCCTTTTGAGGATACACAAGGCATAATCCGTCATGTGGGCCAATGTTTCAGTTGTCAATTCACTGCTTGTGCTGGGTTGAGGAGCACTTTCGGGCAAATTTATGTCACTTGCCTTCCTCAAAAACCCTGAACCTGGCCTTGCAACGCCACCAGTTTCTATTGCCCCCTAAGAAGCTTCCTCATCCAAGAAATACTCATCCCCATCATCCTCTTCGCCCACCACCTCGTCCAGTAGACTTCCCTGACCAGACAATGGCTGACTGTCAACATGGCTTCCCTCGTCCTCGGCTGCAGATGCCTGCTCCTTTATGTGCATCAAACTTTGCATCAGCAGACGCATTAGGGGGATGCTCATGCTTATTATGGCGTTGTCTGCACTAACCAGCCGTGTGCATTCCTCCAAACACTGAAGGACTTGACAGAGGTCTTGTAGCTTCGACCACTGCACACCTGACAACTCCTTGTCTGCCATCCAACTGCCTGCCCATGTATGTGTATCCTCCCACAAATACATAACAGCACGCCTCTGCTCGCACAGTCTCTGAAGCATGTGCAGTGTGGAGTTCCACCTTGTTGCAACATCGATGATTAGGCAATGCTGGGGAAGGTTCAAAGATCGCTGATGGTTCTGCATACGGCTGGAGTGTACGGGCGAACGGCGGATGTGCGAGCAAAGTCTGCGTACCTTCAGGAGCAGGTCGGGTAACCCCGGATAACTTTTCAGGAAGCACTGCACCATCAGGTTTAAGGTGTGAGCCAGGCAAGGAATGTGTTTCAGTTGTGAAAGGGCTATGGCAGCCATAAAATTCCTTCCGTTATCACTCACTACCTTGCCTGCCTCAAGATGTACACTGTCCAGCCATGACTGAGTTTCTTGCTGCAAGAACTCGGACAGAACTTCCGCGGTGTGTCTGTTGTTGCCCAAAAACTTAATTGCCAATACAGCCTGCTGACGCTTGCCACTAGCTGTTCCAGAATGGGACACCTCATGTGCAACAGTGGCAGCTGCGGATGGATTGGTTGTGCGACTGCGGTCTGTGGACGAGCTCTCGCTTCTGCTGGAGGACGAGGAGGAGGAGGAAGGGGACCAATGCCTACAGCCAACTGTTTCCTAGACAGTGGGCTAGGCAGAACTGTCACCATATTGCTGTCCCCTGTGGACCCGGCATCCACCACATTAACCCAGTGTGCAGTGATGGACACGTAACGCCCCTGGCCATGCCTACTGGTCCATGCATCTGTTGTCAGGTGCACCTTTGTACTCACAGATTGCCTGAGTGCATGGACAATGCGGTCTTTTATGTGCTGGTGGAGGGCTGGGATGACTTTTCTCGAAAAGAAGTGTCGACTGGGTAGCTCATAGCGAGGTACAGCGTAGTCCATCAGGACTTTGAAAGCTTCGCATTCAACTAACCGGTAGGGCATCATCTCTAACGAGATTAGTCTAGCAATGTGGGCGTTCAAACCCTGTGTACGCGGATGAGAGGATGAGTACTTCCTTTTCCTAACTAGAGTCTCATGTAGGGTGAGCTGGACTGGAGAGCTGCATATGGTGGTACTAGCGGGGGTGCCGGTGGACATGGCAGACTGAGAGAGGGTTGGTGATGGTATTCTTGCTGTTGGCCTACATACAGTGTTTCCTACCAAGACCCTGGTGATTCCCTGACTGCTTTGGCCTTGCGACAAAACCTCCACATTTGCTGCAGGTGGTGTGGTAAACGTTGGGCTTACAGTGAGGGAAGGGAAGTAGCGTTGCTGACTAGCTTCATTGTGAGAGGGTGCAACAACGTTAAGGGACGTTTGGTAGTTAGTCCAGGATTGCAAGTGCATGGTGTTTAAATGTCTACGCATGCAACTTGTATTTAGACTTTTAACATTCTGACGTCTGCTGAAGGTCCTTGAGCATTTCTTACAGATGACTTTGCACTGATCATTTGGATGTTGGTTGAAAAAATGCCAGACTGCACTCTTCCTACTATTGGATACCATTTCAGGCATTGCACACTGAGCTACTTTAACCGGATGGCCACGTTGTCCTACAACTGGTTTTGGTTTAGCCACATGTTTTTGGCCAGATACGGGCCTGCCAGATGGAACCTGTTGCGATGTTGATGCCTGCTGCGGCTCCTCCTCCTCCGCTTCAGAGCTACTGCCGGCTGCACCCTGTTCCCCCAATGGCTGCCAATCGGGGTCAAGAACTGGGTCATCTATGACCTCCTCTTCTATGTCCTGTGCACCTTCCTCTGTACACTGCGAGGGCAATGTTGTGATCTGAGTCAAAGGAACAGCATAAGAATGTTTCTGTGCATCTGTGCACTCCATTTCCGATTCATCTTGTAATGGGCATGACCTGTTAACAATTTCCCTTTCTAACCCAGGAAGGTATGTGTAAAGAGCTCCATGGAGTAACCCGTTGTGTCGCCTGACGCATCCTTCTCTGTTGTTCAGGGTGAAGAACGCAAGGAAGCGACTTGTCCCTGACTGGGAACATCCACTGACGACACGCTGCTTTTACATTTTGCAGTTTCCGAAGAGGAGGCAAAAGAGCTAGAGGCAGAGTCAGCAAGGAAAGCCAAAACTTGTTCCTGCTGCTCTGGCTTTAAAAGCGGTTTTCCTACTCCCAGAAAAGGGAGCGTTCGAGGCCTTGTGTTGCCAGACGATGACGGTGGCTGAACAACTTGAGACTTAGGTGCTATATTGCTTTTCCCACGAACACCTTATGCTCCACCACCACTACCATCATTACCAGCTGGCAATGACCGCCCACGGCCACGACCTCTTCCACCAGACTTCCTCATTCTTGGAAATATGTAACCAAACTTACAAACGTTATTTGGTATTGTAAAACCTGTTACAAGGTGGACGCAAAATTGTTGTGAATTTAAATCTCCCTTTATAGGTGTGTGAGAGTGCAGGGAAAATCAGGCCCACTGTATTACAGTACACAGTTTCAGTGGCATACAGTGGCTGACAGATATGCCACTAACAGGACTGACGCAGATGCACAGATTTGCCAATATTAATTTCCCCTTCTTTTTGGGGGGGGATGGGAGAGTAGTGAATCAATCTGGCCCACAGTTTTACAGTAGTGTTTCAGTGGCTGACAAATATGCCACTAACAGGACTGACACAGATGCACAGATTTGCCAATATTAATCTCCCCTTCTTTTTTCGGGGGGATGGGAGACTAGTGAATCAATCTGGCCCACAGTTTTACAGTAGTGTTTCAGTGGCTGACAGATATGCCACTAACAGAACTGACGCAGATGCACAGATTTGCCAATATTACTCTCCCCTTCTTTTTTGGGGGGGATGGGAGACTAGTGAATCAATCTGGCCCACAGTTTTACAGTAGTGTTTCAGTGGCTGACAGATATGCCACTAACAGGACTGACGCAGATGCACAGATTTGCCAATATTATTCTCCCCTTCTTTTTTGGGGGAATTGGATACTAGTGAATCAATCTGGCCCACAGTTTTACAGTAGTGTTTCAGTGGCTGACAGATATGCCACTAACAGGACTGACGCAGATGCACAGATTTGCCAAAATTACTCTCCCCTTCTTTTTTGGGGGGGATGGGAGACTAGTGAATCAATCTGGCCCACAGTTTTACAGTAGCGTTTCAGCGACTGACAGATATGCCACTAATAGGACTGATGCAGATGCACAGATTTGCCAATATTACTCTCCCCTTCTTTTTTGGGGGGATGGGAGACTAGTGAATCAATCTGGCCCACAGTTTTACAGTAGTGTTTCAGCGGCTGACAGATATGCCACTAACAGGACTGACGCAGATGCACAGATTCGCCAATATTAATCTCCCCTTCTTTTTTGGGGGTTATGGGAGACTAGTGAATCAATCTGGTCCACAGTTTTACACTAGTGTTTCAGTGGCTGACAGATATGCCACTAACAGGACTGACGCAGATGCACAGATTTGCCAATATTAATCTCCCCTTTTTTTTGGGGGGGGGATGGGAGACTAGTGAATCAATCCGGCCCACAGTTTTATAGTAGTGTTTCAGTAGCAGACAGTGGCTGACAGATATGCCACTAACAGGACTGATGCAGATGCACAGATTTGCCAATATTAATCTCCCCTTCTTTTTTGGGGGGATGGGAGACTATTGAATCAATCCGGCCCACAGTTTTACAGTTGTGTTTCAGTGGCACAAAATGACAGACCGATACCACAGACTGGACTGGCACAGATGCACAGATTTGCCAATATTAATCTCCCCTTCTTTTTTTTTATGGGAGACTAGTGAATAAATCTGGCCCACTGTTTTACAGTATTGTTTCTGTGGCACAAAATGACTGACAGATACAATAGACTGGACTGGCACAGATGCACAGATTGGCAATATAAATCTCCCTTTTTAGGTGTGGGACAGTGCAGAAAAATACAGGCCCACTGTTTCACACTACACAGTTTCAGAGGGCAGAAAGTGGCAGAAAGTGGCTTGAAGATATATATATATATATATATATATATATATATATATATATATACATATATATATATATATATGTATATATATATATATATATATATAAAAAGGGACTGTACTACAATTACTATCTCCCTACAGTAATCTCAGAAAAGTATGGCAGGCAGCAATAAAATGGACTGCTGCACACAAAAGTGTGGACAAACAAACAAGATAGCTGTGCAGAAAGGAAGGAACAACAGGATTTGTGCTTTGAAAAAAGCAGTTGGTTTGCACAGCGGCATAAAAACAGCAATGCAGCTATCAGGGAGCCTTATAAGGCAGCCTAATAAGCTACAGAGCTGATGCACTGAAATTTAGCCTCCACTGTCCCTGCAAACAAATAGTGGTGTTGGACAGTGGAAATCGCTACAGCACAAGCAGTTGGGGGTTTATATTCCCTGCCTAACGCTATCCCTGCTTCTGACGAAGCGGCAGCAACCTCTCCCTATGCTCAGATCAGCAGCAGTAAGATGGCGGTCGGCGTGCACGCCCCTTTATAGCCCCTGTGATGCCGCAGAAAGCAAGCCAATCACTGCCATGCCCTTCTCTAAGATGGTGGGGACCGAGAACCATGTCATCACGCTGCCCACACACTGCGTCCTCCTTCATTGGCTGAGAAATGGCGCTGAACACGTCATATGAAACGCGACTTTGGCGCATAGGTCGCGTACCGCATGGCCGACCCCACACAGGGATCGGGTCGGGTTTCATGAAACCCGACTTTGCCAAAAGTCGGCGACTTATGAAAATGACAGATCCGTTTCGCTCAACCATAGCTACCACGAGTGTGAAAGCACAACCAACATTCAAAAGTGACCAAAACATCAGCCAGAAAGCATTGGTTCTGAGATGTGGTCTGTGGTCCCCACCTGCAGAACCACTTCTTTATTGAGTGTGTCTTGATAATTGCCAATAATTTCCATCTGTTGTCCATTCCATTTGCACAACAGCATGTGAAATTGATTGTCAATCAGTGTTGCTTCCTAAGTGGACAGTTTGATTTCACAGAAGTTTTATTTACTTGTAGTTATATTCTGTTCTTTAAGTGTTCCTTTTATTTATTTGAGCAGTGTATATAGCGCTGGCAAAAATTAAAGACCACTGCAAAATTTTCATTTTGTCTGAGCATTCGTTTTATAGGTATATTTTTGTGTAAAATGTAAATTGTTCTTTTATTCTATAAACTACTGACAACATGTCTCCGAAGTTCCATGCAATAAATTTTGTATTTATTTTCTGAAAATGAGAAATGGTCAAAATAACAAAAAAAATGCATTGCTTGCAGATCTCAAATAATGCAAAAAAAGCAAGTTAATAATCTTTTAGAAACAACAACACTAATGTTTTAACTCAGGAAGAGTTCAGAAATCAATATTTTGTGGAATAACCATGATTTTTAATCACAGTTTTCATGTGTCTTGTCATGCTTTCCACCAGTCTTTCACACTGCATTTGGGTGACGTTATGCCACTCCTGGTACAAAAATGTAGGCAGTTCTTCTTTGTTTGAAGGCTTGGCTCTTCCTCTTGATTACCTTCCAGAGGTTTTCAATGGGGTTCAGATATGGAGATTGGGCTGGCCATGACAGGGATTTGATGTGGTGGTCCTTCATCTACACCTTGATTCACCTAGCTGTGTGGCATGGTGCATTGTCCTGCTGGAGAAAACAGTCCTCAGAGTTGGGGAACATTGCCTGAGCAGAAGGAATCAACTGTTTTTCCAGGATAACCTTGCACGTAGGGTAATTCATAAGTCCTTCGCAAAGAACAACCTGCCCAATTCCAGCCAGAATGTTCTGGGATAAGGTGTTATCAGTAGGGTTGAGCGACTTTTACTTTTATAGGATCGGGTCGGGTTTCACGAAACACGACTTTTTCAAAAGTCGGGTCGAGTGAAATCGGCCGTTCCTATAAAAAAGTCGGGGTCGGGGTCGGCCGAAACTCGAAACCCAATGCAGTGCAATGGGTTTCCAATGGTTCCCAGGGTCTGAAGGAGAGGAAACTCTCCTTCAGGCCCTGCGATCCATATTTAAGTGTAAAATAAAGAATTAAAATAAAAAATATCGCTATACTCACCCTCTGACGCGCCCTGGTACTAATCGGGAACCTTCCTTCCTTCGAATCAGCGCTTGCAGGACCTTGCGGTGACGTCGCGGTGACGTCGTGGCTTGTGATTGGTCGCGCGGCCGCCCATGTGACCGCTCACGTGACCAATCACAAGCCGCGACGTCACGCAAGGTCCTGCAAGCGCTGATTCTTAGGAAGGAAGGCTGCCGGAAAGAAGCAGGGCGCGTCCGAGGGTGAGTATATACCTAATAGGAATATACTCACCCTCGGACGCGCCCTGCTTCTTTCCGGCAGCCTTCCTTCCTAAGAATCAGGGCTTGCAGGACCTTGCGTGACGTCGCGGTGACATCGCGGCTTGTGATTGGTCGCGTGAGCGGTCACATGGGCGGCCGCGCGACCAATCACAAGCCGCGATGTCACCGCGACGTCACCGCAAGGTCCTGCAAGCGCTGATTCGAAGGAAGGAAGGTTCCCGGTTAGTACCAGGGCGCATCAGAGGGTAAGTATAGCGATATTTTTTATTTTAATTCTTTATTTTACACTTAATATGGATTCCGATACCGATTTCCGATATTGCAAACATATCGGAACTCGGGATCGGAATTCCGATACCACATTCAGAAGATCGCCGACTTCATGGCCGACCCCACACAGGGGTCGGGTCGGGTTTCATGAAACCCGACTTTGCCAAAAGGCGGCGACTTCTGAAAGTGGCCGACCCGTTTCGCTCAACCCTAGTTATCAGAGCATGGTCGAGTGCTAATCGAGTGACTTTGGTGTGCTTGAATATTATGTTCGAGTCCCTGTGGCTGCATGTCTAGCAAAGAGGCAATCCCTGCATTTGTTGTGGCTGACGGATAGCTGCGAGATATGCAGCCGCTGGGACTGGAACATATTTTTGGAGCATGCCGAAGACACTCGGTTAGCATCAAAGCATGCTTGGATAATACCTTATCTGAACACGTTCGCTCATCACTATTTATTATCTTCTCAAAATACAGTACAGATGAGGAGGAGAGGTCCAAACAGCATAACAGACAACGGCTGTTTTATGCAGATCTGTGCTTCTTTTGGCCTAATTCCCATAATGGTGTCATTTTAAGGTGCTCCACTAACTGCATAGTAACAGTAGAAACAGTAATTAAAATACACAAATGGAAAAACCTTCTGAAGAAGTTGAAAAAGTTGAAGTGAAAATATGATGTTTACAAAAACATGTTCATCTCGTCTTTTACATTAAGCCCTAATGATCCCATAGTGCAATCCGTTTAGTGCATACGCTAACGGAATGCGCTAACACAATGTCCAAAAAGGGATTGCGCTTGGCGATCCTGCTAGCGCAGATGCCCGATCTGCGCTAGCGAAGAACGGACCCTGAACGCTGCAAGCAGCATTCGAGGTCCATCCGAAAATAATGGGACATCGCTGACGCATGCCAAAAATGGCATACGTTAGCGATGCGTTAGTACATTGCGGTCAATGGGTGCGCTAACGGATCCGTTACATAGCGTTAATTGCGCCAATTGTGCCATGTAACGGATTCCGTTAGCGGACACCCACTAACGCAATGTGAACCCAGCCTTAAAAGCAAAGAGAGTAGTCCCAATGAAACAGATTTAAAATGTTCTTTAAAGAATAATCGTCCTTTTAGTTTTTTTTCATAAATCAATAGTGAAAGAGAAAAGAAGAAATTCTTAAATATATTTTATCAGAGAAAGGCTTCTGGACTGATCATTCATTCACAAAATTCTCAAATCACAGGTAAAATCTGTATTCAGTGAAGACAGAATGTTACATTGCTGAGATCTGAAATGACAGTTACTACTGGTAAGAATCTATAAAGACAAGAGGATGGAGGAGGAGGTAGGATCTCTGCTTCTAGTTCCTCCCTCTTTCCGCACCCTACAGAGAACATAGAAGATGTCAGTTTCTACTGGTAACATTTTATCTCAATTATTTAACCCCTTAGTGACAGAGCCAATTTGGTACTTAATGACCGGGCCAATTTTTACAATTCTGACCACTGTTACTTTGAGGTTATAACTCTGGAACGCTTTAACGGATCCCACTGATTCAGAGAATGTTTTTTCGTGACATATTGTACTTCATGATAGTGGTAACATTTCTTCGATATTACTTGCGATTATTTATAAAAAAAATGGAAATATGGCGAAAATTTTTTAAATTTTGCAATTTTCAAACTTTGTATTTTTATGCCCTTAAATCAGAGAGATATGTCAAAAAAGTAGTAGTTAATTAATAAATAACATTTCCCACATGTCTACTTTACATCAGCACAATTTTGGAAACAAAATTTTTTTTTCTTAGGGAGTTATAAGGGTTAAAAGTTGACCAGCAATTTCTCATTTTTACACCATTTTTTTTTAGGGACCACATCACATTTGAAGTCATTTTGAGGGGTCTATATGATAGAAAATAACCAAGTGTGACACCATTCTAAAAACTGCACCCCTGTAGGTGCTCAAACCACATTCAAGAAGTTTAATAACCCTTTACGTGCTTCACAGGAACTGAAACAATGTGGAAGAAAAAAATGAACAAACATTTTACTTCAGAACCATTTTTTTTAATTTTCACAAGTGTAAAAACAGAAATTTAACCATAAATTTTGTTGTGCAATTTCTCCTGAATAGGCCGATTTCCCATATGTGGGGGTAAACCACTGTTTGGGCGCACTGCAGAGCTTGGAAGAGAAGAAGCTTCGTTTGACTTGTTCAATGCAGAATTGGCAGGAATTGAGATCGGATGCTATGTCACACTTAGAAAGCTCCTGATGTGCCTAAACAGTGGAAACTCTCCACAATTTACACCATTTTGTAAACTAGACCCCTTAAGGAACTTATCTAGATGTGTGGTGAGCACTTTGAACCCCCAAGTGCTTCATAGAAGTTTATAACGTAGAGCCGTGAAAATAAAAAATCGCATTTTTTCTACAAAAATGATATTTTTGCCCCCCAATTTTTATTTTCACAAGGGTAACAGGAGAAATTAGAGCACAAAGGTTGTTGTGCAATTTCTCCTGAGTAAGTCAATACCCCATATGTGGGGGTAAACCACTGTTTGGGCGCACCACAGAGCTTGGAAGAGAAGGAGTGCCGTTTGACTTTTTCAATGTAGAATTGGCGGGAATTGAGATCGGACGCCATGTTGCGTTTGGAGAGCCCCTGATGTGCCTAAACAGTAGAAACCCCCCACAAGTGACACCATTTTGGAAACTAGACCCCTTAAGGAACTTATCTAGATGTGTGGTGAGCACTTTAAACCCCCAGGTGCTTCATGGAAATTTATAAAGTAGAGCCGTGAAAACAAAAAATCCTTTTTTTCCCCCTCAAAAATGAGCCTGCAATTTTTTATTTTCTCAAGGGTAACAGGAGACATTGGACCCAAAAATCTGTTAAAATCTGTTGACCAGTTTGTCCTGAGTATGCCGATACCCCATATGTGGGGGGGCACTGTTTAGGCACCCATTGGGGCTCGGAAGGGAAGGAATGGAATGCAGATTTTGATGGGATGTCTGCCATGTTGACATGTTGAATTTGCAGAGCTCCTGATGTAGCTAAACAGTAGAAACCCCCCGCAAGTGACCCCATTTTGGAAACTAGACCCCCCAAGGACCTTATCTAGATGTATGGTGAATACTTTAAATGACCAAGTGCTTCACAGAAGTTTATAATGCAGAGTCGTGAAAATAAAAAATATTTCTTTTCCACAAAAAAGATATTTAACCCCCAAGTTTTTATTTTCACAAGGGTAACAAGAGAAATTGGACCCCAAAAGTTGTTATCCAATTTGTCCTGAGTATGCTGGTACCCCATGTGTGGGGGGACCACTGTTTGGGCGCACGCCAGAGCTCGGAAGGGAAGGAGCGCCGTTTTGGAATGCAGACTTTGATGGAATGATCTGCGGGCATTGTGTTGTGTTTGCAGAGCCCCTGATGTACCTAAACAGTAGTAACCCCCCAAAAGTGACCCCATTTTGGAAACTAGACCCCCCAAGGAACTTATCTAGATGTGTGGTGAGAACTTTGAATGCCCACGTGCTTCACAGAAGTTTATAATGCAGAATCGTGAAAATAAAAAATATTTTTTTTCCACAAAAAATATTTTGTAGCCTCCAAGTTTTTATTTTCACAAGGGTAACAGGAGAAATTGGACCCAAAAAGTTGTTGTACAATTTATCCTGAGTACGCTGATGCCTTATTTGTGGGGGTAAATTACTGTTTGGGCGCACGGCAGAGCCCAGAAGGGAGGGAGCACCATTTGACTTTTTGAGTGCAAAATTGGCTGTCATGTTTGGAGACCCCCTGATGTACCTAAACAGTGGAAACTCCCCAATTCTAACTCCAACCCTAACCCCAACACACCTCTAACCCTAATCCCAACCCAATCCATAATCCTAATCACAGCCCTAACGATAATCACAACCCTAACCCCAAAATAACCCTAATCTCAACCCTGACCATAACCCTAATCAAAACCCTAAATCCAACACACCCCAATCCTAATCTGAACCCAACCTCAAACCTAACCCTAATCCCAATATACCCCTAACCCTAATCCCAACTCTAACCTTAACCCTAATCCCAAACCTAACCCTAATCCCAAGCGTAAGCCTAATGCCAACCCTAACCCTAATACCAACCCTAATCCAAACCCTAACCCTAATCCCAACTCTAACCCTAATTTTAGCTGCAACCCTAGCCCTAACTTTAACCCCAACCCTAACCCTAGCCCTTACCCTAACTTTAGCCCAACGCTAGCCTTAACCCTAGCCCGAACCCTAAATTTTGCCCCAACCCTAATCCTAGCCCTAACTTTAGCCCCAACCCTAACCGTAGCCCAACCCTAACCCTAGCCCTAACTTTAGCCCCAACCCTAACCCTAGCCCTAACCCTAGCCCTAAGGCTACTTTCACACTTGCGTCGTGTGCATCCGTCTCAATCCGTCGCTTTGGGCAAAAAAGGATCCTGCAAATGTGCCCGCAGGATGTGTTTTTTGCCCATAGACTTGTATTGCCAATGGATTGCGACGGATGGCCACACGTCGCGTCCGTCGAGCACTGGATCCGTTGTGTTTTGGCGGACCGTCGTCACAAAAAAAGTTCAATGTAACTTTTTTTGTACGTCGCGTCTGCCATTTCCGACAGCACATGCGTGGCCGTAACTCTGCCCCCTCCTCCCCAGGACATAGACTGGGCAGTGGATGCGTTGAAAAACTGCATCCGCTGCCCACATTATGCACAATTTTCACAACGCGCGTTGGTACGTCGGGCCGACACAAGTGTGAAAGAAGCCTAACCCTAGCACTAACCCTAGCCCTAACCCTAAATTTAGCCCCAACCCTAACCCTAAATTTAGCCCCAACCCTAACCCTAAATTTAGCCCCAACACTAACCCTAACCTTAAATTTAGCCCCAACCCTAACCCTAAATTTAGTCCCAACCCTAACCCTAAATTTAGCCTCAACCCTAACCTTAAATTTAGCCCCAACTCTAACCCTAACCATAAATTTAGCCCCAACCCTAACCCTAACCCTAAATTTAGCCCCAACTCCTCCAGCTGCCGGCCGGCAGATCATGGCGGGCACACTGCGCATGTGCCCGCCATTTTCTTACTCGATGAAGAAGCCGGCGGGCAGGAGGGGACCCAGGAGGACCCAGGGACACCGGTAAGTATAGCAGGGTCCCCGAATCCCACTAATTCTCTGTCCTCTGATGTGCGATCACATCAGAGGACAGAGAATGACACAGCTTTTTTTTTTTTTTGCGGCCACCGGTAAACAGTTAATTACCGGCGATCGCAAAACAGGGGTCGGTAAAAACCGACCTCGATCATGTTCTTTGGGGTCTTGGCTACCCCTGGCAGCCGAGACCCCAAAGTTTTCCAGGTGCTGGCCGACGGGCGCACTACGCATGCGCCCGCCCGCCATTTTTTTGCCGGAACAAGATGGCGGCGGCCATCGGGAGCCACAAGGAACACCGGCGGAGACAGGTGAGTATCGGGGGGCTATCGGGGACCCCATTTCTCTGTCCTCTGATGTGCGATCACATCGGAGGACAGAAAAATTAAATGGGAAATCACGTTTTGTTTTTTTTTGCGACCGCCGGTAAACGGTTAATTACCGGCGATCGCAACCCGGGGTCGATAAAAACCCCCAAATCATGTTCTCTGGGGTCTCGGCTACCCCCGGCAACCAAAACCCCTGAGAAAATCCGACTCTGGGGGGCGCTATTCACTTTTTTCACGACGCCGTTAATTAACAGCGCTGTGGTTTAAATACCCTTAACTGCCGCTGTTAAAAGGCGTATCGGCGGTCATTAAGGGGTTAAAAATCTGTCTTCACTGAATACAGATTTTAGCCAGGAATTGAGAATTTTGAAAATGAATGATCAGTTCTGGCAGAGCTAGAACCCTATATACATGGCTGAGCTCATACAGCTAGCGTTTTACAGTTAGAAAAACCCCCCATAAAAATAGATACTTTATTAGATAACAATAATTGAAAAAATAAGGATAAACATCTACAAAACCCTGTCTAATACGTTCAGTCCTTCAGGGGAGAGGAATATAATCCTCTACAGTAAACCCTAATACATACTGGTAGAATGCCCCTCACGCAAAAATGTAGATATCATAACAGACATGTGATTAAACAATTTGTGATATCAAGTAGCAGCTATAAGGGTGTATCGATATAAGTGGAAATATCCCTCCAGGCTACAAAAAAAAAATAAACCTACAAGCTGATACTACAAAGATGCGGAGGTTGGCACCCTAGGAGAAGTATCGAGAATGGCGCCCCCGCTCGTACGACGACTATCCCTGGTCTCCTACCTTCTCCCTATAAGAGATAGGTGAAGAAACAGAAGGCCAGATGGCTGAAAATATCGTGTGGAAATATGTGATACCAATTATACAGCAACTCAGGCCCTCCCCTCCAATGTGATGTAAGGCCCAAGGATAGAGAAAACTAACTATGATATCACTATATATATCATTAATAACAAATTGAAACTACAGGACATACAAAATAAATAAACCAGTACTATTTTTGACTCATAAAAGATCCATAACCAATGCTACTTTGGACTGACTAATAATATACATGCATTTTTTTGCATGAAATAAGTTAACAGTTAAACAAATTGAAAATGAAATGATCTTTAAAAAGCCTAAAGTTTAAGATAGAAATTGAAAGGAATGTTCTCCAGCGTAGAAAGGTAAAACTTCAAATTTATTCAGTGCTTGTTTTTAAAAAAACAGTACAGTATAAATGGGAGCACATGTTAGGGCTGGCGGAACGTACCGAATAAAGATAAAGATAGTCATAAGGTGCATTCGCAGCCCGGGGTCCACTGTGCAGAGATGGAACCTGCTGCTAGGTAATGGCGGCGCTATATGGCGGTACTATGCCAGAATAGACACGGGTTCCGTCACCCAGTATGAACTGATGCAAACTCTGTTGCTTCTCAGAGTTGCAGGGAAACAAAGCAAACGCTGTGCCCTGTTAGCAGTCACAGGGTGCAGCAGATGAACGCTAGTGGGATCCCTATAATTCACCCCCACTATGCTGGTGATTGATCTCGCTCTGACTCTCGGTGGCTTTTGAGCCAGCGCCTGAGGACGCCCTGAGTTGAATGCTGAGATCAAGCGGGAGTTCCCACCCTACACTGATCGGTTGTCAGGACTACTTAAAGATTTATGGCACAGAGGGCATACAGCGCCGCACTGGGGGATGCCACTAACCACCCTAACTAGGGATAGGAAAGCGCTCTGGTTGCGCATGGCGCCGCACTAGCGGTGGCTACAAATTGACGCAGTAATTCATGTCTAGATGTGCGGGATAACACTGTCTGGTGCTAGGTAGCTTCCACTGTTCGTGAGCAGTCAACAACTCAAGAGATGGGCAAACCTTTTATAGCTATAGCCTTCCGGGACCTTCCTAGTGATCCAATCGGAGATGCTACAGGACCTGAGCATGTGACCCCCGACCTCTAATGAGAGGTCGTCCCGTGGGCATGCTCAGTAGAAGAAAAGCAGGACTTAGTCCCTGGAGTGTCTGCTCCCTGCTGATCAATGCTGGTTACAAAGGCTGAGCCAGGAAAGGCAGCTGTAACCAAACGCACAGTATCTGCTTGAGCCAGACGCTGGGATTGACATCTCTGCTGAGCAGGCTCCACTGCAGCTGGAGAAGAATGGGAGACAGCAGCGGACATGGTTTGAGATTCCCCCTGTTCAGCGGTGGGAACTTGATACCTAGCAGCAAGTTATCTGTACAGGCAAATGGATCCGCACCTCTTTGTAGAAAGGACGGGGTGCTCACCAAGGAAAAAAATACATGATGATAGTTCTTGAAAAAGAAAAAAAGGAGGTGGCACTCATCATTCTTGTTAAAATGCTTTTATTTCATCTCTTTTAAAACATGGAGCCAGGGAGAAGTGTGGAAAGCAGGATAAACAGACGACTGCCATTTCACACATTGCACTTCAGCGGGTCTTGACTGAGTTGAGGAAGAAATGATGTGAAAGCCATTTATAACCACAAGTTCCAAACCTGATAGGTGTCAATTATTATTTTTTATTATTATTATTTATTTATACAGCACCATTAATTCCATGGTGCTGTACATGTGATAAGGGGTTACATACAGGGTTATAGATATCGTTAACAGTAAACAAATTTACAATAACAGACTGGTACAGAGGGGAGAGGACCCTGCCCTTGCGGACTTACATTCTATGGGATAGTGGGTAGTGTCAATGGAAATAAGCTCCTCTCTTATCCTATAGCGTTAACAAGAACTCAATACAATTTAACCCTTCAATCAATTAAACATCAAACATACAGGTATAACACCAAAAAACTCATTTATAAAAAGACAGTCATGTCCAACTTATCATTAAAACCCATCGGACCCTGCTCTTTCATGTGCATGATCCATCTAGCTTCCCTCATCAGGAGTAGTTTATGCAGATCACCACCATGTGCTGATGGCCTGACCCTTTTCAACTCGGCAAAGCGCATTACCTCTGGGTTCCTTCTATATGCTGAATCAGACGTGGCGAACCTTTGCCCATGGTGATAGACTGGAAGTGCTCCCTGAACCTGATAAAAAGGGGACGGATCGTTTTGCCAATGTAATAGAACCTACAGGGATAGATGATGATGTACACTGCAAAGCGGGTTCTACACGAAATGAAGTCCTGTGTCCGGTGGATCAAATTTCCTATTCATAAAGTCAGATAGGTGAGATGATAAGGACAGAAACTACATTTGCCACATTTATGGCTACCTGTTGGTTGTAATGTGTCTAACCAATTTTTAGATTCTGTTTTTATCCAATTTTAAAACTAGCATGTCTTTAATATTCTTCCTTCTCCTACAAGATATAAGTGGTTTACGTGCCACTACATCTGCAATTTTGTTGTCCCTCTCTAAGATGTGCCAATTTATGTCAATGGCCGATCTAATGTACCTGTTTATGGGACAATGTCTGAAACTGAAAGTTAATCTCCTATCTTTCTTTCTTCTGTCTGTCTGATTCTTTTTCAAAGATTTACTTGGGAAAAAAATCCTGCTCTATTGAAAGCCAAAAAAACCCTGTACATATGGGTATAACTAATTAATGGGCAAGGATTAAAGAAGTGGTCCGGAACTAAAATGAACTGTAATCCTAAGTGCCTCTCTATCTAATGAAATAAACTAATCTCTTTTCTAATACACTTTAATTAAAAACTTCATTCCCTCACTACTATTTCTAACTGCTTTTTTTTGCTACTTACTCTTTAATCAGGCTTTGTTTGCTATTCTCTCAGGGAGAAGCATCTGCCCCCTTCCTGAAATGAAGTCATCAGTGACACCCATTTCATGGGCTGTGCTTATGTACAAAGCATGTATTAGATGTCAATTCTCAGTAGATTCTTGTCACCACACAACACACACAGTGACAGTGTGCTCGCTTTCTGACTCTGATCAGAAGTATGAAGCTGGCAAGAAAGTGCACTGTCAGTGTGCATTGTTAGAAAAATTCCCAAAAAGTAGGAAACGCTCCTCTGTGCATACCAGGTATTCCTCTTGTGAAGTGGGGTGATTTTACATTTTCTGTGTTCTATAGGCCAAGGGCAAAGTCATGCATGCATTACACAACAACAATGACATAGCAATAGAATTACTAATCAAAAGATGAGTTAGGAATGCGAGTAAATAATAGGAGGCTCGTAGAATATAACATGGCTGTGGACCAGGATCCTGAGAATTTATTTGTTCAATTCTTGACAGGTATATTTTTAATTAAAAAAATGTGTTTCTAGTAATATCTCTTTAAACAGAGATTTACATTAAAAAAAAGTAAAAATTTCAAGTTATGGGAAAAATAAAATGTTATTAAAATAAAATCTCTTTTAAAATTTGCAGTTTCTCCTTGCCCTTTATGGTAATTTTACAATTAATAGAAAAGTTAAGAAATGTTTTCTTTTCCTTTGGTTTAATGACCTTAAATGCCCTTATTTTTTTCCTTTTTTTTTTGTATAAGCCATAATAATAGATTTTACAGATTTACAGCTAAAATCATTATTTAAAACGTTCATTTTTAAATGTCACTAGCACTACCCAAAATAAAACTAATAAAGTATATAAAAGAAAATTGCATAGGTTACTTGTACAAATGTGCTTCAAGGTTCTCCGGCTCATTCGGAACTGTGTTGTCAACTTGTCGAAAATCTTTTTGTCCTTTTTTTGACAAAATGTTACTGACAATGTAGCATTTTACTGACATTTTACTTCGCTTTGTTAAAACTGTCCAGATCTGACAGAGGAAACAATAACTAAAGAGGGGCAGAAATTTCTAAAATAGTAATTAGAACTGTACAAAACTTCACAGATTGAGATTGAGAGATTTTTTCTTTAAAGTTAGTTTTCCACCGCTAACAATTTGCAAAACCTGCAACTTTTTTTGTTTCCTATTCGGTGTGCCTTAATGCTGCCCATACACCTTCAATAGCTGTCAACTGAACGCTTGGTCAAATAACTGATATCCTTCTGACCACTCCATATACATGCATGCTCAGTCGGCCACGACTGAAGGTAATTGCAATGGGAAGAGGGGAGTAAAGCACTGTCAGACATCTCCAACAGCGGCTAATCGTCAGTGAGAACTAATTGGGCATTGAAATTTAACATGCTGAACCTTTTTTACCCTTATGTCGTCTGTGGGGAGAAAAATAGATGGTATGCTGGTTCTACTAAAATTAATGAGTTTTGCATCTATGGGCAACTTGATCAGTGGGAGTTCAATCACTGTGACCCACATATGAGACACTTATATTCCAGTTAGAATGGGGCACCAGTGCTCCATGTAACACCAGTGTCCGTTCATGACTCTGCTCCTCCCAACTTACCGCCCAGGCCACCATTCTGTGCCTTCTGTGTCCCAGGGTCTGTCTCAGGATCTGATGTACACTATTTGACAGAGTGCACAGGGCATACACACTTCCTGTCTCTTAGAGAGACAGAGCGCACACTCCTAATGTTTCTCCAGCCAATAGCTGGGAGCACATAATACTTAAGGCATCTCCACCTGTTGGGAGCCTGAGCAACAATTATAGTCTGCAAGCTACTAGCTAGTGATCAGTTCCCAGTATCACTGCAGGTTAATCTGTACCAGCACCAATTATTATTATTATTATTTATTGTTTTATTGTTATAGCGCCATTTATTCCATGGCGCTTTACATGTGAGGAGGGGTATACATATTAAAAACAGGTACAATAATCTTGAACAATACAAGTCACAACTGATACAGGAGGAGAGAGGACCCTGCCCACGAAGGCTCACAATCTACAAGGGATGGGTGAGGATACAGTAGGCGAGGGTAGAGGGTAGAGCTGGTCATGCCGCGGTTTGGTCGATCGGTGGTTACTGCAGGTTATAGGCTTGTCGGAATTCTTCTTTCCTGTTCGCATCCTCTCTGTGTGTAACCTGAACCCAAAACAACTTTGACGGTACCTGAATCCGAATCCACTTCGGCGGTACCTGAATCCGAAACCACTCTGGCAGTACTTGAATCTAAATCCCCTCTGGCAGTACTTCAATCCGAAGCAGCTCTGGTGGTGCCTGAACTTGAAACCACACCTGCTTTATCAGAATCCTGAAACCGCTTCGATGGTATATATGCCTGAAACCTCCCTGCCAGTTCTTGTTCTAGAGTCTGTCGTGTCTGAACAATGGTCAAGTCAATACCATCTGTGTCCGGTCCTGCCTTGGACACCAAGTCCATTTCCACTGTTCTTACCTGTGGGGTCTGCTGCTGCAGTACCAAGATTTGTCCTGGAGTAGCACCTGGCATCTAATTGGGCCCAAGTCTAACCCCACCATAAGGGGTTCTAGTGAAAAGTCAGGTGGTCACTTAGGTATGCCCCTCCAGGATCCGGTGCAGTGGGTCCACTATGCAAAAGCATGACACTTTATTCATTCTCTATCAGGCTGCCCAGTGCTGCAATCAGCTTTTCTAGAAGCTGATTGAGAATAAATGGCTCTTTATTTGGGCATCCAACTTGCCTCTTCATTTTGTACCCTTGTGTTAACAAAATTCCACTTTGCCAATCAGTGTGGATCGCAACAATGTGCGGTTTTTACCAAACAGGAAATCTGTAGCAGTATTTCACACCCCAAATTATTATTTACACTAACATGTAGCGCTTTCAAAGACAAGTCCAGCATTTGAATTGATAGGCAAATAATTATGGTAGATCTGAAGCCTTTCTCACTCCAGCTCTATTCCTCCACCCAGCAAAGTCTCCTCCTACATAATTGTCAGCTCACACACAGCACACAGCATACAGGCTGACAGTCATGCAGGAGCATGTGGAGCTGTGTGAGTAATAGAGCTGGAGTGACAGAGGCTTCCAAAATACAGCCTTATTTACATATCAAATAAAACGCTGATTTTAAATTGAATTGTGTGGACCCTAATACAAAAGATGAGCTATAACTATCGTAATCATGGTGCCATTTGGCTTTTGTAAAGTTCAGATGAAATGTGCATTGTGTATTGTATAGAGTAATAAATTCATGCAGCCTGTATAAAAAATCCTGGCCCCTCTTAAAATCTACAATTCAGTAAGTATGCATAAGACTAAGTTAAATGCTCATGACTAGGGTTGAGCGACTTTTAGTTTTTTAGGGTCGAGTCGGGTTTTGCGAAACTCGACTATCTCAAAAGTCGAGTCGAGTGAAATCGGCCGATTATCGCGAAAAGTCGGGGATCGACCGAAACACGAAACCCAATGCAAGTCAATGGGGGAGCATAGTCGGCAGTGAGTGGAGGCCAGGATAACACGTACAGTGCCCATTTTAATGGCAAAAACATCCATTCTTGTTATTGAAGCTTGTCAATTTTAATTTACCTTATAATAATAGTAAGGCATTGGAAATTGGGGGGCATTTGGCTAAAGTTGTGGGGGGTAGGGCTGGTTCAAGTATTTAGTGGGCCCAGGAAATCTGGACCACGTCACGGCAGTGGAGCAGGGAGAGGTAAGTATTTAAACTTTGCAAGTGCTGTGATCCTGAGCAAGCAGGGGGGGTCCACTCATTGGCATTGGCACTGGCACAGGGCCCCTCAAAGTACGGCGGTGTGTTTGCACGGCGGGGGCACCTCCCACCGGCAGCGACACTTTTGCGTACTATGAGGGGCCCTGTGCCAGTGACGTCGCCAACGAGTTCCCCCCCCCACACACGATGAAGGAACCTGCACTTTCATCTGCACCTTCCTCTTTGTCCCCGTGTAAGGTGGTATGGTATGTGGGAAGGGGAACCTGACTTTCAGCAGGGTCACATTCTTGCTGTGTAGCGTGCACAGGGAATGTAGCGTTATGGGTAGTGTTGAGCGATACCTTCCGATATCGGAAAGTATCGGTATCGGATAGGATCGGCCGATATTCAAAAAATATCGGATATCGCCGATACCGATACCCGATCCCAATGCAAGTCAATGGGACCAAAATATCGGAATTAAAATAAACCCTTTCTTTCCTTGTAGGTTCATTCTACATGAAGGAAAACAACTAAGAATAATGCAGGATGTATTTGGGGAGGTGGCGGAGACATTAAAGTCATAGAGGAATAGTCAAATAGAATAGCATGTTTTTTTGTTTTTTTTAAAGACGTTCGGAGTGACAAAGATATTGACTATGTAAATTTTTTTTTTTATTTTGTCAGATATTGATGTTTCACTATTCCACGCCCTTCCCCTTCTTTTTTTTTTACTTTTCCCACACTTTCATCTTCATCATCATCAGCATCTTTGACATCAACTTCTTCTTCACCTTATTCATCTTCTTCTTCATCCTTTACCTTTTTTTTTTTTTTATTACATTCTTCATATTCATTTTATTCAACTATTATTATTCTTCCTATTCTACATATTCATTTTATTCAACTGTTATTATTCTTCCTATTCTACTTCTTCATCATATTCTCATTTGTGACAGGCATTCCCGTAGTTGTTATCTATAAAAGTTGGAAGATTACACCTTCCGTTCTGCCAATCACAAAAGTTACATTTGTCCGCGTTCAGTTTGGCCTGCAGCATCAGGCTTTATCCAGGGGCACCACGAGGAGGAACGGACTCACCCCCATACACTGCTTAGTCTTCTTCTGCATATAATTTAGATAATATCTTTTGCTCTGATATTAAGTGTTATGCTTAATGTTCTTCTGCTCTTTGTTCTGCAGCCTCTTGTTCTTCTGCTTCTCGGTCTTCCATGTCGTCGTCTCCAGGGTCGTCGTCTCCAGTGTCGTCGTCTCCGCCGCCGTCGTCGTCTCCGCCGTCGTCGTCTCCGCCGTCGTCGTCTCCGCCGTCGTCGTCGTCATCGGGGTGGTCTTCCGGGTCGTCGACGTTAGGGTCTTCAACTTGGAAATGTAGCAGAAGGTACAAGAAGGCTGAGAAAATGCCAAGAACCAGGTGATGGAACTGGAACTCGGATGGCTACCCGAAGGTTCAAAAGCCTATGGAACTACCGAGGACCAGCTGACGTTACTGGAACCCGGTTACTAAGCAGGAGGTACCCGTGCTAAAAAGCACTACCAAGGACTGCCTGACGTTGGCGGAACTCGGATACCCAGAAGGAGGCACCTAAGCCAAAGGCTCTGCCCGGAACCAGCTGACGGTACTGGAACCAGGATGGGGAGCAGAAGGTACAAGAGCAAAAGACACTGCCGAGAACCAGCTGACGGTACTGGAACTCGGATGGGTAGCCGAAGGTCCAAGAGCCAATGGAACTACCGCGGACCAGCTGACGTTACTGGAACCCGGTTACTAAGCAGGAGGTACCCGTGCCTGAAAGCACTACCAAGGACCACCTGACGTTGGTGGAACTTGGATACCCAGAAGGAGGCACCTAAGCCAAAGGCTCTGCCCGGAACCAGCTGACGGTACTGGAACCAGGATGGGGAGCAGAAGGTACAAGAGCAAAAGACACTGCCGAGAACCAGCTGACGGTGCTGGAACCAGGTGGTGGACCCGAAGGTCCACAGGAGAGGAGAGAACAGCTAGGCTGCGAGGCAGCCGCAGTTACCGAACCCCAACAGTCCTACAGGGGGAGCTGGAACTACTGGCACTACAGAACCAGCCTTGACTACCAATTCATGCAGCCCACATAGGAAGCTCCTAAACTGGAGGCACCCTGGAGTTGGCTAACCCGACCGCAACACGACGGGGCAAGCATAGGCGTCTCAGCGAGCTTGACACAACCCGGAAACAGCTGACGGTGCTGAAACCAGGTTTGGCACGAGGGAGTACCTGTGACAAAAACACTGCCGAGAACCAGCTGGCGGTGCTGGAACCTGGATGCGTTGCCCCAGTGTGCAAGAGCCAATGGCACGACCGAGGACCAGCTGACGGTGCTGGAACCCGGTTACTAAGCTGTAGGTGCTTGCGCTTAAAAGCACTACCAAGGACCGCCTGACGTTGGCGGAACTCGGATACCCAGGAGGAGGCACCTAAGCCAAAGGCTCGGCCTGGAACCAGCTGACGGTGCTGGAACCAGGTGGTGGACCCGAAGTTCCACAGGAGAGGAGAGAACAGCTAGGCCGCGAGGCAGCCGCAGTTACCGAACCCCAACAGTCCTACAGGGGGAGCTGGGCCTACTGGCACTACAGAACCAGCCTTGACTACCAATTCATGCAGCCCACATAGGAAGCTCCTAAACTGGAGGCACCCTGGAGTTGGCTAACCCGACCGCAACACGACGGGGCAAGCATAGGTGTCTCAGTGAGTTTGACAGTACCTGGAAACAGCTGACGGTGCTGGAACCAGGCTGGGCATGAGGGAGTACCCGTGACAAAAACACTGCCGAGAACCAGCTAGCGGTGCTGGAACCCAGATGCGTTGCCCCAGTGTGCAAGAGCCAATGGCACGACCGAGGACCAGCTGACGGTGCTGGAACCCGGTTACTAAGCTGTAGGTGCCCGCGCTTAAAAGCACTACCAAGGACCGCCTGGCGTTGGCGGAACTCGGATACCCAGGAGGAGGCACCTAAGCCAAAGGCTCGGCCCGGAACCAGCTGACGGTGCTGGAACCAGGTGGTGGACCCGAAGGTCCACAGGAGAGGAGAGAACAGCTAGGCCGCGAGGCAGCCGCAGTTACCGAACCCCAACAGTCCTACAGGGGGAGCTGGGCCTACTGGCACTACAGAACCAGCCTTGACTACCAATTCATGCAGCCCACATAGGAAGCTCCTAAACTGGAGGCACCCTGGAGTTGGCTAACCCGACCGCAACACGACGGGGCAAGCATAGGCGTCTCAGCGAGCTTGACACAACCCGGAAACAGCTGACGATGCTGGAACCAGGTTTGGCACGAGGAAGTACCTGTGACAAAAACACTGCCGAGAACCAGCTGGCGGTGCTGGAACCCGGATGCGTTGCCCCAGTGTGCAAGAGCCAATGGCACGACCGAGGACCAGCTGACGGTGCTGGAACCTGGTTACTAAGCTGTAGGTGCCTGCGCTTAAAAGCACTACCAAGGACCGCCTGACGTTGGCGGAACTCGGATACCCAGGAGGAGGCACCTAAGCCAAACGCTCGGCCCGGAACCAGCTGACAGTGCTGGAACCAGGTGGTGGACCCGAAGGTCCACAGGAGAGGAGAGAACAGCTAGGCCACGAGGCAGCCGCAGTTACCGAACCCCAACAGTCCTACAGGGGGAGCTGGGCCTACTGGCACTACAGAACCAGCCTTGACTACCAATTCATGCAGCCCACATAGGAAGCTCCTAAACTGGAGGCACCCTGGAGTTGGCTAACCCGACCGCAACACGACGGGGCAAGCATAGGTGTCTCAGTGAGTTTGACAGTACCCGGAAACAGCTGACGGTGCTGGAACCAGGCTGGGCACGAGGGAGTACCCGTGACAAAAACACTGCCGAGAACCAGCTAGCGGTGCTGGAACCCAGATGCGTTGCCCCAGTGTGCAAGAGCCAATGGCACGACCGAGGACCAGCTGACGGTGCTGGAACCCGGTTACTAAGCTGTAGGTGCCCGCGCTTAAAAGCACTACCAAGGACCGCCTGGCGTTGGCGGAACTCGGATACCCAGGAGGAGGCACCTAATCCAAGGAGTACCCTTGACAAAAACACTGCCGAGAACCAGCTGGCGATGCTGGAACCCAGATGCGTTGCCTATTAAAGATTGTCTTCCTAGAGCCCCAACTAGCGGTGTTGGAGCAAAGGGTAAGCAGGGGGAGCAGAGTGTAGGCCGAAGCCTGCACTGGAGGCAGCTTTGTGTCGGCGTTGCGTTTGCAGGATACTTTGCCGGCTACACAGTGGGGGAACAGCTGGCGTTGCTGAACCCCACTAACACAATGGCGGGTGTTTTTCTCTGTGCAGCTAGCACTTGCGGGCAAAAACTAGCGATGTTAGAGCCCGTGGTGAAGCAGGAGAAGGAGGAGAGGAGCAGAGTGTAGGCCGAAGCCTAGTTGAACCAATTTCAAAGGAAACCTTTAACCCCCCCTCAGGTGTTACAAAGTACAAGAGACACACCTTGTGCAGTATTAATGCTGCACAAGTGAAAGGTTGCTCTATTAATTTGTCTACTTGCACACTCTGAATGAAAGACGTGCACAATTTAGCCCATTGTACAGTCAAACTGTAGTGGATGCGTGACTTGGCTTTTTAAGGAGACGCAGCACAGGTGTCCCAAATAACGCCTTGGAGCTTGGCGCAGCTTCCTGAGCGTTGTTATTTGCTGTACAGGAGTCTGCGCTCTTGTGTTATCCCTTGGCAATGCCCTGTTAGCGCTGCCCGTCTTATGACCTCATTTCATGTTGGCCGGTGCACTGGTGGCAGCTTTTGGTCAGTTGTGCCAGCGTGGCTTGTGCTGGACACGATGCCGGGAACACAGCAGGGGAACAGCTGGCGGTGCTGAACCCCACTTACACATTGGCTGGTGTTTTTCTCTGTGCAGCTAGCACTTCAGGGCAAAAACTAGCGGTGTTAGAGCCCAGGGTCAGCAGGAGGAGGAGAGGAGCCGAGTGTAGGCCGAAGCCTAGTTGAACCAATTTCAAAAGTTACCTTTAACCCCCCCTCAGGTGTTGCAAGGTACAAGAGCCACACCTTGTGCAGCATTAATGCTGCACAGGTCAAAGGTTGCTCTATTAATTTTGCTCCTTGCACACGCTGAATAAAACACGTACACTATTTAGCCCATTATACTGTCAAACAGTAGTGGAGGCGTGACTTGTCTTTTTAAGGAGACGCAGCACAGGTGTCAAAATTTACACCTAGGTGCTGGGCGCAGATTCCTGAGCGTTGTTATTTGCTGTACAGGAGTCTGCGCTATTGTGATCCCTTGGCCATGCGCTGTGAGCGCTGCCTGTCTTCTCACCTCATTTCATGTTGGCCGGTGCGGTTAGCAATGGCCATGAATCCCAGACCCGCAGTGTGTTTTCAACAAATCACACTGCGTGGCTGGGATTCGTGGCCTTGTGCAGTAAATATGTTTGCCGCTCACACATGTCCTTACACCTGCTTCAGACTGGGCGGCCTCAGCTGATCCCTTATCGCCTACCACGGCCATGAGGCCACACAGTCTGAAGAAGGCTGAAGGAGATGAGTTAAGACAGGCGAACATATGCACTGCACATGCCCATCAATCACACCCTCGCAGCCAAAATATATGAGACAACGAGGGGGGTTGTGTCGGGCAGGGCGGACGCACAGGCACAGGCAGCCAACCAATGATGTCAGAAGACGGGCAGCGCTACCAAGGGGGGTGGTGCGTGTCATTAGAAAGGAAAGTCACACCTCAGGGACAGTGGAATGGTCTCAATGAGACACATTTTGTACGTGTTGAGTTCCATGTTGGCAAGGATAAAAAGTCAGCCACCTTGTACAAAAGCAGCATTACTGCTGTACAAGGTAGCTGTTATACATAGAAACACCTTGGGGTGGGTGCCAGGGTCCCTTTAATTTCAGTTCATGTGCCTGCGTGGCGTTTGCAGGTCACGTTGCCGGCTACACAGCAGGGGAACAGCTGGCGTTGCTGAACCCTACTAACACATTGGCTGGTGTTTTTCTCTGTGCAGCTAGCACTTCCGGGCCAAAACTAGCGGTGTTTGAGCCCAGGGGCAGCAGCAGGAGGAGAGGAGCATAGTGTAGGCCGAAGCCTGCACTGGTGGCAGCTTTTGTTCTGTTGTGCCAGCGTGGCTTGTGCTGGACACGTTGCCGACTACACAGCAGGGGAACAGCTGTCGGTGCTGAACCCGACTGACACATCAGCTAGTGTTTTTTCTGTGTAGACAACACTTCCAGGTGGCAACTGACAGTGTTGAAACCCAGGGAATCAAAGAGGAGCAGAGTGTAGGCCGAAGCCTGCAGTGGAGCAAGTTGAAAGGGAACCTTTAACCACCCCCCCCCCCCCAGGTATTTGTTGCTGAAAGAGCCATCTTGTACAGCAGTAATACTGCACATGGAAAATGGTGGCTCCGAAAATTATGTTCCTTGCAAACGCTGAAGTACACACTCATATAATGTGTCCCCTCACACTGTCAAACCGTCCCGGAAGTGGGACTTTCTTTTGTAATGTGACACAGCACAGCCGTCATTCCAACCCTCTTGGTGCCGTGCGCCACCTCCTCAACGTTGTTTGGTTCTGTCACGGAGCCCGCGCTGTAATGTTATCCCTTGGCCATGCACAGTTAGCGGTGCCCGTCTTCTGACATCATTTAGGTGTCAGGCTGGCAGTGCCTGTGCGTCCAAGCTGCCCGAGATCCAACCTCGCAGTGTCATCTAATGTAATCCCACTGCGGGCCAGGGATCCATGGGCATGCGCAGTGCATATCATCGCCTCTCACTCACCTCCTTCCTGCTTCTTCAGACTGTGCGGCGTCACGGCCGTGGCATGCTATTAGGGATCAGCTGACGCCGCCTAGTCTGAAGAAGCGTGAAGAAGGGGAGTGAGAGGCTAGTATATGCACTGCACATGGCCATGGATACCAGACCCACTGTGGGTAGACGACACTGCGAGGTGGGATTTCGGGCAGCGTGGACGCACAGGCGCAGCCAGGACGACAACAAATGATGTCAGAGGACGGGCAGCGCAAACTGTGCATGGCCAAGGGATAACATAACAGCGCAGGGTCCATGACGGAATCAAACAACGCTAAGGAGGCAGCGCACGTTGCCAAGGGGGTAGCAATGACGGCTGTGCTGCGTCACATTACAAAGGAAAGTCCCACCTCCGGGATGGTTGGACGGTGTGAGGGGACACATTACATGAGTGTGTAGTTCAGCGTTTGCAAGGAGCATAATTTCAAGAGCGACCTTTTCCTTGTGCAGTATTAGTGCTGCACAAGGTGGCTCTTTCAGTAACAAACGCCTAGGGGGGGGGGGACAGGTCCCCTTACATTTTTGTTGTGCCAGCGTGGCGGTCGCATGACACGTTGCCGGATACACAGCTGGGGATCAGCTGACGTTACTGAACCCCAATAACAGAGGAGCGACTGTTGACTGTGCAGACAGCACTTCCAGGCACCAACTGGCGGTGTTAGAGCCCAGGGACAGCAGGAGGAGCAGATTGGAGGTATTGCCGCACACACAGCTGGGGATCAGCTGATGTTACTGAACCCCAATAACAGAGGAGTGACTGTTGACTGTGCAGACAGCACTTCCAGGCACCAACTGGCGGTGTTAGAGCCCAGGGACAGCAGGAGGAGCAGATTGGATCCGCACACACAGCTGGGGATCAGCTGACGTTACTGAACCCCAATAACAGAGGAGCGACTGTTGACTGTGCAGACAGCACTTCCAGGCACCAACTGGCGGTGTTAGAGCCCAGGGAAAGAAGGAGGAGCAGATTGGAGGTATTGCCGCACACACAGCTGGGGATCAGCTGACGTTACTGAACCCCAATTACAGAGGAGCGACTGTTGACTGTGCAGACAGCACTTCCAGGCACCAACTGGCGGTGTTAGAGCCCAGGGACAGCAGGAGGAGCAGAGGAACAGAGTGTAGGCCGAAGCCTGATTGGAGCAAGTTGAAAGGGAACCTTTAACCCCCCCCCCAAGACGTTTGTAGCTGAAAGAGCCATCTTGTGCAGCACTAAGGATGCAAAAGGAAAAGGTTGCTCTTTTAATTATGCTCCTTGCAAACACAGAAGTAAACACTAAAAATGTGTCCCCTTATACCGTAAAACCATCTCGGAGCTGCAAATTTCCTTCGTAATGGGACACAGCACAGCTGTCATTCCTATCCCCTTGGTGCCATGCGCTGCCTCCTCAGCATTGTTTTAAGCTGTCACGGAGCCTGCGCTGTTCTGTTATCCCTTGGCCATGCCCAATTAGCGCTGCCTGTCTTCTGACATAATTTGGTGTCAGGCTGTCAGTGCCTGTGCGTCCACGCTGCTCCAGATCCCACCTCGCAGTGTCGTCTAACGTAATCCCAATGCGGGTCTTGGATCCATGGGCATGCACAGTGCATATCCTCGACTCTCACTCCCCTCCTTCCCTCTTCTTCAGACTGTGCGGTGTCACGGCTGTGGCATGCTATTAGGGATCAGCTGACAGCGCACAGTCTAAAGAAGGCGGAGGGAGATGAGCGAGAGCCCGAGGGGAAGATATGCACTGCGCATGCCCATGGATCCCAGGCCCGCAGTGTGATTCAATCAGAAGACACTGCGAGGCGGGATCTCGGGCAGTGCGGCCGCACAGGCGCAGCCAGCCTGACACCAAATTATGTCAGAAGACAGGCAGCGCAAATAGGGCATGGCCAAGGGATAACAGAACAGCGCAGGCTCCGTGACAGCTTAAAACAACGCTGAGGAGGCAGCGCATGGCACCAAGGGGGTAGGAATGACGGCTGTGCTGCGTCACATTACGAAGGAAAGTCCCAGCTCCGGGACGGTATAACGGTATCACTGAACACATTTTATAAGTGTTAAGTTCTGCGTGTGCAAGGAGCTAAACTAAAAGAGCTACCTTTTCCTTGTGCAGCATTACTGCTGCACAAGATGGCTATTTCAGTAACAAACGACGGGGGGGGGGGACAGGTTCCCTTACATTTAGGTTGTTGTGCCAGCGTGGCGGTTGCAGGACACATTGCCGGCTACACAGCTGGGGATCAGCTGACGTTACTGAAACCCAATAACACTGGGTCGTATGTTTTTACTGTGCAGCCTGCACTTCTGAGCCGCAACTGGCGGTGTTGGAGCCCAGGAATAGCAGTTCAGGTGGTAGAAAGATGAACACAGCAGGAGACCTGGATGACACCCAATTACTTAATCAGGCAGAGGAGTGGCAAATTCCTGCGAGATCCAGGCCTGGTTCATTTTCAGGAAAGTAAGCCGGTCAATGTTATCGGAGGATAGTCGCATGCGACGGTCTGTTAGTACACCACCTGCGGCACTAAAGACACGTTCCGATAAGACACTAGCCGCAGGGCAAGCCAGCACCTCCAATGCATACTGGCTTAGCTCTGGCCATGTATCCAGCTTAGAGACCCAAAACTTGAACGGGGAAGAGCCGTCTGGGAGTACAGTAAGAGGGCAAGCCATGTAGTCTGTCACCATCTGACGGAACCGTTGCCTCCTGCTGACTGGAGCCGCCGGTGATGGTGTAGACATTTGGGGCGGGCACACAAAAGTGTGCCAGAGTTGTGCCATACTGGGCTTGCCTTGGGCAGAGGCACTGCTTCTGCTCCCTCTTTGGGCAGAGCCTCCCCCACTGCCTCGACGCACTGAGCTGCTTTGTAAAGCACTAGCAGCACTCCTCTCAGTTGGACTGGAGAAGATGATGGAATTCACCAGTGTGTCGTGGTACTCCCACAATTTACGCTCCCGGGTCAACGCTGGGATGAGGTTTTGGACGTTGTCCTGGTAGCGAGGATCGAGGAGGGTGAACACCCAATAATCAGGCATGTTGAGAATGTGGTCGATGCGGCGGTCGTTTCTCAGGCACTGCAGCATGAAATCCACCATGTGCTGCAGACTGCCAACTGGCCCAGAAACGCTGTCCCCTGCTTGAGACATGCTCTCTGCCCGCTCGTCATCACCCCACCCTCGCTGTACACACTGACCACTGGACAATTGTGTCGCTCCCTCCTCTGGACGGAGCTCTTCCTCCTCCATTGACTCCTCCTCATCCTCCTCACAAAGTGGCCCCTGCGTACCCCTTTGTGAGGAACCACGTGGTGCTGACTCTCCAGAAGCTGATGGAAAAGGTGACTCCTCATCCTCCACCTCTTCCACAACATCATCCCTTAACCCTTTCAAAGTTTGCTGAAGCAGGCAGATAAGGGGGACAGTCATGCTGACTAGTGCATCATCTGCACTTGCCATCCGCGTGGAATAATCAAAAGGACGCAAAACCTGGCAGACGTCCTTCATAGTGGCCCACTCTGTGGTTGTGAAGTCTGATCGGCGCTGACTGCGACTTCTTTGCGCCTGATGCAGCTGGTACTCCATAACTGCTTGCTGCTGCTCACACAACCGCTCCAACATATGTAACGTGGAATTCCACCGGGTAGGTAGGTCACATATGATGCGGTGTTCCGGAAGGCGGAATCGGCGCTGCAGAGCAGCAATGCAGGATCTTGCCAAGCTGGAACGTCGCAAGTGAGCACACTCTAGGCGGACCTTGTGCAGCAGGGCATCAAGATCCGGATAGTCCCTCAGAAAACTCTGCACAACCAAATTGAGCACATGTGCCAGACATGGGATGTGAGTGAGGTTTCCAAGGGCCAGAGCTGCCACCAGATTTCGGCCATTGTCACACACTACCATGCCTGGCTGGAGATTCGCTGGCAGTAACCACACATCGCTCTCCTGCTTGATGGCATTCCAGAGCTCCTGCGCTGTGTGGCTTCGATTCCCCAATGAAACTAGTTTCAAGACGGCCTGCTGACGTTTGGCCACGGCTGTGCTCATGTCGGTCATAGGTAAACGTTCACGGGTCCATGTGGAGGTGGACTGTGACGGATCCTGCAGAGATGATTCTGAGGAACTTGTGTAAGAGGAGGAGTCAATGCGTACAGACTGGATTCCTGCAATCCTTGGAGTGGGCAGGACACGTCCTGCGCCACTCGCATGATCTGTACCTGGCTCAACAACATTAACCCAATGGGCAGTGAGGGAAACGTATCGCCCCTGTCCATGCTGACTGGTCCACGCATCGGTGGTGAGGTGGACCTTGCTACTGACGGCGTTCAGTAGCGCATGTTTTATGTGTCCCTCAACATGCCTGTGCAAGGCAGGGACAGCTTGCCTGCTGAAGTAAAAGCGGCTGGGCACCTTGTACTGTGGGACTGCCAATGCCATCAAGTCACGGAAGCTGTCAGTCTCCACCAGCCTGAATGAGAGCATTTCCAGGGACAACAGTTTGTCAATGCCTGCATTCAGAGCCTGTGCTCAGGGGTGGTTGGCCGAGAATGCCCGCCTTTTCTCCCATGCCTGTACTACCGATGGCTGTAGAGTAGACTGGGAGTGTGAGGATGACTGGGAAGGTGGTGCTGTGGGTGGAATTACACAAGGTCTCTGGACAACAGTGCCAGAGGTTCTTCCATGGCGATCCTGGGAGGAAGCCAAACCAGCTGTGCGTGAGCTGGAGGAAGAGGCAACACGAACTGAAGAGGTGGTAGCTGCCGCTGTTGGTTGGCCTACATCTTCAGTGTGTTTCTGTAACTCCACCGCGTGCCTGGTCCGCACATGTTTCCACATATTTGTGGTATTGAGGTTGCTGACATTTTTCCCTCTTTTTACTTTCTGATGACACAGCTTGCATTTGACAAAACAAATGTCATCTGCAACTGTGTCAAAAAAGGACCAGGCACTGCAAGTCTTGGGAGCGCCCTTTTTGGCTTTGGAAAGAGACAGGCTCCTAACGGGTGCCAAAGTGGAGGCTACAGGCTCCGCAGTCTTCCCCCTCCCTCTCCCTCTTTGGCCCGTTAGGGGAATCTCTTCCTCAGAGCTGCTCCCACCACCTTCCTGTTCCTCACGCCACGATGGGTCAACGACCTCATCATCTCCACTACCCTCTGCCACCAACTGCTCCTCCTGGGTAGTCTCGGCAGCACAGTACGCACCAAAAAGCGGCACCTGAGTTTCATCATCAGATGCGTACTGCGCTGTGGTCACCGGAGCCACTGGCCCACCCGCCTCTTCAGAGTCAGAGAGACAAAGCTGTTGGGCATCACTGCACACTGCCTCTTCTTCCATTTCTCCAATGCTGCTTGGCTGGCCCCCTGTTTCCAAGCCAAGAGATTCAGAGAACAGAAATAGAGACGGCTCCTGTCCTGGGCTCTCTGACTGCCTGGCCAATTTGGCAGGTGGTGAAGAGACAGATGGCTGCTCTCCAGTGCTCTGTGCCTGAGAGGATGTGGCACTAACTGAAGTGGATGCCGAGGCGTTAGCTGCCATCCATCCGACAACGGCTTCAATTTGGTCTTCACGCAGCAGCGGTGCACGGCGCTCTCCGACAAAGCTGCGCATGAAGGACTGTTCCCTGCTGAAACTGAGTGACGACGAGTCACCGGTGCCCGCAGCAGGCACAGAATCACCACGTCCTCTCCCTGCTCCTCTCCCTGCTCCGCGCCCACGCCCACGTGCCTTACTCCCTGCCCTCTTCATCTTGGTTGACAGATAAAAATAAGCAGAAAAGTACTAAGGCCTTAGTGTGCTTATTCCTGAAATGCTCCTCCTAACAGGTGTAAGAAACACTAATGTTGTAAAGTGTGGACTAAACTTTATTATTTTTCAAATGTGGCCTACACAAGTGTTAAGTTGTGTTTGGTGAACTTTCCTTTTTTTTTCTTCTGCAGATCGGACTACAGAGCAAGTTTAACTCACACGGGGACCGTGCAGACAGCCGTAAACGGCGCTGCAAGCCCCAAAAACCCTCCTCTAGGTTATCCTATGTAGTGTTTTTCCACTATTTAGCTGGAGACGGGTGGAAAGACACTAATAGGAAATTTTTTTTTTAAATTTTAAACAGGCTGCACTATTTGAAAAAAAGGAAATTTTTTTTCAAGGTATGAGGCAGTAACGCACCCTGAGCTGAATCCAACCGGCTATGGCTGTACACAGACTACAGGGCGAGCTGCGCTCACACAGAGACCGTGCAGACAGCCGTAAACGGCGCTGCAAGGCCCAAAAAAAACCCTCTAGGTTATCCTATGTAGTGTTTTTCCACAATTTACCTGGAGACGGGTGGAAAAATACTAATAGGAAATTTTTTTAAAATTTTTTAAACAGGCTGCACTATTTGAAAAAAAGGAAAATTTTTTTCAAGGTATGAGGCAGTAACGCACCCTGAGCTGAATCCAACTGGCTATGGCTGCACACAGACTACAGGGCGAGCTGCGCTCACACAGAGACCGTGCAGACAGCCGTAAACGGCGCTGCAAGGCCCAAAAAACCCTCTAGGTTATCCTATGTAGTGTTTTTCCACAATTTAACTGGAGACGGGTGGAAAAACACTAATAGGAAATTTTTTTTTAAATTTTAAACAGGCTGCACTATTTGAAAAAAAGGAAAAATTTTTTCAAGGTATGAGGCAGTAACGAACCCTGAGCTGAATCCAACCGGCTATGGCTGCACACAGACTACAGGGCGAGCTGTGCTCACACGGAGACCGTGCAGACAGCTGTAAACGGCGCTGCAAGGCCCAAAAAAAACCCTCTAGGTTATCCTATGTAGTGTTTTTCCACAATTTAGCTGGAGACGGGTGGAAAAACACTAATAGGAAATTTTTTTTGAAATTTTAAACAGGCTGCACTATTTGAAAAAAAGGAAAAATTTTTTCAAGGTATGAGGCAGTAACGAACCCTGAGCTGAATCCAACCGGCTGTGGCTGCACACAGACTACAGGGCGAGCGGCGCTCACACGGAGACCGTGCAGACAGCCGTAAACGGCGCTGCAAGGCCCAAAAACCCCCCTCTAGGTTATCCTATGTAGTGTTTTTCCACAATTTAGCTGGAGACGGGTGGAAAAACACTAATAGGAAATTTGAGAAAAAATGTGCAGCAGGCTGCACTATGAGCAAAAAAGGACAACTGTGTGAGGCAGTGTGAACCCCCCCTGAGCTGAATACAACCGGGTATATGGCTGCACACAGACTACAGAGTGAGCTGCACACACACACACACACAGAGACCTTGCAGAACGCTGTTAAAACAGCGCTGCAAGGCAAGAGCAAGGTGAACAGTGAAGAACACACAGCGTTTTGCTAAATTAGCCTTGGGAAAGGAAAATAAAGCAATTAGCTATCACAACTGGCCCTCAGTTAGAACACAGCGTCCTGTCCCTAACTGAAATCACAGCAGAGTGAGCGCAAAATGGCGGCAGCGTTTTTTATAGTGCAGAGTGACATCATTTCAGCAGCCAATCACAGCCTTGCCAGTACTTACATGCCCACCATGCTAAACAGGATGTGCCCACACTTCCATTCATTCCTCATTGGCTGCTGCGTTCAGTTTGAATTCTGGGAACTTCCGATTCCGGTATTCGATACGCGGGAAGTATCGGAATTCGGTATCGGAATTCCGATACCGCAAATATTGGCCGATACCCGATACTTGCGGTATCGGAATGCTCAACACTAGTTATGGGTCAATGTACCAGCAGACTCATCTATCACTGGCTGGGCAATGGGCAGGATGAGGAGGAAACACAGATATAGGCCCAAAGAATAAAGTGGGCTAAATTCAGTTCAAAATTGGTAACAGGACTAACCAGGGGGCATTGCTTTGTTCAGTGGAGTACAACTGTAATGAGAGGCTGACACAGTGAGTAGGCCCAAATCAGTAAGTAGGCTAAATGCAGTTCAAAATTGGTAACAGAAGTAAACAGGCGGCACTGGTTTGTTCAGTGTAGGAGAACATCAAGGAGCGGCAGACACCGTTAGTAGGGCCAACAAAACAAGTAGGCCAAATGCACTGTTATATTAAAAACAATTTAACGAGAGTTTGAAGCTAGAAGCTAGGGAAAGGCAACCTGGAGAACACCTTGGAGCGGAAGACACCGTTTGTAGAACCCAGACCCAACTTGTAGGCCTAATGCAGTGTTGTTTCAACAACTACTTGACGAGAGCTTGAAGATAGAAGCTAGGGAGAGGCAACCTGGAGAACACCTTGGAGCGGCAGACACCGTCTCTACAACCCAGACCCAACTTGTAGGCCTAATGCAGTGATGTTTCAACAGCTACTTAACGAGAGCTTGAAGATAGAAGCTAGGGAGAGGCAACCTGGAGAACACCTTGGAGCGGCAGACACTGTCTCTACAACCCAGACCCAACTTGTAGGCCTAATGCAGTGTTGTTTCAACAACTACTTAACGAGAGCTTCAAGATAGAAGCTAGGGAGAGGCAACCTGGAGAACACCTTGGAGCGGCAGACACCGTCTCTACATCCCAGACCCAACTTGTAGGCCTAATGCAGTGTTGTATCGACAACAACTTAACGAGACAAGGCAGACAAGGGTGGGGCTATAGTGGTCATGGACAAAAGTCAGTATAGGAATGAAGTCCTTCGCCAGCTCAGTGATTCCACTACCTATAAAAAACTTTCCCAAAATCCCATTACTGGTATCCAGAACGCCTTTAAAACCACACTCGATGATTTCCACACACGGGGTATACTTGACGGTAAAACGCGTGATTTCCTTACTAAAAAACATCCTATCACACCTGTGATTTATATTCTTCCAAAGATCCACAAGGATCTACAGAATCCACCAGGTAGACCAATCGTGGCCTCCACGGACTCTGTCTTAGCTCCCATTTCTATTTATCTAGAAAAAATCTTAACACCTCTTATTAGGAACACTCGCTCTTTCCTACTCGACACCGGAGCCTTCCTCCAAACCATTAAGGACATCACCCCAGTTCCTCCAGACACCATCTTGGTCTCTTTTGACGTAAAGGATCTATATACATCAATACCACACGCGAATGGCATTCAGTCTACCCGCTGGTTGCTCTCTAACAATAATATGAGCCCTGATTTAATCGATTTTTGTTGTACACTACTATCAATTGTTCTACATAACAATTTTTTCCTTTTTGAAGATACTTATTATCTTCAAACCAAGGGCTCGGCCATGGGCTCAAACGTGGCACCGCCATATGCTAATGCCTACATGGCCCATTATGAAGACACCTCAATATATACTCACGAGCTCTTCCGCAACCATGTTTTGACATGGAAACGTTATATTGACGACATTTTCTGTATTTGGCGGGGAGATGCTGATTCTCTACAAGCTTTCTTTCAATTCCTGAAAACTACATGGCCGGGCCTGGATTTTACAGTGACACACGATCTCCACCAGATTAGTTTCCTTGACACATTGGTCCAAAAAGACATCAACGGGAATTTGTCTACCAATCTGTACTCTAAACCCACTGATCGCAACAGTCTGTTGCACTTTGATAGTTTTCACCCGCTCAACATGAAAAAGTCAATCCCAAAATCTCAACTTAACAGAGTGACCAGAATAGTCTCCGACCGTGATCTCAAAGACCACCGAATATCTGAGATGAAGGTAAAGTTTAGTGAAAGGGGTTACCCGTCAAGAATTCTAGATAACTCTACCACGAACCCTGCCCATAGGGACAAAGTTCCTGCTACATCACGCATTCCATTCGTCCACCAGTACCACCCTGCTGCTTATAGATTACACAAAACTATTCACCAACACTGGCACATCCTCCAAACAGCGTATCCATCAGTTAGGGAGTTCCAACAACCTTTTTTGCCATGTTTTAAAAGGCCCCGCAACATAAAAGACTGTTTAGTCCGTGCCGACATAGGCTCAACACAACCTCATACTACTCAGCGGTTCTTGAGTAACCCCAAAACAGGAACTTTCCCCTGTCTGTGTTGTAATCAGTGCAATAGTGTCCTTAAAGGCAATGTCATTCATCACCCGCACACAGGCAAGAGATACCCCATTAACGGTTTTTTCACCTGCAACACCAATTTTGCTGTATATCTGATCAAATGCCCGTGCGGGCTCCTGTACATAGGCGAAACCACCCAACCAGTCAAAGCTAGGATCTCTAAACACAAATCGACAATAAGATGTAAGAACCTCTTACTTCCCATACCAGCACACTTTGCCGATAAAGGCCACAACGTGTCCCAGCTAAAATTTCAAATAATAGAACACATTACATCACCTCGCCGCGGTGGGGACCGCGTTTCAATTCTCAAACGCAGAGAGGCGTATTGGATACACGAGCTCAACACACTGAGCCCCAGGGGTCTCAACAGAGATTATGAGTTATCATCATTTATTTAAGATTACTGTCACAATATTATCTCCTATAGAATACTCCAGGGGGCCCGTTGAGCTCTACGGCTTTCGGAACATGTGATGTCACTTTGTATCTGTCCTTTTTGATGACTGTTTATTATTTCAGCTCAACCGCATTACCAAATGTACCACTGCGTTCCTATATGTGATGCCCGCTAACCAGGTCTCCGCTATCTATCACACCACCACATAGCTGGGCACTTCTACTTATGTTTGCTTTTTTCATTCATTTAACATAAATGTATTTACTCACTCATTTTGTGATCAACAATATGATCATAGGCAGAATCACCATCCCAGGTGACTAGTAATGTGTTTTCTTATGTTAAAGAAATGTACATCTGCCACATTATTCTGTATGGTACGTACAGGACCGCTGTTTATTTATCATGCTGTCATTTGGTATTTTGCTAATCTTCTTTCTTCTCCTTACAGAATCGGCCTCTCTGAATTCACCCTTCTGACATCTGTGACACCCTGCGGCCACCGTATTGCACCTCTGCACCAGCTAGTATACTGCTCTGGAATACACCTCCACCTCACTTTTTTTTTTTTTTTTTTAAGTGTAATGCTCTGCACACCACCCCTTCTGGTCATGTGACACCATCGTCACCTCTCCCCGCCCCTTCCGGCTCCTTTTGCTACTATATAGGCAGGTCCCGAGCGCACCGTCCTCAGCCTGCGCTTGCGGTGGACACTGCGTGCTTCCTGTTGCTGATGAGGCGGGTAAGTTCTATGCACCACATGCTCTACATGCTTTCCATTGTAGCAGTCCAGCCTGTCACACATGAAACGTCCTTTCTCCCTCTATGCAGATAGTGCGTACTATTCTTGCAGCCCAGACTGGCGGTATATACCGTGTGGCCCCTGCTTCATTCAGCAGGTGAGTCCTCTGCATTACATGCCTATAAAGTGCTAGCAGTCCACTGTGCCATAGGTGTCATATTATCCTTTCCTCTGCAGACAGCGTCAGTTTGTGACACACTATCTTATCTCCATAGTTTGTGCCTACACCTTGAGCACTATTTTGCAGCCCATACTGGCGGTACATACCACGTGCCTCCTGCTTCATTCCGCAGGTGAGTCCCCTGCATTTTGTGCCCATACAGTACTAGCGTGTCACCGTGCCATATGCGTCACACTATCCTTTCTTCCGCAGATAGTGTCAGTCCGTGACACACTACCCTATCTCAGTAGCTTGTTTCTACCTCATGCGCACTATTTTGCAGCCCATACTGGCAGTACATTCCGCGTGGCTCCTGCTCCATCCAGCAGGTGGGTCCTCCGTAGCACATGCCCATATAGTACCAGCGGTTCACAGTGCCATATATGTCACACCTTCCTCTCTCCTGCAGTTAGTGTCACTTGTGACGCACCATTGTATCTCTGCGGCTTGTGTCTACCCCCGCGACCTATATGTCTTCAGGCTTCTTATTGGTAGGTGGATTCTACTACACATTATACACCATACGCCCCGTCAGTTTTTCACATAGCCTATCTATTCACTCTTATTATCACTTCAACTTCGCATATTGATCTCTCCTTTTAGATGCAATCTAACTTTGCTACTCGGGGCTTCTCTAAGCATACTAGTATATTAGGTAGGTTTTTCTCCTTTTTTTTTTTTATGTTTTCCCACCCCACCACCCCCTCCTACCGTAACCCCTCATTTTTCTCCGTGATACACTACCTTATCTTTACTCGCATACGTTCAATCTGTGCAGCTTTCATATCTCGGCTATCTTGTTTGATGTCTCTTTTTTGGAGTTGTGTTCTATTATTTTCAATCATGACTGTATTCTCCCATGTGATGTATATACTTTAGTTTTTTCTGTTTTTTTGTTTATGTTTATTTTCATATATTGTTCTTTTTTTATACATTGGATGTCACTTTCTCTGTATATATTTCCCTTCAGCACACTGATGAAGGTCCAGTAACGACCGAAACGTTTGTGAATACTGTATGTAAATAAAACCCCCACTTTGCATCACAACACTTTTGGAGTGTGCTAGTCACTTGCATTTTTCATAAAGACTTGGGAACCTATGACCGTGCACCTCCTCCTTTTGGCTGTGCTGAACATTTTCTATATAACTAAAATAACAAAATAGGCTCTATGCAGCTTCGATTATGTGGCAACCTGGAGAACACCTTGGAGCGGAAGACACCGTTTGTAGAACCCAGACCCAACTTGTAGGCCTAATGCAGTGTTGTTTCAACAACTACTTAACAAGAGCTTCAAGATAGAAGCTAGGGAGAGGCAACCTGGAGAACACCTTGGAGCGGAAGACACCATTTTTAGAACCCAGACCCAACTTGTAGGCCTAATGCAGTGTTGTTTCAACAACTACTTAACAAGAGCTTCAAGATAGAAGCTAGGGAGAAACAACCTGGAGAACACCTTGGAGCGGCAGACACCGTCTCTACAACCCAGACCCAACTTGTAGGCCTAATGCAGTGTTGTTTCAACAACTACTTAAGGCTACGTTCACATTGGCGTTCCGCCAATGTGCGTCGCTGTTGCGCCGGCGACGCGCCGGCGACGCAGCGGCGACGCAGCGGCGACGCGCCCCTATGTTTAACATAGGGGACGCGTGCGTCGTTTTGGTGGCGTTTTTCGCCACGTGCGTCGTTTCCGACGCTAGCGTCGGACGCAAGAAAACGCTACATTGTAGCATTTTCTGTGCGTCCGATTTTCGTCAAAAACGACGCACGCGTCGCAAAACGCGCGCGTTTTTGCGCGCGTTTGCGCGCGTTTTTACGTGCGTCGCGCGTTGCGTCGCCGACGCAGGGCGGCGCAACGCTAGTGTGAACCTAGCCTAACAAGAGCTTCAAGATAGAAGCTAGGGAGAAACAACCTGGAGAACACCTTGGAGCGGCAAACACCGTCTCTACAACCAAGACCCAACTTGTAGACCTAATGCAGTGTTGTTTCAACAACTACTTAATGAGAGCCTGAAAATGGAATTTCAGGACAGGAAATCAGGAGAACAGCACGGAGCGGCATACACCATTAGTAGGCCCCAACCACACTAGTAGGCCAAATTCTGTGTAATATTAACTAATAACAACTACTTAACAAGAGCCTGAAAATGGAAGTTCAGGACAGGACACCAGGAGAACAGCACGGAGTGGCATACACCGTTTGTAGGCCCCAACCCAACTAGTACGCAAAAAGCAGTGTAATATTAACAACTAGTGTTGAGCGATACCTTCCGATATCGGAAAGTATCGGTATCGGATTGGATGGGCCGATATTCAAAAAATATCGGATATCGCCGATACCGATACCCGATCCCAATGCAAGTCAATGGGACCAAAATATCGGAATTAAAATAAACCCTTACTTTCCTTGTAGGTTCATTCTACATGAAGGAAAACAACTAAGAATAATGCAGGATGTATTTGGGGAGGTGGCGGAGACATTAAAGTCATAGAGGTTTAGCCCAATCAAATAGAATAGCATTATTTGTTTTTTTTTTAAAGACGTTCGGAGTGACAAAGATATTGACTATGTAATTTTTTTTTTATTTAGTCAGATATTGATGTTTCACTATTCCACACCCTTCCCCTTATTTTTTTTTTACTTTTTCCCACACTTTCATCTTCTTCATCATCAGCATCTTTGACATCAACTTCTTCACCTTATTCATCTTCTTCTTCATCTTCTACCTATTTTTTTTTTTTATTACATTCTTCATATTCATTTTATTCAACTATTATTATTCTTCCTATTCTACTTCTTCATCATATTCTCATTTGTGACAGGCATTCCCGTAGTTGTTATCTATAAAAGTTTGAAGATTACACCTTCCGTTCTGCCAGTCACAAAAGTTACATTTGTCCGCGTTCAGTTTGGCCTGCAGCATCAGGCTTTATCCAGGGGCACCACGAGGAGGAACGGACTCACCCCCATACACTGCTTAGTCTTCTTCTGCATATAATTTAGATAATATCTTTTGCTCTGATATTAAGTGTTATGCTTAATGTTCTTCTGCTCTTTGTTCTGCAGCCTCTTGTTCTTCTGCTTCTCGGTCTTCCATGTCGTCGTCTCCAGGGTCGTCGTCTCCAGGGTCGTCGTCTCCGCCGTCGTCGTCGTCATCGGGGTGGTCTTCAGGGTCGTCATCTCCAGGGTCGTCGTCATCTCACTGGTTGTCGTCTCTGGTGTCGTCGTCATCTTAGGGGTGGTCTTCCGGGTCGTCGACTTTAGGGTCTTCAACTTGGAAATGTAGCAGAAGGTAAAAGAAGGCTGAGAAAATGCCAAGAACCAGCTGATGGAACTGGAACTCGGATGGCTACCCGAAGGTTCAAGAGCCTATGGAACTACCGAGGACCAGCTGACGTTACTGGAACCCGGTTACTAAGCAGGAGGTACCCGTGCTAAAAAGCACTACCAAGGACCGCCTGACGTTGGCGGAACTCGGATACCCAGAAGAAGGCACCTAAGCCAAAGGCTCTGCCCGGAACCAGCTGACGTTACTGGAACCAGGATGGGGAGCAGAAGGTACAAGAGCAAAAGACACTGCCGAGAACCAGCTGACGGTACTGGAACCCGGATGGGTAGCCGAAGGTCCAAGAGCCAATGGAACTACCGAGGACCAGCTGACGTTACTGGAACCCGGTTACTAAGCAGGAGGTACCCGTGCCTGAAAGCACTACCAAGGACCACCTGACGTTGGTGGAACTTGGATACCCAGAAGGAGGCACCTAAGCCAAAGGCTCTGCCCGGAACCAGCTGACGGTACTGGAACCAGGATGGGGAGCAGAAGGTACAAGAGCAAAAGACACTGCCGAGAACCAGCTGACGGTGCTGGAACCAGGATGTGGACCAGAAGGTCCACAGGAGAGGAGAGAACAGCTAGGCCGCGAGGCAGCCGCAGTTACCGAACCCCAACAGTCCTACAGGGGGAGCTTGGCCTACTGGCACTACAGAACCAGCCTTGACTACCAATTCACGCAGCCCACATAGGAAGCTCCTAAACTGGAGGCACCCTGGAGTTGGCTAACCCGACCACAACACGACGGGGCAAGCATAGGCGTCTCAGTAAGCTTGACACTACCCGGAAACAGCTGACGGTGCTGGAACCAGGCTGGGCACGAGGGAGTACCCGTGACAAAAACACTGCCGGGAACCAGCTGGCGGTGCTGGAACCCGGATGCGTCGCCCCAGTGTGAAAGAGCCAATGGCACGACCGAGTACCAGCTGACGGTGCTGGAACCCGGTTACTAAGCTGTAGGTGCCTGCGCTTAAAAGCACTACCAAGGACCGCCTGGCGTTGGTGGAACTCGGATACCCAGGAGGAGGCACCTAAGCCAAAGGCTCTGCCCGGAACCAGCTGACGGTGCTGTAACCAGGTGGTGGACCAGAAGGTCCACAGGAGTGGAGAGAACAGCTAGGCCGCGAGGCAGCCGCAGTTACCGAACCCCAACAGTCCTACAGGGGGAGCTTGGCCTACTGGCACTACAGAACCAGCCTTGACTACCAATTCACGCAGCCCACATAGGAAGCTCCTAAACTGGAGGCACCCTGGAGTTGGCTAACCCGTCCACAACACGACGGGGCAAGCATAGGCGTCTCAGTGAGCTTGACACTACCCGGAAACAGCTGACGGTGCTGGAACCAGGCTGGGCACGAAGGAGTACCCGTGACAAAAACACTGCCGAGAACCAGCTGGCGGTGCTGGAACCCGGATGCGTCGCCCCAGTGTGCAAGAGCCAATGGCACCGAGGACCAGCTGACGGTGCTGGAACCCGGTTACTAAGCTGTAGGTGCCTGCGCTTAAAAGCACTACCAAGGACCGCCTGACATTGGCGGAACTCGGATACCCAGGAGGAGGCACCTAAGCCAAAGGCTCTGCCCGGAACCAGCTGACGGTGCTGGAACCAGGTGGTGGACCCGAAGGTCCACAGGAGAGGAGAGAACAGCTAGGCCTCGAGGCAGCCGCAGTTACCGAACCCCAACAGTCCTACAGGGGGAGCTTGGCCTACTGGCACTACAGAACCAGCCTTGACTACCAATTCACGCAGCCCACATAGGAAGCTCCTAAACTGGAGGCACCCTGGAGTTGGCTAACCCGACCACAACACGACGGGGCAAGCATAGGCGTCTCAGTGAGCTTGACACTACCCTGAAACAGCTGACGGTGCTGGAACCAGGCTGGGCACGAGGGAGTACCCGTGACAAAAACACTGCCGACAACCAGCTGGCGGTGCTGGAAACCGGATGCGTTGCCCCAGTGTGCAAGAGCCAATGGCACGACCGAGGACCATCTGACGGTGCTGGAACCTGGTTACTAAGCTGTAGGTGCCTGTGCTTAAAAGCACTACCAAAGACCGCCTGGCGTTGGCGGAACTCGGATACCCAGGAGGAGGCACCTAAGCCAAAGGCTCGGCCTGGAACCAGCTGACGGTGCTGGAACCAGGTGGTGGACCAGAAGGTCCACAGGAGAGGGGAGAACAGCTAGGCTGTGAGGCAGCCGCAGTTACCGAACCCCAACAGTCCTACAGGGGGAGCTTGGCCTACTGGCGCTACAGAACCAGCCTTGACCACCAATTCACGCAGCCCACATAGGAAGCTCCTAAACTGGAGGCACCCTGGAGTTGGCTAACCCGACCGCAGCACGACGGGGCAAGCATAGGTGTCTCAGTGAGCTTGACACTACCCGGAACCAGCTGACGGTGCTGGAACCAGGATGCGTTGCCTATTAAAGATTGTCTTCCTACAGCCCCAACTAGCAGTGTTGGAGCAAACGGTAAGCAGGGGGAGCAGAGTGTAGGCCGAAGCCTGCACTGGAGGCAGCTTTGTGTCTGCGTTGCGTTTGCAGGACACTTTGCCGGCTACACAGTGGGGGAACAGCTGGCGTTGCTGAACCCCACTGACACAAAGGCGGGTGTTTTTCTCTGTGCAGCTAGCACTTCCGGGCTAAAACTAGCGGTGTTAGAGCCCAGGGGCAGCAGGAGGAGGAGAGGAGCAGAGTGTAGGCCGAAGCCTAGTTGAACCAATTTCAAAGGAAACCTTTAACCCCCCCCCTCAGGTGTTACAAAGTACAAGAGCCACACCTTGTGCAGCATTAATGCTGCACAAGTCAAAGGTTGCTCTATTAATTTGTCTACTTGCACACGCTGAATGAAAGACGTACACAATTTAGCCCATTCTACAGTCAAACTGTAGTGGAGGCGTGACTTGTCTTTTTAAGGAGACGCAGCACAGGTGTCCCAAATAACGCCTTGGAGCTTGGCGCAGCTTCCTGAGAGTTGTTATTTGCTGTACAGGAGTCTGCGCTCTTGTGTTATCCCTTGGCAATGCCCTGTTAGCGCTGCCCGTCTTATGACCTCATTTCATGTTGGCCGGTGCGGTTAACGATGGCCATGAATCCCAGACCCACAGTGCCATTTCATAAAGTCACACAGCGGTGCTTGGATTCGTGGCCTTGAGCAGTAAATATTTTGGCCGCTCACACACGTCCTTACACCTGCTTCAGACTGGGCGGCCTCTGCTGATCCCTTCTCGCATACCACGGCCATGAGGCCGCACAGTCTGAAGAAGGCGGAAGGAGATGAGTGACGACAGGCAAACATATGCACTGCTCGTGCCCATAAACCACACCCTCGCGGACAAAATAAATAAGACACCGAGGGGCGTTGTTTCTAGCAGGGCGGACGCACAGGCGCAGCCAGCTAACCAATGATGTCAAAAGACGGGCAGCGCTACCAAGGGTGGTGCTGCGTATCATTACAAAGGAAAGTCACAACTCAGGGACAGTGGAATGGTCTCAATGAGACACATTTTGTACGTGTTGAGTTCCACGTGGGCAAGGAGAAAAAGTCAGCCACCTTGTACAAATGCAGCATTACTGCTGTACAAGGTGGCTGTTATACATAGAAACACCTTGGGGTGGGTGGCAGGGTCCCTTTAATTTCAGTTCATGTGCCTGCGTGGCGTTTGCAGGTCACGTTGCCGGCTACACAGCAGGGGAACAGCTGGCGGTGCTGAACCCCACTAACACATTGGCTGGTGTTTTTCTCTGTGCAGCTAGCACGTCCGGGCAAAAACTGGCGGTGTTAGAGCCCAGGGTCAGCAGGAGGAGGAGAGGAGCAGAGTGTAGGCCGAATCCTGCACTGGTGGCAGCTTTTGTTCTGTTGTGCCAGCGTGGCTTGTGCTGGACACGTTGCCGACTACACAGCAGGGGAACAGCTGGCGGTGCTGAACCCCACTGACACAATGGCGGGTGTTTTTCTCTGTGCAGCCAGCACTTCCGGGCACCAACTGGCGGTGTTAGAGCCCAGGTTCAGCAGGAGGAGGAGAGGAGCAGAGTGTAGGCCAAAGCCTAGTAGAACCAATTTCAAAGGTAACCTTTAATCCCCCCTCAGGTGTTGCAAGGTACAAGAGCCACACCTTGTGCAGCATTAATGCTGCACAAGTAAAAGGTTGCTCTATTAATTTGGCTCCTTGCACACGCTGAATAAAACACGTACACTATTTAGCCCATTATACTGTCAAACAGTAGTGGAGGCGTGACTTGTCTTTTTAAGAAGACGCAGCACAGGTGTCAAAATTTACACCTAGGTGCTGGGCGCAGATTCCTGAGCGTTGTTATTTGCTGTACAGGAGTCTGCGCTCTTGTTATCCCTTGGCCATGCGCTGTGAGCGCTGCCTGTCTTCTGACCTCATTTCATGTTGGCCGGTGCGGTTAGCGATGGCCATGAAACCCAGACCCGCAGTGTCTTTTCTTTAAGCCACACTACGGGGCTGGGATTCGTGGCCTTGCGCAGTAATTTTTTTCGCCTGTTACTCATGTCCTTACACCTGCTTCAGACTGGGCGGCCTCAGTTGATGCCTTCTCGCATGCCGCGGCCATGAGGCCACACAGTCTGAAGAAGGCGGAAAGAGATGAGTAAAGACAGGCGAAGATATGCACTGCTCATGCCCATCAATCACACCCTCGCAGTCAAAATAAGTAAGACAACGAGGAGCGTTGTTTCAGGCAGGGCGGACGCACAGGCGCAGCCAGCCAGCCAATGATGTCAGAAGACGGGCAGCGCTACCAAGGGGGGTGCTGCGTGTCATTAAAAAGGAAATATACACCTCAGGGACATTGTAATGGTCTGTAATGAGACACATTTTGTACGTGTTACATTCAACGTGGGCAAGGAGAAAAAGTCAGCCACCTCATTTCATGTTGGCCGGTGCGGTTAGCGATGGCCATGAATCCCAGACACACAGTGTGTTTTCAAAAAATCACACTGCGGGGATGGGATTCGTGGCCTTGTGCAATAAATATGCTCGCCGCTCACACATGTCCTTACACCTGCTTCAGACTGGGCGGCCTCAGCTGATCCCTTATCGCATGCCTTGGCCATGAGGCCGCCCAGTCTGAAGAAGGCGGAAGGAGATGAGTGAAGACAGGCGAACATATGCACTGCACATGCCCATCAATCACACCCTCACTGTCAAAATAAGTAAGACACCATTGGGCTTTGTGCCGAGCAGGGCGGACGCACAGGCGCAGCCAGTCAACCAATGATGTCAGAAGACGGGAAGCGCTACCAAGGGGGGTGCTGCGTATCATTAGAAAGGAAAGTCACAAATCAGGGACAGTGGAATGGTCTCAATGAGACACATTTTTTACGTGTTGAGTTCCACGTGGGCAAGTAGAAAAAGTCAGCCACCTTGTACAAATGCAGCATTACTGATGTACAAGGTGGCTGGTATACATAGAAACACCTGGGGGTGGGGGGCAGGCTCCCTTCAATTTCAGTTCATGTGCCTGCATGGCGTTTGCAGGACACGTTGCCAGCTACACAGCAGGGGAACAGATGGCGGTGCTGAACCCCACTGACACATTGACTGGTGTTTTTCTCTGTGCAGCTAGCACGTCCGGGCAAAAACTGGCGTAGTTAGAGCCCAGGGTCTGCAGGAGGAGCAGAGTGTAGGCCGAATCCTAATTGAACCAATTTCAAAGGTAACCTTTAACCCACCCTCAGGTGTTACAATGTTGAAGAGCCACACCTTGTGCAGCAGTAAAGCTCCACAAGTTAAAGGTTGCTCTTTAAGTTTTGCTCATTGCACACGCAGAATGAAAGACGTACACAATTTAGCCCATTGTACAGTAGAACTGTATTGGAGGCGTGTCTTGTCTTTTTAAGGAGACGCAGCAAAGGTGCACATAAATAACGCCTTGGTGCTGGGCGCAGCCTCCTGAGCGTTGTTATTTGCTGTACAGGAGTCTGCGCTATTGTGATCCCTTGGACATGCGCTGTGAGCGCTACCTGTCTTCTCACCTCATTTCAGGTTGGCCGCTGCGGTTAGCAATGGGCATGAATCCCAGACCCGCAGTGTGTTTTCAAAAATTCTCACTGCGTGGCTGGGATTCGTGGCCTTGTGCAGTAAATATGTTTGCCGCTCACACATGTCCTTACACCTGCTTCAAACTGGGCGGCCTCAGCTGATCCCTTATCGCCTACCACGGCCATGAGGCCGCACAGTCTGAAGAAGGCGGAAGAAGGGGAGTGAAGACAGGCGAAGATATGCACTGCTCGTGCCCATTAATCACACCATCGCAGTCAAAAATATATCAGACAACGAGGGACGTTGTGTCGGGCAGGGCGGACGCACAGGCACAGCCAGCCAACCAATGATGTCAGAAGACGGGCAGCGCTACCAAGGGTGGTGCTGCGTACCATTAGAAAGGAAAGTCACACCTCAGGGACAGTGGAATGGTCTCAATGAGACACAGTTTGTACGTGTTGAGTTCCACGTGGGCAAGTAGAAAAAGTCAGCCACCTTGTACAAATGCAGCATTGCTGCTGTACAAGGTGGCTGTTATACATAGAAACACCTTGGGGTGGGTGGCAGGGTCCCTTTAATTTCAGTTCATGTGCCTGCGTGGCGATTGCAGGTCACGTTGCCGGCTACACAGCAGGGGAAAAGCTGGCGGTGCTGAACCCCACTAACACATTGGCTGGTGTTTTTCTCTGTGCAGCTAGCAGTTCCGGGCAAAAACTGGCGGTGTTAGAGCCCAGGGTCAGCAGGAGGAGGAGAGGAGCAGAGTCTAGGCCGAAGCCTGCACTGGTGGCAGCTTTTGTTCTGTTGTGCCAGCGTGGCTTGTGCTGGACACGTTGCCGACTACACAGCAGGGGAACAGCTGGCGGTGCTGAACCCCACTGACACATCAGCTAGTGTTTTTTCTGTGTAGACAACACTTCCAGGTGGCTACTGACAGTGTTGAAACCCAGGGAATCAAAGAGGAGCAGAGTGTAGGCCGAAGCCTGCAGTGGAGCAAGTTGAAAGGGAACCTTTACCCCCCCCCCCAGGCAATTGTTGCTGAAAGAGCCATCTTGTACAGCAGTAATACTGCACATGGAAAATGGTGGCTCCTAAAATTATGCTCCTTGCAAACGCTGAAGTACACACTCATATAATGTGTCCCCTCACACCGTCAAACCGTCACGGAAGTGGGACTTTGCTTTGTAATGTGACACAGCACAGCCGTCATTCCAACCCCCTGGGTGCCGTGCGTCACCTCCTCAACGTTGTTTGGTTCTGTCACGGAGCCCGCGCTGTAATCTTATCCCTTGGCCATGCACAGTTAGCGGTGCCCGTCTTCTGACATCATTTAGGTGTCAGGCTGGCAGTGCCTGTGCGTCAAAGCTGCCCGAGATCCAACCTCGCAGTGTCATCTAATGTAATAACACTGCGGGCCAGAGATCCATGGGCATGCGCAGTGCATATCATCGCCTCTCGCTCACCTCCTTCCTGCTTCTTCAGACTGTGCGGCGTCACGGCCGTGGCATGCTATTAGGGATCAGCTGACGCCGCCTAGTCTGAAGAAGCGTGAAGAAGGGGAGTGAGAGGCTAGTGTATGCACTGCGCATGGCCATGGATACCAGGCCCACTGTGGGATCACATTAGACGACACTGCGAGGTGGGATTTCAGGCAGCGTGGACGCACAGGCGCAGCCAGGACGACAACAAATGATGTCAGAGGACGGGCAGCGCAAACTGTGCATGGCCAAGGGATAACATAACAGCGCAGGGTCCATGACGGAATCAAACAACGCTAAGGAGGCAGCGCACGGTGCCAAGGGGGTAGGAATGACGGCTGTGCTGCGTCACATTACACAGGAAAGTCCCACCTCCGGGACGGTTGGACGGTGTGAGGGGACACATTACATGAGTGTGTAGTTCAGCGTTTCCAAGGAGCATAATTTCAAGAGCGACCTTTTCCTTGTGCAGTATTAGTGCTGCACAAGGTGGCTCTTTCAGTAACAAATGCCTAGGGGGGGGTGGGGGGGTGGACAGGTCCCCTTACATTTTTGTTGTGCCAGCGTGGCGGTCGCATGACACGTTGCCGGATACACAGCTGGGGATCAGCTGACGTTACTGAACCCCAATAACAGAGGAGCAACTGTTGACTGTGCAGACAGCACTTCCAGGCACCAACTAGCGGTGTTAGAGCCCAGGGACAGCAGGAGGAGCAGATTGGAGGTATTGCCGCACACACAGCTGGGGATCAGCTGACGTTACTGAACCCCAATAACAGAGGAGCGACTGTTGACTGTGCAGACAGCACTTCCAGGCACCAACTGGCGGTGTTAGAGCCCAGGGACAGCAGGAGGACCAGAGGAACAGAGTGTAGGCCGAAGCCTGATTGGAGCAAGTTGAAAGGGAACCTTTAACCCCCCCCCAAGACGTTTGTAGCTGAAAGAGCCATCTTGTGCAGCACTAAGGATGCAAAAGGAAAAGGTTGCTCTTTTAATTATGCTCCTTGCAAACACAGAAGTAAACACTAAAAATGTGTCACCTTATACCGTAAAACCGTCCCGGAGGTGGGAATTTCCTTCGTAATGGGACGCAGCACAGCTGTCATTCCTATCCCCTTGGTGCAGTGCGCTGCCTCCTCAGCGTTGTTTTAAGCTGTCACGGAGCCTGCGCTGGTCTATTATCCCTTGGCCATGCCCAATTTGCGCTGCCTGTCTTCTGACATAATTTGGTGTCAGGCTGTCAGTGCCTGTGCGTCCACGCTGCTCCAGATCTCACCTCGCAGTGTCGTCTAATGTAATCCCACTGCGGGCCTTGGATCCATGGGCATGCACAGTGCATATCCTCGACTCTCACTCCCCTCCTTCCCTCTTCTTCAGACTGTGCGGCGTCACGGCCGTGGCATGCTATTAGGGATCAGCTGACGGCGCAGAGTCTAAAGAAGGCGGAGGAAGATGGGCGAGAGCCCGAGGTGAAGATATGCACTGCGCATGCCCATGGATCCCAGGCTCACAGTGTGATTCAATCAGAAGACACTGCGAGGCGGGTTCTCGGGCAGCGCGGGCGCACAGGCGCAGCCATCCTGACACCAAATTATGTCAGAAGACAGGCAGCGCAAACTGGCCATGGCCAAGGGAAAACAGAACAGCGCAGGCTCCGTGACAGCTTAAAACAATGCTGAGGAGGCAGCGCATGGCACCAAGGGGGTAGGAATGACGGCTGTGCTGCGTCACATTATGAAGGAAAGTCCCAGCTCCGGGACGGTATAACGGTATCAGTGAACACATTTTATAAGTGTTAAGTTCTGCGTGTGCAAGGAGCTAAACTAAAAGAGCTACCTTTTCCTTGTGCAACATTACTGCTGCACAAGATGGCTCTTTCAGTAACAAACGCCGAGGGGGGGGGGGGACAGGTTCCCTTACATTTAGGTTGTTGTGCCAGCGTGGCGGTCGCGGGACACATTGCCGGCTACACAGCTGGGGATCAGCTGACGTTACTGAAACCCAATAACACTGGGTCGTATGTTTTGACTGTGCAGCCTGCACTTCTGAGCCGCAACTGGCGGTGTTGGAGCCCAGGAATAGCAGTTCAGGTGGTAGAAAGATGAACACATCAGGAGACCTGGATGACACCCAATTACTTAATCAGGCAGAGGAGTGGCAAATTCCTGCGAGATCCAAGCCTGGTTCATTTTCAGGAAAGTAAGCCGGTCAACGTTATCGGAGGATAGTCGCATGCGACGGTCTGTTAGTACACCACCTGCGGCACTAAAGACACGTTCCGATAAGACACTAGCCGCAGGGCAATCCAGCACCTCCAATGCATACTGGCTTAGCTCTGGCCATGTATCCAGCTTAGAGACCCAAAACTTGAACGGGGAAGAGCCATCTGGGAGTACACTAAGAGGGCAAGCCATGTAGTCTGTCACCATCTGACGGAACCGTTGCCTCCTGCTGACTGGAGCCGCCGGTGATGGTGTAGACATTTGGGGCGGGCACACAAAAGTTTTCCACAGTTGTGCCATACTGGGCTTGCCTTGGGCAGAGGCACTGCTTCTGCTCCCTCTTTGTGCAGAGCCTCCTCCTCCACTGCCTCGATGCACTGAGCTGCTTTGTAAAGCACTAGCAGCACTCCTCTCAGTTGGACTGGAGAAGATGATGGAATTCACCAGTGTGTCGTGGTACTCCCGCATTTTACGCTCCCGTGTCAACGCCGGGATGAGGTTTTGGACATTGTCACGGTAGCGAGGATCGAGGAGGGCGTACACCCAATAATCAGGCACGTTGAGAATGTGGTCGATGCGGCGGTCGTCTCTCAGGCACTGCAACATATAATCAACCATGTGCTGCAGACTGCCAACTGGCCCAGAAACGCTGTCCCCTGCTTGAGACATGATCTCTGCCCGCTCTTCATCACCCCACCCTCGCTGTACACACTGACCACTGGACAATGGTGTAACTCCCTCCTCTGGACGTAGCTCTTCCTCGTCCATTGACTCCTCCTCATCCTCCTTACAAAGGGTCCCCTGCCGACCCCTTTGTGAGGAACCACGTGGCGCTGACTGTCCAGAAGCTGATGGAAAAGGTGACTCCTCATCCTCCACCTCTTCCACATCATCCCTTATCCCTTGCAGGGTTTCTTGAAGCAAGCAGATAAGGGGGACAGTCATGCTGACTAGAGCATCATCTGCACTTGCCATCCGCGTGGAATAATCGAAAGGACGCAAAACCTGGCAGACGTCCTTCATAGTGGCCCACTCTGTGGTTGTGAAGTCTGATTGGCGCTGACTGCGACTTCTTTGCGCCTGATGCAGCTGGTACTGCATTACTGCTTGCTGCTGCTCACACAACCGCTCCAACATATGTAACGTGGAATTCCACCTGGTAGGTAGGTCACATATGATGCGATGTTCAGGAAGGCGAAACCGACGCTGCAGAGCAGCAATGCGGGATCTTGCCAAGCTGGAACGCCGCAAGTGAGCACACTCTAGGCGGGCCTTGTGCAGAAGTGCATCAAGATCCGGATAGTCCCTCAGAAAACTCTGCACAACCAAATTGAGCACATGTGCCAGACATGGGATGTGAGTGAGGTTGCCAAGGGCTAAAGCTGCCACCAGATTTCCGCCATTGTCACACACTACCATGCCTGGCTGGAGATTCGCTGGCACAAACCACACATCGCTCTCCTGCTTTAGGGCATTCCAGAGCTCCTGCGCTGTGTGGCTTCGATTCCCCAAAGAAACTAATTTCAAGATGGCCTGCTGACGTTTGGCCACGGCTGTGCTCATGTCAGTCGTAACAGGTAAACGTTCACGGGTCCATGTGGAGGTGGACTGTGACGGATCCTGCAGCGATGAATCTGAGGAACTTGTGTAAGAGGAGGAGTCAATGCGTACAGACTGGATTCCTGCAATCCTTGGAGTGGGCAGGACACGTCCTGCGCCACTCGCACGGTCTGTACCCGGCTCAACAACATTAACCCAATGGGCAGTGACGGAAAGGTATCGCCCCTGTCCATGTTGACTGGTCCACGCATCGGTGGTGAGGTGGACCTTGCTACTGACGGCGTTCAGTAGCGCGTGTTTTATTTGTCCCTCCACATGCTTGTGCAGGGCAGGGATGATTTGCCTGCTGATGTAAAAGCGGCTGTGCACCTTGTACTGTGGGACTGCCAATGCCATCAATTCACGGAAGCTGTTAGTCTCCACCAGCCTGAATGAGAGCATTTCCAGCGACAGAAGTTTGGCAATGCCTGCATTCAGAGCCTGTGCTCGGGGGTGGTTTGCCGAGAATGCCCGCCTTTTCTCCCATGCCTGTACTACCGATGGCTGTAGACTAGGCTGAGAGTGTGAGGATGACTGGGAACGTGGTGCTGTGGGTGGAATTACACTAGGTCTCTGGACAACAGTGCCAGAGGTTCTTCCATGGCGATCCAAGGAGGAAGCCGAACCAGCTGTGTGTGAGCTGGAGGAAGAAGCAACACGAGCTGAAGAGGTGGTAGCTGCCGCTGTTGGTTGGCCTAGGTCTTCAGTGTGTTTTTGTAACTCCACCGCGTGCCTGGTCCGCACATGTTTCCACATATTTGTGGTATTGAGGTTGCTGACACTTTTCCCTCTTTTGACTTTCTGATGACACAGCTTGCATTTGACAAAACAAATGTCATCTGCAACTGTGTCAAAAAAGGACCAGGCACTGCAAGTCTTGGGAGCGCCCTTTTTGGCTTGTGGAAGAGACAGGCTCCTAACGGGTGCCAAAGTGGAGGCTACAGGCTCCGCAGTCTTCCCCTTCCCTCTCCCTCTTTGGCCCATTTGGGGAATCTCTTCCTCTGAGCTGCTCCCACCACCTTCCTGTTCCTCACGCCACGATGGGTCAAGGACCTCATCATCTCCACTACCCTCTGCCACCAACTGCTCCTCCTGGGTAGTCTCGGCAGCACAGTGCGCACCAGAAAGCAGCACCTGAGTTTCATCATCAGATGTGTACTGTGCTGTGGTCCCCGGAGGCACTGGCCCACCCGCCTCTTCAGAGTCAGAGAGACAAAGGTGTTGGGCATCACTGCACACTGCCTCTTCTTCCATTTCTCCAATGCTGCTTGGCTGGCCCTCTGTTTCCAAGCCAAGAGATTCAGAGAACAGAAGTAGAGACGGCTCCTGTCCTGGGCTCTCTGACTGCCTGGACAATTTGGCAGGTGGTGAAGAGACAGATGTCTGCTCTCCAGTGGTCTGTGCCTGAGAGGATGTGGCACTAATTGAAGTCGATGCGTTAGCTGCCATCCATCCGACAACGGCTTCAATTTGATCTTCACGCAGCAGCGGTGCACGGCGCTCTCCGACAAAGCTGCGCATGAAGGACTGTTCCCTGCTGAAACTGGGTGATGATGAGTCACCGGTGCCCACAGCAGGCACAGAATCACCACGTCCTCTCCCTGCTCCTCTCCCTGCTCCACGCCCACGCCCACGACCCTTACTCCCTGCCCTCTTCATCTTGGTTGACAGATAAAGATAAGCAGAAAAGTACTAAGGCCTTAGTGTGCTTATTCCTGAAATGCTCCTCCTAACAGGTGTAAGAAACACTAATGTTGTAAAGTGTGGACTAGACTTTATTATTGATAAAATGTGGCCTACACAAGTGTTAAGTGGTGTTTGTTGAACTTTCCTTTTATTTTTTGTGCAGATCGGGCTACAGAGCGAGTTTAACTCACACGGAGACCGTGCAGACCGCCGTAAACGTCGCTGCAAGGTCCAAAAACGCTCCTCTAGGTTATCCTATGTAGTGTTTTTCCACTATTTAGCTGGAGACGGGTGGAAAGACACTAATAGGAATTTTTTAAATAATTTTTAAACAGGCTGCACTAGTTGAAAAAATGGACAAGTTATTTAAGGTATGAGGCAGTGACAAACCCTGAGCTGAATACAACGGGCTGTGGCTGCACACAGACTACAGGGCGAGCTGCGCTCACACGGAGACCGTGCAGACAGCCGTAAACGGCGCTGCAAGGCCCAAAATCCCCCCGCTAGGTTATCCTATGTAGTGTTTTTCCACTATTTGGCTGGAGACGGGTGGAAAGACACTAATAGGAAATTTTAGAAAAAATGTGCAGCAGGCTGCACTATGAGCAAAAAAGGACAATGAATAGAACTGTGTGAGGCAGTGTGAACCCCCCCTGAGCTGAATACAACCTGGTATATGGCTGCACACAGACTACAGAGTGAGCTGCACACATACACACACACACACACACACAGAGACCTTGCAGAACGCTGTTAAAACAGCGCTGCAAGGCAAGAGCAAGGTGAACTGAACAGTGAACACAGCGTTTGCTAAATTAGCCTTGGAAAAGCAAAATAAAGCAATTAGCTATCTCAACTGGCCCTCAGTTAGAACACAGCGTCCTGTCCCTAACTGTAATCACAGCAGAGTGAGCGCAAAATGGCGGCAGCGTTTTTTATAGTGCAGAGTGACATCATTTCAGCAGCCAATCACAGCCTTGCCAGTACTTACATGCCCACCATGCTAAACAGGATGTGCCCACACTTCCATTCATTCCTCATTGGCAGCTGCGTGCAGTTTGAATTCTGGGAACTTCCGATTCCGGTATCCGATACGCGGGAAGTATCGGAATTCGGTATCGGAATTCCGATACCGCAAGTATCGGCCGATACCCGATACTTGCGGTATCGGAATGCTCAACACTATTAACAACTACTTAACGAGAGCCTGAAAATGGAAGTTCAGGACAGGAAACCAGGAGAACAGCAAGGAGCGGCAGACATCATTAGTAGGCCCCAACCCAACTAGTAGGCCAAATGCAGTTGTTCCATTTAACAACTATTTAACAAGAGCCTGAAGATAGAAGCTCAGGAAAGGCAACCAGGAGAACACCTTGGAGCGGCAGACACTGTTAGTAGGCCCCAACCAAACTAGTAGCCCCACTGCTGTTGTAAAATTCCGATAGGCTGAAAACCTGTCAATTGCAGGTAATTTTTTTAAAGAGGACAGCTGTATTGAGTGGCGCTGCCAGACACTGTTAGTAGGCCTTACACCACAAAGTTGGCTCGACGCAGGTTTAAAAAAGGTTACATGGGTACACGGTCTGCATTGGTGTGCTCAGTGGAGGACAATTGGAAGGAGGGACCGCAGACACACTTAGTAGGCCTAAAATTTTAAAAAATAGGCTCAAAGCAGTTTGAATTATCTTGCAGGGGTACACAGGCAGCATTGGTGTGGTCAGCGGAGGACAATTTGAAGGAGGGATCGCAAACACACTTAGTAGGCCTAAAATTTTAAAAAATAGGCTCAAAGCAGTTTGAATTATCTTGCAGGCGTACACGGGCAGCATTGGTGTGGTCAGCGGAGGACAATTTGAAGGAGGGACCGCAGACACACTTAGTAGGTCTAAAATTTTAAAAAAATAGGCTCAAAGCACCTTCGATTATGTGGCAGGGGTACACAGGCAGCATTGGTGTGGTCAGCGGAGGACGATTGGAAGGAGTGTCTGACACAGTTAGTACTCCCCCCAAAAAAATAGATGTTAATGTCTCACAAAACCCCCCAAAAAAGGGTGGCATACTTAGGTACAGGGGTGGGCTCCTCTGCTGAGTTTCAGACATAGTAATTTGGCGCTAAGTATTTACTGGTGTCAATATAGGACACTGACCCTGACTATTTTAACTAGCATCATACATGTCAACAAATTGGTATTGTCAGTGCCAGGCATTGAAGGATGTCAGCGCATAGACTAAACATTGGTGGAGCTGTGAGAGATAATTTTGCAAGTGGTAGAGCACAGTTTGAGCTGGAGGGGGGAACTCTCTTGCGGCCGGCGGTACAGGCCCAGGGCCCCTCATGTTACAACGGTGTGTCTGACGTTGGGTGCGCGCCACCACCGCCAGAGACATTTTATTGTACTACGAGGGACCCAGTGGCAGTGCCATCGACCAAAAGCGGGCACACCCACCTCTTCAGATAAACAGCACTCTCACAGGTGCTTGCGCCAAATGGCGAGACCATGGCCCCGTGGGGAAAGTTAGCCCATTTAGGGAGGTGTAAACATGTCGTATCATCGTATGCTGGACAAATAGCTGCTGCAAATTAAGAGATTGGAACAGTCAGTAAGACCAGTCCACAAGCAAGACCTTTTTATAGGAAAGCTAGGTGTCAGCCGGGAAAGGTGGGGCAAAATAATTAGAAATCCATGAGTGGTTCATTTTAATGTAGGTTAGATCATCAACATTTTGGGTAGCCAGACGAGTCCTTTTTTCGATCAATATTGAACCAGCAGCACTGAATACTCTTTCTGATAGCACACTAGCTGCTGTGCAAGCAAGCTCCTGCAATGCATATTCTGCCAATTCAGGCCAGGTGTCTATTTTGGATGCCCAGTAATCAAATGGGAATGACGGTTGAGGGAGAACATTGATAAGGGATGAAAAATAGTTAGTAACCATACTGGACAAATTTTGTCTCCTGTCACTTTGAATTGATGCTGGAGTACCTGTCCTGTCTGCGGTCATTGCGAAATCACTCCACAACCTGGTCAGAAAACCCCTCTGTCCAACGCCACTTCTGATATGTGCACCTCTAACACCTCTGCCCTGTTGCGCCCTGCAGCTCGTGTGAGAACCATCACCGGCGCTGTGTGCTGGGAATGCCTGAATCAAACGGTCTACAAGAGTTGCTTGTTTGATACACCAAAAAACCAGCCTTCACACCAAAGCCATGAGATAAAAACTATATATAATCTTTATTAAGTACAATACATATTAAAATCAGATAATGACGGGTGAAATACCCAGAGCACAGAACAGAAGGTGGGCAACCCAGAGCAAAAAGTTCCATAAATTACATCACCAATGTAAACAATATAACCCAACAAAGTGCCAATGTGTAGTTGATCATGTACATACATACATATAATATAAGTATATAGAAGTAAATAGTAACCTGTATATTTACCAAATGGAGCGCTCCTGGGGACCCACCACACCCGACGCGCGTTTCGCACCGAAATGCTTCGTCCGGGGGTGGTTAGGTGCCAGCCAACAATCATATTTAAACCCCTGGTATCCAATAGAAATGGTGCTGACATAATATAACACAAAACTGCTGTGGACGCATGCGCAGTATAGATGTAGTGACGCGCTAGCATATATCCACAAACAGCAACATGATAACCGGAAGTACCGTAGTTCGAACTGGCGCCAGCATGTCCCTAATGGGGGACGCAGATGCAGGACCGAGAACCGGAAGTGGCGATGTAACAACGCAACATCCGGCCTGACACTAGCATTGCTGACACCCGCACTTAGCAACCAACAAGCGGCGCCTAGCATGACGCTCGTCTAGGGGGCGTGACAGATATACTCAACAGAGACCTATAGGAGATAACCACAGCCGCCGTGAAAATTCCGACATGGATCTCCTGTAACCATGGACACAGAGTACGCTGTCATGGAGTGTGCGTGAATAGTAGTGGTCACCAAGATCAATCCAACACGCCTGCATGGTAGCCATAAATACACTAGACGATGGGGAGATATATATATAAAGCACAATAAAAACTCCGCTGTTTAGATGGCAAACGGGGCAGAATAGGCGCATATCAGCACCTCTAGTATGATCATACTGGAAGACCCAAAGAGATTATATTTAATATATAAAAATAATTAAAAAAGAAGTACACTGTATTCATGACATAACGCAGCTGATCACAACAGTGACAGTGATATGTCATGGACCGAAGAAAGATAATTATCCCAGCAAAAATGCTACATCGGCAGACCGGGCCCACATATAACTGAGGAATCCATTGACTATGGGTCAAAAATAAAACCATAATCAAAAGTAAAATAAGAAAAAATATAAAGTAATAAATATATAAATAAAACAGTGCAAAGTGAAAAAAAGTGCGCAGTGAAAAACGTGATTCCTATTAAGGAAAAACATCTATTAATAAATACAACATGAGATAAAGTATAATACATAGCAAAATGCAAAAGAAATATATAGATATCAATAACAATTAATGTGTAAAACATGATATAAGGACGCAAAGCATCCAAGTGCATGAAGTATATGATCAAGTGCACATAGGGCCGATGTAGCATAATTGATGAAAATAGGCCAGTTCCACATATCAACAAAATCTCCACAATCCCTGAGCTTCCAGAAGTCAGCACCACCTATAAGACCAAGGATAAAAATAGCAAAAATTAAAACCCAAAAAAAAGGAACAAGATAAGAATAAAACGAGACACCCATAAAATTAAAAAAAAGAGAGAATTAAAAGGGACCGCACTCAGATACATAAACCCATATTATATCATACCAAACCCTACCGTACCTACCGTTTTCCGGGGCAGAACAAAGTATCAATGCCGAAAGGGGCCTTTAAGGGGGAACATACCAACCTTATTTCGGTAAAAAAGAGGAGAAACTATTATACTCATTCAGACCCAGGGGTGCAAGGGTAGCCAGCTTAAAAATCCACCGAGCCTCCTTCTGTGCCAGCAATTTTTTCCAATTGCCCCCCCTGAGTCCAATGAAGACTCGATCAATGCCTTTGACTTGTAACACTGTTGGATCACATCCATGAAGGGCTTTAAAGTGACGTGGGATAGATTTTAATTTGAGGGGGTCAGTCTCCATTTCCGCCCTCTCAATATCCAACACGTGTTCCGTACCCTTCTACGGAGCTCACGCATAGTCATACCGATGTATATCAGGCCACATGGGCATGTGGCATGATATATGACTGCCTTCGTGGTACAGGTAATGGTATGTGTGATACGATACATCCTATCCCCTTTAGAATTTGAAAAATCAAGGGATGTGACGATATTACGGCAGGCTACACATTTGCCACAATTGGAACAGCCCCATGCAGGGCCCTTGGCTCCAAAGATATATTTAGGGTCCGGTCCTTTATGATAGCTGTGTACCAATTGATCTCTTAAGTTAGGTGAACGTCGGTAGGTAATCGATGGATAAGACCCAACGCAGTTAGCGATAGTCCTATCCATCAAAAGTACCGGCCAATGTTTAATAATTGCCTTTCTAACGTCTTCGCTCCTAGAGTTGAAGTCCAGGATGCAACGTACCTGATCTTGATCCTTCACAATTTTTTGTTTCTGTAGTAGAGCACTTCTTTGGCTATGATAGGCCCTCTGATATGACCGACAAATAGTCTTCTTGCCATAGCCCCGATCTCTAAAACGTGTCCATAGGTCTTGAGCTTGATGTTCAAATAAATCATCTTGGGAACATATCCTCCTGGCACGCAGGAATTGTCCTGTAGGGATATTTCTGATCAGATGGCGTGGATGCTGTGAAAAGGAATGTAGGAGGGAATTAACGGAGGTAGTTTTGCGGAACAAATCAGTACAAATAGTTCCATCGACCCCGACCTTGATGGAAATATCCAGGAATTCTATCTGTTGGGTGTCATATTTGTACGTTAATTTGATATTTTTGACATTTGAGTTCAGTATATTAATGAACTGATCCAAATCACTTTTAGTCCCCTGCCACACCATCAGAATGTCATCAATATACCTCCACCATGACACGACACCTTGACTCAAAGGGTGGGGGTCAGTCTGAAAAATATTCCGCTCCCATAGGCCTAAAAATAAATTTGCATATGGGGGCGCACAAGACGCCCCCATAGCAGTACCCTGCGTTTGGAGAAAAAAAGAATCCCGAAATACGAAAAAATTATGGGTTAATACAAAGTCCAGGGCTTTTATCAAAAAGCAAATCAGGCCCTGGTCCAATCCACTACTAGACAAAAAAAAGGAAGCTGCTTTGATGCCATCCTGGTGTCAAATCGAAGTATATAATGACTCGACATCACAGGTGACTAGAGCCATGTTCTCCTCAAGTTGTAACCCGTCTAGTTTTTGCAAAACGTCCGTGGTATCTTTAAGGAAAGAAGGTAATGTTTCCACCAGAGGTTTGAGATGAAAGTCTATCAATTTAGAAACAGAATCACATAGACTATCAACCCCGGACACTATGGGCCTACCTGTGGGTGAGACCGGATCTTTGTGGATCTTAGGCAGAAGGTAGATGCACGCAACCGTTGGATCATCATTCCAGAGACCATCCCTTTGTTTAGATGTTAAAACACCATCAATAACAGCTTCATCCAGAAGTTCTGATAGTTCTTGCCTAAATTTAGATAAGGGATTAAATGTAAGTCTCTTATAGCATAACGGATCTTTTAGCTGTCTCATCATCTCTTTTTCGTAAGCCATTTAAGACCAAACCACCACATTTCCACCTTTGTCCGATGGTTTAATAGTTACCTCTTTGAGATCTCTCAATTCTTTGAGGGCTCGACTCTCTTCAAAGCTGAGGTTATCCCTCTTAATGGTCTCAGGAATTAATTCAACTTCCTTCATCACCAGCTGAATAAAGAGGTCAATAGATGGTATTGTGCTAGTTTGTGGAAATTTTTTCGATTTTGGAAGAAGGTATTTAGGATACTGTTTGGTGGTATCAGCCTCCAATGCCAAGTCTTCTAAGATCTGAAGTACTTCTTCTTCGGTCTCTATGGGAGAAATTCCAACATGTGGTGGTTGATTATACAGTCTCTTGAAGTATAACTTACGTGCAAACAGTTGTAAGTCCTTAAGTATCGAAAAATGGTCTGGCGCAGAGGATGGAGCGAACGTAAGACCCTTACTCAAAACTCCCACCTGGGCATCAGTCAGCACCACATCTGATAAATTAATTACCTTCATTAAATTCCTTTGTGGTGCCTCTTCCCCTTCATCTGAGTTGGCCTGGAGTCTCCTTCTTGTATTGTACCTACGGGATCGATCGTCCTTCCTCCTCTGGCTAAACCTCATATGGCTTTGTTCTCCCACATTAGTAGATGAAGCGGATGTACCAGTGCTAGACGTACTAGCCACTTCAGATGTTGGTCCACCCCTAGCCTGAGTGTTCGTATGACTCCATTTGTACACTTTATTCTCATTCTTGTCCTGAAGATCTCTCAGGAATTTTTTATTCTTATTAGCCGCGATGACTTTTTCCCATTCATCACATGATGCATCCACATCCTTCCTAAAGTATCTAACTCCTCCTGTGAACATTCTTTCTGGAGTTTCTTATGAATCTCATCAATCTCCAGACCCAGCTCATTGATAGACTTTGTATTAATATCTATCAAAATAGACATAAATGTCATAGAGCGTGTATGACATGCTTCTTCCCACCGTGTTCTTAAGGTCATATCATTCACAGGAAAGGAAGGAAAAATTTGCACCCTCAGGCCCCTCGGGATGATGTTCTTAAGTATATAATTATCCAATGACATTTTATTCCACCAAATGCGGGTTCTGCGGTTCAATAGGTTTTTAAAAGTTTTCTTGAGTGCAGTCTTTTGTACCGGTTCCTGTGCCTGGGAATTCCCATTGCCAAAAACTTTAAAAGCTTGTACTGTCCTAGAAGCATCTCTGCTCCTAAAATCCATATCAGATAGGGATCAATACTGACCTAAACCAAAACAGGAGACAATAACCAACACCTATAAATATCCCTAATGTACAGCCATGAAGGAAACGTATAATACACCAAAAAAACAGCCTTCACACCAAAGCCATGAGATAAAAACTATATATAATCTTTATTAAGTACAATACATATTAAAATCAGATAATGGCGGGTGAAATACCCAGAGCACAGAACAGAAGGTGGGCAACCCAGAGCAAAAAGTTCCATAAATTACATCACCAATGTAAACAATATAACCCAACAAAGTGCCAATGTGCAGTTGATCATGTACATACATACATATAATATAAGTATATAGAAGTAAATAGTAACCTGTATATTTACCAAATGGAGCGCTCCTGGGGACCCACCACACCCGACGCGCATTTCGCACCGAAATGCTTCGTCCGGGGGTGGTTAGGTGCCAGCCAACAATCATATTTAAACCCCTGGTATCCAATAGAAATGGTGCTGACATCATAATATAACACAAAACTGCTGTGGACGCATGCGCAGTATAGATGTAGTGACGCGCTAGCATATATCCACAAACAGCAACATGATAACCGGAAGTACCGTAGTTCGAACTGGCGCCAGCATGTCCCTAATGGAGGACGCAGATGCAGGACCGAGAACCGGAAGTGGCGATGTAACAACGCAACATCCGGCCCGACACTAGCATTGCTGACACCCGCCCTTAGCAACCAACAAGCGGCGCCTAGCATGACGCTCGTCCAGGGGGCGTGACAGATATACTCAACAGAGACCTATAGGAGATAACCACAGCCGCCGTGAAAATTCCGACATGGATCTCCTGTAACCATGGACACAGAGTACGCTGTCATGGAGTGTGCGTGAATAGTAGTGGTCACCAAGATCAATCCAACACGCCTGCATGGTAGCCATAAATACACTAGACGATGGGGAGATATATATATAAAGCACAATAAGAACTCCGCTGTTTAGATGGCAAACGGGGCAGAATAGGCGCATATCAGCACCTCTAGTATGATCATACTGGAAGACCCAAAGAGATTATATTTAATATATAAAAATAAATAAAAAAGAAGTACACTGTATTCATGACATAATGCAGCTGATAACAACAGTGACAGTGATATGTCATGGACCGAAGAAAGATAATTATCCCAGCAAAAATGCTACATCGGCAGACCGGGCCCACATATAACTGAGGAATCCATTGACTATGGGTCAAAAATAAAACCATAATCAAAAGTAAAATAAGAAAAAATATAAAGTAATAAATGAATAAATAAAACAGTGCAAAGTGAAAAAAAGTGCGCAGTGAAAAACGTGATTCCTATTAAGGAAAAACATCTATTATTAAACACAACATGAGATAAAGTATAATACATAGCAAAATGCAAAAAAAATATATAGATATCAATAACAATTAATGTGTAAAACATGATATAAGGACGCAAAGCATCCAAGTGCATGAAGTATATGATCAAGTGCACATAGGGCCGATGTAGCATAATTGATGAAGATAGGCCAGTTCCACATATCAACAAAATCTCCACAATCCCTGAGCTTCCAGAAGTCAGCACCACCTATAAGACCAAGGATAAAAATAGCAAAAATTAAAACCCAAAAAAAAGGAACAAGATAAGAATAAAACGAGACACCCATAAAATAAAAAAAGAGAGAGAATTAAAAGAGACCGCACTCAGATACATAAACCCATATTATATCATACCAAACCCTACCGTACCTACAGTTTTCCGGGGCAGAGCAAAGTATCAATGCTGAAAGGGGCCTTTAAGGGGGAACATACCAACCTTATTTCGGTAAAAAAGAGGAGAAACTATTATACTCATTCAGACCCAGGGGTGCAAGGGTACCCAGCTTAAAAATCCACCGAGCCTCCTTCTGTGCCAGCAATTTTTTCCAATTGCCCCCCCTGAGTCCAATGAAGACTCGATCAATGCCTTTGACTTGTAACACTGTTGGATCACATCCATGAAGGGCTTTAAAGTGAAGTGGGATAGATTTTAATTTGAGGGGGTCAGTCTCCATCTCCGCCCTCTCAATATCCAACACGTGTTTCCGTACCCTTCTACGGAGCTCACGCGTAGTCATACCTATGTACATCAGGCCACATGGGCATGTGGCATGATATTTGACTGCCTTCGTGGTACAGGTAATGGTATGTGTGATACGATACATCCTATCCCCTTTAGAATTTGAAAAATCAAGGGATGTGACGATATTACGGCAGGCTACACATTTGCCACAATTGGAACAGCCCCATGCAGGGCCCTTGGCTCCAAAGATATATTTAGGGTCCGGTCCTTTATGATAACTGTGTACCAATTGATCTCTTAAGTTAGGCGAACGTTGGTAGGTAATCGATGCATAAGACCCAACGCAGTTAGCGATAGTCCTATCCATCAAAAGTACCGGCCAATGTTTAATAATTGCCTTTCTAACGTCTTCGCTCCTAGAGTTGAAGTCCAGGATGCAACGTACCTGATCTTGATCCTTCACAATTTTTTGTTTCTGTAGTAGAGCACTTCTTTGGCTATGATAGGCCCTCTGATATGACCGACAAATAGTCTTCTTGCCATAGCCCCGATCTCTAAAACGTGTCCATAGGTCTTGAGCTTGATGTTCAAATAAATCATCTTGGGAACATATCCTCCTGGCACGCAGGAATTGTCCTGTAGGGATATTTCTGATCAGATGGCGTGGATGCTGTGAAAAGGAATGTAGGAGGGAATTAACGGAGGTAGTTTTGCGGAACAAATCAGTACAAATAGTTCCATCGACCCCGACCTTGATGGAAATATCCAGGAATTCTATCTGTTGGGTGTCATATTTGTACGTTAATTTGATATTTTTGACATTTGAGTTCAGTATATTAATGAACTGATCCAAATCACTCTTAGTCCCCTGCCACACCATCAGAATGTCATCAATATACCTCCACCATGACATGACACCTTGACTCAAAGGGTGGGGGTCAGTCTGAAAAATATTCCGCTCCCATAGGCCTAAAAATAAATTTGCATATGGGGCACACAAGACGCCCCCATAGCAGTACCCTGCGTTTGGAGAAAAAAAGAATCCCGAAATACGAAAAAAATTATGGGTTAATACAAAGTCCAGGGCTTTTATCAAAAAGGAAATCAAGCCCTGGTCCAATCCACTACTAGACAAAAAAAGAGGAAGCTGCTTCGATGCCATCCTGGTGTCGAATCGAAGTATATAATGACTCGACATCACAGGTGACTAGAGCCATGTTCTCCTCAAGTTGTAACCCGTCTAGTTTTTGCAAAACGTCCGTGGTATCTTTAAAGAAAGAAGGTAATGTTTCCACCAGAGGTTTGAGATGAAAGTCTATCAATTTAGAAACAGAATCACATAGACTATCAACCCCGGACACTATGGGCCTACCTGTGGGTGAGATCGGATCTTTGTGGATCTTAGGCAGAAGGTAGATGCACGCAACCGTTGGATCATCATTCCAGAGACCATCCCTTTGTTTAGATGTTAAAACACCATCAATAACAGCTTCATCCAGAAGTTCTGATAGTTCTTGCATAAATTTAGATAAGGGATTAAATGTAAGTCTCTTATAGCATAACGGATCTTTTAGCTGTCTCATCATCTCTTTTTCGTAAGCCATCTTAGACCAAACCACCACATTTCCACCTTTGTCCGATGGTTTAATAGTTACCTCTTTGAGATCTCTCAATTCTTTGAGGGCTCATCTCTCTTCAAAGCTGAGGTTATCCCTCTTAATGGTCTCAGGAATTAATTCAACTTCCTTCATCACCAGCTGAATAAAGAGGTCAATAGATGTATTGTGCTAGTTTGTGGAAATTTTTTCGATTTTGGAAGAAGGTATTTAGGATACTGTTTGGTGGTATCAGCCTCCAATGCCAAGTCTTCTAAGATCTGAAGTACTTCTTCTTCGGTCTCTATGGGAGAAATTCTAACATGTGGTGGTTGATTATACAGTCTCTTGAAGTATAACTTACGTGCAAACAGTTGTAAGTCCTTAAGTATCGAAAAATGGTCTGGCGCAGAGGATGGAGCGAACGTAAGACCCTTACTCAAAACTCCCACCTGGGCATCAGTCAGCACCACATCTGATAAATTAATTACCTTCATTAACCCCTTAATCCCATATGACGTACTATCCCGTCCAGGTGACCTGGGACTTAATTCCCATGGACGGGATAGTACGTCATATGCGATCGGCCGCGCTCACGGGGGGAGCGCGGCCGATCGCGGCCGGGTGTCAGCTGCCTATCGCAGCTGACATCCGGCACTATGTGCCAGGAGTGGTCACGGACCGCTCCCGGCACATTAACCCCCGGCACACCGCGATCAAAGATGATCGCGATGTGCCGGCGGTGCAGGGAAGCACCGCGCAGGGAGGGGGCTCCCTGCGGGCTTCCCTGAGACGATCGGTACACGGTGATGTGCTCACCGTGTACCGAGCGTCTTCTCCCTGCAGTCCCCGGATCCAAAATGGCCGCCGGGCTGCATCCGGGTCCTGCAGGGAGCACTTCCGGGTCAGGATCAGGCTGCAGCTGCAGCTCTAATCCTGCCCGGCTGTATGTCAGATCACCGATCTGATAGAGTGCTGTGCACACTGTCAGATCGGTGATCTGTGATGTCCCCCCCTGGGACAAAGTGAAAAAGTAAAAAAAAAAAATTTCCACACTTGTAAAAAAAAAAATAAAAAAAAAATTCCTAAATAAAGCAGAAAAAAAAAATATTATTCCCATAAATACATTTCTTTACATAAAAAAAAAACAAAAAAACAATAAAAGTACACATATTTAGTATCGCCGCGTCCGTAACGACCCGACCTATAAAACTGGCCCACTAGTTAACCCCTTCAGTGAACACCGTAAGAAAAAAAAAAAAAAAACGAGCCAAAAAACAACGCTTTATTATCATAACGCTGAACAAAGAGTGGAATAACACGCGATCAAAAAGACGGATATAAATAACCATGTTACCTCTGAAAACGTCATCTTGTCCCGCAAAAAACGAGCCGCCATATAGCATCATGACCAAAAAAATAAAAAAGTTATAGTCCTCTGAATAAAGCGATGCCAAAATAATTATTTTTTCTATAAAATAGCTTTTATCGTATAAAAGTGCCAAAACATAAAAAAAATGATATAAATGAGGTGTCGCTGTAATCGTACTGACCCGAAGAATAAAACTGCTTCATCAATTTTACCAAACGCGGAACGGTATAAACGCCTCCCCCAAAAGAAATTCATGAATAGCTGGTTTTTGGTCATTCTGCCTCACAAAAAAATCGGAATAAAAAGCGATCAAAAACTGTCACGTGTCCGAAAATGTAACCGATAAAAACGTCAACTCGTCCCGCAAAAAACAAGACCTCACATGACTCTGTGGACCAAAATATGGAAAAATTATAGGTCTCAAAATGTGGAGACGCAAAAACTTTTTTGCTATAAAAAGCGTCTTTTAGTGTGTGACGGCTGCCAATCATAAAAATCCGCTAAAAAACTCGCTATAAAAGTAAATCAAACCCCCCTTCATCACCCCCTTAGTTAGGCTAGGTTCACATTGCGTTAATGGGTTAACGCTAACGGACAGCGTTGCACGGCGAAAATGTCACAATTAACGCCGTGCAACGGGTCCGTTAGCACAACCATTGACAGCAATGTGATTTTCAGGTGTAGCGCATCGCTAGAGCGTGCCATTTTCGGCTCGCGCTAGCAAGGTGCCATTCTTTTGTGGCGCGCCTCAGACGCTGCTTGCAGCGTCCGCGGCGCGCCCGAGGTCCGATCCCCGATCTTCCAGAGCGGGGACGTTAACGCGACCACTAAACACGACACCTAAAAAGACATTGTGTTAGCGCAATCCGCTAGTGCTAAACGGATTTCCCTAACGCAATGTGAACCTAGCCTTAGGGAAAAATAATAAAATTAAAAAAAATGTATTTATTTCCATTTTCCGGTTAGGGTTAGGGTTAGGGTTAGGGCTAGGGTTGGGGCTAGGGTTAGGGTTTGGATTACATTTACGGTTGGGATTAGGGTTGGGATTAGAATTAGGGGTGTGTCTGGGTTAGGTGTGTGGTTAGGGTTACAGTTGGGATTAGGGTTAGTGGTGCGTTTGGATTAGGGTTTCATTTATAATTGGGGGGTTTCCACTGTTTAGACACATCAGGGGCTCTCCAAACGCGACATGGCGTCCGATCTCAATTCCAGCCAATTCTGCATTGAAAAAGTAAAACAGTGCTCCTTCACTTCCGAGCTCTCCCGTGCGCCCAAACAGGGGTTTACCCCAACATATGGGGTATCAGCGTACTCGAGACAAATTGGACAACAACTTTTTGGGTCCAAGTTCTCTTGTTATCCTTGGGAAAATAAAAATTTGGGGGGCTAAAAATCATTTTTGTGGGAAAAAAAAGGATTTTTATTTTCACGGCTCTGCGTTGTAAACTGTAGTGAAACACTTGGGGGTTCAAAGTTTTCACAACACATCTAGATAAGTTCCATGGGAGGTCTAGTTTCCAATATGGGGTCACTTGTGGGTGGTTTCTACTGTTTGGGTACATCAGGGGCTCTGCAAATGCAACGTGACGCCTGCAGACCAATCCATCTAAGTCTGCATTCCAAATGGCGCTCCTTCCCTTCCGAGCTCTGCCATGAGCCCAAACAGTGGTTCCCCCCCACATATGGGGTATCAGCGTACTCAGGACAAATTGAACAACAACTTTTGGGGTCCAATTTATTCTGTTACCCTTGTAAAAATACAAAGCTGGGGGCTAAAAAATCATTTTTGTGAAAAAAAAAAGAATTTTTATTTTCACGGGTCTGCGTTATAAACTGTAGTGAAACACTTAGGGGTTCAAAGTTCTCACAACACATCTAGATAAGTTCCATGGGAGGTCTAGTTTCTAATATGGGGTCACTTGTGGGGGGTTTGTACTGTTTGGGTACATCAGGGGCTCTGCAAATGCAACGTGACTCCTGCAGACCAATCCATCTAAGTCTGCATTCCAAATGGCGCTCCTTCCCTTCCGAGCTCTGCCATGCGCCCAAACAGTGGTTCCCCCCCACATATGGGGTATCAGCGTACTCAGGACAAATTGGACAACAACTTTTGGGGTCCAATTTATTATGTTACCCTTGTGAAAATACAAAACTGGGGGCTAAAAAATTTTTGCGAAAAAAAAATAAATTTATTTTAACGGCTCTGCGTTATAAACTGTAGTGAAACACTTGGGGGTTCAAAGCTCTCAAAACACATCTAGATAAGTTCCTTAGAGGGTCTAGTTTCCAAAATGGTGTCACTTGTGGGGGTTTTTAATGTTTAGGCACATCAGGGGCTCTCCAAACCAACATGGCGTCCCATCTTAATTCCAGTCAATTTTGCATTGAAAAGTCAAATGGCGCTCCTTCCCTTCCGAGCTCTGCTATGCACCCAAAAAGTGGTTTACCCCCACATATGGGGTATCGTCGCACTCAGGACAAATTGCACAACAACTTTTGTGGTCTAATTTCTTCTCTTACCCTTGGGAAAATAAAAAATTGGGGGCGAAAAGATCATTTTTGTGAAAAAATAAGATTTTTTATTTTTACGGCTCTGCATTATAAACTTCTGTGAAGCACTTGTTGGGTCAAAGTGCTCACCACACATCTAGATAAGTTCCTTAAGGGGTCTACTTTTCAAAATGGTGTCACTTGTGAGGGGTTCCAATGTTTAGGCACATCAGGGGCTCTCCAAACGCAACATGGCGTCCCATCTCAATTCCAGTCAATTTTGCATTGAAAAGTCAAATGGCGCTCCTTTCCTTCCGAGCTCTGCCATGCGCCCAAACAGTGGTTTACCCCCACATATGGGGTATCGTCGCACTCAGGACAAATTGCACAACAACTTTTGTGGTCTAATTTCTTCTCTTACCCTTGGGAAAATAAAAAATTGGTGGCGAAAAGATTATTTTTGTGAAAAAATATGATTTTTTATTTTTACGGCTCTGCATTATAAACTTCTGTGAAGCACTTGTTGGGTCAAAGTGCTCACCACACCTCTAGATAAGTTCCTTAAGGGGTCTACTTTCCAAAATGGTGTCACTTGTGGGGATTTCAATGTTTAGGCACATCAGGGGCTCTCCAAACGCAACATGGCATCCCATCTCAATTCCAGTCAATTTTGCATTGAAAAGTAAAATGGCGTTCCTTCCCTTCCGAGCTCTGCCATACGCCCAAACAATGGTTTACACCCATATACGGGGTATCAGCGTACTCAGGACAAATTGGCCAACAATTTTTGAGGTTCAATTTCTTCTCTTACTCTTGGGAAAATAAAAAATTGGGGGCGAAAAGATCATTTTTGTGAAAAAATATGATTTTTTATTTTTACGGCTCTGCATTATAAACTTCTGTGAAGCAATTGGTGGGTCAAAGTGGTCACCACACATCTAGATAAGTTCCTTAGGGTGTCTACTTTCCAAAATGGTGTCACTTGTGGGGGGTTTCAATGTTTAGGCACATCAGTGGCTCTCCAAACGCAACATGGTGTCCCATCTCAATTCCTGTCAATTTTGCATTTAAAAGTCAAATGGCGCTCCTTCCCTTCCGAGCTCTGCCATGCGCCCAAACAGTGGTTTACCCCCACATATGGGGTATCAGCGTACTCAGTACAGATTGTACAACAATGTTTGGCATCCATTTTATCCTGTTACCCTTGGTAAAATAAAACAAATTGGAGCTGAAATAAATTTTGTGTGAAAAAAAGTTAAATATTCATTTTTATTTAAACATTCCAAAAATTCCTGTGAAACCCCTGAAGGGTTAATAAACTTCTTGAATGTGGTTTTGAGCACCTTGAGGGGTGCAGTTTTTAGAATGGTGTCACACTTGGGTATTTTCTATCATATAGACCCCTCAAAATGACATCAAATGAGATGTGGTCCCTAAAAAAAAATGGTGTTGTAAAAATGAGAAATTGCTGGTCAACTTTGAACCCTTATAACTCCCTAACAAAAAAAAATTTTGGTTCCAAAATTGTGCTGATGTAAAGGAGACATGTGGGAAATGTTACTTATTAAGTATTTTGCGTGACATATCTCTGTGATTTAAGGGCATAAAAATTTAAAGTTGGAAAATTGCGAAATTTTCAAAATTTTCGCCAAATTTCCGTTTTTTTCACAAATAAACGCAAGTTATATCGAATAAATGTTACTACTAAAATGAAGTACAATATGTCACGAGAAAACAATGTCAGAATCGCCAAGATCCGTTGAAGCGTTCCAGAGTTATAACCTCATAAAGGGACAGTGGTCAGAATTGTAAAAATTGGCCCGGTCATTAACGTGCAAACCACCCTCGGGGCTTAAGGGGTTAAATTCCTTTGTGGTGCCTCTTCCCCTTCATCTGAGTTGGCCTGGAGTCTCCTTCTTGTATTGTACCTACGGGATCGATCGTCCTTCCTCCTCTGGCTAAACCTCATATGGCTTTGTTCTCCCACATTAGTAGATGAAGCGGATGTACCAGTGCTAGACGTACTAGCCACTTCAGATGTTGGTCCACCCCTAGCCTGAGTGTTCGTATGACTCCATTTGTACACTTTATTCTCATTCTTGTCCTGAAGATCTCTCAGGAATTTTTTATTCTTATTAGCCGCGATGACTTGCTTGTTTGGTTGCTAATATTTGTTCGAGGTTCTCATGTGGCATGATATTTTGCAATTTGCCTTTATAGCGAGGATCAAGGAGGCAGGCCAACAAGTATTCGTCATCGGTCATCATTTTAATAATGCGTGGGTCCCTTTTGAGGATACGTAAGGCATAATCCGCCATGTGGGCCAAAGTTCCAGTTGTCAAATCTGCGGTTGTGCTGTGTTGAGGGGCAGTTTCAGGCAAATCTACGTCACTTGTCTCCCTCAAAAAACCTGAACCCGGTCTTGCAACGCCACCAGTTTCTATTGGCCGCGGAGAAGCTTCCTCATTCAAAAAATACTCATCCTCATCATCCTCCTCGTCCTCCTCTTCGCCCGCTACCTCGTCCTGTAGACTGCCCTGGCCAGACAATGGCTGACTGTTATCAAGGCTTCCCTCTTCCTCGGCTGCAGACGCCTGCTCCTTTATGTGCGTCAAACTTTGCATCAGCAGACACATTAGGGGGATGCTCATGCTTATTATGGCGTTGTCTGCACTAATAAGCCATGTGCATTCCTCAAAACACTGAAGGACTTGACACAGGCCTTGTAGCTTCGACCACTGCACACCTGACAACTCCATGTCTGCCATCCAACTGCCTGCCCGTGTATGTGTATCCTCCCACAAATACATAACAGCACGCCTCTGTTCGCACAGTCTCTGAAGCATGTGCAGTGTTGAGTTCCACCTTGTTGCAACGTCGATGATTAGGCGATGCTGGGGAAGGTTCAAAAACCGCTGATGGTTCTGCATACGGCTGGAGTGTACGGGCGAACGGCGGATATGCGAGCAAAGTCTGCGCACTTTGAGGAGCAGGTCGGGTAACCCCGGATAACTTTTCAGGAAGCACTGCACCACCTGGTTTAAGGTGTGAGCCAGGCAAGGAATGTGTTTCAGTTGTGAAAGGGCTATGGCCGCCATAAAATTCCTTCCGTTATCACTCACTACGTTGCCTGCCTCAAGATGTACACTGCCCAGCCATGACTGAGTTTCTTACTGCAAGAACTCGGACAGAACTTCTGCGGTGTGTCTGTTGTCACCCAAACTTCATTGCCAATACAGCCTGCTGACGCTTGCCACTAGCTGTTCCATAATGGGACACCTCGTGAGCAACAGTTGCAGCTGCGGATGGAGTGCTCGTGCGACTGCGGTCTGTGGACGAGCTCTCGCTTCTGCTGGAGGATGAGGAGGAGGAGGGGGGGCGAACGCCTACAGCCAACTGTTTCCTAGACCGTGGGCTAGGCAGAACTGTCCCAATATTGCTGTCCCCTGTGGACCCTGCATCCACCACATTAACCCAGTGTGCCGTGATGGACACGTAACGTCCCTGGCCATGCCTACTGGTCCATGCATCTGTTGTCAGGTGAACCTTTGTTCTCACATATTGCCTGAGTGCATAGACGATGCGGTCTTTTACATGCTAGTGGAGGGCTGTGATTGCTTTTCTCGAAAAGAAGTGTCAACTGGGTAGCTCGTAGTGTGGTACAGCATAGTCCATCAGGGCTTTGAAAGCTTTGCTTTCAACTAACCGGTAGGGCATCATCTCTAACGAGATTAGTCTAGCAATGTGGGCGTTCAAACCCTGTGTACACGGATGCGAGGATGAGTACTTACTTTTCCTAATGAGAGTCTCATGTAGGGTGAGCTGGACTGGAGAGCTGCAGATCGTGGAACTAGCGGGGGTGCCGGTGGACATGGCAGACTGAGAGAGGGTTGGAGATGGTACTCTTGCTGGTGCTTTACATGCAGTGTTTCCTACCACGAACCTGGTGATTCCCTGACTGCTTTGGCCTGGCGACAAAACCTGCACATTTACTGCAGGTGGTGCGGGAAATGGTGGGCTTACAGTGAGGGAAGGGATGTAGCGTTGCTGACTAGCTTCATTGGCCGAGGGTGCTACAACCTTAAGGGACATTTGGTAGTTAGTCCAGGCTTGCAAATGCATGGTGGTTAAATGTCTACGCATGCATGTATTTAGACTTTTAAGATTCTGACCTCTGCTTAAGGTAGTTGAACATTTTTGGCAGATGACTTTGCGCTGATCATTTGGATGTTGTTTAAAAAAATGCCAGACTGCACTCTTTCTACTATCGGATACCTTTTCAGGCATTGCAGACTGAGCTTCTTTAACCAGGTAGCCATGCTGTCATACAACTGGTTTTGGTTTTGCCACGCGTTTTTGGCCAGATACGGGCCTGGCAGATGGAATCTGTTGCGATGTTGATGCCTGCTGCGGCTCCTCCTCCGCTTCAGAGCTACTGCCGCCTGCACCCTGTTCCCCCAATGGCTGCCAATCGGGGTCAACAACTGGGTCATCTATGACCTCCTCTTCTGTCTCGTGTGCAACTTCGTCTATGTCACCGTGTAAGCCGGTGGTATAGCGTTCGTGACGGGGCACCATAGTCTCATCAGGGTCTGATTCTGGATCAGTACACTGCGAGGGCAATGTTCTGGTCTGAGTCAAAGGAACAGCATAGTAATCTGGCTGTGGCTGTGCATCTGTGCACTCCATGTCCGATTCAGCTGGTAAAGGGCATGGCCTGATAACTATTTCACTTTCTAACCCAGGAATGGTATGTTTAAAGAGCTCCATGGAGTAACCCGTTGTGTCGCCTGACGCATCCTTCTCTGTTGTTCTTGGTGAAGAAGACAAGGAAGCGACTTGTCCCTGACCGTGAACATCCATTAACGACACGCTGCTTTTACATTTAGCAGTTTCAGGAGAGGAGGCGAAAGAGCTAGAGGCTGAGTGAGCAAGGAAAGCCAAAACTTGTTCTTGCTGCTGTGGCTTTAATCTGGCTCAACAACTCGAGACTTAGGTGCTATATTGCTTTTCCCACGACCACCTGATGCTCCACCACCACTACCATCATTACCAGCTGGCAATTACCGCCCACGGCCACGACCTCTTCCACCAGACTTCCTCATTGTTTGAAAAACGTAATCAAACTAACGGTATTTGTTACTGTAAAACGAGTTACAAGGTGAACTCAAACTTCTGTTGGATTTATATATTCCTTTATAGGTGGGTGAGACTGCAGGGAAAATCAGGCCCAATGTATAACAGTACACAGCTTCAGTGGCAGACAGATATGCCACTAACAGGACTGACACAGATGCAGACACTACCAATAAAAATCTCCCCCTTTTTATTTTTTCTGGGAGAATATTGAAGAAGTGTGGCCCACTCTTATACAGTATATGTTCTGTGGCATGAAATGAAAGACAGATGCCACACACACGACTGGCACTGAGGCAGAATTGCCAATCTTAATCTCCCACTATTTTTTTTTATTTATTGGAGAATTGGCAAGAAATCAGTTTCTAAAACAAATTCAATTTGTTTTAGTCTTTGCCTGATGAAGAGACGTATGTAGTCTCGAAAGCTTGCAATTTGTTACCATCTTTTCAGTTAGCCATTAAAAGGTATCAACCACTGAGGACTTTCAATTCTAAGTATTTTTCTATGCTGCTTTAGGCACTTCAAGTGGTCAACCCCCTACTTATAAATCAAGCTAAGGGCATATGCACACAACTTCTATATCTGCTTTGTAACAAAACCTGAAGAAGGGCTAAATAAGCTCTTGAAAAAATATGCAAATGCCCTATAGTGTAAAAACGACTTGGTGTGCACAGATTCCGATTTTGAGCTTGTTTTGTAACTAACAAATTAAAGCTGCACTCTGAAACGCTATGGTATGTGTTATGATCCGGTGACCTTGGAGCAGCATGAAAACTTTCACTGGAGTAGGTGGTAACTATACTGAGCGCAAATCCTGATCTTAACACCGCAACTAGAAGTAGCCGTGGGGTGTACCTAACAAATCCTAGACACCTCGTTACAGCCAGAGGACTAGATACCCCTATAGATGGAAATAGGAATATTACCTTGCCTCAGAGCAGAACCCCAAAGGATAGGCAGCCCCCCACAAATATTGGCTGTGAGTAGGAGAGGAAAAACAAACACAGGCAGAAAACAGGATTTAGCACAAGAGGCCACTCTAGCTAAAATAGGAAAGGATAGAGCAGAGTCCTGTGCGGTCAGTATTAAAACCCTTCCAAAAATATCCACAGCAGATTATACAAAAAATTCCTCCATCTAACTAAAGACGTGGAACGTATATCTGCAACTCCAGAGACTCCTACACTCAGAGCAGGAATACAATCAAAAAACAAGCACACAGCTTGTGTGCCAAAGAAAAAGAAACAGACACTTATCTTTGCTGAATTGGCAGCTAAGCAGGAGAAGCCAGACAGAGATCCAACACTTCCCAAGAAACATTGACAACTGGCAAGGACTAATGAGTCTTGCAAACCTAAATACCCCAGTCAGAATTGCAATTAGCAGATACACCTGTCCAGGACTGCAGGCCAGGGACAACTGCATTACCACCTACAACCACCGGAGGGAGCCCAAAAGCAGAATTCACAACAGTTAAGTAAACATTGAATATATAAAATGCGAATTGCATTATTGCCATAGAAAATACGTTAAAAAATGAAGGTACTTAGCACATAAATTGGCCAATTCATGTGAGCCCAACAGCCAGCTACAAGACATACCCCTTTGTTGAGACCCTGAACTAACATGATACCTGTCTCGGGGTAAAAACTTCTTTTTTTTATGTAATAGTCAGTCTTTTGATATGTTTGTGCTTCTTTTAACTTATTCAGGATTTCAAAGACATCATGAAGTTAAAATAAGTAACCTGACAATTTTTCATGTGACTTCCACATGGAAGCCACTTATTTTTATTGTTATTATTATCTACTATTATGGCACCATCCATTCCATGGTGCTTTGCATGTGAAGAGGGGTATACATAATAAAAAATCTACTATATAATTGTCTAAGGGTCACTTCCGTCTGTCTGTCTGTCTTTCTGTCTGTCTGTCACGGATATTCATTGGTCGCGGCCTCTGTCTGTCATGGAAATCCAAGTCGCTGATTGGTCGTGGCAAAACAGCCACGACCAATCAGCGATGGGCGCAGTCTGGCGGAAAAATGGCCGCTCCTTCCTCCCCGCAGTCAGTGCCCGCTCCGTACTCCCCTTCAGTCAGCGCTCACACAGGGTTAATGGCAGCGTTGACCGCGGTGTAACGCACTCGGTTAACGCTGCTATTAACGCTGTGTGACCAAGTTATTACTATTCATGCTGCCTATGCCGCATCAATAGTAAAAAGATCTAATGTTAAAAATAATAAAAAAATTAAAAATAGTTATATACTCACCGTCCGTCGGATCAGGAACAGGCTTTTCCCGCTCCTCGCGACGCACGGCCCCCTGAGGAAGACCACGTGAAACGCGCGTTGGGGCTGCATTTTTTCAACCACCACGTGCACGGACCTACTTGGGTGAGACATTATTGCTTGTATTGATGCACATTGCATGGAGTTCTGGATACTTAATTTGGGGCCACAATTGTGGTGATCTATGTGGCTTTAATTTACCCTAGATCTTCCCTGTAACCGGTGATATATGCTGGAACATATATAATGTCATTTTTCCCTGGTCCTGTTTACATATATGCCATTGGGTTGATTTCTGTCTGTGTCCTTCACCATTGAATCTGTTTGTCCACGGTATACATTTTATTAATACTATTTTGCAGCCCTGCTGCATAGTCAGTCATATGCACCCCATTAGGCCTTGGAACCCACATACTGGATGGGCCCAGGAAAATTCACTTCACATGATGCATTTTGTACTCCCGTACTCCTTGGTTTTACACATTGGCGGCAAGGCCAGCCCTGCTGAATAGTCAGTCATATGCACCCCATTGAGCCTTGAAACCCACATACTGGATGGGCCCAGGAAAATTCACTTTACAATATGCATTTTGTACTCTAGTGCTCCTTGGTTTTACACATTGCCGGCAAGGCCAGCCCTGCAGCATCGTCAGTCATATGCACCCCATTAGGCCATGGAACCCTCATACTGGATGGGCCCAGGAAAATCCACTTCACAATATGCATTTTGTGCTCCATACTCCTTTGTTTTATACATTGCGGGGAGGCCAGCCCTGCAGCATAGTCAGTCATATGAACCCCAATAAGCCTTAGAACCCACATACTGGATGGGCCCAGGAAAATCCACTTCACAATACGCATGTTGTACTTCCGTACTCCTTGGTTTTACACTTTGCCGGCAAGTCCAGACCAGTTCAGACCATATGCAACCCATTAGGCTTTGGAACCCACATATTGGATGGGCCCAGGAAAATCAACTTCACAATATTAATTTTGTGCTGCATACTCCTTTGTTTTATACATTGACGGCAAGGCCAGCCCTGCTGCAAAATAAGTCATATGCACCCCATTAGGCCTTGGAACCCACATACTGGATGTGCCCTTGAAAATCCACTTCACAATATGCATTTTGTACTCCCGTACTCCTTGGTTTTACACATTGGCTAGCAAGGCCAGCCCTGCTGCCTAGTCAGTCATATGCACCCCATTAGGCCTTGGAACCCACATAGTGGATGGGCCCAGGAAAATCCACTTCACAATATGCATTTTATGCTCCATACTCCTTTGTTTTATATATTGCGGCAAGGCCAGCCCTGCTGCATAGTCATTTATATATACCCCATTAAGCCTTAGAACCCTCATACTGGATGGGCGCATGAAAATCCACTTCACAATATGCATGTTGTACTCCCGTACTCCTTGGATTTACAAATAGCCAGCAAGGCCTGCACTGCTGCATAGTCAGTCATATGCACCCCATTAGGCCTTGGAATCCACATACTGGATGGGCCCAGGAAAATCCACTTCACAATATGCATTTTGAGCTCTATATTCCATTGTTTTATACATTGGCGGCAAGGCCAGCCCTGCTGCATAGTCAGTCATATGCACCCCATTAGGCCTTGGAACCCACATACTGGATGCGCCCATGAAAATCCACTTCACAATATGCATGTTGTACTCCCGTACGCCTTGGTTTTACACATTGCCAGCAAGGCCTGCCCTGCTGCATAGTCCCCTCTATAATGTAAAGTGCTGTGGAATATGCTGGCGCTATATAAATAAAAATTATTATTATTATTATTGTCAAGTGAGATAAGGATCCATATCTAATTCTGAATTGTGGATCCTTTTGTTCTCTAAGGAATAAGTTGCCACTAGAGATGTCTAGCAAATGCTGTCTCACAGAGAACATAGTAGCACTCCTCAAAATGAGCAGTAATATGTATGGGAAAGTTGGGTAAGCGCAGCAGGCAGAATGTTCGGACAGCTGTCTATAGTGTATGAAGGTTTTAGTTAAACACTTATTTGGCTGAAATATATTACCTTTTTTAGACAGCTGTATCTTTAGCCCAGTAAAGTTACAATATAATGCTCTAGTATCAAATCTAATAAATTAAACATTGCTACGTCTAAATTAATACATCACCTGAACCACCATCAGTACACACATACATCACCAGAACAACCATGAAAATAGAACTACATCACCAGAATCATGATCAGTACACAACTCAATCACCATCAGTACACAATTATATCACTAAAACCACCATCAATACATGACTACATCACCAGAACCACCGTCAGTATATCACTAAAACTACTGTAAGTACACAACTACAGTTCCAGAACCACCATTAGTAAATGACTACATTATGAAAACCATCAATAGTACATGAATATAGCACCAGAATCATGATCAGTACATGAATACATCTCTAAATGTAGTTCAGCAATCAATTGCAGTGTCAGGTCAGTGCCATTTTCAATTGCATTGAATGAAACTGCAACTACATTAGACTATACAGGAAACACAATACTGATTAGTCACAGGTAGTAGCACTATTAAACATTTAAAAAGTAACTTAACTTTTGGTAGATAACGTATATGTTTTAGATCCATTAATTCTGAGCAGATTGGTATGGCCTAAGCCTTAGTCTATAGTAATAGTGTCTCTAACATCAAGTCCATAGTAATAGCCCCCTAACACCCAGTTTACAGTATTAACTCTCCTAACCACCAGTCTATAGTAATAGCACTCCTGAATGTTTAGCTCTATGACCACTTAACTGCTCCTGATGCTTTTGCTTCTCCTCCTCTGTGGGCTCTACTGTGACATCTGCAGCGTGGTGATGTGATATCATCATGCTACAGCTACGTCAACAGCGTTAGAATGCTGCAGCACATTGGAGCAGGAAGCTTATCAACCCTCCTCTGTCTGCTTACTCAACTGTCAGTCAGCTACTCCGTGTACTCAACCCAGGGTACCCTGATGTAAATCAAATCTCTGTATAGTGGTTAAGAGTAGTGTTGAGCGATACCGTCCGATACTTGAAAGTATCGGTATCGGATAGTATCGGCCGATACCCGAAAAGTATCGGATATCGCCGATACCGATATCCGATACCAATACAAGTCAATGGGACACCAAGTATCGGAAGGTATCCTGATAGATCCCAGGGTCTGAAGGAGAGGAAACTCTCCTTCAGGCCCTGGGATCCATATTAATGTGTAAAATAAAGAATTAAAATAAAAAATATTGTTATATTCACCTCTCCGGTGGCCCCTGGAACATCACCGCAAGGAACGGGCGTCCGGCAGGCTTCTTTGTTCAAAATGAGCGCCTTTAGGACCTGCGGAATGACGTCGCGGCTTCTGATTGGTCGCGTGCCGCCCATGTGACCGCCACGCGACCAATCAGAAGCCGCGACGTCATTCCACAGGTCCTAAAGGCGCTCATTCTAGGAATTTATCTGAGGAATGATGTCACGGCTTCTGATTGGTTGCGTGGCGGTCACATGGGCGGCACGCGACCAATCAGAAGCCGCGACGTCATTCCGCAGGTCCTAAAGGCGCTCATTTTGAACAAAGAAGCCTGCCGGACGCCGGTGACTCGCGGTGATGTTCCAGGGGCCACCGGAGAGGTGAATATAACAATATTTTGTATTTTAATTCTTTATTTTACACCTCCGATACTGATACCCGATACCACAAAAATATCGTCTCTCGGTATCGGAATTCCGATACCGCAAGTATCGGCCGATACCCGATACTTGCGGTATCGGAATGCTCAACAATAGTTAAGAGGTAAAAAGACCAGACCTTTCCTTGGCTCTAATTAGCAGAGTGGCTTGCACAAAGCTCAATTAAGATCTACCAGATTTCAATGTACAGTTAACACTTACACTTTCTGTGCATGTCAATGTTTTGTAACAATTTTTACCAAATTATCATGAATTATGACACTAAAAAACCTTCCAAAAATGTATGTAATTGACCCATACTGTAGGTAGACTTGTAGTAGCTAGTCATTTCTACGGCATTATGTTCCCTACCTTATAATGGAATTAATTGGTCAACTAATCACAGACTATAGCCTCTGGGTGTTTATCATATAGAAATATTCATTAATAATCTGCAACTGTGGATTATTACAGGGTTAATCGGAAATTTCAGGGCATCTCTTTGCCCCACAGTAAAGAAATATTTGTTCTGTACTCTACGCTTTATTTTAATATAATAATAAGTTATTGATTGGACAGCATTGCATTACAAAACACATCCATCTCCCAGGACGGATTACCAAATGCTGAGGCCCAAGATGAAAATTTACACCAGCTGCAAACATTATAAACTGCCGGGAACTCTCCGGGAATATTTATCACCGTGATGAAGAGGGAGGGAATGATGAGGAGGGGGTTGGAAAGTAGGGAAGTTTGCAGACTTTATAGAGAGGAAATTGGACTTTTCTTTTTATTACACCTATTCTTTAAACTAGAGAAACTCTTCTTTTCTAACATGAAGATTATAATTACCGAGCAAAGTTTTCCTGCAAAGATGCTTTCTAGGTGTTCTCAAGTGCTGAACTGTCTGTGACTCTTGCATTAAGGTCTGCTGTTGAGAGAAGACAGTAGAGGGCTTTTGGTAGGACTTTACAGCTATCAATCAAGAGTCCAGGGAAGGTTGGGATCACTTAGCGCAGGGAGTTAGAACACTTCGATTAGGGGATGCCTAGGAAGCACTTGCTGGATTAAAATTTTCTCGTAATGTTGTCACTAAAAGCCTTTATAAAAGGAAAGACTAAACATCTTTCACTACTTTACAGACAGTTTTTGTCATATGGACGAACCCAATTTTTCAAATTTGACATTTTCATTTTATGTCATAAAAACTTTGGAATGATTCTACATATCCCAATGATTCTGTGCTTTTTTCATGACACAATGTACTTTCAGCAATTAAATCTAAAAGTTCAAAACCCCACTACTTATAAACTCTAACTCTACTCTAACTAGCCAATGAAACCTAGCCTTTAATCTATTTTATAAAAAATCAATTCATTTCAACAGGGTATTGGGTTAGAAAAGCCCATATTTGCCAATATTTATGAATAAATATCTTGTAAGTAGCCAATGTTTATTTTCGTACATTTTTGAAGATAGCACCCCAGGGTATGATCGTTATCTAGTGGATAGGCAAATTCTGGAAATATATAAAAAAAGCACATAACACATACCCCCCCAACATGTGTCACTGAATCATCGGTGTCATCAGGGGATGGGACATTACAGGAAGATAAATATTTTCTACTTAGAATATACTTATTATATAATATTGGCAGCTATGGACTTTTTGAACTTATTACCCCATTCAAATGAATTGATTTCAATAAAATGAATTAAAGGTTAAGTTTCGTTCGCCTGTTAGAGAAGGGTTTATTTATTTTTCTTTTATTTCTTTTATTTTATTTTCACTTTTTTATACCTAATTTTCAATATATTCATATTTTTCCCAAGCCATTTAATCTCCAATAGTAAAAATTAGATATTACACTTCACTTTATGTTAATGGTACATTTAGGACAATATGATTTGCATATAATTATATTATAAAAACATCTATAATTTGCTGAAAATTTTGAAAAGTGAGCAATTTTTAAACTTTTTAATTTTTATGCCATTTAAACAAATAGCCATGCTATTATTATTATTATTATTAATTATTATTATTATTATATATTTTTATAGCGCCATTTATTCCATGGTGCTTTACATGTGAAAAGGGGGCAAATATAGACAAATACATTAAACATGAGCAAAAAACAAGGCATACAGGAACATAAGGAGGGAGGACCCTGCCCACGAGGGCTCACAGTCTGCAGGGGATGGGTGAGGACACACTAGGAGAGGGTAGAGCTGGTTGTGCGGTGGTTCAGTAGGTTGAGGATCACTGTAGGCTGTAGGCTTGTCGGAAGAGTTGAGTCTTCAGGTTCTTTTTGAAGGTTTCGATGGTGGGTGAGAGTCTGGTGTGTTGTGGTAGAGAGTTCCATAGTATGGGGGAAGCACGGAAGAAGTCTTGGATGCGGTTGGGGGAAGAAGAGATGAGAGGGGAGTAGAGAAGGAGATCTTGTGAGGATCGAAGGTTGCGTGAAGGTAAGTACCGGGAGACGAGGTCACAGATGTATGGAGGAGACTGGTTGTGGATGGCTTCGTATGTCATTGTAAGGGTTTTGAACTGGAGTCTCTGGGCGATAGGAAGCCAGTGAAGGGCTTGGCATAGGGGAGAGACTGGGGAATAGTGGGGAGACAGGTAGATTAGTCGGGCAGCAGAGAGTAGGATGGATTGGAGTGGTTCCAGAGTGCTAGAAGGGAGGCCAGAGAGTAGGAGGTTGCAGTCGTCAGGGCAGGAGATGAAAAGGGTGTGCACTAGTGTTTTTGTGGTGTCGTGGTCAAGGAATGCGCGGATAAGGGAGATATTTTTGAGTTTGAGACGGCAGGAGGAGGCAAGGGCTTGGATCTGTGGCTTGAAAGAGAGGGCAGAGTCGAGGATCACCCCGAGGCACTGGGCAATGTGTGACTGGGGAAAGTGTGCAGCCATTGACATTGATGGATAGGTCTGGTGGAGGGATAGAGCGAGATGGTGGAAAGATGATAAATTCTGTTTTGTCCATGTTCAGTTTTAGAAAGCGAGCAGAAAAGTAATAGTATATAAAATAGTGAATAAATATAATGTATTATACGTCTACTTTATATCAGCATAATTTTTCAAACATCCTTATACTTGGCCAGGATGTCTTAAGGCTTAAAATGTTAGAAATTTTAATTTTCAACCAAATTTACAAAACCTATAATTTTGAGGGACATATGTGTCAAAAAACTCTTAAACAACAATCTAATTTACAAACTGCATAATTTGAAATATTCAAAATTACATTCTGGAAGATTGTTTATCCTTCAGGTGCTTCACATGAATTAATGCAAATGGGAATGAAAAGTGAAAAATTAAATTCTTTCAACTAAAACGTTTAACTTCATTTTTTTTTTCATTTTCACAAGCTGTGATGAGAGAAATGCACCAAAAAAAGTTTTACGCAATTTCTACTGAATGCAGCATTCCCCCATATGTGGTCATTCTATACTGCTTGGGCACACTGCACTGCATATAAGGGGAGGAGAGCTATTTGACTTTTGGAGCACAATTTTGACTGGAACAGATTTTGAACAATAAAACTCAATCGCAGTACCCCTATGTTTCTGAAACTCTAAAATTATTGAGTGCTGAAATTAAATCATTTTGGAAATGATGCCCCTTAACAAATGTATAGGGGGGGGGGCAGCGACCTATTTGGACCCACAGGTGGTTCACGAAAGTGTGTGTCTTTGATGCAGTATATTAAAAATTACATTTATTCTTTGATTTGTTCAAATTTTCATTTTCACAGGGGTTTCAGAAGAAAATGGACCAAATTATGCATATTGCAATTTCTGCTGAGTACACTCATAATTCATATCAGAAACATCTATAGTGGAACATGTCAGGGTCCTGAAGGGAAGGAGCATTATTTGACACTTGGAGTGAAATTTTGGCTGAAATAGATTTTGAATGACATGCCGTATTTCAAATACTCCCAAGGTTGCGAAATAGCAAAAACCACTCACAAGCAACCCAATTTTAGAAACCACACTTCTCAAAGAATTCATCTAGGGGTACAGTGACCTTTTTGGATTGACAGTGACGTTAAAAAAGTTTCTAACATTGGGATGCAAACATGAAAACATATGTTTTATTCTAATGAAATGATGCTTTAACTTCAAATTTTTCATTTTTACAAGGGGTAATAGGAGAAATGCAGCCCACAAATTTGTAAAGCAGTTTCTCTTGAACGTGGAAATCCCCTATGTGTAGTCAAAAACTGCTGTTTGGACGTATGGCAGGTTTCCGAAAGAAAGACATTGTATTTGTCTTTTAGAACACAAGTTTGTTTGGGACAGTTTGCGGACACTAACTGCAGAGCTCACGAGGTACCACAAGAACATAAAACTTCCAAAGTGACATCATTTCTGAAACTACACTCCTCAAGGAATTCATCTAGGGGTGTATTGAGAATTTTCAACCCACAACAATTTTGCAGAATTTTATAATGTTGGGTTGTGTGAACAAAAAAAAATACACTTTTTTCCACTAAAATTATGTTTTAGCCCCACATTTTTCATTAAAGCAGCCACTAAAGATTGTATGGGGCTGCTGTCTTTTGCCCACACATCATTTAGTTCTAACCATTACCAGAGTAGTTTTCACCTAGTTGGTGAGAGTCTGTCACCCAGTACACCCACCTATCACATATTGATGACCAATACAAGTTATCAATCAATAGATCATGGAGGACCTCTTTAAATGGGTTCTCTCTTCTGCAACAATATCATACATATTGATGTTAGCTGCTGTTGGGGACACTGCAGGGCTCAGAAGGAGGGTCATTTTACTTTGGGAGCCTGGATTTTACTTCATTGTTTTTTGTGAGACGTTGCTTTTTCACATGGATATCAGCTACTAGTAACTAGATAAACCTCTATTTAAAAATTGTCAGATAACTCAGAGAGGGGGCTTGTTTTTGTGGGATTAATTGAAATTTTTGGGGGTGCAATTTGCAGTGCATAAAATTTTGGAATCTCTTTTTTTTTTTTACCATGTGGTAAATGTGTTACTATGAATACAGTCTTGAAGTCACGACATATGTAGCACTAACAGGGTAATATTTATTTTTATATTTTGCACACTTAAGACAATTTTTTACAAAATATATTTGTTTTTGCATCACTATAATATGATAGCTACTGTATAACTTTTTTATTTGTCTGTCAATAGAGCCAGTTTTTTCCCTATGCCATTCACCACGCGGTAAAAGTGATAAGACAACTTTTTTCTTTTTTTCTTTCAACTTTTTTATAGGTGCATAAAAAAATATTGGATCCCAGACAGAACATCCATGTGACTTGCGATGTTTATAGTTCTATTATAAACCTTGGAAACTGAAGTTTGATCATGTGCATTTTTAATACAGATGTATGAAACCTAAACTCACACGGACATCACACGGATGTATAAAATGGACACATGAATGGCACACGGAGGAAAATTATTTGAAAATTGTCCACGTTTCAAACATGGATGCAGGAGTGAGCTTCACCTAAGGTTTTTTGTATCTTTGACCAGTGTCAGACTGAGGTCCCTTGGGTCAATCAGGTTTAGCGTCCACAAATCTACTCCCTATCTATACATAAAATGACCATATCCACTTTTAAAGGGGGTTCATTTTTTTCATAGTTTAAGTTTGAAAGAAGACATAAGTCTATTGAGTTCAACCTATAACCTATCATGTTGCTCCAGAAGACAAAAATCCCATGAGGCGGATGCTAATTGCCAAATACTAAGGAAACAATTCCTTCTCAACTCCAATTACGGCAATCAGACTAGTTCCCTTGATCAACATCCCATCACAGAATAAAGGACCCAAAACCTGTAATATTATTTTTTTCAAGAAAGGCATTTAGGTGTTCATTGAACTTCTTTAGTTTATCAATCATTGTAAAATCATGTGGTATTATTTCACTGTTCTTGAATAATCATTGACAGTAATGATGGTGAAACCTTCTTTATTCTAGATGTGAAGAATTCCCCCTTGCTGTATTGTCCACTGCAATACATATTATTGAGCAATTGGTCCCATTGGAGTTCAAAATAGATACCTACTAGACCTCTGCAATTTCTCCTCATCATTGGCCCAGTTTTGTGACTATCTTCTCATTTCCTTTTCTGGTGGATAGGGTCAAGTTACCGATGCAGCAGATCAAGCAGCCACTGGTTGGCTGCAGTTGACACATTGTGTCTGAGATAAAAGTAATGCAAGAAGCAGCACGTAATCTATGCAACTCAGTGGTCACTATATTGTCAGACTGAAATGTGAAGACTTGCAGGCAACATAGCAGAAAAATAGCAAAAAAAGATCTGATACCTATCTGTCTGCTAGACTTGCAGAGGAATGGCAGGGATCTGATACCTATCTGTCTGCTTTTTTAATGTTAGAACCATGATGGACCTATTTGTACATGTAAATATTGTAGAGGACATCGCCTTTAATCACATTGTAAACATTGTTGTTGTCATTGCATACATAGGTAACTTGTAATCCAACACATAAGGAAGAAAAGCGAAAAATACCTTGTATATTAATGATCTTAAAGATAAAATTTATTATTTATTAAATTACTCTAAAAACATGCAATCAACATACAGACAACCGTGTTGAACTATTATTTCTCTCACACTGTAAATTCTGATCAACACTGCCTGTCATTGGAGGTTGGCACCCTACAATTATCACGATATTGGCGCCCCCACTCCTCGGCGGATGTCCCTAAAACTCCTGTATCTCACCTATAAACAGTGAGAAACAGATAAACCATCAATTGGTCATAACTGGAAGAGCGAGGACCCTGCTGATCATAACAGCTTATAATCTACAGAAGAGAGAGGACCCCGATGACCATAAGAGTTTATAATCTACAATATAGAGAGAGAGGGATCCCACTGATCATAAGAGCTTACACTCTACAGAAGAAAAGGAGAGGCAGGACCCTGCTGTCCATAGGAGCTTACAATCTACACAAGAGAGAGAGAGAGGACCCCACTGACCATAAGAGCTTCCACTCTACAGGAGAAAGAGAAAGTACCTCACTGATTATTAGAGCTTACACTCCTACAGGAAAAAGACACTAACCCAGTGACTCTGGAGGTGGAATACGACTCTGCCATAGAAACTGTGCTCCACTGGAAACCACGATATTTCACTAAATGTCACAGCTGCACGGTATTATAGGGAGAGAGGCCTGAACAGCATGAAATTAGCTGCTCTTCTTTGCTTTAGCAGTATGGCAAATGGTTCTGGCAAGGTTTTTTTTTAGCCGCAAATTGAGTCTCAAAATATTTGAATTTGTTTGAAACCACAAATTACAGGAAATTCAACTCGACCTTGATCTTCTGCTCATTTCTTTGTCTGATCCACCTCTGTTCTGCAAATTTCTGTTCATGCCCTACATAACGCTTCCACCACCGACTGATACAATTCCTAGACCATCCTTTTTTAAAGTCTCTGCTCCTCCTCTCATCAGCAGCAGTGTGCCTTTTATTAAGGCATCGGTATGATACAACCTTAGAGCCCCATGCTAGCCATCACTGTATCCCTCACAATAAAACTGTGTACAGTCCACACACTGTAAAGATATAATCTACTATGAAAAACAACCTAAAAAAACAACTTTCTACAGTTTTTAGTACACGCAAACTGGCTTTCTCAAGCAATATTCCATCTTGCAAGGCTACTGTCAGATTTTTGGATTCTTTGTTGGGCCATTTTGCATTTTCGGTAACTATGAAGACACATACACTACCCTTCAAATGTTTAGGGTCACCAAGACAATTTTGTGTTTTCCATGAAAAATCATACTTTTATTAATCAAATAGGTTGCCAAATGAATTGAAAATCTAGTCCAGACATTGACAAGGTTCGAAAAAAAGATTTTTCTTTGAAATAATAATTTTCTCCTTCAAACTTTGCTTTTGTCAAAGAATGCTCCCTTTGCAGCAATTACAGAATAACAAATCTGCAGGTGGTCGGGCATCTAGGAAATAGCGACCACAATATTGTACAGTTTCACCTGTCTTTCACTAGGGGGACTTGTCAGGGAGTCACAAAAACACTGAACTTTAGGAAGGCAAAGTTTGACCAGCTTAGAGATGCCCTTAATCTGGTAGACTGGGACAATATCCTCAGAAATAAGAATACAGATAATAAATGGGAAATGTTTAAGAACATCCTAAATAGGCAGTGTAAGCGGTTTATACCTTGTGGGAATAAAAGGACTAGAAATAGGAAAAACCCAATGTGGCTAAACAAAGAAGTAAGACAGGCAATTAACAGTAAAAAGAAAGCATTTGCACTACTAAAGCAGGATGGCACCATTGAAGCTCTAAAAAACTATAGGGAGAAAAATACTTTATCTAAAAAACTAATTAAAGCTGCCAAAAAGGAAACAGAGAAGCACATTGCTAAGGAGAGTAAAACTAATCCCAAACTGTTCTTCAACTATATCAATAGTAAAAGAATAAAAACTGAAAATGTAGGCCCCTTAAAAAATAGTGAGGAAAGAATGGTTGTAGATGACGAGGAAAAAGCTAACATATTAAACACCTTTTTCTCCACGGTATTCACGGTGGAAAATGAAATGCTAGGTGAAATCCCAAGAAACAATGAAAACCCTATATTAAGGGTCACCAATCTAACCCAAGAAGAGGTGCGAAACCGGCTAAATAAGATTAAAATAGATAAATCTCCGGGTCCGGATGGCATACACCCACGAGTACTAAGAGAACTAAGTAATGTAATAGATAAACCATTATTTCTTATTTTTAGGGACTCTATAGCGACAGGGTCTGTTCCGCAGGATTGGCGCATAGCAAATGTGGTGCCAATGTTCAAAAAGGGCTCTAAAAGTGAACCTGGAAATTATAGGCCAGTAAGTCTAACCTCTATTGTTGGTAAAATATTTGAAGGGTTTCTGAGGGATGTTATTCTGGATTATCTCAATGAGAATAACTGTTTAACTCCATATCAGCATGGGTTTATGAGAAATCGCTCCTGTCAAACCAATCTAATCAGTTTTTATGAAGAGGTAAGCTATAGGCTGGACCACGGTGAGTCATTGGACGTGGTATATCTCGATTTTTCCAAAGCGTTTGATACCGTGCCGCACAAGAGGTTGGTACACAAAATAAGAATGCTTGGTCTTGGGGAAATTGTGTGTAAATGGGTTAGTAACTGGCTTAGTGATAGAAAGCAGAGGGTGGTTATAAATGGTATAGTCTCTAACTGGGTCGCTGTGACCAGTGGGGTACCGCAGGGGTCAGTATTGGGACCTGTTCTCTTCAACATATTCATTAATGATCTGGTAGAAGGTTTACACAGTAAAATATCGATATTTGCAGATGATACAAAACTATGTAAAGCAGTTAATACAAGAGAAGATAGTATTCTGCTACAGATGGATCTGGATAAATTGGAAACTTGGGCTGAAAGGTGGCAGATGAGGTTTAACAATGATAAATGTAAGGTTATACACATGGGAAGAAGGAATCAATGTCACCATTACACACTGAATGGGAAACCACTGGGTAAATCTGACAGGGAGAAGGACTTGGGGATCCTAGTTAATGATAAACTTACCTGGAGCAGCCAGTGCCAGGCAGCAGCTGCCAAGGCAAACAGGATCATGGGGTGCATTAAAAGAGGTCTGGATACACATGATGAGAGCATTATACTGCCTCTGTACAAATCCCTAGTTAGACCGCACATGGAGTACTGTGTCCAGTTTTGGGCACCGGTGCTCAGGAAGGATAGAATGGAACTAGAGAGAGTACAAAGGAGGGCAACAAAATTAATAAAGGGGATGGGAGAACTACAATACCCAGATAGATTAGCGAAATTAGGATTATTTAGTCTAGAAAAAAGACGACTGAGGGGCGATCTAATAACCATGTATAAGTATATAAGGGGACAATACAAATATCTCGCTGAGGATCTGTTTATACCAAGGAAGGTGACGAGCACAAGGGGGCATTCTTTGCGTATGGAGGAGAGAAGGTTTTTCCACCAACATAGAAGAGGATTCTTTACTGTTAGGGCAGTGAGAATCTGGAATTGCTTGCCTGAGGAGGTGGTGATGGCGAACTCAGTCGAGGGGTTCAAGAGAGGCCTGGATGTCTTCCTGGAGCAGAACAATATTGTATCATACAATTATTAGGTTCTGTAGAAGGACGTAGATCTGGGGATTTATTATCATGGAATATAGGCTGAACTGGATGGACAAATGTCTTTTTTCGGCCTTACTAACTATGTTACTATGTTACTATGTTACTATGTTACATCATGGCAGACCTTTGGCATTCTAGCAGTTAATTATCTGAGGCAATCTGGAGAAATTTGACCCCATATTTCCAGAAGTTCCTACCACAAGTTGGTTTGGCTTGATGGGCATTATTTGAGTACTATAAGGTCAAGATGCTCCCACAACAACTCAATGGAGTTAAGATCTGGTGACTGCGCTGGCCACTCCATTACAGATAGAATACCAGCTGCCTGCTGCTTCCCTAAATAGTTCTTGCATAATTTGGAGGTGTGCTTTGGGTTATTGTCCTGTTGTAGGATGAAATTGGCTCCAATCAAGCGCTGTGCACAGAGTATGGCATGGCGTTGGAAAATGGAGTGATAGCCTTCTTTATTCAAAACGCACCAAAGCAACCCCAGACCATCACATTAGCTCCACCATGCTTGACAGATGGCATCAGGCACTCTTCCAGCATCTTTTCAGTTGTTCTGCATCTCACAAATGTTCTTCTGTGTGATCCAAACACCTCAAACTTGGATTCGTCTGTCCATAACATGTTTTTACAAGTTTCCTCTATCCAATGTCTACATTCTTTTGCCCATATTAATCTTTCCCTTTTATTAGCCAGTCTCAGATATGGCTTTTTCTTTGCCACTCTGCTGTGAAGGTCAGCATCCCGGAGTCACCTCTTCACTGTAGATGTTGACACTGGTGTTTTGTGTGTACTATTTAATGAAGCTGCCAGTTGAAGACCTGTGAGGCGTCGATATCTCAAACTACAGACTGTAATATACTTGTCTTGTTGTTCAGTTGTGCAGCGGGGCCGCCCACTTCTCTTTCTACGCTGGTTAAAGCCTGTTTCTGCTCTCCTCTGAAGGGAGTAGTACACACCGTTGTAGGAAATCTTCAGTTTCTTGGCAATTTCTCGTATGGCATAGCCTTCATTTCTAAGAGCAAGAAAAGACTGTCGAGTTTCACATGAAAGTTTTTTTTTTTCTTTCCATTTTGAGAGTTTAATGGAACCAGCAAATGTAATGCTCCAGATTCTCAACTAGCTCAAAGGAAGGTCAGGTTTATAGGTTCTCTAATCAGCCAAACTGTTTTCAGCTGTGCAAACATACTTGCACAAGGGTTTTCAAGTGTATTCTAAGCATCCATAAGCCTTCTTACACAGTTCGCATACACAAAGTAACATAACAACACTGGAGTGATGGCTGTTGGAAATGGGCCTCTATACAGCTATGAAGATATTGCATTACAAACCAGACGTTTGCAGCTAGAATAGTCATTTACTACATTAACAATGTATAGAGTGCATTTCTGAATCATTTAATGTTAGCTTCATTGGAAAAAACTGATTTTCTTTCTAAAATAAGGAAATTTCTAAGTGACCCTAAACTTATGACCCTAAACTTATGTGCACAAAGCTGTGGGATATACACTGCTCAAAAAATAAAGGGAACACTTCAACAACAGAATATAACTTCAAGTAAATCAAACTTCTGTGAAATCAAACTGTCCATTTAGGAAGCCACACTTCTTGACAATCAATTTCACATGCTGTTATGCAAATGGAATAGACAACAGATGGAAATTATTGGCAATTATCAAGACACACTCAATAAAGGAGTGGTCCTGCAGGTGGGGACCACAGACCACATCTCAGTACCAAAGCTTTCTGGCTGATGTTTTGGTCACTTTTGAATGTTGGTTGTGCTTTCACATTCGTAGTAGCATGAGTCGGACTCTACAACCCACACGAGTGGCTCAGATATTGCAGCTCATCCACGATGGCATATCAATGCGAGCTGTGACAAGAAGGTTTGCTGTATCTGTCAGCATAGTGTCCAGAGGCTGGAGGCGCTACCCGGAGACAGGCCAGTACCACCAGGAGACGGGGAGGGGGATGTAGGAGGGCAACAACCCAGCAGCAGGACTGCTACCTCTGCCTTTATGCAATGAGGAATAGGAGGAGTACTGCTAGAGCCCTGCAAAATGACCTCCAGCAGGCCACAAATGTGCATGTGTCTGCACAAACGGTTACAAACCGACTCCATGAGGATGGTCTGAGTGCCCGACGTCCACAGATGGGGGTTGTTTTCACAGCCCCACACCATGCGAGACGCTTGGCATTTGCACAGAACACCAGGATTGGCAAATTTGCCACTGGCACCCTGTGCTCTTCACAGGTGCAAGCAGGTTCACACTGAGCACACGTGACAAACATGACAGAGTCTGGAGAAGCCGTGGAGAGCGATCTGCTGCCTGCAACATCCTTCAGCATGACTGTCAAATATAAAATACAGTCTGTATAGAGTCTTGTGCTTGGGTGCAAGAAAACACAGAAGACACAGGCTTGTTTAAGTAGTTCTTGTATTACTTCATACAAGTAAGGGTTAACACAGTTGCAGGCAGGAGACAAGACAGGCAGGAATAAACCTTAAGTCCATCTAGTCATAGAAACAGGTTAAAGGTTGTCTCTCTACTTCCCTTGCCAATGTTGATGGTAAGCTGAGGGATTCCTGAGTCCACACATGTCCAAAGATCTGAAGTAGAAGGTGGTTAGGGTAACAAGTCCAAGTCTTCCAGGAGCAAGGTGACAGGTAAACTGCAGACTTGATTCTGATGCACTGATTAAACAGCTGATGCTGCTTAAAAGGGCAAGTGGCAGAGAACAGGGCAGAAACATTGAAACTGAGAACTCCATGCTGGTTAAGGGCAAAGTAGATACAGCAGAATAGAAAGCAAAATGGCTGACAGGAAAAAACTAGGTTCTATTAAAAATAACAGTAGATATAGCAAATTGTCTAAAACCTTACAATGACTGGTTCGGCAGTGGGTCAGTAATGATGTGGGGTGGCATTTCTTTGGAGGGCCTAACAGCCCTCCATGTGCTCGCCAGAGGAAGTCTGACTGCCATTAGGTACCGAGATGAGATCCTCAGACCCCTTGCGATACCATATGTTGGTGCAGTTGGCCCTGGGTTCCTCCTAATGCAGGACAAAGCCAGACCTCATGTGGCTGGAGTGTGTCAGCAGTTCCTGCAAGATGAAGGCATTGAAGCTATGGACTGGCCCGCCTGTTCCCCAGACCTGAATCTGATTGAACACATCTGGGACATCATGTCTCGCTCCATTCACCAACGTCACATTGCACCACAGAATGTCCAGGAGTTGGTGGATGCTTTAGTCCAGGTCTGGGAGGAGATCCTACTCCATATCCTTGTCTTGAGGCATTTTCACTGAAGTTGGATCAGCCTGTAATTTGATTTTCCATTTTGATTTTAAGTATTGTTCCAAATCCAGGCCTCTATTGGTTAATAAATTTGATTTCCATTGATGATTTTTGTGTGATTTTGTTGTCAGCACATTCAACTTTGTACAGAACAATTTATTCAATGAGAATATTTCATTCATTCAGATCTAGGATAGGTTATTTGAGTGTTCCCTTTATTTTTTTGAGCAGTGCATTTAATAAAAAGATTTCTTCATTTTTCATTATAGGTCAATTCTAGCAATAAATAAATGCTTGCAAAAGTATCCATATCCTTTAAATTCAATATGAACGTGTCAACTGATTCAGAAACCTAGCGCTTATTAGAAAATGTACCGAACCATTGTATTAATAAGTAACTATAAAGTACGGCATGTGAAGTGATATTTACTGCAAAGAAGTCTCCAAACATGAAATCATTCCTCTGCCTGTTGCTGACTTACAAATGTGATTTGCCCATTGATCCAGACAAGCCTGGAAGCATTTTTTACTTCCCCAGCATCCATAACCTCCGCACAACCAAAATGTCTATTCCGGAGAAAATTACAATAATTCACTATGTCCTTTTTCTGCTGCTACATTTCTTTGGTTTCAATATTTCCACAGTACTTACAGGTCCTTCTCAAAAAATTAGCATATAGTGTTAAATTTCATTATTTACCATAATGTAATGATTACAATTAAACTTTCATATATTATAGATTCATTATCCACCAACTGAAATTTGTCAGGTCTTTTATTGTTTTAATACTGATGATTTTGGCATACAACTCCTGATAACCCAAAAAACCTGTCTCAATAAATTAGCATATCAAGAAAAGGTTCTCTAAACGACCTATTACCCTAATCTTCTGAATCAACTAATTAACTCTAAACACATGCAAAAGATACCTGAGGCTTTTATAAACTCCCTGCCTGGTTCATTACTCAAAACCCCCATCATGGGTAAGACTAGCGACCTGACAGATGTCAAGAAGGCCATCATTGACACCCTCAAGCAAGAGGGTAAGACCCAGAAAGAAATTTCTCAACAAATAGGCTGTTCCCAGAGTGCTGTATCAAGGCACCTCAATGGTAAGTCTGTTGGAAGGAAACAATGTGGCAGAAAACGCTGTACAACGAGAAGAGGAGACCGGACCCTGAGGAAGATTGTGGAGAAGGACCGATTCCAGACCTTGGGGAACCTGAGGAAGCAGTGGACTGAGTCTGGTGTGGAAACATCCAGAGCCACCGTGCACAGGCGTGTGCAGGAAATGGGCTACAGGTGCCGCATTCCCCAGGTAAAGCCACTTTTGAACCATAAACAGCGGCAGAGGCGCCTGACCTGGGCTACAGAGAAGCAGCACTGGACTGTTGCTAAGTGGTCCCAAGTACTTTTTTCTGATGAAAGCAAATTTTGCATGTCATTCCGAAATCAAGGTGCCAGAGTCTGGAGGAAGACTGGGGAGAAGGAAATGCCAAAATGCCTGAAGTCCAGTGTCAAGTACCCACAGTCAGTGATGGTGTGGGGTGCCATGTCAGCTGCTGGTGTTGGTCCACTGTGTTTCATCAAGGGCAGGGTCAATGCAGCTAGCTATCAGGAGATTTTGGAGCACTTCATGCTTCCATCGGCTGAAATGCTTTATGGAGATGAAGATTTCATTTTTCAGCACGACCTGGCACCTGCTCACAGTGTCAAAACCACTGGTAAATGGTTTACTGACCATGGTATTACTGTGCTCAATTGGCCTGCCAACTCTCCTGACCTGAACCCCATAGAGAATCTGTGGGATATTGTGAAGAGAAAGTTGAGAGACGCAAGACCCAACACTCTGGATGAGCTTAAGGCCGCTATTGAAGCATCCTGGGCCTCCATAACATCTCAGCAGTGTCACAGGCTGATTACCTCCATGCCACGCCGCATTGAAGCAGTCATTTCTGCCAAAGGATTCCCGACCAAGTATTGAGTGCATAACTGAACATTATTATTTGATGTTTTTTTTGTTTGTTATTAAAAAGCACTTTTATTTGATTGGATGGGTGAAATATGCTAATTTATTGAGACAGGTTTTTTGGGTTATCAGGAGTTGTATGCCAAAATCATCAGTATTAAAACAATAAAAGACCTGACAAATTTCAGTTGGTGGATAATGAATCTATAATATATGAAAGTTTAATTGTAATCATTACATTATGGTAAATAATGAAATTTAACACTATATGCTAATTTTTTGAGAAGGACCTGTATACATGAAGAGGGAGTGAAGTATGCACTATAATTCCCCACTGATAGAAACCTACTGTGATTTCAGCTGCAGCCCATGCAATAATGGAAGAAAGTCACTAAGTTACTTTTATAAAAATTGGTTTGGAATGTTGGAATTATTGCTTGTTTTTCTATTTTGCTCGCTTTCATTTTTTTTGTAAGTCTGAGATGTACACTGCTGAGGTTTATACCTGATATTAAGGATTTTGTTATGGAAGGATTAATCTCATGCAATTTTCCATTTTTCCACCTTTGTTTTTTCCTCCTTTTCTTCAAAGAGCCATAAGTTTTTAATTTTCCTGTAGACATAGCCATATAAGGGATTTTTTTTTTTTTGTGGGAACAGTTTTAGCTGTGAATAACACCATTCGTTTTGGTTTCTAAAAGAATAATGTTTCTTCTTGTGCAGAATAACATGCCTGACATCCCAGTGTAAAGAGACTTATAGGCCATGCAGTGCTCCATCATTCATTTTAACGTTCATTGTAATGGAAAACAGGAAAAAAAATTCTAAGTGAGATGAAATTGCAATAAAAAGCACAATTCAATAATGATTTTTGGGGTTTTGTTTTCACAGATTTTTCAGTGTGTTGTAAAGATAAAATGCCAACATGATTCTCCGGGTCAGCAACACAAAATATTTATTTTTTTTCTTTATTTTTAATGTGGAAAAGGGGGAGAAATTAATTTCTTTATTATTTTCATAGTTTAATTTTTTTTTTCGTCCCCTTTAGGGTACTTGAACCTGGCTGCGATCATATGATCGCATGTACTATATACTGCGAAACCACAATATTGCAGTATCCTGCACAATCTTGGCTCTCCATTGAAGCTCAACCTATGGCTTGGCTTCACAGGAGGACCAAGATAGAAGTTGCGTTCAGCAGCTTTCTGGCTGCCATGGAAAGCCATCAGTTAGCCATTATTTCAGATGGTAGCCGAGAGACTTGCACCTCAAAAACGATGCAATTTTAAAGGCCACTGTCAAAGATTTAAATGGCTAAATGACAAGTTCCAATAACACAGGCGGCATGGAAATGCGTGGGCTTAGCTCCTGGACCCACTCCATACATGAGGAGCCAACATAGGATGTCGGTGGAAAGTTAAAGGGAACCGGTCAGCAAATTTTTACATATAGAAGAAATATTGCAGTATATGTGCTTGTTTCCAAATAAAATTGAGAACTTTTTGTGCCAGTCATGAGAAATCTAGCATTGAATCCATGTGCAAAGTAAGTTTGAAGGGCATTGTGGTGTGTAAATTCAATTGGGAGAAGCAGGTGTACTTTCAGCCTAATTTTTCCATGCAAAATTTCACCATTACTTCCATATGTTCAGCATCTCTCTGCTCTGCACAAATAACTGATCCTTCTCTTCTCTTGAAGTCTGACCTCCTTGGGCTCCAGGAGCCATAGACTACTGTGACATCAAGTATAGAAGAATTTTCCATACTTAATTGTTCAGTGTAGTCTGCTTATTTAGGGCTCGTTCAGACGGCAATAGATTCTCTCATACGCGAAAATCGGCCCGATTATGCAAATTACACTCTGATCAAACTCTGTTCAGAGTCCGATAATGTCCACACACTCATTGATTTCCATAGTCATGTGCGAAACGAATATGTGATCAAAATTGGAAATGCAGCAATTTTTTGTACACGTGCACGGCCCCATAGAATGATATCAGTCTGGGTAATATTTTGTCAGATCACACTTGCACCGATAATATGGCCGTCTGCACTTGCACTCCTGAACCTGTACATGAAGTGTCATGTAAAAGTTTGGGCACCCCTGGTCAAAATTACTGTTATTGTGAACAGTTAAAGCAAGCCTGTCAGTAGGATTTTTCTCAGTAAACTACATGCACTGTCAAGTTGGCGCCGTTATACCAATTAAAATGATATCTTGATTGATGAAATCCGTCTTGTGGTTGTTGTTAGATTTAATCTGTATTTGCAGTTTTCAGTTAATGAGAGTCTTGTGCTTAGGGACGGACCAGTGGGTGGGCCTGTGAGAGGGTCTTTATGTGGTGCTCTGTTCACATATTCATCCTTATGGGCTTATGACAGGTCACTGATCCTTCAGTGACCTGCCTCGTATCTCACATAATACATTTAATATTGTTGACTTAGAAAAATAAAAAAAACTTGACAGTGCCTGTAGTTTGTTTAGCAAAATCCTGCTGACAGATTCACTTTAGGCAAGTTGAGGATGAAATGATCTCTAAAAGGCCAAAAGATAAAGATGACACATTTCTAGTGATGCGCAAGCACTAAAATGCTTGGGTGCTCCTTGCTCGGGTCGAGCAGATAGGTATACTCGGGTACTCGGCCAGAACAACGAGCCCAATGTAAGTCTATGGGAGGCCTGCGTATTTTTACCGCAATCTCCCCGGGAGTACTTTTAAAGTCTGAAAATGATGGAAACACTGCTCAAATGACACAGGAACCTCATGGGGATCGCCCCTAAAAGCATTCCTGACTCCTACTTCACAGCTGTAAACATTTTTTCTGAGATTCATGCCATTTTTCCCGATGCAACAAAAAACACATTAAAAAGAAACCAAAACTGATTTTGCTGGGAAATATGTTAATGCACATACTTTGCAGGTTAATGACTTACCTTTAAGGTCAAATTATTAACCCCAGACTGAAATGTTCCTCCCCCACTTGGGCTTAGTTCAGACGCAGCGTTTTTCAACTTTAACATTGTTTTCAACCACTACAAATGCATTCACTGTGAAATGTGGTGTGTGACACATAAGCAGACCCATCTTGTTTCATTTATGAAGGAGAGACTCTTAAAGGGACACTGTCACCTGAATTTGGAGGGAACAATCTTCAGCCATAGAGGCGGGGTTTTGGGGTTTTTGATTCACCCTTTCCTTACCCGCTGGCTGCATGCTGGCTGCAATAATGGATTGAAGTTCATTCTCTGTCCTTCATAGTACACGCCTGCGCAAGGCAAGATTGCACCTTGTGTAGGCATGTACTACGGAGGACAGAGAATGAACTTCAATCCATTATTGCAGCCAGCATGCAGCCAGCGGGTAAGGAAAGGGTGAATCAAAAACCCCAAAACCCCGCCTCCATGGCTGAAGATTGTTCCCTCCAAATCCAGGTGACAGTGTCCCTTTAAAGTCACAGAGCCTATTTTTACTGGTGCATCAGGCGGCATTAATCTTCTTAAAGGGCCATTATTAAACAGTGGGTCTCCAAAGCTGTTGCAGCCTATGCTTTGAGTGGGTGGGCTGCCAAGAATTACGATGCACCACAATACCCCTTTCATAAGATGTCAAGGGGGGACTCCTAAAAAAGTGTTACATTGAATTCAAAGCCTGCCCTGCTACCAATTCATATGAACCCCAATAAGCCTTTGAACCTACATACTGAATGGGCCAATTAAAACCCACTTCAGAATATTCGTTTTATGCTCCGTACCCCTTTGTTTTACACATTGGTGGCAAGGCCATCCCTGATGCATAGTCAGTCATGTGCCCCTCATTATGCCTTGGAACCCACATAGTGGATGTGCCCATGAAAATCCACTTCACAATATGCATTTTGTGCTCCACACTCCTTTGTTTTACACATTGGCAGCAAGACCATCCCTGCTGCATAGTCAGTCATATGCACCCCATTAGGCCTTTGAACCCACATACTGGATGGGACCATGAAAATCCCCTTCACAATATGCATTTTGTACTCCCGTACTCATTTGTTTTACACATTGGCAGCAAGGCCAGCCCTGCTGCATAGTCATATGCACCTCATTACACCTTGGAACCCACATACTGGATAGGCCCGTGAAAATCCACTTGTATTTTTTAATGGTATGATGGTTCCCTCTTTGCAGAATTATTTACAGGAGAAATTGGCAATTTTATTTGCCTTGTTTTTAACACTAAGGATCAGATACGGCTTTAAAGAAGGCTAATACTTGCAATACAACGCAATTTTATTGCAAAGTACAAAATTCAAGGAATAGCATGATTGAATAGTATGAGTGCGTACACTTTTGTATGTGTTAACATACAAAGGTTAAGTACATATAAGGATTAAATACATATAACGATTAAGTATGTATAAAGATTAACTACATACAGTATACTTACATCATCACAAAGAGGCTTTTCAAAATCATCCATCTGGAATATCAGAGAAGCAACACCAAGGCAGAGAACCCCTGGGAGATTCACTACACTGCATGGCCATCCCCAATTATGCAGGTATGATCACACTGTACATGTACAGGTACCCCAGTTTTTTGCATCTGTCTGTTTCTCTGGTCTTATATAGTGATATACACTATGTAGTAACTCTAGTTTCACCCAGACCTTCAAGTGGCCAGCTTTCAAGGTTGTATGAAACTGAGATATCATGGATTCATCAGATGAGGGGCCATAAACCCCTAGAATATAAAAGCCACAAGGATTTAGATCAAACCACCAAATGTAGGGTTTCAGTAAACTTTAATGTTTTATACGGTTGAGCGAAACGGGTCGGCCAGATTCAGAAGTCGCCGACTTTTGGCAAAGTCGGGTTTCATGAAACCCGACCCGACCCCTGTGTGGGGTCGGCCATGAGGTCGGCAATCTTCTGAACTGGAATCGGAATTCAGATACCGATTCCCGATATGTTTAAGATATCGGGAATCGGTATCGGAATTCAGATTTAAGTGTAAAATAAAGAATAAAAATAAAAAATATTGCTATGCTCACCCTCGGACGTGCCCTGGTTGTAACCGGGAGCCTTCCTTCCTAAGAATCAGCGCTTGAAGGACCTTTCGATGACGTCGCGGCTTGTGATTGGTCGCGTGACGCCCATGTGACCGCTCATGCGACCAATCACAAGCTGCAACGTTATCGAAAGGTCCTTCAGGCGCTCATTCTTAGGAAGGAAGGCTCCCGGTTACAACCAGGGCGCGTCCGAGGGTGAGTATAGCAATATTTTTTATTTTTATTCTTTATTTTACACATTAATATGGATCGCAGGGCCTGAAGGATAGTTTCCTCTCCTTCAGACCCTGGGAACCATTAGAAACCCAATGCACTGCATTGGGTTTCGTGTTTCGGCCGACCCCGACCCCGACTTTTCTATATGATCGGCCGATTTTACTCGACCCGACTTTTGAAAAAGTCGGGTTTCGTGAAATCCGACCCGATCCTATAAAAACAAAGGTCGCTCAACCATAATGTTTTACAATGACAAACAGCAAACATATAGAGATTTAGAACTGTTTGTGAAGTGAATAAACACACATTTCTCATGATTGTGTCACTATGAGTATTGTCTGCCACATTTGTAAATGTTTTACAAGAAATGCAGCTATGTAATTGTCTGAATGCATTCGGTATACAGTATATTGATCTGGATTCCAAATCGCCATTTGTATATTCACCATTTGTTCATTTCATGCAGCCCAAATTATGAGTCTCAAGGAGAGAAACTAATATAGTGGACAAAGAAATATTTGTAATGAACTACTGAGTCAAACTAACAGCCTTGCTTTATCAATTTTATATGAAGTGTCCAATGTGAGCAACCAGGCAACACAAAAAGGAGCTTTTCAAGTGAGCTCTTTAAGGTACAAAAATGTTATGAAGTCTTTTCCAACAAGGATGTGGTTTCTCCAATGGGGGGTACCTTTTTTAAAAATATACTATTGCCATCACAGCCCCCTTGCCCAAAATTCTGTGGCCTTTAACAGTACAGAACATGTTCATACAGGTCATGTAGTCGGAGAAAAGGAAGAGACATTAAAGGAAGCAGAGTTAAGAAGTAGCCCAATGTAGGGGTGTGGGTCTCTTTTACTTGTAACGGAGTGCATGAGCTGACAAACAATTGGCCAATGGGTGGTCCTTTTTTTAATAAATAAAATAGTGTCATCACAGCCCCCTTGCCCAAAATTCACTGGCCTATAACAGTACAGAGCACGTTCACCCTGGTCATGTAGTGGCAGGTAAAGAAGAGGCATTGCAGAAGACAGAGTTAAGAAATATGCCCAATGTAGGGGTGTGGGTCTCTGAGACTTGTAATGGAGTGCCTGACCTGACAAGCATTTGCTCATGGGGGGTAAAGTTTTTAAAAATATTTCATGTGGATCATAGATACCTTTCCAAAAAATTGACTGTCTGTAGCAGCACGGAACACGTGAACCCTGGTGATCTAGTGGTGGAGAATGAGTAGACATTTCTGAAGGGCTCATTAAAACCTAGGCTCAATGTAAAGGATTGACTGTGTCTCCTACACTTGTAATGGCCATACACTAAGTGCCTATGGGCTGACAAACATTTCCCCAAGGGGGATATATTTATTAAAAACATACTATGAGCATCCTAGACACCCTTGCCAAAAAAATTGACTGTCTGTAGCAGAGTGGAACACATGAACCCTAGTGATCTAGTGGTGGAAAATGATGAGAGGTGGAGGAAGGCCTAATTAAAACCTAGGCCCAATTTAAAGGAGCGTTTCTCCTACACTTGTAATGCCCATACACTAAGTGCCTATGGGCTGACAAACATTTCCCCAAGGGGGATACATTTATTAAAAGCAAACTATGGACATCCTTGACACCCTCGCCAAAAAATTGACTCTGTAGCAGCGTGAAACACATGAACCCTAGTGATCTAATGGTGGAAAATGATGAGAGGTGGAGGAAGGCCTCATTAAAACCTTAGCCCAATTTAAAGGAGCGTTTCTCCTACACTTGTAATGCCCATACACTAAGTGCCTACGGGCTGACAATCATTTCCCCAAGGGGGATACATTTATTAAAAACATACTATCGGCACCATAGACACCCTTGCCAAAAATTGACTGTCTGTAGCAGCGTGGAACACATGAACCCTAGTGATCTAGTTGCGGAAAATGATGAGAGGTGGAGGAAGGCCTCATTAAAAAGTAGGCCCAAAGTCAAAGAGCGGGTCTCCTTGACTTGTAATGCCCATACACTAAGTGCATGGGCTGTCAAACATTTAACTAAGGGGGATACATTTACTAAAAACATACTATGGGCATCCTAGACACCCTTGCCAAAAAATTGACTGTCTGTAGCAGCGTGGAACACATGAACCCTAGTGATCTAGTGGTGGAAAATGATGAGAGGTGGAGGAAGGCCTCATTAAAAAGTAGGCCAAATGTAAAGGAGCAGGTCTCCTAGACTTGTAATGCTCATACACTAAGTGCATGGGCTGTCAAACATTTCCCCATGGGGGGGTTATTTTTTTCATTATTATTATTTTAGGCATCATAAACACCTTGCAAAACATTAAAGTGGTTTCCTACACAGTTGCTGCTGGGAAGGTGCTTTTTACAAAAAAAAAAAAAAAAAAAGGCAGACGAATCGTTGAATGAAGTGATCAGGAAAAGGGGCATGGTGATGACAGGAATGGGAACGTACATGATTAATAACAGAGGTAGCTATGGGAGGCATGAGATCCAGGACACAGCCTACAATGATTAGTCATTTATCCACCACCAATTACCAGAATGTGTTTCATGCCAGTGAGAAGATTGGTGTAACAGATGCGTGTGTTAGACTCAGCCTAAAAACTGCCTGTCAAAAATATGTTGCCAAAGACGCACGTGTCTGTCTAAAGGGCAAAGTGCAACATGTTCGTGAGATGCTGAATTAGAGAAAGCATATTAGTGTTGGAGGAAAACTAAACAAACTGATGGATGCTTGTGAAAAACTAAGTTTAAAGAGGAGTGTAACTATAAACACACCCCTAGCACAAGCTTCTTCATCTTCATCCATACATATAACCAATAATATCCAAATGTCACAGTCGAAAATTATTTGTTCAAGTGTAATAATGAACACTGTTAAAGGAATGCCACTAAAAGTAGATAACCACTACCCTGGGAAACACCAGATTTCCTCTTTACAAGATATGGACGATGATAGTATTGATGACGACTTTGAAATTGACCACATCCACACCAAGAAGATGAAGATCACAGATTCCAAAATGTGCATAAAAGGCCGTGAATGTCTGGAAAATCATTTTCACTTGGGCAAACTTTCCTTCTTACTAAAGTGGTACCGAATGATACAAACACAGCTTTCATGTCTATTTAGCATGAGATGGTTGAATGATGATGTATTCTGTTTTGTCCATGTCCACTTTTGAAAGCGAGCAGAAAGAAGGATGAAATAGCGGGAAGACGTGTGATTTTGGTCAGTAAGGAGGTGATGTCAGGTACAGATAGGTAGATCTGCTTGTCATCAGCATACTGATGATATTGCAAACCGTGCCATTACATCAGCTGTCTCAGGCCGAAGGTGTAGATGGAGAAGAGAATGGGTCCTTGAACTGAGCCTTTGGGAGCACCGAAAGACCGGGGTCGAAGTAAGGAGGTGGTGTGTGAGAGGGAGACACTGAATGTCCCCGTAGCAGCCTGGTTGTTTTTTAAAGACTGTACCAATAAACCCAAAAAGGCCATTTGCACCACCAGCCATGCCCACAGCAGCAGGGGTAGCAAAACTCCCATTCTAACCACCACAAGCATGATCAGGCACATGGCAGCAAAGCACTCAACTTTGTTGGTTGAACACAAGGCTCCATGAATAGTGTCTGCGGGTGATGCCACTGCTTCTTCTGATGTTGTGTGTGCAAGCCAATCCACTGTCCATGGTGCATGCAAATATGCCTCATGCCCTGCATCTGCAATTGCACACAAGCTCAAATGGCACCATCAATAAGCACTTCCACGTCCTTGTCCCAGCGCAGTGTTCAGTTGTCCATACCCCAGTCCTTGGAACGCAAGCGGAAATACGCAGCCAACGCCACAGTACTAAATTTACACATTTGTCATCTGCTTGCACTGGAAATGTTGAATTTTAGGCCCGTGGGAGACGTAAGCTTTCCGCAACCAGATGGCGGTGAATATCAAATGGTACTCGGTACCCAGCGGCCACAATTTTTCCCGGTCTGCCGTCACTACATTACACAAGCAAGCACGTGTCCTACTACATTACCTGTGCCCTCCACAATGCTGTTTTTGGGAAAGTCCACCTAACCACAGACACGTGGAAAAGTGCTTGTGGTCAGGGACAGTACATCTCACTAACGGCACACTGGGTTAACATAGTGGAAGCCGGGACCCAGTCCGACCTTGGGATGGTGCTAACAACCCTGAGTATTGCAGACCCTACGTCAATCTGGGTTGCCCCCACAGTCTACAGCTCCTGCATCTCCTCCTCCTTCGCGTCCTCTTCAGCCTCCATCTCTGAAAGAAACACATCAGTCACAAGCTAGATGCACTGCAACACTGCCTCAGCCAAGCGGCAACAGGCTATGCTGAAGGTAATATGCTGTGACAAGTCGCTCAATGAGGAAGATTTGTGGACAGCTCTGAAAGAGCAGGCAGATCTGTGGCTGACAATGCTCAATGTACAGCCAGGCATGGTCGTGTGTGACAATGGCTGGAACCTGGTGGTGCTCTGCGTTGAGGCAAGCTCACACACGTGCCATGCCTGGTCCATGTGCTTAACCTCATCGTTGAACATATTCAGAAAAGCGACACAGAGGATCTGCTAGGAAAAGTACGAGGCTCTGTGTACCCATTTTAGAAAGTCACCAAGAGTTTCATCTGCCCTTGCCGTGCTTCTGCAGCACTTGCAGCTTCTGGCTCACCGACTAGTGTGTGATGTCCTCCCCATGAATTGGAACTCTACACTGCATATTATGGAAAGGATTTGTGAGCAGAAGAAGGCAGTTGTTGACTACCAGCATCAACAAGGCCGTCGGAATTCAGTTCTGAATTCAGAAATAAGATCTCAGGATTGGACATGGATGTCAGACATATGTACCATCCTCCAAAACTTTGAGGAATTCACCAAGATAGTGATCGGCAATGATGACATAATTAACATCTCCATCCTGCTTCTCTGTGTTCTAATATTAATATTTATAGTTATTTATATAGCGCCAACATATTTACAGTTTCAAACACAACAGTCCTAAGTAACAATGATAACAATAATACAATAATTAAACAAAACAACCCTGCTTGTGACAGCTTACAATCTACACTAAGTAACAACGATAACAATAATTAACTCCCCCCAAAAAACCCTACTCGTGACAACTTACAATCTGCAATGAGGTGGGGGAGATAAAAACTACAGGGGAATGTATTTACAATGATGTATTTACAATGATATTACTGAAGTTTGTCAAAAGTCGTGGAGGCCAGAGGACAAGGAGGAGGAGGAGACCATGGTCAGTTATCCTCTTGGTGAGGATATAGAAGTATTGACTGTTAGCAGTCTTGCAGGCAAGGCTGAGTTTATGTTACGCTGCCTTTCCCATCACCGTCGCGTTCTCAAAATTTTAGGTGACAGGCAATACTGATTGTTGACAATTCTAGACCCACGCTACAAGGAGAAATTTATATCTCTTATCCCAGAGGCAGACAGGTGTACTACAATATTGGAGGACCATAGGGCCCTTCTTGCTGAATTATTAAAAAAATTCCCATCTGAAAACGCTGGCAGAAGAGGTCACAGTTCTTTGGCCAAGCAAGGAGTATAGGTGAGAAAGACAACTCCAATCCAGCAGAGGCAGTGGAACACTGACAAAGGTCGGGGAGAGTTTTCTCAGACCCTCCTATTGCCCTGGTCCTGAGGCGGGGGGAACTCTCACAAGAAGTGCAAAGTTTTGGTGAGTGCTGAGTGAGTACCTTGCTGACCGTACCAACGTCATCTGTCATTCCTCTGTGCCCTTTAATTATTGTTTAGCAAAGCTGAACACGAGGCAGGAATTGTCTCTCTCTATTGCGAACATGCGCTGTACTCATGGCCATGGAGCGCATGGTGCCTCGCTCTCTGGCGGTCACTATGCACATGGCTCCTCGCTTTCTGGCAGTACCGCTTTTATTGGCAGGAGCAAACACCTTCGTAATACAGAGACAGCGTACAACACCGCCCAAGCATTCACACTCTGCTTCTCAGACTTTCTATGTGCGCAGTGACTGCCTCTAGGCAGAAGATGATGATGGTGGTAGTAATAGTTGGAGCATTTAAAACAGTCATGAAGTAGCCATAACAACTTGAAAGAGAAGTATTTTTAATGAGATGCCACACTGTTCGATATGTGGTCTGTATTTTTTAATTTTTAAAACTAAAATAGTAGGCCACAAATTCATCAGATGTCTGACAGCAATAACACACTGCCAAATATGTGCCTGTATTTTTTTCTATGCAAAATAGGTCTGTATATAAGTAGAGTAGCAGGCAGCAAAACAATGGAAAACCGCCCTAAAATGCCCAAACTTTAAGCACGCAGATATATGAGGCCTGTCAGGGAAATACAACATTGCCAAATATGTTTCCTGTATTTTTTAAAATGCAAAATAGTGCTGTATATAAGTAGAGTAAGAGACAGCAAAAACAGTGGAAAACCTGCCTAAAATGCCCAAACTTGGAGCATGTAGATATAGGAGGCCTGTCACGGAAATACCACACTGTCAAATATGTGGCCTGTATTTTTTGGGGATCTGTAAAATAGTGCTGTATATAAGTAGAGTAAGAGACAGCAAAAACAGTGGAAAACCATCCTAAAATGCCAAAACTTGGAGCACGCAAATATATGAGGCCTGTCACAGAAATACCACACTGCCAAATATGTGGCCTGTATTTTTTTAAATGCAAAATAGTGCTGTATATAAGTAGAGTAACAGACATCAAAAACAGTGGAAAACCGGCCTAAAATGCCCAAGCTTAGAACACGCAGATATATGAGGCCTGTCACGGAAATACAACACTGCCAAATATGTGGCCTGTATTTTTTGGGGGTCTGCAAAATAGTGCTGTATATAACGCCCCCGGAAGAAGCTGTTTGCGAAACATGCGTTGGGGTGAGGTGGGACGCTGGGTCTGCTGCAGGTAGATGTTATAACAGTTTCTGGTTGATTACATGTTTGTACCGGTTATACTGTATGCATGCTTAGGCAGCCAGTATTGTACCAGATAAATATGTGATCTTGTATTCATTACCATGCAGTATATGCTTTTAGTGATGTATACTACTTGGCTTCCCATCTTTTGTTAGGGTGCTTGTGCACTATTGCATGGGATAGAAATTATTTTTCTCAATAAAGCTTTATTTTAATTGTATTCTGGATCTCTTCGTTTTGACTGTCTTTAAGGTTAGACCGAAGTTAGTGATTATGTATATAAATAGAGTAAGAGACAGCAAAAACAGTGGAAAACCCACATAAAATGCACAAACTTGGAGCACGCAGATATATGAGGCCTGTCACGGAAATACAACACTGGCAAATATGTTGCATGTAGTTTTTTAAATGCAAAATAGTGCTGTATATAAGTAGAGTAACAGACATCAAAAACAGTGGAAAACCGGCCTAAAATGCCCAAGCTTAGAACACGCAGATATATGAGGCCTGTCACGGAAATACAACACTGCCAAATATGTGGCCTGTATTTTTGGGGGGTCTGCAAAATAGTCCTATATATAAGTGGAGTAAGTGACAGCAAAAACAGTGGAAAACCGGCCTAAAATGCCCAAACTTGGAGCACGACGATATATGAGGCCTTTTTTGTTTTTTGGTGAATTTAAAACAAACAAAAAAAAAAGAGTGGCACAAGGCTACCACACAGAACTATGCTACTGCGTGTTAGGGGTCGAGTTCCCGCCTCTGCACAGGGGGAATCTCGGGCCATCTCCGCTGCGGTCTCCCATTCTTCTCCTGCCGCAGTGGAGCCTGCTCAGCAGAGACGTCGCTCCCAGCATCTTGCTCAGTCCCACTCTGTACAAAGAGTTACTGCTGCTTCTCCGGCTTCTGCCATTGAAGTCAGTGCTGGGCAGCGGCGAGCAGACGCTTCTGAGACTAAGTCCTGCTTTTCTCATTCTGAGCATGCCCTGAGTAAGACCTCTCAGTGGAGATCGAGGGTCACATGGTCAGATACTGCAGCTAAGTCTATTGGTCCTTTTCTGGAAGGTCCTTCAAGTGCTAGGACTAAATCCTGCTTTGCACACTGAGCATGCCCAGGGCAAGATCTCTCAGTGGAGATTTAGGGTCACATGCTCAGGTATCGCAGTCTCTCATTGGTCCTTCTAGGAAGGTCTTTTACTTGTTGCAGCTATATAAGGCTCGCATGGCCGCACGGCCATGCGCTAGTGTCAACTCATATATGTACTTTGCGCCAGTGTGGTTATGCATGAGTGTGTTCAGGGACCTGGCTGAAATAAGCCCCTAGAATACCGGCTTCTCCGGTGAGGAGATTGCGTGTTGTATAACCACTGACTGCTATCAGCTTGGCAGTAAGCTTGTGCTCCTGTGAGGCTAACAGGGCGCAGTGCTTCCCTTTCACGGCTACTCTGTGGAGTAACAGAGCTAGTCTATACCGCCAAACAGTGTCGCCATTTGCTAGCAGCAGGTTCCTCCTGCACGGTGGACCCCGGGCTACGAACGCACCATTAATAATAAACATCTCTACTTTCTCGGTGCGTTCCGCTAGCCCTAACACTGAGGAAATACGATTTTTCAAAAACAGATACACCAGGACTCAGCCTGACATAACAGACTACATTTATTTTTCTTTGGCTTTTGGGTGAACAAAAAACAGTAGAACAAGGCTAGCACACACAACTATGCTACATATGCCTGACAAACTATGTGTTAGGGGTTGCACAGGGGGAATATCGAGCCATGTCTGCTGCAGTCTCCCATTCTGCATCAGCCGCAGTGGAGCCTGGGACCGACGTCTCGCTCAGCCTGATACTGTGCAAAGGGTTACTGCTGCCTTTCCAGGCTCTGCTTTTGTAGCCGGCACTGGTCAGCGGTCAGCGGTGAGCAGGCTTTTCTGGGACTAAGTCCTGCTTTGCACACACTGAGCATGCCCACGGGAGGACCTCTCATTGGAGGTCGGGGATGACACGCTTAGGTCTTGTAGCAGCTCCAATTGGACCACTAGGAAGGTCCTTCTCTGCTGCAGCTATATAAGGTTCGCATGGCTGTGCGGCCATGCGCTAGTATCAACCTATGTTATGAGCTTTGCTACTTGGTGGTCATGTCTGCATGTGGTCAGGGTTGGCTGAAATAAGCCCCTAGAATACCGGCACCTCCGGTGAGGAGTTTTGAATGCTTGGATTCAGGGCCCAACTGAAACAAGCCCCTAGAATACCAGCACCTCCGGTGAGGAGTTGTTTGTGTGCTATGCTGTCTGCATGACCACTCTTTGCTTTGCTCAGTTAGGTAGCTGTGATCCTCTGTGAGGTTAACAGGGCACAGTGTTTTCATATCTTTGCGATTCTGTGAAGTTAACAGAGTTCGCTTATACCGCCATATATTGCCACCAATTACTTTGCAGCAGATATCTCTGCACGGTGGACCCCGAGCTGAGAACACACCTTGTTTCCTTCCTATACTCGGTGCTTTCCGCTAGCCCTAACACTATGATTTTTAAACAGATGCACAAGGACTCAATCTGACATAACAGACTGTATATTTTTTTTTTTTGGGGGGGGGGGTGAATTTTTGGAAAAAGAAAAAAAAAGAAATCTGCAATTAGTTATATAGTAAATAAGCAGCAGTAGACAGTTATGGAGCTTTGGGAGGGATGCAGTGGGAGCTATGTACGTACATACAGTGTCTGCAGGCCTTGCACTGATGTAGATATGCCGTGCCCTGCCTACCTAGCGCTGCAATCTCGGGACCCACGAATTAGCCCTAAAAAAGACTGTTGGTTTCTGAGGAGTTGTGGAATTAACAGTTGAAGACCTACACTAACTATTAAAAGCACGATTCTGACCCTATCTCGGCAGCAGCTCTCCCTACTCTCTGAATCCGGAGCTAAATGTGGCAAACAGGGCGGCACCAGGTCTCTTATACTCGTGATGATGCTGTGCGGCCAAACCAATCACTGCACGACCACAACAAAGATGGCTGTGGCGTTTCATGGCCTGGCGACAATCCCTGCAGCATGACTGGGTCTCTAGAGTCCGCCAAAAATGCTGGGTGGATACACCAGTTACCGCCGAAAAATCCCAGAAATGCTCGGTGCTCAGCGAGTACACCAAGTTCACTGATACTCGGGCAAGTAACGAATAGTGGCGAGCACGTTTGCTCATCACTACATATTTACTTTGTATATTAATCAAACAAAGAAAATATAGCTTGTCATTTTTGTTTTTCATTTTTAAGATTACAAAAAGATAAATGTGCCAAGTTTGGACACCCTTAGAGATTTGTGTGCTCAGATAACGTTAACCAAGGTTTCAGACCTAATTAGCCTGTTAGTGTTATGGCTCTTCACTATCATGGTTCAGAAAGACCAGGTGATGCAAATTTCCCTGCTTTATAAAAACCCAGCGTCCTCTAACCTTGCTAAAAAAACAACAGCAAAGGTGTTGTGAATTCTGCTTTTGGGTTCCCTCCAGTGGTTGTAGGTGGTAATGCAATTGTCCCTGAGTTGCAGTCCTTGCCAGGTGTATCTGCTGATTGCAGTTCTGACTGGGGTATTTAGGTGTGCAGGATTCATTAGTCCTTGCCAGTTGTCCATGGTTCTGGGAGGTTTTGGATCTTTGTCTGGTTCCTCCTGCCTTGCTGCCAATTCAGCAAAGATAAGTGTCTGGTTTTTGTTTCTGTGGCACACATGCTGTGTGCTTAATAATTCTGTGCTATTCATTTGTTTTCTCTTGTCCAGCTTAGATTGTGTCAGTGTTTTCTCAGTCTAGTTGGATTCTCTGGAGTTGCAGATATACGCTCCACATCTTTAGTTAGATGGTGGAATTTTTTGTATTTTCTGCTGTGGATATTTTTGGAAGGGTTTTAATACTGACCGCTTAGTATTCTGTCCTATCCTTTCCTATTTTAGCTAGAGTGGCCTCTTTTGCTAAATCCTGTTTCCTGCCTGCGTGTGTCTTTTCCTCTACTACTCACAGTCAATATTTGCGGGGGGCTGCCTATCCTTTGGGGTTCTGCTCTGAGGCAAGGTAGAATTCCTATTTCCATCTATAGGGGTATTTAGTCCTCCGGCTGTGTCGAGGTGTCTAGGATTTGTTAGGCACGCCCCACGGCTACTTCTAGTTGCGGTGTTAAGTTCAGGATTTGCAGTCAGTACAGTTTCCACCAACTAAGAGAAAGTTCCATGCGGCTCCAAGGTCACCGGATCAGAACAGTACAACTGGCCGATAATGAGTTAAATGCATCTCAGAAGAAGGGAAGAAAGGCGTTGAGCCATTTTTTTTTCTGCACTCTGCTTTCTCTTCTCTTCCCTCTTTTTTTCTGGGTGGCTGAGGAGTCTTGTGCTAGCATGGATATTCAGGAATTAGCTTCTCGTGTGGACCAGCTTGCTGTTAGGGTACAGGGTATTTCTGATTATATTGTTCAGACTCCTGTTTTAGAGCCGAAGATTCCTACTCCTGATTTGTTTTTTGGTGACAGGTCCAAATTTTTGAGTTTTAAAAACAACTGTAAACTGTTTTTTGCTCTGAGACCTCGATCCTCTGGTGATTCCATTCAGCAGGTTAAAATCATCATCTCCCTGCTGCGTGACGATCCACAGGATTGGGCATTTTCCCTGGAATCTGGGAATCCGGCTTTGCTTAATGTAGACTCCTTTTTTCAGGCTTTTGGATTATTATATGATGAACCTAATTCTCTGGATCAAGCGGAGAAGACCTTGTTGGCCCTGTCTCAGGGTCAAGAGGCGGCAGAATTGTATTGTCAGAAATTTAGAAAATGATCTGTGTTGACTAAATGGAATGATGATGCTTTGGCGGCAATTTTCAGAAAGGGTCTTTCTGAATCTGTTAAAGATGTTATGGTGGGGTTTCCCATGCCTTTCGGTCTGAGTGATTCTATGTCTCTGGCCATTCAGATTGACTGGCGCTTGCGGGAGCGCAGAACTATGCGCGCTGTGGCGTTGTCCTCAGAGCAAATTCCTGAGCCAATGCAGTGTGATAGGATTCTGTCTAGAATGGAACGACAAGGTTTCAGACGTCAGAATAGGTTGTGTTTTTATTGTGGCGATGCTTCTCATGTCATTTCTGTCTGCCCTAAGCGGACAAAGAGGATCGCCAGTTCATTTACCATCAGTACTGTACAACCTAAATTTCTGTTATCTGTGTCCTTGATCTGCTCACTGTCATCATTTTCTGTCATGGCGTTTGTGGATTCAGGCGCCGCCTTGAACTTAATGGACTTTGAATTTGCCAGGCATTGTGTGTTGTGAATTCTGTTGTTAAGCTCCCTCCTGTGGTCATGAATGGTACTTCGGCTGGTTCTGTCCATGGGCTTCCTCTGGTGGTTGTGAGTGGGGCTGCGGCTTCTGAGGTTCCTTCCACAGGTGACGAGGTTAATTCGTTAGCTTGCTGCTCTATTTAACTCCACCTAGATCTTTGCTCCATGCCACCTGTCAATGTTCCAGTATTGGTCTAGTTCGCTCCTGGATCGTTCTTGTGACCTGTCTTCCCAGCAGAAGCTAAGTTCCTGCTTGTTTTTCTCTGTTTGCTATTTTTTCTGTCCAGCTTGCTATTTTGATTTTTGTCTTGCTTGCTGGAAGCTCTGGGACGCAGAGGGAGCGCCTCCGCACCATGAGTCGGTGCGGAGGGTCTTTTTGCGCCCTCTGCGTGGTCTTTTTGTAGTTTTTTGTGCTGACCGCAGTTACCTTTCCTATCCTCTGTCTGTTCAGTAAGTTAGGCCTCACTTTGCTAAATCTATTTCATCTCTGTGTTTGTAATTTTCATCTTAACTCACAGTCATTATATGTGAGGGGCTGCCTGTTCCTTTGGGGAATTTCTCTGAGGCAAGGTAGGCTTTATTTTTCTATCTTTAGGGCTAGCTAGTTCCTTAGGCTGTGACGAGTTGCATAGGGAGCGTTAGGAGCAATCCACGGCTATTTCTAGTGTGTGTGATAGGATTAGGGATTGCGGTCAGCAGAGTTCCCATGTCTCAGAGCTTGTCCTGTATTATTAGTAACTATCAGGTCATTCCGTGTGGTCTTAACCACCAGGTCCATTATTGTCCTCACCACCAGGTCATAACAGTTGTGGTTTTTCCTTGCAGCCTTTGCAGAACCCTATTCCTTTAAGGGGCATTGATGCTACACTTTTGGCTAAAAATAAGCCCCAGTTTTGGACACAGATGACCATGCGCATGGAGCCAGCCCATCAGGAAGATTGTCGATTTCTGGTGTTGCATAATTTGCATGATGCTATCGTGGTTCCATGGTTGCAGGTGCATAATCCTGTGTTGGACTGGAAGTCTATGTCTGTGACTAGTTGGGGTTGTCAGGGGATTCATAATGATGTTCCTTTGATGTCAATCTCCTCATCTTCCTCTTCTGAAATTCCTAAATTTTTGTCTGATTTTCAGGATGTATTCGATGAGCCCAAGTCCAGTTCCCTTCCACCGCACAGGGACTGTGATTGTGCTATTGACTTGATTTCAGGCTGTAAGTTTCCTAAAGGCAGACTTTTCAACCTGTCTGTGCCTGAACATACCGCCACGCGGAATTATATTAAGGAGTCTTTGGCGAAAGGGCATATTCGGCCATCTTCTTCACCGTTGGGAGCGGGATTTTTTTTTTGTTGCTAAGAAGGATGTCTCCTTGAGACCCTGTATTGATTATCGCCTCTTGAATAAGATCATGGTCAAGTTTCAATACTCTTTACCTTTGCTTTCTGATTTGTTTGCTAGGATTAAGGGGGCTAGTTGGTTTACTAAGATTGACCTTCGGGGGGCATATAATCTTGTTCGTATTAAGCAGGGTGATGAATGGAAAACTGCGTTTAATATGCCCGAAGGTCATTTTGAATATCTTGTGATGCCATTCGGGCTCACTAATGCTCCATCTGTTTTTCAGTCCTTCATGCATGATATCTTCCGGACTTATCTTGATAAATTCTTGATTGTATATTTGGACAATATTTTGATTTTTTCCGATGATTGGGAGTCTCATGTGCAACAGGTCAGGATGGTATTTCAGATCCTTCGTGACAATGCTTTGTTTGTGAAGGGGTCTAAGTGTCTCTTTGGGGTGCAGAAGGTTTCTTTTTTGGGCTTCATTTTTTCTCCCTCATCTATGGAGATGGATCCGGCTAAGGTTCAGGCCATTCATGATTGGATTCAACCCACATCCGTGAAGAGCCTTCAGAAATTTTTGGGTATTGCAAATTTTTATCACTGTTTCATTGCTAACTTCTCTCGTGTGGTTAAACCCTTGACCGATTTGACGAAGAAAGGCGCTGATGTGGCGAATTGGTCCTTTGCGGCTGTCTCTGCCTTTCAGGAGCTTAAACGCTGATTTACTTCTGCTCCGGTGTTGCGCCAACCAGATGTTTCTCTTCCGTTTCAGGTTGAGATTGACGCTTCTGAGATTGGGGCAGGGGCCGTTTTGTCTCAGACGGATTCTGTTGGTTCCTTGATGAAACCGTGTGCCTTCTTTTCCCGTAAGTTTTCGCCTGCTGAACGCAATTATGATGTCGGCAATCGGGAGTTGTTGGCTATGAAGTGGGCGTTTGAGGAGTGGCGACATTGGCTTGAGGGAGCTAAGCACCGTATTGTGGTCTTGACCGATCATAAGAATCTGATTTACCTCGAGTCTGCCAAACGGCTGAATCCTAGACAGGCTCAATGGTCCTTGTTTATTTCCCGTTTTGATTTCGTAGTTTCGTATCTTCCGGGTTCTAAGAATATTAAGGCTGATGCCCTCTCTAGGAGTTTTTTGCCTGATTCTCCTGAGGTCCTTGAACCGGTCGGCATTCTGAAAGACAGGGTGGTCCTTTCTGCCATTTCCCCTGATTTTCGACGGGTTCTTCAGGAATTTCAGGCTGACAGACCTGACCGCTGTCCAGTGGGGAAACTGTTTGTTCCTGACAGATGGACTAGTAGAATGATTTCTGAGGTTCACTGTTCTGTGTTGGCTGGTCATCCTGGTATTTTTGGTACCAGAGATTTGGTTGGTAGGTCCTTTTGGTGGCCTTCTTTGTCACGTGATGTGCGTTCTTTTGTGCAGTCCTGTGGGACTTATGCGCGGGCCAAGCCTTGTTGTTCCCGTGTTAGTGGGTTGCTTTTGCCATTGCCAGTCCCTGAGAGGCCCTGGACGCCTATTTCTATGGATTTTATTTCTGATCTTCCGGTTTCCCAGAAGATGTCTGTTATCTGGGTTGTTTGTGACCGGTTCTCTAAGATGGTTCATTTGGTGCCTTTGCCTAAATTGCCTTCCTCTTCAGATTTGGTTCCGTTGTTTTTTCAGTATGTGGTTCGTCTGCATGGTATTCCGGAGAATATTGTGTCCGACAGAGGTTCCCAGTTTGTTTCTAGGTTTTGGCGGGCCTTTTGTGCTAGGCTGGGCATTGATTTGTCTTTTTCTTCTGCATTTCATCCTCAGACAAATGGCCAGACCGAGCGAACTAATCAGACTTTGGAGACTTATTTGAGATGCTTTGTGTCTGCTGATCAGGATGATTGGGTGGCCTTCTTGCCATTGGCCGAGTTTGCCCTTAATAATCGGGCTAGTTCGGCTACTTTGGTTTCGCCTTTCTTTTGTAATTTTGGTTTTCATCCTCGTTTTTCTTCTGGGCAGGTTGAGCCTTCTGACTGTCCTGGTGTGAATTCTGTGGTTGACAGGTTGCAGCAGATTTGGGCTCATGTGGTGGACAATTTGGTGTTGTCTCAGGAGGAGGCTCAACGTTTTGCTAACCGTCGTTGGTGTGTTGGTTCCCGGCTTCGGGTTGGGGATCTGGTCTGGTTGTCTTCCCGTCATGTTCCTATGAAGGTTTCTTCCACTAAGTTTAAGCCTCGGTTTATTGGTCCTTATAGGATTTCTGAGATTATTAATCCAGTGTCTTTTCGATTGGCGCTTCCGACCTCTTTTGCTATCCATAATGTCTTCCATAGATCTTTATTGCGGAAATATGTGGTGCCCATTGTTCCCTCTGTTGATCCTCCGGCCCCTGTGTTGGTTGATGGAGAGTTGGAGTATGTGGTTGAGAAGATTTTGGATTCTCGTTTTTCGAGGCGGAGGCTTCAGTACCTTGTCAAATGGAAGGGTTATGGCCAGGAGGATAATTCTTGGGTTTTTGCCTCTGATGTCCATGCTGCTGATTTGGTCCGTGCCTTTCATCTGGCTCGTCCTGATCATCCTGGGGGCCCTGGTGAGGGTTCGGTGACCCCTCCTCAAGGGGGGGGTACTGTTGTGAATTCTGCTTTTTGGTTCCCTCCAGTGGTTGTAGGTGGTAATGCAGTTGTCCCTGAGTTGCAGTCCTGGCCAGGTGTATCTGCTGATTGCAGTTCTGACTGGGGTATTTAGGTGTGCAGGATTCATTAGTCCTTGCCAGTTGTCCATGGTTCTGGGAGGTTTTGGATCTTTGTCTGGTTCCTCCTCCAAAGATAAGTGTCTGGTTTTTGTTTCTGTGGCACACATGTTGTGTGCTTAATAATTCTGTGCTATTCATTTGTTTTCTCTTGTCCAGCTTAGATTGTGTCAGTGTTGTCTCAGTCTAGTTGGATTCTCTGGAGTTGCAGATATACGCTCCACATCTTTAGTTAGATGGTGGAATTTTTTGTATTTTCTGCTGTGGATATTTTTAGAAGGGTTTTAATACTGACCACTTAGTATTCTGTCCTATCCTTTTCTATTTTAGCTAGAGTGGCCTCTTTTGCTGAATCCTGTTTCCTGCCTGCGTGTGTCTTTTCCTCTACTGGGGGGCTGCCTATCCTTTGGGGTTCTGCTCTGAGGCAAGGTAGAATTCCTATTTCCATCTATAGGGGTATTTAGTCCTCCGGCTGTGTCGAGGTGTCTAGGATTTGTTAGGCACACCCCACAGCTACTTCTAGTTGCGGTGTTAAGTTCAGGATTTGCGGTCAGTACAGTTTCCACCAACTCAGAGTAAGTTCCATGCGGCTCCAAGGTTACCCGATCAGAACACAAAGGGTTCTAGTAAGCAACTGTCTAGCATTCTGAAAAGGAAATGGTAGAGGCCCACAAAGCAGGAGAAGTCTATAAGACGATAGCAAAGTGCTTTCAAGTTGCTCTTTCCTTTCCATTTTGAAATGTAATTAAGAAATGGCAGTTAGCAGGAACAGTGAATGTCAAATTAAGGTCTGGAAGACAAAGCAAAACTTCAGTGAGAGCTGCTCATAGGATTGCAAGAGAGGCAAATTAGCACCACTAGTCAGGCAAAAGACCTTCAGAAATATTTAGCAGACTCTGGAGTGTTCAGAGACACTTGCGCAAATATGGCCTTCATGAAAGAGTCATCAGAAGAAAAACTTTGCTGTGTCTTCAACATAAAATTCAGCATCATAAGTATGCAAAAGAACACAAAAGTCCTATGGACCGATGAAGTTAAAATAGAACTTTTGACCACAATAATCAAAGGTATGTGTGGAGAAAAAAGGGCATAGAATTTCAGGAATAGAACATCTCGCCAACCATTGAGCATGGGGGTAGATTAATCATGCTTTGGGGTTGTGTTGCAGCCAATGGCATGGGAAATATTTCACGGTTAGAGGTAAATATGGATTCAATGAAGTTTCAACAAATTCTAGATGCAAACTTAACATCATCTGCAAAAAAAGTGAAGTTAAAAAGAGAATGGCTTCTACAAAAGGATAAAGATCCTAAACACACATCAAAACCCACGATAGACTATCTCAAAAGGCGCAAGCTGAAGGTTTTACAATGGCGTTCACAGTCCCCTGAACTGAACATCATTGAAAATCTGTGGCTAGACCTCAAAATAGCAGAGCATAATAGAATAACTGGAATCTTATAGAACTGGAACAATTTTCCAAGGTTTTGATATTGGAGTGCCAGGTTCTTTGCTACATAACCTATAATCCAGATCAAGGAAAAGAACATTTCAGAACATTTCATCATTTGCAAATGGGGCAAATGAAAAGCATATAATGTTAGCACGTACACTATAAAGTGACCACATAAGGACAAATTGATGGCACATTTTTATACCGTTTAATCAATGGATACTTATAATAAAGTATCAGTAATTTTATGCAGCTCTAAAATATTTAATGCAAAAGAATATAAGGGAAGAACTAAGGAAACAAATGTAATTCAGGTCAGGCAAAAATGGGTACATGCATTTAAAGTGAAAATATAATGCATTTCTGTAAATGGATGTCACAGAACAACCTTGTGTATTGCTAAATGTAAAGGCTATTTCTATCCTATTTTTGCTCCAGTGGAACTAATATAAAAAAATGAATCAACTTTGCAAATGATTTGAAAAAAAAATTCCTATGATTTTCTATATGCAGCTCCAAACAGCCCCCCAAAGGACAAACAAACCCTGAGAGCTCTGATCCTGCAGCTGTTCCCTCTTTCATAATTATTAATATTTGCCAAATGCCAGAATAGTGAGAGGGAGAGAATGTTTTAACGCATTTTTATTACTTACTGAGAAGTCAAAAGTTTACATACATTTCATTAGTATTTGGTACCATTGCCCTTAAACTGAATGACTTGGGTCAAACGTTTGGGATTTCCTTCTACAAGCTTCTCACAATAGTTGGTTGGAATTTGGGCCCATTCCTCCTGACAAAACTGATGTAACTGATCCAGGTTTGTAGGTTGCCTTGCTCGCACCTGCCTTTTCAGCTTTGCCCATAAATTTTCAATAGGATTGAGATCAGGGCTTTGTGATGGCCACTCCAAAACATTGACTTTATTATACTTAAGCCACTTTGTTACCATTTTGGCAGTGTTCTTCTGGTTATGTTGTGAATTCTGTGGCAGAGCTCCCTCCTGTGGTCACAAGTGGTACTTCGGCTGATTCTCTCTGGGAGCTTCCGTTTGTGGAGGAAAGTGGTACTGCGGCTTCTGAGTTTTCTCCCTCAGGTGATCTGGTGAGGTCGTTAGGTGCTTCTCTACTTAACTCCACCTAATGCTTTGATCCATGCTTCCTGTCAATGTTTCAGTGTTGGACTTGTTTTTCCCTGGATCATTCCTGTGGCCTGCTGCTCTGCATAGCTAAGTTCTTCTTTGCTATTTGTTTGCTATTTTTTCTGTCCAGCTTGTCTAATTGTTTTGCTGGAAGCGCTGGGACGCAAAGTGTGTACCTCCGTGCCGTTAGTTCGGTACGGAGGGTCTTTTTGCCCCCTTTGCGTGGTTTTCTTTAGGGTTTTGTGTAGACCGCAAAGTTATCTTTCCTATCCTCGCTCTGTTAAGAAAGTTGGGCCTCACTTTGCTGAATCTGTTTCATCCCTACGTTTGTCTTTTCATCTTAATTCACAGTCATTATATGTGGGGGGCTGCCTTTTCCTTTGGGGTATTTCTCTGAGGCAAGGTAGGCTTATTTTCTATCTTCAGGCTAGTTAGTTTCTCAGGCTGTGCCGAGTTGCATAGGCAGAGTTAGGCGCAATCCACGGCTGCCTCTAGTGTTGTTTGGAGAGGATTAGGGATTGCGGTCTGCAGAGTTCCCACGTCTCAGAGCTCCTTCTATTATTTTGGGTTATTGTCAGATCACTGTATGTGCTCTGACCGCTATGTCCATTGTGATACTGAATTGCCTATCACAACAGTACAGGAAGCCAAAAGTGCTAATGATTCTCAATAGAGGGAAAAAAGAAGTTCTGAGACCATTTTTTTTTCTTTGCACTGTGTTTTGCCTTTTTTTTCCCCTAGACATTTGGGTGGTTCAGGACACAGGTGTAGCAATGGACATTAAAGGTCTGTCTTCATGTGTGGATCAGCTCACGGCAAGAGTTCAAAATATTCAAGATTTTGTGGTTCAGAATTCTTTGTTAGAACCGAGAATTCCTATTCCAGATTTGTTTTTTGGAGATAGAACTAAATTTCTGAGTTTCAAAAATAATTGTAAATTATTTCTGGCTTTGAAACCTCGCTCCTCTGGTGACCCAGTTCAACAGGTTAGGATCGTCATTTATTTTTTGCTTGGCGACCCTCAGGATTGGGCATTTTCTCTTGCGTCAGGAGATCCTGCATTAAGTAATATTGATGCGTTTTTCCTGGCGCTCGGATTGCTGTACGATGAGCCTAATTCAGTGGATCAGGCAGAAAAAAATTTGCTGGCTCTTTGTCAGGCTCAGGATGAGATAGAGGTATATTGCTAGAAATTTAGAAAGTCGTCCGTGATCACTCAATGGAATGAATCTGCGCTGGCAGCTATATTCAGAAAGGAAACAGGAACACATGGGCTACTTGCACAGTGAACAAGTCTGTATGATCATGTTCACACACCACCAAGAAACCTGAAGACACAAAAGAGAATAGTAAAACCAAAAACACTCAGTTTGAAAAAATGTTGCAGTAATCCGCAAGTGCTAGTAAAAGATGTAAAAAACAGGGTATTTGGTTGATACGTTTTTTGCAAAAAATGTATACTAAGCTGCTCTACCAAACTTCACGGTATACCCTTATCAGAGCAGTCCTAACTAATGTATGCAATCCCTATCTGATGTATTTAAAAACCTGATCATCTGTATATTACCTGTGTGAACAGGGCTCAGAGAGGAAAAATCCATGTGTGCATACAGGGTAGAACAGCTTTTGTGCAGATAGCCCAAGAGGAGTGGTGGAACTCCCCAGTCTTTTTTCAAACTGAGTGTTTTTGGTTTTACTATTCTCTTTTGTGTCTTCAGGTTTCTTGGTGGTGTGTGAACATGATCATACAGACTTGTTCACTGTGCAAGTAGCCCATGTGTTCCTGTTTCCATAATTGTTCTCTTGTGTCTACAAGACTGGGGAGTTCCACCACTCCTCTTGGGCTATCTGCACAAAAGCTGTTCTACCCTGTATGCACACATGGATTTTTCCTCTCTGAGCCCTGTTCACACAGGTAATATACAGATGATCAGGTTTTTAACCCTGCTGTTCTGTTCGGTCTGGGGAGACCTATTTTGAACTTTGGTATTTTTTGGGGTGTTCAAGATGCGGTTCTGAAACTTGTGGTTGATTGACTTAAATGAGGATGGGTCGGTCGGCCACGGGTTTCAGAGCCGCATCTTGAATATTTTAAAGAATATTGAAGTTCAAAGTCGGTCATTTTTGACCAACAGAACAGCAGGGTTAAATACATCAGATAGGGATTGCATACATTAGTTAGGACTGCTCTGATAAGGGTATACCGTGAAGTTTGGTAGAGCAGCTTAGTATACATTTTTTGCAAAAAAACGTATCAACCAAATACCCTGTTTTTTACATCTTTTACTAGCACTTGCGAATTACTGCAACATTTTTTCAAACTGAGTGTTTTTAGTTTTACTATTCTCTTTTGTGTCTTCAGGTTTCTTGGTGGTGTGTGAACATGATCATACAGACTTGTTCACTGTGCAAGTAGCCCATGTGTTCCTGTTTCCATTATTGTTCTCTTGTGTCTACAAGACTTGGGGAGTTCCACCACTCCTCTTGGGCTATCTGCACAAAAGCTGTTCTACCCTGGATGCACACATGGATTTTTCCTCTCTGAGCCCTGTTCACACAGGTAATATACAGATGATCAGGTTTTTAAATACATCAGATAGGGATTGCATACATTAGTTACGACTGCTCTGATAAGGGTATACCGTGAAGTTTGGTAGAGCAGCTTAGTATACATTTTTTGCAAAAAACGTATCAACCAAATACCCTGTTTTTTACATCTTTTACTAGCACTTGCGGATTACTGCAACATTTCTTCAAACTGAGTGTTTTTGGTTTTACTATTCTCTTTTGTGTCTTTATATTCAGAAAAAGCCTCTCTGAAGCCCTTAAGGATGTCATGGTGGGATTTCCTATGCCTGCTGGTTTGAATGAGTCTATGTCTTTGGCCATTCGGATTGGTTGACGCTTGCGTGAGCGTAAATCTGTGCACCATTTGGCGGTATTACCTGAGATTAAACCTGAGCCTATGCAGTGCGATAGGATTATGACCAGAGTTGAACGGCAAAAACACAGACGTCTGAATGGGCTGTGTTTCTACTGTGGTGATTCCACTCATGCTATCTCTGATTGTCCTAAGCGCACTAAGCGGTTCGCTAGGTCTGCCACCATTGGTACAGTACAGTCAAAGTTCCTTCTGTCCGTTACCTTGATCTGCTCTTTGTCATCGTATTCTGTCATGGCGTTTGTGGATTCAGGCGCTGCTCTGAATTTGATGGACTTGGAATATGCTAAGCGTTGTGGGTTTTTCTTGGAGCCCTTGCAGTGTCCTATTCCATTGAGAGGAATTGATGCTACACCTTTGGCCAAGAATAAGCCTCAATACTGGACCCAGCTGACCATGTGCATGGCTCCTGCACATCAGGAGGTTATTCGCTTTCTGGTGTTGCATAATCTGCATGATGTGGTCGTGTTGGGGTTGCCATGGCTACAAGCCCATAATCCAGTATTGGATTGGAAATCCATGTCGGTGTCCAGCTGGGGTTGTCAGGGGGTACATGGTGATGTTCCATTTCTGTCAATTTCGTCATCCACCCCTTCTGAGGTTCCAGAGTTCGTGTCTGATTACCGGGATGTATTTGATGAGCCCAAGTCCGATACCCTACCTCCGCATAGGGATTGTGATTGTGCTATCAATTTGATTCCTGGTAGTAAATTCCCAAAAGGTCGACTGTTTAATTTATCCGTGCCTGAGCACACCGTTATGCGCAGTTATGTGAAGGAATCCCTGGAGAAGGGGCATTTTCGCCCGTCATCGTCGCCATTAGGAGCAGGGTTCTTTTTTGTAGCCAAGAAGGATGGTTCACTGAGACCTTGTATAGATTACCGCCTTCTTAATAAGATCACTGTTAAATTTCAGTACCCCTTGCCATTGTTAACTGATTTGTTTGCTCGGATTAAGGGGGCTAGTTGGTTCACCAAGATAGATCTTCGTGGTGCGTATAATCTGGTGCGAATCAGGCAAGGCGATGAATGGAAAACTGCATTTAATACGCCCGAGGGTCATTTTGAGTATCTAGTGATGCCATTCGGACTTGCCAATGCTCCATCAGTGTTTCAGTCCTTTATGCATGACATCTTCCGAGAGTACCTGGATAAATTCCTGATTGTGTACTTGGATGACATTTTGATCTTCTCGGATGATTGGGAGTCTCATGTGAAGCAGGTCAGAACGGTTTTTCAGGTCCTGCGTGCTAATTCTTTGTTTGTGAAGGGATCAAAGTGTCTCTTTGGTGTGCAGAAGGTTTCATTTTTGGGGTTCATCTTTTCCCCTTCTACTATCGAGATGGATCCTGTTAAGGTCCAGGCCATCCATGATTGGACTCAGCCGACATCTTTGAAAAGTCTGCAAAAGTTCCTGGGCTTTGCTAATTTTTATCGTCGCTTCATCTGCAATTTTTCTAGTATTGCCAAACCATTGACCGATTTGACCAAGAAGGGTGCTGATTTGGTCAATTGGTCTTCTGCTGCTGTGGAAGCTTTTCAAGAGTTGAAGCGTCGTTTTTCTTCTGCCCTTGTGTTGTGTCAACCAGATGTTTCTCTTCCGTTCCAGGTCGAGGTTGATGCTTCTGAGATTGGAGCAGGGGCTGTTTTGTCGCAGAGAGGTTCTGACTGCTCAGCGATGAAACCATGCGCTTTTTTTTCCAGGAAGTTTTCGCCTGCTGAGCGAAATTATGATGTGGGCAACCGAGAGTTGCTGGCAATGAAGTGGGCATTCGAGGAGTGGCGTCATTGGCTTGAAGGAGCTAAGCATCGCCTGGTGGTATTGACTGATCATAAGAACTTGACTTATCTCGAGTCTGCTAAGCGTTTGAATCCTAGACAGGCTCGTTGGTCGCTGTTTTTCGCCCGTTTTGACTTTGTGATTTCGTACCTTCCGGGCTCTAAAAATGTGAAGGCAGATGCTCTGTCTAGGAGTTTTGTGCCCGACTCTCCGGGTTTATCTGAGCCGGCGGGTATCCTCAAGGAAGGAGTAATTGTGTCTGCCATCTCCCCTGATTTGCGGCGGGTGCTGCAAAAATTTCAGGCTAATAAACCTGATCGTTGTCCAGCAGAGAAACTGTTTGTCCCTGATAGGTGGACGAATAAAGTTATCTCTGAGGTTCATTGTTCGGTGTTGGCTGGTCATCCTGGAATCTTTGGTACCAGAGAGTTAGTGGCTAGATCCTTTTGGTGGCCATCTCTGTCACGGGATGTGCGTACTTTTGTGCAGTCCTGTGGGATTTGTGCTCGGGCTAAGCCCTGCTGTTCTCGTGCCAGCGGGTTGCTTTTGCCCTTGCCGGTCCCGAAGAGGCCTTGGACACATATCTCTATGGATTTTATTTCAGATCTTCCCGTTTCTCAAAAGATGTCAGTCATTTGGGTGGTCTGTGATCGCTTTTCTAAGATGGTCCATCTGGTACCCTTGTCTAAATTGCCTTCCTCCTCTGATTTGGTGCCATTGTTCTTCCAGCATGTGGTTCGTTTGCATGGCATTCCAGAGAATATCGTTTCTGACAGAGGTTCCCAGTTTGTTTCGAGGTTTTGGCGAGCCTTTTGTGGTAGGATGGGCATTGACTTGTCTTTTTCCTCGGTTTTCCATCCTCAGACTAATGGCCAGACCGAACGAACCAATCAGACCTTGGAAACCTATCTGAGATGCTTTGTTTCCGCCGATCAGGATGACTGGGTGTCCTTTTTGCCTTTGGCTGAGTTCGCCCTTAATAATCGGGCCAGCTCGGCTACCTTGGTTTCGCCATTTTTCTGCAATTCTGGGTTCCATCCTCGTTTCTCTTCAGGACAGGTTGAGTCTTCGGACTGTCCTGGTGTGGATACTGTGGTGGACAGGTTGCAGCAGATTTGGACTCATGTAGTGGACAATTTGACCTTGTCCCAGGAGAAGGCTCAGCGTTTCGCTAATCGCAGACGCCGTGTGGGTCCCCGACTTCGTGTTAAGGATCTGGTTTGGTTATCTTCTCGTCATATTCCTATGAAGGTTTCCTCTCCTAAGTTTAAACCTCGTTTCATTGGTCCGTATAGGATTTCTGAGGTTCTTAATCCTGTGTCTTTTCGTCTGACCCTCCCAGATTCTTTTTCCATACATAACGTATTCCATAGGTCTTTGTTGCGGAGATACGTGGCACCTATGGTTCCATCTGTTGATCCTCCTGCCCCGGTTTTGGTGGAGGGGGAATTGGAGCATATTGTGGAGAAGATTTTGGATTCTCGTGTTTCAAGACGGAAACTCCAGTATCTGGTTAAATGGAAGGGGTATGCTCAGGAAGATAATTCCTGTGTTTTTGCCTCTGATGTCCATGCTCCCGATCTTGTTCGTACCTTTCATGTGGCTCATCCTGGTCGGCCTGGGGGCTCTGGTGAGGGTTCGGTGACCCCTCCTCAAGGGTGGGTACTGTTGTGAATTCTGTGGCAGAGCTCCCTCCTGTGGTCACAAGTGGTACTTCGGCTGATTCTCTCTGGGAGCTTCCGTTTGTGGAGGAAAGTGGTACTGCGGCTTCTGAGTTTCCTCCCTCAGGTGATCTGGTGAGGTCGTTAGGTGCTTCTCTACTTAACTCCACCTAATGCTTTGATCCATGCTTCCTGTCAATGTTCCAGTGTTTGACTTGTTTTTCCCTGGATCATTCCTGTGGCCTGCTGCTCTGCATAGCTAAGTTCTTCTTTGCTATTTGTTTGCTATTTTTTCTGTCCAGCTTGTCTAATTGTTTTGCTGGAAGCTCTGGGACGCAAAGGGTGTACCTCCGTGCCGTTAGTTCGGTACGGATGGTCTTTTTGCCCCCTTTGCGTGGTTTTCTTTAGGGTTTTGTGTAGACCGCAAAGTTATCTTTCCTATCCTCGCTCTGTTAAGAAAGTCGGGCCTCACTTTGCTGAATCTGTTTCATCACTACGTTTGTCTTTTCATCTTAACTCACAGTCATTATATGTGGGGGGCTGCCTTTTCCTTTGGGGTATTTCTCTGAGGCAAGGTAGGCTTATTTTCTATCTTCAGGCTAGTTAGTTTCTCAGGCTGTGCCGAGTTGCATAGGCAGAGTTAGGCGCAATCCACGGCTGCCTCTAGTGTTGTTTGGAGAGGATTAGGGATTGCGGTCTGCAGAGTTCCCACGTCTCAGAGCTCGTTCTATTATTTTGGGTTATTGTCAGAACACTGTATGTGCTCTGACCGCTATGTCCATTGTGATACTGAATTGCCTATCACAACAGGTTATTGTCCATTTGGAAGACCCATTTCCGCCCAAGCATTAACTTCTTGGCTGATGTCTTGAGATGTTGCTTCAGTGTTGCCACATAATCTCCTTTTCTCACCTATTTTGTGAAGTGCACCAGTCGCTTCTGCAGCAAAACAACCCCACAACATGACACTGCACCCATGTGTTTCACAGATAGGATGGTGTTCTTAGGCTTTCAAGCTTCTCCCCTTTTCCTCCAAATGTAACGATGGTCATTATGCCCAAAAAGTTCAATTTTAGCTTCATCAGACCACAGGATATGTCTCCAAAAACTAAGGTCTTTATTTCTATGTGTATTTGTAAACATTATTCTGGCTTTTTATGCTTCTTTTGGAGTAATTAGTGATGAGCGAGTATGCTTGTTATCGAGTTTCTCCAAGCATGCTCTGGTGGTCTCCGAGTATTTTGACATTCGCGGAGATTTAGTTTATATCACCGCAGCTGCATGATTTGCGACTGCTAGACAGCTTGAATACATGTGGGGATTGCCTGTGTGTTAGGAAATCCCCACATGTATTCAAGCTGTCTAGCAGCTGCAAATTATGCAGCTGTGTCGACATAAACTAAATTTCCGAGCACGGCAAAATACTTGGAGATCACCCGAGCATGCTCAGAGAAGCTCGAGTAAGGAACATACTCACCCATCACTCAGAGTAATGGCTTTTTCTTGGCAGAGGGGCCTTTCAGCCTTTGTTGATACAGTACTCGTTTTGCTGTGGATATTGACACAATCTTACCAGCTTCCACCATCATCTCCACAAGGTCTTTTGCTTTTGTCCTTGGGTTTATATGCACATGTCAGACCAATGCACTATCTCTGGAACACAGAACCTGTCTCCTTCCTGAAAGATATCATTGCTGGACATTCCCATTTTGTTTGTACTTACGTATAATTGTTTGTACAGATGAATGAGGCACCTTCAGGTATCTTGAAATTGTACTCAAGGTTGAGCCAGACTTGTGCAAGTCCACAATTCTCTTCTTGATATTTTGGCTGATTTCCTGAGACTTTCCCATGATGCTACACAATGAAGCAGTGTCTTTCAGGTGTGCCTTAAAATACATCCACAGGTGTGTCTCTAATTAACTCAGATGTTGCCCAAAAACTATCAGAAGCTTCCAAACACATGACATCATCATATGGGCAGTCCAGAATTATTTAAAGGCATAGCGATCTTAGTGTATTTAAACTTTTGGCTTTGCAGATGATAATAGAAATGCCTTAAAACATTCTCACTCTCTCCATTATTCTGGTATTTGGCAAATATTAATAATTATGGTAATCCTAATTGACCTAAAACGGGAAAGGTTTAGTCTGATTTCATGTAGGATATTGAGAAAAGCATGCATATAGTGTTTATATAGTGTATGTAAACTTCTGGTTTCAACTGTAGGTAAAATCAATATTACCAGAAGATTAGTATATTCGAACTGGCAGGTGGGTGGGAGCTGATGAGGCTTGTTGCAAAGATAATATAGGCGATCTTGTGGCTTAATAGCAATCCAGAAAACTTTTCCATCTTGTAACAATATTGTGTAGATGATGGCTGCATAAAATGTATTCTTTAAAGGCTACTCCAATGGTAGTGGACTAGTGTGACATGAGCACTATTTTTGGTAGCCTGGCAGCTCTTAACAGGGTTTCCATGGGCAGGTTTAGCGCTTGTCACTCTATCTACTCATCTAAAAGGACATACAATTTTAAAAACTCACAGAAAAAAGGCAGACAAATATACCAACACCAGATGACAAAATGTATACACTGCAGGATGTATGCAGAAAACCCCCATGGTAAAGTTGAAGAGAAAGCCAAGGATCAGCAGTAGCCCAGAGTTCCTCTTCAAGTTCAGTTTGTCTGAAGGTGGAGACAGTGACGTCAGCTCTGATTGGGCACGTGTCACAAAAACCACATCACATCCCCGGGAATACTGAGTGCCGACACCGAGGGAACGGCGCCGGCACAGGATGTGAGTAAAACATTTAGTTGAGGACTACAAAATCATTAGTAAGAACAACTCAGAGAGCTGCCTTAACAGAGAAAAGATTCTTCAACTGGGATTGAAGTTGAGGGACATCTCTAGCATTTCTCACTAAGGAGAGGTGTATGTTCATATCTTTACATTCACTGTAACAAACTCAAACACTTTTCATACATCCGCTTAACCTTCACACAAAAGAGGATGATATGTTCAGCTCTTCGTGTTCTTTGTTCAAAGAAACTTAAAATACAAGCTTGACAGGGAGACATTTAAAGAAGCACTCCCATAGTTTTATCTTGTTAGTGTGTTGTTAACATCATATTATATAGCACTGTGTACTTACAATTGCCCATTTTGCCTTTCTATCCAGTTAATTCATCTCTTTTCCATTAGGTCTATGCAATACGTGATTAAAAACGGACTAGCTGTCATACTTCTGCTTATTGATGTGTCTGATGGACAGTTCAGCCATCGAATCTGAGGCTGAGATGTGCTGATCTGTCAGTGTGTTGAATGACATTCCAGTCATCCAATCATGGCTGGGACATGTCAGAGTTTCCTCCATGGGTCTCCTATATGGACTAATTACCTGGCTATATAGCTGGCTTCTGCAAGGTGTAGCTTAGTTCAAGTGGTGCGTACTTGCTCTTTACTCTGTGTTCTTGCATTTTGATCTTTGTTGCTCTACCTTGGATCTTGCCTTTAATCATCCATGTTGTCTTGCCCCATGTCTTGATCCGCTACCCTCTTGGAATTCTGATTTCAAACTGTGCCCTGACTATGCCTTTGCTTTAACCCTTTGTTTATGACGAGCTCTTACGGTATCTGACTCCGGACCTCTTGCCTATCCAGACTCACGGCTTGTCCTTGAGTAGCATCACACTAGCTCTATGTAGAAACAGGAAGTCTATTTTCCCTGCATGAGTGGTCCCCCTCTTTAACTTCTGACCGAGCTGCTCTGCTTCTATCCCATGCTAGTAACTTTGCAGTGATGTAGAATTGTTTTTAGATAGAGCTTAGAAGAATTCAGGTGGTCTGTTTTTAATCATGTGATCTCATAGACCTAATGGAAAAGAGAAGAATTAATTGGGTAGAAAGGCAAAATGAGCAATTGTAAGTACACAGTTCTATATAATATGATGATTGCAATTTATTAAAATAATAAAAACTTTGATGGGAGTTGTGCTTCTTTAATGGTCACAAATTCTCAATAGACATTCTGCAGCTGCATATGGTAATGTCGCCTCTGTATCTTGGGGACAATCTCAGTCCATATGCTTGGGTCTAAGCTCTGGATTATTTCCATAGTAAAATAGTAAGAGTTCCATGAGTGATGATTTTACCAATCTTCTTTGGCAGTAATTAGATAAAATGGAGTCTACTGGTTAAACTCATTTTTTTCCATAGTTAATATTTTGCTCTGAATTTTAATGTAAACAACATAAATTCACGTAATTGCTCCATTTATACTTTATTTATATTACACATTATCATATACAATTACGCCACCATATGCTTGGGTAGCACAAAGAGGCTTCGAAATGTTTTCCATAATATCATTATCCATATCTTCCACTATACTTGGAAACTTGATAATTATTACAACGATAACTAAGTCACTACATAACTAAACAATGGGCCACATCAACATCAAAACTGGCAACAGCTTGTGTATAAAAGTACTAATATCCCCAGCCGGAGAAATACATATTCTATTCCTATAATTTACTTGACACGACAAATCTACAAGGAGACCATTAATTATGAGATGAATTGAGACTGTTTTATGTGAAATCTGTAACCGGTATCTAACAATTATAATAATAATGGTGTAATCGTGATTACATTATGGATCATATTAGTGTCTTCAAACAATAATTTGTAAACACATTATTGCAGATTATTTTATGTTATTACTATATTGTACCATGCGTACTAAAAATTCCTGAAACGTGTTTTGATTGCTCATTTACTAATAATAGCAAGAAAATGTAGCGTACAGGGATACCCAGATGCATGCAATATTTTATACATGATTTTAAACTAATAGTGATATGTAATAATATGGAGAAAACTGAAAAACAAGATTGCTATGATATGGATAAAGATACAATAAATTGACAATAGTGACCCACCAATAGGAGCTACAAGGGTGACAAGCGACATGCAGCAGGTACAATACACTGTAATACTTCTGTATTATAGTATAATGCACATCTTGTTGTCTCCTATTAGGGTCGCAATGAGTGAGGTTACTGATTGGCTCGTCTCTTTATCTAGCCACTTAGATTCTGCAGTCGCTGCTAACAGCAGCATCTAAAGGGTTAAACTACCGCAATTTGAGCTGGCTCTGATTGCTGCCCTTAGACAGGTTCTGGCTATATAACACATACTCTGCCCAATTTGTAAGGTGTGGGCTGAGCTCCTGAATACATGCCAAGGAGCCCATGCAAACATATGATGTATATTTATGCTATATAGCAGTGAAAGGGTTAAGCTATTTGTGCCAGTTTTCTGGGAAAAAACATTATGGCACACACCAGGTTTTGGCATTTTTGGTTGGCAAAAAAATTTGTGATTTTTTTTAGCATTACAGCACACTTGCTACTATTTTAAAATTGTGCAGGCCCAATGGGAGAGACATGATTACCCAGATTCAGGGCCGTATTTAGAGTTTATGCTGCCCTAGGCACTTTTAGTGCTGCCACCCCCATTGGTGAGTATGACTAAGGCTGGAGTCACGCTAGCGAGAAATACGGACGAGTGCTATGCGAGAAAAAAATCGCATAACACTCGGACCAGTATTAATCTATGGGGCAGCTCCCATTGTTTTTTTTTCTCGGCCGTATTATACGGACAAGTGATTTCACCCGTATATCAGTCGAGACTCTCCAATGCAAGTCAATTGGTGTGAGAAAAAAAAAATCGCACAGCACTTGCACAATGCGAGTGCTGTCCGATTTTTATGCACTGGTGTCCTTTGAAAAGCCGGCAATTCATGTCCGGTGTACAGTAAAATAACACTGACAGTTTAGAATAGGAAAGATAGAATATATACATACACATAGAAAATATACACTGCTCAAAAAAATAAAGGGAACACTAAAATACCACATCCTAGATATCACTAAATAAAATATTCCAGTTGTAAATCTTTATTCACGACTACATAGTGGAAAGCGTTGAGAACAATGAAACATAAAAATTATCAATGTGAATCAAAATTAATATCCCATGGAGGTCTGGATTTGGAATGATTTCAAAAACCTGACTGTCACATCCAAACATAGACTAAGTGTGAACAGGTGCTGGACCTAAAGTTGCCAACTCGTATATAGTTAAGTAAATAAGGCAGCACACTGCAGCGCTAAAACATGCAAACATGAAACACGAAAATTGAACTGCATTACTGCACTAGAAATATGAAAAATGAGAGCGTTTAGCGCATAAAAATGGCCAATTTTATGTGTACCTGGTAGCCACATTAGGGCATCTCTCTTATACCAGGTCATAAACTTGCCTTTCCTCGCTGAGAATAAACGTCTCCATCTGACTGGGTACATGTGAAACCTCTTCTTAGACTAAAATTCTCTCTCTCTGTGGAGGGGTATGGGACCTGCTGTAATTAAAACACATGTGGCTAGGAGACGAAGTGCTCAATCAGAAGGCTAGAGAATACATTTCAAAAACCTGACCATCACATCCAAACATAGACTAAGTGTGAACAGGTGCTGAACCTAAAGTTGCCAACTCGTATATAGTTAAATAAATAAGGAAGCACACTGCAGCGCTAAAACATGCAAACATGAAACACGAAAATTGAACTGCATTACTGCAATAGAAATATGAAAAATGAGAGCATTTAGCGCATAAAAATGGCCAATTTTATGTGTACCTGGTAGCCACATTAGGGCATCTCTCTTATACCAGGTCATAAACTTGCCTTTCCTCGCTGAGAATAAATGTCTCCATCTGAATGGGTACATGTGTAACCTCTTCTTAGACTAAAATTCTCTCTCTCTGTGGAGGGGTATGGGACCTGCTGTAATTAAAACACATGTGGCTAGGAGGCGGAGTGCTCAATCAGAAGGCTAGAGAAAACATTTCAAAAACCTGACCGTCACATCCAAACATAGACTAAGTGTGAACAGGTTCTGAACCTAAAGTTGCCAACTCGTATATAGTTAAGTAAATAAGGAAGCACACTGCACCGCTAAAACATGCAAACATGAAACACGAAAATTGAACTGCATTACTGCACTAGAAATATGAAAAATGAGAGCGTTTAGCGCATAAAAATGGCCAATTTTATGTGTACCTGGTAGCCACATTAGGGCATCTCTCTTATACCAGGTCCTAAACTTGCCTTTCCTCGCTGAGAATAAACGTCTCCATCTGAATGGGTACATGTGAAACCTCTTCTTAGACTAAAATTCTCTCTCTCTGTGGAGGGGTATGGGACCTGCTGTAATTAAAACACATGTGGCTAGGAGGCGGAGTGCTCAATCAGAAGGCTAGAGAATACATTTCAAAAACCTGACCGTCACATCCAAACATAGACTAAGTGTGAAAAGGTGCTGAACTTAAAGTTGCCAACTCGTAATGAGATGCCCTAATGTGGCTACCAGGTGCACATAAAATTGGCCATTTTTATGCGCTAAACGCTCTCATTTTTCTTATTTCTAGTGCAGTAATGCAGTTCAATTTTCGTGTTTCATGTTTGCATGTTTTAGCGCTGCAGTGTGCTGCCTTATTTACTTAACTATATACGAGTTGGCAGCTTTAGGTTCAGCACCTGTTCACACTTAGTCTATGTTTGGATGTGATGGTCAGGTTTTTGAAATGTATTCTCTAGCCTTCTGATTGAGCACTCCGCCTCCTAGCCACATGTGTTTTAATTACAGCAGGTCCCATACCCCTCCACAGAGAGAGAGAATTTTAGTCTAAGAAGAGGTTTCACATGTACCCATTCATATAGAGACGTTTATTCTCAGCGGAGAAAGGCAAGTTTAGGACCTGGTATAAGAGAGATGCCCTAATGTGGCTACCAGGTGCACATAAAATTGGCCATTTTTATGCGCTAAACGCTCTCATTTTTCATATTTCTATTGCACTAATGCAGTTTAATTTTCGTGTTTCATGTTTGCATGTTTTAGCGCTGCAGTGTGCTGCCTTATTTACTTAACTATATACGAGTTGGTAACTTTAGGTTCAGCACCTGGTCACACTTAGTCTATGTTTGGATGTGACGGTCAGGTTTTTGAAATGTATTCTCTAGCCTTCTGATTGAGCACTCCGCCTCCTAGCCACATGTGTTTTAATTACAGCAGGTCCCATACCCCTCCACAGAGAGAGAGAATTTTAGTCTAAGAAGAGGTTTCACATGTACCCATTCAGATGGAGACATTTATTCTCAGCGAAAAAAAGGCAAGTTTAGGACCTGGTATAAGAGAGATGCCCTAATGTGGCTACCAGGTACACATAATATTGGCCATTTTTATTCGCTAAACGCTCTCATTTTTCATATTTCTAGTGCAGTAATGCAGTTCAATTTTCGTGTTTCATGCTTGCATGTTTTAGCGCTGCGGTGTGCTGCCTTATTTCCTTCATAATGAGGCGCAGCACAGCCGGCATTCATACCCCCTTTGCACCATGCGCCACCTCCTGAGCGTTGTTTGAATCTGTCCCGGAGCCTGCACTGTTATGTTATCCCTTGGTCATGCGCAGTTAGCGCTGCCCATCTTCTGACATAATTTGATGTTAGGCTGCCTGCACCTGTGTGGCCGCGCTGCCCGAGATCCCGCCCCGCTGTGTCTTCTGATTTTTTCACTCTGCGAGGCTGGGATTCCTGGGCATGCGCAGTGCATATGTTCGCCTCTCACTCATCTCCCTCCGCCTTCTTCAGACTATGCGGCTTCAGCTGATCACTAATCGCCGTGGCATGCGCTTAGGGATCAGCTGGAGACGACCCTGGAGACGAAGACCCTGAAGACAGAGAAACAGAAGAACAAGAAGCTGCAGAACAAAAAGCAGATGAACATTAAGCATAAGACTAAAAATCAGAGCAAAAGATATTATTTAAATTATAAGCAGAAGAAGACTAAGCAGTGTATGGGGGTGAGTCCATTCCTCCTCGTGGTGCCCCTAGAAAAAACCTGCTGCTGCAGGCCAAACTGAATGTGCATAAATCCTGTTGTAAATCTTTTGTGACAGGCAGAGGCGTAATCTTCAAACTTTTATAGATCACAACTACAGGAATGCCTGTCACAAATAAGAATATGATGAAGAAGAAGAATATGAAGAAGTAGAATATGAAGAAGAATAATAGTTGAATAAAAAGAATATGAAGAATGTAAAAAAAAATAATAGGAAGAAGGTGAAGAAGAAGAAGATAAATAAGGTGAAGGAGAAGTTGATGAAAAAGATGCTGCTGCTGCTGAGGATGATGAAGAAGAAAGTGTGGGAGAAGTAAAAAAGAAGGTGAAGAGCATGGAAGTAGTGAAACATAAATATCTGACAAAATATAAAAAATCTTAACACGGTCAATAACCGAACGTCTTAAAAAAAATTAATTCCTGCTATTCCATTTGATTGGGCTAAACCTCTATGCCTTTAATGTCTCCTCCACCTCCCCCAATACATCCCACATTATTCTTAGTTGTTTGCCTTCATGTAGAATTAACCTACAAGGAAAGAAAGGGTTTATTTTAATTCCGATATTTTTGTCCCATTGACTTGCATGGGTATCGGTATCGGCGATATCCGATACTTTTTGGATATCGGAAGGTATCGCTCAACACTACTCATGATGCTACATGAAGCAGAGTTTGTAACAATGAGACTGGAAGAGTGACTGAAGTTGGAGGGAGCTGCATGGTGGGATAGGCGAGGGTCGGGGATAGGTGCCCAATAATCTACTATATAATTATCTAAGGGGTACTTCCGTCTTTCTGTCGGCAACTTCCGTCACGGAAATCCTGCTTCGCTGATTGGTCTCGTCAGCTGCCTGTCCTGGCTGCTGCGACCAATCAGCGACGGGCACAGTCAGGCCGAGAATTAGTCCCTCCCTACTCCCCTGCAGTCAGTGCCCGGCGCCCACATACTCCCCTCCAGTCAGCGCTCACACAGGGTTAATGACAGGGTTAACGGACTGTGTTATGCCGCGGGTAACGCACTCCGTTAATGCTGCTATTAATCCTGTGTGTCCCCAACTTTTTACTATTGATGCTGCCTATTCAGCATCAATAGTAAAAAGATCTAATGTTGAAAATAATAAATAAAAAAAACCTGCTATTCTCACCTTCCGTCGTCCGCCCATGCGCGCTCGGCTGCCGCCAGCTTCCGTTCCCAGAGATGCATTGCGAAATTACCCAGAAGACTTAGCGGTCTCGCAATGCATCCTGGGAATGAAAGATGGCGGCAGCCGCGGGCATTGGCACAGCTTCGCTGGATCCTGGCGGGTGAGTATACTGTACATATTCTAGAATACCAGATGTGTCAGAATCGAGCCACCATCTAGTATATGTATGTATATATATATATATATATATATATATATATATATATATATATATATATATATATATATATATATACATATAAATATTTTTATCCAGGAAAATGGAGGCTGCTTGATTAATATTTTGTTGGATTTAAGCAAGCTGAATTACAAAAAAATCTGATTATTACAAATACAAATTTTTCAAGTCTCATTCAAGTAAATAGAGCTGACCAGCAATACCAGACACTGCCTATGCATAAGAGTGTTACTGCTTCTGAAAGGTAATAATCCTGGACAACTCCTTTAAAGCTAAAATCTCAAAGTGATTATCCTGCTGTCTCCCCATTCTTCCTTTGAAAGCTATCAATCCCTTGCAAGAGGGCAGATGGAGTTTTTTTGCAGCTCATAAACATGAATGAATCCTGGCTCAAAACGAGATGTGATTCTGCTGCTGATACACAGAACGGACATCATACATGTGGTGACAGATTCCCTTAAAGAAAGTTATTATCATTACTCACTTCTGAAACAAAGACATAGAAGTCTTGGTTGGGCCAATAGTTCCCCAATTGGTGGAGAGATTCATCGCAACTATTTCTTCATTATGATCGCAGAAATATGGTGCATCTTCTCCTTGGCCCTACTATATATCTGGACAACATAGTGCAAATATTACTTTGCAGAAGTTTTTCATTAACTTTTCTTCTCCATGATGGATTTGGGTAATGAAGTCTACATCCTACTGATTTGGATGCAGTAGGAGAACGGTGATTTGTCCCGAGCAGCTTTCACTTCCGCACGGCTTTTGTCTCCCCTTTATCTGACCCCACTTACTTACCTGTCTGCTATCTCAGCAAATTTTAGAATCTTCTTGGCTTTTAGCTTCCTTGGCAAGAGCCGGCTTGTTAATGTGTTTCTTCAGTTGTGCTTAATATTTATTGTAGAAGAATAGATACAGAGTGACCATTTCTCCTCATACATGTTCACATTACACAGTGTCAGAGTCGGAGGATGATGTGTCAAGGAATGATCATTCACAAACTTTTAATACTATTGTTCTGGAAAACTCAGTGAAAAGTATCAATTTACTTGAATTCTCAAGGCTTTAGTTCGAATGTTGCAGACCAAAAGTTTCCAGTGCAGCAGAATGTTTTAAGTGTTTTTTAATTCATTCTTATTGGAAATTAGCCATTTTTCATTTTTTTTGCATCTTCATTTTTTCCTCCTCTTCTTCCAAATTCCATAACTTTTTTAAATTTTTCCATCAACATAGTATATAAGATTTTGATTTTGTGGGACGAGTTGTACCTCTGAATGACATCATTCATTCTACCATACAATACAGGTCCTTCTCAAAAAATTAGCATATAGTGTTAAATTTCATTATTTACCATAATGTAATGATTACAATTAAACTTTCATATATTATAGATTCATTATCCACCAACTGAAATTTGTCAGGTCTTTTATTGTTTTAATACTGATGATTTTGGCATACAACTCCTGATAACCCAAAAATAAATTAGCATATTTCACCCATCCAATCAAATAAAAGTGTTTTTTAATAACAAACAAAAAAACCATCAAATAATAATGTTCAGTTATGCACTCAATACTTGGTCGGGAATCCTTTGGCAGAAATGACTGCTTCAATGCGGCGTGGCATGGAGGCAATCAGCCTGTGACACTGCTGAGATGTTATGGAGGCCCAGGATTAGTGTTGAGCGATACCTTCCGATATCGGAAAGTATCGGTATCGGATAGGATCGGCCGATATTCAAAAAATATCGGATATCGCCGATACCCGATCCCAATGCAAGTCAAAGGAACCAAAATATCGGAATTAAAATAAACCCTTTCTTGCCTTGTAGGTTCATTCTACATGAAGGAAAACAACTAAGAATAATGCCGGATGTGTTTGGGGAGGTGGCGGAGACATTAAAGTCATAGAGGTTTATCCCAATCAAATAGAATAGCAAGTTTTTTGTTTTTTTTTAAGACGTTCGGAGTGACAAAGATATTGACTATGTAAATTTTTTTTTTATTTTGTCAGATATTGATGTTTCACTATTCCACGCCCTTCCCCTTCTTTTTTTTCTTTTTTTTTTTTCTTTTCCCACACTTTCATCTTCATCATCATCAGCATCTTTGACATCAGCTTCTTCTTCACCTTATTCATCTTCTTCTTCATCCTTTACCTTTTTTTTTTTTTTTTGATTACATTCTTCATATTCATTTTATTCAACTATTATTATTCTTCCTATTCTACATATTCTTTTTGTTCCACTGTTATTATTCTTCCTATTCTACTTCTTCATCATATTCTCATTTGTGACAGGCATTCCCGTAGTTGTTATCTATAAAAGTTGGAAGATTACACCTTCCGTTCTGCCAGTCACAAAAGTTACATTTGTCCGCGTTCAGTTTGGCCTGCAGCATCAGGCTTTATCCAGGGGCACCACGAGGAGGAACGGACTCACCCCCATACACTGCTTAGTCTTCTTCTGCATATAATTTAGATAATATCTTTTGCTCTGATATTAAGTCTTATGCTTAATGTTCTTCTGCTCTTTGTTCTGCAGCCTCTTGTTCTTCTGCTTCTCGGTCTTCCATGTCGTCGTCTCCAGGGTCGTCGTCTCCAGTGTCGTCATCTCCGCCGTCGTCGTCTCAGCCGTCGTCGTCTCCGCCGTCGTCGTCTCCGCCGTCGTCATCGGGGTGGTCTTCCGGGTCGTCGACTTTAGGGTCTTCAACTTGGAAATGTAGCAGAAGGTACAAGAAGGCTGAGAAAATGCCAAGAACCTGACGATGGAACTGGAACTCGGATGGCTACCCGAAGGTTCAAGAGCCTATGGAACTACCGAGGACCAGCTGACGTTACTGGAACCCGGTTACTAAGCAGGAGGTACCCATGCTAAAAAGCACTACCAAGGACCGCCTGACGTTGGCGGAACTCGGATACCCAGAAGGAGACACCTAAGCCAAAGGCTCTGCCCGGAACCAGCTGACGGTACTGGAACCAGGATGGGGAGCAGAAGGTACAAGAGCAAAAGACACTGCCGAGAACCAGCTGACGGTACTGGAACCCGGATGGGTAGCCGAAGGTCCAAGAGCCAATGGAACTACCGAGGACCAGCTGACGTTACTGGAACCCGGTTACTAAGCAGGAGGTACCCGTGCCCGAAAGCACTACCAAGGACCACCTGACGTTGGTGGAACTTGGATACCCAGAAGGAGGCACCTAAGCCAAAGGCTCTGCCCGGAACCAGCTGATGGTACTGGAACCAGGATGGGGAGCAGAAGGTACAAGAGCAAAAGACACTGCCGAGAACCAGCTGACGGTGCTGGAACCAGGTGGTGGACCTGAAGGTCCACAGGAGAGGAGAGAAAAGCTAGGCCGCGAGGCAGCCGCAGTTACCGAACCCCAACAGTCTTACAGGGGGAGCTGGGCCTACTGGCACTACAGAACCAGCCTTGACTACCAGTTCACGCAGCCCACATAGGAAGCTCTTAAACTGGAGGCACCCTGGAGTTGGCTAACCCGACCGCAACACGACGGGGCAAGCATAGGCGTCTCAGCGAGTTTGACACAACCCGGAAACAGCTGACGGTGCTGAAACCAGGTTTGGCACGAGGGAGTACATGTGACAAAAACACTGCGAGAACCAGCTGGCGGTGCTGGAACCCAGATGCGTTGCCCCAGTGTGCAAGAGCCAATGGCACGACCGAGGACCAGCTGACGGTGCTGGAACCCGGTTACTAAGCTGTAGGTACCCGCGCTTAAAAGCACTACCAAGGACCGCCTGACGTTGGCGGAACTCGGATACCCAGGAGGAGGCACCTAAGCCAAAGGCTCGGCCTGGAACCAGCTGACGGTGCTGGAACCAGGTGGTGGACGCCAAAGCCCACAGGAGAGGAGAGAACAGCTAGGCCGCGAGGCAGCCGCAGTTACCGAACCACAACAGTCCTACAGGGGGAGCTGGGCCTACTGGCACTACAGAACCAGCCTTGACTACCAGTTCACGCAGCCCACATAGGAAGCTCCTAAACTGGAGGCACCCTGGAGTTGGCTAACCCGACCGCACCACGACGGGGCAAGCATAGGCGTCTCAGCGAGTTTGACACAACCCGGAAACAGCTGACGGTGCTGGAACCAGGTTTGGCACGAGGGAGTACCTGTGACAAAAACACTGCCGAGAACCAGCTGGCGGTGCTGGAACCCAGATGCGTTGCCCCAGTGTGCAAGAGCCAATGGCACGACCGAGGACCAGCTGACGGTGCTGGAACCCGGTTACTAAGCTGTAGGTGCCCGCGCTTAAAAGCACTACCAAGGACCGCCTGACGTTGGCGGAACTCGGATACCCAGGAGGAGGCACCTAAGCCAAAGGCTCGGCCTGGAACCAGCTGACGGTGCTGGAACCAGGTGGTGGACCCGAAGGCCCACAGGAGAGGAGAGAACAGCTAGGCCGCGAGGCAGCCGCAGTTACCGAACCCCAACAGTCCTACAGGGGGAGCTGGGCCTACTGGCACTACAGAACCAGCCTTGACTACCAGTTCACGCAGCCCACATAGGAAGCTCCTAAACTGGAGGCACCCTGGAGTTGGCTAACCCGACCGCACCACGACGGGGCAAGCATAGGCGTCTCAGCGAGCTTGACACTACCCGGAAACAGCTGACGGTGCTGAAACCAGGTTTGGCACGAGGGAGTACCTGTGACAAAAACACTGCCGAGAACCAGCTGGCGGTGCTGGAACCCAGATGCGTTGCCCCAGTGTGCAAGAGCCAATGGCACGACCGAGGACCAGCTGGCGGTGCTGGAACCCGGTTACTAAGCTGTAGGTGCCCGCGCTTTAAAGCACTACCAAGGACCGCCTGACATTGGCGGAACTCGGATACCCAGAAGGAGGCACCTAAGCCAAAGGCTCGGCCTGGAACCAGCTGACGGTGCTGGAACCAGGTGGTGGACCCGAAGGCCCACAGGAGAGGAGAGAACAGCTAGGCCGCGAGGCAGCCGCAGTTACCGAACCCCAACAGTCCTACAGGGGGAGCTGGGCCTACTGGCACTACAGAACCAGCCTTGACTACCAATTCACGCAGCCCACATAGGAAGCTCCTAAACTGGAGGCACCCTGGAGTTGGCTAACCCGACCGCACCACGACGGGGCAAGCATAGGCGTCTCAGCGAGTTTGACACAACCCGGAAACAGCTGATGGTGCTGAAACCAGGTTTGGCACGAGGGAGTACCTGTGCCAAAAACACTGCCGAGAACCAGCTGGCGGTGCTGGAACCCAGATGCGTTGCCCCAGTGTGCAAGAGCCAATGGCACGACCGAGGACCAGCTGACGGTGCTGGAACACGGTTACTAAGCTGTAGGTGCCCGCGCTTAAAAGCACTACCAAGGACCGCCTGACGTTGGCGGAACTCGGATACCCAGTAGGAGGCACCTAAGCCAAAGGCTCGGCCTGGAACCAGCTGACGGTGCTGGAACCAGGTGGTGGACCCGAAGGCCCACAGGAGAGGAGAGAACAGCTAGGCCGCGAGGCAGCCGCAGTTACCGAACCACAACAGTCCTACAGGGGGAGCTGGGCCTACTGGCACTACAGAACCAGCCTTGACTACCAGTTCACGTAGCCCACATAGGAAGCTCCTAAACTGGAGGCACCCTGGAGTTGGCTAACCCGACCGCACCACGACGGGGCAAGCATAGGCGTCTCAGTGAGCTTGACACAACCCGGAAACAGCTGACGGTGCTGAAACCAGGCTTGGCACGAGGGAGTACCTGTGTCAAGAACACTGCCGAGAAGCAGCTGGCGGTGCTGGAACCCAGATGCGTTGCCCCAGTGTGCAAGAGCCAATGGCACGACCGAGGACCAGCTGGCGGTGATGGAACCCGGTTACTAAGCTGTAGGTGCCCGCGCATAAAAGCACTACCAAGGACCGCCTGACGTTGGCGGAACTCGGATACCCAGGAGGAGGCACCTAAGCCAAAGGCTCGGCCCGGAACCAGCTGACGGTGCTGGAACCAGGTGGTGGACCCCAAGGCCCACAGGAGAGGAGAGAACAGCTAGGCCACGAGGCAGCCGCAGTTACCGAACCCCAACAGTCCTACAGGGGGAGCTGGGCCTACTGGCACTACAGAACCAGCCTTGACTACCAGTTCACGCAGCCCACATAGGAAGCTCCTAAACTGGAGGCACCCTGGAGTTGGCTAACCCGACCGCACCACGACGGGGCAAGCATAGGCGTCTCAGTGAGCTTGACACTACCCGGAAACAGCTGACGGTGCTGGAACCAGGTTTGCCACGAGGGAGTACCAGTGACAAAAACACTGCCGAGAACCAGCTGGCGGTGCTGGAACCCAGATGCGTTGCCTATTAAAGATTGTCTTCCTAGAGCCCCAACTAGCGGTGCTGGAGCAAAGGGTAAGCAGGGGGAGCAGAGTGTAGGCCGAAGCCTGCACTGGAGGCAGCTTTGTGTCAGCGTTGCGTTTGCAGGACACTTTGCCGGCTACACAGTGTGGGAACAGCTGGCGTTGCTGAACCCCACTAACACAATGGCGGGTGTTTTTCTCTGTGCAGCTAGCACTTGCGGGCAAAAACTTGCGATGTTAGAGCCCGTGGTGAAGCAGGAGGAGGAGGAGAGGAGCAGAGTGTAGGCCGAAGCCTAGTTGAACCAATTTCAAAGGAAACCTTTAACCTCCCCTCAGGTTTTACAAACTACAAGAGACACACCTTGTGCAGTATTAATGCTGCACAAGTGAAAGGTTGCTCTATTAATTTGTCTACTTGCACACGCTGAATGAAAGACGTACACAATTTAGCCCATTCTACAGTCAAACTGTAGTGGATGCGTGACTTGGCTTTTTAAGGAGACGCAGCACAGGTGTCCCAAATAACGCCTTGGTGCTTGGCGCAGCTTCCTGAGTGTTGTTATTTGCTGTACAGGAGTCTGCGCTCTTGTGTTATCCCTTGGCAATGCCCTGTTAGAGCTGCCCGTCTTATGACCTCATTTCATGTTGGCCGGTGCGGTTAACGATGGCCATAAATCCCAGACCCACAGTGCCTTTTCATAAAGTCACACTGCGGTGCTGGGATTCGTGGCCTTGAGCAGTAAATATTTTGGCCGCTCACACTTGTCCTTACACCTGCTTCAGACTGGGCGGCCTTTGCTGATCCCTTCTCGCATGCCGCGGCCATGCTGAGGCTGCACAGTCTGAAGAAGGCGGAAGGAGATGAGTTAAGACAGGCGAAGATATGCACTGCTCGTGCCCATCAATCACACCCTCGCAGTCAAAATAAGTAAGACAACGAGGAGCATTGTTTCAGGCAGGGCGGACGCACAGGCACAGGCAGCCAACCAATGATGTCAGAAGACGGGCAGCGCTACCAAGGGGGGTGCTGCGTATCATTAGAAAGGAAAGTCACACCTCAGGGACAGTGGAATGGTCTCTAATGAGACACATTTTGTACGTGTTGAGTTCCACGTGGGCAAGGAGAAAAAGTCAGCCACCTTGTACAAATGCAGCAGTACTGCTGTATAAGGTGGCTGTTATACATAGAAACACCTGGGGGGGTGGGGCCAGGTTCCCTTTAATTTCAGTTCATGTGCCTGCGTGGCGTTTGCAGGTCACGTTGCCGGCTACACAGCAGGGGAACAGCTGGCGGTGCTGAACCCCACTGACACATTGGCTGGTGTTTTTCTCTGTGCAGCTAGCACTTCCGGGCAGAAACTGGAGGTGTTTGAGCCCAGGGTCAGCAGGAGGAGGAGAGGAGCAGAGTGTAGGCCGAAGCCTGCACTGGTGGCAGCTTTTGGTCAGTTGTGCCAGCGTGGCTTGTGCTGGACACGATGCCGGCTACACAGCGGGGGAACAGCTGGCGGTGCTGAACCCCACTGACACAATGGTGGGTGTTTTTCTCTGTGCAGCTAGCATGTCCGGGCAGAAACTGGCGGTGTTTGAGCCCAGGGTCAGCAGGAGGAGGAGAGGAGCAGAGTGTAGGCCGAAGCCTGCACTGGTGGCAGCTTTTGGTCGGTTGTACCAGCGTGGCTTGTGCTGGACACGATGTCGGCTACACAGCAGGGGAACAGCTGGCGGTGCTGAACCCCACTAAAACATTGGCTGGTGTTTTTCTCTGTGCAGCTAGCACTTCCAGGCTACAACTGGCGGTGTTATAGCCCAGGGTCAGCAGGAGGAGGAGAGGAGCAGAGTGTAGGCCGAAGCCTAGTTGAACCAATTTCAAAGGTAACCTTTAACCCCCCCTCAGGTGTTGCAAGGTACAAGAGCCACACCTTGAACTGCATTAATGATGCACAAGTCAAAGGTTGCTCTCTTAATTTTGCTCCTTGCACACGCTGAATAAAACACGTACACTATTTAGCCCATTATACTGTCAATCAGTAGTGGAGGCGTGACTTGTCTTTTTAAGGAGACGCAGCACAGGTGTACAAATTTACACCTAGGTGCTGGGCGCAGATTCCTTACCGTTGTTATTTGCAGTACAGGAAACTGCGCTGTTGTGTTATCCCTTGGCAATACCCTGTTAGTGCAGGCCGTCTCATGACCTCATTTCATGTTGGCCGGTGCGGTTAACGATGGCCATAAATCCCAGACCCACAGTGCCTTTTCCTAAAGTCACACTGCGGTGCTGGGATTCGTGGCCTTGTGCAGTAAATATGTCCGCCGCTCACACATGTCCTTACACCTGCTTCAGACTGGGCGGCCTCAGCTGATCCCTTATCGCATGCCGCGGCCATGAGGCCGCACAGTCAGAAGAAGGCGGAAGGAGGGGAGTGAAGACAGGGGAACATATGCACTGCTCGTGCCCATCAATCACACCCTCGCAGTCAAAATATATGAGACAACGAGGGGCGTTGTGTCGGGCAGGGCGGACGCACAGGCACAGCCAGCCAACCAATGATGTCAGAAGACGGGCAGCGCTAACAATGGGGGTGCTGCGTGTCATTAGAAAGGAAAGTCACACCTCAGGGACAGTGGAGTGGTCTCTAATGAGACACATTTTGTATGTGTTGAGTTCCACGTGGGCAAGGAGAAAAAGTCAGCCACCTTGTACAAATGCAGCAGTACTGCTGTACAAGGTGACTGTTATACATAGAAACACCTGGGGGGGTGGGGCCAGGTTCCCTTTAATTTCAGTTCATGTGCCTGCGTGGCGTTTGCAGGTCACGTTGCCGGCTACACAGCAGGGGAACAGCTGGCGGTGCTGAACCCCACTGACACATTGGCTGGTGTTTTTCTCTGTGCAGCTAGCACTTCCGGGCAGAAACTGGAGGTGTTTGAGCCCAGGGTCAGCAGGAGGAGGAGAGGAGCAGAGTGTAGGCCGAAGCCTGCACTGGTGGCAGCTTTTGGTCAGTTGTGCCAGCGTGGCTTGTGCTGGACACGATGCCGGCTACACAGCGGGGGAACAGCTGGCGGTGCTGAACCCCACTGACACAATGGTGGGTGTTTTTCTCTGTGCAGCTAGCATGTCCGGGCAGAAACTGGCGGTGTTTGAGCCCAGGGTCAGCAGGAGGAGGAGAGGAGCAGAGTGTAGGCCGAAGCCTGCACTGGTGGCAGCTTTTGGTCGGTTGTGCCAGCGTGGCTTGTGCTGGACACGATGTCGGCTACACAGCAGGGGAACAGCTGGCGGTGCTGAACCCCACTAACACATTGGCTGGTGCTTTTCTCTGTGCAGCTAGCACTTCCAGGCTACAACTGGCGGTGTTATAGCCCAGGGTCAGCAGGAGGAGGAGAGGAGCAGAGTGTAGGCCGAAGCCTAGTTGAACCAATTTCAAAGGTAACCTTTAACCCCCCCTCAGGTGTTGCAAGGTACAAGAGCCACACCTTGAACTGCATTAATGATGCACAAGTCAAAGGTTGCTCTCTTAATTTTGCTCCTTGCACACGCTGAATAAAACACGTACACTATTTAGCCCATTATACTGTCAAACAGTAGTGGAGGCGTGACTTGTCTTTTTAAGGAGACGCAGCACAGGTGTACAAATTTACACCTAGGTGCTGGGCGCAGATTCCTTACCGTTGTTATTTGCAGTACAGGAAACTGCGCTGTTGTGTTATCCCTTGGCAATACCCTGTTAGTGCAGGCCGTCTCATGACCTCATTTCATGTTGGCCGGTGCGGTTAACGATGGCCATAAATCCCAGACCCACAGTGCCTTTTCCTAAAGTCGCACTGCAGTGCTGGGATTCGTGGCCTTGTGCAGTAAATATGTCCGCCGCTCACACATGTCCTTACACCTGCTTCAGACTGGGCGGCCTCAGCTGATCCCTTATCGCATGCCGCGGCCATGAGGCCGCACAGTCAGAAGAAGGCGGAAGGAAGGGAGTGAAGACAGGGGAACATATGCACTGCTCGTGCCCATCAATCACACCCTCGCAGTCAAAATATATGAGACAACGAGGGGCGATGTGTCGGGCAGGGCGGACGCACAGGCACAGCCAGCCAACCAATGATGTCAGAAGACGGGCAGCGCTAACAATGGGGGTGCTGCGTGTCATTAGAAAGGAAAGTCACACCTCAGGGACAGTGGAATGGTCTCTAATGAGACACATTTTGTACATGTTGAGTTCCACGTGGGCAAGGAGAAAAAGTCAGCCACCTTGTACAAATGCAGCAGTACTGCTGTACAAGGTGGCTGTTATACATAGAAACACCTGGGGGGGTGGGGCCAGGTTCCCTTTAATTTCAGTTCATGTGCCTGCGTGGCGTTTGCAGGTCACGTTGCCGGCTACACAGCAGGGGAACAGCTGGCGGTGCTGAACCCCACTGACACATTGGCTGGTGTTTTTCTCTGTGCAGCTAGCACTTCCGGGCAGAAACTGGAGGTGTTTGAGCCCAGGGTCAGCAGGAGGAGGAGAGGAGCAGAGTGTAGGCCGAAGCCTGCACTGGTGGCAGCTTTTGGTCAGTTGTGCCAGCGTGGCTTGTGCTGGACACGATGCCGGCTACACAGCGGGGGAACAGCTGGCGGTGCTGAACCCCACTGACACAATGGTGGGTGTTTTTCTCTGTGCAGCTAGCATGTCCGGGCAGAAACTGGCGGTGTTTGAGCCCAGGGTCAGCAGGAGGAGGAGAGGAGCAGAGTGTAGGCCGAAGCCTGCACTGGTGGCAGCTTTTGGTCGGTTGTGCCAGCGTGGCTTGTGCTGGACACGATGTCGGCTACACAGCAGGGGAACAGCTGGCGGTGCTGAACCCCACTAACACATTGGCTGGTGTTTTTCTCTGTGCAGCTAGCAGTTCCGGGCAAAAACTAGCGGTGTTTGAGCCCAGGGTCAGCAGGAGAGGAGCAGAGTGTAGGCCGAAGCCTAGTTGAACCAATTTCAAAGGTTACCTTTAACCCCCCCTCAGGTGTTGCAAGGTACAAGAGCCACACCTTGTGCAGCATTAATGCTGCACAAGTAAAAGGTTGCTCTATTTAATTTGCTCCTTTCACACGCTGAATAAAACACGTACACTATTTAGCCCACTATACTGTCAAACAGTAGTGGAGGCGTGACTTGTCTTTTTAAGGAGATGCAGCACAGGTGTCAAAATTTACACCTAGCTGCTGGGCGCAGATTCCTGAGCGTTGTTATTTGCTGTACAGGAGTCTGCGCTATTGTGATCCCTTGGTCATGCGCTGTGAGCGCTTCCTGTCTTCTGACCTCATTTCATGTCGGCCGTTGCGGTTAGCGATGGACATGAATCCCAGACCCACAGTGTGTTTTCAAAAAATCACACTGCGTGGCTGGGATTCGTGGCCTTGTGCAGTAAATATGTTTGACACTCACACATGTCCTTACACCAGCTTCAGACTGGGCGACCTCATCTGATCCCTTATCGCCTGCAGCGGCCATGAGGACACCCAGTCTGAAGAAGGCGGAAGGAGATGAGTGAACACAGGCAAACATATGCACTGCACATGCCCATCAATCACACCCTCGCTGTCCAAAAAAATAAGACACCGAGGGGCGTTGTTTCGAGCAGGGCAGACGCACAGGCGCAGCCAGCTAACCAATGATGTCAAAAGACGGGCAGCGCTAACAAGGGTGGTGCTGCGTATCATTAGAAAGGAAAGTCACACCTCAGGGACAGTGGAATGGTCTCAATGAGACACATTTTGTACGTGTTGAGTTCCACGTGGGCAAGGAGAAAAAGTCAGCCACCTTGTACAAATGCAGCAGTACTGCTGTACAAGGTGGCTGATATACATAGAAACACCTGGGGGTGGGGGGCAGGCTCCCTTCAATTTCAGTTCATGTGCCTGTGTGGCGTTTGCAGGTCACGTTGCCGGCTACACAGCAAGGGAACAGCTGGCGGTGCTGAACCCCACTAACACATTGGCTGGTGTTTTTCTCTGTGCAGCTAGCACTTCCGGGCAAAAACTAGCGGTGTTTGAGCCCAGGGTCAGCAGGAGGAGGAGAGGAGCAGAGTGTAGGCCGAAGCCTGCACTGGTGGCAGCTTTTGTTCTGTTGTGCCAGCGTGGCTTGTGCTGGACACGTTGCCGACTACACAGCAGGGGAACAGCTGGCGGTGCTGAACCCCACTGACACATCACCTAGTGTTTTTTCTGTGTAGACAACACTTCCAGGTGGCAACTGACAGTGTTGAAACCCAGGGAATCAAAGAGGAGCAGAGTGTAGGCCGAAGCCTGCAGTGAAGCAAGTTGAAAGGGAACCTTTAACCCCCCCCCCAGGCATTTGTTGCTGAATGAGCCATCTTGTACAGCAGTAATACTGCACATGGAAAATGGTGGCTCCGAAAATTATGCTCCTTGCAAACGCTGAAGTACACACTCATATAATGTGTCCCCTCACACCGTCAAACAATCCCGGAAGTGGGACTTTCCTTTGTAATGTGACACAGCACAGCCGTCATTCCAACCCCCTTGGTGCCGGGCGCCACCTCCTCAACGTTGTTTGGTTCTGTCACGGAGCCCGCGCTGTAATGTTATCCCTTGGCCATGCACAGTTAGCGGTGCCCGTCTTCTGACATCATGTAGGTGTCAGGCTGGCAGTGCCTGTGCGTCCAAGCTGCCCTAGATCCAACCTTGCAGTGTCATCTAATGTAGTCCCACTGCGGGCCAGGGATCCATGGGCATGCGCAGTGCATATCATCGCCTCTCATTCACCTCCTTCCTGCTTCTTCAGACTGTGCGGCGTCACGGCCGTGGCATGCTATTAGGGATCAGCTGACGCCGCCTAGTCTGAAGAAGCGTGAAGAAGGGGAGTGAGAGGCTAGTATATGCACTGCGCATGGCCATGGATACCAGGCCCACTGTGGGATCACATTAGACGACACTGCGAGGTGTGATTTCGGGCAGCGTGGACGCACAGGCGCAGCCAGGACGACAACAAATGATGTCAGAGGACGGGCAGCGCAAACTGTGCATGGCCAAGGGATAACATAACAGCGCAGGGTCCATGACGGAATCAAACAACGCTAAGGAGGCAGCGCACGGTGCCAAGGGGGTAGCAATGACGGCTGTGCTGCGTCACATTACAAAGGAAAGTCCCACCTCCGGGACGGTTGGACAGTGTGAGGGGACACATTACATGAGTGTGTAGTTCAGCGTTTGCAAGGAGCATAATTTCAAGAGCGACCTTTCCCTTGTGCAGTATTAGTGCTGCACATGGTGGCTCTTTCAGTAGCAAACGCCTAGGGGGGGGGGGACAGGTCCCCTTACATTTTAGTTGTGCCAGCGTGGCGGTCGCATGACACGTTGCCGGATACACAGCTGGGGATCAGCTGACGTTACTGAACCCCAATAACAGAGGAGCGACTGTTGACTGTGCACACAGCACTTCCAGGCACCAACTGGCGGTGTTAGAGCCCAGGGACAGCAGGAGGAGCAGATTGGAGGTATTGCCGCACACTCAGCTGGGGATCAGCTGACGTTACTGAACCCCAATAACAGAGGAGCGACTGTTGACTGTGCACACAGCACTTCCAGGCACCAACTGGCGGTGTTAGAGCCCAGGGACAGCAGGAGGAGCAGATTGGAGGTATTGCCGCACACACAGCTGGGGATCAGCTGACGTTACTGAACCCCAATAACAGAGGAGCGACTGTTGACTGTACACACAGCACTTCCAGGCACCAACTGGCGGTGTTAGAGCCCAGGGACAGCAGGAGGAGCAGATTGGAGGTATTGCCGCACACACAGCTGGGGATCAGCTGACGTTACTGAACCCCAATAACAGAGGAGCGACTGTTGACTGTGCACACAGCACTTCCAGGCACCAACTGGCGGTGTTAGAGCCCAGGGACAGCAGGAGGAGCAGATTGGAGGTATTGCCGCACACACAGCTGGGGATCAGCTGACGTTACTGAACCCCAATAACAGAGGAGCGACTGTTGACTGTGCACACAGCACTTCCAGGCACCAACTGGCGGTGTTAGAGCCCAGGGACAGCAGGAGGAGCAGAGGAACAGAATGTAGGCCGAAGCCTGATTGGAGCAAGTTGAAAGGGAACCTTTAACCCCCCCCAAGACGTTTGTAGCTGAAAGAGCCATCTTGTGCAGCACTAACGATGCAAAAGGAAAAGGTGGTTCTTTTAATTATGCTCCTTGCAAACACCGAAGTAAACACTAAAAATGTGTCCCCTTATACCGTTAAACCGTCCCGGAGGTGCGAATTTCCTTCGTAATGGGACACAGCACAGCTGACATTCCTATCCCCTTGGTGCCGTGCGCTGCCTCCTCAGCGTTGTTTTAAGCTGTCACGGAGCCTGCGCTGTTCTGTTAGCCCTTGGCCATGCCCAATTAGCGCTGCCTGTCTTCTGACATAATTTGGTGTCAGGCTGTTACTGCCTGTGCGTCCACGCTGCTCCAGATCCCACCTCGCAGTCTCGTCCAACGTAATCCCACTGCGGGCCTTGGAACCATGGACATGCACAGTGCATATCCTCGACTCTCACTCCCCTCCTTCCCTCTTCTTCAGACTGTGCGGTGTCACGGCCGTGGCATGCTATTAGGGATCAGCTGACGGCGCACAGTCTAAAGAAGGCGGAGGGAAATGAGCGAGAGCCCGAGGGGAAGATATGCACTGCGCATGGCCATGGATCCCAGGCCCGCAGTGTGACTCAATCAGAAGACACAGCGAGGCCGGATCTCGGGCAGCGCGGCCGCACAGGCGCAGCCAGCCTGACACCAAATTATGTCAGAAGACAGGCAGCGCAAATAGGGCATGCCCAAGGGATAACAGAACAGCGCAGGCTCCGTGACAGCTTAAAACAACGCTGAGGAGGCAGCGCATGGCACCAAGGGGGTAGGAATGATGGCTGTGCTGCGTCACATTGCAAAGGAAAGTCCCAGCTCCGGGACAGTATAACGGTATCAGTGAACACATTTTATAAGTGTTAAGTTCTGCGTGTGCAAGGAGCTAAAAAAAAAGAGCTACCTTTTCCTTGTGCAGCATTACTGCTGCACAAGATGGCTCTTTCAGTAACAAACGACGGGGGGGGGGACAGGTTCCCTTACATTTAGGTTGTTGTGCCAGCGTGGCGGTCGCAGGACACATTGCCGGCTACACAGCTGGGGATCAGCTGACGTTACTGAAACCCAATAACACTGCGTCGTATGTTTTTACTGTGCAGCCTGCACTTCTGAGCCGCAACTGGCGGTGTTGGAGCCCAGGAATAGCAGTTCAGGTGGTAGAAAGATGAACACAGCAGGAGACCTGGATGACACCCAATTACTTAATCAGGCAGAGGAGTGGCAAATTCCTGCGAGATCCAGGCCTGGTTCATTTTCAGGAAAGTAAGCCGGTCAACGTTATCGGAGGATAGTCGCATGCGACGGTCTGTTAGTACACCACCTGCGGCACTAAAGACACGTTCCGATAAGACACTAGCCGCAGGGCAAGCCAGCACCTCCAATGCATACTGGCTTAGCTCTGGCCATGTATCCAGCTTAGAGACCCAAAACTTGAACGGGGAAGAGCCGTCTGGGAGTACAGTAAGAGGGCAAGCCATGTAGTCTGTCACCATCTGACGGAACCGTTGCCTCCTGCTGACTGGAGCCGCCGGTGATGGTGTAGACATTTGGGGCGGGCACACAAAAGTGTGCCAGAGTTGTGCCATACTGGGCTTGCCTTGGGCAGAGGCACTGCTTCTGCTCCCTCTTTGGGCAGAGCCTCCCCCACTGCCTCGACGCACTGAGCTGCTTTGTAAAGCACTAGCAGCACTCCTCTCAGTTGGACAGGAGAAGATGATGGAATTCACCAGTGTGTCGTGGTACTCCCGCAATTTACGCTCCCGGGTCAACGCAGGGATGAGGTTTTGGACGTTGTCCCGGTAGCGAGGATCGAGGAGGGTGAACACCCAATAATCAGGCATGTTGAGAATGTGGTCGATGCGGCGGTCGTTTCTCAGGCACTGCAGCATGAAATCCACCATGTGCTGCAGAGTGCCAACTGGCCCAGAAACGCTGTCCCCTGCTTGAGACATGATCTCTGCCCGCTCGTCATCACCCCACCCTCGCTGTACACACTGACCACTGGACAATTGTGTCGCTCCCTCCTCTGGACGGAGCTCTTCCTCCTCCATTGACTCCTCCTCATCCTCCTCACAAATTGGCCCCTGCGTACCCCTTTGTGAGGAACCACGTGGCGCTGACTCTCCAGAAGCTGATGGAAAAGGTGACTCCTCATCCTCCACCTCTTCCACAACATCATCCCTTAACCCTTGCAAAGTTTGCTGAAGCAGGCAGATAAGGGGGACAGTCATGCTGACTAGTGCATCATCTGCACTTGCCATCCGCGTGGAATAATCAAAAGGACGCAATACCTGGCAGACGTCCTTCATAGTGGCCCACTCTGTGGTTGTGAAGTCTGATCGGCGCTGACTGCGACTTCTTTGCGCCTGATGCAGCTGGTACTCCATAACTGCTTGCTGCTGCTCACACAACCGCTCCAACATATGTAACGTGGAATTCCACCGGGTAGGTAGGTCACATATGATGCGGTGTTCCGGAAGGCGGAATCGGCGCTGCAGAGCAGCAATGCGGGATCTGGCCAAGCTGGAACGCCGCAAGTGAGCACACTCTAGGCGGACCTTGTGCAGCAGGGCATCAAGATCCGGATAGTCCCTCAGAAAACTCTGCACAACCAAATTGAGCAGATGTGCCAGACATGGGATGTGAGTGAGGTTGCCAAGGGCCAAAGCTGCCACCAGATTTCGGCCATTGTCACACACTACCATGCCTGGCTGGAGATTAGCTGGCAGTAACCACACAACGCTCTCCTGCTTGATGGCATTCCAGAGCTCCTGCGCTGTGTGGCTTCGATGCCCCAATGAAACTAGTTTCAAGACGGCCTGCTGACGTTTGGCCACGGCTGTGCTCATGTCGGTCATAGGTAAACGTTCACGGGTCCATGTGGAGGTGGACTGTGACGGATCCTGCAGAGAGGAATCTGAGGAACTGGTGTAAGAGGAGGAGTCGATGCGTACAGACTGGATTCCTGCAATCCTTGGAGTGGGCAGGACACGTCCTGCGCCACTCGCACGATCTGTACCTGGCTCAACAACATTAACCCAGTGGGCAGTGAGGGAAACATATCGCCCCTGTCCATGCTGACTGGTCCACGCATCGGTGGTGAGGTGGACCTTGCTACTGACGGCGTTCAGTAGCGCATGTTTTATGTTTGCCTCAACATGCCTGTGCAGGGCAGGGACAGCCTGCCTGCTGAAGTAAAAGCGGCTGGGCACCTTGTACTGTGGGACTGCCAATGCCATCAAGTCACGGAAGCTGTCAGTCTCCACCAGCCTGAACGAGAGCATTTCCAGGGACAACAGTTTGGCAATGCCTGCATTCAGAGCCTGTGCTCGGGGGTGGTTGGCCGAGAATGCCCGCCTTTTCTCCCATGCCTGTACTACCGATGGCTGTAGAGTAGACTGGGAGTGTGAGGATGACTGGGAAGGTGGTGCTGTGGGTGGAATTACACTAGGTCTCTGGACAACAGTGGAGGAAGAGGCAACACGAGATGAAGAGGTGGTAGCTGCCGCTGTTGGTTGGCCTACATCTTCACTGTGTTTCTGTAACTCCACCGCGTGCCTGGTCCGCACATGTTTCCACATATTTGTGGTATTGAGGTTGCTGACACTTTTACCTCTTTTTACTTTCTGATGACACAGCTTGCATTTGACAAAACAAATGTCATCTGCAACTGTGTCAAAAAAGGACCAGGCACTGCAAGTCTTGGGAGCGCCCTTTTTGGCTTTGGAAAGAGACAGGCTCCTAACGGGTGCCAAAGTGGAGGCTACAGGCTCCGCAGTCTTCCCCCTCCCTCTCCCTCTTTGGCCCGTAAGGGGAAGCTCTTCCTCAGAGCTGCTCCCACCACCTTCCTGTTCCTCACGCCACGATGGGTCAAGGACCTCATCATCTCCACTACCCTCTGCCACCAACTGCTCCTCCTGGGTAGTCTCGGCAGCACAGTACGCATCAGAAAGCGGCACCTGAGTTTCAACATCAGATGCGTACTGCGCTGTGGTCACCGGAGGCACTGGCCCACCTGCCTCTTCAGAGTCAGAGAGAAAAAGCTGTTGAGCATCACTGCACACTGCCTCTTCTTCCATTTCTCCAATGCTGCTTGGCTGGCCCCCTGTTTCCAAGCCAAGAGATTCAGAGAACAGAAGTAGAGACGGCTCCTGTCCTGGGCTCTCTGACTGCCTGGCCAATTTGGCAGGTGGTGAAGAGACAGATGGCTGCTCTCCAGTGCTCTGTGCCTGAGAGGATGTGGCACTAAATGAAGTCGATGCCGAGGCGTTAGCTGCCATCCACCCGACAACGGCTTCAATTTGGTCTTCACGCAGCAGCGGTGCACGGCGCTCTCCGACAAAGCTGCGCATGAAGGACTGTTCCCTGCTGAAACTGAGTGACGACGAGTCACCGGCGCCCGCAGCAGGCACAGAATCACCACATCCTCTCCCTGCTCCTCTCCCTGCTCCGCGCCCACGCCCACGTGCCTTACTCCCTGCCCTCTTCATCTTGGTTGACAGATAAAGATAAGCAGAAAAGTACTATGGCCTTAGCGTGCTTATTCCTGAAATGCTCCTTCTAACAGGTGTAAGAAACACTAATGTTGTAAAGTGTGGACTAAACTTTATTATTTTTCAAATGTGGCCTACACAAGTGTTAAGTTGTGTTTGGTGAACTTTACTTTTTTTTTTGTGCAGATCGGGCTACAGAGCTAGTTTAAATCACACGGAGACCATGCAGACAGCCGTAAACGGCGCTGCAAGGCCAAAAAACCCTCCTCTAGGCTATCCTATGTACTGTTTTTCCACTATTTAGCTGGAGACGGGTGGAAAGACACTAATAGGAATTTTTTTTTTTTAATTTTAAACAGGCTGCACTATTTGAAAAAAAGGAAATTGTTTTTCAAGGTATGAGGCAGTAACGCACCCTGAGCTGAATCCAACCGGCTATGGCTGCACACAGACTACAGGGCGAGCTGCGCTCACACAGAGACCGTGCAGACAGCCGTAAACGGCGCTGCAAGGCCAAAAAACCCTCCTCTAGGTTATCCTATGTAGTGTTTTTCCACTATTTAGCTGGAGACGGGTGGAAAGACACTAATAGGAATTTTTTTTTTTTAATTTTAAACAGGCTGCACTATTTGAAAAAAAGGAAATTGTTTTTCAAGGTATGAGGCAGTAACGCACCCTGAGCTGAATCCAACCGGCTATAGCTGCACACAGACTACAGGGCGAGCTGGGCTCACACGGAGACCGTGCAGACAGCCGTAAACGGCGCTGCAAGGCCCAAAAACCCCCCTCTAGGTTATCCTATGTAGTGTTTTTCCACAATTTAGCTGGAGACGGGTGGAAAAACACTAATAGGGAATTTTTTTTAAAATTTTTAAACAGGCTGCACTATTTGAAAGAAAGGAAAATTTTTCTCAAGGTATGAGCCAGTAACGAACCCTGAGCTGAATCCAACCGGCTATGGCTGCACACAGACTACAGGGCGAGCTGGGCTCACACGGAGACCGTGCAGACAGCCGTAAACGGCGCTGCAAGGCCCAAAAACCCCCCTCTAGGTTATCCTATGTAGTGTTTTTCCACAATTTAGCTGGAGACGGGTGGAAAAACACTAATAGGAAATTTGAGAAAAAATGTGCAGCAGGCTGCACTATGAGCAAAAAAGGACAACTGTGTGAGGCAGTGTGAACCCCCCCTGAGCTGAATACAACCGGGTATATGGCTGCACACAGACTACAGAGTGAGCTGCACACACACACACACAGAGACCTTGCAGAACGCTGTTAAAACAGCGCTGCAAGGCAAGAGCAAGGTGAACAGTGAAGAACACACAGCGTTTTGCTAAATTAGCCTTTGGAAAGGAAAATAAAGCAATTAGCTAGCTCAACTGGCCCTCAGTTAGAACACAGCGTCCTGTCCCTAACTGAAATCACAGCAGAGTGAGCGCAAAATGGCGGCAGCGTTTTTTATAGTGCAGAGTGACATCATTTCAGCAGCCAATCACAGCCTTGCCAGTACTTACATGCCCACCATGCTAAACAGGATGTGCCCACACTTCCAATCATTCCTCATTGGCTGCTGCGTTCTGTTTGAATTCTGGGAACTTCCGATTCCGGTATCCGATACGCGGGAAGTATCGGAATTTGGTATCGGAATTCCGATACCGCAAATATCGGCCGATACCCGATACTTGCGGTATCGGAATGCTCAACACTACCCAGGATGCTTCCATAGCGGCCTTAAGCTCATCCAGAGTGTTGGGTCTTGCGTCTCTCAACTTTCTCTTCACAATATCCCACAGATTCTCTATGGGGTTCAGGTCAGGAGAGTTGGCAGGCCAATTGAGCACAGTAATACCATGGTCAGTAAACCATTTACCTGTGAGCAGGTGCCAGGTCGTGCTGAAAAATGAAATCTTCATCTCCATAAAGCATTTCAGCCAATGGAAGCATGAAGTGCTCCAAAATCTCCTGATAGCTAGCTGCATTGACCCTGCCCTTGATGAAACACAGTGGACCAACACCAGCAGCTGACATGGCACCCCACACCATCACTGACTGTGGGTACTTGACACTGGACTTCAGGCATTTTGGCATTTCCTTCTCCCCAGTCTTCCTCCAGACTCTGGCACCTTGATTTCCGAATGACATGCAAAATTTGCTTTCATCAGAAAAAAGTACTTGGGACCACTTAGCAACAGTCCAGTGCTGCTTCTCTGTATCCCAGGTCAGGCGCCTCTGCCGCTGTTTATGGTTCAAAAGTGGCTTTACCTGGGGAATGCGGCACCTGTAGCCCATTTCCTGCACACGCCTGTGCACGGTGGCTCTGGATGTTTCCACTTCTCCACAATCTTCCTCAGGGTCCGGTCTCCTCTTCTCGTTGTACAGCGTTTTCTGCCACATTGTTTCCTTCCAACAGACTTACCATTGAGGTGCCTTGATACAGCACTCTGGGAACAGCCTATTTGTTGAGAAATTTCTTTCTGGGTCTTACCCTCTTGCTTGAGGGTGTCAATGATGGCCTTCTTGACATCTGTCAGGTCGCTAGTCTTACCCATGATGGGGGTTTTGAGTAATGAACCAGGCAGGGAGTTTATAAAAGCCTCAGGTATCTTTTGCATGTGTTTAGAGTTAATTAGTTGATTCAGAAGATTATGGTAATAGGTCGTTTAGAGAACCTTTTCTTGATATGCTAATTTATTGAGACAGGTTTTTTGGGTTATCAGGAGTTGTATGCCAAAATCATCAGTATTAAAACAATAAAAGACCTGACAAATTTCAGTTGGTGGATAATGAATCTATAATATATGAAAGTTTAATTGTAATCATTACATTATGGTAAATAATGAAATTTAACACTATATGCTAATTTTTTGAGAAGGACCTGTATACTGAAAAATGGTAAAAAATGCAATTTTAGTGAAAAATGTTAAAAAAAGCTATTTTGGTATTGGATTGTGGGTTACATGGCTTGTAATGGCTTATATTCATATTGTGGTTAAAAAAGACATACCATTCTCCTTGTCATTTCGATGAAAGCAATACCAAACTGGTAAAAATATGTAATTAAAATTATGATTTGTAAATTTGTTGGTACACACAACATTTTGATTGCATTTTTTGTGGAGTTGTGGCCAAATTAACCCATAATTCTAGCATTTTGGATTTTTTTCTAAAGGGTCAGGGTTAATTTATGTTAAAATCTGATAGATCAGACATTTGCACACAGAGTGATACCAAATATATATATATATATATATATATATATATATATATATATATATATATATATATATATATATATATATATATATTTATTTTTAAATGGAGAAAAGAGGGATGATTAAACATTTTATGATTTTGTTTTTCCTGCATTTTAAAAAATATTTTTCAGTTTAAATTTTTTTTGTTAGTCCCCTTAGATGACTTGACCCTGTTCACTTGTTACATACAATGTCACACTACAGCACAGTATCATTATTAAAATCATGTTCTCTTAAAAAGCCCAGCCCGTGGCTCACAGACATACTGATATGAGTCACAGGGTAATTAGAAGGCCTCCGACTGCCATGGCGTCCTATTAGGACCCCATAATCACATTGCAGAGGGTCAATGGATGCTTGGAAATAAAATTCCCACTTAAATGGCACTGTCAGAGATTAACAAAGGGAATATAAGCAGTCAACAGAAGCGATCAGAGCTCAGCTCCAATTGCTACTGTTACATGCAGATGCTAGCTAATGCAGGCTTCCGAGATTAAAGGAGTTGTTCACTTAATGTGACTGAAGACTTGTGAATATATTCACATTGGATGTACTGAATGCTATGAAGATTATCCGGTGCTTGCACTGGGATCAGCCGGCACGTGACAGCAAGTGTGCAATTTGCATTCATGTGGTCACGTGCCAACTAGATGTACATTGCCTCACTCAATGCAAGTGTGCTCATCAAGGCAGGACTTTTCTGGTTGGAATGTGGCCAGAAATATGCAAATTGAATACTTGTGGACACATAACTACCAGCTCTCGGTGCTGGCACCATAGAATCCTCACAGTGCTCAGTACACAGTACTGTAGACTTATAACTAGTGTTGAGCATTCCGATACCGCAAGTATCGGGTATCGGCCGATACTTGCGGTATCGGAATTCCGATACCGAGATCCGATACTTTTGTGGTATCGGGTATCGGTATCGGATCCATAGGGATGTGTAAAATAAAGAATTAAAATAAAAAATATTGATATATTCACCTGTCCGGCGGCCCCTGGACATCATGCTGGTAACCGGCAGGCTTCTTTGTTTAAAATGCGCGTGTTTAGGACCTGCGAATGACGTCCCGGCTTCTGATTGGTCGCGTGCCGCCCATGTGACCGCCACGCGACCAATCAGAAGCCGCGACGTCATTCTCATTCACTAAACTCCTAATTCTAGGAATTGAGGACCTGCGAATGACGTCACGGCTTCTGATTGGTCGCGTGGCGGTCACATGGGCGGCACGCGACCAATCAGAAGCCGGGACGTCATTCGCAGGTCCTAAACGCGCATTTTAAACAAAGAAGCCTGCCGGTTACCAGCGTGATGTCCAGGGGCCGCCGGACAGGTGAATATATCAATATTTTTTATTTTAATTCTTTATCTTACACATTAATATGGATCCCAGGGCCTGAAGGAGAGTTTCCTCTCCTTCAGACCCTGGGAACCATCAGGATACCTTCCGATACTTGGTGTCCCATTGACTTGTATTGGTATCGGATATCGGTATTGGCGATATCCGATACTTTTCGGGTATCGGCCGATACTATCCGATACCGATACTTTCAAGTATCGGACGGTATCGCTCAACACTACTTATAACCTAAAGCCGGAGAACCTGTTTAAACATTACTGAGAAGTGAAGCTGTGAGGCCAGCACTGGAATGCAACAGTGTATTCTCACACTACTCCTCCTTTCCCATTCACCCTTCACAGATTTCAATAGGCAGCAGAATTGTCACTCTGATTTGTTTTAACCAAGACATATATTAGCTGCTTTTCAAAGTGAATGATAGGTACAAGAAGTGGGGAAAGGTGGAGAGGAACTGGTTCAGAAGTGGAGAAATAATCTTTCTTCTCTGAAAAGATACACTATACAGTTTCTTATATCACAGCTTGGGCTATTAATTTATGCTAAGTTTGTTGAAATAGCATTGACCATTTACAGGATTATACTTAGTATTGTAAAAGTAGTGAAGACGGCATAGCACCCTCTGCGAAGACCGCTGTTTTCATATTGTATTTTATTATGTGTTTTATCCTCAAGAAGGCAACAGTTTGCTATTAGTCAGGGATGACAGGGTTAACTGTATGGCCTGCCTAGAGTTGGGGAGGAGTAATGGGCACTGATGTTTTAGTTCCTGGTTTTATATGGTTAGTGTAGATGAGAGAGAGGAGAGGACACCCTCAGGGTGTTTTGTCATCATTGTGTGTGTATGAAGAAGCAGATCTGCAAGGGAACACGTCATTCAGCATGAAATCTACATTGACATTGACATCACGAAAGGATGTTGGCAAATTCTATGCCCCAAGATGCCAAGGAGAAGATGTGCTTCTCAACATCAGACAGATTTTTCCAGTATACAAGGATGCCGTTTGGGTTGCAAGGAGCTCTAGCCACATCCCAGAGAGCCATGGATCGGATCGTAGCTCCACAGAAGAAGTATACAGCAGCCTACCTGGATGAAATTCTCATATTCAGCCAGGATTGGGAAAGCCATCTGAGCAAAGTCCAGGCAATTATTGATGCTCTAAAGAAAACAGGATTTTCCGCGAAACCCCAAGAAATGTGCAATGGGGATGCAGGAAGCCAAATACTTTAGTTATGTCGTAGGCAGGGGTGAAATCAAAACCCCAAATAAATGAAGTTGACACAATCCAGAGTTGACCACAACCTCTCTCAAAGATGCAGGTCAGAGCATTCCTGGGCATTGTGGGCTAATACCGGAGGTTTATCCTTAACTTCGCCATGGTAGCCACCAGGGCCGGCTCCAGGTTTTTGTGGGCCCCGGGCAAAAGAGTCTCAGTGGGCCCACATACCACGATTCATGATGCACAGATACGGAGGAGAAATATAGATTTACTACACAGGGCCTAGCCTTCCCCCTCATCCTTCACATAGGCAGATCTGCACACACAAAATATGCAGACATGCACACACACAATATGCAGACATGTACACATACAATACGTAAACATAAACATACATACAGTACGCAGACATGCACAAACATACAATAAGCAGACATGCACACACTTACAGTACGTAGACATGCACACACATACAGTATTCAGACATGTGCACACACAAAGTACGCAGACATACACACATACTGTACTCAGACATACACACACTTACAGTACGTAGACATGCACACACATACAGTACGCAGACATGCACACACATACAGTATGCAGACATGCACACACATACAGTATGCAGACATACACACACATACAGTTCGCAGACATGCACACACATACAGTATGCAGACATGCACACACATACAGTACGCAGACATGCACACACATACAATATGCAGACATGCACACACACAGTACGCAGACATGCACACACACACACACAGTACGCAGACATGCACACACATACAGTACGCAGACATGCACACACATACAGTACGTAGACATGCACACACACAGTACGCAGACATGCACACACATGGGCAGCACGGTGGCGCAGTGGTTAGCACTGCAGCCTTGCAGCGCTGGGGTCCTGGGTTCTAATCCCACCCAGGACAACATCTGCAAAGTGTTTGTATGTTCTCTCCGTGTTGCGTGAGTTTCCGGGCACTCCGGTTTCCCCCCACATTCCAAAGACATACTGATAGGGATTCTAGATTGTGAGCCCCATCGGGGACAGTGATGATAATGTGTGCAAAACTGTAAAGCGCTGCGGAATATGTTAGCGCTATATAAAAATAAAGATTATTATTATAGTACGCAGACATGCGCACACACACACACAGTACGCAGACATGCACACGCATACAGTACGCAGACATGCACACACACAGTATGCAGACATGCACACACACAATACGGAGACATGCACAGCACACACATACATTAAAATACGCAGATAACACATACAATACACAGACATGCACACACACACAATACGCAGATATGTACAGTTAGGGCCAGAAATATTTGGACAGTGACACAATTTTCGCGAGTTGGGCTCTGCATGCCACCACATTGGATTTGAAATGAAACCTCTACAACAGAATTCAAGTGCAGATTGTAACGTTTAATTTGAAGGGTTGAACAAAAATATCTGATAGAAATTGTAGGAACTGTACACATTTCTTTACAAACACTCCACATTTTAGGAGGTCAAAAGTAATTGGACAAATAAACATAACTCAAACAAAATATTTTTATTTTCAATATTTTGTTGCAAATCCTTTGGAGGCAATCACTGCCTTAAGTCTGGAACCCATGGACATCACCAAACGCTGGGTTTCCTCCTTCTTAATGCTTTGCCAGGCCTTTACAGCCGCAGCCTTCAGGTCTTGCTTGTTTGTGGGTCTTTCCGTCTTAAGTCTGGATTTGAGCAAGTGAAATGCATGCTCAACTGGGTTTAGATCTGGAGATTGACTTGGCCATTGCAGAATGTTCCACTTTTTGGCACTCATGAACTCCTGGGTAGCTTTGGATGTATGCTTGGGGTCATTGTCCATTTGTACTATGAAGCGCCGTCCAATCAACTTTGCAGCATTTGGCTGAATCTGGGCTGAAAGTATATCCCGGTACACTTCAGAATTCATCCGGCTACTCTTGTCTGCTCTTATGTCATCAATAAACACAAGTGACCCAGTGCCATTGAAAGCCATGCATGCCCATGCCATCACGTTGCCTCCACCATGTTTTACAGAGGATGTGGTGTGCCTTGGATCATGTGCCGTTCCCTTTCTTCTCCAAACTTTTTTCTTCCCATCATTCTGGTACAGGTTGATCTTTGTCTCATCTGTCCATAGAATACTTTTCCAGAACTGAGCTGGCTTCTTGAGGTGTTTTTCTGCAAATTTAACTCTGGCCTGTCTATTTTTGGTATTGATGAATGGTTTGCATCTAGATGTGAACCCTTTGTATTTACTGTCATGGAGTCTTCTCTTTACTGTTGACTTAGAGACAGATACACCTACTTCAACGAGAGTGTTCTGGACTTCAGTTGATGTTGTGAACGGGTTCTTCTTCACCAAATTAAGTATGCGGCGATCATCCACCACTGTTGTCATCCGTGGACGCCCAGGCCTTTTTGAGTTCCCAAGCTCACCAGTCAATTCCTTTTTTCTCAGAATGTACCCAACTGTTGATTTTGCTACTCCAAGCATGTCTGCTATCTCTCTGATGGATTTTTTCTTTTTTTTCAGCCTCAGGATGTTCTGCTTCACCTCAATTGAGAGTTCCTTTGACCGCATGTTGTCTGCTCACAGCAACAGCTTCCAAATGCAAAACCACACACCTGGAATCCACCCCTGACCTTTTAACTACTTCATTGATTACAGGTTAACGAGGGAGACGCCTTCAGAGTTAATTGCAGCCCTTAGAGTCCATTGTCCAATTACTTTTGGTCCCTTGAAAAAGAGGACGCTATGCATTACAGAGCTATGATTCCTAAACCCTTTCTCCGATTTGGATGTGGAAACTATCATATTGCAGCTGGGAGTGTTCACTTTCAGCCCATATTATATATATAATTGTATTTCTGAACATGTTTTTGTAAACAGCTAAAATAACAAAACTTGTGTCACTGTCCAAATATTTCTGGCCCTAACTGTACATACACATATTTGGCAAATACACAAAAATACATAAATATATACAGTCATACACACTGATATACACACAGATATGCACATCATACGTGCATGCACAGACAGACACAAGCCTCACTCACCTCTCCCTGGCTTGTCGTTCATCAGGCTGCTCTGGCATGTGGCTATGGAGAGCGTGCTGTTTGATGGCAGTCAGACATGGCCGCACACAGTGCATTCTGCAGCTGTGTCTGCTACTAAATGATGCGGTCGGGCTTGCACTGTGCCTTTAACTTTGCTTGTGTGTATGCCCGGCCGCATCATTACTACAGCTGCAGAGTGCACTGTGCGCAACCATGTTTGTTTAAGTGACGGCTGAGCTCCAGTAGTGCCGGAGCTGCTGGGGGAGCAGCCAGGGCTCCCTGGTGTCCAGGCCACCAGTGGGCCCCCCATTTGTTCAGGGCCCCGGCAGTTGCCCGGGTGCTGTCGCCGGCCCAGGTAGCCACCTCTCTGATGGACCTCATAAAAGGGACCAAGTTGGCTATGGCTAAGTGGTCTCCAGAAGCTGAGATGACCTTCCAGGATCTTAAGCTAGACCTGTGTAAATAGCCAGTGTTGGTGGCACCGGACTCCTCCAAGGAAATTATTGTCCAGAAAGACGAGTCAGATGTTGGCCTGGTTGTTGTCTTGTCACAGGAGGGGGAAAGGGAAGAGCAACCCATAATGCATCTAAGTCGGAAGTTATCTTCCTGACAAAAGAACTACTCCATAGTAGAGAAGGAATGTTTGGTCATCAAGTGTGCGTTGGACACTCTAAGCTACTAACTCTTAGGCAGGAAGGTCATGCTAGTGTCAGACCATGTCCCACTGAGGCACTGAGGTGGATGCAGGAGAAGTAAGGGAACAAAGCTCATGTGACCAGGTGGTTCCTAGCACTTCAAGATTTTAGCTTCCATGTAGAGCATACAAAACTACATGGGAAACTACTAGGAAACTACATGGCAATGCTGTTGTTCTATTGAGGGTACACTGTTTGATGGTGGAAGGTGCCAAGCCCCCGGCTTTGGGCTGAGGTGGGGTTTATAAGATGGCTGCGGATAGTTCCTTGAGGATAGATATGTATCATCGAAGTTGGTAGCCTCGGTGATGAAAGCAGGTTCTGCAAGTATAGTGCTGACAGATTTAATAGAGCGTGTCAGGGACGGGTTTACGAATGGTCAGAGAGATGGGCGGGACTGGCTGCTCACATATCCCCACCCCAAGGGAGTGGTATGCCAGATAAAAAAAGGAGATCAGTTGTCTAATTCAGGGTTTCTGTGTGTAGAGGTGTGCAGACCTCCAGTATTGCTTGTGTTTGATAAGGATTGAAGAACTGGACACTAATCCGAGAGGGCAAACCTGTACTACTGTATGGACTATTTAGCTTGTGTTTTCCCATTGCGCTAGAAAAGGCAATTTTTTTATCCTCAGTGGTTTATGAAGTTTTTAATAAACCAGCCAGGACATTTTACTAAAACCATTTCCTGTGCCTACCCCAAGCACAACTGAGCGAGTAGAAATCCCACATACTGATAACAAATACTGATGTGTGAATGAGGCCTTAGTTTGTAAATACTCTGTCTTTCCCTGCACTGTCATCACAGTGTCCTTACTGCAGCCTGGAAGCAGTGTGACAGTAATGATGATTCCACAGACTGTGAGGACTGCCCTGCTGCAAGATCTGATAATATCATGACTAAATGACCAGCCACAAGTGTGCAGAGAAGGAGGGCACTGAGTGGTGCACTTCAAGTGTTTTAATGGATGACCTAGTTGTATTATGGCTATAGAGTGCATGTACTATGGATGAAACTGAGCTGTGTGTGTTTGTACTATGGCTGTAGTGTGTGTAGTTTGACTGTAGTAAAAAAGTGCGCACTGTGGCAGAGCTGTGTGTGTACCATGGCTGGACCAGAGCTGTGGGTGTGTGTTAGTTTGTTAACTATAGCTCTAACATAGCTCTCTGTGTCTTTGTGTGTGCTATGGTTGTTGCAGAGCTGTGCGTTTGTGCTATGCCTGTAGTGCAGCTGTGTGTACTACAGCTGCAGCGCATCTGTGTGTACTATGGCTGTAGCAGAGCTGTGTGTGTGCATTATAGCTGTAGCTGAGCTGTCTTTATGTACCATGTCTGTAGCGCAGCTGTGTGTGTGCACTATGGCTGTAGGAGAGCTGAGGGTGTGTGAGTGTGTTTTCTCTGTCTATAGCATAGTAGAGCTGTGAGTGTAAAACACGGTGGTAGCAGAAAAAGTGTTCATAAATTTTAAGCTCTACTCATATGTCTTTCGGGACACATTAAAGCCCTATGCACCTGTCCTTTTGCCGTATGCCCGTATATTGTCAACTTTTTAACACTAATGTTCGGATATGGCTTTAAAGAATAATACTACTTGCAATATTGCGCAATTTTTTTTTAAAGTACAAAATATAAGGAATAGTATGATTGAATGGTATGATTGTGTACACTTTTGTATATCTTAAGATACAAAGGTTAAGTACATATAAAAATTACATACATATAATGATTAAGTAAGTACGTATACTCACATCATCTGTCACCAAGAGAATTTTAAACATAATCCGTCTGGAATATCAGAGAAGCGACACCAAGACAGAAAACCCCTGGGAGATTCACAACACTGCACAGGCATCCCCACTTATGCAAGTATCACAACACTGTACACGTTTACAGGTACCCAACTTTCTGCTTCTGTCTTAGTTATGTTTCTCTGGCCTTATATAGTGATTTACAGTAAGGCTGTGTGCACACGATGCAGATTTAGTGCAGATTTAGTGCAGATCTGCAGCGTTTTTTTTTCGCCAGAAACGCTGCAGAACCGCACTGTGATTTACAGTACAATGTAAATCAATGTGGAAAAAAAAAAGCTGTGCACATGGTGCAGAAAAATCAGCGCAGAAACGCTGCGGATTTATTCCATTTTGGTTCTTTATTTTGTTGATCCTATTTGATTGTCTAGTCTTTTTCAATCTATTAACCATGTATCGTGTTGGCTTATTTATTGAAGAGTATTGCTTCATTTTGGAGTTTTTGACCATGGTATGGTATGATGAAAATATGATTCTTTTGAGATCCTGCCTGAGTTTTAGTAAATCAATTTTGATTTGTGTAGAGGGGGAATTTAAATTTATTTGCTCGTTTTCCTTGTCTTTTATTTTATTTTGAAGGTCCTCAATCTGAGTCCTAAATTTTCTTTTCCTTTTGGCAGAGATCTGTATCATGGTACCTCTTATAACCGCCTTATGGGCACACCAATTTATGAATGGGGTTGTATCTGTAGGGGAGTTTTCTGTAAAATAATTTATTGATGATTTCTCTATTGGTAATCTATATTCAGGGTGGTGTAACAGATTAGAGTCGCATTTCCATAATGAATTTTTGTTAATTGTGTGGCCTATTTGTACTTCAGCTGATACTGGAGAGTGGTCCGAGAAGGTTTTCCTTTCTATATTAATTCTTTGGAACTTGGGAAGTGTAAAAATGTCTGATAAAATTAAGTCAATACGTGACGCTGATTGGTGAGGGTCAGAAAAATGGGAGAATTCGATTCATGTGGTGTTAAGACACCTAAAGATGTCAAATAATTCGCTATGATGGATCCAGTTGTCTAAATTGTTTGGTCTGTATCTATTTGGGGTGGAGGAGTCCATATTTGCGTTTGGGACCAGATTGAAATCTCCCAGCCAAATCATGGCACCTCTCTTAACTGACATGACTTTTTTATTTATTTTGTTCAGGAAATTTATTTGACCCGTATTGGGGGCGTAGATATTGATAATTGTGCATACCTGGTTGTTTAATGAACTAATAAGAATGTGGAATCTACCTTTAACATCTTTGACCTCCTCTATGAATTCAAATGAAATTGTGCCTTTGATGATTGTGATCACACCGGCTTTCTTTTTCACATTGTCAGACTTGTAAATATATGGGAAATTTTTATGTGAGAATTTTGGGTTGGCCTTGTCTTTGAATTTGGATTCCTGTATACAAATTATTTCAGCTTGACTATTACTTATTTCTTTCCAAAGTGTATGTCTTTTGTGTGGACTATTAAGTCCTCTTACATTGTAGAATAGTAGTTTTAAACTCATTATCATCTAAATTATATGGATGCCTATTTTGCAAACCTGTGAAGAAAATCTTAACAAACTTATAAGTGTTTAATACAAGTGGTAACAATAAATAATAAACTGGAATGTCCACTTGAAGGGGTTCACTTCAGTGAACCTGACTTCACCTGTTGGGGGAAAAAGTCTGTGTTACTCGCTCCCGAGCAACATCCTCTTTGTTGATGAACATAAACTCAATATATTAAATACATAAACTCGTTACTAACACTAACAGATTAATAGAATAGTTAAACATCCTAGGGTAAGGTATAGCATTGTACCCGGGTGTTTTCCCATTTAGATCACTCAATATAAATATATCAAAACCCTTTCATGTCTTGCTGTCAGAATCAGGGTGAACTTTGTGTCGTGAATATAATGGGATATTGATGGATTTTAAGAAGTCCCTGCCTTCCTCTGGGGAGTTTAGGGCGATAACATTGCCTCTGTAATTTACTAATAATTTTAGCGGGAATCCCCACTTATAAGAGATCTCATTGTCTCTGAGAGGTATGGTGATATTCTGGAAAGCTTTCCTCCCTTCGATCGTATCTCTGGAGAGGTCGGCATATAATTTGAGTTTTTCAAATGGCTCAGGGAAGTTTTTATTTTCTTTAACCCCTTAATCCCATATGACGTACTATCCCATCCAGGTGACCTGGGACTTAATTCCCAGTGACGGGATAGTACGTCATATGCGATCGGCCGCGCTCACGGGGGGAGCGCGGCCGATCGCGGCCGGGTGTCAGCTGCCTATCGCAGCTGACATCCGGCACTATGTGCCAGGAGCGGTCACGGACCGCTCCCGGGACATTAACCCCCGGCACACTGCGATCAAAGATGATCGCGGTGTGCCGGCGGTGCAGGGAAGCATCGCGCAGGGAGGGGGCTCCCTGCGGGCCTCCCTGAGACGATCGGTACACGGTGATGTACTCACCGTGTACCGAGCGTCTTCTCCCTGCAGTCCCCGGATCCAAAATGGCCGCCGGGCTGCATCCGGGTCCTGCAGGGAGCACTTCCGGGTCAGGATCAGGCTGCAGCTGCAGCTCTAATCCTGCCCGGCTGTATGTCAGATCACCGATCTGATAGAGTGCTGTGCACACTGTCAGATCGGTGATCTGTGATGTCCCCCCCTGGGACAAAGTGAAAAAAAAAAATTTCCACACTTGTAAAAAAAAAAAAAAAAAAAAATTCCTAAATAAAGCAGAAAAAAAAAAAAATATTATTCCCATAAATACATTTCTTTACCTAAAAAAAAAACAAAAAAACAATAAAAGTACACATATTTAGTATCGCCGCGTCCGTAACGACCCGACCTATAAAACTGGCCCACTAGTTAACCCCTTCAGTGAACACCGTAAGAAAAAAAAAAAAAAACGAGCCAAAAAACAACGCTTTATTATCATAACACTGAACAAAAAGTGGAATAACACGCGATCAAAAAGACGGATATAAATAACCATGGTACCTCTGAAAACGTCATCTTGTCCCGCAAAAAACGAGCTGCCATATAGCATCATAACCAAAAAAATAAAAAAGTTATAGTCCTCAGAATAAAGCGATGCCAAAATAATTATTTTTTCTATAAAATAGCTTTTATCGTATAAAAGCGCCAAAACATAAAAAAAATGATATAAATGAGGTATCGCTGTAATTGTACTGACCGGAAGAATAAAACTGCTTCATCAATTTTACCAAACGCGGAACGGTATAAACGCCTCCCCCAAAAGAAATTCATGAATAGCTGGTTTTTGGTCATTCTGCCTCACAAAAAATCGGAATAAAAAGCGATCAAAAACTGTCACGTGTCCGAAAATGTAACCGATAAAAACGTCAACTCGTCCCGCAAAAAACAAGACCTCACATGACTCTGTGGACCAAAATATGGAAAAATTATAGGTCTCAAAATGTGGAGACGCAAAAACTTTTTTGCTATAAAAAGCGTCTTTTAGTGTGTGACAGCTGCCAATCATAAAAATCCGATATAAAAAAACGCTATAAAAGTAAATCAAACCCCCCTTCATCACCCCCTTAGTTAGGCTAGGTTCACATTGCGTTAATGGGTTAACGCTAACGGACAGCGTTGCACGGCGAAAATGTCACAATTAACGCCATGCAACGGGTCCGTTAGCACAACCATTGACAGCAATGTGATTTTCGGGTGTAGCGCATCGCTAGAGCGTGCCATTTTCGGCTCGCGCTAGCAAGGTGCCATTCTTTTGTGGTGCGCCTCAGACGCTGCTTGCAGCGTCCGCGGCGCGCCCGAGGTCCGATCCCCGATCTTACAGAGCGGGGACGTTAACGCGACCACTAAACACGACACCTAAACAGACATTGCGTTAGCGCAATCCGCTAGTGCTAAACGGATTTCCCTAACGCAATGTGAACCTAGCCTTAGGGAAAAATAATTAAATTAAAAAAAAATTATTTATTTCCATTTTCCCATTAGGGTTAGGGCTAGGGTTAGGGTTAGGGTTAGGGCTAGGGTTAGGGTTAGGGTTAGGGCTAGGGTTAGGGCTAGGGTTAGGGCTAGGGTTAGGGTTTGGATTACATTTACGGTTGGGATTAGGGTTGGGATTAGAATTAGGGGTGTGTCAGGGTTAGGTGTGTGGTTAGGGTTACAGTTGGGATTAGGGTTAGGGGTGCATTTGGATTAGGGTTTCATTTATAATTGGGGGGTTTCCACTGTTTAGGCACATCAGAGGCTCTCCAAACGCGACATGGCGTCCGATCTCAATTCCAGCCAATTCTGCATTGAAAAAGTAAAACAGTGCTCCTTCACTTCCGAGCTCTCCCGTGCACCCAAACAGGGGTTTACCCCAACATATGGGGTATCATCGTACTCGAGACAAATTGGACAACAACTTTTTGGGTCCAAGTTCTCTTGTTATCCTTGGGAAAATAAAAATTTGGGGGGCTAAAAATCATTTTTGTGGGAAAAAAAAGGATTTTTTATTTTCACGGCTCTGCGTTGTAAACTGTAGTGAAACACTTGGGGGTTCAAAGTTTTCACAACACATCTAGATAAGTTCCGTGGGAGGTCTAGTTTCCAATATGAGGTCACTTGTGGGTGGTTTCTACTGTTTGGGTACATCAGGGGCTCTGCAAATGCAACGTGACGCCTGCAGACCAATCCATCTAAGTCTGCATTCCAAATGGCGCTCCTTCCCTTCCGAGCTCTGCCATGCGCCCAAACAGTGGTTCCCCCCCACATATGGGGTATTAGCGTACTCAGGACAAATTGAACAACAACTTTTGGGGTCCAATTTATTCTGTTACCCTTGTAAAAATACAAAGCTGGGGGCTAAAAAATCATTTTTGTGAAAAAAAAAAAGAATTTTTATTTTCACGGGTCTGCGTTATAAACTGTAGTGAAACACTTAGGGGTTCAAAGTTCTCACAACACATCTAGATAAGTTTCTTGGGAGGTCTAGTTTCTAATATGGGGTCACTTGTGGGGGGTTTGTACTGTTTGGGTACATCAGGGGCTCTGCAAATGCAACGTGACTCCTGCAGACCAATCCATCTAAGTCTGCATTCCAAATGGTGCTCCTTCCCTTCCGAGCTCTGCCATGCGCCCAAACAGTGGTTCCCCCCCACATATGGGGTATCAGCGTACTCAGGACAAATTGAACAACAACTTTTGGGGTCCAATTTATTCTGTTACCCTTGTAAAAATACAAAGCTGGGGGCTAAAAAATCATTTTTGTGAAAAAAAAAATAATTTTTATTTTCACGGCTCTGCGTTATAAACTGTAGTGAAACACTTAGGGGTTCAAAGTTCTCACAACACATCTAGATAAGTTCCTTGGGAGGTCTAGTTTCTAATATGGGGTCACTTGTGGGGGTTTGTACTGTTTGGGTACATCAGGGGCTCTGCAAATGCAACGTGACTCCTGCAGACCAATCCATCTAAGTCTGCATTCCAAATGGCGCTCCTTCCCTTCCGAGCTCTGCCATGCGCCCAAACAGTGGTTCCCCCCCACATATGGGGTATCAGCGAACTCAGGACAAATTGGACAACAACTTTTGGGGTCCAATTTATTCTGTTACCCTTGTGAAAATACAAAACTGGGGGCTAAAAAATAATTTTTGCGAAAAAAAAAAAAATTATTTTAACGGCTCTGCGTTATAAACTGTAGTGAAACACTTGGGGGTTCAAAGCTCTCAAAACACATCTAGATAAGTTCCTTAGGGGGTCTAGTTTCCAAAATGGTGTCACTTGTGGGGGGTTTTAATGTTTAGGCACATCAGGGGCTCTCCAAACCAACATGGCGTCCCATCTTAATTCCAGTCAATTTTGCATTCAAAAGTCAAATGGCGCTCCTTCCCTTCCGAGCTCTGCTATGCACCCAAAAAGTGGTTTACCCCCACATATGGGGTATCGTCGCACTCAGGACAAATTGCACAACAACTTTTGTGGTCTAATTTCTTCTCTTACCCTTGGGAAAATAAAAAATTGGGGGCGAAAAGATCATTTTTGTGAAAAAATAAGATTTTTTATTTTTACGGCTCTGCATTATAAACTTCTGTGAAGCACTTGTTGGGTCAAAGTGCTCACCATACCTCTAGATAAGTTCCTTAGGGTGTCTACTTTCCAAAATGGTGTCACTTGTGGGGGGGTTTCAATGTTTAGGCACATGAGGGGCTCTCCAAACGCAACATGGCGTCCCATCTCAATTCCTGTCAATTTTGCATTGAAAAGTCAAATGGCGCTCCTTTCCTTCCGAGCTCTGTCATGCGCCCAAACAGTGGTTTACCCCCACATATGGGGTATCGTCGCACTCAGGACAAATTGCACAACAACTTTTGTGGTCTAATTTCTTCTCTTACCCTTGGGAAAATAAAAAATTGGTGGCGAAAAGATTATTTTTGTGAAAAAATAGGATTTTTTATTTTTACGGCTCTGCATTATAAACTTCTGTGAAGCACTTGTTGGGTCAAAGTGCTCACCACACCTCTAGATAAGTTCCTTAAGGGGTCTACTTTCCAAAATGGTGTCACTTGTGGGGATTTCAATGTTTAGGCACATCAGGGGCTCTCCAAACGCAACATGGCATCCCATCTCAATTCCAGTCAATTTTGCATTCAAAAGTCAAATGGCGCTCCTTCCCTTCCGAGCTCTGCCATACGCCCAAACAATGGTTTACACCCATATATGGGGTATCAGCGTACTCAGGACAAATTGGCCAACAATTTTTGAGGTCCAATTTCTTCTCTTACTCTTGGGAAAATAAAAAATTGGGGGCGAAAAGATCATTTTTGTGAAAAAATATGATTTTTTATTTTTACGGCTCTGCATTATAAACTTCTGTGAAGCAATTGGTGGGTCAAAGTGGTCACCACACATCTAGATAAGTTCCTTAGGGTGTCTACTTTCCAAAATGGTGTCAATTGTGGGGGGTTTCAATGTTTAGGCACATGAGGGGCTCTCCAAACGCAACATGGCGTCCCATCTCAATTCCTGTCAATTTTGCATTGAAAAGTCAAATGGCGCTCCTTTCCTTCCGAGCTCTGTCATGCGCCCAAACAGTGGTTTACCCCCACATATGGGGTATCATCGTACTCAGTACAGATTGTACAACAATGTTTGGCATCTATTTTATCCTGTTACCCTTTGTAAAATAAAACAAAATGGAGCTGAAATAAATTTTGTGTGAAAAAAAGTTAAATATTCATTTTTATTTAAACATTCCAAAAATTCCTGTGAAACCCCTGAAGGGTTAATAAACTTCTTGAATATGGTTTTGAGCACCTTGAGGGGTGCAGTTTTTAGAATGGTGTCACACTTGGGTATTTTCTATCATATAGACCCCTCAAAATGACATCAAATGAGATGTGGTCCCTAAAAAAAATGGTGTTGTAAAAATGAGAAATTGCTGGTCAACTTTTAACCCTTATAACTCCCTAACAAAAAAAAATTTTGGTTCCAAAATTGTGCTGATGTAAAGTAGACATGTGGGAAATGTTACTTATTAAGTATTTTGCATGACATATCTCTGTGATTTAAGGGCATAAAAATGTAAAATTGGAAAATTGCGAAATTTTCTAAATTTTCGCCAAATTTTCGTTTTTTTCACAAATAAACGCAAGTTATATCGAATAAATGTTACCACTAAAATGAAGTACAATATGTCACGAGAAAACAATGTCAGAATCGCCAAGATCCGTTGAAGCGTTCCAGAGTTATAACCTCATAAAGGGACAGTGGTCAGAATTGTAAAAATTGGCTCGGTCATTAACGTGCAAACCACCCTCGGGGCTTAAGGGGTTAAAGTAATTTTGAATTTTTTCTTTTGTTTTGAAAAAGTGGATTCTCATTAACGTGTCTCTAGGTAGATCTTTAGGAATAGTGGGCGGTTTTTGCAACCTGTGGATTCTGTCTATTTCTAGTTCTTGATCAGTCAGGGTAGGGATTATTTTTCTGAATAACTTCTTGGTGTACTCTTCCAATTTATTTGGGCCTATATTCTCAGGAATCCCCCTAATTTTGATGTTATTTCTCCGATTCCGGTCTTCCAGATCTGCTACCTTAAGCTTTAGCTTATGCATCTCTCTGATGATGTCGTTATTTACTTTTGATATATTATCTGGCCTCTCTTCTATCTTTTTAATTCTATCTTCAAATTTGTCCATCCTATTGCTGAGGAGGGATAATGATTCTTTGAACATTTCATTTTGCTTATCAAACCTTTCGTTCATGCTGTTTTCAAACTTATCCATTTTTTCTGTCAAATTAGACAGAAGTTTCCCAACAGAATTCATATCAAATCCTTGAGTATTGTCGGGGTTTGGATTACTTTTTTTTGGTTTTGGCTTGGCGGGGCTTGTATTAGGGAAGAATATCTCTGAGACCTCGTCAGATGAATCATTAGGAGTGGCGTATTTCTCTCCTATAGCCCCTGGAGTTTTCCTCTTTAAAGATGTAGATGAGTCCATCTCTACAAAAGTGTTTGGGAGGTTCTTTTTTACTCTGTTTGAATTGGGGAGTTTATCATAGTCCAATTCCTCATTGTCTTTTAATGGAGACCTGGATCTATTGGGACTTATTGTGGTTATTAAGTCCTTTGATGGATTGCGCCCAGACCCTTTGTACCTTTGGGGTTTTTGAGGTATAGGTGAGGCCATGTTTAAGAATTGGGGTTTAGACGAGTTCTTGCTCATTGTTATCCCCCAACAATAGCCTGATTTGCAGAGAGTGTCTACTAGGACGGTCTCAGAATAAAGATTAAAGATTTTCCACAAATAGTAGCCCCAAGCAAAGCTGGAATTGTAGACAATGTCCTCTATGTTGATCTCAGGTTAATCCTGGTGAGGCTGGCCCTGGTGTATAAAAAATCCCCACAAAGTGGTCTCAAACAGCAAAAGGGGAGCAACTATGGAAATACCCCTGTGAGTGTGGTAATAGAAATCATCTGAATATAAACAAGCAATTAGCTGTGTCAACAGGTGGCGTATATAGTTTCACAGTAATTACAGAAGAATATGCTTAGATAATACCTAGCACCTGAGAATTAAAAAGTGCAGAATAAATCACTGGGGCATACAAATAGATTTTTCATAACAGAGCATGCTTATATAACACTTTGTGTTTGTTAGTTAAAGGGTGCAGGTTAATTCCCCAAAACAAACAAATATCTTTCAAGAACTGATTGTTCTCCCAGAGACATGTGCTAATAAGGAAGGAACCAGGGTAGAAATAAAACTCTCCAAATAATATGACTTGATTTAGGACTTCCCAGTCAGCTTCACTAAAATAGCCAGTTACCTGGATTAGATCCTGCCAGAGACTGATATAGTAGGCTATAGCTCTTTTGGTTTGTGAGCCCTGCAGGGCTCCTAGCTGTTTCAACAACAGTTTATGCTGCACCGGAGTCTTCCTGTCGCTCTTGCAGAGATGGCTGTCTGTGTTGTCCCACCGTTGTCCTGCACGGGAGCCGTCGGTCGTCGCTGTCTTCCCCGCTGGACCGCTGGTCTTTTTTCGTTCCTAGCAGGGGGCCGGAACTTACCGCTGTTTCAGTCCGGTGGTGCTTGGATCCGGAGCCTGCGATGTGTTGACCAGCGCAGATCTTCTTCTTTGCTGTTGCTGGTGTACGCTGGTCTCTCACGCCTTCTGATCTGTCGCCGTCCACCAATAAAATGGCAGCCGTCTTTTCCCGCCTTTTGTTCCAAGGTCTGGGGTAGTGTCAGCGTCGTCTTCTGTGTGAAGCTGATATCACGTCACTGCTCCGGGTCTTCCCCCAATGTTTCTGGATCGCTTTCTTCTGCCTCCGTCTTTCAATCCGGGGAGGCTTAGCACTTTATGCTAATGAGCACAGGGCGGTATATCCCCAGCCGTGTAACATATAATCCCCTTAAAAAATATATATTTTATTCAAATATTCTTCTACCACTTCCCAGTGAAAACAGAAAAAAATTCTAAAACGCGTTCTACTGACAGCTAAGTGTCTGTTTTGGGGTTAATACCCCCTTCACTGGCTGCTTCTGGAACCATTTATTTTGGTTTACCGTACTGTGCATGCATATAGGCACCTACCATTAGTTATTAATGTTTATTGGCGTCTGCATATCATTTCATCTAATGTGCAGCTGAGTATATTTGTTCACTATTCCCCCTTGTCCAGTATTGCATGAGGAAACTACTGTGGGCCTATAGTGACCAGTAACTATACTTAGGGATGCAATATTGTTGAACATTCTTTAACGCACGGACTATCAGTACTGTTTAATTTCAACAGGGGAGTGCTGTCATGCACAGGTTCTTACTCGGACGGAACCAGGTCAGCTGTTACGTTATATCCTTCCTCCTATTGAATGTCCTATTATCTATGCACACAGCTGTATTTTTTCAGCAGTGCTATAGGATCGCTACACCAAAAAACGCCATGAGCATAATTATCTGTGTGCTCTAAATGCATATTTATAGCGTTTTATCGTCCTATATGGGACTTTAATACAGGAGGTTGATATTTTACATTTTTCTGTGCACCTTAGTTTTCTTTTACCCTATGCTTTTTTCATCTCTTTCAATTGCTCATTGTTTTCCCCTCTATAGCTGGTCAGCTACTTAACAGGGCTAGCAGGTGTCAGCCGTCGCGGAGTGGGGGCGCCAAATAATCTATCAGGGTGCCAACCTCCACTGATAGGAAGGGACAGCAGGCGAGCGCAGGGTTATTGTATGAGGACAGGTGCACTAAGTAGATTCTAGTATATATCATAAAAAAATTTTCTGTTTTCACTGGGAAGTGGTATTTTTAAGAATATTTGAATAAAATATATATTTTTTAAGGAGATTATATGTTACACGGTTTTTGATTTTCCCTTTTTGTGTATCCTCTTTGATGCTTCTATGGTATATCCCCAGGCAATAGGGGAGGGAGCAGCAGCTGTGCAGAGACTGCTCCACAGTGTGTGCCTGTAGCCGTCACTTCCCTCCTCCTCACTACCAAAGCCAAAGAGGGAGTTTATAATAAAATCTGATGTTTTTTACCTCAGGTCCTTTGGCTTATTAGCTGAGCCGCTTTTTAGAAGGTATTAGCTTCCTGAGGCTGGATTACCTCAACCCTGTAGTTTGAAGGCCCAAACTTTCCTACAGCTGATTTCTAAAATTTATGTAGTAAAATTAAAATAATTTTCAGATCATAGTGACCCAGATGAGGCACTAGATAAGATCCAACCAAGGATTTGACAATAAAAACGTTTTTTAGGCGATTTTGGTTGATTATAGAGGATTTTCCTCAGGAGCTCCAGCACCGCACAACCTACGCCATAGCAGTCCAGGCCACGCCCTGAAACGCTGCGGATTTAAAAGAAGTGCATGTCACTTCTTTTGTGGGGATCTGCAGCGTTTCTGCACCCCTCCATTAATAAAAATCCCCAGTGGTAAAAACTGCAGAATATCCGCACAAAATCCGCATCAATTCCGCACAAAAAACACACTAAATCCGCATAAAAACCACGGCAAATCTGCAGCTGTGGATTCTGCCAGGAGATGCGGATTTTGTGCAGAAAATTCTGCACCTCTTTTCTTACATGTGCACACAGCCTAACTCTAGTTTCACCTAGCCCGTCCAGTGGCCAGCTTTCAAGATAAGATGGAACCGAGATACCAGACGAATATCAAACGATGAGAAAAGCCCACATGGATTGGATAAAACTACCACAGACAGAGTTTAAATAAACCTTCATGTTTTACAATAACAAACATACAGAAACTTAGAACTGTTTGTGAGGTAAAGGCATTCAGACAATGAGTAAACAAGATTGTGTCACTATGAGCATTGTCTGTCTATAAATGTTTGACCAGAAATGCTGCTTTGTAATGGTGTGAATGCATTCTCTATATATTTCAATATGGACTCAAAATAGCCATTTTTATATTCACACTACAGCCCGTGCATGCTGACTTGCCCTGCCACCTGCTTACCATCCTCCCACTTCTGTAATCCGGGTCTCAGCTCCCAGGCCCAGAATGGATAGAAATGTCAACAGATTTAGTTGGCCTATAAGCATCTAAGTTGATGTTGGTGCCGTGTGGTGGGCATTGTTGCTGTGGTGCTGTGTTTGTGGAGTGGTGTGACCTGGAATTTTGGAGATTCAACCTTGCAGGATGGGTGCTCTAAAGGTTCACCATGATGTGGCAGTGGACTTCATATAGTCTCATCAGAATGTTAAACTAAGAATCTCATATTCAGTTTTGTACATTTTTTATTAACTGCAACAAATTAACCCCTTCCCGACCTTTGACGCCACATAGGCGTCATGAAAGTCGGTGCCAATCCGACCCATGACGCCTATGTGGCATCATTGAAAGATCGCGTCCCTGCAGATCCGGTGAAAGGGTTAACTCCAATTTCACCCAATCTGCAGGGACAGGGGGAGTGGTACTTTAGCCCGGGGGGGGGGGGGGAGGTGGCTTCACCCCCCAGTGGCTACGATCGCTCTGATTGGCTGTTGAAAGTGAAACTGCCAATCAGAGCGATTTGTAATATTTCACCTAAAAAACTGGTGAAATATTGCAATCCAGCCATGGCCGATGCTGCAATATCATCGGCCATGGCTGGAAACACTGATGTGCCCCCCCCCACCCCACCGATCGCGCCCCCAAGCCACCGATCTGTGGTCCGCTCCCCTCCATCCTGTGCTCCGCTCCCCCGTCCTCCTGTCCGCTCTCCCCGTGCTCATATGCCACCCCCCGTGCTCCGACACCCCCCCTTGCCCCGATCTCCCCCCTTTATACTTACTGAGGCTCCCGGGGTCCGTCCGTCTTCTTCTTCTTCCAATATGGCGGGCGCATGTGCAGATTCGTTCCATGTACATTTTGATCACTGTGATAAAACATCACAGTGATCAAAAAAAAAAAAAAGTAAATGACCCCCCCTTTATCACCCCCATAGGTAGGGACAATAATAAAATAAAGAATTTTTTTTTCCACTACAGTTAGAACTAGGGTTAGGGTTAGGGTATGTGCACACGTATTCTGGTCCTCTGCAGATTTTTCTGCAGCGGTTTTTATAAATCCGCAGTGCAAAACCGTTGCGGAATGTAAACTGCTGCGTTTCCGCACAGTTTTTTCCGCAGCATGTGCGCAGCGTTTTTTGCAAACTCATGGGAAACTGCTGTGGACCCGCAGCAGCGGAAACGCTGTGGATCCGCAGCGTTTTCTGCATCGTGTGCACATACCCTTAGAATTAGGCTATGTGCACATGGTGTGGATTTGGCTGCGGATCCGCAGCGGATTTGGCTGCGGATACGCATCGGATTGGCTGCTGCGGTTTCGTAGCAGTTTTCCATCAGCTTTATAGTTCCATGTAAACCTATGGAAAACCAAATCCGCTGTGCCCATGGTGCGGAAAATACCGCGCGGGAACGCTGTGTTGAATTTTCCGCAGCATGTCAATTCTTTGTGCGGTTTCCACAATGTGTAAAACCTGTTCCTCAATAGGAATCCGCAGGTGAAATTCGCACAAAAAACACTGGAAATCTACGGTAAATCCGCAGGTAAAACGCAGTGCCTTTTACCCGCAGATTTTTCAAAAATGGTGCGGAAAAATCTCACACGAATCTACAACGTGGGCACATAGCCTTAGGGTTAGGGTTGGAATTAGAGCTAGGGTTGGAAATAGGGTTAAGATTAGACTTTTGGTTAGGGTTATGGTTAGGAGTGTGTTGGGGTTAGGGTTGTGGTTAGGGGTGTGTTGGGGTTAGGGTTTTGATTAGGGTTAGGATTATGCTTAGGGTTGGGATTAGGGTTAGGGGTGTGTTGGGGTTAGGGCTGTGGTTAGGGGTGTGTTGGGGTAAGGGTTGTGATTAGGGTTATGGCTAGAGTTGAGATTAGGGTTAGGGGTTAGTGTTGGAGTTAGAATTGAGGGGTTTCCACTGTTTAGGCACATCAGGGGTCTCCAAACGCAACATGGCGCCACCATTGATTCCAGCCAGTCTTACGTTCAAAAAGTCAAATCGTGCTCCCTCCCTTCCGAGCCCCGACATGCGCCAAAACAGTGGTTTACCCCCACATATGGGGTACCATCATACTCAGGACAAACTGGGCAACAACTATTGGGGTCCAATTTCTCCTGCTACCCTTGTGAAAATAAAAAACTGCTTGCTAAAACATCATTTTTGAGGTTCAAAGTGCTCACCACATATCTAGATAAGTTCCTTGGGGGTCTAGTTTCCAAAATGGGGTCACTTGTGGTGGGTTTCTACTGTTTAGGCACATCAGAGGCTCTGCAAATGCAACATGACGCCCGCAGACCATTCCATCAAAGTCTGCATTTCAAAGCATCACTACTTCCCTTCCGAGCCCCGACGTGTGCCCAATCAGTAGTTTACCCCCACATATGGGGTATCAGCGTACTCAGGACAAACTGGGCAACAATTATTGGGTCCAGTTCCTCCTGTTACCCTTGAGAAAATAAAAAATTGCTTGCTAAAACCTCATTTTGAGGAAAGAAAAATTATTTTTTTATTTTCACGGCTCTGCGTTGTAAACTTCTGTGAAGCACTTGGGGGTTCAAAGTGCTCACCACGTATCAAGATAAGTTCCTTGGGGGGTCTAGTTTTCAAAATGGGGTCACTTGTGGCGGGTTTCTACTGTTTAGGCACATCAGTGGCTCTGCAAACGTAACATGATGCCCGCAGACCATTCCATCAAAGTCTGCATTCCAAAACGTCACTACTTCCCTTCTGAGCCCCGACATGTGCCGAAACAGTGGTTTCCCCCACAAATGGGGGGTATCAGCGTACTCAGGACAAACTGGACAACAACGTTTGGGGTCCAATTTCTCCTGTTACTCTTGTGAAAATAAAAAATTGCGGGCTAAAAAATAATTTTTGAGGAAAGAAAAATGATTTTTTATTTTCACGGCTCTGCGTTATAAACTTCTGTGAAGCACTTGGGGGTTTAACGTGGTCACCACACATCTAGGTTAGTTCCATGGGAGGTCTCGGTTCCAAAATGGGGTCACATGTGGGGGAGCTAAAATGTTTAGGCACACAGGGGCTCTCCAAACGCGACATGGTGTCAGCTAACGATTGGAGCTAATTTTTCATTCAAAAAGTCAAATGGCGCTCCTTCCCTTCCAAGCCCGGCCGTGTGCCAAAACAGTGGTTTACCCCCACATGTGAGGTATCAATGTACTCAGGTGAAATTGCCCAATAAATTTTAGGATCCATTTTATCCTGTTGCCCATGTGGAAATGAACAAATTGAGGCCAAAATAATTTTTTTGTGAAAAAAGTACTTTTTCATTGTTAAGGATCAATTTGTGAAGCACCTGGGGGTTCAATGTGCTCACTATGCATCTAGATAAGTTCCTTGGGGCGTCTAGTTTCCAAAATGGGGTCACTTGTGGGGGAGTTCCAATGTTTAGGCACACAGGGGCTCTCCAAATGCGACATGGTGACCGCTAATGATTGGAGCTAATTTTTCATTCAAAAAGTCAAATGGCGCTCCTTCCCTTCTGAGCCCTGCCGTGTGCCCAAACAGTGGTTTACCCCCACATGTAAGGTATCAGTGTACTCAGGAGAAATTGCCCAATAAATTTTATGATCCATCTTATCCTGTTGCCCATGTGGAAATGAACAAATTGAGGCTAAAATACATTTTTTGTGAAAAAAAGTACTTTTTCATTTTTACGGATCAATTTGTGAAGCACCTGGGGGTTCAAAGTGCTCACTATGCATCTAGATAAGTTTCTTGGGGGGTCTAGTTTCCAAAATGGGGTCACATGTGGGGGAGCTCCAATGTTTAGGCATACAGGGGCTCTCCAAACGTGACATGGTGTCCCGCTAACGATCAGAGCTAATTTTTCATTCAAAAGTCAAATGGCGCTCCTTCCCTTCCGAGCCTTGCCGTGTGCACAAACAGTGGTTTATAACCACATGTGAGGTATCGCTGTACTCAGGAGAAATTGCCCAACACATTTTACGATCCATTTTATCCTGTTGCCCATGTGGAAATGAACAAATTGACGCTAAAAAAAATTTGTGAAAAAAAAGTACATTTCATTTTTACTGATCAATTTGTGAAGCACCTGGGGGTTGAAAGTGCTCACTATGCATCTAGATAAGTTCTTTTGCGGGTCCAGTTTCCAAAATGGGGTCACTTGTGGGGGAGCTCCAATGTTTAGGCACACAGGGGCTCTCCAAACGCGACATGGTGTCCGCTAAAGATTGGAGCCAATTTTTCATTGAAAAAGTCAAGTGGCGCTCCTTCCCTTCTGAGCCCTGTCGTGCGCCAAAACAGTAGTTCCCCCCACATATGGGGTATCGGCGTACTCAGGACAAATTGTCCAATAACATTTGGGGTCCAGTTTCTCTCTTTACCCTGGGAAAATAAAAAAATTGTTGCTAAAAATCATTTTTGTGACTAAAATGTTAAATGTTCATTTTTTCCTTCCATGTTGCTTCTGCTGCTGTGAAGCACCTGAAGGGTTAATAAACTTCTTGAATGTGGTTTTGAGCACCTTGAGGGGTGCAGTTTTTAGAATGGTGTCACTTTTGGGTATTTTCAGCCATATAGACCCCTCATAGTGACTTCAAATGTGAGGTGGTCCCTAAAAAAAATGGTTTTGTAAATTTTGTTGTAAAAATGAGAAATCGCTGGTCAAATTTTAACCCTTATAACTTCCTAGCAAAAAAAAATGTTTCCAAAATTGTGCTGATGTAACGTAGACGTGTGGGAAATGTTATTTATTAACTATTTTGTGTCACATAACTCTCTGGTTTAACAGAATAAAAATTCAAAATTTGAAACTTGCAAAGTTTTCAAAATTTTAGCCAAATTTCCATTTTTTTCACTAATAAACGCAAAACTTATTGACCTAAATTTACCACTAACATGAAGCCCAATATGTCACGAAAAAACATTCTCAGAACCGTTAGGATCCGTTGAAGCGTTCCGGAGTTATTACCTCATAAAGGGACACTGGTCAGAATTGCAAAAAACGGCCAGGTCATTAACCCCTTAGCGACCGCCGATACGCCTTTTAACGGCAGCCGCTAAGGGTACTTAAACCACAGCGCCGTTAATTAACGGCGCTGTGGAAAAAGTAAATAGCGCCCCCCACAGTTTGATTTTCTCCGGGGTCTCGGCTGCCGGGGGTAGCCGAGACCCCAGAGAACATGATTCGGGGAGTTTTTAACCGACCCCGCATTTGCGATCGCTGGTAATTAACCATTTACCAGCGATCGCAAAAAAAACCCCGCGATCTCTTTTTAATTTCTCTGTTCTCCGATGTGATCGCACATCAGAGGACAGAGAAAAGGGGTCCCAGATAGCCCCCTGATACTCACCTATGCGCCCGCCGGCCGGCACCGGGAGAATCTTTGGGGTCTCGGCTGCCGGGGGTAGCCAAGACCCCAAAGAACATGATTGGGGTCGGTTTTACCGACCCCTGTTTTGCGATCGCCGGTAATTAACTTTTTACCGGCGACCGCAAAAAAAAATAAAAAATCAAAGTGTAATTCTCTGTCCTCTGATGTGATCGCACATCAGAGGACAGAAAAATAGGGGGATTCGGGGACGCTATTATACTTACCGGTGTCCCTGGATCCTTCTGCTGCTCCTCCTGGCTGCCGGGGAAAAGAAAATGGCGGGCGCATGCGCAGTGCGCCCGCCATCTGTCGCCATCTGCCGGCCGACAGGAGAAGAGCAGTTGGGGCTAAAATTAGGGTTAGGGCTAGGGTTAGGGCTAGGGTTAGGGTTAGAGCTAGGGTTAGGGCTAGGGTTAGGGCTAGGGTTAGGGTTAGGGCTAGGGTTAGGGTTAGGGCTAGGGTTAGGGTTAGGGTTAGGGTTAGGGCTAGGGTTAGGGTTAGGGTTGGGGCTAAATTTAGGGTTAGGGTTGGGGCTAAATTCAGGGTTAGGGCTCTTTCACACTTACTTCGGTACTGGGCCGTCGCAATGCGTCGGCCCGACATACCAACGCACGTTGTGAAAATTGTGCACAACGTGGGCAGCGGATGTAGTTTTTCAACGCATCCGCTGCCCAATCTATGTCCTGGGGAGGAGGGGGCGGAGTTACGGCCACGCATACGCGGTCAGAAATGGCGGACGCGATGTACAAAAAAATGTTACATTGAACGCCAAAACACAACTGATCCAGTGCACGACGGACGCGACGTGTGGCCATCCGTCACGATCCGTCAGCAATACAAGTCTATGGGCAAAAAAACGCATCCTGCGGGCACATTTGGAGGATCCATTTTTTGTCCAAAACGACGGATTGCGACGGATGCCAAACGACGCAAGTGTGAAAGTAGCCTTAGGGCTAGGGTTAGGGTTGGGGCTAAAGTTAGGGCTAGGGTTGGGGCTAAAGTTAGGGTTAGATTTGGGGTTAGGGTTAGGGTTGGCATTAGGGTTACACTTGGGATTAGGGTTAGGTTTGGGATTAGGGTTAAGGTTAGGGTTGTGATTAGGGGTGTATTGGGATTAGGGTTAGGTTTGAGGTTAGGGTTGAGATTAGGATTAGGTGTGTGTTGGATTTAGGGTTTTGATTAGGGTTAGGGTTGACATTAGGGTTGTTTTGGGGTAAGGGTTGTGATTATCGTTAGGGTTAGTGATTAGGATTATGGATCGGGTTGGGATTAGGGTTAGGGGTGTGTTGGGGTTAGGGTTGGAGCTAGAATTGGGGGGTTTCCACTGTTTAGTTACATCAGGGGGTCTCCAAACACGACAGCCAATTTTGCGCTCAAAAAGTCAAATGGTGCTCCCTCCCTTCTGAGCTCTGCCGTGCGCCCAAACAGTGGTTTAACCCCACATATGGGGTACCAGCATACTCGGGATAAATTGGACAACACCTTTTGGGGTCCAATTTCTCCTGTTACCCTTGTGAAAATAAAAACTTGGGGGCTACAAAATCTTTTTTGTGGAAAAAAAATATTTTTTTATTTTCACGACTCTGCATTCTAAACTTCTGTGAAGCACTTGGGCATTCAAAGTTCTCACCACACATCTAGATAAGTTCCTTGGGGGGTCTAGTTTCCAAAATGGGGTCACTTGTGGGGGGTTACTACTGTTTAGGTGCATCAGGGGCTCTGCAATCGCAACATAACGCCCACAGACCATTCTATCAAAGTCTGCATTCCAAAACAGCGCTCCTTCCCTTCCGAGCTCTGCCGTGCGCCCAAACAGTGGTTTACCCCCACATATGGCACATCAGTGTACTCGGGATAAATTGGACAACAACTATTGTGGTCCAATTTCTCCTGTTACCCTTGTGAAAATAAAAACTTGGGGGCTACAATATCTTTTTTGTGGAAAAAAAAACATTTTTTATTTTCACGACTCTGCATTCTAAACTTCTGTGAAGCACTTGGGCATTCAAACTTCTCACCACACATCTAGATAAGTTCCATGGGGGGTCTAGTTTCCAAAATGGGGTCACTTGTGGGGGGTTTCCACTGTTTAGGCACATCAGGGGCTCTCCAAACGCGACATGGCATCCAATCTCAATTCCAGACAATTCTACATTGAAAAAGTAAAACGGCACTCCTTCTCTTCCAAGCTCTGCGGTGCGCCCAAACAGTGGTTTACCCCCACATATTGGGTATCGATGTACTCAGGAGAAATTGCACTACAACTTTTGTGGTGTAATTTCTCCTGTTACCATTGTGAAAATAAAAATTTGGGGGAAAAATATCATTTTTGTAGAAAAAATGCGATTTTTTATTTTCACGGCTCAACGTTATAAACTGCTGTGAAGCACATGGGGCTTCAAAGTGCTCACCACACATCTAGATAAGTTCCTTAAGGGGTCTAGTTTCCAAAATGGTGTCACTTGTGGGGGGTTTCCACTGTTTAGGCACATCAGGGGCTCTCCAAACGCGACATGGCGTCCAATCTCAATTCCTGCCAATTCTACATTGAAAAAGTAAAACGGCGCTCCTTCACTTCTAAGCTCTGCGGTGCGCCCAAACAGTGGTTTACCCTCACATATGGGGTATCGACGTATTCAGGAGAAATCGCTCAACAACTTTTGTGGTCTAATTTCTCCTGTTACCCTTGTAAAAATAAGAATTTGTGGGCGAAAAGATCATTTTTGTGTAAACAAATGCGATTTTTTATTTTCACGGCTCTACGTTATAAACTTCTGTGAAGCTCTTGGGGGTTCAAAGTGCTCAACACACATCTAGATAAGTTCCTTAAGGGGTCTAGTTTACAAAATATTGTCACTTGTGGGGGGTTTCCACTGTTTAGGCACATCAGGGGCTCTCTAAACGTGACATGGCGTCCGATCTCAATTCCAGCCAATTCTGCATTGAAAAAGTCAACTGGCGTTCCTTCACTTCCAAGTTCTGCGGTGCGCCCAAACAGTGGTTTACCCCCACATATGGGGTATTGGCGTATTCAGGAGAAATTGCATAACAAAATTTATGGTTGCATTTCTGTTTTTACACTTGTGAAAATAAAAAAAATGGTTCTGAATTAAAATGTTTTAAAAAAAAAGTTAAATGTTCATTTTTTCCTTCCACATTGTTTCAGTTCCTGTGAAGCACGTAAAGGGTTAATAAACTTCTTGAATGTGGTTTTGAGAACCTTGAGGGGTTTAGTTTTTAGAATGGTGTCACACTTCGTTATTTTCTATCATATAGACCCCTCAAAATGACTTCAAATATGATGTTGTCCCTAAAAAAAAGGTGTTGTAAAAATGAGAAATTGCTGGTCAACTTTTAACCCTTATAACTCCCTAACAAAAAAAATGTTGTTTCCAAAATTGTGCTGATGTAAAGTAGACATGTGGGAAATGTTATTTATTAACTATTTTTTGTGACATATCTCTCTGATTTAAGGGCATAAAAATACAAAGTTTGAAAATTGCAAAATTTTAAAAATTTTCGCCTTATTTCCGTTTTTTTCATAAATAATCGCAAGTAATATCGAAGAAATGTTACCACTATCATGAAGTACAATATGTCACGAAAAAACAATCTCAGAATCAGTGGGATCCGTTGAAGCGTTCCAGAGTTATAACCTCATAAAGTGACAGTGGTCAGAATTGCAAAAATTGGCCTGGTCATTAAGTACCAAATTGGCTCTGTCACTAAGGGGTTAAGGTCAAAATAGGCTGGGTCATGAAGGGGTTAATGTATAAATTTTACATTTTACTTGTCTTTTCCTACAATTATGATATAAGGAGATGAATCTACAGGTCCTTCTCAAAAAATTAGCATATAGTGTTAAATTTCATTATTTACCATAATGTAATGATTACAATTAAACTTTCATATATTATAGATTCATTATCCACCAACTGAAATTTGTCAGGTCTTTTATTGTTTTAATACTGATGATTTTGGCATACAACTCCTGATAACCCAAAAAACCTGTCTCAAAAAATTAGCATATTTCACCCATCCAATCAAATAAAAGTGTTTTTTAATAACAAACAAAAAAACCAACAAATAATAATGTTCAGTTATGCACTCAATACTTGGTCGGGAATCCTTTGGCAGAAATGACTGCTTCAATGCGGCGTGGCATGGAGGCAATCAGCCTGTGACACTGCTGAGATGTTATGGAGGCCCAGGATGCTTCAATAGCGGCCTTAAGCTCATCCAGAGTGTTGGGTCTTGCGTCTCTCAACTTTCTTTTCACAATATCCCACAGATTCTCTATGGGGTTCAGGTCAGGAGAGTTGGCAGGCCAATTGAGCACAGTAATACCATGGTCAGTAAACCATTTACCAGTGGTTTTGGCACTGTGAGCAGGTGCCAGGTCGTGCTGAAAAATGAAATCTTCATCTCCATAAAGCATTTCAGCCGATGGAAGCATGAAGTGCTCCAAAATCTCCTGATAGCTAGCTGCATTGACCCTGCCCTTGATGAAACACAGTGGACCAACACCAGCAGCTGACATGGCACCCCACACCATCACTGACTGTGGGTACTTGACACTGGACTTCAGGCATTTTGGCATTTCCTTCTCCCCAGTCTTCCTCCAGACTCTGGCACCTTGATTTCCGAATGACATGCAAAATTTGCTTTCATCAGAAAAAAGTACTTGGGACCACTTAGCAACAGTCCAGTGCTGCTTCTCTGTAGCCAGGTCAGGCGCCTCTGCCGCTGTTTATGGTTCAAAAGTGGCTTTACCTGGGGAATGCGGCACCTGTAGCCCATTTCCTGCACACGCCTGTGCACGGTGGCTCTGGATGTTTCCACACCAGACTCAGTCCACTGCTTCCTCAGGTTCCCCAAGGTCTGGAATCGGTCCTTCTCCACAATCTTCCTCAGGGTCCGGTCTCCTCTTCTCGTTGTACAGCGTTTTCTGCCACATTGTTTCCTTCCAACAGACTTACCATTGAGGTGCCTTGATACAGCACTCTGGGAACAGCCTATTTGTTGAGAAATTTCTTTCTGGGTCTTACCCTCTTGCTTGAGGGTGTCAATGATGGCCTTCTTGACATCTGTCAGGTCGCTAGTCTTACCCATGATGGGGGTTTTGAGTAATGAACCAGGCAGGGAGTTTATAAAAGCCTCAGGTATCTTTTGCATGTGTTTAGAGTTAATTAGTTGATTCAGAAGATTAGAGTAATAGGTCGTTTAGAGAACCTTTTCTTGATATGCTAATTTATTGAGACAGGTTTTTTGGGTTATCAGGAGTTGTATGCCAACATCATCAGTATTAAAACAATAAAAGACCTGACAAATTTCAGTTGGTGGATAATGAATCTATAATATATGAAAGTTTAATTGTAATCATTACATTATGGTAAATAATGAAATTTAACACTATATGCTAATTTTTTGAGAAGGACCTGTATTTTCAATATATGGCACTGGAGAGCCAGGTTTCTTTCTCTTGGAAGACAACAAATTTGCATTCTTTTTTTCCAGGGAGCATTGCCTGGCCTATAAGAATCCTTTAGCCAGCTATGCATTGTGCACAATGAAATACAGGAAATCATTCTAGTGTTATGTTGTATTTGTTTTTCTCATAGTACTGCTGGTAAATCTGCTTAGAAAATTTTCACACAAAAGAAACGGATCAATGACCATATTCTGTTGCTCTGTGGGTATAAGCACAGTATGGACTGCGTGTGTTGTAGCTTACTTTGTAGATTGATAGAAGCTTTAGAAAGAAAAACATAAGACAATGGGCAAAGTAGCTTTATTTTCCATTTTAGAAGTATGATGGCAATGGAAAAAAACGGTTGCACGTTGAGTACGCAGTGCTCGATATGCTTTCATTTCAATTATGAACCATTTGCAAGATCTCATCTTGTGTTAGTGAATGGGAACATTTGTTCCATTCATAGTCTGCAAAATATCTTACATCTTTAGGGCTGTTTGATGTCATGTGCCTGGATAATTCCCAGTGTCCACAGGTGCACAGGTTTCAGTGTGCCCTAAAAATGCATCTCTTTTGACAGGACTATCACATCACTTCACTAATCTTACCGTTCTCAGTCAACCCATTTAACATTTTCCGTAAAACCTGGTCCTTTTTCTCTCATTTGTTCCCACATACTCCATTGTTTCGATAGGGCTTTGTACCTGGGCATATACAGATGCCAGCTCATGTCTGGCTCATGCAGTGTTAAATAGGACCAGTCATCCGATCAGAAGCGACCAGTTTTTGCTCTTATTTTATTCCTGCTTCTCTGCTGAATATGCCTTTTGAAACACTGTGAGGTTAGGACTATCCCGATTGGGTACACCTTGGCGCTAGTGGCAATATATGTCAATAAGGTCACATGGTTAGACCACATGGCCAAGTCCTGAGCTTAGCACCTGAAGAGAAGGAGACATCTTGTGTGAGGACATGTAGTAACATAGTAACATAGTTAGTAAGGCCGAAAAAAGACATTTGTCCATCCAGTTCAGCCTATATTCCATCATAATAAATCCCCAGATTTACGTCCTTCTACAGAACCTAATAATTGTATGATACAATATTGTTCTGCTCCAGGAAGACATCCAGGCCTCTCTTGAACCCCTCGACTGAGTTCGCCATCACCACCTCCTCAGGCAAGCAATTCCAGATTCTCACTGCCCTAACAGTAAAGAATCCTCTTCTATGTTGGTGGAAAAACCTTCTCTCCTCCAGACGCAAAGAATGCCCCCTTGTGCCCGTCACCTTCCTTGGTATAAACAAGTCCTTAGCGAGATATTTGTATTGTCCCCTTATATACTTAGTGTCTTTGTCTGAAAGCTGGAAGAGCAGGTAGGGAAACACAGAGCTCCTGTACATGAGAGACCACAGCCTGAGATTCAGGCAGTTGTGTGAGAGACTGTGCATATAAGCAGAACACAGTACTCAGGATTCGCTGCACCATTTATGTACCTGCATTACTATACTGGAAAATATCTGTACTTGCTGCATTGGAATTGAATCTCTGCTGAATCATCGTTTGTCTGGACTTACCTGTGTTTGTATGCAACAAGTAAAGCTTATCAATAGCCTATTGGCCTCTCTGTTTTTCTGGACAATCGGGTGCATTAGATATCATCACACTACCAGGAATCAGAAGTTAATACAGTGCACCCTGGCATCGGGCCCCCTCTTACCTGCTCACCGGGCCCCTACCGGCAGCCGCAGGCTAAACCGGGCCCTTAGCGGCGGCCGACGCTGTAGCTGTTTAACGCTATTGACGTGCGGGCCCGTGCCCGCACGTCAATAGTTAACAGCCGCCAGCCGCAGCGGGCAGGTCGCCGGCATCTGACGTCATTGTCAGTCGCCGGCAAGTGCACGCTGCAGCTGCGTGGAAAGAGCAGGAGCGCGGCAGGTAAGCAGAACTTTTTTTTTTTTGAGAGCGGCGACCCGGGGGGGCCCAGGGCAGTAAAGCTGGACACAGGGAGGGCAGAAAGCTGGACACGGGGGGGGGGGGGGGGGGGGCAGAAAGCTGGACACAAGGGGGGCAGAAAGCTGGACACGGGGGGGGCAGAAAGCTGGACACGGGGGGGGCAGAAAGCTGGACACGGGGGGGGGGGCAGAAAGCTGGACACGGGGGGGCAGAAAGCTGGACACAGGGGGGCAGAAAGCTGGACACGGGGGGGGGCAGAAAGCTGGACACGGGGGGGCAGAAAGCTGGACACGGGGGGGCAGAAAGCTGGACACGGGGGGGCAGAAAGCTGGACACAGGGGGGGCAAAAAGCTGGACACAGGGGGGGCAGAACTGGACACAGGGGGGGCAGAAAGCTGGACACAGGAGGGGGCAGAAAGCTGGACACGGGGGGGCAGAAAGCTGGACACGGGGGGGGGGCAGAAAGCTGGACACAGGGGGGGGCAGAAAGCTGGACACAGGGGGGGGCAGAAAACTGGACACAGGGGGGCAGAACTGGACACAGGGGGGGCAGAAAGCTGGACACAGGAGGGGGCAGAAAACTGGACACGGGGGGGCAGAAAGCTGGACACGGGGGGCAGAAAGCTTGACACGGGGGGGCAGAAAGCTGGACACGGGGGGGGCAGAAAGCTGGACACAGGGGGGGCAGAACTGGACACAGGGGAGGCAGAAAGCTGGACACAGGGGGGGCAGAAAGCTGGACACACGGGGGGGCAGAAAGCTGGACACAGGGGGGGCAGAAAGCTGGACACAGGGGGGGCAGAAAGCTGGACACAGGGGGGGGCAGAAAGCTGGACACAGGGGGGGCAGAAAGCTGGACACAGGGGGGGCAGAAAGCTGGACACGGGGGGGGGGGCAGAAAGCTGGACACGGGGGGGGGGCAGAAAGCTGGACACGGGGGGGCAGAAAGCTGGACACGGGGGGGCAGAAAGCTGGACACAGGGGGGGCAAAAAGCTGGACACATGGGGGGCAGAACTGGACACAGGGGGGGCAGAAAACTGGACACAGGAGGGGGCAGAAAGCTGGACACGGGGGGGGGCAGAAAGCCGGACACGGGGGGGCAGAAAGCTGGACACAGGGGGGGGCAGAAAGCTGGACACAGGGGGGGGCAGAAAACTGGACACAGGGGGGCAGAACTGGACACAGGGGGGGCAGAAAGCTGGACACAGGAGGGGGCAGAAAGCTGGACACGGGGGGGGGCAGAAAGCTGGACACGGGGGGGCAGAAAGCTGGACACAGGGGGGGCAGAACTGGACACAGGGGAGGCAGAAAGCTGGACACAGGGGGGGGGCAGAAAGCTGGACACACGGGGGGGCAGAAAGCTGGACACAGGGGGAGCAGAAAGCTGGACACAGGGGGGGCAGAAAGCTGGACACAGGGGGGGCTGAAAGCTGGACACAGGGGCAGAAAACTGGGCACAGGGGCAGAAAGCTGTGCACAGGGGCAGAACGCTGGACACAGGGGGGCAGAAAGCTGGGCACAGGGGCAGAAAGCTGGGCACGGGGGCAGAAAGCTGCGCACAGGAGCAGAACGCTGGACACGGGCAGAAAGTTGCACACAGGGGGGGCAGAAAGCTGGACACAGGGGGGGCAGAAAGCTGGACACAGGGGGGGCAGAAAGCTGGACACAGGGGGGGCAGAAAGCTGGACACGGGGGGGCAAAAAGCTGGACACAGGGGGGGCAGAAAGCTGGACACGGGGGGGGCAGAAAGCTGGACACAGGGGGGCAGAACTGGACACAGGTGGGGAAGAAAGCTGGACACGGGGGGGGCAGAAAGCTGGACACAGGGGGGGCAGAAAGCTGGACACGGGGGGGCAGAAAGCTGGACACGGGGGGCAGAAAGCTGGACACAGGGGGGGCAGAAAGCTGGACACAGGGGGGCAGAAAGCTGGACACAGGGGGGGTCAGAAAGCTGGACACAGGGGGGGCAGAACTGGACACGGGGGAGGCGGAAAGCTGGACATGGGGGGGGCAGAAAGCTGGACACAGGGGGGGCAGAAAGCTGGACACGGGGTGGGGGCAGAAAGCTGGACACGGTTGGCAGAAAGCTGGACACAGGGGGGGCAGAAAGCTGGACACAGGGGGGCTGAAAGCTGGACACAGAGGGGGCAGAAAGCTGGGCACAGGGGCAGAAAGCTGGGCACAGGGGCAGAAAGCTGCGCACAGGGGCAGAACGCTGGAGACAGGGGGGGCAGAAAGCTGGGCACAGGGGCAGAAAGCTGGGCACAGGGGCAGAAAGCTGGACACAGGGGCAGAAAGCTGGACACGGGCAGAACGCTGGACACAGGGGCAGAAAGCTGGACACAGGGGCAGAAAGCTGGACACAGGGGCAGAAAGCTGGACACAGGGGCAGAAAGCTGGAAACGAGGGGGCAGAAAGCTGGACACGGGGGGGCAGAAAGCTGGACACAGTGGGGGCAGAAAGCTGGGCACAGGAGCAGAACGCTGGACACGGGCAGAAAGTTGCACACAGGGGCAGAAAGTTGCACACAGGGGCAGAAAGCTGGACACGGGCAGAAAGCTGCATACAGGGGCAGAAAGCTGGACACAGGGGAAGAAAGCTGGACACGGGGGGCAGAAAGCTGGACACGGGGGGCAGAAAGCTGGACACGGGGGGCAGAAAGCTGCACACGGGCAGAACGCTGGACACGGGCAGAACGCTGGACACAGGCAGAAAGCTGCACACAGGGGCAGATTGCTGGACACGGGCAGATTGCTGGACACGTGCAGATTGCTGGACACAGGGGCAGATTGCTGGACACGGGCAGATTGCTGGACACAGGGGCAGAATGGAGAAATGGGGCATGATTGGAGACACAGGGGGCAGGATGACAGACATGGCAGCATGACTGGAAACACTGGGGCATGACTTGAGACAGATGGGGCAGAATTGAGACACAGGGGGCATGATTGGAGATGGGGCAGAATGGTGATATGGGCATGATTGGAGACACTGGAGGCAGGATTGGAGACAGATGGGGCAGGATCATGGGGCAGGATGGATACGATGGAGACAGATGGGGCAGGATGGGGAGATCATATGGGGCAGGATGGATACTCATTAGGGCAGGATGGGAGAACATATGGCTGACGCCAGGAATGAGACACACGGGGGCTAGGATGGCGAATATTATTACCATAGGGGCTAATTAAGGGATATTATTACTGCAGTGATGTATTTATTTTATTTTTTGAGTATACTGTTCTAAATGGGGGGGCGGTCCTATTACTGTGTAGAGTGATACTATGTCGCCTTCTTCATGTGGTGTAATGTAGAAGTTGGGAAAATTAAGTAATGTGTTCTGCAAGTGGAACTCGAGATAACGGTGTTATTTCCTGCAGAGACGAGTCCTGGCTGGATGAAGTGATGGCGGTCTGTGCTGGATGAAAGATGAAGGACTTCACCTAGAGACGTCACTGGTGAGTCAGTGTGTTACCTATACACTGACACTATACACTGTATACTATATACAGAGGTCCTGTGTATAATGTCACCAGTGATCACTGGATTACCTATACACTATATACAGAGCTCCTGTGTATAATGCCACTGGGGATCACTGTATTACCTGTACACAGACACTGCATACTAAGTACAGATCTCCTGTGTATAATGGCACTGATGGTGATAGTATTGTGTTTTTTTTATATTATTGATCAGTATTGTAGTATTCAGTCACTATGTGGTGGTGGTAATATGTGGTCTGGTCATGATGTTGTGGTATTTGTTCCTTGTATTTGATATTATTCGATCACTGTGGTGGTAATATTTCATCTGGTCATGGTGTGGCGGTATTTGTGCCTTGTATGTGGTATTATAGATCATTTTAAAAATTGAAAAATAAATAAAAATATACCTAAATTGTATTGCATATTTTAACAAATATTTAATAGGTTACAGTAGAGTAGGGCCTGGCCAAAAAGTGTCTACCTTGTCATTTTGGTGGCTTAAAAAATCTTTTGGCCAAAACCAAAGCTGCCGGCTATATGTGTGATCTGGTGATGGGAACTGTTAATGTGTGATAGGTGAGAAGTGGAGTTTTTCCAAGAAAGAGTGGTGGGACTGTGGACAGTTTGAGGGGTGGAGCGTGGAGGCGGGGCTGGGGTGGAGCCTGGGCAGAGTCTCAAGGGGGCCCCGGAAATTTTGCCAGTATGGGGCCCTGAAATTTCTAGTGGCAGCCCTGACCACATGGTACGTGACCTATGGCAGATTAATGCATCACCGGCATTACACATGCACCTACACGTTCCATGTATTCCAACCTATACTCCATTTTACATTTTCCACAGAATCTGGTACGTGTTCTATCATCTGTTTCACACATTCCATGGACTCGATAGCGCTTTGTACCTAGACATATACATATGTTAGCTCACATCATGCATTGTTAAAGAGGACCTGTCATCGGGTCAGTTTTTGCGCTTATTTAATTCCTGCTGCTCACTGAATATGCCTTTTAAAAAAAATCTGCTGTATGGTTTCAGAGATTAAGACTGTTTTACGTGCTAATTTTTACGATTTTTAACAAAGAGACTATGCTAGTCTGTGGCAGGTCTCCCATTGGCTTCTCCAAGTCCCAGTCCCTTTGACTGATGGGTCTCTATGTACATACATTGAAATTCACCTAGGACTAGTAATCTGAGACATATAAGCTCCAATACATTAAGACCGGCATTGTTTATGAAGTGATGAGCGAGCACTAAAATGCTCAGGTGCTCGTTGCTCGGGTCGAGCAGATAGGTATACTCGGGTACTCGGCCAGAACTACGAGCCCAATGTAAGTCTATGGGAGACCTGAGTATTTTTACTGCGATCCCCCCCCCCAGGGGTCCTTTTAAGGTCTAAAAACGTCTGAAAATTATGGAAACACTGCTCAAATGACACAGGAACCTCATGGGGATCGCCCCTGGAAGCAATCCTGACTCCTAGTTCACAACTTTAATCAATTTTTTTCCGAGATTCATGCGATTTTTCCCAGTTTCCACAAAAAACACATTAAAGTGAAACCAAAACGGGTTTTGCTTGGAAATATGTCAAGGTACATCCTTTGCAGGTTAATGACTTGCCTGTAAGGCCAAATATTTAACCCCAGACCGAAAATTTCCTCCCCCACTTAGGCTTAGTTCAGACGCAGCATTTTTGAAGAAGCGTTTTTCAACTTTAACATTGCTTTCAACCACTACAAATGCATTCACTGGGAAATGTCATTGTAACATTTAACAACATTAGCTGGCCATGTGGTGTGTGACACATAAGCAGACCCATCTTGTTTCATTTATGAAGGAGGGACTCTTAAAGTCACAGGGCCTATTTTTACTGGTGCATCAGGCGGCATTAATCTTCTTACAGGGCCATTATTAAACAGTGGGTCTCCTAAGCTGTTGTAGCCTGTGCTGAGAGTGAATGGGCTGCCAAGAATTACGACACACCACAATACCCCTTTTATAAGATGTCCAGGGGGGACTCCTGAAAAAGTGTTGCATTGTATTCAAGGCCTGCCCTGCTAGCAATTCATATGCACCGCAATACGCCTTTGAACCCACATACTGGATGGGACCCTGAAAATCCACTTCACAATATGCATTTTGTACTCCGGTACTCCTTTGCTTTACACATTGGCAGCAAGGCCAGCCCTGCTACATAGTCAGGCAAATGAACCCCATTATGCCTTGGAACCCACATACTAGATGGGCTCATGAAAATTCACTCGTATTTTTAATGGTATGATGTTTCCCTCTTTGCAGAATTATTTACAGGAGAATTTGGCAATTTTATTTACCATGTTTTTAACACTAAGGTTCAGATATGGCTTTAAAAAAGGCTAATACTACAATACAACACAATTTTATTGCAAACTACAAAATTCAAGGAATAGTATGATTGAATAGTGTGAATGAGTACACTTTTGTATATGTTAACATACAACGGTTAATAAGTACATGTAAGGATTAAATACATATAGTGATTACGTATATATGAAGATTAACTACATACAGTATACTTAGATCATCACCAAGAGGCTTTTAAACATCATCCGTCTGGAATATCAGAGAAGCAACACCAAGACAAAGAACCCCTGGGAGATTACCTACACTGCATGGGCGTCCACAATTATGCAGGTATCAGCACACTGTACATGTACAGGTACCCCAGTTTTGGCATCTGTCTTAGTCATGTTTCTCTGGTCTTATATAGTGATTTACACTATGTAGTAACTCTAGTTTCACCCAGACCTTCAAGTGGCAGCTTTTCAAGATCGGATGAAGCGGAGATATCATGGAGTCATCAGATGAGGAGACATAAACCCCTAGAAAATAAAAGCCACAAGGATTTAGATCAAACCACCACAGGCATAGTTTCAGTAAACCTTAATGTTTTACAATGACAAACAGCAAACATATAGAGGCTTAGAACTGTTTGCGAAGTGAATAAACTAACATTTTTCAAGATTGTGTCACTATGAGCATTGTCTCTCACATCTCTAAATGTTTTACAAGAAATGCAGCTATGTGATTGTCTGAATGCATTCGGTATACAGTATTTTAATCTTTTTTACAAATCACCATTTGCATATTCGCCATTTTTACATTTGAGGCAACCAAAGTTATAGCTCTCAAGGAGAGAAACTAATATAGTGGACAAAGCTATATTTTTAATGAACTACTGAGCCAAACTAACAGGATTGCTTTATCAAATTTATATGAAGTGTATAGTGTCCAATGTGAGCAACCAGGCAACACAAAAAAGGAGCTTTTTAAGGGAGCTCTGTAAGGTACACAAATGTTATGAAGTGTTTGCCAACAAGGATGTGGTTTCACCAATGTGGGGTACCTTTTTTGAAAATATACTATTGCCACCACAACCCCCCTTGCCCAAACTTCACCGGCCTATAACAGTACAAAGCACGTTCACCCTGGTGATCTAGTGGCAGTTAAAGACGAGACATTGCAGGAGACAGAGTTAAGAAGTAAGCACAATGTAGTGGTGTGGGTCACTGAGGCTTAAAATGGAGTGCATTAGCTGCCAAACAATTCCCTCATGGGGATACCTTTTTTAAAAATAGACTATAGTGCCATCGCAGGCTCCTTGCCCAAAATTCACAGGCCTATAACAGTACTGAGCAAGTTCACCCTGGTCATCTAGTGGCAGCTAAAGGACACATTGCAGGAGACAGACTTAAGAAGTAGGCCCAATGTAATGAAATGCCCAATTCTCCAATGTGGGGTCCTTTTTTTACTAAATAAACTAGTGCCATCATAGCCCCAGTGCCCAAAATTCACAGTACAGAGCACGTTTACCCTGGTGATCTAGTGTCAGTTAACGGACACATTGCTGGAGACAGAGTTAAGAAGTAGGCCCAATGCAATGTAATGCCCAATTCCCCAATGTGGGGTTCTTTTTTTACAAATTAAAATAGTTCCATCACTGCCCATTTGCCCAAAATGCACCATACAGAGCACGTTCACCCTGGTGATCTAGTGGCATGTAAAGGACACATTGCAGGAGACAGACTTAAGAAGTAGGCCCAATGTAGGGGTGTGGGTCTCTTAGACTTCTAATGGAGTGCCTGGCCTGACAAGCATTTGCTCATGGGTGGTTAATTTTTTTAAAAATATTTCATGTGGATCCTAGTCATCTTTTCCCAAAACTTGACTGTCTGTAGCAGCACGGAACACGTAAACCCTGATGATCACTGTCAAACATGGTGGTGGCAGCATCATGGTTTGGGCCTGCTTTTCTTCAGCAGGGACAGGGAAGATGGTTAAAATTGATGGGAAGATGGATGGAGCCAAATACAGGACCATTCTTGAAGAAAACCTGTTGGAGTCTGCAAAAGACCTGAGACTGGGACGGAGATTCGTCTTCCAACAAGACAATGATCCCAAACATAAAGCAAAATCTACAATGGAATGGTTCACAAATAAACGTATCCAGGTGTTAGAATGGCCAAGTCAAAGTCCAGACCTCAATCCAATCGAGAATCTGTGGAAAGAGCTGAAAACTGCTGTTCACAAACGATCTCCATCAAACCTCTCTGAGCTCGAGCTGTTTGCCAAGGAAGAATGGGCAAGAATTTCAGTCTCTCAATGTACAAAACTGATAGAGACATACCTCAAGCGACTTGCAGCTGTAATCGCAGCAAAAGGTGGCGCAACAAAGTATTAATTTAAAGGAGCCAAATAATATTGCACGCCCCATTTTTCAGTTTTTGAATTTCCACAAAAATTTAAAATAACCATTAAATTTCTTTCAACTTCACAATTGTGTTCCACTTTTTGTTGATTCGTCACCAAAAATTTACATTTGGTATCTTTATGTTTGAAGCATGATATGTAGGAAAGGTTGAAAAGTTCCAGGGGGCCGAATACTTTCGCAAGGCACTATATATGTAATAAACTATCACCTGTTTGGAATTTAAATCCTCTCATTTGTGCTTTTTCTGTGTGAGAGTTGTGTGACAGACAGGTTTTCATACATGCATGAACCTTCACATGTGCAATCAACATGCTTTACTGTGGGAATCCCACTGCTCAAAAATATGGACCAGCAGACCACAACAACCATCAGCCGCCCCATCAATCGCATCTGCTGCTTCTTCCTCCTCCTCTGCCAACGTGTCAATTATTAAGACGAAGATCTTCGACCGCAGAACCTCGAGTTCTTTACCCACTCCTTATCAACAAAAAACGTGTGCACAGCTCTATATGAAGGTGCCCAGGTAGGTTCCAAAACCGTAGTGATACATATAAGAAAAACCTGGCACTCAACTTTATATAGGTGATATTTTATTATTCCAAGCGGAGGTGCAGTGACATCAAACATTTCGGTCATAAACACATGACCTTCATCAGTTACGTAAAGTGATTGCTGGTGAAGTAAGTGTTAGCTCTGTTTAACAGACTAAAGTGCTAATTGCCCTTTAAGGGAAGGCACTGGTTAGAATACTCAGGTATGGGCGCAGCCCTGCTGTAGTGCTGCAGACGCGGAGTCCACCGCTTGTTTACCCACTCCTGTCACGTTGACTGAGAGGTCGCCTTCAGCTGTAATGGAAGCGAACATGCATGCTGTTTTTGACTGATCTCAGAGAACGATCACACCACAAGTTTCTCAATCCACAGTACCCCTTCACCTCTCTCATGGTACAGCAGTTTGTCCGGTTCACCGTACTCCGCCCTCTCACAACACTGCAGCCAGCCCATGGTTCTGCTGTTGTAGTCACATAAAAGATTGTTTCCTCTTATTCATGACAAAGCTAAGAGGTTGATCTCCACCATCTCCAATTTGTTTGCCATTGAAATGCTGCCTTTCCGCCTGGTAGATACAGACAGTTTATGAAAGCTGATGGCTGTTGTAGTCCCCCGGTACCAATTACCCAGTCGCCATTACTTTTCTAAGAAAGCTGTGCTTTCACTTCTCCAGCATATTGCAGACACCATCACCCATTCCTTGACAAAATCTCTGTCTGCCAGGGTGCATTTCACCACAGACACTCGGACCAATGAGCATGGCCAAGGGCCTTACATCTCGCTGACTGGGCACTGGGCGACTCTGGTGGCTGTGGGGACAGGCGCTGCTCCACAAGTCTTGCAATCTCCAAGGGTTGCAGGACAATCCTCTTCATTCCTCCACTGCTTCTACCTCCTTTATCTCCTCTAAGGCCTCCACCTGCACCATCAACCACTGCCTTAAGAGACACGCGTTCCAACAGTGCAGAGAGAACCCCCACCACCTCCGTACTGCGCAGCCAGGGCTCACCGCAATCAGGCAGTCTTAAAATTGATATGCCTTGGAGATTGCAGTCATACAGTTAGAGAGATGTAGACAGCTTTCCAGGCTGAGTTTGATCAATGGCTGTCTCCGCTGAAGATGCATCCAGGGAAGGCTGTGTCCGATAACGATCCGAACCTGGTGGCAGCTCTATGGCAAGGTAAACTCGCACACATGCCTTGCATGGCTCATGTTCTCAACCTGGTGGCACAGCGTTATCCTGGCCTGGGAGAGCTGCTCCAGAAAGCACGTAAACTGTGTGCTTATTTCCACCGTTAGCACCCCTCTGCTCATCAACTTGCATCGATACAGAGGTCTTTGTCCATGCCAGTTAACAGGTTGATATGCGATGTGCCGACACGGTGGAATTCCACTGTGTACATGTTGCAGTGACTATGGCAGAAGCAAAGAGCCCTGATGCAGTATGTCATGTCATTTAGCCTAGGCCAATGCAGTACGGACGTGGCACATATCACGTTTACTGAGTGGGCACAGATTAAGGACCTATTCAACCTTCTGCACAGTTTCGAAATGGCTAATAAGATGGCTAGGGCTGACGATACCATCATCAGCATCACTATTCTGGTCATCTATATGCTGGAGCAGACTTTGAATAGCCTACGGGAGGAGATGGAGGTTCCAGAAGAAGAGGAGGAAGCAGAGGATGATGAGGAAGGGAAAACATTGTCTTTAAGTTCAAGACTGTCGTCACACAGATGGTTGCCAAAGGAGGATGGATTACTGCGATCAAGGATGGCTGATGATAAACTGTTATCGAAGGTGCAAAATCCGAGGAACAAATGGAAGAGGTGATGTGCGAGCAACTATCAGATGAAGAGGATAATCCTCCCCTCTCTGTTGTTCATGGTTGGTGGGAATGGATGGAGGAAACAAGCCTTCTTGTTACCCAGCCACCAGCACAACATAGGCTTCTACCTCATGGTAGAGCCTGGCATATGAGTGCCTTCTTGCTGCACTATCTACAACATGATCCCAGTATAGTTATGATTAGGAACAATGCTGACTACTGGGTTGCCACTTTATTAGATCCAGGTTATAAAACCAAATTTTGCCAAATGATTCCTGCCCTAGAAAGAGACCCGCGAATGCTGGCGTATTGAAACATGCTTTTACGCAACCTTAAGAAAGCTTTTCCTCAATACAGCAGTGAAGCACACAGTTCTTATCGCAGCTGTAGACTTCCAACCTCCAGCATGTCAATTCATCAAAGCCAAAACATTAGCAGCAGCAGTGGTGGAAGAGGAAGAAGCAATTTCCGTGAGTCCTTTAACACTTTTTCTAGACCAACTCGTGCACCAGCACAACAGAGTCCACGTCTTACAAGTGGTGAACAAATGGAGAGGATGGTGCAGGAGTATCTAGAACTAAATATCAATACCATCAGGGAGGGTTTGGACCCTTTCACATTTTGGTCTTCCAAAATGGAGGAGTGGCCTGTGCTTCCTCACATGCCTTGGAGGTTTTTTCCTGCCCAGCAGCCAGCGTTCTCTCAGAACGTGTCTCCAGCACTGCTGGTGGTGTCCTGATGGATAAAGGCATACGGTTGTCCCCCGAAAGTGTTGACACTTTGGTGGTGTAAGGCCCTCATTTCTTTAAATGTGAACACACTCCTTGTTGGGCGTCCATTTGCTGGATTGGGTGTATTGAAAGACTTGTCGGTCCCTAGTATACCATTTCTGCTGTGGTGAAATTGATGCCACTTCTGTGGTGTAAGGCCCTAATTTCTTTAAATGTGAACACTCCTGGTTGGGTGTCCATCTGCTGCATTGGGTGTAATGGAAGACCTGTCGATCCCTATTATACTATTTCTACTTTGGTGAAATTGATGCCACTTTTGTGGTGTCTGCCAATAATTTTTGGAAATGTGAGTCCTCCTGGTTGGGTCACTTTCATGCGTGTTGCCTGTAGCATTAGGCCTCCGAGACCATCAGGCTTCCACTTTCTTGGACTCAGCCACCCGTGTTACTATCCTTAAGTTTTTCTGACAATGGTAGTCTGCAAAACTGATATTTGTGCCACCTGAATGTGGCTCAGCATGAAAGCAGGTAGAGGTGTTACATATGGTATCAGGGTTCTCAGCAAAGGGGACCTCTACACGATCCCTCACCCACCTTGTCTTACTGTGACGTTCAATTGAAAGCTGTAAATGCTGTCCTAGACCCCGATACCTCATGCCTGGCTGATTGCTTTAGTGCCATGCTACAGTTAGTACAGTGGGTGAATTGAGGCCATTTTCCTGGTGTCTGCCCCTAATTTGATGTGTTTTGGCAGATTTGGAGCCATTATAAGGTGTTGTGCATGCGTTTGTCTTTGCCTCCCATTGACTTGAATGGCGTTCGGTTATGTTCAGCGAATATTCGACGAATTGATTGGCGAATATTGCAAATTTGACGTAATCCGAACTGAACATTGAAATATTCGCTCATCTCTACTCACAACCTCTCATGGCAGCCTGTTCCACTCATTGATCACCCTCACTGTCAAAAAGTTTGTTCTAAAATAGTAACATTTGGGATAGACACAAAAGCACTAAGAAGAATTCCATTGTCCCGTTAACAGCTGCCATCCTGCTGTGGCGTCATTGGTTGGAAAGCTGGAAATATTTAATCTCTGGTGTTTATTACATTACCACTATGCAAAAATATAGAAACATACGGAGCCTCAGACAGAGAGTGTATCTATATTAGCTCATGCTGCGGTGTGAGAAAGATTCCCACTGCACACAACTACAATGCTGCCTCGAAAGAATTTATATCTATTTACACAAGTTTCCAAAAAGGAGATTATTTCGAGTCTCTGGGTGGTTATCAAAATGCAAACAAGTCTGTTTGTCTATGTAAGTTATTCCCATAAGCATCTGTTTGGAAGTGAGAAGAGGAAATGATGACTAGGTGGCACTTAGCTGTTATCAATACAGCAAGAAAGGGAGAGAAATATGGAGAAGTCTAGACTGTGTCATAAGCAATTCATATGCTGTATGGTTCTCTCATCTGAACAGCTACAGTGATATCAGAAAGTAACTGCCCCATCCAGATGTCCAAAATATTGCATGTTTGAAGCTCTGAACAGACGATGTTCCTTGAAGAAAAACTAACTACGCTAAGTCACAGCTTTACTGACCTTATTTAGATTAAATATCTCATGCATAAAATTTTTGTTCATTAGATGTAAGAATATAGAAGAAACATTATGTCCCAGATTCATCGAGACTGGAGATTTTCTCACTGTTCTTGATGAGGGACCATGATGGAGTGAAACGCTTTTTCATGAATCTGGATTTGTGGCATGCACCTATGTGTGCCATGCCACAAATTCACTCCACTTAAGAGCTAGAGTTAGATTTCTGGCATAGGGAACACATGAATTCGACAAGCTGTAGCGTCACGACCCCGTTGTTCCCCGCCCCACTTGAAGGCTCTGCCTATTTTGGTGGAGCCAGGAGAAATTTGTGTTACAATGCCAAAAGTTTGCAAAAATGTTGGCACAACTTCAAAATATTGAGACTTTTCAAGGCTTTTATGCCACTTTATGAGCATAAAAGCTTTGGTGGATTGGGGCAAATGTGTTTGTTCTTATTTTTGTAAGTGTCAAAGGGGTTTTCCCATTCCGGACATTTATGGCATATCCATATGGCAGAAAGATGTGGCTAGCATTACTGTAGTGGGACTTGCATCTGTCTCAAAAATGAAGCGATCTCATTGTTATTACAGTGTAATCCAATAATCATGGTGTGATACTACTGATCTAACTATAAATCCAAATGAAAATGGAGAACTAGATGTGAAAACTTGAGGTGACATGCTCTATATTCCCTCACACATATACTGTACAGTAATAGGGAAAAAAGAACTTCCTTTTATTTGACTCCTGTTATTTCTAAATTTCTCTTATCCTCCATGTGACAAGGTAATTTCAACTGGAATAAAAAATTGACAAAAAGCAAAGTACAAACCATATGTTTAAGATTGGATTATCCAGATATGTCCACCTTTAACTTTTGCTAAATTAGCTAAGGTCTTCAGAATACCAATTCAGAAGAGAACTTAACAAGACCACACCGGGGCATGCTTCTCTACTACATATTCTCACAGTACTATCCTTACCCAATTATCGACCTTAGTACTGTATGCTAGATGGAAAACACTTAAAATCTGCAGTGTGACACTCTTACTAGTCATCTGGGTGGCCCAGCTGTAGGGACTAGGAACAGACTCTCCAATACTAGCATTCCCACTGTATTTTGATAGACGTCTAGCCAGCATTTGCATCTGGAGATTTTTACTCGTTGTAGACTTAATTTGTGTCAGATCCTCACATTTGGTAATTCAGCCTTTTTTCCTTCAGCAGAATTTCAATGGCAATTTTAGCAGAAGCATTTTTGCAAAAGATTTGAGATATATTTTTTTCACTCTCATCATAGCTTCAATATAGAAAAGTTTAAATTCAATAGTTACAGTATCTGAGGAACTTTTATTAAATCATAGCTCAGTTGCAATTTTTTTCTAAAGTGATCCTGGCCAGTTTGTGTTATCTACATTTTTATCTTTAATCGAGGATTACATCAAAATTTGCCAGGCACTTAGATTTACTTTTCCAGCAGTTTGATCAGGAAGGAAAATGTCACAATCTACTAACAAAGGTGAGTGCATATTTACTCTTGTCCACCTTGCCATAATCCATTCCTTATAGAAGTCACCATCCTCTCTCATTTTTTGTATGAAAGAAATAATGTTGCACAAGCACTAATTTGTGCTGATTTAGGTTATTATCCTGCCAAATTAATATTTTTGACTGTAGACAATTTTATTTTAAAAATCCATATTCTTGGAAGGTAATAAAAAGATCTCCTTCTTTTCCAAGTAATGAATTTACCACTTCTGCTGGGTGATGTTGCATGGTGACACCAATCTCCTGAGAAGCTCACCTCTGCTTGGCGTGTTTTTGCCTCCTCCTGATGTTCTAACATACCTTCTTGTTCCATCATATTTCCATTTCTACCTTTCATTACAATTTCTTTGTTGAGTTTAGCAGAACAGACCCTGGACTCCCATGCGTGGGAGAAGATATATATTTAATGTCGTCTCTATGCTTTCCTGCCATGAAAGCTGCTGTTTTGAAGAGTATTTTTTCCTGCTTTATAAAGAAATGCATTGCAAAGTCTGCTGTTTTCCCAAACACAGTTGGAGAATGTTATCTATTACGCGGTAAGACGATAAGCCTTTACAAGCCTAGCTGACAGTGTTAATTTTATTGCTCTTATTGCAATTCTTAATCTATAGAGATCCAAGAAAATACTTATTTTAATGCTAAATTATTTTAACTCAAACAGAACCGACTTACTGAGCCATTAGAGATCCTTTAAGATAATAGGACTATCGATATTCTGGACACAAGGTCCCATGTACTTGAGATATAGTACCCAATTTATCAAATCTTTCACTCAAGAATTCTGGCATATAAGGTTTGAAAAGTCACAAAAGATAGGCATGACTAAATTTTGTGACTTTTGATATCTTTACGCCAGTTTCTCCAAGCTCTACTGAAAAGGGAAGAGCTAGGGTGGGACACCACAGCTTGTCTAATTCCCAACGAGCTGTGGTGTTCCTAACTCCAGAAATATCACTCCAATACTTGACCGGAGTGAAATATGCAGTGTAGCTCACAGAGACGCATGTCACTCGTCAGACGCTCCACATTCATGAATCAGGATTATTTGACTACAGTACAGCTCCTCATCAAGGCCAGCGTGAACAATGCCCATCTTGATTAATTGGGCCCATAGTCTTTATGACCACTTTGAGGCCCAAGGAGAACTGTAGCATACTAATTGGCACTATGCCTATCAACCCATTGAAATGTTGCCTGTCCCTTCTACAAGAGAAAGTAATTTGTAATTCAATTAAAGGATATTTGTCACCAGGTTTTTTTATGTTATCTGAATAAGGATATCGGGGCCGGGACCCTGATTTTCTCATTGGGCTGCTGGGTGCAGTTTTGATAAAATCAGAATGTTGAGGTCTGTACAACCCCGCCCACACCACTGATTGTCAGCCTTATGTGTACACTGTACATTGGTAAAAACTGCCAATCAGTGTTGGGGGCAGGTTACACAGAGCTCTTGAATATGAAGGACTACATAGCAGGAGACAACGATTCCTCTAGTGATAATCTCCTCCTGATAAAACATTAATTTTATTAAACTACAACAAGCAGCCCAGTAAGTGACACATCACTGGAATCCAATGTCTCTGCCACTACATTATACTGCTCTCAGATTAAATTTCTTAACTATGCTGATTGATTCCCTTTAAATGCTCAGACCATCAAGGCGAGGATAGGGATTCTATTGATATGAATGACCACAAGGAGAAGGCCTCATTTTACGGTGTTGCCTCTTTTCCTTTGTTAAAACTTTTTTGGGATATAAATATTAGTTCTGCATAGTTGGGGTCAAAACAGTGTAATCCAAATAAACCTCTATAAACCGCCCAATAAAATCAGAAAAGACATGATTAATAAAATTCTGTAATACAGTAGGCACATTAGTCAGACCGAAGGGCATAACCAAGTTCTCAAACAATCGGAGGGTAGAGATGCTATTTTCCACTCATCCCCCTCCCACATATAGATGAGATTAAATGCTCCCCTGAGGTCCAATTTAGAGAACCACCTGGCCCCAGACAGTTGGTTGCAGAAATCAGGAATGAGTGTACGTATTCCTCACAGTGATTTTATTTAACTCTGGAAAATCAAGGCACAGGAGTAAACCACCATCTTTTTTTCTTAACAAAAAAGAAGCCCGCAGCCACAAGAGAAACAGAAGGACGAATATGCCCCTTACGAAGGCTTTCAGAGATATACTCCTTCATAGCAGCCTGCTCAGGGCCAGAGAGATTGTAGGAATGGGCCTTGGGCAATTTGGCACCTGAAACGAGACTAACAGCACAATCGAAAGGGCGGTGTGGTGGTAAGACATCAGCCTCCTTTTCGGATAATACATTCTCAAAATCCTCCGGAATACCCAGAAGTACTCCGCAATACCCTCCAGACTGACAGATGACACAGATACATTAACCAGACAACCCTTGGAACAATTGGTACCCCAATTAACAATGTCACAAGATACGCAGTCAATGATCGGGTTATGTAAAGGCAACCAGGGAAACCCCAACACCAGTCCTGCAGGGAGATTGTCCAAAACAAAACATGGAATATGCTCTTGATGTCAAGACCCCACCTTGTGGGTGAATTTTTCATATATATAGCTAACCACATATTAAGAAAGAGGTTTTATCAATGGCCACGAGATTAATGGAAATTCCCAACCTGACTGTCCCTAATTTACATTTGGCCACCAAATCAGAGTCAATCATGTTCAAAAATGATCCACAGTCCACAAAAGCTGAAGTGGGAGTACAACAGTTCTTGACCCAAGGTTCCACTGCCAACTGTAACATAAGAAATGAGGAAAAATGGAGCTGTGAGTCTGGGCAACCTCCTCATTAGCTACCCAGACTAAGGCATTTCCTGGCACCTTGGGAATCGGAGGACAGGAGTGACAGTCCTTCTTCCAGTGTCCCGGACAACCACAGTAGCAGCAGAGTCTCCCTTCTCGTCATCGTCTCCTCTCCTTTTCCTTAATACTGGTGGCCCCCACCCACATGGGCTCGGAAAGTGGCATGTCGGGATTACTTGAAAATAATGTAGCTTCCAGCTGCACAACACCCCTCTCCCAAAGTCTACAATCCATCTGGATGGCCTGAGTCATAGCCTCTTCCAGGGAAATAGGTTGGGGATGAAGAGCCAGAGCGTCCTTTAGATGATCTTACAGTCCCCTCCAGAACTGGCATCTGAGCGAAGAATCATTCCAGGTCACCTCAGGGGACCATCGTCTAAACTCCGAGCAATACCATTCAGCTGAGAGAGCTTTCCCTGAGCAAGGCCCATAATAGCATCCTCTGCCACCCTGACATGGTCCAGTTTGTCATACATAAGTCCTAAAGCCTCAAAAAACCTATCCACCGACATCCATTCAGGGGCAGTAGGGGGCAACGAGAAAGCCCAAGATTGGGACCCTCCCTAAGTAGAGAGATGATTATCACCAGCCACTGACTCTCATCCCCAGAGGACCGAGGTCTAAGCAAAAATAATAATTTACAGCTCTCCCTGAATGTACAAAATGTATCTTTCTCACCAAAAAATGTGTCAAAAAGCTTAACCGAAAGTTCGGGAGAGTGCAAAGTTACATCCACCAAATCACCAGGTCTACTCACAGCATGAGGGGTGGTAACTGCACCATTTTAACCGTCTGTATCAACTCTTTCTGCTCTTGAGTATGAGGTGTGGCCAGGGCCCTAAGTTCCACTCCCGCATCATTTGTGTCAAACTGGACACCTGATCCACCAAATTACGAAGCGGATCCATAACCAGGAAAAAAATGGGAAAAAAGCCCTCTACATATACATGGGTCAGTTATAATGTAATGCCTGCTGCAGCACAGTAGCGCACAACCTCCACCAGAGGGTGCTGGTGAAGGAGAAAGGTTATGTCACCAGCAGAACACCACAGTGCAGCAGTGCAGGCATCACTAGGTGTTAGGAGAGTAGTCAGACAAGCCGGTTCAACAACGGAGAAGGAACCAAGTACCAAGGGAAACAGCAAAACACGTGGTAAAATAAAAGCCAGAGAAGTCAAAGCCAGTCGGGAGCAGATATACCAGACACGGGAACTCAGTAACTGGCAGAGGACGAACCAGGGTGTAAAGGGGTCAGCCACTCAAGCCAGGGCAGGAACTACAACTCACGCTGCCTACCGGGAGTCGCGGACTGAAATAGCAAAACAGGTCCCAAAACAAGGCAGAGAAAGATAACCCCCGCATGACCTGCTCGGGGTGAGGATAACAGAGAGCAAACACCCGACCTGGGTTATGACACACTTATAATAGAACACATTCAGGGCCTAAATACATCTGCTATCTTTTTACCATCTAAGACTTTACTTCCAGATAAAAAAATTCAAAACTTTACCTGCCTCTAATGAGTACTAACTTTAAAAGGGGTATTCAAAACACTACAATCTTTATCTATTGTACCTACAAGTGATTCTCACAAAATTAGAATATCATCAAAAAGTTAATTTATTTCAATTCTTCAATATAAAAAGTGAAACTCATATATTATGTAGAGTTATTACAAAGTGATCTATTTCAAGAGTTTATTTCTGATAATGTTGATGATAATGGCTTACAGCCAATGAAAACCCAAAAGTCATTATTTCATTAAACTAGAATAATTAACAAAAACACCTGCAAAGGCTTACTAAGCATTTAAAAAGGTGCCTTAGTCTGTTTCAATAGACTCCACAATCATGGGGAAGACTGCTCACTTGACAGATGTCCAGAAGGCAGGCATTGACACACTCCACAAAGAGGGTAAGCCACAAAACGTCTTTGGTAAAGAAGCTGGCTGTTCACAGAGTGCTGTATCCAAGCTTATTAATGGAAAGTTGAGTGGAAGGAAGAAGTGTGGTAGAAAAATGTGCACAAGCAATCAGGATAACCGCAGCCTTGGAATGATTGTTAATAAAAGGCCATTCAAAGATTTGGGAGAGATTCACAATGAGAGGACTGCTGCTGAAGTCATTGCTTAATGAGCCACCAGACACAGACATATCCAGAACATGGGCTACACATGTCGCATTCCTTGTGTCAAGCCACTCATGACTAACAGAGAACGCCAGAAGCATCTTACCTGGGCCCAGGAGAAAAAGAACTGGACTGTTGCTCATATGAAAGTAAATTTAGCATTTCATTTGGAAATCAAGGTCCCAGCATCTGGAGGAAGAGTGGAGACGGACACAATCCAAGCTGCTTGAGGTCTAGTGTGAAGTTTCCACAATCTGTAATGGTTTGGGGAGCCATGTCATCTGCTGGTGTAGCTCCACTGTTCTTAATCAAGACGAAAGTCAGCGCAGCTGTCTATCAGGAAATTTTAGAGCACTTCATGCTTCCCTCAGCCAACAAGCTTTTTGAAGATGGAAATTTCATTCTCCAGCAGGACTTGGCACCTGTCCACACTGCCAAAAGTACCAATACCTGGTTTAAAAGCAACAGTATCACTGTGCTTGATTGACCAGCAAACTCGCCTGACCTTAACCCCATAGAGAATCTATGGGCTATTGTCAAGAGGAAGATGAGAGACACCAGACCCAACAATGCAGACAAGCTAAAGGCTGCTGTCAAAGCAACTTGGGCTTCCATAACTCCTCAGCAGTGTCATAGGCTGATCGCCTCCATGCCACACCGCACTTATGTAGTAATTGATGCAAAAAGAGCCCTGACGAAGTATTAATTGCATTTACTGAACATACTGTACATTTCAGTAGACCAACATTTCAGATTTTAAAATCATTTTTCAAGCTGGGGTTATAAAGTATTCTAATTTACTGAGATAACGACTTTTGGGTTTTCATTGGCTGTAATCCATAATCACCAACATTAACAGAAATAAACACTAGAAATAGATCACTCTGTTTGTAATGACTCTATATGACTTGTATTGAAGAACTGAAATATATCAACTTTTTGATTATATTCTAATTTAGTGAGAATTACTTGTATTAACAAAAATCAGTGAGCTTTCCAAAATGTATAATTTTGATAACATTACTCCAGGTACCCCAAATTACCACATCAAGGTGTTTTGTTGTAGCTTTGGTGTCCCAAGTTAAGTCCCCCAATAATGGTTTGTATAGCAAGCCAAGCATAAGCAGTTACCAAACAGCGCTTGTCCCCTTAGCTGCAATTTTTCATCAGCTCATCAGCACCTTACAGCTATTTGACAATAGAAAGCAGATGTTGGGTCTGTCAAAATGGAAAACCCATTTTTATATTGGAATTGAGAACATGTCAGGAAGCCATAAAGATGCCAATTTCTAAATTTAGGACTAGTGCTAAAAGCACAGTCACTTGGAAATTTGTGTTTTAGAAAAATAAAAGTTGTTGGGATAACAATTTTAACAATAAGGTGCCTGCAAAACTACACATTACTTGTTTAAGGATATGTTTACACAGATATTTACACTACTTTATAGGATTAGCATCATGTTTTACATGCGTATCAATGGATGCAATGTAAAGTGGGCTATAAACATTATTTTGGCTTTATGTCAGAATTACTGGAACATTTCTATGGTGTCCTAACAATGATTCATTAGGTAGAGATAAGCAGAACTTTTAAACTTCAAAATCGCATGCCTCACTCATGTACTTGGAAAATTCAATTTGTGGCAGATAAATGTCATGATCCAGGTCAGGGTTTACTTCTTGCTTTTCCTTCCCCGGCCTGGTTATGGTGGGGTTAACCTTTCCTGCCTCTCTTTTGGCTCGTGGGTGGCCATTTATTGGTTCCACTCCCTGTAGCATTTGTCAATGATAGTTCCGATCCCTGGCTTGAGCAGCTGACTCGTATACCCTAGTGATCCTTCTGCCTCTGATTACCCGTATTTGTGCCTGACCCGTTCCCTATCCCTGACTTAGTGTGTGTTTGGTGGTTCCTACAGTGTATGACTCGGCTTGAATTCTGAACCCTGCCTCCTGCTTTCTGTCTTTGTTACTATGTTTCCTGTCTGGCTTTGACTCTTTGGCTCTTACCCCGACTACGTCTTTTCTCTCACACTTTAGATCCCGTGCTCCTGTCTGGTTCTGATCAATGGCTTGTCTCTGACCTTGTGCATTGCTGTGACTTCTGGTACTTCGTCTTACTGCTTGTTGCTGACCGGCCTGTCTGACTACTCTACCGCCTCCTGGTGACGCTCCTTTTTTTTGCACTGTTGTGCTACACGGTGAGTGCTACCTTTTCCCCCTTACCTGTGCCCCCTGGTGGAGGTTGCGTGCAACTGCCTTGCAGTTGCATTACAGTAAATTTGCACAATACTGGAAAGCTTGTAAATGATCGGAATGTACTGTACACATGGGGTAAATTAGAGAGAGAGAACCTGTCATGGGTTTACTGTGACAGAAAGAAGCCAGAAGACCGCAGCCTCTAAGTTCAACTACTCCTGCCCTGTATAGAAGCACTTCACCTTCTTATTAAATGGGGTTAATCTGCTCTGTTGAGAGCCATTGCAGCTAAGGCTCTCAGCTGTGCATTGTTAGCCACTCCTATCCCCTATATAATCTGGATCCTGACTAACATATATTGTCAGAGCTAGCTTCTGCTGCATAGCTTGGAGGTTGTTATTAATTATTTGAGTAGGCATTTGATGGATTTATCTGTAACACTTGCTTGGTTTTGTGAGTGTGATAATTCCCTTTCTTCTCCTACTTTGGTGTTACCCCATCCTCCACTCCCCAGTGCATACCTCTTTTATATGTGAGTGTTTATTTGAATGTATGGTATTTTTCTATTACCCCTGTTTGTATTGCCTTGCTAATCTGGTTGGTGTTCTATGGTGCACTAATACTCCCCTGTTCCCTGGGTTGGGGAAGGGTAAAAACTGACGGTAGATTCAGGAGCTAAGGCAAGGTACGTGGCCCTGGCATCATCACCTTCAGAAGTAACCTGGGGAACTGGGCGAGCTAGGGTGCCCCTAGCATTAAGGACAGGGAAGAAGCCCCTGGTCCTTGCTCACCTGACAACAGAATCTTGACAGGACCTCACTGACCATAATATCTTACACTCTAAAGGAGAGAGGTCTTCACTAATCAAAAGAGCTTAGAACTCTATAGCAGAGAGAGGAGAACTCTCTCACCATAATAACTTACATCCGTTAGGCTGGGGTCACACTACAGTGTAATACGGATGAGTGTTAAGTGATAAAAAAATCGCATAGCACTCGGACCAATGCAGCTCCCATCATCTGTTTTTTTCTCGTCCGTATTACACTTGCGAGTGAAATCGCAGCATGCTGCGATTGTCGTCGTATCTCAGCTGAGAAACGCCAATGCCAATGCAAGTCTATGGGTGCGATAAAAAAATCGCACAGCACACGGACCATGGGTGCGACTTGCAAGAAATTCTCAGGCATTGGCCAGGTGACAGGAAATTGCCTCAGCTATTATTCAGGATGCTTTGACATGCAAAATAGCCTGAGAAGTTCAACAAAAAAGCCACCAGCATGCCTCCACGGAGCACAGCAAGATATCAAGGCAAATTAAGGTGGATCTTCTGATAGATTTGGTGCAGGAGAGGCCAAATATGGGATGTACGTGATGCACATTATGCCGACCGTGCCCTCAAGGACGCCTCATGGAAGCATATCTGCCGGCAAATGTTTGATACATATGAAGAAAGTGCACCTCAGGTGCAGCATGAAATTAGTAAGTACTACCCTTAAAGTTTAAAAAAAATGAGTGGCTTAAAAGGAAGCAACAAATACAAAAACCATCATCATAAGTGATGTTATGCTTGCTAGCCTGGCTGTTTTAAACTTTACACTTGTCAAGTAGCATGCCACATTAGGTTTTAACCTACATTTGCCTATAGTTGCTCTGTCATCCTAATGTCACAAATTTTTGGGTTGAGTTTGTAATGTCTGATGTTATGAGACCGTGGCGGAGCTGCCGTGACCAGTTCCGCAGAGAGCATCAGAATCGGGCCAGGACTGGGTCAGAGGGACCCAAAAAGAGAAAATATATTTACTATGATCGGTTAAATTTTCTGGCTCCAGTTCTTGATCTCCGTCCATAAGTGCTTGAGTCAGCACACCACACATTTGTCACGTGGTGTTACAGTATGAAATAATTTTTTTTTAGATGAAAAACAGAATCAAACCTAACTGAGTGGGTGACTGGCTCATATTCGGAGGTCCACATCAACCCAGTTGGTGAAGGGAAAGAACAGACTGGAGCATCTTCACAAACATCATCAAGTCACCAACAACCACCACCAGCACGGCCTTCTGCGGGACAGGAGCCAAATGAAGAACAGGAGGATCGTGGGCAGAGTAGAAGCCCAACACTCCCAATTGATACCTTACCACAGCCTGCAGTAGTCTCACAAAGTGGCCGCCGCAGGCGGGAGCTTTCCACCACTGGAACCAAACGGCAAGTGGATACTGACGGTATTGAACTACTTGTCCCGCACTGCCAATGATGACGGAGAAGAGGCGTATGCACGGAGTCTGGCACGCTATCTCTGCCCAATCCCCAGAAAAGTGAGGCTGCGGGCCAGAGGTGCACTTCAAATAGTTTTAGATGCTTGCACCCCACCCAATAACCCCATTTCAATATTGTCTTGCTTTGAAAGATGGCAACTTTCAAGGCAAAACATTCTCCAAATGGCTGCACAACCAGAGGAGAACACAAGATCTGATAATGAACCCCCTCCCACACGGAGTCCTTCACCACAAATACCTGAAGGCCCAATACATCATCGGCCACAACATGGCCAATTCATGCCACCAGCTGCACTTCTCCAGTATGGCCACTTGACCATACCCAGTGTAGGAGAGTGGCCACTACATGGGTATGGTCGACATGGACATTCTGGGGGGTATCCACAAATGGGTACTGCCAATACGCAGAATTATTATCTTCGGCAGAACTAAAGTGCTCAGTACCAGCATGTCCCACATCCAGTCCCTTCCATGCTCTATCTTGCTGCCTCAGGCACCACTCAGGCTCATGGTCAATTGGGCACACAAAGTAGCCAAAACACTCATGCTGCTGCACCACCATCTCCTCCACCTTCATACATAAATTTATAATTTTTAATTTAATTGTTTTCATGGTTTGATGTTTTTTGATTTTTAAATTTTTTTATGTGAAACAAAACCTGGTTTGAGGGCTGATAATAGTGCCCATAACTTCCATATGTTGTGAATATGGTTATTGTGACATACAAACATTATGTCAGTAAACTGAGTTAGTTAAAAGTGTGTGTTACTTTTTCTCAGATATATAGATGATGTTTATATCAATTTTGTGAACACATTTAAAAAAATCACAATTTTAAAAAGGAAACATCATTTTATTTTACACACATAACCAGAAACAATCATAACATGGATACTGCATTCTCTTGCCACGGAGTAGATCCCTCTGGAGAAACAAAATAGTTAGTAAAGACATCCCACACTTTCAGTCCAGAGGGCAGACAATGGGCATGATGTCCATGTGAAGTAGCCTGGACATTATTTGCATCCTCAACATCATCACCAGCATTTGCACTACAGTCATGAATTCTTATGAAGCTGTGAAGAACAACACATGCTTGGATAACTTGTCTTCACCTAATTGAATTGCAGACTGCAGAACTTGCCATTTGGCACTCAGAATGCCAAAGGCACACTCCACCAGGCGTCGTGCAAGGGAAAGGCAGATATTAAAGATTCAACGCCGGTGATCCAAGGTTCTATGTGGATAGGACTTCATGAGGTTCCTAGTTAATTGGAAGGCCTCATCACCAACCATTACATAAGGGACAGCTTCAAGATTAGTAGCTGACGTGGGGGTGGGAGGTCCAACTGATTACTGTGCATACGACCACCCATAATGGAAGTATGGAACACTTGGGAGTCTCCTGTTCGACCATAGGCCCCAATATCAACAATTTGAAACATGTATGCGCTGTCGACCAGGGCCAACAGCACTACCGAAAATTATTCTTTATTATTAAAATATTGGTTGCCAGAGTTGGGCGGCTTACGTACACGGATGTGCTTCCCATCAAGGGCTCCAATACAGTTAGGAAACTAGCACGCCTCCTCAAACCCAAGGGCAATACGCAGCCAGTCTTGTTGTTTTGGATCAGGCATGACGGATTCATGCAATCGTGACCAAATTTGAGAGCACGTAGCCCGAACAATGCCTGAAATTGTTGATTTGCCTATTAGGAACTCCAAATGTAGTACCGCGTAGGCCAGGCCAGTTGCTAGAAAGCTAGAATGGAAAAAAAAAGCATTAGGACTTATCCATGCATCATCATACCAAGGTTACTGCAACTTAACATTTGATGGAGAGTGCAAACTAAGTCCTGCCTCAACAAGTTACAGCAGGTATACAATGCTTAGGGAACATAGCAGAAATACAAAGAGCAAGTAATGTGAAAGTCATAATTATATTACAAAATAAAAAAAATGTATGTGTAGAAAATACATCAAACACATACGCAACATACAGTTTTTTGACATATCGTAAAGTAAGTAGAAGCCGCTCCTCTGCTGAAATAGACTTCCGCATCAAGGTGTCCTTATAGGTGATACCAGGGCGTAGAGTCTCAAGTAGAATATCAAAAGTCGCCAGGCTCATCCGAGTATATTTGTAAAATTTGTCTGGATGGCTGCGGTCGTGAAGTGTAGAGATGATGGAAATGCCCTTTAGTCACCCGTTGCCTCATAAGTGTATGGACCCCCATTCTTCTGCGCCTCCTCGGATCCACAATCACTGGGTATGGTGCCCAAAAATGCTGGGACAAAACCCAGTGTAAAAGCAGCTGCTCAGTGTGGTTAAAGGTTAGCCTATATGACATATTGCAGACAAATCAGCTCACAAAATACACTAGCAAAAACTCTCAAGCCAAGCAAGGAGGAGGGGACTTGTTATTGAGCCAATAAATAGGGTGTCACATTAATTTCTAATGATTTTCAGGCCAGGGATCCTTCATTTGTTCATTTTGCAAGTGTGCGAGAAAATCTCGCCATTCGGATGACACACGGATAGTTTTTTGAGAAAAAAAATCGCATCCTCGCATTGCACACGGATGACATACGGATCACCATAGGGAGAACATTTGTGCGATTCTCAGCAGACAAAATCGGACAGATTTTTTATACATTGAGTGTGACCCCACCCTAGGCTGTGTGCACACGTTGCGTTTTTTTTTTGAGTTTTTTCACTATAAAAACGTGATAAAAACGCATAAAAAATGCATGGATATGCATCCTGTCATTTAGAATGCATTCTGCAATTTTTGTGCACATGATGCATTTTTTTCCGTGAAAAAAACGCATCGCGATAAAAAACGCAGCATGTTCATTAATTTTGTGGGTTTTTTTGCGTTTTTCCCACTATATAATGCATTGGGAAAGCTCCGGAAAAAAAATGTGAAAAAAAACGCGGTAAAAACGCGAAAAAACGCATGCGGTTTTCTTGCAGAAAATGTCCGGTTTTCGTCAGGAATTTTCTGCAAGAAATTCTTACGTGTGCACATACTCTTAGGCTGGCTTCACACTCAGCGTATGAAAATACGGTCTGTTTTATACGGTCGTAATACGTAATACGAAAAGTCCCCAAAATAGTGGTCCGTAGCTCCTCCATAGGCAGGGTGTTTCAGCGTTTTTTGCACATGGCATCCTCCGTATGTAATCCGTATGGCATCCGTACTGCGTGTTTTTATCGCAGGCTTGCAAAACTGACATACGGATATACAAGGGATCCATGTGTTAAAAAAATAAAAAAAACCTATATACTGTCTATATATATATATATATATATATAGACAGTATATATATATGTCAGTAGACACATATATGTATATATATTAATATTTCATCCAGCGCGATATAGCAGAAAGCCGGTAAATGGTAATTCAATTACCGTCTTTTGCTTTCTCCTTCCTAAACCCGACATGATATGAGACATGGTTTACATACAGTAAACCATCTCATATCCCCATTTTTTTTGCATATTCCACACTACTAATGTCAGTAGTGTGTCTATGCAAAATTTGGCCATTCTAGCTAGTAAATTAAAGGGTTAAATGGCTGAAAAAATTGGCGTGGGCTCCCGCACAATTTTCTCTGCCAGAGTAGTAAAGCCAGTCCACGGTTATTGGCCCCCCCCTGGCTAAAAACATCTGCCCCCAGCCACCCCAGAAAAGGCACATCTGGAAGATCGTGGGAATTTTCCTAGAAAGCTCCTTGACTCGAGATCATAAGAGGGCGCCCTCTGCTGGTTGTCCTCATATGAACTCGAGCCAGGGAGCTTTCTAGGAAAGTTCCCACGATCTAGGAACAGCCAGCAGAGGGCACCTCACCGCAAATGCAGGTAAATATAGGTCAATGACCTACTTTACCTACATTCTCCGGGGTTTTGCAGACATGAGCAACGTTGCATTAGCAAAGCTCGTGGCTGCAAAATATTTTAACCCTTTCAGATGGATTTACATCGTTGGACGTGACAGATCCTCGGAAGGTATGTATAGTGTTGGTTTATTATTTTCTTTTTCTTTACAGATCGAGGGTCTTCAGTGAGTGGATTGAGAGTAGAATAAATTAATACAACAACCTTTGTGATTTTTTCATTAAATTAATTTTTAATAATGTGTGTGTGTTATTTTTTTAACCCTTTACTAGTATTGGATTAATAATGGATAGGTGTCAGAATTGACGCCTCTCCATTATTAATTTGGCTTAATGTCACCTTACAATAGCAAGGTGGCATTAACCCTTCATTACCCCATATCCCATCGCTACACGGGAATGGGAAGAGAGTGGCCAAGTGCCAGAATAGGCGCATCTTCCAGATGTGCCTTTTCTGGGGTGGCTGGGGGCAGATGTTTTTAGCCAGGAGGGGGGCAATAACCATGGACCCTCTCCAGGCTATTAATATCTGCCCTCAGTCACTGGCTTTACTACTCTGGCGGAGAAAATTGTGCGGGAGCCCACGCCAATTTTTTCAGCCATTTAACCCTTTAATTTACTAGCTAGAACGGCCAAATTTTGCACATACACACTGCTAACATTAGTAGTGTGGAATATGCAAAAAAAATGGGGATATGAGATGGTTTACTGTGTGTAAACCATGTCTCAAATCATGTCGGGTTTAGGAAGGAGAAAGCAAAAGCCGGTAATTGAATTACCGGCTTTCTGCTATATCGCGCTGGATGAAGTAATAATATATATACATATATGTGTCTCAATGACATATATATATATATATATATACCTATTCTATGTGTACACATTTATTCTACCTATTTTACTGTAAGCTGTCAGTGTGATTTTACTGTACACCGCACTGAATTACCGGCTTTTCTCTCTAACACCGCTGCGTATTCCTCGCAAGTCACACTGCTGGTCCGTGTGTAATCCGTATTTTTGGGGCCCCCATAGACTTTCATTGACGTTTTATTTGCGCAATACAGTGACAAACGCAGCATGCTGCGATTTTCTACGGCAGTAGAAAGCCGTATAATACTGATCAGGAAAATACAGCAGATAGGAGCAGGGGCATAGAGAATAATTGTGCCGTATTTTATGAGAGTTTTACGGACGTAGTTTCTGCGCTCTTACGTCCGTAAAACTCGCTAGTGTGAGGCCGGCCTTAGAGTGTGAGGTGTGGGGAGGCCGCACCCTCTGCGGAAAGTATAAATTCATGTAAAACTGAACAAAAGAAGAAAGACACTGCATAAATGCGTGCACACCTACAATATATATATAATAAGATACAACTTTATTGTGTAGAAGCAAAGGACATACAAAATATAAAACCAATAAAAACCTGATCCATAAGGATCAAACACGAGCACACCATTCCCCCCATGCGGTGTTAAACCAGTGAACGGCAAAAAATGGATACTGGTACAGTAATAATATATATCAGTATCGGAAAGTTAAATACAATATAAGGTATACATTTAAACCTAAAAAAAGTAACTGGCATTAACCATATGTATATATACTCCCACAAAAAGTGACAACACACAGGGCGTCCCCAGAGTTGTCAAAGACCAACAGCACCAAACCCAGTGCTATACAGTAATAACTGGATATAAGCCAGAATCAAAGCCCAATATACAGCAGCACTGGTATTGCTAGCAAAGATGAAATAGAAGCAGGTATCATGCCAAAAGCTGGGTATGCCCGCTGTGAAAACACAGCCTGGTGGCAACCTGTTGCTAATGAGGCCAAGCTATATATACAGTATGCTCACAAGGAGTAGAGATTCAAAAAAATGGATCAGCGCGGTCACCGGAAGAAAAAGCCCCATGCTGGCTGGTCAGTGGGAGATGGAGGAGACGGTGTGGGAGAATCCCACGCGTATCGCTGCAGCTAGGCAGCTTCGTCAGGGAGGATTTAAATTCATGTAAAAACATGAATTTCAGGAAATTGGACTTGAAATCGTTTATCCGCAGTTCGATCCACTAATTTCTATTATTTGGGACAGGAGCTGGCACACCATGTTTCCATATGTTTTCCATAAAAATCTAATAATGTTTCTGTGCAGTGTTGTGCTCTATGGCTGTCGCCTTGTACCAAATGACAAGTTGGGACCTGCTTTCACTGCACTTTTTCTTCTATAAATAAAATATATAGAATTATGTCATATGTGGTACTATGGTATACTAGGATTAATATAGACCATATTGCTTCAGATAAAGCCAGCAGCACGGCTGCTTTAATTCCCTCTATCTATTGTGGAGCTATTCTAATGATCTTTTAGGATATATTGTTCACATTAACAAATTGTAGCACATTGTAAGAAATGCAATGTGACATTTGAGACTCATGTACCCGACTCGGAGTGAACAGAATTAGTTTTAGGTTCAGCTCTGTGACAGTTGACAAAAATGTGCAGTCGAAATCTGAATCTACGCAGGAGTCATTTGTGTACCGACACACTGAGAACAGATCTTATTGACTGTGCCCGTCACCAATCACACTGACAGTCAAATAAGTGCGTCACACTGAGAGCCAGGCAGGAAGAAAAATAGACGAGTGTAACATGGCCGACATCAGAGGTGGCTGAAGCCCATCCACACATACGGCACAAAGCATTGTTAAAATCCTGGCATTAAATCAGGCACAATTCCCTTCCCTGATTTGGTAATTAAAATATCTTTTCTCCAATTAGTGCCCTTACAGTTAAGGGAATAATCCACTGGCAGTTCTCATTTTTTAAACAGCCGTTTAGAAATCAAGCCTGTTGCGGAGAATGAAGTATGAATTTCTCACAGGCTGGAAAACAGCCAGTCTGGCTATAACAGAGATCTTTTATTTATTTTACTCACTAAATGGGTCTTTTTCTGCCAAAAATGGACAACAGCAGTAGTGAAGCAGAGACTCATGGCGTGAGCTGCCAGGCGGAGAGAGAAGGTACTGTATCTTCAGGCTTTCAATCTTTTGCTTTGAAATAGTCCTCAGAGTTTTCTTCAATTTTGTATACCCCCTGGAAATAAGGGATACAAGTCGAGCTGGAGACAGAAAAATAATATTTTGGGGTCATGTTTTGGACTGTCTAATTGTTGGAAGGCTGTTAGTTGTCAGTAACACTCTTTGCAGCATTATCCAGTCTCACACAAGTGGATGGCACAAAAACTCATGCAGACTCAATCCTAAGTCTCAATCCTAAGACAACCAAACACAAAATTACACCAAACCTTACACCAAAAGCAGTGTGAATCTGGGCATTTGTAATCACTAGAAAGAAGCCTGGAGGTTACAGTTGATTTTGCAGTTTGGCATTACAGTCAAGGTACCCAATTTGGCGGTTTAGCACTAACACAGTTTTCCACACAGTAATGATACAAAAAATTTCTTATACCGGTATCTCTCAGCAGCTCTACGCACCTTTAGTTTGGACATGTTTTACCGGTGGTGGATATGCCTGGTGTCTTGAAATTCTGATGCAGTGGTGTGTACATGGTAACATGAGGGGGTGGCATAGGCTGCAGTGTTCGCCTCATGGCAGGCTGGTGAAGTAGCATTCCCCAAGAAGACACAGAGGGAAGAGAACTAGAGTTGTAACAGATAAACAAGAACCACTTTACTTCCGATACAGATGGCAGTAGAAAAGCTTAATAGATTCAAATTTGAGGTATACACAGGCTGTAATGCTTCTAGGTGGACCACATGGACCCACTGTGCCACAGTCTGGACTTACCCTGGATGGGTGTGGCTAAGCAGCTACCTTGGTGTTCTGTGGAGTTTCTAGTGGTGAGGTCAGATTTGCACGGCAGTTAGGTGCCAGGTACCACTACAGAGCAATGTCCAGCCAAAATTACTGATTCCAAAAGGGCAGAGACGCTACTTCTGCTTCTCAGACAGAGCAGGGAGGCCACATGGGACAAGTTCAGACAGGACAGCCTCTTGGGGCAAGTCCAGAAAGGATAGTCTCTCAAGGCAAGTTCGGACAGGACAGACTGTTGGGGCAAATTCGGACAGGACAGCCTCTCGGGACAAGTTCACACAAGACGGCCTCTAGGGACAAGTTCACACAGGACAGCCTCTCGAGACAAGTTCAAACAGGATTGCCTCTCGGGACAAATTCAGACAGGACAGCCTCTCGAAAGCAGTACACAGGTTGGCCTCTTGAGACAAGTTCACACAGGATGGCCAAGGGGACAAGTTTGCCCTGTGCAGACTGGGCAGCCACAGGGATCAGTTCACAGTTCTGGCCTAGGTATTCAGCCCCAAGGGTGGCAGAGAGGTACCGCAGATGTGACCATGGGGTATGGACACTGCCGAAGCGGTCACAGGAAACAAGGGCTAACTATGGCGGACTAGCATGAACTCAGGATATGGGATAGGGGACACTGTCACACTAGGGAAGAGGAACTATCAACATACAGTTACCACCAACTACCTAACTGAACTATAGGGGTTGCTGGGGTACCTCCCATTAAGGGAGGGTGCCTTTTATGCAAGATGTCTCCCAGCTATTGGTTGGGAGACACCTTGCAGATGAATGCACAGTTTACTAAATGCTCCTAGCACCTGCTGGGAGCACTTACCATGTGCGCGCTGATCCTTTAAGAACAGCGAAGCGCGTGCACTTGCACTCTAGGCACACAGCCAAGGCACAGTGCGCCATGCACAGAGGAGGAAAAAGGCAGGGACTGGAGCAAAACGGGGATCTCACCACAGACCAGGGCGGTGAGTAAGCCAACATCCCAGCATGGTGACAGAACGGGATGCCAAGGGGTGCCAAGCACAGCGCTACAGATGCCCATACTTCATACACCAATTGAAACAGCAGCTGTCATTCTGGAATAATGGCATTCAGTACAGTGTCCCTTCCTAGGACAGGCCTTAAAGGGGTTGTCTTGGCATACTGCTTGTTCCTGAGCTGTCACATGTGTTAGCGCTTCACTTCCTGCTGCAAAAGCTTAGAGTACAGAGACTTCCTAACTCTGCAGGGGGTGAGGCTCAGTCAGGAGCTCTCAGAGCAATGAGCTTTGAACTATTATGTTATAAGGGTGTGATCTTAGGTCTTTGTGTGTACAGGGAGGGAGTTAGGAAAGGAGCAGCAGCAATATGAATCAGGTCATCAGATATATGGACAAGTAAAGATGTCCTCTCCAAGTCATATTTATTATGGACTGTCCAAGTGTAAGATAAGAGCCATTAGACATTAGGACCATCCCAAATATCCTCACCATAACATGGTGGGATGGCTTTTATGCTTCTTTTTTTATCAAAATTATGTTAACTAAGCATCAAATAATATTTCTATGCACTATTATTATTTGTTTATTTACTGCAGGGTGTTCACTTACTTTGTTTTTATCTTGAGTTTTGTAAGATAAGAGCCAGAGTAGTGAATAATCCTACCAATCAAACTTTTTATCATACTCTCTTGTGGCATGTGGCTAATAGTAGATTAACAAACTGATGAAGTGGTTCTGCAGAGAGGTAAGCTGCAGAGACAAAAGTCGAAGTAGTACTGAGGGGAGGGAGGAATCATGGGTGTGAAGAATGGCTGCAGAGGAGAAAAGAGACATAGAGCAGCGCTGAGGGGAGGAGTGTGTGGAGGCTGTTGTGAATTCTGTGGTCAAGCTCCCTCCTGTGGTCATGAGTGGTACTTCGGCTGGTTCTGTCTATGAGCTTCCTCTGGTGGATGTGAGTGGGGCTGTGGCTTCTGAGTTTTCTTCCTCAGGTGACGAGGTTAAGTCATTAGGTGATGCTCTATTTAACTCCACCTAGTTCTTTGTTCCTGGCCTCCAGTCAATGTTCCAGTATTGGTCTTGCTCTCTCCTGGATCTTTCTTGTGGCCTGTCTGCCCTGCATAAGCTAAGTTTTGCTTGTGTTACTTTTGTTTGCTATATTTTCTGTCCAGCTTGCTATATTGGTTTTTCTTGCTTGCTGGAAGCTCTGAGACGCAGAGGGAGCACCTCCGTACCGTTAGTCGGTGCGGAGGGTCTTTTTTGCCCCCTCTGCGTGGTTTGTAGGTTTTTGTGCTGACCGCAAAGCTATCTTTCCTATCCTCGGTCTATTCAGTAAGTCGGGCCTCACTTTGCTAAAATCTATTTCATCTCTGTGTTTGTATTTTCATCTTAACTCACAGTCATTATATGTGGGGGGCTGCCTTTTCCTTTGGGGAATTTCTCTGAGGCAAGGTAGGCTTATTTTTCTATCTTCAGGACTAGCTAGTTTCTCAGGCTGTGCCCGAGGCGCCTAGGTCTGGTCAGGAGCGCTCCACGGCTACCTCTAGTGTGGTATGATAGGATTAGGGATTGCGGTCAGCAGAGTTCCCACGTCTCGGAGCTCGTCCTATGTTAGTAACTATCAGGTCACTTTGTGCTCTTAACCACTAGGTCAATTGTGGTTCTGAATCACCTGTTCATAACAGGAGGCTGGCTGCAGAGGAGAAAAGAGACAGGGAGTAGCGCTGAGAGGAGGAGTGTGTGGAAGTTGGCTGCAGAGGAGAAAAGAGACAGGGAGTAGTGCTGAGAGGAGGAGTGTGTGGAGGTTGGTTGCAGAGGAGAAAAGAGACAGAAAGTAGTGCTGAAGGGAGGAGTGTGTGGAGGCTGGCTGCAGAGGAGAAAAGAGACAGGTAGCAGCACTGAGGAGAGGAGTGTGTGGAGGCTGGCTGCAGAGGAGAAAAGAGACAAGGAGTAGTGCTGAGGAGAGAAGTGTGTGGAGGCTGGCTGCAGAGGAGAAAAGAGACAGGTAGCAGCACTGAGGAGAGGAGTGTGTGGAGGCTGGCTGCAGAGGAGAAAAGAGACAGGTAGCAGCACTGAGGAGAGGAGTGTGTGGAGGTTGGCTGCAGAGGAGAAAAGAGACAGGTAGCAGCACTGAGGAGAGAAGTGTGTGGAGGCTGGCTGCAGAGGAGAAAAGAGACAGGTAGCAGCACTGAGGAGAGGAGTGTGTGGAGGCTGGCTGCAGAGGAGAAAAGAGACAAGGAGAAGTGCTGAGGGGAGGAGTGTGTGGGGGCTGGCTGCATGCCATTAGGGAGCCAGAGAGCAGCTCCATGGGTGGGAGGAAAGGTGTGTGGAGGCTGGTTTCTACTACATTAATTCTTGAATTTTAGGAGGATTTTAAGTCCTCTTTTTGTGATTTTGCTGTTTAGTGTTTGGACTCGCAAATGTGAAGACCCTTAACGTGAGTACGAGCTTGTATGAGTAACGGGGGCCAGGGTGGTTGTCATGGCGAGTGGCTTCTGTACTTCCATCACACCCCGACACCCTGCTGCATTAATAAAGTGTCCTTTCTCTGATGTGCTCTCTGTGTTGTGCATTTCACCCACCTGTGGGTCAGAGGTTTCCTCAAGCTGCAGAGTTCCAGCCTTCTTCAGCAACACACAAAGAGTCTCAAAGTCCAGTTCCATTTTCAACAAAACTTTACTTAGCTCATTCACTTCGGAAGCTGACACCACACAGCAATCTTCATGTTACAGACACTCTTTTCTCTGAGCTGTCCCTGGTCCTCACTGGTGACATGTGTTCATGTATCTTATCTTCCGGTACTGCAGCTTCCCGTGTAGCTGAACTAGCTTGTTCCTGGTGCTCCCCGTCCATTTTGCCCATCCTGGGTGAAAGTAAAAGATGCCATTGCCAATCCTTGTCAGACCATAGTTCTCGGACGTTCTGGAAGTTTCCCATAAGCCTAGCCACTGTCTCCCTCATGCTGCACTGTTCCAATGTCTAAAAGGGAGAAAAAAGATAGGCTAGATGAAGTAGGCACAACCACAAATCTATAAATATCAAAAAAGATCCTTTATTATCACCTCAAGAATAACTATAAAAACATTTAAAACACATAAGAAAAACAAAAGATCACACCCCCACTCATGGGTGAAAGCAGACCCCTGAGCCCTAAAGCAAACATAACACAACTTGGATACATAAGCAAAATTGTATATACAGTAGTATGCTATACCCCTGAGTGCACCCACATGTCAGTCAATGTGGTAAAAGTATCCAACCTTGATGGGTATGCATATGGTAGCCACTAGGGTTGAGCGAAACGGGTCGGCCAGATTCAGAAGTCGCCGACTTTTGGCAAAGTCGGGTTTCATGAAACCCGACCCGACCCCAGTGTGGGGTCGGCCATGAGGTCGGCGATCTTCTGATCTGGAATCGGAATTCCGATACCGAGTTCCGATATGTTTAAGATATCGGGAATCGGTATCGGAATTCATATTTAAGTGTAAAATAAAGAATAAAAATAAAAAAATATTGATATACTCACCCTCGGACGCGCCCTGGTACTAACCGGCAGCCTTCCTTCCTAAGAATGAGCGCCTGAAGGGCCTTCGATGACGTCGCGGCTTGTGATTGGTCGTGTGAGCGGTCACATGGGCGTCACGCGACCAATCACAAGCCGCGACGTCATCTAAGGTCCTTCAGGCGCTAATTCTTAGGAAGGAAGCGTCCGAGGGCGCGTCCGAGGGTGAGTATATTCCTAATAGGTATATACTCACCCTCGGACGCGCCCTGGTTCTAAAGCGCAGCCTTCCTTCCTAAGAATCAGCGCCTGAAGGACCTTAGATGACGTCGCGGCTTGTGATTGGTCGCGTGACGCCCATGTGACCGCTCACGCGACCAATCACAAGCCGCGACGTCATCGAAGGTCCTTCAGGCGCTTATTCTTAGGAAGGAAGGCTGCCGGTGAGAACCAGGGCGCGTCCGAGGGTAAGTATATCAATATTTTTTATTTTGATTCTTTATTTTACACTTAAATATGGATCCCAGGGCCTGAAGGAGAGTTTCCTCTTCCTCAGACCCTGGGAACCATTAGAAACCCAATGCACTGCATTGAGTTTCGTGTTTCGGCCGACCCCGACCCCGACTTTTCTATAGGATCGGCTGATTTCACTCGACCCGACTTTTGAAAAAGTCGGGTTTCGTGAAACCCAACCCGATCCTATAAAAAGAAAAGTCGCTCAACCCTAGTAGCCACAAGAGAAATGCATAAGTATACAACCCGGCTGTAATCGGGTAATGGAGTCATAGTCCAGAGTACTATTCTTGACACCTTCTCGTACCCTCCTTCTCTCCTGGTGCATCTGTTCTCTTGAACACAGCGGTATGTAGTTTGCATTTGTCTTCTGTGATATTTAATCCTGACGTATCTACCTCCAGGCCACTTCCTCTGACGAAGCTGCTGCGGCAGCGATACGCGTGGGGCCTGCTGATCATACCCCACTCTCTTTAGGGTTATTATACCCTTGTTTACCATTTGGGAACTTTATTCTGCTGAGCCCTGTGCTGGATCATTCAGCAGCCACAAGCTCATGTACTCTGGACTATGACTCCATTACCCGATTACAGCCAGGTTGTATACTTATGCATTTCTCTTGTGGCTACCATATGCATACCCGTCAAGGTTGGATACTTTTACCACATTGACTGACGTGTGGGTGCATTCAGGGGTATAGCATACTACTGTATATACAATTTTGCTTATGTATCCGCATTGTGTTATGTTTGCTTTAGGGCTCAGGGGTCTGCTTTCACCCAAGAGTGGGGGTGTGATCTTTTGTTTTTCTTATGTGTTTTAAATGTTTTTATGGTTATTCTTGAGATGATAATAAAGGATCTTTTTTGATATTTCATCTAGTCTATCTTTTTTCTCCCTTTTATGCATCTGCTATATATAGACTAGGTAGAGCACACCTCTTTTTTCTTGATTTTTCCAATTAGTGCACCCCTTCTTTGCATATATTGATGTAGTGTTCCATTGTTTGTCCACCCATAGGGCCTGGATTGATGAGCCTCCGTATTAACACAGCTCCAGTCTAGACCTCACTGTTCTTCTTCCTAAAACTCAACTGCTTCTAGAACAATTCTCCTCACAATGCTCTAGCTCCTCCTGCTAGCCCTTCTATTGGATTAACTATTTAACTGTTACTGAACCATTTCTTATCCAATATTAATCTAATATCTATCTCTATATTGCCCCCACTGTACTAACACTGAACTTATCCCAAATAATATATCACCCTAATTCTGTCTCTAACACATAAGGACATATGTTTTGCACAAAATATAAACATAAGCACACTTAATACAAAATGTACCCAGTTTTATCAGGTAGGCATTCACAGGAGTAGAGGGCACAAAGCAGCCACCTGCACACCCCCTACACACCTTCCTCCTAAAACCATGGTCATCCCGGACCATGCGGTACTGGTAGAATATACACAACGCCAGTACAGGGTAATATAAAGACAAATTATTAAAATATAAGTAATCAAATTTATAACATGCTACAAATCATTGTTCCAGTTAACCACGTTTGACCCCTTGTCAGGACTGGTACCGGTCACACTTGGTTGGGACCCTGGAACAAACAGTTCAGTTATTTTTAGAAACATGACCCAAATTTGGGCCAACAGTTATCTGTAGCTCACCATCACGTGAGCACTGTCTTTGCATAACCCAGTTCGATCCTCATGTTCTCCAGGCAAAGTTACGGGTCCACTTGACCCCGGTCCCTATCCTTATGGGACCCGTAGAAACAGACTGTCTTCACAGGACTCTCCAAGTCCAGAGACCAGTCCTTAAAATGTCTAGAATGTCCAGTTATGCACCATTGTCCACACGGCCAGTTCACTACAGCTCCAACAGTCTAGGAGTGTGCAGTTCATTTTCTTCTGACTCAGTTTACTCATCGGGTCCTCTGAACATGTTTTCGCTCTCCCTCCTTTTTCCAGACCATGGTTCCTTTAAATCATGTGTGCTGCATTTAACCTCCTGCAAATAAAATTCAGGTTAACCAAAGACAATTTCACAGTTTACAATACAGTGCTTGAAGCAGCCACACACAGTCCACAGGGCACTGTCTCTCCAGCAGGGTCTGAGTCCTGCAATCCAGCAGGGGAAGCACAACAGGCACAGCACAGGTGGCTACTGTCACGTCGTTCTGTCTGTATCTGGTCTTCGGCGTGACAATGCATATGTTTACTTTAACCCTCTACTCTTTTCCCCCTAATTTGAGCTGGGATACTGTTGGCTGTTACCTGAATGGAGCCTTCTCAGTTCCCTGCTCTGTGCGGAGTCGTACATGGGTGTTTTGGTATTTGCCCTGCTGCATACCTTCCTCATGTGCGGTCCCTGGTTGCTGCTGTGAAGCTGTCCGCGGGTTGTGAGGTCATTTGCAGCTGGTGCATGACTTTCCCTGTGGCTCAGTGCATGCAGTTTCAGTCAGGTGCCCTGAGCCTCAGATCCTGCACTTTTTGTGCTGTAATGGTTTCTGTTTGTGCTTAGGGCATGTGCGGCTACACCTCACCTGCTTTTATCAGGGTGAGGGTGTGTACTTCAAATGCTGTCCCCAGCCAATTGCTGAGGGGCAGCTCATATATAAAGTTCCCCTGCCCTATGGGTGGGGCATGGGCTACTCACAAAGCTTCTGAACTTTGCTATGAGTGTTTGTGTTCCTGCACCTCTCCTGTCTATGTTTTGGTACCAAAGTCCTTGCCTTGAATCATGTTTTGTCCTGTTCTGGTGCCTGTCCTGGAGGCGGTATATCCAGGCCCGAATCCTTGATCCTGTACCTGTCCTGTACCTGAACCTGTCTGACCTGTGTCTGCCGGTGACCCTGGGTCCAGATGTCCTGATGTCCTGTCTGTACCCTGATGTCCTGCCTGTATCTTGATGACCTCATGGACCCTGATGTACTGATATCCTTTTGGGGAGGGTGATGCAATGCCTGGAAGTGAGGAGGATCCCTTTAACAGGTGGTACATATGGATCGCCCCCATAGGGCCGTGGGGTACTCGGTATCGGGTCCTGCGGTTCACAGGGGAATGTCACCGTGGCTGACCCGGTCCATGGCCCTGGGACGTCCGTGTAAAAGGGGAAAGGTCTTTAAAGGTATAGAGTTTATGTTCATGACGCCACCTGTGGTATTCAGTCAGGGTGACCGACGCTGCTTTAAGGGGTCCGCTGGGGTGATATTATGGCAGCTAGATGGTATACCTTCCCACAGGTGAAGTATGTCCCGAGGGCTTCCCCTTGTGTAAATGGTGATATGGTGAATGGCACAGATAATAACGAGGACACAAGGTTGCAGTCTCTTTACCTTTACTGAAGACTTCAGCATCCACAGTCCAGAGCACCAGATCACAGCGCAGGCAGAGTCTGGCCAGTTTGGAGGCAAGTCCAGAGTCCCCTTTGTTCAGGTGGAAATCAATAGCCTTCCCTTGCACTGTAGTGGTGTAGTCCCTTACTGCTTAAGCTTCGAATAAGGGTCTCACAGATGAGGGGTTTCTCTCTCTGTCCCCCATAGTCGGATAGGATAAAACCTGTATGACTGGTGGCTTGAGGCTGTTTATAGGGACTCTAGCATGCCCCGGCCTCTGAGGGGTGCCACCATGCCTCCTGCGTGTAGGTGAGGACAGGTAACCTGCAATTAGCTGTCCTGCCGGTCTCTGAAGTAAAGCATAAAGGTCCTTACTCCCTCGGTGTTCTGGCTACCGGGATTCTGCACCTCAGAAGGAGGCAGCCTGTACAGGGTTGGTCCCCTTCTGGTATCCTCTCCTTTTCTCTGACTTCCTTCACGCTCACTGCAGTTCAGTTCTGCCTTCTGAATGTCTCTTCCCAGGAGCTGTAGCACTTCAGGCTAGACAGTTCCTCTGTTTCCTTTCCCTCTGTCTTTCTGACAGGAACTGAACTCAACTCCCTCCAGATCAGGATGTTCTTATAGGGGAGTTCACCTTAAACAGGCTTAGAGCTCCCCCTTCTGGTCTGGAGTGTGAACATGTTGCATGTTTGTGGTACCTGGATGCAGTTATCCTTCTTTGCCTCCAAACGTAGCATCACTCTCCTAGAGAGGAAAGCAATACCACTGCGACGACCAGGACCCTGAGGTGCCGCACATACATGCAACATATTCTGATTCCAGGCCAGAAGGGGAAGTTCTGAGCCCGGTTTCAGGGGAGCTTCCCCAGATATATATATTCTGGCTTGGAGGAGAAGTTAGTCAGACAGTCAGTTGGAGGAGAGAGAGGTGAGCAGGAGAACTGGGGCCATGCAGCCATGTGGTGCTGCAGCTCCAGGCCAGAGAGGAAAAGCAGAAAGTGTTGTATCTGTAGAACGTGCCAGAGGGTAGAAACACAGGCGAACTAAGGAGCTGGAAGGGAGCTGCGACTGAACTCCTTCCATGCTGAAGCGCAAGAACTGGGGACCAGGAGCCCAAAGCTGTGTGGAACTGTATGTCCCATAGCAGAAACCAGAGGGCAGAAAATTCTAGGTCGTCTGTCTGCACCCGAACCTGAAGGCACAGCAACACATAGAGGCCGAAGTCAGAATTAGAGACACCTGTAAAAAGGCGTGTGTTGCCTGACATGTGGGTACTGTCTTAGGACAGGGAAAGAGAAGAACTTGTGTGGAGCCATAGACAGCAAGGGACTCGCCTTACAGCACAAGAAGGAAGGCCTTTAATCTCACCTGAAAGGGGTATCCATAATCGCTTCTAGGCCGACCGAACCTTACCATCACCTATTACCCGTTCCCTGGACTGTGCCTGCTGCATATCAGTAAAAAAGGTAAAGAGACTGCAACCTTGTGTCCTCTAGATCTTTCTGGCACTATACCATCTTTCCCTATGACACCGGGTGCCTTGGGGACTCAGCTTTACCTGTGGGAAGCCCTACCATCCCTGCTGCCATAACATCACCCCAATGGACCCCTTTTAGCAGCGTCGGTCATCCCTGACCGAATACCACAGGTGACGTCACGAACAAACTTTATTTCAAGTAACCCCTTTAAAGACCTTCTCTTTTAGTTGGACTGTCAGGGCCACGGACCATGTCACTGCCACCGTGACCACTCCTTTAACGATGACCGGACCCGGTACTGAGTATCCCATGGCCCTGGTGGGCGTTCCACTAACACTGAACTTGTCCCAAATACTATATTGCTATAATTCTGTCCCTAACACATTAGGACATATGTTTTACACAAAATATAAACATAAGCACACTGTTAATACAAAATGTGCCTAGTTTTATCAGGTAGGAGTGCACAGGAGTGCAGGGCGCAAAGCAACTACCTGCACACCCCCTTCATATGTCTAGGCCAAAATATCGACCAGTACCTCACATTTTTATATGATTTTTTGCACTTTCTTTTTCAAGGTGCAGCCAGGCCCAGTAATTTTGGTATTGTAAACTGGGGTGTCTGTTACTGTTCACATGGGATGCATTTAGATAGTGCTGGGCATCTCGCCTGATCGAATGGTATGGGTGTCACTAATAGACTGTGAACCAGATACTGCATAACCTGTATTTGAACATTGCCCTATACAAGCCTCTATTGTGCAAACATATACTGAGCAGTCACCTCCTCCATGAATTGGTAGGTTGTGAGTAGGGTTGAGCGAAATGGGTCGGCCATTTTCAGAAGTCGCCGACTTTTGGCAAAGTCGGGTTTCATGAAACCCGACCCCTGTGTGGGGTCGACCATGAGGTCGGCGATCTTCTGAATCTGGTATCGGAATTCCGATACCGAGTTCCGATATGTTTGCAATATCGGAAATCGGTATCGGAATCCATATTTAAGTGTAAAATAAAGAATTAAAATAAAAAATATTGCTATACTTACCCTCTGACGCGCCCTGGTACTAACCGGCAGCCTTCCTTCCTTAGAATCAGCGCGTGAAGGACCTTTAGATGACGTCACGGCTTGTGATTGGTCGCGCGACCGCCCATGTGACCGCTCACATGACCAATCACAAGCCGCGACGTCACCGAAGGTCCTTCAAGCGCTGATTCTTAGGAAGGAAGGCTGCCGGAAAGAAGCAGGGCGCGTCCGAGGGTGAGTATATTCCTAGTATATTCCTATTAGGTATATACTCACCCTCGGACGCGCCCTGCTTCTTTCCGGCAGCCTTCCTTCCTAAGAATCAGCGCTTGAAGGACCTTCGGTGACGTCGCGGCTTGTGATTGGTCACGTGAGCGGTCACATGGTCGGTCGCGCGACCAATCACAAGCCGCGACGTCATCTAAAGGTCCTTCACGCGCTGATTCTAAGGAAGGAAGGCTGCCGGTTAGTACCAGGGCGCGTCAGAGGGTAAGTATAGCAATATTTTTTATTTTAATTCTTTATTTTACACTTAAATATGGATCCCAGGGCTACTTCAGACCTTGGGAACCATAGTATCCCATTGCACTGCATTGGGTTTCGTGTTTCGGCCGACCCCGACCCCAACTTTTCTATAGGATCGGCCGATTTCACTCGACTCGACTTTTGAGAAAGTCGGGTTTCGTGAAACCCGACCCGATCCTATAAAAGTAAAAGTCGCTCAACCCTAGTTGTGAGTAGTTGTCTAATCAGTATTTTGCACCTGTGCTGCTGCCAGCTTTACAACATGGGTTTGCTGCAAGCTTGATAGTGCAATTGATTGGAGAACTGGGCAGATAAACACTGCTGCCCATTTTCTGCTGCATTAATGGTTTCAGAGGGGAACAGAGCCAGGGAACAGCACTGACGGTAGGGTATGGTGGTGTGTATGGAGGCTAGCTGCATGGGATTATGGAGCAGCATGAGGGGACAGGGTAGAAGAGGTTTGGAGGCTGGTTTCAGAGCAGAACAAAGCCAGGAAGTAGCATGAGGAGATGGTTGTGTGGATTCTGGTTTCAGAGAAGAACAGAGACAGGAAATAGCACTAAGGATAGTGTATGGTGATGTGTATTGAGGCTGGCTGTATGGGATTATGGACCTAGCTATGGAGCAGCATGATGGGATTGAGTGGAAGTGCGTGAAGGCTGGTTTCAGAGCCAAAAAGAATCAGGGGGTAACATGAAGAGAGGGATGAAAAGAGTGTGTGGAGGCTGGGTTCAGAGAAGACTGGAGCCAGCGAAAAGTACTAAGTATAGGTTATGGAGGGTTGTGTGGAACAGCACTAAGGGGAGACTATGAGATGTGTGTGGAGGCTGGCTGCAAAGAAGAAAAGAGACATGGAACAACACTGAGGGGAGGAAAGAGAGGGTGTGTAGAGTCACTAGGTCTAAGGGAAGAGAGGGAGTGGGATGATAGTGTGTGAACGCTAGCAGAGGAAGAGAACAGAGTCATCCCAGGCCTAGTCACGGTTGAAAGTACTGGCCTAGCGTGAAGAGGCTCATCGTTTCCACATGCGACAGCAGTAGGAAGAGATGTATTTGGGACAGAGAGCAGCGGAGGTGAGCGGTGAGGTAAGTATTGGTTGTTTTCTTTCTATATCTTGCATGTATCATACTCTGGGGTCTATACAGGACCCAGAGTATCATAAGGGACATTCAATTAGCAGACAATTAATTTACTGTGAATTAAATTATCTGAAAAAATCTGGCGGATTTGGCAAATTCAAATCTCGCAGACCCGCTCACTTCTCTGTATCTCATCATGTCCTGAAGAAAAGATGGCAGAAGGTCATGTAGGACTTGGATGGCGCCTGACTGGGAACGAACGGGTGTGGATAGTTTTAGAATTCATGTGCTGGAGAGCTCCTCATCTGCCTCTCTTCTCTGCTAATGTAAATATACAACTCATTTTAAAGCGTTACCTGATGTTGATTACTTTCAAAATGTTAATTTGCATTATAAAACATTGTCTCTGCTGATTAGAAATAACATTTCATTTTTTTCTTCAGTTCCATGAATATTAATATTAATTAAATCCATAAAAAGGTTTTTTATATATCAGACAACCCAATGAATTATAAATCTGACTCTTTTTATTCCTAGTTCATGTGTCTGAAATTATACAGCTTGTGATATGGCTAATTAGCCCGGTGCACTTGAGGGAAGGGGTGCAGTGTACATGTTGGGTCAGGTGGGATATCACAAGCATTATTAACTCCAGAGACAACTATGCCAATATATTTATATGAGTGGAACAAGGACAAAGCGGAGCGGAAACATAAGAGGTTATCAGAGACATAAGGATGAGTTGGAAAGTGTGATCTTCCTAACAGGTGCGGATATCACAACCGGTGAGACATTTACTGTTGCTATTTATTAGGTTGCATGGTTTACAGCTCTCTCCGACTAAGCTGCATCTGGAGGTTGTCAAATGCCGCAGGAAAGTATGCACTAGAGAACCTGCAAAGGAAATGTGCAAAAAAAAAACCTTATAAAAGAGACTAGAAAAGAACGCTCGTTATAGATTCCATGGAGCCACTTTTAGTTCCCTAAGGAGGACCTGTCACCAAGTCAAAAAAGTCAGACTTTGCTCTTATTTTACTCCTGCCGCTCCCCACAGTAATGCATTTATTTTTTATTTTTTTTAGAAAACCACCCTATGGTTTAAGAGATATAGAAGTGCTTCTCACAAAATTAGAATATCATGAAAAAGTTAATTTATTTCAGTTCTTCAATACAAAAAGTGAAACTCATGTATTATATAGAGTCATCAATTTCAAGTGTTTACTTCTGTTAATGTTGATTATTATGGCTTACAGGCAATGAAAACCCAAAAGTCATTATCTCAGGAAATTAGAATAATTAATAGAAAACACATGCAAAGGCTTCCTAAGCTTTTAAAAAGGTCCTTTAGTCTGTTTCGGTAGGCTCCACAATCATGAGGAAGACTACTGACTAGGGTTGAGCGAAACGGGTCGTTCATTTTCAAAAGTCGCCGACTTTTGGCAAAGTCGGGTTTCATGAAACCCGATCCGACCCCTGTGCGGGGTCGGCCATGCGGTACGCTACTTTCGCGCCAAAGTCGCGTTTCAATGACGCGAAAAGCGCCATTTCTCAGCCAATGAAGGTAAACGCAGAGTGTGGGCAGCGTGATGACATAGGTCCTGGTCCCCACCATCTTAGAGAAGGGCATTGCAGTGATTGGCTTGCTGTCTGCGGCATCACAGGGGCTATAAAGGGGCGTTCCCGCCGACCGCCATGTTACTGCTGCTGATCTGAGCTTAGGGAGAGGTTGCTGCCGCTTCGTCAGAAGCAGGGATAGCGTTAGGCAGGGTCCATTAACCACCAAACCGCTTGTGCTGTAGCGATTTCCACTGCCCAACACCACCTTCGGTGTGCAGGGACAGTGGAAGCTACATTTTTTTTTTCCCCTCAGCGCTGTAGCTCATTGGGCTGCCCTAGAAGGCTCCCTGATAGCTGCATTGCTGTGTGTACGCCGCTGTGCAAACCAACTGCTTTTTTCAAAGCACAAATCCTCTTGTTCCTTCCTTTCTGCACAGCTATCTTTTTTGTTTGTACACACTTTTTATTTAATTTGTGCATCAGTCCACTCCTTATTGCTGCCTGCCATACCTGGCTGAGATTACTGCAGGGAGATAGTAATTGAAGGACACTCCCTGTTTTTTTTTTTTTTTGTGGGAGATTAAGATTGACATTTCTGCTAGAGTGCCATCCCTGTCTGTGTCATCTCTCACTCAGTGGGCTATAGAAAGCCTATTTATTTTTTTGCTTGATTTGGGTTATAAAATCTACCTGAAAAAATCACTACATCAATCAGTGGGAGAAAAATATTGGCCTCAGGGCTTGTGTGCCACTCTTGACTCCTGTGTGTGCCATCTCTCAGTCAGTGGGCCATAGAAAGCCTATTTATTTTTTTGCTTGATTTTGGTTCTAAAATCTACCTGAAAAAATCACTACATCAATCAGTGGGAGAAAAATATTGGCCTCAGGGCTTGTGTGCCACTCCTGACTCCTGTGTGCATCATCACTCACTCAGTGGGCCATAGAAAGCCCATTTTTTTTTTTTTGCTTTATTTGGGTTCTAAATTCAACCTGAAAAAATCAATAAATCAATCAGTGGGAGATTAATATTGGCCTTTGGGCTTGTGTGCCAGTCCTAAGCGTGCCATCTCTCTCTCTCAGATAGTGGGCCATAGAAAGCCTATTTATTATTTTTTTTATTGGGTTTATAAATTTTCCCTGGAACAAAAAAAAAAAAAGTGGGAGATTAATATTGGCCTCTGGGCTTGTGTGCCAGTCCTGAGCGTGCCATCTCTCTCACAAATAGTGGGCCATAGAAAGTCTATTTATTTTTTTGCTTGATTTGGGTTCTAAAATCTACCTGAAAAACTCACTACATCAATCAGTGGGAGAAAAATATTGGCCTCAGGACTTGTGTGCCACTCCTGACTCCTGTGTGCATCATCACTCACTCAGTGGGCCATAGAAAGCCCATTTTTTTTTTTTTTGCTTTATTTGGGTTCTAAATTCTACCTGAAAAAATCAATAAATCAATCAGTGGGAGATTAATATTGGCCTTTGGGCTTGTGTGCCAGTCCTAAGCGTGCCATCTCTCTCTCTCAGATAGTGGGCCATAGAAAGCCTATTTATTATTTTTTTTATTGGGTTTATAAATTTTCCCTGGAACAAAAAAAAAAAAGTGGGAGATTAATATTGGCCTCTGGGCTTGTGTGCCAGTCCTGAGCGTGCCATCTCTCTCACAAATAGTGGGCCATAGAAAGCCTATTTATTTTTTTTTTTTTGGTTTTATAAATTCTCCCTGAAAAAAAAAGGGAGATTAATATTGGCCTTTGGGCTTGTGTGCCAGTCCTAAGCGTGCCATCTCTCTCTCTCTCTCAGATAGTGGGCCATAGAAAGCCTATTTATTATTTTTTTTATTGGGTTTATAAATTTTCCCTGGAACAAAAAAAAAAAAGTGGGAGATAAATATTGGCCCCTGGGCTTGTGTGCCACTCCTGACTCCTGTGTGCGTCATCTCTCACTCAGTGGGCCATAGAAAGCCTTTTTTTGTTTTATGTGTTTTCTAAATTCTCCCTGAAAAAATCATTTTATTTTATTTGGTTTCTAAATTCTTCCTGAAAAAATCATTTTATTCTATTATTTTTTTTTCCTAAAGTCTCCCTGAAAAAAAAAAAAAAAACAAATCAGTGGGAGATTAATATTGCCCTTTCTGCTTGTGTGCCAGTCTTGACTCCTGGGTGTGCCATCTCTCTCTCTCTCTCCAATTGTGGGCCATAGAAAGCCTATTATTTTTTTAGCTTGATTTGGGTTCCAAAATCTACCTGAAAAAATCACTACATCAATCAGTGGGAGATAAATATTGGCCTCTGGGCTTGTGTGCCACTCCTGACTCCTGTGTGCGTCATCTCTCACTCAGTGGGCCATAGAAAGCCTTTTTTTGTTTTATTTGTTTTCTAAATTCTCCCTGAAAAAATCATTTTATTTTATTTGGTTTCTAAATTCTTCCTGAAAAAATCATTTTATTCTATTATTTTTTTTTCCTAAAGTCTCCCTGAAAAAAAAAAAAAAACAAATCAGTGGGAGATTAATATTGCCCTTTCTGCTTGTGTGCCAGTCTTGACTCCTGGGTGTGCCATCTCTCTCTCTCTCTCCAATTGTGGGCGATAGAAAGCCTATTATTTTTTTAGCTTGATTTGGGTTCCAAAATCTACCTGAAAAAATCACTACATCAATCAGTGGGAGATAAATATTGGCCTCTGGGCTTGTGTGCCACTCCTGACTCCTGTGTGCATCATCTCTCACTCAGTGGGCCATAGAAAGCCTTTTTTTGTTTTATTTGTTTTCTAAATTCTCCCTGAAAAAATCATTTTATTTTATTTGGTTTCTAAATTCTTCCTGAAAAAATCATTTTATTCTATTATTTTTTTTTCCTAAAGTCTCCCTGAAAAAAAAAAAAAAAAAAACAAATCAGTGGGAGATTAATATTGCCCTTTCTGCTTGTGTGCCAGTCTTGACTCCTGGGTGTGCCATCTCTCTCTCTCTCTCCAATTGTGGGCCATAGAAAGCCTATTAATTTTTTAGCTTGATTTGGGTTCCAAAATCTACCTGAAAATATCACTACATCAATCAGTGGGAGATAAATATTGGCCTCTGGGCTTGTGTGCCACTCCTGACTCCTGTGTGCGTCATCTCTCACTCAGTGGGCCATAGAAAGCCTTTTTTTGTTTTATTTGTTTTCTAAATTCTCCCTGAAAAAATCATTTTATTTTATTTGGTTTCTAAATTCTTCCTGAAAAAATCATTTTATTCTATTAGTTTTTTTTCCTAAAGTCTCCCTGAAAAAAAAAACAAAAAAACAAATCAGTGGGAGATTAATATTGCCCTTTCTGCTTGTGTGCCAGTCTTGACTCCTGGGTGTGCCATCTCTCTCTCTCTCTCCAATTGTGGGCCATAGAAAGCCTATTATTTTTTTAGCTTGATTTGGGTTCCAAAATCTACCTGAAAAAATCACTACATCAATCAGTGGGAGATAAATATTGGCCTCTGGGCTTGTGTGCCACTCCTGACTCCTGTGTGGGTCATCTCTCACTCAGTGGGCCATAGAAAGCCTTTTTTTGTTTTATTTGTTTTCTAAATTCTCCCTGAAAAAATCATTTTATTTTATTTGGTTTCTAAATTCTTCCTGAAAAAATCATTTTATTCTATTAGTTTTTTTCCTAAAGTCTCCCTGAAAAAAACAAAAAAAACAAATCAGTGGGAGATTAATATTGCCCTTTCTGCTTGTGTGCCAGTCTTGACTCCTGGGTGTGCCATCTCTCTCTCTCTCTCCAATTGTGGGCCATAGAAAGCCTATTATTTTTTTAGCTTGATTTGGGTTCCAAAATCTACCTGAAAAAATCACTACATCAATCAGTGGGAGATAAATATTGGCCTCTGGGCTTGTGTGCCACTCCTGACTCCTGTGTGCGTCATCTCTCACTCAGTGGGCCATAGAAAGCCTTTTTTTGTTTTATTTGTTTTCTAAATTCTCCCTGAAAAAATCATTTTATTTTATTTGGTTTCTAAATTCTTCCTGAAAAAATCATTTTATTCTATTATTTTTTTTCCTAAAGTCTCCCTGAAAAAAAAAAAAAAAAACAAATCAGTGGAAGATTAATATTGCCCTTTCTGCTTGTGTGCCAGTCTTGACTCCTGGGTGTGCCATCTCTCTCTCTCTCTCCAATTGTGGGCCATAGAAAGCCTATTATTTTTTTAGCTTGATTTGGGTTCCAAAATCTACCTGAAAAAATCACTACATCAATCAGTGGGAGATAAATATTGGCCTCTGGGCTTGTGTGCCACTCCTGACTCCTGTGTGCGTCATCTCTCACTCAGTGGGCCATAGAAAGCCTTTTTTTGTTTTATTTGATTTCTAAATTCTCCCTGAAAAAATCATTTTATTTTATTTGGTTTCTAAATTCTTCCTGAAAAAATCATTTTATTCTATTATTTTTTTTTCTAAAGTCTCCCTGAAAAAAAAAAAAAAAAACAAATCAGTGGGAGATTAATATTGCCCTTTCTGCTTGTGTGCCAGTCTTGACTCCTGGGTGTGCCATCTCTCTCTCTCTCTCCAATTGTGGGCCATAGAAAGCCTATTATTTTTTTAGCTTGATTTGGGTTCCAAAATCTGCCTGAAAAAATCACTACATCAATCAGTGGGAGATAAATATTGGCCTCTGGGCTTGTGTGCCACTCCTGACTCCTGTGTGCGTCATCTCTCACTCAGTGGGCCATAGAAAGCCTTTTTTTGTTTTATTTGTTTTCTAAATTCTCCCTGAAAAAATCATTTTATTTTATTTGGTTTCTAAATTCTTCCTGAAAAAATCATTTTATTCTATTATTTTTTTTTCCTAAAGTCTCCCTGAAAAAAAAAACAAAAAAACAAATCAGTGGGAGATTAATATTGCCCTTTCTGCTTGTGTGCCAGTCTTGACTCCTGGGTGTGCCATCTCTCTCTCTCTCTCCAATTGTGGGCCATAGAAAGCCTATTATTTTTTTAGCTTGATTTGGGTTCCAAAATCTACCTGAAAAAATCACTACATCAATCAGTGGGAGATAAATATTGGCCTCTGGGCTTGTGTGCCACTCCTGACTCCTGTGTGCGTCATCTCTCACTCAGTGGGCCATAGAAAGCCTTTTTTTGTTTTATTTGTTTTCTAAATTCTCCCTGAAAAAATCATTTTATTTTATTTGGTTTCTAAATTTTTCCTGAAAAAATAATTTTATTCTATTATTTTTTTTTCCTAAAGTCTCCCTGAAAAAAAAACAAACAAAAAAACAAATCAGTGGGAGATTAATATTGCCCTTTCTGCTTGTGTGCCAGTCTTGACTCCTGGGTGTGCCATCTCTCTCTCTCTCTCCAATTGTGGGCCATAGAAAGCCTATTATTTTTTTAGCTTGATTTGGGTTCCAAAATCTACCTGAAAAAATCACTACATCAATCAGTGGGAGATAAATATTGGCCTCTGGGCTTGTGTGCCACTCCTGACTCCTGTGTGCGTCATCTCTCACTCAGTGGGCCATAGAAAGCCTTTTTTTGTTTTATTTGATTTCTAAATTCTCCCTGAAAAAATAATTTTATTTTATTTGGTTTCTAAATTCTTCCTGAAAAAATCATTTTATTCTATTATTTTTTTTCCTAAAGTCTCCCTGAAAAAAAAAAAAAATCAAATCAGTGGGAGATTAATATTTACATTTGTGCTTCAGTGACAGTCCTGCGTGTGTGGCATCTCTCTCATTTGTTGCCACCAACAACAGAGTGTGTAACATTGTTCCTGATTTTCGTTGTGGTCTCATTCACCTGTAAAGGGGTAGCTAAATCATACTGAAGTTATAGCTCACCGTGTAAGTTGTGTGACAGCAACAAATACCGTTAGTTTGTTTACGTTTTTAAAACAATGAGGAAGTCTGGTGGAAGAGGTCGTGGCCGGGGGCGTTCATTGTCAGCTGGTAATGAGGGTAGTGGTAGTGGTGGAGCATCAGCTGGTGGTGGGAAAAAAAATATTGCACCTAAGTCTGGAGCTGTGGAGCCAGGTTCGTCGTCTGGCTACACAAGGCCTCGAACGCTCCCTTTTCTGGGAGTAGGAAAACCGCTTTTAAAGCCGGAGCAGCAAGAGCAAGTTTTGGCATATCTTGCTGACTCAGCCTCTAGCTCTTTTGCCTCCTCTCATGAAACTGGTAAATGTCAAAGCAGCGCGTCGTTAGTGGATGTTCACGGTCAGGGACAAGTCGCTTCCTTGTCCTCTTCAGCAAAAACAACAACAGAGAAGAATGCAGCAGGCGACACAACGGGTTACTCCATGGAGCTCTTTACACATACCGTCCCTGGCTTACAAAGTGAAGCAGTTAACAGTCCATGCCCATTACAAGTTGAATCTGACATGGAGTGCACTGATGCACAGCCACAGCCAGACTACTATGCTGGTCCTTTGACTCAGACCACAACATTGCCCTCGCAGGGTAATGATCAAGAATCAGACCCTGATGAGACTATGTTGCCCCATCACGAATGCTATACCACCGACCGACACGGTGACACAGACGAAGTTGCACACGAGCTACAATAAGAGGTAATAGATGACCCAGTTCTTGACCCCGATTGGCAGCCATTGGGGGAACAGGGTGCAGTCGGCAGCAGTTCTGAAGCGGAGGAGGAGGGGCCGCAGCAGGCATCAACATCGCAACAGGTTCCATCTGCCGGGCCCGTATCTTGCCCAAAACGCGTGGCAAAGCCAAAACCTGTTGGAGGACAGCGTGGCCATCCGGTTAAAGCTCAGTCTGCAATGCCTGAAAAGGTATCCGATGCTAGAAAGAGTGCAGTCTGGCATTTTTTTAAACAACATCCAATTGATCAGCGCAAAGTCATCTGTCAAAAATGTTCAACTACCTTAAGCAGAGGACAGAATCTGAAAAGTCTCAATACAAGTTGCATGCATAGACATTTAACCACCATGCATTTGCAAGCCTGGACTAACTACCAAACGTCCCTTAAGGTTGTAGCACCCTCGGCCAATGAAGCTAGTCAGCAACGCAACATCCCTTCCGGCAGTGTAGGGCCACCATTTTCCGCACCACCTGCAGTATCTGTGCAGGTTTCTTTGCCAGGCCAAAGCAGTCAGGGTCAGGGAATCACCAGTTTCGTAGTAGGAAACACTGCATCTAGGGCACCGGCGGCAAAAATACCATCTCCCACCGTTTCTCAGTCTGCCATGTCCACCGGCACCCCCGCTAGTTCCACGATCTCCAGCTCTCCAGTCCAGCTCACCCTACATGAGACTATGGTTAGAATAAGGAAGTACTTAGCCTCGCATCCGCATACACAGGGTTTGAACGCCCACATAGCTAGACTAATCTCGTTAGAGATGATGCCCTACCGGTTAGTTGAAAGCGAAGCTTTCAAAGCCCTGATGGACTACGCTGTACCACGCTACGAGCTACCCAGTCGACACTTTTTTTCCAGAAAAGCCATCCCAGCCCTCCACCAGCATGTTAAAGAGCGCATCGTCCATGCACTCAGGCAATCTGTGAGCACAAAGGTGCACCTGACAACAGATGCATGGACCAGTAGGCATGGCCAGGAACGTTACGTGTCCATCACGGCACACTGGGTGAATGTTGTGGATGCAGGGTCCACAGGGGACAGCAAGTTTGGGACAGTTCTGCCTAGCCCACGGTCTAGGAAACAGTTGGCTGTAGCCGTTCGCACCCCCTCCTCCTCCTCTTCGTCCTCCTGCAGAAGCGAGAGCTCGTCCACAGACCGCAGTCGCACAACCACTCCATCCGCAGCTGCCACTGTTGCACACCAGGTCTCCCATCATGGGGCAGCTACTGGCAAACGTCAGCAGGCTGTATTGGCTATGAAGTGTTTGGGCGACAACAGACACACCGCGGAAGTTCTGTCCGAGTTCTTGCAGAAAGAAACGCAGTCGTGGCTGGGCACTGTAGATCTTGAGGCAGGCAAGGTAGTGAGTGATAACGGAAGGAATTTCATGGCTGCCATCTCCCTTTCCCAACTGAAACACATTCCTTGCCTGGCTCACACCTTAACCCTGGTGGTGCAGTGCTTCCTGAAAAGTTATCCGGGGTTATCCGACCTGCTCCTCAAAGTGCGTGGACTTTGCTCACATATCCGCCGTTCGCCCGTACACTCCAGCCGTATGCAGACCTATCAGCGTTATTTGAACCTTCCCCAGCATCGCCTAATCATAGACGTTGCAACAAGGTGGAACTCAACACTGCACATGCTTCAGAGACTGTGCGAACAGAGGCGGGCTGTTATGTTTTTGTGGGAGGATACACATACACGGGCAGGCAGTAGGATGGCAGACATGGAGTTGTCAGGTGTGCAGTGGTCGAAGATTCAAGACATGTGTCAAGTCCTTCAGTGTTTTGAGGAATGCACACGGCTGGTTAGTGCAGACAACGCCATAATAAGCATGAGCATCCCCCTAATGCGTCTGCTGATGCAAAGTTTGACGCACATAAAGGATCAGGCGTCTGCAGCTGAGGAAGAGGAAAGCCTTGATGACAGTCAGCCATTGTCTGGCCAGAGCAGTGTACAGGACAAGTTAGCGGGCGAAGAGGAGGAGGAGGACGAGGAGGATGATGGGGATGATTATATTTTTAATGAGGAAGCTTTTCCGGGGCCACTGGAAATTGGTGGTGCGGCAAGGCCGGGTTCTGGTTTTTGGAGGGACACAAGTGACGTGGATTTGCCTGAAACTGCCCCTCAACCAAGCACAACCGCAGATTTGAGAACTGGAACTTTGGCCCACATGGCGGATTATGCCTTACGTATCCTCAAAAGGGACACACGCATAACTAAAATGATGAACGATGACGATTACTGGTTGGCCTGCCTCCTTGATCCTCGCTATAAAGGCAAATTGCAAAATATAATGCCACATGAGAACTTGGAACTAATATTAGCAACCAAACAATCAACTCTTGTTGACCGTTTGCTTCTGGCATTCCCTGCACACAGCGCCCGTGATCGTTCTCACACGAGCTGCAGGGGCCAGCAGACCAGAGGAGTTAGAGGGGCAGAAATCAGAAGTGGCGTTGGCCAGAGGGGTTTTCTGACCAGGTTGTGGAGTGATTTTGCTATGACCGCAGACAGGACAGGTACTGCTGCATCAATTCAAAGTGACAGGAGACAACATTTGTCCAGTATGGTTACAAACTATTTTTCATCCCTTATCGATGTTCTCCCTCAACCGTCATTCCCATTTGATTACTGGGCATCAAAATTAGACACCTGGCCAGAATTGGCAGAATATGCATTGCAGGAGCTTGCTTGCCCGGCAGCTAGTGTCCTATCAGAAAGAGTATTCAGTGCTGCAGGTTCAATACTAACAGAAAAAAGGACTCGTCTGGCTACCCAAAATGTAGATGATCTAACCTTCATTAAAATGAACCACAACTGGATTTCGAAATCTTTTGCCCCACCTTGCCCGGCTGACACCTAGCTTTCCTATGAAAAGGTCTTGCCTGTGGACTATTCTGAATGCCTTTTCCAATCTCGTAATTTTCTGCACCTGATTGTCCAGCATGTTTAAACCTCACTAAATGGCCAAACTCCCCACACGGGGCCGTGGTATCGACACTTGGCGACAGCACCCGTAAGAGTGATGTTTGTCTGAAGAGGTGGGTGTGCCCGCTTTTGGTCGACGGCACTGCCACTGGGTCCCTCCTAGTACAATAAAGTGTCTCTGGCGGTGGTGGTGCGCACCCAACGTCAGACACACCGTTGTAATATGAGGAGCCCTGGGCCTGTAACGCCGGCCACAAGACAGTTCCCGTCCCCCAGCTCAAACAGTGCTCTACTACTTGCAAAATTATCTCACAGCTCCACCAATGTTTAGTCTATGCGCTGACATCCTTCAATGCCTGCCACTGACAATACCATTGTATTGACATTTTTGTTATGTTAGGCCTTCGAAGCCTGCCTGCGGTCACTCCTTCCACTATGCCTCCACTGACCACACCACTGCTGCCCGTGTACCCCTGGAACCAATTTAAAATTGCCTACAGCCATGTGTTATTATTTTAGGCCTTCGATGCCTGTCTGCGGTCACTCCTTACAATATGCCTCCACTGACCACACCACTGCTGCCCGTGTACCCCTGGAACCAATTTAAAATTGCCTACAGCCAGCCCAATTTTTTTATTTTAGGCCTTCGATGCCTGTCTGCGGTCACTCCTTCCACTAGGCCTCCACTTACCACACCACTGCTGCCTGTGTACCCCTGGAACCAATTTAAAATTGCCTGCAGCCAGCCCAATTTTTTTATTTTAGGCCTTCGATGCCTGTCTGCGGTCCGTTCTTTCTACTACTACTACACTGACCAGGCCACTGCTGCCCGTGTACCCCTGGAACCAATTTAAAATTGCCTACAGCAACGTGTTATTATTGTTAGGCCTTCGATGCCTGTCTGCGGTCACTCCTTCCACTAGGCCTCCACTGACCACACCACTGCTGCCCGTATACCCCTGGAACCAATTTAAAATTGCCTACAGCCAGCCCAATTTTTTTATTTTAGGCCTTCGATGCCTGTCTGCGGTCCGTTCTTTCTACTACTACTACACTGACCAGGCCACTGCTGCCCGTGTTCCCCTGGAAACAATTTAAAATTGCCAACAGCAATGTGTTATTATTGTTAGGCCTTCGATGCCTGTCTGCGGTCACTCCTTCCACTAGGCCTCCACTGACCACACCACTGCTGCCCGTATACCCCTGGAACCAATTTAAAATTGCCTACAGCCAGCCCAATTTTTTTATTTTAGGCCTTCGATGCCTGTCTGCGGTCCGTTCTTTCTAGTACTACTACACTGACCAGGCCACTGCTGCCCGTGTTCCCCTGGAACCAATTTAAAATTGCAAACAGCAATGTGTTATTATGTTAGGCCTTCGAAGCCTGTCTGCGGTCACTCCTTCCACTATTCCTCCACTGACCACACCACTGCTGCCCGTGTACCCCTGGAACCAATTTAAAATTGCCTACAGCCAGCCCAATTTTTTTATTTTAGGCCTTCGATGCCTGTCTGCGGTCTGTTCTTTCTACTACTACTACACTGACCAGGCCACTGCTGCCCGTGTACCCCTGGAACCAATTTAAAATTGCCTACAGCCATGTGTTATTATTTTAGGCCTTCGATGCCTGTCTGCGGTCACTCCTTCCACTAGGCCTCCACTGACCACACCACTGCTGCCCGTGTACCCCTGGAACCAATTTAAAATTGCCTACAGCCAGCCCAATTTTTTTATTTTAGGCCTTCGATGCCTGTCTGCGGTCCGTTCTTTCTACTACTACTACACTGACCAGGCCACTGCTGCCCATGTTCCCCTGGAACCAATTTAAAATTGCCAACAGCAATGTGTTATTATTGTTAGGCCTTCGATGCCTGTCTGCGGTCACTCCTTCCACTAGGCCTCCACTGACCACACCACTGCTGCCCGTGTACCCCTGGAACCAATTTAAAATTGCCTACAGCCAGCCCAATTTTTTTATTTTAGGCCTTCGATGCCTGTCTGCGGTCCGTTCTTTCTACTACTACTACACTGACCAGGCCACTGCTGCCCGTGTTCCCCTGGAACCAATTTAAAATTGCCAACAGCAATGTGTTATTATTGTTAGGCCTTCGATGCCTGTCTGTGGTCACTCCTTCCACTAGGCCTCCACTGACCACACCACTGCTGCCCGTATACCCCTGGAACCAATTTAAAATTGCCTACAGCCAGCCCAATTTTTTTATTTTAGGCCTTCGATGCCTGTCTGCGGTCCGTTCTTTCTAGTACTACTACACTGACCAGGCCACTGCTGCCCGTGTTCCCCTGGAACCAATTTAAAATTGCCAACAGCAATGTGTTATTATGTTAGGCCTTCGAAGCCTGTCTGCGGTCACTCCTTCCACTATGCCTCCACTGACCACACCACTGCTGCCCGTGTACCCCTGGAACCAATTTAAAATTGCCTACAGCCATGTGTTATTATTTTAGGCCTTCGATGCCTGTCTGCGGTCACTCCTTACAATATGCCTCCACTGACCACACCACTGCTGCCCGTGTACCCCTGGAACCAATTTAAAATTGCCTTCAGCCAGCCCAATTTTTTTATTTTAGGCCTTCGATGCCTGTCTGCGGTCCGTTCTTTCTACTACTACTACACTGACCAGGCCACTGCTGCCCGTGTACCCCTGGAACCAATTTAAAATTGCCTACAGCCATGTGTTATTATTTTAGGCCTTCGATGCCTGTCTGCGGTCACTCCTTCCACTAGGCCTCCACTGACCACACCACTGCTGCCCGTGTACCCCTGGAACCAATTTAAAATTGCCTACAGCCAGCCCAATTTTTTTATTTTAGGCCTTCGATGCCTGTCTGCGGTCCCTCCTTCCACTAGGCCTCCACTGACCACACCACTGCTGCCCGTGTACCCCTGGAACCAATTTAAAATTGCCTACAGCCATGTGTTATTATTTTAGGCCTTCGATGCCTGTCTGCGGTCACTCCTTCCACTAGGCCTCCACTGACCACACCACTGCTGCCCGTGTACCCCTGGAACCAATTTAAAATTGCCTACAGCCAGCCCAATTTTTTTATTTTAGGCCTTCGATGCCTGTCTGCGGTCACTACTTCCACTAGGCCTCCACTGACCACACCACTGCTGCCCGTGTACCCCTGGAACCAATTTTACAGTGTCTACAGCCTAATTTTGTTATGTTAGGCCTACTACGCCTGTCTGCGGTCCCTCCTTCCAATACTCGTCCACTGACCACACCACTGCTGCCCGTGGACCCTTGGAACCTATTTTTAATTGCATAGAGCATCCTTTTTTTAATAATAGGCGTACAAAGTCTGTCTGCGGTCCACTATTGAAATTGTCCTCCACTGCCCAGAGCACTGCTGCTTGTGTACCCCTGTAACTTTTTTAAGCTGCAGTGAGCCACATTTTTGGGTTAAGTCCTACTACCTGTGTCTGTCTGCGCCACTCAATTCAGCGGTGTTCCTTTGAAAAAAGCTGAGCGTCAATAGTCTTGTTTTCAGCCTCTAGGAATTTTAAAACTGCATTGGGGGTACAACTTTGGTAGGGCCTACTAACGGTGTCTGCCTACCCAAGGTGTGCCCCAGGTTTCCTCGCCATTGCTTCGATCTTAATGCTCTCGTTTAGTAGTTGTTGGAAACTACACTGCATTAGGCCTACAAATTGGGTATGGGGTGTAGAGAGATGGTGTGTTCCACTCCAAGGTGTTCTCCAGGTTGCCTTTCCTGAGCTTCGATCTTCCGGCTCTCGTTTAGTAGTTATTGGAAACTACGCTGCATTAGGCCTACAAATTGGGTATGGGGTGTAGAGAGATGGTGTGTTCCACTCCAAGGTGTTCCCCAGGTTTCGTCCACATTGCTTCGGTCTTCCGACTCTCGTTTAGTAGTTGTAGAAAACTACACTGCATTAGGCCTACATATTGGGTATGGGGTGTAGAGAGATGGTGTGTTCCACTCCAAGGTGTTCCCCAGGTTTCGTCCACATTGCTTCGGTCTTCCGGCTCTCGTTTAGTAGTTCTTGGAAACTACACTGCATTAGGCCTACAAATTGGGTATGGGGTGTAGAGAGATGGTGTGTTCCACTCCAAGGTGTTCTCCAGGTTGCCTTTCCTGAGCTTCGATCTTCCGGCTCTCGTTTAGTAGTTGTTGGAAACTACACTGCATTAGGCCTACAAATTGGGTATGGGGTGTAGAGAGATGGTGTGTTCCACTCCAAGGTGTTCCCCAGGTTTCCTCGCCAATGCTTCGATCTTCATGCTCTCGTTTAGTAGTTGTTGGAAACTACACTGCATTAGGCCTACAAATTGGGTATGGGGTGTAGAGAGATGGTGTGTTCCACTCCAAGGTGTTCCCCAGGTTTCGTCCACATTGCTTCGGTCTTCCGACTCTCGTTTAGTAGTTGTAGAAAACTACACTGCATTAGGCCTACAAATTGGGTATGGGGTGTAGAGAGATGGTGTGTTCCACTCCAAGGTGTTCCCCAGGTTTCGTCCACATTGCTTCGGTCTTCCGGCTCTCGTTTAGTAGTTCTTGGAAACTACACTGCATTAGGCCTACAAATTGGGTATGGGGTGTAGAGAGATGGTGTGTTCCACTCCAAGGTGTTCTCCAGGTTGCCTTTCCTGAGCTTCGATCTTCCGGCTCTCGTTTAGTAGTTGTTGGAAACTACACTGCATTAGGCCTACAAATTGGGTATGGGGTGTAGAGAGATGGTGTGTTCCACTCCAAGGTGTTCCCCAGGTTTCCTCGCCAATGCTTTGATCTTCATGCTCTCGTTTAGTAGTTGTTGGAAACTACACTGCATTAGGCCTACAAATTGGGTATGGGGTGTAGAGAGATGGTGTGTTCCACTCCAAGGTGTTCTCCAGGTTGCCTTTCCTGAGCTTCGATCTTCCGGCTCTCGTTTAGTAGTTCTTGGAAACTACACTGCATTAGGCCTACAAATTGGGTATGGGGTGTAGAGAGATGGTGTGTTCCACTCCAAGGTGTTCTCCAGGTTACCTTTCCTGAGCTCCGATCTTCCGGCTCGCGTTTAGTAGTTCTTGGAAACTACACTGCATTAGGCCTACAAATTGGGTATGGGGTGTAGAGAGATGGTGTGTTCCACTCCAAGGTGTTCTACAGGTTGCCTTTCCTGAGCTTCGATCTTCCGGCTCTCGTTTAGTAGTTCTTGGAAAATACACTGCATTAGGCCTACAAATTGGGTATGGGGTGTAGAGAGATGGTGTGTTCCACTCCAAGGTGTTCTCCAGGTTGCCTTTCCTGAGCTTCGATCTTCCGGCTCTCGTTTAGTAGTTCTTGGAAACTACACTGCATTAGGCCTACAAATTGGGTATGGGGTGTAGAGAGATGGTGTGTTCCACTCCAAGGTGTTCTCCAGGTTGCCTTTCCTGAGCTTCGATCTTCCGGCTCTCGTTTAGTAGTTGTTGGAAACTACGCTGCATTAGGCCTACAAATTGGGTATGGGGTGTAGAGAGATGGTGTGTTACACTCCAAGGTGTTCTCCAGGTTGCCTTTCCTGAACTTCTATCTTCAGGCTCTCATTAAATTGTGGTTAAACGGAACAACTGCATTTGGCGTACTAGTTGGTTTGGGGCCTACTATCGGTGTCTGCCACTCCTTGCTGTTCTCCTGGTTTCCTGTCCTGAAATTCCATTTTTAGGCTCTCGTTAAGTAGTTGTTAATGTTAGACTGCATTTGGCCTACTAGTTGGGTTGGGGCCTACTATCGGTGTCTGCCACTCCTTGCTGTTCTCCTCCACTGAACAAAGCTGTGCCGCCTGTTTACTACGGTTGCCAATTTTGAACTGCATTTCAACTACTTACTGATTTGGGCCTACTCTCTGTGTCAGCCTCTCATTCCAGTTGTCCTCCACTGCAATGCCCCCTGGTTAGTCCTGTGTTACCAATTTTGAACTGCATTTAGCCAACTTTATTCTTTGGGCCTATATCTGTGTTTCCTCCTCATCCTGCCCATTGCCCAGCAAGTGATAGATGAGTCTGCTGGTACATTGACCCATAACGCAAAATTCCCCGTGCACGCTACACAGCAAGATTGTGACCCTGCTGAAAGTCAGGTTCCTCTTCCCGCATACCATACCACCTTACACGGGGACAAAGAGGAAGGTGCAGATGAAAGTGCAGGTTCCTTCATCAGGTGGGGGGAGGAATACTAGTTGGCGACATCACTGGCACAGGGCCTCTCATAGTACGCAAAAGTGTTGCTGCCGATGGGAGGCGCAAACACACCGCTGTACTTTGAGGGGCCCTGTGCCTGTGCCAATGCCAACGAGTGGGCCCCCCCTGCTTGCTCAGGATCACAGCACTTGCAAAGTTGAAATACTTACCTCTCCCTGCTCCACTGCCGTGACGTGGTCCAGATTTACTGGGCCCACTAATTACTTGAACCAGCCCTACCCCCCACAACTTTAGCCAAATGACCCCCAATTTCAAATGCCTTCCAATTATTATAAGGTAAATTATGATTGACAAGCTTCTTTAACAAGAATGGATGTTTTTGCCATTAAAATGGGCAGTGTAGGTGTTTTCCTGGCCTCCACTCACTGCCGACTATGCTCCCCCATTGACTTGCATTGGGTTTCGTGTTTCGGGCGATACCCGACTTTTCGCGATAATCGGCCGATTCCACTCGACTCGACTTCTAAGATAGTCGGGTTTCGCGAAACACGGCTCGACTCTGAAACGGTCAAGGTCGCTCAACCCTACTACTGACTTAACAAATGTCCAGAAGGCAGTCATTGACACACTCCACAAAGAGTGCAAGCCACAAAAGAGGTCTTTGGTAAAGAAGCTGGCTGTTCACAGGGTGCTGTATCCAAGCATATTAATGGAAAGTTGAGTGGAAGGAAGAAGTGTGGTAGAAAAATGTGCGCAAGCTATCGTGATAACCGCAGCCTTGAAATGATTGTTAATAAAAGGCCATTCAAAAATTTTAGGAAGATTCACAAGAAGATGACTGCTGCTGGAGTCATTGCTTCAAGAGCACCATACACAGATGTATGCAAGACATGGGATACAAGTGTCACATTCCTTGTGTCAAGCCACTCAAGACTAATAGACAATGCCGAAGAGTCTTACCTGTGCCAAGGAGAAAAAGAACTCGACTGTTGCTCAAAGGTCCAATGTGTTATTTTCAGATGAAAGTAAATTTTGCATTTCATTTGGAATCAAGGTCCCAGAGTCTGGAAGAAGAGTGGAACGGCACACAATCCAAGCTGCTTGAGGTCTAGTGTGAAGGTTCCAAAATAAGTGATGGTTTGGGGAGACATGTCATCTGCTGGTGTAGGTCCACTGTGTTTTATGAAGACCAAAGTCAGAGCAGCCATCTACCAGGAAATTTTAGAGCACTTCATGCTTCCCTCTGCTGACTAGATTTTCGGAGATGGAAATTTCATTCTCTAGCAGGACATGGCACCTTTCCACACTGCCAAAAGAACCAATACCTAGGTTAAAAACAACAGTATCACTCTGCTTGATTGTCCAGCAAACTAGCCTGACCTTAACCCCATAATCTATGGGGTATTGTCAAGAGGAAGAAGAGAGACAACGGACACAACAATGCAGATGAGCTGAAGGCTGCTATATTTTTGTCTACGAATCTGATCTTGACATATTCGTGCCATATTCGAACACTATTCATGCCGAATGTATGTGTCATGATCTAGTCCAGGGTTTGTTTCTTGCTATTTTCTCCCTGGTCTAGTCATGTAGGGGTTAACCTTCTTTGCCTTGTTTTGGGATCTGTTTTGCTATTTCAGTCCATGGCTGCCTGCAGGCAGCATCAGCTATAATTCTTGCCCCAGGCTTGAGCGACTGACCCTGTTACACACTGATTTGTACTCTGTCCATTTGCTCTGTTCCCCTGCCTTTCCATTCCTGCTTTCCCGCTCGTCTTGCTGTGTGCTCCTTGTGCTGTGACCTTGGTATCGGACCCGGCTTGTCATCTGACCTGTTTTTCTGTCTCACGTCTCTGGCATCTCTGCTCCCAACTGTCTCCAACTTCTTTGGTTTGTATCTGACCACGTGTATTGCTGTTTTCCCTGGTACTGCATCTCTCATCCGTTCCTAACCCGGCTTGTCTGACCACTCTCTGACCACCTAGTTGCGCCTGCGCTTCCGCACTGTAGTGTTACACCGTGTGTGTGCAACCTATCTCCCCTCTCCAGCACCCCCTGGTGTAGGAGGCATGATACGGCTTTGTGCCAGCATTATAGTATGTTTAATGATCGGTTCTGAACATATTTGGAAATTTCTACACCCAATGACTCTAATGACATTCGACTGTGTTCGACAAATATTGAAAAAAACAACATTCAATGCTGATCGTATTCGGGACAGAATCCGAACAAATTTGCTCATCTCTACTCAGTAGTGACACAGGCTAATCGCCTCTATGCCACACCGCATTGATGCAGTAACTTTTGCAAAAGGAGCCCCAAACAAGTATTGAGTGCATTTACTGAACATACATATCCATGGGCCACATTTCGGATTTTAAAAATCATTTTTCAAGCTGGTGTTATAATGTATTCTAATTTACTGACAAAATAACTTTTGGGTTTTCATTAACTGTAATTCATAATCATCAGCATTAACAGAAATAAAAACTTGAAATAATAATATTTTTATTTTTATACCGTCGACATATTCCGCAGCATTTTACATTTTAGAGGGGACTTGTACATACAATAGACATTACAGCATCACAATAAACATACAGTATAGATACAAATAGATCACTCTGTTTTTAATGACTCTGTAAATTAACCCCTTAATCCCATGTGACGCACTATCCCGTCAAGGTGACCTGGGACTTAATTCCCAGTGACGGGATAGTACGTCATATGTGATCGGCCGCGCTCCCCCCGAGATCGTGGCCGGGTGTCAGCTGACTATCGCAGCTGACATCTGGCACTTTGTGCCAGGAGCAGTCACGGACTGCTCCCGGCACATTAACCTCCAACACACCACGATCAAACATGATCGCAGTTTTCCGGAGGCATAGGGAAGCATCGTGCATGGAGGGGGCTACCTGCATGATTCCCTGAGACGATCGGTACAAGGCGATGTGCTCACCTTGTACCGAGCGTCTCCTCCCTGCAGGCCCTGGATCCAAAATGGCTGCGGGTCTACTGCCGGGTCCTGCAGGGACTACTTCTGGGTCCAGAGCAGGCGCTGGTAAGCAAGGGTTGGGGCTAAAGTTAGGGTTGGGGCTAAAGTTAGAGTTATTGTTGGGGTTAAAGTTAGAGTTAATGTTGGGGCTAAAGTTAGGGTTAGTGTTAGGGCTAAAGTTAGGGTTAGGGTTTGGATTACATTTACAGTTGGGATTAGGGTTAGGGGTGTGTCAGGATTAGGGGTGTGGTTAGGGTTATGGTTGGGATTAGGGTTAGGGGTGTGTTTGGGATAGGGTTTCAGTTAGAATTGGGGGTTTTTACTGTTTAGGCACATCAGGGCTCTCCAAACGCGACATGGCATCCGATCTCAATTCCAGCCAATTCTGCGTTGAAAAAGTAAAACAGTGCTCCTTCCCTTCCAAGCTCTCCCGTGTGCCCAAACAGGGGTTTACCCCACCATATGGGGTATCAGCATACTCAGGACAAATTGGACAACAACTTTTGGGTCCAATTTTTCTTGTTACCCTAGGGAAAATAAAAAATTGGGGGGCTAAAAAAAATTTTTTGTGGGAAAAAAATTAACTTTTATTTTCACGACTCTGCGTTATAAACTGTAGTGAAAGACCTGGGGGTTCAAAGCTGTCAAAACACATCTAGATAAGTTCCTTGGGGGGTCTAGTTTCCAAAATGGTGTCACTTGTCGGGGGTTTCAATGTTTAGGCCCATCAGGGGCTCTCCAAACGTGACATGGTGTCCAATCTTAATTCCAGTCAATTTTGCATTGAAAAGTCAAACAGCGCTCCTTCCCTTCCGAGCTCTGCCATGCACCCAAACAGTGGTTTACCCCCACGTGTAGGGTATCGGCATACTCAGAAGAAATGGCAAAACAACTTTTGGGGTCCAATTTCTTCTTTTACCCTTGGGAAAATAAAAAATTGGGGGCAAAAATATAATATTTGTGAAAAAATATGATTTTTTATTTTTATGGCTCTGCATTATAAACTTCTGTGAAGCACTTGGTGGGTTAAAGTGCTCACCACACATCTAGATAAGTTCTTTAGAGGGTCTACTTTCCAATATGGTGTCACTTGTGGGGGGTTTCAATGTTTAGACACATCAGAGGCTCTCCAAACGCAACATGGCGTCCTATCTCAATTCCAGTCAATTTTGCATTGAAAAGTCAAATGGCACTCCTTTCCTTCCGAGCTCTGCCATGCGCCCAAACAGTGGTTTACCCCCACATGTGGGGTATCCGGATACTCAGAACAAATGGCACAACAACTTTTGGTGTCCAATTTCTTCTCTTACCTTTGGGAAAATAAAACAAAATGGAGCTGAAATAAATTTTTTGTGAAAAAAAAGTTAAATGTTAATTTTTTTTAAACATTCCAAAAATTCCTGTAAAACACCTGAAGGGTTAGTAAACTTCTTGAATGTGGTTTTGAGCACCTTGAGGGGTGCAGTTTTTAGAATGGTGTCACACTTGGCTATTTTCTATCATATAGACCTCTCAAAATGAGTTCAAATGTGATGTTGTCCCTAAAAAATATTGGTGTTGTAAAAATGAGAAATTGCTGGTCAACTTTTAACCCTTATAACTCCCTAACAAAAAAATTTTTGGTTCCAAAATTGTGCTGATGTAAAGTAGACAAGTGGAAAATATTACTTATTAACTATTTTGCATGACATATCTCTGTGATTTAAGGGCATAAAAATTCAAATTTGGAAAATTGCACAAATTTCAAAATTTTCACCAAATTTCCGTTTTTTTTCACAAATAAACGCAAGTTGTATCGAAGAAATTTTACCACTATCATGAAGTACAATATGTCATGAGAAAACCTTGTCAGAATCGCCAAGATCCGCTGAAGCGTTCCAGAGTTATAACCTCATAAAGGGACAGTGGTCAGAATTGTAAAAATTGGCCCGGTCATTAACGTGCAAATCACCCTTGGGGCTTAAGGGGTTAATGTATGAGTTTCACTTTTTGTATTGAAGCACTGAAATAAATTAACTTTTTGATGATATTCTAATTTTGTCAGAAGCACCTGTAGACATTTTCATTGGGTGTTAACTGCTATTGTCACGGATCGCTGCTCCGTGGTGTCACTTATTCGTCACGTGCCTGCTCTCACACGTGACTTTGGGTTGTGCCTGCAAGGGTTAATCTATCTCCCCTCTCTCAGTCCAGCATTCACCCTCTGTCCTATGCTGTAATGTGAGCATAAATCACACACCGACCCAGGCCACATACACGCTGCCACCACTCATCGAATACACGGGCGATGAGTCCCAGAAATAACTAATCAAAATATGTCTATCACTCATAAGGCTCACACACCTCTAGGCTATGGATTCTTTAGAACATTCAAGGTTCAACTTATTAAAGGTTTATACTTTAATAGAAAAAGGTTCAGTGCTTACAAGAAAAAGGTATAAAAATATAATAATAAAAAGACACGGTGGCGCAGTGGTTAGCACAGCAGCCTTGCAGCGCTGGGGTCCTCGGTTCAAACCGCACCAAGGACAACATCTGCAAAGAGTTTGTATGTTCTCTCCGTGTTTGCGTGGGTTTCCTCCGGGCACTCCGGTTTCCTCCCACATTCCAAAGACATACTGATAGGGAATTTAGATTGTGAGCCCCATCGGGGACAGCAATGATAATGTGTGCAAAATTTAAAGCGCTGCGGAATATGTTAGCGCTATATAAAAATAAAGATTATTATTTATTATTATTATCTTTTTCAAAGGGGTGTGGCACACAGCATTGTTTGGGGACGGTGTCTTTACTCTACTTTGCATTATTACCCTGTGAATAATGCCTATTTTGTAAAGACGATAAAAATTTGCACCAAATAAGAAGGCAGCCGTACGGTGGATTTAAAAACCAAAACCAAAACAGAGTGTTCAGGAGAAACAGAAGTAATAAAAGAAGAGCAAAAACTGGACACTTGACCTGGTAACAGGTCCTCTTTACAGCAGATCTGCATACAATATCAAATTGATCTTAGACCTAATGAGGCTGGCTGCTTACCTGCCATGTTCAAAAAGGCTATTTAGCTGCAGATATCGGTGAGCCTGCTGGTAAATAACATTAAAATCATACCTGGCTGTCTTACTGGGCAAAAATGAACTTATATTTTTCCTGTAGACACTCGCTTTTAGTCATTGAGTCAGTTGCAGGGATCGGTTACAGTCAGTCCTCACTTTACAGTGAGCACGGGTGTAATCGCTGTCCAACACTTTGTTAAACAGCCTGTTCTGCACACATACGGTGCATAAGACACTGCAGAGCAGGCTGTCAATCAATGTGCAGGACACTTGATGTCAAGAAGCAAGCTGATTCAGGCAAGCAGTAAATTCATTTTTGCCCTGTGGTCGCTCCTCCAGTAAGGCTACCTTCACGCATCAGGTTTTTTGCATCAGGCACAATCCGCCGAATGTTGGAAAAAAATGGATCCGGCGCAGATTGTGAAAAACTGATGCGACTGATCTGTTTTTTCGACGGATCCAACTAGCATATCCAGATAATTGGATAAAAAAAAAATTTGGAGCATGCTCAGTTTGAAAAACCGTAAACCGGCACTTGAATCCATCATTTCATTCTAGCAAACAGCCGGAAGTGCCAGATCCGGCGCTTCTGGCTTTTTTGCCGGAGACAAAAAACGTTGCTATGGACGTTTTTTCAAGAAACTGGAAACGGCAGATTTGCCGGAAACAGCAGATTTGCCGGATCCAGCAAAAAACGGATGAAACGCAATGTCATCCGGCGCAATTCGGCATTAGTACACGTCTATGTGGAAAAAAACGGATCCGGCAGCAACATTCGCCGGATCCGTTTTTTTGAAATTTAGGCGGATTGAGCCTGACCGCGAAAACCTGATGTGTGAAAGTAGCCTAACACAGCCAAGAAGGATTCTAACACTAATTACCAGCAAATTAAGTCTATATCTGCTGGTATATTGTGTTTTTGGACATGACAGGGCAATTACTTGACAGGTTTATGCCACTCTGTAGGTTTAGGACTCAGTTGTGGTCTATAATTTACAGGGGTTGTGTCTAGACATGATCAGATCAATCCATGGAGAATCAACTGTGAGTGTATTGTCTTAAAATTCACAGATCCCTGCAAATTCGAACAGCTTGCGATTCAATTTGTGAAGATAAGTAAAAAAAACGATCCCCAGAGCCATTGCACACACTGCTACATGTTAATGCCCCGGGCTCTGGCATCATATTGTAGTAACACAGCTAATCAGGGATCTATCACAGCCAGTAGAAAGATGGTGGCCAAACAGCACCATTTTATTATTTTACAGTGTAAGTATAGGAGCACTGGGCATACACATAGTGATAGAAAAGGGTCTAACCAGATTGTGTTCTATTACTTCAGTGCTGATGTACCAGATTGAATCAAATTGAAATGAGAGTTGTAGCCTAACCTTGAATACTAATCCAATGATTCAAGTGATATAGGGAAGTGCTGTAGCTGTATAGTCAGTGTGACTGTGAATTTATTGTTCTGTAATATACTGCAGTAACAGCATATTAATAACAGCCTTATTGTTCTGTAATATACTGCAGTAACAGCATATTAATAACAGCCTTTTTTATTCACACACTGCAAATAAAAAGAGCAATATCAGAACCCTCAATGAATTATGGTCTCTCTCCTTTTAAGCTTTGTGATTCACGACAAATTTATTCAATGCAAATTTTTGTGGAAACTTTGGCAAACCAAGCAAATTTGAATTTCAATAGAACTGCTCATCTCTAGTTAAATCTATTAAAGTGGTGGTGCATAGGGCACATCTGCAATACCCTGGTCAAGATCCCAAGGGGATTTGAGAATGAGTTGAAGACTTAGGAAAGGAAGTTCTATTATGCTTGTATAAAGACTGAAATATATTTGCATGAATTTCTAGGGATCCATAGTTGAGCAGAACTTCCTTTAGGATCTATGTCGTCTTTGTTAATAATATGTTACAAAGATGCCATTGCCAATGGTCCTCTAGACATCTGGGGGCATGGAGATGCACACATGTGGCACAGATGCAAAACCGCAGGTGCGGAACAGATGCAGAGCTGCAGGTGAAGAACAGATGCAGAGCCACAGGTGCCACACAGATGCAGAGCCGCAAGTGCCGCACAGATGCAGAGCAGTAGGTGCCGCACAGATGCAGAGCAGTAGGTGCCGCACAGATGCAGAGCTGACAGTACGGTACAAATGCAGAACCTCAGGTGCCATGCAGGTGCAGTGCTGCAGGTAGGAGCACAACAGACAGGACCAGATTCACACAGGTTCTTACAATGAAGTAGCAAGTGCACGCAAAGATCACTAATGTTGTGCAGAGACAACAGAATAAATATAGGTGTTGGTTCAGATACTAAATCAGGAGGACAAGGAGTAAAAAAATTCTGTATAAAAAAAGTGTAGAAATTTTATTTGTAAAAAAAATATCAAGTTACAAAAATATTAGTAAAAATAGAGGTCATATAAGGGAATTTGAAAATAAGGACTCGGGTATAGTAGGTCAGAGGTCAACATAATAAATATAAGGATCAGGAGGTCACACTCCTAAGAGTAACAAGGGAGGTTGGTATCCTAGGAGTTCAAGATGAAGCGATTCCTACTGCTAACAGATTCTCAGTATATAGATTGATGTAGGAAAGGTATGTTAGGACTGGCGGAAAGCACCAAATAATAATAATAGAGAATATGAGGTGTGTTCGCTGTCCGGGGTCCACCGTGCAGAGAAGACACCTGCTGCTGAGTAATGGCAGATAAACGCTTGTTCACACGTGGGTTTAAACCTCACCCAGTGTGTATGGAAGTGAACTCTCTTGCTTCACAGAGTCGCCCAATATATGCTGCGCCCTGTTAGCAGTCACAGGGTGCAGTTGATAGACACTAGTGGGATCCCTATGAATCACCCCCACTAAACTGGTGATTGGACTCGCTCTGACCCTCGGTGGCTTTTGAACCTGCGCCTGAGGATGCCCTGAGTCAAATGCTGAGTCTAAGCGGGAATTCCCACCCTACACTGATCGGTAGTCAGGAAAGCGCACTGATAGCGCACGGTGCCGCACTGGCGGGCACTGCGAAGAGACGCTGTAACATGTGTTGAGTGTGCAGGTAGCACTGTCGGGCGCTAGGTAGCTTCCACCATTCATGAGCAGTCATCAACAAAAGGAATGGGAATGATTAAGGAGCTTTCATCCATCGACAGACATTCATCTACACACACACATTAGCAAGTTTACACTAGCGCATGACTGAGCGGCCATGCAAAGCTTTTATAGCAGTAGGACACCGGGACCTTCCAGATGGTCTAATAGGAGTCGCAACAGGACCTGAACATGTGACCCCCGACCTCCAATGGGAGGTCGTCCCGTGGGCATGCTCAGTATGAGAAAAGCAGCACTTAGTCCCAGAAAGACCTGCTTGCTGCTGATCAGTACTGGCTACAAAGGCAGAACCAGGAAAGGCAGCAGTAACCAGTTGCACAGTATCAGCCTGAGCCAGACGCTGGGACTGACATCTCCGCTGAGCAGGCTCCACTGTGGCTGGATAAGAATGGAAGACTGCAGCATACATGGTTCGAGATTCCCCCTGTGCAGCGGCGGGAACTCGACACCTAACAAGGTATCACTCAGCTACCTAGTTATAAACCTTTATTCAATATGTAAGACAGTGAAGTGCTGCACAAATGCTCCTTACCAATCTGAATCCCTGTGTGATGTCACACCACGCAGCCGCAACGCGCGTTTCGCGTGGTCTTCCTCAGGGGGCCATCTTATTACTCTTAGGAATGTGACCTCCTGATCCTTATATTTATCGTATTGACCTCCGACCTACTACATCCAAGTCATTCATTTCAAATTGGCTTTTCCTTACATGGCTTCTATTTTTGCTACTATTTTTGTAATTTGACATTTTGTTATAAATAAACAAAATTTCTATACATTTTTTTAACCAGAATTTTGTTACTCCTTGTCCTCCTGATTCTGTATATATGTATTGGAGTATTCTGTTGTCCTTTGACAACGCTTTATATGGTCTTATGGGCTTGAGTTCTCCGTTTGTGTGATTCGTTTTGTTCTGATATATCTGTTGCCAGCTGGTTCAGATACTGCATGTTTTTTTTTTAATTAAGTGTCATTGCAGACACTGTAGTTCTATAGAGATAGAAGCAGGTTCAGACACTGCAAGTTTAAGGAATAGGGACAGGTACAGACACAGCAGGAAAGGGGAAGATTCAGACTTGGATAAAAACAGGTTCAGAAAAAGGTACTAATTCAGAAAAGGACATACACAGGTAAAGGTTCAGGATTCAGTCCTGGGTATACAGCCCCCAAGTGACAGAAACAAGAACAGAAGCAAGACAGGACCTGGCAACTAAGTAGTTGAACAGAGACTGAAAGAGACTGTTGATCAGATATCTTCCCATTGGTGGAGATGCCTTAAATACCAGGTGCCTCTTAGCAATAGCCTGGGGATACATAACAAATGTGCACACTGTCTCTTTAAGAATCAGGAAAGGCAGACGCAGCCAACGTAAGCATACAGGCAGTAAATATGCACACAGCAAGCAGAGGACATGGTGCTTACAGCATACAGCAAGCAGAGGAAAGAACTCACCGCATGGCTTGGAGTGGTGAGTAAGTCGATGTACCTGTATGGTGGGGGATGGGAAGTCATGATGCTGGCAGGGATGTTACAGAAAGGTTCAACAAGACCTTGAAATATAAACTCAAAAAGGTGGAGAAGGATGGCCGAGTCTGGGATTGCCTACTACTGTACCTACTGTTCTCCATTACACAAGCCCCATAAGCCTCTATGGGGTTCTCACTGTTGAGCTGCTATACTGATGGCACTGTGGTGGTTGAAAAGTTGAGTGGCGTCAACTACAAGGTTCACCAACCATGAAGAAGAAAGCCTTACCAGGTGAACCACATTAACCTGCTGAAACCAGGGAGAGACAGGGAACTGGTGAAAGCTATGTGCCTGGGGGCCAATCCTGAAGCCAGGATCAAGGATGTCACAGTAGCAGAGACACTGTCACTGGCCCAGAAGCAATCGTGCAGAGCAGAACTGGGTCCTGTTTCCGGAATTGTCAGATTATACACAGGTTGTGGTGCATGAAATCCTGATGGAACTGCATGTCAGGGTGAATCAAATGTCATATCTGATTCCCTAAGCCCGCCGTGAGGTGGTCTCCATGGATGTGAGGAGAATGTTGAGCCTGAGCATCATAGCAGAGTCAAAAAGTGGCTGGTCCATCCCCATTGTGCTTGTGCTGAAAGCAGATGGCTAGTGGTGTTACTGTAACAACTACAGGAAGCTAAATGAGGTGTCCAAGTTTGACGCATATCCGATACCCCAGGTCGATGAGTTCATTGAGAGGCTAAGGTCAGCCAGATATATATCTACCCTGGACCTAATGATAGGGTGCTGGAAATTCTCCTGTCGCCAAGTGCCAAGGAGAAGACAGCCTTCTCTAGACCTGACAGATGCTTTCAGTACACCAGGATACCATTTGGCCTGAAGGGAGCCCCAGCTACCTTCTAGAGGGTCATGAACCGGATCCTAGCCTCACACAAAAAGTGCGGCGCAGCCTATCTGGATGACATCATGATGTTCAGCCCGGATTGGGGAAGTTGCCTACAGAATGTCCAGGTGGTATTGAATGCACTGAGAAAATCAAGGTTTACCATAAACCCAAAGAAGTGCACTATGTGTAAGAAAAAGAAAAATCGATGTCAAGGGAATTCCCAGTGGTTTTAAACAACCAGGTATCTAAAAACTGACTGTATTCAAATCCTAAGTGATATAAAACTGTAGCTCAGGCCATATACAATTTAATTCTGCATGAAAAGACAGAAGGGAGTCCAAAATATACTGTCTTTATAGAGTCGCCAAAGAATGGCATTATTTTTTAATAGATGATTAGTATAGACAAATTGTTATTCAAAATCTGCCATAAATCAGATAGCAAAAGGCGGGGCAATGTTTTACCCCAAGACAGTTCCCTGTATCTGTAGGTAATAATTATCCCCACAGAGATAAAAAATAAAGTCAGTTTTTAGATACCTGGTTGTTTAAAACCACTGGGAATTCCCTTGACATCGATTTGGTCTGGTAGCACCTTGTCCAGTGCACAGTTGTACACTTCTCCTTAGCGCTGTTACAGAATTTCTCTCTGCTATTTTCTTTTCTGGTAAGCACTTGCTAGTTATACAATCTTTGTCAGACATGCGTTTGCCTTATAGTAACTTTAATTCACAGTAATTATTTGCTATCTTTTTTCTCACAGTGCCGTCGCCAGCCATACACTTTGACTATCAGCATCTTGGTAATTGATAATATATGTTTACTGTAATCGATATTTATATGCACCTTGCCTGCATATATACTATAAGTTTTTGTATTATCATTAACACTTAGGTATTTTATTGAAATTATGCTGCTTATGTTATGTTCCTTTTTTTTTGCTTTATATTTTCTGTATCTTGAATATATTTTAATTTTGGAATGATTTACGTATGTTTACTGCTACTTTGATATATTATACCATATTTTTCACTTTGTAAGACGCTCCGGATTTGAGGAGAAAAATAGGAAAAAACTTTTTTAAATAAATTGGTGGGGCGTCTTATAATCCATGCATCTTATTACTTACCAGGGGTTGTGGCTGTGGTGGATCAGGGTCCCAGGGTCGTTGCTGGAGGCAGGAGTGGAGCATTGCTGCAGGCTGGGATGAGGGGGTCTGCAGGGGGCTCCTTTGCTGAAGGCTGGGATGAGGGGTCTGCAGGGCTGTCTCCGATGCTGCAGGGCTGTCTCCGGTGCTGCGGGGGCTCTGGCGACATTTTGCGAAAGGCCAGAGCCCCCGGCAGTTCGTCCATGCGTTCCTGTATGACTAACTCTGGGAAAATGGCTGCCGGAATCTCAAGAGATGAGATCTCAGCGCTGAAATCTCATCTCCCGAGATTCCGGCGGCCATTTTCCCGGAGTCAGTCATACTGGAACTAACTCCGGGAAAATGGCCGCCGGAATCTCGAGAGATGAGATCTCAGCACTGAAATCTCATCTCCCGAGATTCCGGCGGCCATTTTCCCGGAATTAGTCATACTGGAACGCATGGACGAACTGCCGGGGGGGCTCTGGTCTTTCACAAAATGTCACCAGAGCCCCCCGCAGCACCGGAGCCTCCAGCATCACCCGGGGCAGCAGCGGACAACCCCGGCAGCGGCGGCGGATGACAGCGGCGGCGGGCAGTAGCGGTGGAGGACACCCCCTCATCCCAGCCTGTAATGGTAAGCGGTATATCCGCTTTGTTAGACTCACCCACATTTCCCCCCCAAATTTGGGGGAAATAAAGTGCGTCTTACAAAGCGGAAAATACGGTAATTGGGATTATTTTCTTTTTGTAGTCCTGAGGAAGGCCATTACAGCCGAAATGTTAAATTGAATATTACTGTGTCTATTTTGCACTGTTATGGACTCATTTTTAAAATAAATTTATTGCACCTCTGAAATGACAAATTCTTTTTCTATAATTTATGGAGTGGATTCCTATTTGTGTACCCAGTTTATGTGGAGTGTGCTGCTTAGCCTTCTTTTTTGTATTGTTCTAGAGCTCTGAGAACAGCATCCTACTAGTGATGAGCGAGTATGCTCGTTACTCGGGTTTCTCCGAGCAAGCTCGGGTGGACTCCGAGTATTTCAACGGGCTCGGAGATTTAGTTTATGTCGACGCAGCTGCATGATTTGCAACTGCTAGACAGCTTGAATACTTGTTGGCATTGAGCACTAAATCATCGAGCACGCCGAAATACTCAGAGACCACCTGAGCCCTCTCAGAGAAACCCGAGTAATGAGCATACTTGCTCATCACTACAGCCTACCTCTTAACATTCCGGGAGGTATAAGTTGGTTCTCAGGGTTCCCGTCCAGCAGTCACAGATTACCAATGTCGTTGATACATCGGGTACTGCCAATCTACTCGTATCAACACTAGTAATAAGAACATTGGAAATTTTTTATCATGGTATTTTTGGAATCTCCTAAATAATTAGTCAACTTTCTACCAGGAAATCTAAAAAAAACTGTCAAGCCTTCTTTGATACGTGTTAGAGATGAGCGAATAAATTGGAGTGGAATTGAATATTACTCAAATTTTAACAAAATCTGTAGTTTACAAAATACAGTTTTTTTGTAATTTTGAATTCTCTTATGCTAGCGGTGATGTAAGTCAGGTGAACAGAGTTTATTGGCTATGAACTCCGCTCACCCTACTCACGTCACCGCGAGACACTGATGCTGCGCTATCACGCGCAGCTCAATGTCTCTGCTGGATGTCTGGCTGAATGCTCGCGTCATGCCAACGTTAATCATGACACCTAGATGTAGCAGAGATAGGCTCGTCGAAAGACAAATGGATTAACTTCTAATCGGACTGGTGAGTAATATGATGGTTTATTATTTTTTGTCTTTTACAGGGAACACTTACATCGATGGATTATCTTCTCGACAGGAGAGTATCACTTTTTATCATTTTTAATATTTTAAAATGAATGGGCAAAAGGGGGGAGTGTTTATTTCAAATAAAGGACTTTATTCAGGCTGTCTTTTTTACAATTTGACTATGGGGTTACTAATGGGGTATCTTATAGACTCGTCACTATTACTAACCCCTGGGCTTGATGTCAGCTGCCAATACAAAGCTGACATCAACCCCAATAATTTTACCCCACTTGCCACTGCACCAGGGCAAGTGAAAAGAGCAGAGGGTAAGCACCAAAATTGAAGCATCTTAAAGATGCGCCATTTTTGGGGTGGCAGAGAGCTGTTGTTTTTAGTCTGGGAGGGGACCGATATCTATGGCCCCATCCTAGCCTATTAATATCTGCCCACAGCTTTTGCTCATTACTAATTATAGGGGGGCCCCATGTCATTTTTTGGGGTGATGACCCATTTTGATACCCAGAAATGTTTAAGTATACAGCTGTGAGCTGATATTAATAGTCTGGGAAGCTCCATGTTTATTACTCCCTTCCCAGGCTATAAACATCTGCTCTCCAGCTGTTGGCTTTTCCTCAGCTAATTATTAAAATGTTGTGGGACCCCACACCATTTTTTTCTTTATTTAATTTATTTATTACTTAAATACACACGGCTACACATTTAAAGCAATGATCATACTGTCTATCTCACTCACATACTATTTTCTACCTATCTATCTATGTATTAAATAATATTTAAAAAAAACTATCTTTAAATGACATAGAGAATGACTCTGTAAAAGCTAATGTTAAAATCGAATTTCATATCCATGTCATACAGATATCATATGGATGCTAGGTGAGAAAAATTGCATTGCACTTACATGACCCTCACATGACATTTGCATGACACATGTTCGACTTCTCAGGAACAACATCGGACCAAATTAACGCTGATGGGTATGGGACCTTAGGCTGAGTTCAGAGCTGTACTAAAGCTTGAGTCAATCACGACTACAAATTGTGGACATAGTCGCCTTCGTGTGCAGCTCTCTGTGCTTGTGCAGGATCTGCCACTTATTGACATGCACTAATTTAGTTAATAAATCGAACCAGACTGGCTGCAATCTTTCTTCACATGGACCATCAGTGAGTAGGAAAAATCATTGGTGTGCGCAGGCACACGATTAATATGTTAGCATTAGGTGGTTGTGCTATCTGCTGAGCACATTGACTGCACTCTGACCAAAAATACTGCTATCTGAAGAAGCCTTTGCTGTGTGAATTTTTTTGCAGCCCACTTGAAGCGATTTCATTAAGAGTATCTGCCGAAGAGTGCTTAAAAAATCATCAGAATTTCATCTAGAGAATGCAAATGATTTTCATCGTATTTTCATCAGTGTTCCATCCGTCATGTCTGTGTGTCTTCCGCGCTCCATTTTAATACACTTACATAAAATAGTTGACATGATCTCATACAGTTTCTTAGGTTTATAATAGAAATGCATCTGTAAAAAACAGATGGCACATGGATATTCCAAATGATTTCCATTTTTTTTTGCGCACCCTTAGACTTCAATAGATGAGTCTCATCTTTGATATCTTTTCAGACAAAATTGTTAATGGGAGCATCCCTACAGAATAACAAGGATCAGTGTGCTCTCCGTGTGCTTTCTGATTAAAAATCGGACAGCACACACCTTATTTATACGCTCGTCTGCGTGAGCTCTTTATCTCATTCAGAATACTGCTATTATAACATTTAGCAGATTTTCCACCTAGGAAGAATAATTTGCCGCTTATATGACTTGTGCGAACATGGACGTAAAGTCTACTGAATAAAGCTAGGTCTTGTTAGCCACCTATTCATTTTTCTTTGCATTCGCTCTTACACAATCTCCAGATTCGGATTAATCATACACGATATAAATGGAGCCCTTAGCAATGTCGCACTATTATGTACAAGGCACTGTATACTATGCATCAGGCATTTCACTGCACTGAAGCTGCCATAGAGCTCGACAGATCCTCTGAAGCTCAAAGTGTTCAAAGAGCAGCTGTGGATTTTATCTTCCATTTCATACTGTGGGTTGTTTCATAAAAACATTGAGTTTTCTGCCTTTTTCCTGCGCAGTTTCAGTGGCTCGGTTACTGAGCAATTTGTAGATCTCATGTCATCTTCTGAAACATTTTTACATAACCCCATTTGCAAAAGAGGACAGGAACGGAGCTAATCCATTAGTATGTGTGGAGTATAGAACACGGTCTGGTTATCTGACATCAGCTAATACAACATGCCTTTGGATCCCTTTGTCTGGCACCGAGTGTTTTATTCATGGCAGCTGGAGTGAAGGTGTGTGTTTCATTGAAGAACAGTATCGTGGTGTTAATAGGGTCATCCAAAGTGACAGGTGTTTGAGAGTCTCATGTAAATCAGAGAGCAGGCGAGGAATGCTCCATTACAGCCTAACACCGCACTGTGTCAAGATTAATGCGCCTGTTCTTCATTGATAGCTCTAACCGCCATGGCCTGGAAGAGACAGCGTTTATTAAAGGCACAGCTCATAATGATGGCCGTGACTACAGTACAAGGTAAGAGTCATTTGTGCCAGACAAAAGGGAACAGTATAGGCACTAGATCACAGGGCAGGCAGAGTCCGCCCGGTTTGGAGGCAAGTCCGGAGTTCCCTTGTCCAAGTAGAAATCAGTAGCCTTCCTCTAGCACTGCGGTTTTGTAGTCCCTTACTGCTAAGCTTCTCATAAGGTCCTCACAGATGTTATAGATGTTATGTCTCTCTCTCTCTGTCCCCCGGATAGAATAGGACAAACCCATATGCCCGGTGGCTTGACACATTTAACAGGGACTCTATTATGCCCCAGCATCTAAGGGGTGCCACCTTGCCTCCTGGGTATTGGGTGGGCAGGTAACGTGAAATTAGCTATCCTGCCGGTCACTGGAGCAAAGCATAAAGGATCGTTGCTCCCTCGGTGTTCCAGCTACCGGGATCCTGCGCCTCAGAAGGAGGCAGGCTGTGTAGGGCTGTTCCCCTCCTGGTATCCACTCCTTTGCTACAACTTCTTTCACCCTCTCTGCAATACAGTTCTCCTTCAGTGTCTCTTTCTGGAAGCTGCAGCTCTCAGGGCATGTATTGCAGGGGCGGACCTACCGCCGTTTCAACCGGTGCAGCCGCACCGGGGCCCGGAGGTGGAGGGGGGCCCTTGCAGGCAGGGGCATACAGGGCCCCGGCTTTCTGCTGCTGCTGTAGATCGGTGCAGGCCCTACACTGTATTAGCAGTTTACAAGTGCCGACCGGCATCCTCCTATTGCAGACACAGCAGGCTGTGTGTCTGCTGATCTGACGTCACCTGCGCACCTGTTTCACTCTGCCGGAGGCCTGGAGGAGAGATGAAGTGAGTAGAAAGCCATGGGGTCCCGGGCAGGAGGTATGTGACGTCGCGGGCTTCATCTCATTCCTGCTTTCTTATCTGCTTTATGTAGATCTATCTGTACTGTGAGATTTATTGCACCATCTTAAACTTACAGACAGATAAGGTCCCGGCTCCAGCGTCACCCGATCTGCATGTAAGCTGAAGCTGCAGCAATAAGTCACAGTGATCCTCACCCTGCACTGTGTGACCCTGAACCTGGCTCCAGGACATCCCGCATTATATATCAGATATACCGTATATTATAATGTGAGTTCCTGCAGCCTGGTCAGTGCGTGTAACACTATATATGTGCACATAGTACAGTACAGTGGTGCCAATAAACAGTATGGAGCATTATGTGCGGCCAATATACAGTATGGAGCATCATGTGCGGTCATTATACAGTATGGAGCATCATGTGCAGTCATTATACAGTATGGTATCCAGAAGAAGACCTCGTTGTCCGCTATCACTTGCCATTTTCTTTAAAATTATTTGGTGGTGCCTGTGTACTTGAATAAAATAAAAAAAAATTTCTACACTAAAATCAAGACTCGAGTGCGGCTGTTTTTCTTATATATTATACAGTTTGGAGCATCATGTGGGGCCATTATATAGTATTGGATTATCATGTGCGGTCATTATACAGTATGGAGCATCATGTGCGGTCATTATACAGTATGGAGCATCATGTGCGGTCATTATACAGTATGGAGCATCATGTGCGGTCATTATACAGTATGGAGCATCATGTGCAGTCATTATACAGTATGGAGCATCATGTGGGGCCATTATACAGTATGGAGCATCATGTGCGGTCATTATACAGTATGGAGCATCATGTATGGCCATTATACAGTATGGAGCATCATGTGCAGTCATTATACAGTATGGAGCATCATGTGCGGTCATTATACAGTATGGAGCATCATGTGGGGCCATTATATAGTATTGGATTACCATGTGCGGTCATTATACAGTATGGAGCATCATGTGCGGTCATTATACAGTATGGAGCACCATATGCAGTCATTATACAGTATGGAGCATCATGTGGGGCCATTATACAGTATGGAGCATCATGTGCAGTCATTATACAGTATGGAGCATCATGTGGGGTCATTATACAGTATGGAGCATCATGTGCGGTCATTATACAGTATGGAGCATCATGTGCGGTCATTATACAGTATGGAGCATCATGTGGGGCCATTATATAGTATTGGATTATCATGTGCGGTCATTATACAGTATGGAGCATCATGTGCGGTCATTATACAGTATGGAGCATCATGTGCAGTCATTATACAGTATGGAGCATCATGTGGGGCCATTATACAGTATGGAGCATAATGTGCAGTCATTATACAGTATGGAGCATCATGTGCAGTCATTATACAGTATGGAGCATCATGTGGGGCCATTATACAGTATGGAGCATCATGTGCGGTCATTATACAGTATGGAGCATCATGTGCAGTCATTATACAGTATGGAGCATCATGTGGGGCCATTATATAGTATGAAGCATCATGTGCGGTCATTATACAGTATGGAGCATCATGTGCGGTCATTAAACAGTATGGAGCATCATGTGCAGTCATTATACAGTATGGAGCATCATGTGGGGCCATTATATAGTATGAAGCATCATGTGCGGTCATTATACAGTATGGAGCATCATGTGCGGTCATTATACAGTATGGAGCATCACGTGCAGTCATTATACAGTATGGAGCATCATGTGCAGTCATTATACAGTATGGTGCATCATGTGCGGTCATTATACAGTATGGAGCATCATGTGCAGTCATTATAGAGTATGGAGCATCATGTGCGGTCATTATACAGTATGGAGCATCATATGGTGCCATTATACAGTATGGAGCACTGTGTGGCCATATTTTTTTGTTTATAATTATTCTTTATGAAACAGTGTTATTAGCAGTGCTAAATGGGTGTGGCTGGGACGTGGATATGGGTGTGACTAGTTATGAATGGGTGTGGCCAGAGGCGTGGCCTAAAATTTGCCGCCGCACGCGTTGCGCGCCGCAAACTCTGTCCCTCTTTCCCATCTTCAAAAGTTGGGAGGTATGATGCTGGGCAAGGAGGGGGGCCCAGACACATTTCTTGCACAGGGGCCCAAAGCTGTCAGTTTCCGCCACTGATGTGTTGTGAACAGGTAATTCAGAACCACAATGGACCTTGAAGTTCAGAGCACACAAAGTGACCTGACAATTACCAAAAACATAGGACGAGCTCTGAGACGTGGAAACTCTGCTGACCGCAATCCCTAATCCTATCACACCACACTAGAGGTAGCCGTGGATTGCGCCTAACGCTCCCTATGCAACTCGGCACAGCCTGAGAAACTAACTAGCCCTAAAGATAGAAAAATAAGCCTACCTTGCCTCAGAGAAATTCCCCAAAGGAAAAGGCAGCCCCCCACATATAATGACTGTGAGTAAAGATGAAAATACAAACACAGAGATTAAATAGATTTAGCAAAGTGAGGCCCGACTTACTGAATAGACCGAGGATAGGAAAGATAGCTTTGCGGTCAACACAAAAACCTACAAACAACCACGCAGAGGGGCAAAAAGACCCTCCGCACCGACTAACGGTACGGAGGTGCTCCCTCTGCGTCTCAGAGCTTCCAGCAAGCAAGAAAAACCAATATAGCAAGCTGGACAGAAAATATAGCAAACAAAAATAACACAAGCAGAACTTAGCTTATGCAGGATAGAGAGGCCACAGGAACGATCCAGGAGGAAGCAAGACCAATACTAGAACATTGACTGGAGGCCAGGATCAAAGCACCAGGTGGAGTTAAATAGAGCAGCACCTAATGACTTAACCTCATCACCTGAGGAAGGAAACTCAGAAGCCGCAGTACCACTCTCATCCACCAAAGAAAGCTCATAGACAGAACCAGCCGAAGTACCACTCACGACCACAGGAGGGAGCTTGGCCACAGAATTCACAACAGGCATGCACAGCTCTGTGTCCTTCTGTCTCGATCTCTGACTGGCTCCCACCCCTGCCAGGGACCAACTACCTGAGCGAAGCTCAGCCAGCAACTCACTAACTATCTGTTGTGAATTTGCTTTTTGGCTCCCTCTAGTGGTTACTAGTTTTTTGACTCTGGTTTTTCTGTCTTTCCTTTTATCCGCACCTGGGTCGTTAGTTAGGGGCGTTGCTTTTTAAGCTCCCTGGACACTCAGTTCTATGCCTGGCAACGTAGTTATCAGAGCTAATCTGCTGTGCTCTTGTCTACTGATCCTGGTCCGGCTATTCAGCTAAGTCATTTACTTTGCTTTTTGCTATTTGTTTTTGGTTTTGTATTTTTGTCCAGCTTGTTCCTAATCTGTATCCTGACTTTTGCTGGAAGCTCTAGGGCGCTGGTGTTCTCCCCCCGGACCGTTAGACGGTTCGGGGGTTCTTGAATTTCCAGTGTGGATTTTTGATAGGGTTTTTTGTTGACCATATAAGTTACCTTTCTATATTCTGCTATTAGTTAGCGGGCCTCTCTGTGCTAAACCTGGTTCATTTCTGTGTTTGTCATTTCCTCTTACCTCACCGTTATTATTTGTGGGGGGCTTCTATCCTGCTTTGGGGTCCCTTTCTCTGGAGGCAAGAGAGGTCTTTGTTTTCCTCTACTAGGGGTAGTTAGATTCTCCGGCTGGCGCGAGTCATCTAGGATCAACGTAGGTATGACCCCCGGCTACTTCTAGTGTTGGCGTTAGGAGTAGATATATGGTCAACCCAGTTACCACTGCCCTATGAGCTGGATTTTTGTATCTTGCAGACTTCCACGTTCCTCTGAGACCCTCGCCATTGGGGTCATAACACTATCCTTCCAGGTCACCAGTTTTACCAATGTGAGGAGTGCCCTAATAAATAGGAGCAGAGCTCCCTCTGGTGGCCTGGAGTGTGAAATGTGTTGCATGTTTGTGATACCTGGACTCAGTTGTCCTTCTTTGCCTCCAAACGTAACATCACTACCCGACTAGAGGAGAATGATATTACTGCAACGACCAGGACCCTGGGATGCTGCACTTTCATGAAAGAAAAAAGAACAAATGGTGAGTGAATCTGACCAAATTCTATTTCACAGATTTGCTCAACTTTGTCTGTTGAACATATTTCATGCAAATTGAACGTATATTATTATTGTAGTTGGTGCCCCCAGACCCCAAAAATAATAAATATACTTAAAAAAACAAAAATGGTTCTTCTCACCCCGCCCTAATGTCATGCTGTGATGGTCTTTAGTAAGGGAGGGGGCCTGTTAAACCCTGATTTGTCCCCTCCTCTACCCCTATGAGGCATAGGACAGAAATGTAAGATAAACAAGACCCAAAGACAAAACAGGAATATTAGATAATAGAAATCCACTATCACACAAAAGCATTCAGCAACAATAGGAAGGAGGATAGGGACAGGGAGGAAGAAACTAAACAGGAATAGGGACCAAGAGATAAACTCTTACATACAACAGAAAACAGATTACAACTCCACTCCAACTACTCAGCTTTAGCACTTAGCACAATGTTAGGGCTAGCGGAATGCACCAAATAATGAAAAGATTGATACGAGGTGCGTTCGCAGCCTGGGGTCCACCGTGCAGAGATGGTACCTGCTGCTATGTAATGGTGGATGGACACTTAGCTCACACGTGGGTTAGACTTCACCCCATGTGAAATGGTACCGAGCTCTGTTGCTTCACAGAGTCGCACAATACCCTGTTAGCAGTCACAAGGTGCAGCTACAAGACACTAGTGGGATCCCTAAGAATCACCCCCACTAATCTGGTGATTGAACTGGCTCTGACCCTTGGTGGCTTTTGAGCCCGCACCTGAGGATGCTCCAAGTCAGATTCACAGTTAAAGCGGGAATTTCCACCCTATACTGATAGTTGTCAGGAGAGCGCACTGATGGCGCATGGTGCTGTAGAGACGGGCACTGCAATGTGTGCTTAGTGTGCAGATAGCACTGTCGGGCGCTAGATAGCTTCCACCATTCGTGAGCAGTTAACAACACGAGGAATGGGAATGATTAAGGAGCTTTCATCCATCGACAGTCATTCATCTACACACATTGTCAAGGTTTATACTAGCGCATGGCTGAGCGGCCATGCACACCTTTTATAGCAGTAGCAGACTTGGACCTTCCAGATGGTCTAATAGGAACCGCAACAGGACTTGAACATGTGACCCCCGACCTCCAGTGGGAGGTCGTCCCGTGAGCATGCTAAGTATGAGCAATGCGGCACTTAGTCCCAGAAAGGCCTGCTCTCTGCTGGTCAGTACTGGCTACAAGGGCAGAGCCTGGAAAAGCAGTAGTAACCAGCTACACAGAATCAGCTCGAGCCAGACGCTGGGACCGACGTCTCTGCTGAGCAGGTTCCACTGCGGCTGGAGAAGAATGGGAGACCACAGTGAACATGGTTCGGGATTCCCCCTGAACAGCGGCGGGAACTCGACACCTAACACACAAGTAGACAAATCTTTCATGATGATTAGACACCCAGAGCCAGTATATATATAGAGAGAGAGTAAATGATAAGCAGTTGCAGCTGAGAAAAAAACAGAATGTATTGTATCAGCCAGCATGGAAAAAGTCCTTTACCCCGGGCCCTTTTCCGTTTCTGTTTTTTGCTCCCCTTTTTCCCAGAGCCATAACTTGTTACATTTTCAATTAATATGGCCATGTGAGAGCTTACTTTTTTGCGGGAAGAGCTTTACTTTTTAATAACATCAATGGTATTACCATAAAGTGTACTAGAAAACAAATTTAAAGTGAGGTGAAATTGCAAAAAAAGTGCGATTCCATAATTGTTTTTTTCTTTTTATTATTATTATTATTATTATAATTATTATTTATATAGCACCATTAATTCCATGGTGCTGTACATGAAAAGGGGTTAATCAAAATACGAATATCACTTACAGTAAACTAACAATAACAGACTGATACAGAGGGGCGAGGACCCTGCCCTTGCGGGCTTACATTCTACAGGATGGTGGGGAAGGAGACAGTAGGTTGGGGGTTGCAGTAGCTCCGATGGTGTTGAGGTGGCCGTGTGATCATTACAGGTTGTAAGCTTCTTTGAAGAGGTGGGTATTCAAGTTTCTTTTTAAGGATCCAAATGTGGTGGATAACTGGACATGTTGGGGCAGGGAATTCCAGTGGATGGGGGATATTCATTAGAAGTCTTGGAGGCGATTGGGTGAGGAGAGAATAAGCGTGGAGTAGGGTTGAGCGACTTTTCTTTTTATAGGATCGGGTCGGGTTTCACGAAACCCGACTTTTTCAAAAGTCGGGTCGAGTGAAATCGGCCGATCCTATAGAAAAGTCGGGGTCGGGGTCGGCCGAAACACAAAACCCAATGCAGTGCATTGGGTTTCTAATGGTTCCCAGGGTCTGAAGGACAGGAAACTCTCCTTCAGGCCCTGGGATCCATATTTAAGTGTAAAATAAAGAATCAAAATAAAAAATATTGATATACTTACCCTCGGACGCGCCCTGGTTCTCACCGGCAGCCTTCCTTCCTAAGAATGAGCGCCTGAACGACCTTCGATGACGTTGCGGCTTGTGATTGGTTGCGTGAGCGGTCACATGAGCGTCACGCGACCAATCACAAGCCGCGACGTCATCTAAGTTCCTTCAGGCGCTGATTCTTAGGAGGGAAGGCTGCGAGTTAGAACCAGGGCGCGTCCGAGGGTGAGTATATACCTATTAGGAATATACTCACCCTCGGACACGCCCTCGGACGCTTCCTTCCTAAGAATTAGCGCCTGAAGGACCTTAGATGACGTCGCGGCTTGTGATTGGTCGTGTGACGCCCATGTGACCGCTCACGCGACCAATCACAAGCCGCGACGTCATCGAAGGCCCTTCAGGCGCTCATTCTCAGGAAGGAAAGCTGCCGGTGAGAAAGAGGGCGCGTCCGAGGATCAGTATATCAATATTTTTTTATTTTTATTCTTTATTTTACACTTAAATATGAATTCCGATACCGATTCCCGATATCTTAAACATATCGGAACTCGGTATCGGAATTCCGATTCCAGATCAGAAGATCGCCGACCTCATGGCCGACCCCACACAGGGGTCGGGTCGGGTTTCATGAAACCCGACTTTGCCAAAAGTCGGCGACTTCTGAATCTGGCCGACCCGTTTCGCCCAACCCTAGCGTGGAGGAGAGAAGGAGGTCTAGGGAGGACGAGAGATTACGTAAGGGAACATAATGAAAGATTAGATTGGAAATATACGAAGGAGAAAGGTTATGGATGGCTTTGTAGGTCAGCGTCAGTAGTTTAAACTGGATACTCTGTGAAATTGGGAGCCAGTGAAGACTGAGAAGACATCCATCCTCCTTTTTTTTATTTTGCGCTAACATATTCCGCAGCGCTTTACAGTTTGCACATATTATCACCACTATCCCCGATGGGGCTCACAATCTAAATTCCCTATCAGTATGTCTTTGGAATGTGGGAGGAAACCGGAGTACCCGGAGGAAACCCACGCAAACACGGAGAGAACATACAAACTCTTTGCAGATGTTGTCGTTGGTGGGATTTGAACCCAGGACTCCAGCGCTGCAAAGCTGCAGTGCTAACCACTGCGCCACCATCCTTACCTATAAAAGCCGCAGATTTTAGATGGATGCAGTCATAATGACCAAGGTTATGAGAATATGAGACATAAATGGCAAGAATAAGACATATTTATTTTTATCCGTTATGTAGCTTCCAGCGCAGATCTCCAGTGGCGGCTCCTCGGGGCCCCTTAGGGTGGCTTAGGAGTTTGTGGAATGGATGAATAATCCACAAACTATAAGGCACTTTTCAAAGTTGTATTTTCAGGTGAGATATATATTTTCAGCAGTTTGGACATGACCGCGTATCGCCAAAACAGGGTCTTTCCCGTACTCAATCTTCCTGACCCCCACCCCATCCCCAGGGGGCCATTCTCCCCTTCTCCTGTAAATTTAAATTAAACACCAACACGTAAATTTCTTTGGATAATTTTGGCCACAGCGGCCATTTTATTAAACAAACAATAACATAAATAACAACATATATACCATATGTAAAAACCTGGAGGGGAGGGTTCTTGGGGGTAAGAAATCTGGCTCAAAAATAGGCATAAAGCCACCACCAACTTTAAAACCAAACACTTCTTTACCCTCAGCCGTGACCACCAGCTCAAGGGCACCATGTAACCCATTTCGGGCAAACCAAAACCCCAAAGCTCCCGAGGTAAATTCCCCGTCCAGAGCCCGTAAACAAAAGCCAGATCAACCCCGTAAAAACGTCATCACCACCTCCAAGAACCCCACCCCCCGCCAAAACTGCCACTGTGACAATGATAACGAAAACTCCCCTCTGGCAATAACTGATTAAAAAACCGAGATGAGAAAAAACCACACTCCCCGGCTACCCCTCCATCAAACTGTTCACTTAAACTAATCCACAATAAAGGGAGGGAGGGTGGGCTTCTCTCCTGATGATTCACCTCACAAGTGATCCTTCCCGCACTTCTCCAGCCCCTGCCTCCTTTCCCCACTAGGTCCACCCCTTATTCAAAAATTTCCACCAATCACCTATAAGATCCCTTTTTTTTTATTCAAAACTCTAAAACTCCCTTCTTGGCAACGCAGTCATGTGGGGGCTTTCATCCAGCTGCGCCCATTACAGCCCCCCTTCTTGACCGCGTATCGCCAAAACAGGGTCTTTCCCGTACTCAATCTTCCTGACCCCCACCCCATCCCCAGGGGGCCATTCTCCCCTTCTCCTGTAAATTTAAATTAAACACCAACACGTAAATTTCTTTGGATAATTTTGGCCACAGCGGCCATTTTATTAAACAAACAATAACATAAATAACAACATATATACCATATGTAAAAACCTGGAGGGGAGGGTTCTTGGGGGTAAGAAATCTGGCTCAAAAATAGGCATAAAGCCACCACCAACTTTAAAACCAAACACTTCTTTACCCTCAGCCGTGACCACCAGCTCAAGGGCACCATGTAACCCATTTCGGGCAAACCAAAACCCCAAAGCTCCCGAGGTAAATTCCCCGTCCAGAGCCCGTAAACAAAAGCCAGATCAACCCCGTAAAAACGTCATCACCACCTCCAAGAACCCCACCCCCCGCCACACACGAACAGCCCTGACCACCTCAGGCTCGTGAGTGCCCCACCGCCACCAAAGCTCTCTCGACTCCTTCCTGTAGCCCGAGTGCCCATAAATCCATACCAACATCATTAAGATGCACTCCATCATCCCTCCAATAATTGCCAATCCCATCCTCCAGCTCCAAATGTCTAACGGCAATACCCCCGTTCCGAGACACAAATCCTGCCACCGCCCTATTCAGCTTCACCCGGGCTCTATTGATCCCTCTATGGGACCGTACATCACGCCACTTCCGCCTTGGTACAATGTCCGACCACACCGTCACAACACCCGGGAAAGATACCCACAACCGTAAAAAATCAAAACGAATGTCTCTGATCAACTCCCTCACTGGCCTAACTCCCAAATCATTTCCTCCAAGGTGAACCACCAAAATGTCCGGGGGTCGATCCAATCTAGCGGCGTTGGCAACTGCCGGCAACAAACTCCGCCATAACATACCCCGGAATCCCAACCATCTAATAACCACCGAATCCCTTACAAAGCCTAATTGCCTACCATTTCGCCTGACATCCGCACGAAGCGCACCCCAATGAACAAATGAATGTCCGATAATCCATGCCAGGAGGGAGGTTCGACCTGAAAAAACACAACAATGATTAACACCATAACAAGGCTCTCTCCCCCACAGACCTAATTCCTAATATAAGACAGATATCGATCCGAACTCCATCTGCCTATTCTTTTGATAACATCAACGCCTAGGCCCAGACCATCCGCCTCGGACGCAGCACCAATTCGAAATGAATGCGACCCGAAATTCTTCGGGTCAACACCCAACGATCCCAAACCCCTCTTCAACAGCGCCGTAAATTGGTAGCGCGACAAAAATTCCCCGTTCTGATGTCGTAACAAAGGGCCTGCCCTCAGTGCCGACAGACGCCAATAAGATTCCAAACAGTGCTGCGGGCACATCCCGCTACCGTCAACTCTCCCCAGCACCACTCGCCTACCCCTACCAAGCTGATCAGTCTTAGAACGCCTGATCCAAAATACAATACCTCCTGCCCAAAAGTCAACATCTTCCGCTAACAGACCACCCACCTTATTTTTATTTGGGGACACCAGCTCCCCCAGGCGCAAAGCGCCAAAGAACGCTAAAGAGAAGGCTAACCTAAACAATACAACCTCAAACTGCGAACTACAAATACCGCCCAAAGCCTCCCCAAGCCGTTCCAGCATACCAAAAGAAATCGGCCTACGCTTATCAAAAGACACATTGCCCTTCCGAAAACCCTTCAAAGCCTGCCTTATCAAAAAATCTTTTGTCAGATCAGCTGAACCTTGCAACCGAAAACCAAAGGCCAGACCCGCAACAACTTTGTTTAACCTCGAAACGGACCATCCCCATTCGGCCGCCTTACCCATCAAAGCCAGCAGAGCCATAATCTTATCGCCGTCGGATTCCACTGGGCCGCATTGGACCAACCAACCTTCCCACATCTCCCACGCCGCTGCATAATCCGACCATGTCCTGCTCGACAGTGAGGCCTGTATCAAGCGACCTCCCCTTCCGCAACAATCTGCCACAGATGCGAAGGACATCCCGCTCCTGTAGGTTCCGAATCTGGCGCCAGTTCCCGGAATCGGTCCCACTGAAAACGAGATAAAGCATCAGCTATATTGTTTTGGACACCTGGTACATGCACCGCCGAAATCCACGAATTCAATTCCAAACACCTCAACACCAATTCCCTAACCAACCTAATCACGGGGGGAGAAGAGGAAGATAAACTGTTGATAACTGACACGACACTCAAGTTATCACAATGGAATCGTACCCGACGATCCTTAAAATTCTCGCCCCAAATAAACGCTGCCACTACAATTGGGAACAACTCCAACAATGCCAAATTTTTGGTTAGCCCGTTTTGCTGCCATTCTTCCGGCCACACTCCGACACTCCATTTGCCTGCACAGTAGGCGCCATAACCGGCTCCCCCTGCTGCGTCCGTATAAATTTCACAATCAAAGGCGTTCAAATCCTCCTGCTGAATCAATGATCTGCCATTATAATTTTCCAAGAAACGCTGCCAAACCAACAGATCGTCCTTGTGCTCCCGGCTCAAACGTATGAAATGATGAGCTGCACGGACTCCCGCCGTAGCTCTGGACAACCTTCGGCAAAAAATCCGGCCCATAGGCATGATCCGGCACGCAAAATTTAAGCGCCCTAGCAACGACTGTAACTCCTTCAACGTCACTTTCCTCAATTTTCCGATTCTGGACACCTCCTGCTTCAGCAACAACAATTTGTCGTCGGGCAACCTGCATTCCATCTTTCTAGAATCGATAAGAATCCCGAGAAAACTTAAGACCGTACAGGGACCCTCTGTTTTCTCCTGCGCCAAAGGGACCCCGAAATGCCCGGACACCCATTCCATGGTGGCCAATAAATTACCGCAAACCGCAGAGTCCGGGGGGCCCACAAACATGAAGTCATCCAAATAATGAATGACCGAAGCAACATCAGAAACGTCTCTAACAACCCATTCCAAAAAAGTACTGAAAGTTTCAAACAACGAGCAAGAAATGGAACAGCCCATCGGCAAACACCTGTCTAAATAAAATTCTCCATTCCAAAAACAACCTAGTAACGGAATGCTCTCCGGATGTACCGGCAGAAGCCGAAAGGCAGACTCGATGTCTGTCTTCGCCATCAAGGCCCCCGCTCCGTACATACGAACCCATTGCACTGCCGCATCGAACGACGTGTATACAACCGAGCATAATTCCTCCGCAATGCCATCGTTAACAGAACAACCTTTTGGGTACGATAGGTGCTGGATTAAACGAAACTTATTTGGCTCCTTCTTGGGCACCACCCCCAATGGAGAAACGATCACCCCTTCCATAGGCAGCGAACTAAACGGGCCCGCCATTCTTCCTAACTCCACCTCTTTTGCTGACTTACTCGAAACAACATCCGCATGTAAACTTGCTGACCTCAGATTTTTTGTAGAAAAGGGGACCGTATGATTCGGGTGAGGAATCCTAAAACCTTCAGCAAAACCGTCCCTAATCACCACCGCCTTCAACCGGTCCGGATATCTACTTAGATAAGGGGCCATCTTTTGAAGCCTCACCGGCGTCACCCCCATGACCGCTACCCCCTGCTGGCTTGCCCCTTGCTTTTCTGAAACATTTTGAAGCCCCGTGTGAAGCTCCGCTACAATGGGAACACACGTGCTTAAACCTGCAGGTATTGCCATACTTGCGCTGGCCGTCATTGAACTGCCAGCACGTTCCCGTTTTTTCCTTCGCCCCTTGATACCCCTGTCCTCCTCCTCCCCCTTGTCCTGATTGCTGACTACTACTCCCCGCGCCCCCTTGAAAGGACTGCCCGTACCTCACAGGGGCCATCACCTTCAGCCACAATCCAATGTCCTTATGCTCCCATTTTATCTCAGGCCTAACCGCCTTCCGCTGCCTGAATTGTTCATCGTAACGCTGCCAAGCCTGGCCCCCATACGTACGATGTGCCTCACCAATAGAATCAAAGTAACAGAAAAGACCCGAGCAATTTTCCGGGAATTTTTCTCCTATCACACTGGCCAAGATAGCAAAAGCCTGTTGCCAATTAACAAACGTTTGCGGAATCAGGCGCCAACGCCTTTTTTCCTCCTCTTCCTTTTTGCTATCATCTTTTTTCCCTTTGTCCAGATTAAATTTTTCCAAAGGGAGGAGGGAGAAAATCTCAACAAATTCATCCTTCCAGATCTTCTCCTTCACCTCCTTCTTTAAATGGGCACCGAGGGGACCCTCAAAGCACACAAAGACCTCCCCTTTTGCCCGATCATCCAACTTTATCTCATCCTTCTTACCCGTCTCCGTTTGAACCGACACTGACACCCCAGCTGCCTGGGCCGACGCGGCCGCCCCAGACCTCACTAATTCACCGGAGCCCCCTCCCCCGGCTGTACTAACAGGATCCACCAACCAAGCCCCAGCAGGTGACCCTCCCATATTACTTGCTGGCCCCGCGTCCAATCGCCTCAAAATATGCGACATACCTGCCAAAAGCTCTCTAACGCCAGGAAGCCCAGAACCAGCGTCCCCTACCCCCTCCACTAACCCCACCGTACCCGGCACCGAAATAGGAATAGACATGTACTCACGAGGCTGCGCAGGTGCTGTGTCCCCACCAGCCGTGTCTCCGGAATCCCGCTGTTCGCCATCTTCTGGATGTTCGCTCTCAGATCCGGGGTCGTCGCTGCCGCTGAATTGCCCCAGGCCCGCGCCCCTGGCCTCCACGTCACCAGGGGGGACCGAGACTGGCGATACACTCCTGTCGCTGGACCTCCTGGCGGATCTTGACCTGACGGCTGTTTGCAATCCACCTCGGCCTCCTGGCCTACTTGCCCGACCGGCACCTGCCCCACGACCAACGCGTCCCGGGCCCAGCTGAACCACCGATGCCAGCCTGCCCGTCGCCCTACTCTGTCGTCTCGTGCCGCTGCCAGGCCCACCTAGGGGAGGTGAGCCCGCCGCTGTCACCGCTGCTCCATAGCTCCCCCTCACTGCTGCCGTCGCTGGACTCCTGGCTCCTCCTGTTGTCGCCGCCGCTGACTGTGCTGTAAGTCTGCTGTTCCTGGCGCCGCTGGGGGGCGCCGCACTTCCCCTCGATCCCGGACTAGGCCGCACTACCTGTGCGGCCCTCACCGCTGACGTCGCTGTGCTCCCTTCTCCTCCTGACTCTGCCGCCGCTGCCCGCGCTGTGCTCCGGCTGCTTCTGGCACCGCTAGAGGGCGCCGCACCGCCGCTCGCTCCCGGACTAGGCCGCACTTCCGTTGCGGCCCTGGCTTCCGCTGCGGCCCTGGCATCGGGCCGTGCCTGGCTGGTCGCCGCTCCACGTCGCCGCCTCGCGCCGGCAGAGCCGCCGGGTGGATTCCTGCCGGAGGGGGGGACGGGCAGGATGGTCGCGCCGCGTCCCGCAGCCCCCGCAGGGTCCCCGGAGGGGCTCCGCGGCCTGCGCCTGCCGCGCGGTGACATGTCGGGGGACAATCTTTCTGGGGGCCGGGTTCTCCTGGTCCTGCTGCCCCGGCTCCCGCAGTCGCCCAGCAGCCTGGTGAGCTGCTCTTCCAGCCATCCATCGCTCCTGGACCTGGATTCCCTGCGCAGCTGCTCCACGAGGCTGTCTATGGAGGCCATGGTGAGTAGCTGCACACTTCTTCTCTCCTGATGATTCACCTCACAAGTGATCCTTCCCGCACTTCTCCAGCCCCTGCCTCCTTTCCCCACTAGGTCCACCCCTTATTCAAAAATTTCCACCAATCACCTATAAGATCCCTTTTTTTTTATTCAAAACTCTAAAACTCCCTTCTTGGCAACGCAGTCATGTGGGGGCTTTCATCCAGCTGCGCCCATTACAGCCCCCCTTCTTAAAATGTCCCTTCTGTAATGCCGTGGTGGTGTATTCCTCCAGTGACACCACTGTAAAATCCTCTGGTGACACCGCGGTGATATTTTCCACAGGTAACTCCGCTGTATACTACTCTGGTAACGCCATAGTATATTTCTTTCATAAAGCCGTACTATGTTCCAGTATACTACTCTGATAACGCCGTGGTACGTTCCTCTGGTAACGCTGCTTTATGTTCCTCCGATAACACCACAGTATATTACTCCGATAAATGTGCTGTATGTTCCTCTGGTGATGCTGCCTTGTGTTCCCCCGATAATGCTGCAGTATGTTGCTCCGTAAACTCTGCTGTATATTCCTCCGGTAATGCTCCAATATGTTCCTCTGGGACTGATGTGTGTTCTTCCAATAACGCTACAGAATGTTTCTCCGATAATGGTGGCGTGTGTTTTTCCGAGAACTCTGCGGTATGCTCCTCTGGTAATGCTGCGGTATATTCCTTTAGTGCTGCTGTGTGTTCTTCCAATAACACTGCAGAATGTTCCTCTGGTGATGGTGCTGTGTGCTCCTCTGATAACTCTGCGGTATGTTCCTCTAGTAATGCTGCAGCATGTTTCTCTAGTAACGCTGTGGTATATTTCTTTAGTGCTGCTGCTCTGTTTTTCCAATAATGCTGCAGAATGTTCCTCTAGTGATGGTGCTCTGTGTTTCTCCTATAACTCTGCAGTATGTTCCTCAGGTGACTCTGTAGTATGTTTTTCCGGTGTTGCTGCGGTATGTTCCTCCAATAACTATTATTATTATTATTATTATTATTATAGCCCAATTTATTCTATGTATCTTTGCATGTGAGGAGGGGTATAAATAATAAAAACAAGTACAATAAGCTTGAACAATACAAGTCACAACTGGTACAGGAGGAGAGAGGACCCTGCCCGCGAGGGCTCACAATCTACAAGGGATGGGTGAGGATACAGTAGGCGAGGGTAGAGCTGGTCGTGCAGTTGTTTGGTCGATCGGTGGTTACTGCAGGTTGTAGGCTTGCCGGAAGCGGTAGGTCTTCAGGTTCTTTTTGAAGGTTTCGATGATATGTGAGAGTCTGATATGTTGTGGTAGAGAGTTCCAGAGTAGAGGTGTTGCGTGAGAGAAATCATGTGAATGCTAGAAGCAGAGGAAAGTCTGTGTGGAAAGTTGGGTGATGTACTATATGCACTTCATAGACAGACAAGGCAGGAGAGCAGGCTGGAGAGCTAGGTTCATGAACATACCATGTGAATGCTTATTTTACCATTTTCGCCTAACCTGCCAACATGATTCAGCGGTTTATTACAAGATCGTAGATACCAAATATGTATAGTTTATTTTTTATTTTAGTAGTAAAAAAAAATAAAAAGTGTGTTGAATAAAAAATTGCTTCATTTTCCGAGACCTGTAGCGTCTCCATTTTTTGGATCTGGAGCTGAATGTGCACCTATAGTTTAGCGTGCCAAGCTGATGTTTTTATTGATACTACTTTGGTGTAGATACAATGTTTTGATCGCCCATAAGTGCATATTTATGCAATGTTGCGGCGACCAAAAAGCTTAATTCTGGCGTTTTTACTTTTTTTCTCCTTACGCCATTTACCGATTTTCTTAATTGTTTTTATATATTGATAGATCGGGCAACTCTGAATGCGGCAATACCAAATATGTGTATTTTTTAGTTTTATTTTGAATTTGGCTAAGAGTGGGTGATTTAACCTTTTATATTATTTTTATTTTTTTATACTTTTTTGTGACAACCACAGGAGTCTCCTGCAGACCCCAAGTTGTCATGCCAACCCATCGGCGACCAGCGGTCATGTGACACAGGCACCGAGAGGCGGGATTAGTGACTCGCTTCTGGCGCGATTAGGTTAAATGTCAGCTGTCAGCTGACATGTTCCAGAAAAGATGTGGGATCATCACTGGAGCCCACATATGAAAGTGGGAGACTCAACATGCGCCGTACATATATGGGAAGGGGTTAAACCTCTCAGTACTGAAGGAAAGGAAATCCAGTTAAAATAGAAGATAAATCACACCATCTCTAAAGAGAACTTTGGTTCATTACCCAACGTGACCTTCTAATTCCAGGTTTTCCAAGGGACCATGACACCCTTGTAACAACTGACCTGCAGCACATGCACATTTTTGATCTGGTCATCTGTTTTAGTCCAATCACTGATGTGGTCTTTATTGGGTGACTGGCTACTTTAATGTCTCGTGTGCTGGCTTTGCAGCAATGTTATGAAGTCGTGTTATACACATCATGATGTCATGCGGCAAATACATGCAGCAAATGCTAACTAGACCCAGAAGACGCCAAAACTGCGAAGGAAGATGTCGAAGATGGTATAGTAAAGACCAAAATTTTAGTTCATTCAAAGTGATTTGATCATTTCTAAAAACACTTTGAGAAAATATAGTCAAACATTTTAATAGCTAAATTATCAATTCAGGGTGTGTGTTTTGCCAGAGTCACATGGTCTAATGTAAGTTGGTGCTGACTGGCGTTCTGTAGAAACTTGCTCGTATCCAGAAATTGATTTAGTTTATCATTTTTCATAATGCATCATCTGAGGTTTTACATGGGACTATAGACGGACCCCCTGAGATACATTAAAGGCAACCTGACGACTGATACAAGCTGCCCAAAAACATGCAGCATGTATCAGACCATGGCACTATGATTTCAGTCACATATGTTTAACCCCTTCATGACCCAGCCTATTTTGACCTTAATGACCTGGCCATTTTTTGCAATTCTGACCAGTGTCCCTTTATGAGGTAATAACTCAAGAACGCTTCCAGAGAGTTATGTGACACAAAATAGTTAATAAATAACATTTCCCACATGTCTACTTTACATCAGCATAATTTTGGAAACAAATTTTTTTTGCTAGGAAGTTATAAGGGTTAAAATTTGACCAGCGATTTCTAATTTTTACAACAAAATTTACAAAACCATTTTTATAAGGGACCATCTCACATTTGAAGTCACCTTGAGGGGTCTATATGGCTGAAAATACCCAAAAGTAATACCATTCTAAAAACTGAACCCTTCTAGGTGCTCAAAACCACATTCAAGAAGTTTATTAACCCTTCAGGGGCTTCACAGCAACAGAAGCAACATGGAAGGAAAACATTTACATTTAAATTTCTAGTCACAAAAATGAACTTTTAGCAACAATTTTTTTTTATTTTCCCAAGGGTGAAAGGATAAACTGGACCCTGAAAGTTGTTGTACAATTTGTTCTGAGTATGCCGATACCCCATATGTGGGGGAAAATGACTGTTTGGGCACACAACAGGGCTTGGAAGGGAAGGAGCGCCATTTTACTTTTTGAATGAAAAATTGGCTCCAATCTTTAGCGGACACTATGTCGCGTTTGGAGAGCCCCTGTGTGCCTAAAGATTGGAGCTTCCCCACAAGTGACCCCATTTTGGAAACTAGACCCAGCAAGGAACTTAACTAGATGCATGGTGAGCACTTTCAACCCCCAAGTGCTTCACAAATTGATCCGTAAAATGAAAAAGTACTTTTTTTCACAAAAAAATTCTTTTAGCCTCAATTTTTTTTTGTTTTCACATGGGTAACAGGATAAAATAGATCTTATGATTTGTTGGGCAATTTCTCCTGAGTACAACGATACATCATATGTGGAGGTAAACCACTGTTTGGGCACACGGCAAGGCTCGGAAGGGAAGGAGCACCATTTGACTTTTTGAATGAAAAATTAGCTCCAATCATTATCGGTCACCATGTCGCGTTTAGAGAGCCCCTGTGTGCCTAAACATTTGAACTCCCCCACAAGTGACACCATTTTGAAAACTAGACCCCTCAAGGAACTCATATAGATGTGCGATGAGCACTTTTAACCCCCAGGTGCTTCACACAAGTTTATAATGCAGAGCCATAAAAATAAAAAATCATTTTTCCTCAAAAATTATTTTTAGCCCACAATTTTTTATTTTCACAAGGGTAACGAGGTAAGGAGAAATTGGACCCTAAAAGTTGTTGTCCAGTTTGTCCTGAGTACGCTCATACCCCATATGTGGGGGTAAACCACTATTTGGGTGCATGGCAGAGCTTGGAAGGGAAGTAGTGATGTTTTTGAATGCAGACTTTGATGGAATGGTCTGCGGGTGTCATGTTACGTTTGCAGAGCCCCTGATGTGCCTAAACAGTAGAAAGCCTCCACAATTAACCACATTTTGGAAACTAGAGCCCCCAAGGAACTTATCTAGGTGTGTGGTGAGCACTTTGAACCCCCAAGTGCTTCAAAGAAGTTTATAAAGCAGAGCCGTGAAAATAAAAATCATATTTCTTTCCTCAAAAATTATTTTTTATCCTGAATTTTTTTTATTTTCACAAGGGTAACAGGAGAAATTGGACCCTAAAAGTTGTTGTCCAGTTTGTCCTGAGTACGCTGATACCTCATATGTGGGGGTAAACCACTGTTTGGGTGCATGGCAGAGCTCGGAAGGGAAGTAGAGACTTTTTGAAATGCAGACTTTGATGGAATGGTCTGCTGGTGTCATGTTACGTTTGCAGAGCCCCTGATGTGCCTAAACAGTAGAAATCCTCCACAATTGACCCCATTTTGGAAACTAGACCCCCCAAGGAACTTATCTAGATGTGTGGTGAGCCCTTTGAACCCCCAAGTGCTTCACAAAAGTTTATAACGCAGAGATGTGAAAATAAAAAATCATTTTTTTTTCCTCAAAAATGATTTTTTAGCCCGCAATATTTTATTTTCACAAGGGTAGCACGAGAAACTGAACCCCAATATTTGTTGTCCAGTTTGTCCTGAGTACGCTGATGCCCAATATGTGGGGGTAAACCACTGTTTGGGCACACGTCGGGGCTCGGAAAGGAAGTAGTGACGTTTTGAAATGCAGATTTTGATGGAATGGTCTGCGGGCGTCAAGTTGCGTTTGCAGAGCCCCTGATATACCTAAACAGTAGAAACCCTTCACAAGTGACCCAATTTTGGAAACTAGACCCCCCAAGGAACTTATCTAGATTTGTGGTGAGCACTTTAAACCCCCAAGTGCTTCACAGAATTTTATAACGCAGAGCCATGAAAATAAAAATCATTTTTCTTTCCTCAAAAATTATTTTTTATCCTGAATTTTTTTTTTTCACAAGGGTAACAGGAGAAATTGGACTTGAAAAGTTGTTGTCCAGTTTGTCCTGAGTACGCTGATACCCCATATGTGGGGGTAAACCACTGTTTGGGTGCATGGCAGAGCTCGGAAGGGAAGTAGAGACTTTTTGAAATGCAGACTTTGATGGAATGGTCTGCTGGTGTCATGTTACGTTTGCAGAGCCCCTGATGTGCCTAAACAGTAGAAAGCCTCCACAATTGACCCCATTTTGGAAACTAGACCCCCCAAGGAACTTATCTAGATGTGTGGTGAGCCCTTTGAACCCCCAAGTGCTTCACAAAAGTTTATAACGCAGAGATGTGAAAATAAAAAATCATTTTTTTTCCTCAAAATTGATTTTTTAGCCCGCAATATTTTATTTTCACAAGGGTAACATGAGAAACTGAACCCCAATATTTGTTGTCCAGTTTGTGCTGAGTACGCTGATGCCCAATATGTGGGGGTAAACCACTGTTTGGGCACACGTCGGGGCTCGGAAAGGAAGTAGTGACGTTTTGAAATGCAGATTTTGATGGAATGGTCTGCGGGCGTCAAGTTGCGTTTGCAGAGCCCCTGATATACTTAAACAGTAGAAACCCTTCACAAGTGACCCAATTTTGGAAACTAGACCCCCCAAGGAACTTATCTAGATTTGTGGTGAGCACTTTAAACCCCCAAGTGCTTCGCAGAATTTTATAACGCAGAGCCGTGAAAATAAAAAAACTTTTCTTCCCCACAAAAATAATTTTTTAGCCCCCATTTTTTAATTTTTCCAAGGGTGACAGGAGAAATTAGTAGTACAATTTTTCCTGAGTACGCTTATGCCCCATATGTTTGGGTAAACCACTGTTTGGGCACATGTTGGGGCTCGGAAGGGAGGGAGCACCATTTGACTTTTTGAATGCAAGATTGGCTGGAATCAGTGGTGGCACCATGTCGTGATTGGAGACCCCCTGATGTGCCTAAACAGTGGAAACAACCCCAATTCTAACTGAAACCCTAACCAAAATACCCCTCTAACCCTAATCCCAACCCTAACCATAACCCTAACCACACCCCACCCAGCCAAATCAGCACCGTGTGCACATAGCCTAATTCTAACCCTAATTGCAACTCTAGCCCTAACCCTAACCCTAGTCCTAACCCTAACCCTTGCCCTAACCCTAACCCTAGTTCTAACCCTAACCCTAGTGGAAAAATAAAAATAAATATATTTTATTTATTTCATTATTTTCCCTACCTATGGGGGTGATAAGGGGGGGCTTTATTTACTGTTTTTTTTATTTTGATCACTGTGATATAAATTACCACAGTGATCAAAATGTACCTGTAACGAATCTGCCGGCCGGCAGATTGGGCGGGCGCACTGCGCATGCGCCCGCCATTTTGGAAGATGGCGGCGCCCATCAAAGATGCCAGACGGACACCGGGATGGTCCCCGGCAGGGCTGGATCGGACACCGGGGGGGCACCGGAGGGTATAGAAGGGGAGAGGAAAGCAGCAGAGGGCAGCGGAGCACAAAACAGAGGGGAGGAAAGACTGACAGCAGCAGCAGATCGCCGCTGTCAGTCGGTGGGGGGGTCAGATCGAGGTCTCCAGCCATGGCCGATGATATCGCAGCATCGGCCATGGCTGGATTGTAATATTTCACCAAATTTCATGGGTGAAATATTACAAATTGCTCTGATTGGCTGTTGCACTTTCAACAGCCAATCAGAGCGATCGTAGCCACGTGGGGGCAAAGCCACACCCCCTGGGCTAAAGTACCACTCTCCCTGTCCCTGCAGTTCAGGTGAAATTGGAGTTAACCCTTTCACCCAATCTGCAGGGACGCGATCCATCCATGACGCCACATAGGCGTCACAGGTCGGATTGGCACAGACTTTCAAGACGCCTACGTGGTGTCACAGGTCGGGAAGGGGTTAACTGTTTAACTCTGAAATGCTGTGGCCTTTCAGATAAAAACAGTGTGTAAAAACAAGGATGTAACGATCGTGGTCACAGAGGGTGCAACAGCGACCAGGCAGGAAAGCAACTGGGGTCAATAACTATTTCAGCTGCATTTGCCTCCGAGGGTGCACATTCAGCCGAAATGTATTGCAGCACAGAAACCTGTGGGGGTATGGGGCGCCCCCAGACAGAGGGCCACGAGTTCTTGGTACCGGGCCTCTCTGGTTCAGTTCTGAGGCTGTCACGGTGGCTAGACCCGGTCCATGACCCTGCTAAGGGGCGTCCAGTAAAAGGTGATAGGAGTCTGTCAAGGTTTCGTGACGCCACCTGTGGTGTTCGGTCAGGGTGACCGATGCTGCTGTGGGGTCCGCTGGGGTGATGGAATGGCAGCTGGATGGTATACCTTCCCACAGGTGAAGTATGTCCCCAGGGCTTCCCAGTAAGGTGGATGGTAATGGTGTGAGGTGCAGTCAATAACGAGGACACAAGGTTGCAGTCTCTTTACCTCTTTACTGAAGACTTCAGGATCCTCAATCCAGAGCACGCTTAACAGGGCTATCTGAGACCGGCCAGTCCGATTGGCACTTCCAGAGTTCCCTTTGCAGGTTGAAATCAGTGCCTACCACTAGCGCCTGTGTGTTGTAGTGCTACCCTGCTGAGCATTCGGAATAGTCCTCACAACTGCTGTTCTCGTTCGTTCGTTCTTTCTAATTCTCTCTCACTTGTTCCAGATGTTACTAGTTTCTCGTCCCCCAGGATTTCATGGCTAGGACGCACCCGTATGACGGGAAGGCTCGGAGCTCTTCCGGGACCCTAAAGACGCCCCTCTCCACATGTTGCCCCCTATGTCTTCATAGGAAATTTAAGGTAGACAGCCAACCTATAATTAACTGTCCTGCGGAGTTCGAAGTAAGGGCTAGAGTCAGTTACTCCCGCGGTGTTCCGGCCACCGGCTATGCGCCTCAGTAGGATGTTGCCTCGGTCTCACGGCATGACTCCTACTGGTTCTCCTTTGTGCTTGATCTCGTTTCTCACTGTTCCACAATATCCTTCCCTTCATGTCTCTCTCTTAGGATACCGCCGCGGGGTGTGCAGGCGCGGTTCCGTTACGTTCTGCTCTGTTCGCTAGGCACCTGTCAGGTTCCCACGCCTGACAAGGACCCCCCTGTGTCTTCTCCCTACAACAGCCCCTGCCACGGGATGTTGCCTGAATCCAACCCAGTCAGCTTCTGACTAACTTCCTATCCAACCCCTAGTTTTACCAGCGTGAGGAGTGGCCCAATAAATAAAGCCTTTTTCTCCCCCTAGTGGCCGGAGTGTGAAGTGTAATGTGTGCTGGTGATACCTGGTCAGTAGAATTCCTTCAGTGCCATCAGACGTACCATCACTCCCCTTAGTGGCAGAGTTTCATACTGCAACGACCAGATCTCTGGGGCGCTGCAGGTACATAGGTACATATACTGGATTAGATGCTGGCAACATGTCCCGCACAGTGTGGGAAGACTAAGTGCAACACAAGGGATGAGGGGCAGGAAGCCCAAACTCTAGGGAATGGGGGAGTGGAGACCACTAGGCAGGTCTAATAGCACTCTGCATACTCTACCATCCCTATAATGGTTCCACACCAATCACCAAGCAGGAAACCTAAGCCCTGTATCTCCCTAAAGCTATGCCCTCAATAGGGAAGGGGGGGAGAGAGGGGTGTCACTAGTCAGTCCTCATTCTCCACTAAAGACAAGAAGGGAGACAAACAAGTGGGGAGAAACTTAACTTGATCAGACTCCAATAAGGTCACACCAAACGTCCTCCAAGAGAACCTGAGAGTAAGTAAGCCGGCTGATATAATAGTTCTTACTCACCGGAATACTGCAGGTGCATTGGTCAGTTTGAAAGGCATGACAAGTGTTAGGACTGGCGGAACGCACCAAGTAAGATGATATAGATGCGTTCGTAGTCCGGGGTCCACCGTGCAGGCGAAACCCGCTGCTAGTGAATGACAGACTATATGGCGGTACTAAAAGTATAAACACGTGGGTTAAACCTCACCCAACGTGAAGAAAGCGATCCTGTTAAGTCACAGGACCGCGGTACCGCACATAGAGCGCGAGCAAGTAGTCAGCGAACTTAACCCCGAAAGGGATTGAAGTCCGATTAGACCCTTGCTGGCACAACACCGCAACTGGGTGTGAAAAGAACCTTATTAGTAACAAATGAGCACAAGAGTGCGTGCGATGCCGCACTGACGGACGCCACTAACCACCCAGGCTTGGGTATGGAAAGCGCAAGGCAAGCGCACGGCGCCGTACTGGCAGGCACAGCTATAGGACGCTGTGATGTGTGTAACATACAGATGGATAGTCGGGCGCTAGAGAGCTACCATCATACGCGAGCAGTCAACAACTCTAGGGAGGGATACTTAGGAGCTTTCATCCATCGACATACATCCATCTACACACACACATAATAATTGTACACTAGCGCATGGCCGTGCGGTCATGCGCAGTTTATATAGTTGCAGGAGAGGAAGTGGCCACAGAAACTTTGCCCTTCCAAGACCTGCCAAGAGGACCAATGGAATGCGCTGCAGAGCCTGAGCACATGACCCTCGATCTCCAACGGGAGATTTTGCCCTGGGCATGCTCAGTGTGCGCAAATAAGGACTTAGTCCCAGAGAAGTCCGCTCGTTGCTGACCAGCACTGACTTTAATGGCAGGAGCTGAAGAAGCAGCAGTAACTCTCTGTACAGAGCGAGACCGAGCAAGACGCTGGGACCGACGTCCTTGCTGAGCAGACTCCACTGCGGCTGGATAGGAATGGGAGACCGCAGCGGAGACGGCCCGAGATTCCCCCTGTGCAGAAGTGGGAACTCGAGACCTAACAACAAGATTCTCGAAATGACCCTCAGGGGTATTGAACATCATCTTACCCTTCGCCATGACAGCACCCACTGGAGAGATAGGGATCTGCCCCAAGGAACAGGAAACCTACAGAGAGATAAAAGGGGGCGGTCTCCCTCTCCTCCTCAGTTTAGGTTTCCTGTTCCCAGGGGACAGGATCTCTGGATTCTCCAGGAATAACTACAGGATCATACCTGGGCCACAAGCACCCGCCTGTGCGGTCTCTGCGGGAACGGCAGGGGATGCGGTCCAGAAGCAGCGTCGGGGGAGACTCCGTTAGACGGCTCCCCCCTCGTCTGTCTGGCATGTGGGATGGCTGGGTCCATAGGGGGCCGCCCGAATCATTAGTGCAACGCTGCGGAGGTGTGGCCGAGGGAGGCGCCGGACACGGACCGGCAAGCAAGGGGTCCGCGATTCGTGGCATTGCAGCAGCGGCAGCTGGCACACCGCTCCCAGACGCAGGCCGGAATAATGGCGGCCGCGTATGCGGGGAGCGGTGGAAGATTCCCCTTACTGACCCTGAGGTGTTGGAGCACTTCCGGGTCACTCACACAGCGGTGAGGGAAAGCGTGGTTTCGAGCATGTGCAGTACACCGCTGTGTGAGAGAAAGAAAAAAAAAAAAAAAGGGGAACCGGATCTTGGCATATAAAAGGGGGATGGTTGCAAACGCACAGGCGATGCAACATGTCGTCCCCAGGCAAGTCGGTGGACCCTGCAGGTGAGCCATCCAGCAGGAGGTCCTCAGATGCCAGCCGCAGAAGCGAGACCACAGATTCAATATCCAGGAAGATGCTTCAACCGCCTGATTCGGTACCGTACAGTTTCACTGGGTGAGTGTTAAACCCCTCTGCCTATAAAGCTGACACTCTTTTCCACCCAGGCCAAAAGGAGACAAAAGTCTAAGCACAAACAGTGTGCATTATGTGACGAGCCTGTCCCAGATGCCCACCCCAAAAAGCTCTGCATCCAGTGTATCACCGAAACAATGCAGAGTCCATCTATATCAGTTACAGATATACGGGCCATAATTAGGGAAGAGTTACAGGCCATTACACAAGCCAGTGCACCCCCTAAAAAGTCCAGTAAAGAGAAGGCTATATCCATCTCTGGGTCCGAGGACGAAGGCGTCATCCACTCAGACTCCTCACATACATCATCCTCTTCCTCAGCACAATCTGACATTGGAGGTCGGGCTTGTTTCCCCCTTGATGGGGTTGACAACCTAGTAAAGTCCATCAGGAATACAATAGGTTGTGAGGATACAAAAGACGACCAAACTGCACAAGACATCATGTTTGCAGGGTTGGCAGAGAGGAAAAGAAGAGCCTTTCCAGTAATTCCGGCTGTCAAGGCACTAATAAGGAGGGAGTGGGAAAAGCAGGACCAGAGGGGTTTTCTCCCATCAGCCTCCAAAAGGAAGTACCCCTTTAGTGACGAGGAATTAAATTAATGGACCAAAATTCCTAAAGTGGACGCAGCCGTGGCCTCCACTTCAAAACAGTCAGCCTTACCAGTCGAGGATGCAGGCCTACTTTCTGATCCTCTAGATTGGAAAGCGGAGTAGTCACTGAAAAGATCATGGGAAGCTTCCACAGGCATATTTAAACCAACAATTGCCAGCACGTGCACAGCTAGATCCATGCTTGTTTGGATTGATCAGTTAGATCCACAGATCGAACAGGGGGTCTCCAGACAAAAATTGCGGGATGCGATACCACTAATTAGAGGTGCAGCAGCGTTCATGGCCGATGCGTCAGCTGACTCTCTACGCCTCGCAGCAAGGTCAGCAGGCCTAGTAAATAATGCCAGACGTGCGTTGTGGATGAAGAGCTGGAAGGGGGATACACATTCGAAAGCTAAGATCTGTGCTATCCCATGCGAGGGTGAGTTTCTATTTGGGAAAGCATTAGATGACATCCTCAGTAAAGCAAAAGAGAGGAAAAAAGCCTTCCCTGACCCCTCAATTCCTTTCTATAGGAAGACCTTTAGGAGGAGACCGTTCAGGAAAAGAACACAAAATGAATGACCGTGGCGGTGGGCCACAAGAGAGGGAAAACAGAGCAGCACTATGTTTAAAGGCCCCCCTTCCGTAGAGACAACAAATATTAAAGCACCAGTTACCCCAGTAGGGGACAGGTTAAAAAAAATTCTTCCCCAATGGCAAAAGATTACGGCAAATTCCTGGGTTCTGAATATTATTAAAGAAGGAATGAAAATAGAATTCCTCCAAATTCCCCATAATTCTTTTGTTTTAACAGCCCTTTCCTCACCAATTCAACAAAGGGCCCTTGAACTGGAAATCCAAAGTCTCATAGTTAAAAATGTCTTAGTTAGGGTGCCGAAGGGACAAGAGGGTAGAGGGTTCTACTCTCCGTTATTTTTAATCCCTAAACTCGATGGTTCATTTAGAACAATTATAAATCTTAAGAAACTCAATACGTTTATTAAAAATTATACGTTTAAAATGGAATCTATTAGATCTGCCATTAAGCTCCTTTATCCAAATTGTAAAATGGGAGGCATTGATTTAAAAGATGCCTACTACCATCTCCCTATTCCTAGCAGATATCAAAAATACTTAAGAGTGGCAGTAACTCTTGAGGGGGAGATTCATCATTTCCAGTACACAGCCATGCCCTTTGGTCTCTCCACAGCTCCAAGGATCTTCACCAAAGTAATGTTAGAGGTGATGGCCTACCTTCGCCAAAAGGACACCTTAATCATCCCCTATTTAGATGATTTTTTAGTTGTAGGAAATTCGTCCCTTCAGTGTGCTGAGCGGTTAGCTGACACTGTCTCATCCTTAAAAGACCTAGGCTGGATCATCAACTCCGAAAAATCCAGACTCATCCCACTTTCTCTCCAGACATTCTTAGGGTTCAATTTAGACTCCACAAAACAAAAATGTCTACTCCCACAAGTAAAAATATATCTAATAGAGGAGAAGGTAGCGGCGGCCATTCACAAACCCCAAATGTCCTTGAGGGCACGAATGTCCTTACTAGGATCCCTTTCCTCCTGTACTCCAGCCGTTCAGTGGGCACAACTTCATACCCGAACATTGCAACACCAGATACTTCGGGAACAGAGGACATTTTTAGGGCACCTCGAATCAAAAATAACATTATCAGAAAAAGTATTATCTTCCTTGTTGTGGTGGTTAGATAGCAAAAACTTAGCGGGCGGTGTCCCTTGGGTGATAACACCATCCCACACGGTAACCACTGATGCTAGTCCCCACGGGTGGGGCGCACACATGGGGGATAAATTTTGCCAGGGAATATGGAATAAGAAGGAGATTTTATATTCATCAAATTTGAAAGAGTTGAATGCAGTAAACTATGCACTGCGTCAATTTCTCCCACAGCTACGAGGAAGCCACGTCAGAGTCTGTTCAGACAACACTACGACGGTGGCGTATTTAAACAAACAAGGCGACACACGATCAGACGCTCTAATGTCTTCCGCAAAGAATACCTTAATCCTGGCCGGGAATCATCTATTGTCCCTCTTTGCGGTCCACATCAACGGAGAGAAGAATCAACAAGCAGACTTCCTAAGTCGACACACTCTAAAAGAATAAAAACTGAAAATGTAGGCCCCTTAAAAAATAGTGAGGAAAGAATGGTTGTAGATGACGAGGAAAAAGCTAACATATTAAACACCTTCTTCTCCACGGTATTCACGGTGGAAAATGAAATGCTAGGTGAAATCCCAAGAAACAATGAAAACCATATATTAAGGGTCACCAATCTAACCCAAGAAGAGGTGCGAAACCGGCTAAATAAGATTAAAATAGATAAATCTCCGGGTCCGGATGGCATACACCCACGAGTACTAAGAGAACTAAGTAATGTAATAGATAAACCATTATTTCTTATTTTTAGTGACTCTATAGCGACAGGGTCTGTTCCGCAGGACTGGCGCATAGCAAATGTGGTGCCAATATTCAAAAAGGGCTCTAAAAGTGAACCTGGAAATTATAGGCCAGTAAGTCTAACCTCTATTGTTGGTAAAATATTTGAAGGGTTTCTAAGGGATGTTATTCTGGATTATCTCAATGAGAATAACTGTTTAACTCCATATCAGCATGGGTTTATGAGAAATCGCTCCTGTCAAACCAATCTAATCAGTTTTTATGAAGAGGTAAGCCATAGGCTGGACCACGGTGAGTCATTGGACGTGGTATATCTCGATTTTTCCAAAGCGTTTGATACCGTGCCGCACAAGAGGTTGGTACACAAAATGAGAATGCTTGGTCTGGGGGAACATGTGTGTAAATGGGTTAGTAACTGGCTTAGTGATAGAAAGCAGAGGGTGGTTATAAATGGTATAGTCTCTAACTGGGTCGCTGTGACCAGTGGGGTACCGCAGGGGTCAGTATTGGGACCTGTTCTCTTCAACATATTCATTAATGATCTGGTAAAAGGTTTACACAGTAAAATATCGATATTTGCAGATGATACAAAACTATGTAAAGCAGTTAATACAAGAGAAGATAGTATTCTGCTACAGATGGATCTGGATAAGTTGGAAACTTGGGCTGAAAGGTGGCAGATGAGGTTTAACAATGATAAATGTAAGGTTATACACATGGGAAGAGGAAATCAATATCACCATTACACACTGAACGGGAAACCACTGGGTAAATCTGACAGGGAGAAGGACTTGGGGATCCTAGTTAATGATAAACTTACCTGGAGCAGCCAGTGCCAGGCAGCAGCTGCCAAGGCAAACAGGATCATGGTGTGCATTAAAAGAGGTCTGGATACACATGATGAGAGCATTATACTGCCTCTGTACAAATCCCTAGTTAGACCGCACATGGAGTACTGTGTCCAGTTTTGGGCACCGGTGCTCAGGAAGGATATAATGGAACTTGAGAGAGTACAAAGGAGGGCAACAAAATTAATAAAGGGGATGGGAGAACTACAATACCCAGATAGATTAGCGAAATTAGGATTATTTAGTCTAGAAAAAAGACGACTGAGGGGCGATCTAATAACCATGTATAAGTATATAAGGGGACAATACAAATATCTCGCTGAGGATCTGTTTATACCAAGGAAGGTGACGGGCACAAGGGGGCATTCTTTGCGTCTGGAGGAGAGAAGGTTTTTCCACCAACATAGAAGAGGATTCTTTACTGTTAGGGCAGTGAGAATCTGGAATTGCTTGCCTGAGGAGGTGGTGATGGCGAACTCAGTCGAGGGGTTCAAGAGAGGCCTGGATGTCTTCCTGGAGCAGAACAATATTGTATCATACAATTATTAGGTTCTGTAGAAGGACGTAGATCTGGGTATTTATTATGATGGAATATAGGCTGAACTGGATGGACAAATGTCTTTTTTCGGCCTTACTAACTATGTTACTATGTTACTATGTTACATCAAGGAGAATGGTTTCTAAATCCTCACATATTCCACAAAGTAGCATTATTATGGGGCAGGCCTGTTTGCTACGAAACAGAACAGACAGGTCCAGAAATTTGCATCCCGGTTCCGTGCAGACCACCCGGACATTCTAGATGCTCTTCAAACACCCTGGCAATTCAGGCTGGCGCATGCATTCCCTCCGATAATTCTGCTTCCACAAGTAATACGGAAGATCAGGGAAGAACAGGCCAGGATAATATTGATAGCACCATTCTGGCCCAAAAGACCATGGTTCTCGTGCCTGCAGTCAATGTCGGTGACAGATCCATGGGTCCTTCCCTCAATCCCAGACCTTCTCTCTCAGGGACCTTTCTTCCACCCTCAATTGGACAACCTCCACTTGACGGCCTGGAATTTGAAAGGCAGATATTAAATTTCAGGGGGTTTTCGAAAGGCCTCCTTGCTACACTCCTGCTCAGCAGGAAACCATCTACAACAAAAATTTATACCAAAATATGGAAAAAGTTTTTTCAGTTCCATACAGGTTCAAACCCCTCTGAAGTTCCAATAAAATCTATCCTAGAGTTTCTACAGAAAGGAAAAGAGTTAGGTCTGTCAGTTAACACACTAAAAGTTCAGGTGTCTGCTCTGGGAGCCCTCTATGGCCATAATATTGCTGGTAATAAATGGATATCCCGCTTCATCATGGCCTGTGAACGGATTACTCCTGTCCACATACCTAGAATAGCTCCTTGGGACCTAAACCTAGTTCTAGACTCTCTAGCGGAATCTCCATTTGAGCCTATAGACACAGTATCCCTAAAACACTTATCGCTAAAAACAGCCTTCTTAGTAGCCTTAACATCGGCTAGAAGAGTCAGCGACATTCAGGCCTTGTCGATAGATCAACCTTACCTTCTCACATTTCATGACAGACTAGTTTTAAAACCAGACCCCTTATACCTTCCTAAGGTAGCAGGGAAATTCCACAGGTCACAAGAAATTATTTCTTTAAAGACCCCTCTACTCCTGAAGAACAAAAATTTCACACTCTAGATGTCAGGAGAGTAGTTTTGCAATATATTGAGAAAACTAGTAGTTGAAGGCAGAGTAGGGCTCTGTTCATATCCTTCCAGGGCAAAAAGAAAGGGTATGGAGTCACAAGAGCAACATTATCCAGGTGGATAAGGGACGCTATCCAGTTGGCCTGCTCCATGAAAAATAAAGAACCTCCGGAGGGCATCAAAGCACATTCCACGAGAGCCATGGCTTCCTCCTGGGCCGAAAAAGGGAACGTTCCAATTGAGGACTTATGTAAGGCCGCAACATGGTTGGCTCCTTCCACTTTCTATAATCACTACAGGCTAAATCTTTCATCAGACTCTGACCTACACAGGTGTAGGTCTCTGGAAATCTCTCCAGTGGGTGCTATCATGGCGAAGGGTAAATAGCCGGATTACTTATGGTAATGCTCTTTTAATGAGTCCATGACAGCACCCAGTCACATCCCTCCCTAATAGATAAAAGCCAATGTAATTACTTCTATGAAGTTTATAACCTGATGATATGTTGCAATATTTGACCAACACTGGCGGTCCTCCGGGTACTCAGAAATTAAACTGAGGAGGAGAGGGGGACCGCCCCCTTTTATTTCTCTGTAGGTTTCCTGTTCCTTGGGGCGGATCCATATCTCTCCAGTGGGTGCTGTCATAGACTCATTAAAAGAGCATTACCGTAAGTAATCCGGCTATTTCTATTCATCCCCTTCTCTGATTCTTACCAGGTTGTAGGCCCGATTAAATCCAAATTGGAAATTTGGAGAACACCTTTGTGGCCTGTCTTTCAAGGCCGGAAAGAGTATACAGTCTGGACTTTGGAAGTTTAGCTCTGGGGGTCAGGTTAATAGGAAAGTCATATGCACGATGAGGAGGCAAATCCTGACACTACCTCACAGAAGAAAAAGTCCTCAAAACCAGACAAAATGCAGGTATGAGTACTGTTGAGACTGTAGAAATATAAATATTAAAACAGTTCTCCTGGAAGTAATCTTCCCATTCAACAATCTCCATGGCTTGCCAATCCACCAACGAATTATGTTTCATCAACCAGGGAAAACCCAATACAATTTGTGTTGGAAGACCGTCCAGGACATAGCAAGGAATTATCTCACAATGAACTGACACCACCCATAGTCTAGCATTATATACAATCTGGGTGAGAGCTTTCTGTGCAAGTGGCTGTGAGTCGATGGCGAAGATGGGAATGTGTTTAACTAAAGTAAGGCAAGCAAGCCCATGAGTTCTGGCATGCTGGTCTCCAGCATTACCTCTGCTGTCAGGACAAACTGGGAACTGCAGGTTGACAATAAATGCACCCCTTTGCTTATTCAACTCCAGACTACCATGGGTTAAACAAGTCTCCTTTTTGCTTAGGCATCAAAGGACAGGCCCCAATAAAATGTCCCTTTTTTCCATAAAAAAAACCACACTCCCTTCTTTTTGCGAATCTCCAGGGAAATGTACAATGCAGAGGCACTCCCTAAGTGCATGGGTTCCTCCACCTTCCCAAGAACTGGTTCACCACCACACCACTTCCCTGGCAAAGGGGCAGTAACTCGAAAGGAGGATCCGGAGAAGGTGGTCTTACGCACCTATCCCAAAGGCATCTATCAACATGTACAGCCAACGACATAGCAGCCTCCAAGGACTCAGGAGTTTCATACACTGCTAAAGCATCTTTCAGACTTTTTGTAAGGCCCTAAAGAAATTGGCTGAGAGCCGAGTCCTTTCATTTTACATCAGTTGCCATCTGCGGAATTCGGATCTATACGTCTCCACTGACCAATTCCCCTGCTTAAGGTGACACAAATGGGACTCAGCCAAGGAGACTCTGTCAGGGTCATCATAAGGGCTAGAGCCTCAAAAAATCTCTCCACAGACTGGAGACAAACCAAATCCTGTGGTAAAGAGAAAGCCCAATATTGAGGATCTCCTTGCAGCAGAAAGATCACACTTCCAACTTGTTGCTCCTCATTTTCGGAGGAGTGAGGACAAAGTTTACAATACAGTTTGCCAGCTTCCTTGTACACAAAAAACTTGTACCTACCTCCTGAAAACCTGTCCAGGAGGGCAACCTTGGGCTCTACCTGCAGCCGCTGTTGCTGCTGCTGAACCTCATAGCGGAGGTCATTCACCACAGACAGCGCAGCTGTTCTGCCAGCTCTGCAATCGGATCCATAACCAAGGGAGAAAGAAATAAAAAAACAACCTCAACGGAAAAAAACACACAAATAAAACCAAGTGTCAGGTTTTTTTTTTCTAAATATGAAAGGCCGGTGATAATGTCACATACAATGTGGGAAGAAAAAGTGCAACACGAAGCGATGAAGGAAGAAAGGCTAAGCTAATACACTAGGGAATTAGGGAATGGAGACCCTTAGGCAGATTTAATAGCACCCTATCATCCTTGTATCGGTTCCACACCAATCTTCGAGCAGGAAACCTTAGCCCTGTATATCCCTAAAGCTAGGCTCTCGGGAAAGGGGGGCGGATGAGCACTGGTCTGTCCCCATTGTACACTAAAGACAAGAAGGGAGACAAACAAGGGGAAAATTTTAACTTTAGCAGACTCCATAAAGGTCACACCAAATGTCCTTCAAGAGCACCAGGGAGGAAGTAAACAGACTGCTATAGCTCCAAGCCTTCACAAGGAAAAATGTGAAGATCACCGACTCCCTGAAGCAGACTGAGAGTCTATTAACATCCAGGTCCAGATGTGTAAATTAGAGTCAGAGGGAGGTTGCCACTGGGTCCAAATGTCAGAAGGATTCAGAAGGCATCAGCAATGCCAAACGCAGAGACCTTCTGCAGCCAGATGCAGATCGACTGTCTGTTGCATCTGACACACCCATAACACAATCAAAGGCTGGCAACTGATGTCACCGTGCCAGTCACAGGCAGCAAATAGCAGTTATGTCATATGTTACCAATAGCAAGCGCACCAAATTCAGTTGCCAGCCTCTGAGCCGGTTATAGAAGAGGACGCCGCATGTTGTGGGAGAAGGAAAGAAGTATATTTTTGTAAAAATGTGTTAGAGAACAGTAGCAGAACTGGGAACATTATTACAGGATGGGTCTAGGATGGAAGACATCATACCAGGAAGGGGCCCAGGATGGGAGACAATATTACGGGAAGGGGACTGGATGGTGATGTTATACCAGGATGAGGGACATTATACCAAGAAGGGTCCCATGATGAGGAACATTATTACTGGAAGGAGACAGGATGGGGATATTACACAAAGATGGGGGACATTATTACTGGAGCGAGACTGAATGAGGGATATTACACCAGGATGAGGGACATTATACCCGGAAGGGACCCAAGTTGAGGAACATTATTGCTGGAAGGAGCCAGGATGGGAACATTACAGAAGGCTGGGAGAAATTCTTACTGGAAGGGGCCTATGATTTTGGATATTATTAATGTAAAAGACCCAGGATGGGGGATATTAGTACTGGAAGGAGCATAGGATGGGGGACTTTATTACTAGACAGGCACCGGATGGGTGACTTTACAGCAGGAAGTATGAGTAACATTAGTACAGGATATGGAATATTATTACATTATGGGGGAACACATATATCTTCATAGTATTTACAAAGCTACAAGGGCCCATACATCTGACCAACATACAAATGGAGACCAGGTTCAAATTATGAATGAGGACTGCAATGCAGCACGCACACTCAGGGAGACATCGGTCACTCCAGGGCACTTGGCAGGGAAAAGCCGCCAAGGACTCGCCTGTCTGACTAGTCTCTGATGCGGCTCGTGTGGCTTTTAAAGTATTTTTTGTCTGAACCACAACAGCATACCTGGTTAAAATCATATATCCGCAGTGTGATACATGCTGTCTGTGGATTGGGTAGGATGTATCATAGTAACATAGTAACATAGTAACATAGTTAGTAAGGCCGAAAAAATACATTTGTCCATCCAGTACAGCCTATATTCCATCATAATAAATCCCCAGATCTACGTCCTTCTACAGAACCAGACTGGTTTACACATGCACCATCAAACTTCAATGAGAAGCTGTTGGAAAGGGAAATCAACCAGCACCCCAGATGGGACTTGAACCCACAATCCCTGGCTTAGGAGGCCACTGCCTTATCCATTAGGCCACTGGGGCTTGATGATCAAGTTCTCTTTAAGTGGTTGTCTCCATAGAGACAATGATGACGTATCACTAGGATAGTTAATCAGTGTCAGATTTGGATGATTAGTACAGCAACCTCTACAGATTGCTCAATGACCCTGACCATAATGGGTGAAAAAGAGGCATAGGCGTATATAATTAAAACATAATATTTTTATTAATAAACAAAAAAACATAAAAAAAACAAGACAAGAAATTTCAAAAGAACACCTAATGGAACAAACACAAGAAAAGGAGAAAGAATGGACAAAACTGCATTACACTATAACACTTTCAAATCGTATATTAATGGGAACCAGCCCTATTCAATAGTAGTAATATATTATTTCTTTTATAAATACACCTTTGCAATCATATATTTTTATTTTTTCAATAGAATAACTAGATCGCCTCAAAAATGAAGCTATTGCGGTTTATCAAAAAACTCAGTAAAATATCGGCATTTTAATATCGCCTATACATAAGGGGATGAAAGTGCTGAGTGCAAAGAATCATAGAAAATATATCAACTAAACAATAGCAGCAGAAAAATACATTTGTAAAACTTTCTAATTGCAGAAATTCATATACCCGCACTGCTTAAATTAAGCTCAAAGTGCTTAGTGAAAATATCACAAGGGTATAGTGACACATAGTAGCAGCAGAGAAACCTGTTTATAACACTTGCAATGCTAATGAGACAAAAGTGTCCATGTGCCTGTACTGCTAAAGACAAGCGGAGAAAGTGTCTAGTGCAAAGTAGCGAGCAGGTTTAATGGTAAACAATAGCAGTTAACATCCTATTTCAACTCACATCTATGTATGTCTTTCCTTGTGTGCCCTTCGGTGACCCCGACAGCGCCGTTTCGCCTGGTGGCTTCTTCAAATGGGGGCATGTATGTGCGCTGCATCGCCCCGTATATTTATATCCCCACCCACAGCTGCGTCCAATATCGGCATATCCAGGTTTCCTATGCGCGATTGCGCCGACAAACGAAGCTCCCTCATAAGCAAAGGAGTCTTCCTAAGCCCCGCACTTGGGATGCAAGTGAAAGACGCCTACATCACCAATTGTGGGCGGGGTAGGAAGGCACGGGGAAGCTCTTATTAGCGCATGCGCCCCCCGGATGCCGAGATGGAAGGATAATATTGCGATATTAAGTGGTAACCTTCTAACTATAAGAGCAGTGCCGCGTTTGCTGTATATTAATGGGAAAAGAACTAACACAGTGTGGACAAATAACTCTATCACTATAAGGTCATAGAAGAAAAATATATAAGGACTGTACTATAATATATAAAGACACTATTAGTGTGAACACTCCAGTTAATACATAATATGATAATATATTAATAAGTGAAAAAATCAAAATAAGGTATATTAAAGTGACTGTGCCATATTAATATTATCACACTCATACAGAACATTATAGCAAAGAATATATTCAAAAATTACAGAAGTGAAATGACATAATAAAAACACATCAAGATTACAATTATATATATAAATAGATAATATGTCGCATATATAAATATTAATAACAGTGCATTTATTAGACTATAATAACGAAAAAAATGGGGGGGGGAGAAAAAACAAAACGAAGGCAATTTAAAAATAAGATGGTCCGATATTACGGCTAATGCCAAAAAGGAATTTCCGGTCCCCAAAAAAAATCTTAGAACGCTCAAAATCTTCAGAATTCATATCTCACTCTTCTTTGAATGAAGATTAGGAAAGAGACATTTATCCATAGCAGACCTATTAACAGACTAAAATAAAAAATAGATGATTAAAATATGAAACAAGCTGTTAGGAGTCGAGTTACCTCTGCTGCACAGGGGGAATCTCTATCCGTCTCCGCTGCGGTCTCCCATTCTCCTCCAGCCGCAGTGGAGGCTGCTCAGCAGGGACATCGATCCCAGCGTCTCGCTCAGTCTGACTCTGTGCGAAGAGTTACTGCTGCTTTTCCTGCTTCTGCCATTGAAGCCAGTGCTGGGCAGCGGCGAGTGGACGTTTCTGGATCTAAGTCCTGCTTTTCTCTGTCTGAGCATGCCCAGGGCAAGATCTCCCATTGGAGATCGAGGGTCACATGCTCAGGTACTGCAGCACATCCCATTGGTCCTTTTGGCAGGTCCTGAAAGGGCAAAACTTCTGTAGCTGTTTCCTGTGCTGCAGCTATATAAACTGCGCATGACCGCACGGCCATGCGCTAGTATTGTCTTGTAAATATGTGTGTGTGTTGTGAGTGAAAGTCGCTCTTTAAATAACCCTCCCTATTGAATGTCTGTTCGCGGAAGGTGTATGTTTGCTATCTAGCGCCCGACTTATCCAACAGCACGAAACACACATTACAGCTACCAGTTGCTGTGTCCGCCAGTACGGTGCCGTGCGCTTGCTCTGCGCTTTCCTGACCCAAGCCTGGGTGGTTCGTGGCGTCCGTCAGTGCGGCACCGCACGCACTCTTGTGCCTTAATATTATTATTTATATTCCTCTGACACACCCAGTTGCGGTGTTGTGCCAGCAAGTGTCTAATCGGACTTCAATCCTGTGTAGGGGTTGAGTCCGCTGACTTCTTGCTCGCGCTTTATGTGCGGTACTGCGGTCCTGTGACGCAACAGGATCGCTTCCTTCACGCAGGGTGAAGTTAACCCATGTGTGTATACTTAGTACCGCCATATAGTCCGTCTTACTAGCAGCAGGGTCTTTTACCTGCACAGTGGACCTCGGACTGCGAACGCACCTAATACCATAACATCTGATTCTTGGTGTGTTCCGCCAGTCCCTAACAGAAGCAACACACAGACAAAAGAACAAAATTAAAAACAGGATAGACGGGGAAATGTTATTAATACAACATAGAGACCTCAAATTATTGGAATAGCCATCACAGAAAGGCATTAAAGCCTAGGCTCTCATTAAGGCCTTGCGGAGCCATGGTGCCCAGTAGGAAAATCCACCTACTTTCTCTCTGTGCTAGAATTTTGCCAACGTTACCACCTCTAGGCCCCAGGCATACTTGATCTATAGCTTGAATTTTGAGGCCTGATGGATCGCATTTATGATATAGTTTAAAATGTTTTGGTAGCGTTTTAAGGGTACTGATATCTTCACATATAGTTGATTTCTCGATATCCCTTATATGTTCCCTTGTCCTCACTCTCAGCTCTCGTGTTGTTAAGCCTATGTAGATTTTATTACACGGGCAACGAGCATGGTACACCACTCCTTTTGACGTGCATGTCAAATTCTTCCATATCTTATAAGTCTTAGTTCCATCATGGTTATCAAATGTAGTACTTTTAAAATGGTTGTTGCACGCCTTACAGGAGTTACAAGGGAAAAAAACGTTGGTTTCGGTCCTCAACTTTTTCGTAGGAATTTCTGAAAAGTGACTATGCACCAAAAAATCACCTAAATTCTTTGACCATCTAGGTGTCATTAAGGGATGACTTGGTAAAATTTTCTTCAAGATTGGGTCCGATAATAGGACTTCCCAATGTTTTTGCATAATTGACACTAATTCCGGCCATTGTTTATTATATTCGGTGATAAACCTTACCTGATTGCTTTTCTCTGCCTTTTCTTTTTTCTTTTGAGTGTATAAAAGGTCCTCTCTGGAACATCTTGATGCCTTTTTGTAGCCTCTTTTTATTTGTCTATTGCTGTATCCTCGATCTTTTAGTCTTCGGGTGAGGTAATCTGCTTGGCATTTAAAGTCTTCTTCCGTAGTGCAGATCCTCTTGATCCTCATAAATTGTCCCGTGGGGATACCGTTTAGAGTAGATCTATGGTGGGCAGAAGAGGCACATAAGAGGGTATTTGTAGCTGTGGGCTTCCTAAATACATCCGTGATGACCCTTCCATCTGGGAGGGCCTCTATTTTTAGGCCTAGAAATTCTACCTTTCTACCATAATTGTAGGTCAATTTGATATTCAAGTTGTTTTGATTTAATCTTTCCATTAGCCTACGTAGGTTTTCAATAGAGTCCTCCCAGATGAACAGGACGTCATCTATATAACGACTCCACCCATGAATTGCCTCATTGCCCAAAATTCCATCGTCCTGAAAAATCTTGCGCTCCCAAAATCCCATGAAAAGGTTTGCATAAGCGGGGGCACATTTGGCCCCCATGGCTGTCCCTTGCATTTGTATATATATATCTTTATTAAAAATAAAGACATTATGTTCTAATATAAATTTCAGTAATGCCAGTATCAGTTCAATTAAGGGTGGGTCTAGATTACTTTCATACAAGTAGTGTGAGACTGCATCCAACCCATCAGAATGTCTGATGGAGGAATACAGTGCTTCCACATCTGCTGTGACAAAAACTGCACCTTCCTCCAGATGCACAGAGTCCAATCTCTGCAGCATCATCGTTGTGTCCTTTATGTACGAGGGAAGGGCCAGAACAAACGGTTGTAGATAATGGTCTATCACTGCACATACTGTTTCGCATAGCCCTCCTATACCCGACACTATAGGTCTTCCGGGCGGGTCCATCGGGTCTTTGTGCAGTTTTGGCAAAATATAGAAGGTAGCCATTTTAGGTTGTAATTTGCTGATCACTTCTACAAATTTTTTGGGATAATTCCATCTTTGTATGCAGTTTCTAAGATGTCTACCAATTCCTGTTGGAATTGCGTCAGAGGACTATACCCCAATTTCTTATAGCCTCCTTTTTTATTTAGGATCTTTGCTACCTGTTTCTCATATAAGGAGTTGGGCCATATAATTATATTACCCCCCTTATCAGCTCTTTTTATTACCACATCTTTTAAAGACTGCAATTCTCTCAAAGCTTTATTTTCTTCAATACTCATATTAGAAACCCAGTTAGGGATCGATGGCAAATCTTCTACCTCTTTGGTGACTAGCCTTGTAAACACTTCCACCGCCGAGCATGTGCTCAGGCTTGGGAAAGTTTTGGATTTACCCATAAGATAAAGTGGAAACTTACCCTCTCCATCTTTTTCATTCTCTTCCAAGAGCTGAACCTGCTCGCTACTTTGCACTAGACACTTTCTCCGCTTGTCTTTAGCAGTACAGGCACATGGACACTTTTGTCTCATTAGCATTGCAAGTGTTATAAACAGGATTCTCTGCTGCTACTATGTGTCACTATATCCTTGTGATATTTTCACTAAGCACTTTGAGCTTAATTTAAGCAGTGCGGGTATATGAATTTCTGCAATTAGAAAGTTTTACAAATGTATTTTTCTGCTGCTATTGTTTAGTTGATATATTTTCTATGATTCTTTGCACTCAGCACTTTCATCCCCTTATGTATAGGCGATATTAAAATGCCGATATTTTGCTGAGTTTTTTGATAAACCGCAATAGCTTCATTTTTGAGGCGATCTAGTTATTCTATTGAAAAAATAAAAATATATGATTGCAAAGGTGTATTTATAAAAGAAATAATATATTACTACTATTGAATAGGGCTGGTTCCCATTAATATACGATCTGAAAGTGTTATAGTGTAATGCAGTTTTGTCCATTCTTTCTCCTTTTCTTGTGTTTGTTCCATTAGGTGTTCTTTTGAAATTTCTTGTCTTGTTTTTTTTATGTTTTTTTGTTTATTAATAAAAATATTATGTTTTAATTATATACGCCTATGCCTCTTTTTCACCCATTATGGTCAGGGTGTTTTTTTGTAAGACATTGTATTTGGAGGTGGTGAGTCCACTTTTTTTCTGGATTTTGTTGATATAGATTGCTCAATGAGCCTATTATTTTGGCTCTGGAGAAGGCCAGGAGGAGCCAGAAGAAGTTTAAGTGTCAAAAATCATGTGTCACTCTTTTAGCGATCAGGTTAAGTTAAATTATTAAAACCTTACTGACTGGAAATTGATGTTAATTCTAGTAATATGTCGTCAGTAAAGAAATAAACGGAGCAATAGATAGCAACTAGTGAAGATCCCAGCTCTTAATTCTCAATTGGCATCTTTTACCATACAGACATCTCCTCCCTTACCTTTTCTGTTAGTCATGTCCCTGGACTTGGAAATACATAATGCAAGCAGTATTGTATTGTTGGTATATTGTTTCATTGATATGCAATAAGGTTTGCCCTGTTTGGAGGTTTGTCTTTCCATCCTCCCTGTCTCTCCCTCTAACTTTTACGTAGCTCTGATGCCAGTAATCCCTCCCTTCTTCCTCATTATTCTTTCTCATCAACTACTGTCAACCATCTTAGAAGCTTGTTTGCATGCATCTCTGGTTCAGAAAAGTATTTTTTACCTACTGTGTTTCTTCATTACTACAAGAATTCAGCTGGAAAATAAACCTTCCTCTGGAATCTTCATACATGCCACATGCAGTTGAGTTCAAGCTATCTGATGAAATCTTTTTGTGTAACTAATGGTACATAGAGACAGCCATGGAAACAGTCACTCATGCACCCTACACTTAGTTGTGGAGTCAAAATACTTATTAGCTTTACATATCTAAAAATGTGTGACAAAGGAATGGTCAGTTATAAATTAAAAAGCAAACTGATTTTATTATACTCTGTCAGGAGATAGATTATGCTATACTAGACTGTGGCCCGATTCTAACGCATCGGGTATTCTAGAATATGCATGTCCCCGTAGTATATGGACAATGATGATTCCAGAATTCGCGGCAGACTGTGCCCGTCGCTGATTGGTCAAGGCAACCTTTATGACATCATCGTCGCCATGGCAACCATTATGACATCATCGTCGCTGTGCCCGTTGCTGATTGGTCGAGGCCTGACGGCCTCGACCAATCAGAGACGCAGGATGTCTACGTCCTTTATGACATCATCGTCGCTGTGCCCGTTGCTGATTGGTCGAGGCCTGGCGGCCTCGACCAATCAGAGACGCGGGATTTCTACGTCGATGCTGTGCCGGTCTCTGATTGGTCGAGGCCTGGCGGCCTCGACCAATCAGAGAGCCGGGATTTCCAGGACAGACAGACAGACAGACAGACAGACAGACGGAAAAACCCTTAGACAATTATATATATAGATGTTTCTACAAGGCCACTTGGTGGTTGTAATGTGAATTGACGCTTTAAGTTGTTCCAAAATGATTCAATATTATACTAAACTAGCATTAGTAATTTAGTACTAAATTGTACTTAATAAAATTCACAAAATGTTTATTTATTGTTTTAACTTTGTGAGCTATTCTTGTGCAACAAATAGGCTAAAATAAATGAAAACATTTGAATTTGTATACTTTTGTATTAAAATGAGATAAGGTTATCTTTATTAATACAGTGATTCTCTTTCCATTCTCTTATATATTGACTGCAGGACGAGTAAGGAGTGTTGTTCCAGCTTATGCAATCTACACTGGTGCATAACGATGACCAGTTATACCTGCTGTGCTATAAGTAGGGCTTCATGGCGATACATTCGGGCCATTATTGCAGCAAGTATCTTTGCGTAATGTGGTGATTTGTTTGGTGTTGTATGAGAAATGCTGATATATTGTGCTCTGCCAAACTCTTCTCTATGGGCTTCTTCTGTAGACCTGGGACTGGATTATCTTCCATCTGTCTTTCTGGTAACTGCCTTGGACCTACGAGCGTCAACGTGCAGGCTGCTTCTGCTTCTAATTCACAACGTAGCTTTTGTTGAATGACAATTTTACACACAGACTGGTTTCGGGTATTACGACTGCAGACGCATAATGCTTTTTGCAGTTTTAATTAAAAAATGCTGTTAATGGGAAAATAGCGTACTTAGAAAGTGTGAAATATGAATCTGTGTGCTGGAGGGGAGCTGTGCAACATCGATTCTGCCTTTTTATGACTTTATGTTCTAATTATTTTACTGCTAATGAGAGAGGGCAACATCTGGGACGTTGCAAAAGTTGCCTTAAAAGTTAAAAACTAGAAATGATGAGGGTGAAAAAAAAAACTTTACGGTGTTAACTGTTTTTTTGGTAAGGGGTTTATGTCAACGGAGATAAGAAAAAAATATAAAGTGGGCACCACGGGCAGAAATAGGGCCCACGGCTGACAATAATCTGCTCATTGGGTTCCAGTGAGTTTGTCATGAGGGTCCAATTGGGGTGATAGAGATCCCCAATTTACCACTAAGATACCATTATTGCTATTCAACATAGCAGTTAAAGGGTTTAACTACTACGTCCAAGCACAGCAGTTGTGCAAAGCACTAGACGCTTCAGCCCACTCCATACAGAACTTCTCCACTTCTGCCGTACATAAATAGTGTATGCCAAAAGAAGTGATTAGATGCCAGTCAGAGGGCAGAGCAAATCAGCACCGAGCCCCTCCAGACAAGATGTGCATCGGTCATGTGGCATGCCGCTATTGGTGGCTTACCATATCTGGCACATGTGTACTGCTATGTGAATAATGTAAATTAATCCTTTAAGTAAACACTTTTATATTAGCACAAGACTTTATAAGGGTGTCTTTCAATGTCAGATTGGTAAAATGCTAACACAAGGCAGTCCCATCATTCAGCTAATAACTGGAACTACAGTACCGGAGAACAGCCTCTACACCGCGTTTGGTGCTATGATGTAGTGGCTCCATACACTTTATATTTCTAGCACCTACGAATCAAGTATCAGTTGATGACGATGACAGAAAAAAGACTGGCACATCCAAACTAGTGTGAATAGGTGCATACCAGGAGCAGCTACCTCCATATATAATATACAAAAAAAGGTTGCACTCTATCGTGCCAAAACATGTCAAATATGAAATACATGAAATATGAATAGCAAAATTGCTTTTTGAACATTAGGAAAAAAATTTTTGGAGACGCTTAGCACAGAATTTGGCCAAATAGTGTGAGCCCATCAACCATCGTCAAGGTGGTCTCATTAAAACTGATGGGTACCTGACCTCCCTGTCCAAATGTGAACACTTACCGAAGGCTAATGTCTGCATGCTTGGGTGAATATGGACACCTCCTTCAGCAAAGCCTACATATGGGTTGGCCGGAACCAAGTGTGAATAGATGTAATTAAAAACCAGATGGTGGAGGGAGGAGTGATCAGTCAGTAAGCAAACATAGAAATGACAGAAAAACGACTGGCACATCCAAACTAGTGTGAATAGGTGCACATCAGGAGCAGCTACCTCCATATACAATATACAAAAAAAGGTTGCACTCTATCGTGCCAAAACACGTCAAATATGAAATACATGAAATATGAATAGCAAAATTGCTTTTTGAAAATTAGGGAAAAATTTTTTTGAGATGTTTAGCACAGAATTTGGCCAAATAGTGTGAGCCCATCAACCAAGTATCAGTTGAGTTTACGGAAAGGAGGGCATTAGACCTATATCAGTCTTATATTGATTACAATAAGTAGCGCACAATGTGTAACCCTTAGACCAGAGTTTCTCAACTCTAGTGCCCAACACCCATCAACAGGTCATGTTTTCAGGATTTCCTTACTATTGCGTAGGTGATGGAATTAATGCTTGAGCAGGTGATGAAATTATCATCTGTGCAATACTAAGGGTATCCTGAAAACTTGACCTGTTGGTGGGTCAACCTGTTGGTGGGTCTGGAGGACTTAAGTTGAGAAACACTGCCTTACAGTTAGATATTGGCAATAAGGTGGGGGGATGGGGATAAAATATAACCTTTAATCACACACTTAAAAGAATGTGATCATAAAGTGCAAGTGCATAAGATGCAGGAAAATAGCAGTATGAATTTATTAACCAGAACAGAAGGTTATACTTATAATCATACATGCGAAGGAATTTAGTATCCAAAACTAGCATGCAAGGGGGTTAGATATTAGTCTTAGGTCATGCACTATGTACCCTATGTATAGATCAAGGCCCTAAAGCAACGGTAACCAGGGTTTAATCCAAATTAGGGCAAGCAACTAATTTAGACAATATCAAGAGCCCACCAATATTTTATTTTCTTGTTTGCTATACGAACTTATATTGATTACCTATCTTACGGATAGGTCATCAAAGTCATAGTGGCTGTTACCTCTCCTTCCTTCTCTGGCTCCCTGCTTGCTGCCGCCGGGTCCGAGACTACTTCCGCCCGTGCCGCTTCTCCCTCGATCCCTCGGTTTCAGGCCCGTGCTCCCCGCCGGGAATCTGTGCAGGTGCTTAAGCACGCTCCTCCTCCACCATCAGTCAGGCGCTCCTGTGGTTCGCGCAGGCGCCTTAGGGCCAGACCGTGCGCACTCCCCTTACCCTTCTCTTCCTGACTGACCTGACCCGGCAATGTTTCCTGTCCAATGGAGGACAGGCATCTGGTACTTCAGGCCACCCTCCCTTAGTGGAGGCGCCTGATTATCAAGTTCTCTTGCCATAGTTAGGCCGCTTTGCTATTGCTTGTTTTCCATGTTCAGCATGCTATTTAACCCCTGTTTGTCATTCCTTTCTTCCTGTGTCTGCTCCCGTCCCGTGATTCACAGTTTCCTGCCTGCCATCTACTCCTCATTCCAGTTACCGTCTCCTCATCGGCTTCTCTCTGTCTATTCCTGGTTCCACCTTCCTTATCCTCAGCTCCATTACCCCTGCTCCTGGTTCTTCCTCAGTCTCATTCCTCTCTGGCTCCCATCTGCTTAGTTTCTCCTCCGTTTTTTCTTCTTGTTTTCCCTGAGCCGATCCCTGGTCCTGGCATCCATGGTTCTAGAGGTCACCATGCTTGCTCCCAAACGATCCCTGTATAGAGGTTGGTCTAATCTGATGCGCTCACTCGGGGGAAGGTCAGCTCCATGGTCCAGTGAGTCCACTCTTGTAACTCGCCACTTTCGGTGTAACAGTGGCAAATAACACCTTAAAATTATAATTGTTGATGATTTGGAAAATGGTGTAGTCCTTCATGTGCAGCATTGGTAGCATGCCACTGGCTGGCACACGTGCTACAATGTGAATATTGTAAATGAATCCTTTAAGGAAATAATTATACAGTTATGCAAATCTTTATAAGAGATGTCTTTAATAGAGATGAGTGAGCACTAAAATGCTTGAATGCTTTTTACTTGAACCAAGCAATTTCTAATGCTGTGGTGCTCGTTTCGAGTAATAAATATAATGGGAGTCAATGGGAAATCTGAGCATTTTTCCAGTAGACCCTACAAGGCAGTGAAAATATTTAAATGGATGGAACAAGTGCTGAATGGAAGGAGAACAGCATGGACAAGACCCTTGCAAGCATCTCAGACTCTCTGATCTCTGCTGAGAACAATGGTGTCACACTTGTACTCCACTTTAAAGGCTGAAAATAAAACATTCAAAATTGACAAGAAATTGGAGCTTACAGGAAAATAAATATTTTTTCCTGTATTTTGACTTGTATGTATGGCTACATTTTAAAAGGATTTAAAAAAAATATGTAATTTAAGTTAACCAATATTTTATTTTTTACTAAAATACTGGAAATGTCATTGTAATTTATGAAGGAAGCAAGATGTGCCAAAAGTTAGGGACTCAGATACACCCTGTATTAGACATAATGGAGGACTCATACACATTCTGTTCAAATGGTCATGTAGTGGCACTCCTAGACTCAGAAAGGCTATGCACTAAGTGCAAATCCTGGCTAAAATTACAAGTCATCCATACACCCTTGAAGGCACAAAGCCAGGGCCGGACTGGGACTAAAATTCAGCCCTGGCATATGAAGTCACACAGGCCCACTTGTCACATGGTGACTATATAATATCTTTGTACACTTGTAGGTTACAAGAAGTGAGGGGAGTGTAACACGACTATATAACATATAATTACAGCTGTATGTAATGCAGCCAGCCCCCATAGAATGTAATACAGCACAGGCCCCATAGAATGTAATGCAGCCAGCCCCTATAGAATGTAATGCAGCAAAGCCCCATAGAATGTAATGCAGCCAGCCCCTATAGAATGTAATGCAGCACAGCCCCCATAGAATGTAATACAGCACAGGCCCCATAGAATGTAATGCAGCCTAGCCCCATAGAATGCAATGCAGCACAGCCCCCATAGAATGTAATACAGCACAGCCCCCATAGGATGTAATGCAGCACAGGCCTCATAGAATGTAATACAGCACAGGCCCCATAGAATGTAATGCAGCACAGCCCCCATAGAATGTAATGCAGCCAGTCCCCATAGAATGTAAATTAATGCAGCCAGCTCCCATAGAATGTAATGCAGCCAGTCCCCATAGAATGTAATGCAGCCAGCCCCCATAGAATGTAATGCAGCCCAGCCCCATAGAAAGTAATGCAGCACAGCCCCCATAGTATGTAATACAGCACAGGCCCCATAGAATGTAATGCAGCACAGCCCCCATAGAATGTAATGCAGCCAGTTCCCATAGGATGTAATGCAGTTCAGCCCCCATAGAATGTAATGCAGCCAGTCCCCATAGAATGTAATGCAGCCAGCCCCCATAGAATGTAATGCAGCCCAGCCCCATAGAAAGTAATGCAGCACAGCCCCCAAAGAATGTAATACAGCACAGCCCCCATAGAATGTAATGCAGCCAGTTCCCATAGGATGTAATGCAGCAGGGCCACCATACAATATAATGCAGCCCAGCCCCATAGAATGTAATGCAGCCCCCCCATAGCCCCACAATCCAGTTATCAATCATTGATATATAATAATAATAATAATAATAAAAAAACAAACACTCTACTCACTGTGTGTGACTCTACTCACCTTTCCTCTTGCTCCACGCTGCTCCTGGCTCCGGTCTCAGCAGCTGCAGTCTGCCCGCCCGGTCACACAGCAGGTGCGCGATGATATGATGTCATCACGCACCCACAGTGTCAGCTGCAGGCAGAGCAGGGAATGATGGGAGAGGGAGCGAGAGCAGACGCTCTCTCCTCCATCATTGCATTCAACTGTACCGGCATCTATGACGCCGGTATACAGGTCCTTCTCAAAAAATTAGCATATAGTGTTAAATTTCATTATTTACCATAATGTAATGATTACAATTAAACTTTCATATATTATAGATTCATTATCCACCAACTGAAATTTGTCAGGTCTTTTATTGTTTTAATACTGATGATTTTGGCATACAACTCCTGATAACCCAAAAAACCTGTCTCAATAAATTAGCATATTTCGCCCATCCAATCAAATAAAAGTGTTTTTTAATAACAAACAAAAAAACCAACAAATAATAATGTTCAGTTATGCACTCAATACTTGGTCGGGAATCCTTTGGCAGAAATGACTGCTTCAATGCGGCGTGGCATGGAGGCAATCAGCCTGTGACACTGCTGAGATGTTATGGAGGCCCAGGATGCTTCAATAGCGGCCTTAAGCTCATCCAGAGTGTTGGGTCTTGCGTCTCTCAACTTTCTCTTCACAATATCCCACAGATTCTCTATGGGGTTCAGGTCAGGAGAGTTGGCAGGCCAATTGAGCACAGTAATACCATGGTCAGTAAACCATTTACCAGTGGTTTTGGCACTGTGAGCAGGTGCCAGGTCGTGCTGAAAAATGAAATCTTCATCTCCATAAAGCATTTCAGCCGATGGAAGCATGAAGTGCTCCAAAATCTCCTGATAGCTAGCTGCATTGACCCTGCCCTTGATGAAACACAGTGGACCAACACCAGCAGCTGACATGACACCCCACACCATCACTGACTGTGGGTACTTGACACTGGACTTCAGGCATTTTGGCATTTCCTTCTCCCCAGTCTTCCTCCAGACTCTGGCACCTTGATTTCCGAATGACATGCAAAATTTGCTTTCATCAGAAAAAAGTACTTGGGACCACTTAGCAACAGTCCAGTGCTGCTTCTCTGTAGCTCAAAAGTGGCTTTACCTGGGGAATGCGGCACCTGTAGCCCATTTCCTGCACACGCCTGTGCCCGGTGGCTCTGGATGTTTCCACACCAGACTCAGTCCACTGCTTCCTCAGGTTCCCCAAGGTCTGGAATCGGTCCTTCTCCACAATCTTCCTCAGGGTCCGGTCTCCTCTTCTCGTTGTACAGCGTTTTCTGCCACATTGTTTCCTTCCAACAGACTTACCATTGAGGTGCCTTGATACAGCACTCTGGGAACAGCCTATTTGTTGAGAAATTTCTTTCTGGGTCTTACCCTCTTGCTTGAGGGTGTCAATGATGGCCTTCTTGACATCTGTCAGGTCACTAGTCTTAGGCTGGGTTCACATTGCGCTAGGTGTGTCCGTCTAACGGACTCGTTTTTAAGTAGTAAAAACGCAATGTAACGCACATACCAACGCGCCCATAGACTTGCATTGTCTAACGCATCGTGACGCATCCCTAAATTGGTATGCGTTTGTCACATAACGTTTTTTTTCTGACGGACCTTCAACGCGGCTTGCAGCGTTCTCGGGTCCGGCCAAGCTAACGCACTACTAACGGAAGCGTTCATTCTGCCATAGAAGGCTATGGCAAACGCAGTCAGACGCAAATCATGAAAAATTTCCAAATAGGACCACACGTTTTAATAGCGTTTGAGGGTGGTCACATGTGTCATGTGACAGGAAATGTGATTTCGGCCATTAAAGGAGGAATATACCACCCACACATTTACTGCACGTGACAGAGTGTTGCAATAGCTCTCCTGAAATGTAAGTACATTTCTATATATATATCTCTGTATACATCATGGGAGTCTGTAATGTCCGTCGGATGTGTGTGTACTAAACATGTATTGCTTTGTTGCACACAGATGTCGGATACAGATGTCAGCAGCAGCAGCAGCGTGTCTGCGATTTTTTCGTCACAGTCGGTAGGCTTGCACTTTAAAAAACCACTATAATGTTGTGTGAAACTCCATTGTATTGAGCTAGGCATAACAATCCCGTTTATTGTTTTATTGTGAATAGGAGTCTTCTGAGCCCGAGGCTGCTAGACCACCCCCCAAAAAACATGCTAAAAGCACAAAGGTACATAGCACACATGTTGAATTTTTCATGCATAAATTTATTGATCCAATGAATACATTATTTAATGTTAATTTTTTTTTTTTTACATTTTACATACACAATAGGTTGTGGCACACGGAGGACACAAAAGAAAGAAGGTCCCTAGCCGTCTGTCGTCGCCACAACTGCCAGTGGTAAATATAAAATTAGATATATTCTATCCAATATTTATCAACAATCTATCTATTCACTTTCTATCTACTATACCTATAAACTATCTATCAACTATCTATCGCTCCATCTATTTGTCTATCTATATCTATGTATCTATCTATCTATCTATCTATCTATCTATCTATCTATCTATCTATATCTATGTATCTATCTATTTATCTATCTATCAATATCTATGTATCTATATATCTATCTATATCTATCTATCTATATTTATGTATCTATCAATCTATCTATATCTATCCATCTATATTTATGTATCTATCTATGTATCTATCTATCTATCTATCTATCTATATCTATGTATCTATCTATCTATATCTATCTATATCTATGTATCTATATATCTATATCTATCTATATCTATGTATCTATCTATCTATATCTATGTATCTATATATCTATCTATATCTATCTATCTATATCTATGTATCTATCTATCTATATCTATGTATCTATCTATTGCTATATCTATGTATCTATCTATCTCTGTATATATGAATATGGCCATCCAGTGAAATTGACACTATCAACATAACTTTTTGTGTTTACATAGTCCAAGTCAGCGGCCAAAAAAAAAAGGATTGTCGTTGACGAAGAGCCATTGACTATCCACAACGAGACACTGATCAACCTTGTGGAAGCCAACCCCTCCATATGGGACCAGAGCGACAGCTCCCACCATGACATCGTGAAGAACCGGAAGTTGTGGGATCAAATAATCTGTCACTTTGATCCCCGATACATGGAGAAGTCGACAACCTCAAAGAAAAAAATTGGTAAATATGGTGACGTAACATCGGAAAATGTTAACCAAAAAAAAATAATAAAAAATTCTATCCTATCAACCTATCCACTTGTTGTCTATCTCTCAATTATCAACTATCTGTACACTATATATCTATCTATCTATACACTATTTCTAAACTATTTCTTAACTATCTATCTACTATTTATATGTCAACTATCCTAGCAAACTATGAAAAATGTTTCCTATATCTTAAAACTATCTATCTACTATTTTTATATATATATATTTTTTTTTAAATTTAAAGCCGATGCTGTCCATACCCGTTGGAAGTCCATCCGCGATCACTTTGTCCGTGACTACCGGAACAGTCAGAATGCACCAAGCGGATCCAGTGGTAAACGGGTGACCCCGTATGTGCATTACGACCAACTGCTCTTTCTTCAAAAAACATTGTCTCAGCGCTCGTAAGTACAAATAGGTCTGTGTGCGAGACAAAATTGTTTAAAGGAAACTAATTTACTTTTTTTTTTTTTGGGTTACAGCACGATATGCAGTACCGCTGCGCCTAGACCGACAGAGGAACTGGAGCCTTCTCCAGTGGAACCAACGCAACCTGAAGATGTGTCTGGCATCAGCGAGCCACGATCTGCGGATAGAAGCACTGTTGCTGCAGGTGTGAGTGCCCGGTTGCAATCACAGCGTGGACGCAAGCGAGCATCACAAAAAGATGAAGCTGATGCAATTATCGTGGATGGACTCCAACGGGTAGAGGACATGTGTCGCAGTGAGCTCAAAGACCTGAGGCAGGAAATTACCGAGCTGCAAGCACGCGAGTCTGTATACTCTGCTAATGAGTGGAAGCTACTTTTCTTGTCCTATGTGCCTGTAGCACAAAATATCCCGGCACATAGAAACCTTATGTTTAGACAAAGACTGAACGAGCTTCTAGAGGAATTTGTGGGCCCCCAGGAACCCGCTCCATCGGGAACAAGAAGACTGGACATGCCGCCCTACAACCCACAATATAGAGGCCGGGGTGAAACGAGCGTGGAACCTCATAGACAATGTAGCAGTCCATCATATAGTTGGGCAGACAATACTCCCGTGCAGTACCAAAGTCTTTAGTACCGTTCACTGTCCCCAGCCAGGTGCAATTACCGCGTTGCAAGTTTTCTTTTTTTTTTTTTTGTTATGTTTTTTGTTGTGAATTTCTATTTTCCTTTTTTTTCATCCCTATGGGATATCATATGTTAAACCTGTGTACCAACAGTTTGTTGGAAAAATCCATAAACATTTAGTAAACTGTTTCAAATTTAAGATTCTTGTATGACTTTAACTTTTAACACAACATAACTTTTTACACGACATAAGGTAACTTTTTACACGACATCAGGTTAAACAACTTTTTACACGACATAAGGTAACTTTTTACACTACGTAACTTTTTACACGACATCAGGTTAAACAACATAACTTTTTACACGACATCAGGAAGACTTTACAATATTTTCACACGTATTTGTCTTGCCATGGAACATGGCCTTCATGTGTGAAATAATGTGCAAATTGATCACGAATCCTCATTATTTGTGCTGTTGACCGAACTGCATTCGATTCAATGCTACTGAGGTTCGACTCGCAATCATCGGGGTCTACCACCTGGGGTTCATGTCTCGCCACAAAATTATGCAGACAGATGCACGCCTTCACAACACGGTCCACATTTTCAGGTTGCAGTTGCATGCAGGTTAGTAAAATCCGCCATTTTAATGTCAAAATCCCAAAGGCACACTCGACATAACGTCTGGCCCGGCTCAAGCGATAATTAAAAATGCGCCTGCTGGAGTCTAGACTACGGCTTGAGTAGGGCTTGAGGAGATTTTGTCCTAGTTGGAAGGCCTCATCACCAACTAAAACATAGGGCAAACTTGGGCCTTCGGTCCCCGGAAGAGGTCGTGATGAGGGTATGTTTAAACGTTGGCTGTACAAACATCGGCCCATGTTGGAGTCTCTGAATACTCTGGAATCGTTAGTCCGGCCATAAGCACCAATATCCACAGCAACAAAACGGTACCTGGCATCCGCAATCGCCATCAATACTATAGAAAAGTATTTCTTATAGTTATAGTAGAGGGAACCACTATGCGCAGGTTTCTGAATCCGAATGTGCTTTCCGTCCACGGCACCAATACAATTGGGGAAATTAGCCACATCCTCAAACTGTTGGGAAATCGCTAGCCACATTTCTGATGTTGGTGTTGGTAGCACAAGTGGTTGCAAGTTGTTCCAAATGGCATCACAAGTTTCCCGAACCAGTTGACAACTTGTTGACTTCCCAAGTCTAAACTGATAATGCAGTGACGCAAAAGTTTCTCCGGTAGCCAGATATCTGTCGACATTCAAAAACAAAAAGCAAAAAAAAATTTGGATTTTAATGATCATCTAATGGCTAGTTACAATAGAATATACAATTGCTAAATGAACATTAGGCCACACGATACCGAGATCTAGTCTTTGTCAATATAATGATAAAAAAAATGTATAATTACCTCACAGTCACTACTAAACGTTGCTCCGCACTGATGCTTTCACGAAAAGTGCTGCGATGATGATGTATCTCATCCTTCACATGCGAGAGCAGAACATCAAAGGTCTCAATGGACATCCGTAGATAGCGTTGGAATTTGAAGGGATGATCCCGAAGCTGCACATACAGGGTGTGAAAGGCACCATATGTACTCCGCAAGAAATTCACTTCGTGGATCCAATATCTCCTTTGCGAACTACGCTTTCTCTGCTGAAGTCGCAACCGCATCAAGCGAAATCTGACGAGCTCAGACACAAACATCTTGCTAGCAGAAGTTCACTCAATGCTTTCAAAATGGAGAATGAGTCTGTGCCCACACCCGACAATGACAAAAGGGAAAAAAAAAAAAAGAACAACTTTATTGACAGTGACAAACGCAGACAAACGGATACTTCGTAAACGGACATCAAAATGAAAAAACGCGATCACATGCGTTAACGCTAGCGTTACCGTGACGACAAATTTCACATATTTTTGCTGCTTTTCTGTACATGCGTTTAACGCATCCGTTTAACGCCATGTACTTGACGCAATGTGAACCTAGCCTTACCCATGATGGGGGTTTTGAGTAATGAACCAGGCAGGGAGTTTATAAAAGCCTCAGGTATCTTTTGCATGTGTTTAGAGTTAATTAGTTGATTCAGAAGATTAGGGTAATAGGTCGTTTAGAGAACCTTTTCTTGATATGCTAATTTATTGAGACAGGTTTTTTGGGTTATCAGGAGTTGTATGCCAAAATCATCAGTATTAAAACAATAAAAGACCTGACAAATTTCAGTTGGTGGATAATGAATCTATAATATATGAAAGTTTAATTGTAATCATTACATTATGGTAAATAATGAAATTTAACACTATATGCTAATTTTTTGAGAAGGACCTGTAGTTGAATGCAGGGCCGGGAGTTTGCCGACAGCGGCACACTCGAGCGGCCCACTAATTCCACCGGCCCTTCTGGCAGTTGCCAGAACTGCCTGATGGCCAGTCCGGCCCTGGCACAAACTGTAGTGTCTCAATCAAATATTGTGAACGAAGAGTCGCTGTGGTATTCTTACACGCATTAAAGCTCTGCACACAGTGCAAAGCCTGGCAATGATTACAAGCAGGTTCATCCATACACCCTTGAAGTCACCAACTGTAGTGCATCATAACAAAATTAAGAAAGTGTAGTTGTGGTATTTGTTCACTCATAAAGGCTTTGCACAAAGTGCAAATCCAGGAAAAAAATATAAGTAGGGTCATCCAACCATCCACAGAAACAAGAAGATAACAACTGGCAGGCCTCATTCAAATATTGAACATTAAAAACACTTTACAGTGGCAACGGGATGTATTGCCACTATTCTGTCTCTGAGCTCCTTGGCCAGTTCCTTTGACCTCATGATTCTCATTTGATCTTACATGCACTGTGAGCTGTGAGGTCTTATATAGACAGGTGTGTGCCTTAACAAATCAAGTCCCATCAGTTTAATTAAACAAATCTGGACTCCAATGAAGGAGTAGAAAAATCTCAAGGAGGATCACAAGGAAATGGACAGCATGTGACTTAAATATATATGAGTGTCTGAGCAAAGGGTCTGAATACTTATGACCATGTGATATTTCAGTTTTTCTTTTTTAATAAATTTGCAAAAATGTTTATATTTCTGTTTTTGCAGTCAAGATGGGGTGCAGAGTGTACAAAAATGAGAAAAAAATGAACTTTTTTGAATTTACCAAATGGCTGCAATGAAACAAAGAGTGAAAAATTGAAAGGGGTATGTTAGGTGTCGAGTTCCCACCTCTGCACAGGGGGAATCTCAAACCACCTCCACTGCGGTCTCCCATTCTTCTCCAGCCACAGTGGACCCTGCTCAGCAGAGACGTCGGTCCCAATGTCTGGCTCAGGCTGATACTGGGCGACTGGTTATTACTATTCTTCCAGGCTCTGCCTTTGTAGCCAGTACTGGTCAGCGGCGAGCAGACGTCTCTGGAACTAAGTCCTGCTTTTCCCCTTCTGAGCATGCCCAGGGTAAGACCTCTCATTAGAGGTTGGGGTCACATGCTCAGATCCTGCAGCAGCTCCCATTGGTCCTCTAGGAAGGTCCTGAAGTTGCTCAGGTACTGTAGCAGCTCCCATTTGTCCTCTGGGAAGGTCCTAAAGTTGCTGCAGCTATAAAAGGTTTGCATGGCCGCAAGGCCATGCGCTAGTATCAAACCAATGTCTATAAGCTCAGTGCCAGTGTGGTCATGTCTGGATGCGGTTAGCGTTTGGCTGAAATAAGCCCCTAGAATACCGGCACCTCCGGTGAGGAGTTTGTATGAGTGTATTCAGGGCCTTGGCTGAAATAAGCTGCTAGAATGCCGGCATCTCCGGTGAGAAGTTTTTTGTCTGTTTTCTCTGACTGCATGACCACAGTTTGCTTTGGTTGGTAGCTGTGTACCTCTGTGAGGATAACAGGGCACAGCATCTTGTTCCTAGCGACTCTATGGAGTTAACAGTGTACGCCATATAGCGCCGCCCTTTGCCAGCAGCAGGTTCCTCACCTGCATGGTGGACCCCAGGTTGCGATTGCACCTAATAATACATATATATATATATACTGGATGCGTTCTGCCAACCCTAACATAATACAAGCGCCAGGGTTTGGCTAGTAAATGGCGGATAAACAGCAATCCTTGCGGTACATCCAGCAGCTGGGGGGTAGGTTGGTAGCTCTCGAGCGCACAACCTCAGCTGTGGATGTTACCACGGTTGCTGTTCAGGCTGCTAGCGTGGCTGCAGCAACCTTGTCCACGGCCACCCCTGTTCCGACTATCTTGCCTCCCGCTGCCTAGTGGTAGTAAATCTTGTAGGGGTTTCGTGAGTCAGTGCTCTATAAATCTCGAGCTCCTGGCGGCATGTTTCCCCACAGAGCAGGCAAGGGTGGGATTTATTGTGTCACTCGTGTCGGACAGGGCATTGGAGTGGGCTACGCCACTGTGGGAGCGTGGCGATCATGTGGTGCAGAGTGCTCCACTGTTCTTGAGCACTCTGAAACAGGTCTTCTTAGGGCCTCAAGTCACCTATGGTACGGCGCTCTAACTGTTGGCATTGACTCAGGGCTCGTCCTTGGTCAGACATTTTGCTGTTCAGTTCTGCACCCTAGCATCTGAGCTGGAGTGGTCGGATAATGCCCTTATCCATATATTTTGGAGGGGGCTGGCTGACCACGTGAAGGATGCTCTGGCCACAATGGAGATTCCCGCCACACTGGAGAAGCTAATAGCTGCGTCTACCCGTATTGACCTCCATTTTTACGAGCGGAGGCTAGAGCGGGCCCAGTGTAGGCAGAGGTTTCAGCTGGCTCCCTCCTTCGCCAAACCTTTGGAATCTCCGGTCCTGGTCCCTGAGTCACATGAGGCCATGGAAGTGTCACGAGCGTGATCTACGTCCCGGACCACTCATGCACTCAAGGTCTGCCATGTTTGCCAGCAGTCAGGACATCTTGCCACCAGATGTTCACAGTGGTCGAGGAAACGTCAGCATCTAGTGGTAGTAGGTGGAGGTACACTAGACATGGCGATGTTTGCCTCCAAATTGTCCTTTAAGGGGACAATTACGATAGGCTCATTCACTCACTCGTAGAGCTCTGCGTGGATTCTGGGGCGGATGGCATTTTTATGTCTTCTGCCTTCGCCCAACATCACGCAATACCCCTGGTAATGCTAGCTGAACCAGTAACTGTATGAGTGGGGAATGGATTGACACTGCCCTCACTGATTTCACACCAGACCATCCCTTTCACTCTGTCCTTGTCGCCATCTCTTGAGGAGATATCTCTGCTCGTCATTCCTGAGGGAATTGATGATGTCCTGTTAGGAATGCCTTGGCTACGGTATCATTCTCCTCATATCGAGTGGTCCACAGGCAGAATTTTGGGATGGGGTGAATCTTGTGGGAGTAGATGTCAGAGGGAGAGTATTCAGGTTGCTACATCTGAGGTACCCGCAGATCTATCCTCTCTGCCCAAGCAATATTGGCCCTATGCGGATGTGTTCTCCAAAAGGGCTGCAGAGACCCTTCCGCCTCACTACCCCTATGACTGTCCTATTGACCTCTTGCCTGGTGCTGAGCCTCCTGGGGGTCGAGTCTATCCGTTATCTCTCCTGGAGATGGAGGAAATGTCAAAGTACATCCAGAAAAATCTGGCAAGAGGATTCATTAGAAAGTCACTGTCACCTGCAGGGGCTGGGTTCTTCTTCATGCAGAAGAAGAACGGGGAACTATGTCCATGCATAGACTACAGGGGTCTTAGCGCCATCACCGTTAAGACGGCTTTTAACACCAGGGATGGGCACTATGAATATCTAGTGATGCCCTTTGGGCTTTGTAATGCCCCAGCCACTTTCAAAGACTTTGTAAACGATATCTTTCGGGATATGCTCTCCACCTCGATCGTAGTCTATCTGGATGATATTCTGATCTACTCTCCAGATATTGACTCCCACTGGAGAGATGTTTGCGGAGTCTTTGACCTGTTATGAACTAACTCCCTCTACACCAAGTCGGAGAAATGTGTGTTTGGGCAGGAGTCCTTACCTTTCCTGGGCTATATTATCTCCGCCCAGGGATTGGCTATGGATCCTGCCAAACTATAGGCTGTGATGGACTGGCAAGAACCCCATTCTCTTAAAGCAGTGCAGCGCTTTATGGGGTTCATTTAACTATTAACGCCAGTACATCCCTCATTTCTCAAATTTCATAGCTCCCTTGGTAGCCCTCACCAAGAAAGGAGCAAATCCCAAATTTGGTCTGAGAAGGTGTCCAAGGCCTTCACTTCTATTAAATCTCATTTTGCTAGTGCTCCCATCCTACATTGCCCCGATGTAGATAAGCCATTTATAATGGAGGTGGATGCCTCATCGGTTGGTGCTGGAGCAGTCCTCTTCCAAAAGGATGCTCAAGGTCGGAAGCATCCTTGCTTCTTCTTTAACAAAACCTTCACACCAGCGGAGAGGAATTATTCCATCGGGGACAGGGAGTTGCTAGCAATGAAGTTGCCCTTCTCAGAGTGGAGACATCTCTTACAGGGGGCTCACTTTCCCTTCCAAGTATTCACAGACCACAAGAATTTGGTTTATTTACAGACGGCCCAGCAGCTAAATTCTCGCCAGGCCAGATGGTCCTTGTTCTTCTCTCTGTTCCATTTCACCCTTCATTTTCTTTCAGGGGAGAAGAACATTCGTGCCGACGCTCTCGCTTGCTCTGTTGTATCATCTGAGGAGGAGGAAGAGGAGCCTTCCGAGATCCTGAGAACTGTGGCCCCGGTTTCGCAAGAGTCTGTGCCTCCGGGCAAGACTTTTGTGCCATCCAGTTTGCGTCCAGAGGTTCTCTCTTGGGCTCACTCGTCTAGGGTGGGTGGACATTTCGGGACCAAAAGGACATCTGAGCTACTGGCGAAGACATATTGGTGGCCGCATATGGCCCATGACGTTGCAGACTATGTTCGGGCATGTGTCTCCTGCGCCAAGAACAAGCCTCCCCGTCAATGGCGAGCTGGGTTGCTTCACCCCCTGCTGGTGGCAGACAGGCCCCGGGAGATGGTCGGGATGGATTTTGTGGTGGGCTTACCCAAGTCTCGAGGCTGGTTGATCACCGACCATTTTTTTAAAATGGTGCACTTGGTGCCACTTCCACAGCTACCTTCTGCACGGGCTCTGGCAGCGTTGTTTATCGAACACATGTTTCGCCTACACGGTATGCATGTCATCTACTTAGCATTGAGTTGAATCTCTCCTCAGCATATCATCCTGAGATGAATTGGTTGGTAGAAAGAGGCCAACCAGACCCTGGTCACATATCTGCGACATTTTGTTTCTGCCAGGCAGGATGACTGGGCATCCTTGCTACCGTGGGTGGACTTTACGCTTAACAATGCTGTAGCCGACTCCACTGGTCAGACTCCTTTCCTCCTTAATTACGGCCAGCATCCGCGGGTTCCTGTGCCTATACCTGTGTCTTCTGCCGACTCCAGGGTGACAGACTGGGTTGTGGAGGCCCAGGACATTTGGGACTGCACTCAGGATGCCGTTCGTCCAAAAAATCTAACACGTCACTCCTTATGTAGGTATGGTGCACAGAGAAGGGTTACCAACCCCTATATCCAAAAGTAATCCAAAAAATCCAGCACTCAAAGAATTATTCTAATAATTTTTATTTGTATTTATATATTCCCAGTAAATTCAATAACGTTTCGGTCTTTATGACCTTCATCAGACTAGGGTACAAAAAAGAAAAAACATAATATTGCCACTGCCAATAACAATCCATATACATTTTCAATATACATTTTCAACATTGGCAACATGAAAAACAATGTCCTAATACAGCCATCAGCATCATATTATAATTTCATGGATCATGTTCATACTCAAAATTTTCTCACATATAGCCGTGTTCATAGAAGCAAAAAATATACTTGGTGGATATTGAATGAACCCTACAAAAAATATATATATGGTCTGTGTCCCCCAGAAAAAATAATAAACAATATATATATATATGAGAATAGTCCCATAGAGAAAATAAAGAAAATTAGCTTACCAGATAAATGCAGAGATTGAGAAAAACCGACCCGCAATGTACACGTGACTCCCATAGGAGTTCTAAATAAAGATAAAGAGCGCGGATGAGAAAAATAACGCTAATAAACGACAGGAGCACTAATAAGAAAATGGCTCCTCCAAAGTACAAAAGTGAGCTTACCGCAAAAGAATCCGTTGGTGAATATCGCTGCTGACCGCAAAAAGTCACTGGTGAAATGCCTGCATGATCACCTGTTATAGCGCTCGTTTTAAATAGTTACCAGTAGGGTTGAGTGACTTTTCTTTTTATAGGATCGGGTCGGGTTTCACGAAACCCGACTTTTTCAAAAGTCGGGTCGAGTGAAATCGGCCGATCCTATAGAAAAGTCGGGGTCGGGGTCGGCCGAAACACGAAACCCAATGCAGTGGCTGAAAACCAGGGATTCAAGCTTGAGGAGGATAATTTGCATATTCCAGGTGCCTTCCGGGAAAAGTGAAGAGTCTCCCTCAGCTAGAAGATCGTTGGGTACAGCCGGGACCAGCTTCTTGGAAAGCATCACCAAACCAGGGATTCAAGCTTGAGGAGGATAATTTGCATATTCCAGGTGCCTTCTGGGAAAAGCGAAGAGTCTCCCTCAGCTAGAAGATCGTTGGGTACAGCCAGGACCAGCTGCTTGGAAAGCATCACCAAACCAGGGATTCAAGCTTGAGGAGGATAATTTGCATATTCCAGGTGCCTTCTGGGAAAAGCGAAGAGTCTCCCTCAGCTAGAAGATCGTTTGGTACAGCCGGGACCAGCTGCTTGGAAAGCATCACCAAACCGCGCACCGTAAGTTGCCTGTAGGACATTATTGCAAGAAAGCTTGGCTGAGTAGATTACACAAGAAGGAAAATACACAGCAAGTCAGCAGGATCTAGGAGCAACATGGCAGATGTGACAACCTACATGGTGAGCTGCAGCATGTGCTACATGTTCACAGATCGACCAGAAGAAGAATCGAATTTCACCTGTCAGAAGTGTAGACTAGTGGCCCTTTTAGAAGAAAAGGTGCGGGGTCTGGAAGAAAGAATAGCAACTTTGAAACTCATCAAAGAGAATGAAGACTTCCTAGACAGAACAGAAGCATCTCTACTGGTCACAGAAGGTGAAAAAAGAGTCAGAGAACCTCCAAAAGCAGATGAGTGGAAGCATGTGACCAAAAGAAGCAAGAAGACCATGGAGAAATCACCAACCACACAACTGAAGAACCGATATCAAACCTTTGCAGAGGATGAAGATGGCACACCTAAGGATCAAGCAATACCAGCAAGCAAAAAAGAAAAGGGCACACAGTAACAAGTGACAGCAAAAAGTACAGCCAAGACAGCAAAAAGTACAGCCAAGAAGCAACGAAGAGTGGTGGTGGTGGGAGACTCACTACTGAGAGGCACAGAAGCAGCCATCTGCAGACCGGACATAACCGCAAGAGAAGTATGCTGCCTTCCAGGTGCGATGATCAAGGATGTGACTGATAGGATACCAAAGCTCTTCAGCTCCAAGGACGTCCACCCATTTCTTCTGATACATGTTGGCACCAATGACACGGCAAGGAAGGACCTACCGACAATCTGCAAGGACTTTGAAGAGTTGGGGAAGAAAGTAAAGGAACTGGATGCACAGGTAGATTTTTCTTCTATCCTTCCAGTAGACGGGCATGGCACCAGGAGATGGAACAGGATCCTTGATGTGAACAACTGGCTAAGACGATGGTGCAGACAACAAGGATTCGGATTCCTGGACCACGGTGTGAATTACTTTTACGATGAACTCCTCGCCAGAGATGGACTACACCTCAACAAACCTGAGAAACACACATTCGCCAGAAGACTCGCTACACTCATCAGGAGGGCGTTAAACTAGAAGAAGAGGGGACGGGAAGAAAAGCATTAGACTTGAACAAAGAAGACCCAGGAAAACATACTCAGAAGGGAGGTAAGAACATTTCTAAAACAATCCACAGCGAGGAGATTGGAACAAAACAAAATCCTCTAAACTGCATGCTCGCAAACGCCAGAAGCCTGACAAACAAGATGGAAGAACTAGAAGCAGAAATATCTACAGGTAACTTTGACATAGTGGGAATAACCGAGACATGGTTAGATGAAAGCTATGACTGGGCAGTTAACTTACAGGGTTACAGTCTGTTTAGAAAGGATCGTAAAAATCGGAGAGGAAGAGGGGTTTGTCTCTATGTAAAGTCTTGTCTAAAGTCCACTTTAAGGGAGGATATTAGCGAAGGGAATGAGGATGTCGAGTCCATATGGGTCGAAATTCATGGAGGGAAAAATGGTAACAAAATTCTCATTGGGGTCTGTTACAAACCCCCAAATATAACAGAAACCATGGAAAGTCTACTTCTAAAGCAGATAGATGAAGCTGCAACCCATAATGAGATCCTGGTTATGGGGGACTTTAACTACCCGGATATTAACTGGGAAACAGAAACCTGTGAAACCCATAAAGGCAACAGGTTTCTGCTAATAACCAAGAAAAATTATCTTTCACAATTGGTGCAGAATCCAACCAGAGGAGCAGCACTTTTAGACCTAATACTATCTAATAGACCTGACAGAATAACAAATCTGCAGGTGGTCGGGCATCTAGGAAATAGCGACCACAATATTGTAGAGTTTCACCTGTCTTTCACTAGGGGGACTTGTCAGGGAGTCACAAAAACACTGAACTTTAGGAAGGCAAAGTTTGACCAGCTTAGAGATGCCCTTAATCTGGTAGACTGGGACAATATCCTCAGAATTAAGAATACAGATAATAAATGGAAAATGTTTAAGAACATCCTAAATAGGCACTGTAAGCGGTTTATACCTTGTGGGAATAAAAGGACTAGAAATAGGAAAAACCCAATGTGGCTAAACAAAGAAGTAAGACAGGCAATTAACAGTAAAAAGAAAGCATTTGCACTACTAAAGCAGGATGGCACCATTGAAGCTCTAAACAACTATAGGGAGAAAAAAACTTTATCTAAAAAACTAATTAAAGCTGAAAAAAAGGAAACAGAGAAGCACATTGCTAAGGAGAGTAAAACTAATCCCAAACTGTTCTTCAACTATATCAATAGTAAAAGAATAAAAACTGAAAATGTAGGCCCCTTAAAAAATAGTGAGGAACGAATGGTTGTAGATGACGAGGAAAAAGCTAACATATTAAACACCTTCTTCTCCACGGTATTCACGGTGGAAAATGAAATGCTAGGTGAAATCCCAAGAAACAATGAAAACCCTATATTAAGGGTCACCAATCTAACCCAAGAAGAAGTGCGAAACCGGCTAAATAAGATTAAAATAGATAAATCTCCGGGTCCGGATGGCACGAGTACTAAGAGAACTAAGTAATGTAATAGATAAACCATTATTTCTTATTTTTAGGGACTCTATAGCGACGGGGTCTGTTCCGCAGGACTGGCGCATAGCAAATGTGGTGCCAATATTCAAAAAGGGCTCTAAAAGTGAACCTGGAAATTATAGGCCAGTAAGTCTAACCTCTATTGTTGGTAAAATATTTGAAGGGTTTCTGAGGGATGTTATTCTGGATTATCTCAATGAGAATAACTGTTTAACTCCATATCAGCATGGGTTTATGAGAAATCGCTCCTGTCAAACCAATCTAATCAGTTTTTATGAAGAGGTAAGCTATAGGCTGGACCACGGTGAGTCATTGGACGTGGTATATCTCGATTTTTCCAAAGCGTTTGATACCGTGCCGCACAAGAGGTTGGTACACAAAATGAGAATGCTTGGTCTGGGGGAAAATGTGTGTAAATGGGTTAGTAACTGGCTTAGTGATAGAAAGCAGAGGGTGGTTATAAATGGTATAGTCTCTAACTGGGTCGCTGTGACCAGTGGGGTACCGCAGGGGTCGGTATTGGGACCTGTTCTCTTCAGCATATTCATTAATGATCTGGTAGAAGGTTTACACAGTAAAATATCGATATTTGCAGATGATACAAAACTATGTAAAGCAGTTAATACAAGAGAAGATAGTATTCTGCTACAGATGGATCTGGATAAGTTGGAAACTTGGGCTGAAAGGTGGCAGATGAGGTTTAACAATGATAAATGTAATGTTATACACATGGAAAGAAGGAATCAATATCACCATTACACACTGAACGGGAAACCACTGGGTAAATCTGACAGGGAGAAGGACTTGGGGATCCTAGTTAATGATAAACTTACCTGGAGCAGCCAGTGCCAGGCAGCAGCTGCCAAGGCAAACAGGATCATGGGGTGCATTAAAAGAGGTCTGTATACACATGATGAGAGCATTATACTGCCTCTGTACAAATCCCTAGTTAGACCGCACATGAAGTATTGTGTCCAGTTTTGGGCACCGGTGCTCAGGAAGGATATAATGGAACTAGAGAGAGTACAAAGGAGGGCAACAAAATTAATAAAGGGGATGGGAGAACTACAATACCCAGATAGATTAGCGAAATTAGGATTATTTAGTCTAGAAAAAAGACGACTGAGGGGCGATCTAATAACCATGTATAAGTATATAAGGGGGCAATACAAATATCTCGCTTAGGATCTGTTTATACCAAGGAAGGTGACGGGCACAAGGGGGCATTCTTTGCGTCTGGAGGAGAGAAGGTTTTTCCACCAACATAGAAGAGGATTCTTTACTGTTAGGGCAGTGAGAATCTGGAATTGCTTGCCTGAGGAGGTGGTGATGGCGAACTCAGTCGAGGGGTTCAAGAGAGGCCTGGATGTCTTCCTGGAGCAGAACAATATTGTATCATACAATTATTAGGTTCTGTAGAAGGACGTAGATCTGGGGATTTATTATGATGGAATATAGGCTGAACTGGATGGACAAATGTCTTTTTTCGGCCTTACTAACTATGTTACTATGTTACTATGTTACTATGTTTCTAATGGTTCCCAGGGTCTGAAGGAAAGGAAACTCTCCTTCAGGCCCTGGGATCCATATTTAAGTGTAAAATAAAGAATAAAAAAAAAATATTGATATACTTACCCTCGGACGCGCCCTGGTTCTCACCGGCAGCCTTCCTTCCTAAGAATGAGCTCCTGAAGGACGTTCGATGACGTCGCGGCTTGTGATTGGTCGCGTGAGCGGTCACATGGGTGTCACGCGACCAATCACAAGCCGCGACGTCATCTTAGGTCCTTCAGGCACTGATTCTTAGGAAGGAAGGCTGCAGGTTAGAACCAGGGAATATACTCACCCTCGGATGTGCCCTCGGACGCTTCCTTCCTAAGAATTAGCGCCTGAAGGACCTTAGATGACGTCGCGGCTTGTGATTGGTCGCGTGATGCCCATGTGACTGCTCACGCGACCAATCACAAGCCGCGACGTCATCGAAGGCCCTTCAGGTGCTCATTATTAGGAAGGAAGGCTGCCGGTGAGAACCAGGGTGCGTCCGAGGGTGAGTATATCAATATTTTATTATTTTTATTCTTTATTTTACACTTAAATATGAATTCCGATACCGATTCCCGATATCTTAAACATATCGGAACTCGGTATCGGAATTCCGATTCCAGATCAGAAGATCGCCGACCTCATGGCCGACCCCACACAGGGGTCGGGTCGGGTTTCATGAAGCCCGACTTTGCCAAAAGTTGGCGACTTCTGAATCTGGCCGACCCGTTTCGCTCAACCCTAGTTACCAGCCCAGAAATGACAACACAAAAGTGCCTGAAACGCTAGGTGACATGCAAGAGAAGTCGGCGCAACCGGAAGTACGTCATCGTAATGTGTCCGAGGTCAGTCTGCCTCTGTGGAATGCAGATGTGGAACGCGGAAGTGCGCCGTCCTTCTTAAAGGGACACTGTCACCTGAATTTGGAGGGAACAATCTTCAGCCATGGAGGCGGGGTTTTTGGGTGTTTGATTCACCCTTTCCTTACCCGCTGGCTGCATGCTGGCTGCAATATTGGATTGAGGTTCATTCTCTGTCCTTCATAGTACACGCCTGCACAAGGCAAGATTTCCTTGTGCAGGCGTGTACTATGGAGGACAGAGAATGAACTTCAATCCAATTGCAGCCAGCATGCAGCCAGCGGGTAAGGAAAGGGTGAATCAAACACCCAAAAACCCCGCATCCATGGCTGAAGATTGTTCCCTCCAAATTCAGGTGACAGTGTCCCTTTAAAGTGAAGAACGAAGGTTCCTGTATGCAGTGAGTCAGGGCATTCAGCGCTGGAACTTGCCAGTCAAGTAAAGTATGGTGTAAAAGAAAAAAAGAATCAATTAGCTACCTAAAAAAGGAAAAGACTATTAGAGAAAGGTCATATTTTATACATATAACCCAGTATTACATTTAATTATATATAACGAACATCAACATCATTACGCTATATTACAATAGGAATCTGGTATATTATAAACGCCTGTCTATGAATATCATTTAGACATTATAGAACACGGACACAAACATCATTACATTTTACAATTACGCTATATAACAAAAAGAATCTGGTATCATATAAACGTCTATCTGTGAATATCATTAGACAATATGCAAAATTAAAAATGTATAATAACAATAATCATGATCATAGTCTACAAGACTCAGTATAGGGAGCTCAAACAATATAGTGTGCTCATATGTCCCATCTATATAAGTATAACCATATGATCTTAATGATCTTAAAATTTTGGAATTTTTATAAAAAAAACGAACATTTAACTTGTTTCACAAAAAAATTACTTCAGTTCCAATTTGTTTTATTTTACCAAGGGTAACAGGAGAAAATGGACCCCAAAAGTTGTTGTAGAATTTTTTCCTGAGTACGCCGATACCCCATATGTGGGGGTAAAACACTGTTTGGAAACATGGCAGAGATCGGAAGGGAAGGAGCGCCGTTTGACTTTTCAATGCAAAATTGACTGGAATTGAGATGGGACACCATGTCGTGTTTGGAGAGCCCCTGATGTGCCTAAACATTGAAACCCCCCACAAGTGACACCATTTTGGAAAGTAGACCCTCTAAGGAACTTATCTAGATGTGTTGTGAGAGCTTTGAACCCCAAGTATTTCACAACAGTTTATAACGCAGAGCCATGAAAATAAAAATTATTTTTTTTTTCACAAAAATTATTTTTTAGCCCCCAGTTTTGTATTTTCCCGAGGATAACAGGAGAAATTGGACCCCAAAAGTTGTTGTCCAAATTGTCTTGAGTACGCTGATACCCCATATGTGGGAGGGAAACACCATTTAGGCGCATGGCAGAGCTCGGAAGGGAAGGAGCACTGTTATTAACGCAGACTTGGATGGAATGTTCTGCAGGCAACACATTGCGTTTGCAGAGCCACTAATGTACCTAAACAGTAGAAATCCCCCACAAGTGACCCCGTATTGGAAACTACACCCCCTCAAGAAACTTATCTAGATGTTTTGTGAGAACTTTGAACCCCAAAGAGTTTCACTACAGTTTATAACGCAGAGCCGTGAAAATAAAAAATCATTTTTTTCCACAAAAATTATTTTTTAGCCCTCGGTTTTGTATTTTCCCAAGAGTAACAGGAGAAATTGGATGCCAAAAGTTGTTGTCCAATTTGTCCTGAGTACACTGATACCCCATATGTGGGGGTAACCTCCGTTTGGGCACATGGCAGAGCTCGGAAGGGAAGGAGCGCCGTTTGGAATGCAGACTTAGTTGGATTGGTCTGCAGGCGTCACATTGCATTTGCAGAGCCCCTAATGTATCTAAACAGTAGAAACCCCCCGCAAGGGACCCCATATTGGAAAATAGACCCTCCAAGGAACTTAATTAGATGTGTTGTGAGAACTTTGAACCCCCAAGTGTTTGACTACAGTTTATAACGCAGAGACGTGAAAATAAAAAATCATTTTTTTTCAACAAAAATGTTTTTTAGCCCCCCAAATTTTTATTTTCCCAAGGGTAACAAGAGAAATTGGACCCCAAAAGTTCTTGTCCAATTTGTCCCTAGCCCCAACGCTAACCCTATTGGGAAAATGGAAATAAATACTTTTTTTATTTTATTATTTTTCCCTAACTAAGGGGGTCATGAAGGGTGGTATGATTTACTATTTATAGTGGGGTTTTTAGAGGATTTTTGTGTTTGGCATCTGTCACACACTAAAAGACGCTTTTTATTGCAAAAAAATAGTTTTTGCGTCTTCACATTTTGAGACCTATAATTTTTCCATATTTTGGTCCACAGAGTCATGTGAGGTCTTGTTTTTTGCAGGACGAGTTGACGATTTACTGGTACTATTTTCGGGCATGTGACATTTTTTGATCGCTTTTTTTCCTATTTTTGTGAGGCAGAATTACAAATAAACAGCTATTCATGAATTTCTTTTTTTGAGGGGCATTTATACAGTTCCAATTTTGGTAAAATTGATAAAGCAGTTTTAGTCTTCGGGATAGTATGATTACAGCAATACCTAATTTATATCTTTTTTTATGTTTTGGTGCTTTTATACGATAAAAACTATTTTATAGAAAAAATAATTCTTTTTGCATCGCTTTATTCTGAGGACTATAACTTTTTTATTTTTTTTCGCTGATGATGCTGTGTCACGGCTCGTTTTTTGTGAGACAAGATGACGTTTTCAGCGGTACCATGGTTATTTATATCCGTATTTTTTATCACAAGTTATTCCACTTTTTGTTCGGCGATATGATAATAAAGCGCTGTTTTTTGCCTCGTTTTTTTACGGTGATCACTGGAGGGGTCAACTAGTGGGACAGTTTTATAGGTCAGGTCGTTACGGATGTGGCGATACTAAATATTGGTACTTTTATTGTTTGTTTTTTTTAGATAAAGAAATGTATTTATGGGAACAATTTTTATTTCTTTATTTAGGATTTTTTTTTTTACATATGTGAATATTTTTTTTTTACTTTACAACATTGCCTCGGAGGGGGGGGGGAATCATGTTATAGTGTCATTTGGCTGATTTGACACTGTGCAGAGCACTGTGTCAGATCAGCGATCTGACAGGCACTGCAGGGACACTTGCAAGTAGGGTGGAGTGACTTTTCTTTTTATAGGATCGGGTCGGGTTTCACGAAACCCGACTTTTTCAAAAGTCGGGTCAAGTGAAATCGGCCGATCCTATAGAAAATTCGAGGTCGGGGTCGGCCGAAATACGAAACCCAATGCAGTGCATTGGGTTTCTAATGGTTCCCAGGGTCTGAAGGAGAGGAAACTCTCCTTCAGGCCCTGGGATCCATATTTAAGTGTAAAATAAAGAATCAAAATAAAAAATATTGATATACTTACCCTCGGACGCGCCCTGGCTCTCACTGGCAGCCTTTCTTCCTAAGAATGAGCGCCTGAAGGACCTTCGATGACATCGCGGCTTGTGATTGGTCGCGTGAGCTGTCACATGGGCGTCACGCGACCAATCACAAGCCGCGACGTCATCTTAGGTCCTTCAGGCGCTGATTCTTAGGAAGGAAGGCTGTGGGTGTTAGGAGTCGAGTTTCCTCTGCTGCACAGGGGGAATCTCGATCCGTCTCCGCTGCGGTCTCCCATTCTCCTCCAGCCGCAGTGGAGTCTGCTCAGCAGGGATGTCGCTCCCAGTGTCTTGCTCGCTCTCACTCTGTACAGAGAGTTACTGCTGCTTCTTCAGGTCCTGCCATTAAAGTCAGTGCTGGTCAGCGGCGAGCGGACTTCCCTGGGACTAAGTCCTTGTTTGCGCACACTGAGCATGCCCAGAGCAAGATCTCCCGTTGGAGATCGAGGGTCATGTGCTCTGGCTCTGCAGCGCATTCCATTGGTCCTCTTGGCAGGCCCTGGAAGGGCAAAGTTTCTGTGGCCACTTCCTGTCCTGCAATTATATAAACTGCGCATGACCGCACGGCCATGCGCTAGTGTACAATTGAATACGTGTGTTTGTTGTGAGTGCAAGTCGTTCATTAAATACCCCTACCCTATTGTATGACTGTTCGCGTATGGAGTATGGCTGCTATCTAGCGCCCGACAAATCACTCAACGTGTCACAGACGTATCAGCGTCTATTGCTGTGACCGCCAGTGCGGCGCCACGCGCCAGTAGTGCGCTTCCTGACCCACGTCTGGGTGCTTAGTGGTGCCTGCCAGCACGGCACAGTTCGCACTTCGGTGCTCTAATTATAAGAGTTTCCTAACACACCCTGTTGCGGTGTTGTGTCAGCAAGTGGTCTAATCGGACTTCAATCCTAGTTGGGGTTAAGTTCGCTGACTGCTTGCTCGCCTTCTATGTGCGGTACCGCGATCCTGTGACGCAACAGGATCGCTTCCTTCACGTTGGGTGAAGTTTAACCCACGCGAGCATACTTATGAGTACCGCCATATAGTCCGTCATTACTCAGCAGCAGGTTCCATCTCTGCACGGTGGACCCCGGGCTACGAACGCACCGTACACTATCAGTCTTATTATTTGGTGCGTTCCGCTAGCCCTAACATTACACTAGCGCCAGGGTCTGGCTAGTGATGACGGACAAACAGCAATCCCTGCGGTATATACAGCAGCTGGAGGGTAGGTTGGCGTCTCTCGAGAGCGCAACCTCAGCTGTGGATGTTACCGCAGTTGCTGTACAGGCTGCCAGCGTGGCTGCAGCAACTTTGTCCATTGCCACCCCTGTTCCGACATTTTCTCGCCTCCCGCTGCCAGAAAAATTTTCTGGTAATAGCAAATTTTGTAGGGGATTCGTGAGTCAGTGCTCTATTCATCTCGAGCTTCTGGCTGCACGTTTCCCCACAGAGCGGGCTAAGGTGGGATTTATAGTGTCTCTCTTGTCGGACAGGGCGTTGGAATGGGCTACGCCGCTGTGGGAGCGTGGCGATCATGTGGTGCAGAGTGCTCCTCTGTTTTTGAGCACTTTAAAACAGGTCTTTTTAGGACCTCAAGTCACCCATGACACTGCGCTCCAACTGCTGGCATTAACTCAGGGTGAGTCCTTGGTCAGTCATTTTGCCGTCCAATTCCGCACTTTAGCATCTGAGCTGGAATGGTCAAATAAAGCTCTTATCCCCATATTTTGGAGGGGCTTGGCTGACCATGTAAAGGACGCTCTGGCCACTAGGGAGATTCCTGCCACACTGGAGGAGTTAATAACAGTCTCCACTCGAATTGACCTCCGTTTTAACGAGCAGAGGTTAGAGCGAGCCCAGTGTAGGCAGAGGTTTCGGCTGGCTCCTACTTTCGCCAAACCTCTGGAATCTCCGGTCCTGGTTCCTGAGTCACATGAGGCCAGGGAAGTGTCACAAGCGGGACCTAAGTCCCGGACCGCTTGTGCACTCAGGGTCTGTCATGTTTGCCAGCAGTCTGGACATTTAGCCACCAGATGTCCTCAGCGGTCGAGGAAACGTCAGCGTCTAGTGGTCGTAGGTGGAGGTACACTAGACACGGCGACGTTTGCCTCTAAATTGTCCTTTAAGGGGACAATTACTATAGGCTCATTCTTCCACTCGGTAGAGCTCTGCGTGGATTCTGGGGCGGAGGGCAATTTTATGTCTTCTGCCTTCGCCCAACGCCACGCAATACCTCTGGTTATGCTAGCTCAACCTGTAATGGTACGAGTGGTGAATGGGTCGACTCTGCCCTCACAGATAACTCACCAGACCATCCCTTTTACTCTGTCCATGTCGCCATCTCATCAGGAGATTATTTCTCTGCTCGTCATTCCAGAGGGAATTGATGAAGTCCTGTTGGGAATACCTTGGCTACGGTACCACTCTCCTCATATCGAGTGGTCCTCAGGCAGAATTCTGGGATGGGGTGAATCTTGTGGGGGTAGGTGTCAGAGGGAGTGCATTCAGGTAGCTACAACTGAGGTACCCACAGATCTTTCCTCTCTCCCCAAGCAGTATTGGTAGTATGCAGACGTATTCTCCAAAAAAGCGGCGGAGACCCTTCCGCCCCATCGCCCCTATGACTGTCCTATTGACCTCTTGCCTGGTGCTGAGCCTCCCCGGGGTCGAGTCTATCCGCTATCTCTCCCGGAGACGGAGGCAATGTCACAGTACATCCAGGAAAATCTGGCAAGAGGGTTCATCAGAAAGTCAGTGTCACCTGCTGGGGCAGGGTTCTTCTTCGTGCAGAAGAAGAGTGGGGAATTGCGTCCATGCATAGACTACAGGGGTCTTAACGCCATCAACGTTAAGAATAAATACCCTTTGCCTTTGACATCTGAACTGTTTGATAGGCTTCGGGGAGCAAGGGTATTTACTAAATTAGATCTGCGGGGTGCTTACAACCTGATTCGCATCCGTGAGGGGGACGAATGGAAGACGGCTTTTAACACCAGGGATGGGCACTATGAATATCTGGTGATGCCCTTTGGGCTCTGTAATGCCCCAGCCGTTTTCCAAGACTTTGTGAACGATATCTTCCGGGATATGCTTTCCACCTCGGTCGTAGTCTATCTGGATGATATTCTCATCTACTCTCCAGATATTGACTCCCACCGGAGAGATGTTTGCAAAGTCTTCGACCTCCTACGGGCAAACTCCCTCTATGCCAAGTTGGAGAAGTGTATGTTTGAGCAGGAGTCCTTACCTTTCCTAGGCTACATCATCTCAGCCCAGGGATTGGCTATGGATCCTGCCAAACTACAGGCTGTGATGGACTGGCAGGAACCCCATTCTCTTAAAGCGGTGCAGCGCTTTATGGGGTTCATCAATTATTATCGCCAGTTCATCCCGCATTTCTCAACTTTGGTAGCTCCCTTGGTTGCCCTCACCAAGAAGGGGGCGAATCCCAAATTGTGGTCTGAGGAGGTCTCCAAGGCTTTTATCTCTATAAAGTCACACTTCGCTAGCGCTCCCATTCTTCATCGCCCCGATGTTGATAAGCCATTTATCATGGAGGTGGATGGCTCTTCTGTTGGTGCTGGAGCAGTCCTCTTCCAAAAGGATGCTCAAGGTCGGAAGCATCCTTGCTTCTTTTTCTCCAAGACCTTCGCACCAACAGAGAGGAATTATTCCATCGGGGACAGGGAGTTGCTAGCCATGAAGTTGGCTTTCTCGGAGTGGAGACATCTCTTGGAGGGAGCACGTTTTCCCTTCCAAGTCTTCACAGATCACAAAAATTTGGTGTATCTGCAGACAGCTCAGCGGTTGAATTCTCGCCAGGCCAGATGGTCCTTGTTCTTCTCCCGGTTTTATTTCACCCTCCATTTCCTTTCTGGGGAGAAGAACATTCGGGCCGACGCTCTCTCTCGCTCCGTTGTGTCATCTGCGGAGGAGGAGGAGGAGCCTCGGCTTATTGTCCCCACCGAGAGTTTGAGAACCGTGGCCCCGGTTTCGCTGGAGTCTGTGCCCCCGGGCAAGACTTTTGTTCCATCTAGTTTGCGACCGGAGGTTCTCTCTTGGGCGCACTCGTCCAGGGTGGGTGGACATTTTGGTACTAAAAGGACATCAGAATTACTGGCGAGGACATACTGGTGGCCGCATATGGCTCGTGATGTCGCGGAGTACGTTCGGGCGTGTGTCTCTTGCGCCAGGAACAAGACTCCTCGGCAACGACCAGCTGGTTTGCTTTATCCTCTGCCCGTGGCTGACAGGCCCTGGGAGATGGTCGGGATGGACTTTGTGGTTGGCTTACCCAAGTCTCGTAATTGCACCATTATCTGGGTGATCACCGATCATTTTTCTAAAATGGTGCATTTGGTGCCTCTTCCACGGCTACCATCTGCACGGGCGTTGGCTGTCTTGTTTATCAAGCATATCTTTCGCTTACACGGTATGCCAGACAAAATTGTTAGTGACCGGGGTCCCCAGTTTGCGTCTCGATTCTAGAGGGAGCTATGTCGTCTACTCAGTATTGAGTTAAATCTCTCTTCGGCATATCATCCCGAGACGAATGGGTTGGTAGAAAGCGCCAACCAGACCTTGGTCACATATCTGCGACATTTTGTTTCTGCCAGACAGGATGACTGGGCATCCTTGCTACCGTGGGCAGAGTTTGCACATAACAATGCCGTAGCCGACTCCACCGGTCAGACTCCATTCCTCTTAAATTACGGCCAGCATCCGCGTGTTCCTGTGCCCATGCCTGTGTCTTCCGCTGATCCCAGGGTGGCAGACTGGGCTGTGGAGGCACGGGACATTTGGGATCGCACGCAGGATGCCATTCGGGCCTCCAAGGAGAGAATGAGGTCCTCCGCCGATGTTCATCGGCGCCCCGCTCCGACTTTTGCCCCTGGCGACTTGGTGTGGCTCTCCGCCCGTAACATCAGGCTGCGAGTTGAGTCCACTAAGTTTGCTCCTCGCTACTTGGGTCCCTTCAAGGTTCTCGAACAGGTTAATCCTGTGGTCTACCGCCTGGCTCTTCCTCCACGCTTGGGTATCACCGACACCTTTCATGTGTCCCTCTTGAAACCCGTATACATGTCCCGGTTTTCCGAGTCATCTGCCGGGACATCGGGTTCGTCTACGGACGATTACGAGGTGAACGCTATTTTGGGGTGCAAGGTGGTACGCGGCAAAAAGTTTTATTTGGTGGATTGGAAGGGTTATGGTCCAGAGGACAGGTCTTGGGAGCCTGCTGAAAACATTCGGGCCCCACAGCTCATTGCTGCCTTCGAGCGTAGCGAGGCCCAAGGGGGGGGGCCATGTTAGGAGTCAAGTTTCCTCTGCTGCACAAGGGGAATCTCGATCCGTCTCCGCTGCGGTCTCCCATTCTCCTCCAGCCGCAGTGGAGTCTGCTCAGCAGGGATGTCGCTCCCAGTGTCTTGCTCGCTCTCACTCTGTACAGAGAGTTACTGCTGCTTCTTCAGCTCCTGCCATTAAAGTCAGTGCTGGTCAGCGGCGAGCGGACTTCCCTGGGACTAAGTCCTTGTTTGCGCACACTGAGCATGCCCAGAGCAAGATCTCCCGTTGGAGATCGAGGGTCATGTGCTCTGGCTCTGCAGCGCATTCCATTGGTCCTCTTGGCAGGCCCTGGAAGGGCAAAGTTTCTGTGGCCACTTCCTGTCCTGCAATTATATAAACTGCGCATGACCGCACGGCCATGCGCTAGTGTACAATTGAATACGTGTGTTTGTTGTGAGTGCAAGTCGTTCATTAAATACCCCTACCCTATTGTATGACTAAAGTAATAAACCGGAAACCACATAAAACTATAGGGGCACATATTAGTATGATGTCTATCAGATATGTGAAAAATAACCCATAGTCTATTTTTGGACATATACGGACACACTGAAGTTCATAGAACAAACACCACCAGAGAAAAAAATCAGTGTACAAACATCCACAAACTAATATTGAGGTCACAATACAAAAAGTTTATTAAATACATAGACCTAAAGACAGTACAGATAATAAAAAGGTAACGGATCTTCCCACATAAGAAATAGGCGGAAAAGGTCCATATGTGAAAACACCTGGGTGACAGCATAAAGTCATAAATGTACATACAAGCAGGGCATCCTGCACCATGAGCATGTCTCACATCACATACCTGTAAATACAGCAGAGTCACTGTTCGCGTATGGAGTATGGCTGCTATCTAACGCCCGACAAATCACTCAATGTGTCACAGACGTATCAGCGTCTATTGCTGTGACCGCCAGTGCGGCGCCACGCGCCAGTAGTGCTCTTCCTGACCCACGTCTGGGTGCTTAGTGGTGCCTGCCAGCACGGCACAGTTCGCACTTCGGTGCTCTAATTATAAGAGTTTCCTAACACACCCTGTTGCGGTGTTGTGTCAGCAAGTGGTCTAATCGGACTTCAATCCTAGTTGGGGTTAAGTTCGCTGACTGCTTGCTCGCCTTCTATGTGCGGTACCGCGATCCTGTGACGCAACAGGATCGCTTCCTTCACGTTGGGTGAAGTTTAACCCACGCGAGTATACTTATGAGTACCGCCATATAGTCCGTCATTACTCAGCAGCAGGTTCCATCTCTGCACGGTGGACCCCGGGCTACGAACGCACCGTACACTATCAGTCTTATTATTTGGTGCGTTCCACTAGCCCTAACAGCGGGTTAGAACCAGGGCGCGTCCGAGGGTGAGTATATACCTATTAGGAATATACTCACCCTCGGACGCGCCCTCGGACACTTCCTTCCTAAGAATTAGTGCCTGAAGGACCTTAGATGACGTCGCGGCTTGTGATTGGTCGCGTGACGCCCATGTGACCGCTCACGCGACCAATCACAAGCCGCGACGTCATTGAAGGCCCTTCAGGTGCTCATTCTTAGGAAGGAAGGCTGCCGGTGAGAACCAGGGCGCGTCCGAGGGTAAGTATATCAATATTTTTTTTTTATTCTTTATTTTACACTTAAATATGGATCCCAGGGCCTGAAGGAGAGTTTCCTTTCCTTACACTTAAATATGAATTCTGATACCGATTCCCGATATCTTAAACATATCGGAACTCGGTATCGGAATTCCGATTCCAGATCAGAAGATTGCCGACCTTCATGGCCGACCCCACACAGAGGTCGGGTCGGGTTTCATGAAATGAAATCTGGCCGACCCGTTTCGCTCAACCCTACTTGCAAGCTCTTGCTCTGAGCAGGCACTTGTAAGCCACCTCCCTGCAGGACCCATAAGCTGGCCCGTGGCCATACTGGATCCAGGGCCTGCAGGGAGGAGGTAGGAGACCCTCGGAGCAACGCTGCGATAGTCAGCTGAAACCCGGCCGCGCTCCCCCCCGTGAGAACGGCCGATCACATATGACGCACTATCCCGTCACTGGGAATTAAGTCCCAGGTCACCTCGACAGGAAAGTACGTCATATGGGATTAAGGGGTTAAACTGTATGGATGGCTAATTGAATCCAGAACAAATTTTTAAACTTTTTTTTGTTACTTTTGGATGCCACCGTAACGTAACAATAACCACATTAAGCTGTGATCCAGAATTTTTTTTAATGTAAATATTATGAAAGTGTAGTACATGTACTTCTGCACTCATAAATGATTTGCAGAAAGTGCAAAGCTAGAAAAAAATTATGAAGGGGGTAATATAGTAATCTTCAGGTTTCTGCTTCTTTATCTCCTTCCTTGGGAGGCTGGTGGGACTGCCTGCACCTGCCTCCTGGAGCCTGATTCCAAGGTGCGTGGGCTGTAAGTGACCCGGCTTCGGTTAGTGCTGGAGCCCCTGACATTATCCCCTGTTGCCTGTACCATTGCCTTCTCCTGAATAGAAGGTGGGGAAACCGAAGGACAATATGATCTCTCGGGCGTGGTGGTCGTCTCTCGAGCCACCTTGAAGAGTTTCCAGGCCCTTTCCTTTCTCAAGAAGTGTTCATCCTGCTCCCTTCCTCCTATGATCACACCCACCGCATACCAGTGATGTTAACATTCGATTTTGAGGAACGTGACCCTGGTTTCAGCCATCAGCTCTTGCAGGCATCAAGGTAAGTATTTCGTTTTTACTGCCCTCTGGTTGAAAAAGATGTGATAATGGGTCCCATACTCTTCGATTGACCCCCTTCTCCACTGTAGGTCGAAGGTAACATTTTCACCTGGGATGCAAACTGTCGGTACCTTGTGGCTAGTGGACATATTAGCATTTCTCTAGCTCTGGTCCTGGCTCACCTTCTCTCTTCTGACCAGCCTAGGCCCGTAGTTCTCTCACTAATTGCTGGTTCCTGGCTCTCCTGTCTGCAGTTCGCTAGAACCCCAGCAGGCCCTGGTGGTTTTGGAAAAGCGGATAATTTTGGACCACAGGCTGCTGCCACTTCCACTATTGTGCCAGCTTGGTCTGGCTCCGATATTCCTCTGTTTGCTCCCTTGAGAGTCTCGTAGGATTCTGCTATCTTTGTTGCCTTGCCACTCACTTAGCACATTGCACTGTATGAATTAATAATTCAATCCAGAAACTTTTTTGAACTTTTTTTTTGGAGTGTTATATACCACGGAAATGTACCACAAAGCACGTAATACTCTATGAGTAAATCAATACAAAAACATTTTTAACGCGTTTTTACAGTGTTATATACTATCGATATGTAACAGAAAGTACTCATTACTCTATGGATGACTAAATGATTCCTGAAAAAAAATGTAACGCTTTTATTGGAGTGTTATATGCAACAGAAATGTACCCCAGAGCATGTAATACTCTATGAATAAGTACGTGAAAACAGGACAGTTTTGTAATGCTTTTTTGGAGTGTTATATACCACCGAAATGTAACAAAAAGCAAGTAGTACTCTGTGGGTGACTAATAGAATCCAGAACAACTTTTCAACTTTTTGATGTTATATGGGGCAGCACAGTGGCGCAGTGGTTAGCACTGCAGCCTTGCAGCGCTGGAGTCCTGGGTTCAAACCCCACCAAGGACAACATTTGCAAAGAGTTTATATGTTCTCTCCGTGTTTGCGTGGGTTTCCTCCGGGTACTCTGGTTTCCTCTCACATTACAAAGACATACTGATAGGGAATTTAGATTGTGAGCCCTGTCGGGGACAGCGATGATAATCTGTGGAAACTGTAAAGTGCTGCGGAATATGTTAGCGCTATATAAAAAAGAAAGATATACCTACAAAATGTAACAGAAAGCACGTAGTACATTACACATGACTATTTGGATAAAGAAATTTTTTTCAACGCTTTTTTAGAGGGTTATAGACCATTGAAGTGCATCTCAGAACATGTAATACTTTATGGATGAGCAATATCATACCAAAATTTTGTTGACAACTTTTTTGAGGTTCGTATACCACAGAAATGTACCACAAACCTTGTAATACTTTACGGATAAACAATACAATACAGAAAAAAATTTTGACAACTTGTTTTGAGGATTATATATCATCGAAATGTACCCCATAGCACGTAATTCTCTATGGATGAGCAATTCAATACTCTATGGATGAGTAATTGATTCCAGATTCATTTTTCAACACTTTTTTTGAGGGTTGAATACAACAGTGTGTGGATGAATCACTGAATCGACAAACAAATTATAACCATTTTTTTTCTGTTTTATATATACCGTAATATAACAAGAACCACATTAAAGTGTATGAATGAATCATTGAATCCATAAAACGTTTTTGAAGTTTTTTTTGAGTTTTATATACCACCATAATTTAACAAGAACCGCTTTGCAGTGTATGGATGAATCATTGAATCCATAAATAATTTTGGAAGTTTTTTTCATAGTTTTCTACAGCACTGTAATGTAACAAGAACTGTGTAACAGTGTACAGTATGTTTAAATTATTGCACTTATAAAAAAATTTGAAGTTTTTTCTTTTTTTTTTCACTTTTATATACCACCATATTGTAGCAAAAACCGTATTAGTGAATGAATGAATGAATCATTGAATTCATAAAACATTTTGCAAGGGTTTTTTCAAGTTTTTTATAGCACTGTAATGTAACAAGAATCCATTACAGTGTATGGATGAATTATTGCATCTCTAAAACATTTTTTTATGTTTTTTTCAGTTTTATTAACCACCATAATGTAACAAGAACAGCATTACAGTATATGAATGAATCATTGCATCCATAAAAATGTTTTGAAAAGTTTTTTCGAGTTTTATAAACCACCGTAATATAACAAGAACCACATTAAAGTGTATGAATGAATCATTGAATCCATAAAACAATTTTGAAGGTTTTTTTTGAGTTTTATATACCACCATAATTTAACAAGAACCGCTTTACAGTGTATGAATGAATCATTGAATCCATAAATAATTTTGGAATTTTTTTAATAGTTTTCTACAGCACTGTAATGTAACAAGAACTGTGTAACAGTGTATGTTTGAATCATTGCATTTATGAAAAATTACCCATAAAAATTATTGAAGGTTTTTTTCAATTTTATGTAGCACTGAAATGTAAAAGAAAGCATGTAATATTCTATGGATGAGTAATTGAACCCAGACACATTTTTCTACACTTTTTTGGAGTGCTGTATAACACAGAAAAATGTAACCAATATCATGTAATACTGTATGGTTAACAATGTAGTAAAGGGGGCATTCTTTGCGTCTGGAGGAGAGAAGGTTTTTCCACCAACATAGAAGAGGATTCTTTACTGTTAGGGCAGTGAGAATCTGGAATTGCTTGCCTGAGGAGGTGGTGATGGCGAACTCAGTCGAGGGGTTCAAGAGAGGCCTGGATGTCTTCCTGGAGCAGAAAAATATTGTATCATACAATTAGGTTCTGTAGAAGGACGTAGATCTGGGGATTTATTATGATGGAATATAGGCTGAACTGGATGGACAAATGTCTTTTTTCGGCCTTACTAACTATGTTACTATGTTACTATGTTAGTACATTTTTTCACCTGCACCCAAAAAATCTGGCCCTGTGTAGCTGCTATATATTTTGCAATGGACTTTGAAACTCTCAGTCCTGCCTAGAGTCTTTATACTACCAATCTCCATGCAACTGTCACTAGGTTAAATGCACAATGTATCTGATGCAAACAGCAAAGCACTGAGTTAGCCATTAGAAGAACTGTTAACTTGATGGTTCAGCTTCAGCACTAGTATCAATGCTAGAAGACTTCAGTAAGTTCAACTGTGCACACAGGCCTGGACAAACGTTCTCTCCCTCGAATATGAGCTGTGCAATGGCATCAATGTACTGAGCGCAGTAGCGCCATAATAGGTGTCGGGATTCTCCCGCTGCACAGGATAGATCCCAAGCCTTATCTGCCTCTGCAGTCTCCCATTCAGCTTCGGCTGCTGCTGAGCATAGATGTCGGTCCCAGCGTCTCGCTCAGGCTCATGCTGTTCGTTTGGTTACTGCTGGCTCTCCAGCCAAGTCATTAGTAACCAGTAATATTCAGGTGCAGTCCAGCACTCTGGAGCCTAAGTCCAGAAATCATCTTACTGAGCATGTCCGTGATGTGGCAGCTCCAGATTGGCCTGCGGATAATGTCACGGCCGGCTGGGCGTGAGTGTTTGGGGTGGAGCCTAATGTTTAAAAGGCTCTCAGAGGCGTATGCTGATGCGCTAGTATCATTTTATATATGGCTATGTGAGAGTGTTGCAAGTGTTGTGAGTCTGTCTAAGCTTTGGGACTGTACACGTACGCAGTCAGCTAGCGTCAGTGGGGGCAATTAGCTGTTGGCTAAGCATCTGGTTCCTACATGTGTGTGGCTAGCACAGCAGAGTTCCAGAGCAAGCACAACCCTAGTCAGGGTATTAAGCTCAGAGCATCTGTCGTTTCTGTGTGCGAGTGACACAGCTCAGTTGCAGAGCTTCTCTTTCGTTTCTGTGTGCGAGTGACACAGCTCAGTTGCAGAGCTTCTTTTTCGTTTCTGTGTGCGAGTGACACAGCTTAGTTGCAGTGCATCTGTTCCAATGCTGTGTGCAAGTGACATCTCAATTGAGGGGCTTCTCTTTTGTTTCTGTGTGTGAGCGACACAGCTCAGTGCAGAGTAGCTCTTTTGTTTCTGTACTGTTCCTCTCTGTAGATTAACAGGGGTTGGAACTCAGCATCCTGTTCACACTGAGTGACGTTAACCTAGTGTGTACAGGCAATTGCTCACCGTGAGTTCTGTCAGTTTACCAACATCAGTTTTCCATCTCTGTATGGTGGACCTCGGGTTACGATTGTGCTTTATTATTAATTTTATGTAGCGCAATCTACCAACCCTAACACGCCTGTCCCTCTATAACCTCTGATGAGGTAATGCCCTTTTAGCTATGCCCCTGTCTAAATAGAAGATGGTAGATGTGGGCTGAATTTTTCATTTGACACCCATCACAGTATAATTTTTGTTGTCAATTACCAAGACCAGAATTCAGAAGGGTGAGTTACCGTATTTCCTTCCTTCTCCTCTACAGCTAAGACTACAATGTGCTACTCCAAAGTTTTTCACTGAATTCACTTTATTTGCTCTTTACAATTATTATACGGCTTTAAGTGGACAAGTTAAAAGCGTGTTAGCAGTAAAAATACCTGTGTTTTCCATGTAACAGGCCTGAAATATATATGGTGCATTAAACCCTTTGAAGTGGTGCTGAAGAACAATGTTCCAGAGTTAAATGGCATCCACTTTATCCATCTAGTGAAGGAGGCTTTTAGGATAAGTCACACAACGGGCTAGTGCGGAGGACTACGTGAGAGGCTTTTAATTCTCATTCTGAGCTCCAACAGAAAGTCTGGGTCCTTTTCACTTACTAGTATTCAATTAAAAGCACATTCCAGTGAATCTCTTTTACTTAATGCTTCAGGCTTTAATGAAAGTGGAGACAGGCAAGAGAACGGCTACATGTATAAAGCACCACTGCTCTCTATTTTCTTGCCCTCACTACATATTGATATTTTCTTATGTGGAACATTATGAATTTTCTGAAATAATGAATTTCACACGTTTATGCTAAAAAAAAAAAATGCATTAACCTTTTCCCTTTTTGTTTCATGCTGTCAAAGTGTTTCCATTAATAAGAATATGTGAGAGTAATGAATAATCAGTTTCTGAGCATTTTTGTTTACCTAATTTGTTTATTCCTATTGAATTCAATGCGGCAAACCAGCTTATGATAAGAGGTGCTGGCGTATAGCTAAAGGGAGTGTGGCTTGTGGTTCTTGTTCCCCTGATGTTGGTGGCAGAGGCCAACACACCACCTCTCTACTTCAGCCAGGGTAATTAACTATCCTGAGCAGCATGATGGCTTTCCAGCACTGGGGTCCTGGGTTCAAATCCCACCAAGAACAACATCTGCAAGAAGTTTACATGTTCTCACTGTGTTATCGTGGACATAATGATACAGAATTTAGATTGTGAGCCCCATCGGGGACCGTGATGACGTCTGTAAAGTATTGTCAAAATAATGGCACTATCTTACTGAATAAAATAAATATAGAGTTATGGCTGCAGCTGTACCTATTTCCTGGATGAAGGAAAGCTTAATTTTGAGTTGGAGTTGTGAAAAGATATACAAATAAACTAGATAGTTTTCTGCTAGTAAGATCCTCCTCACAAATGAGGTCACTTGTTTCCATTTGCCATTGTGGTATTTCTGTAAATCTGGTGCAACTCCATCAAATCCATAAAGGAGTTGTCCATTCCAAAACACCCAATCATTCACTCCATGTGACAGCAGACTTGTTGTGAATCAGTGCTTTCAGTGAAAGTGTAAACAGTCTAGTGGGAATGTGTCCAGGAGAATGCATATCCTATACTTGAGGTCACATGACCAGCGCTCTCTGCATTGACACCGGAGAATCTGCGCTTTGTGAGGATTCACAAGTCTGCAGTGACATAGAGTGACGTCAGACTTGTCGCTTTATACTGGACAGCCCTTCTACTATCATATGAAATTTTGTGAAGTAGTAAATGATGAAAAATAAACCCTTTCTCAGTATTATAGAATTCTGAAGAAAAAACAATCTTTTCTAATTCAGTGATGAAAGTTCTGGCCCTTTAAGGGCAGGAGACTAATTAATAGTGGGGCACTAGTTGGACAAGGATGTATGAGGCCTATTCTCCTGTAGTGATAATCTTCTGCTAATAAAATGCCAATTGAATTAAGACATCAAAACAAATCCCTGTAAGTGAGACATTACTATAATCAGGGTCTGTCAGATAACGAAGCAAAAAACTGCTGTCAAATCCCCATTAAATTGACTCTGTCAGCACAGATGTGCGCTCGGCGCATTATGACTCGGCCAATTTTCATTTTTTGCTTCCCTTCTTCCCAGAGCCATAACTATTTTATTTTTTGGTCAAAATGGCCATGTGAGGGCTTGTTTTTTGTGGGACAAGTTGCACTTTTGAATGACACCATTGTTTTTAACATATAGAGTACTAGAAAACGGGAAAAAAAATTCCAAATGCGGTGAAATTGCAAAAAAGTGCAATCCCACAATTGTTTTTTTTTTTTTTACCATGTTCACTAAATACTAAAACTGACCTGTCATTATGATTCTCCAGGTCATTATGAGTTCATAGACACCAAATATGTATGCGGTAAGTTGTTTTTTACTTAAGTGGTGAAAAAAAAATCCAAAGTTTGTTAAAAAAAAGAAGAAAAAATTGTACCATTTTCTGATACCAGAAGCGTCTCCATTGTGATCTCGGGTTGATGAGGGCTTATTATTTGCATGCCGAGTTGATGTTTTTATTAGTGACTAGCTGAAGAGCCCGGCGTTGCCTGGGCATAGTAAATATCTGTGGTTAGTTATAGCACCTCACTTCTCTTATTTTCCCATCATGCCTCTCATTTTCCCAATCACATCTCTCATTTTCTCCCTCACACCTCTCATTTTCTCCCTCACTCCTCTCATTCCCGCCTAACACTTGTCATTTCGACCTCACATATGTCATTTTCCGATCACTACACTATTTTCCCTCACTCCTCTCATTTCGCACTCACACCTTTTCATTTTCACCTCACACCTCTCATTTTCACCTCAGTATATACATGTTTGTCATCTCCCTTATATATAGTATACATCTGTATGTCATCTCCTGTATATAGTATATACCTGTATGTCATCTCCCCCGTATATAGTATATACCTGCTGTGTGTCATCTCCCCTGTATATAGTATATACCTGTATGTCATCTCCTCCTATATATATTATATACCTGTATGTCATCTCCTCCTATATATAGTATATACCTGTATGTCATCTCCTCCTATATATAGTATATACCTGTGTCATCTCCTTCTATATATAGTATATACCTGTATGTCATCTCCTCCTGTATATAGTATATACCTGTGTGTCATCTCCCCTGTATATAGTATATATCTGTGTGTCATCTCCTCCTGTATATAGTATATACCTGTATGTCATCTTCTATATATAGCATATACCTGTATGTCATCTCCTCCTGTATATAGTATATACCTGTAGGTAATCTGCTCCTGTATATAGTATATACCTGTGTGTCATCTCCTCCTGTATATAGTATATACCTGTATGTCATCTCCTCCTGTATATAGTATGTACCTGTATGTCATCTCCTCCTCTATATAGTATATACCTGTGTCATCTCTCTCCTGTATATAGTATATATCTGTGTGTCATCTCCCCTGTATATAGTATATACCTGTGTGATCTCCTGTATTAGACCTCGTTAACACGTTATTTGCTCAGTATTTTTACCTCAGTATTTGTAAGATAAATAGGCAGCCTGATAAATCCCCAGCCAACAGGAAGCCCTCCCCCTGGCAGTATATATTAGCTCACACATACACATAATAGACAGGTCATGTGACTGACAGCTGCTGTATTTCCTATATGGTACATTTGTTGCTCTTGTAGTTTGTCTGCTTATTAATCAGATTTTTATTTTTGAAGGCTAATACCAGACTTGTGTGTGTTTTAGGGCGAGTTTCGTCTGTCAAGTTGGGTGTGTTGAGTTGCGTGTGGCGACATGCATGTAGCGACTTTTGTGAGATGAGTTTTGTGTGGCAACATGCGTGTAGCAACTTTTTGTGTGTCGAGTTGCATGTGACAGGTTAGTGTAGCAAGTTGTGTGCAGCAAGTTTTGCGCATGGTGAGTTTTGCGCGTGGTGAGTAGAGTTGAGCGACCTTGACCTTTTTAGAGTCGAGCCGGGTTTTGCGAAACCCGACTATGTCCAAAGTCGGGTCGAGTGAAATCGGCCGATTATGACGTAAAGTCGGGATCGACCGAAACACGAAACCCAATGCAAGTCAATGGGGCAGCATAGTCGGCAGTGAGTGGGGGCCAGGAAAACACCTAGAGTGCCCATTTTAATGTCAAAACCATCCATTCTTCTTAATGAAGCTTGTCAAGCGTAATTTACCTTAAAATAATTGGAAGGCATTTGAAATTGGGGGTCATTTGGCTAAAGTTGTGGGGGGTAGGGCTGGTTCAAGTAATTAGTGGGCCCAGTAAATCTGGACCACGTCACGGCAGTGGAGCAGGGAGAGGTAAGTATTTCAACTTTGCAAGTGCTGTGATCCTGAGCAAGCAGGGGGGGCCCACTCGTTGGCATTGGCACTGGCACAGGGCCCCTCAAAGTACAGCGGTGTGTTTGCACGGCGGGGGCGCCTCCCACCGGCAGCAACACTTTTGCGTACTATGAGAGGCCCTGTGCCAGTGACGTCGCCAACTAGTATTCCTCCCCCCACCTGATGAAGGAACCTGCACTTTCATCTGCACCTTCCTCTTTGTCCCCGTGTAAGGTGGTATGGTATGCGGGAAGAGCAACCTGACTTTCAGCAGGGTCACAATGTTGTTGTGTAGCGTGCACGGGGAATGTTGCGTTATGGGTCAATGTACCAGCAGACTCATCTATCACTGGCTGGGCAATGGGCACGATGAAGTGGAAACACAGATATAGGCCCAAAGAAGAAAGTGGGCTAAATGCAGTTCAAAATTGGTAACACAGGAATAACCAGGGGGCATTGCAGTGGAGGACAACTGGAATGAGAGGCTGACACAGAGAGTAGGGCCAAATCAGTAAGTAGTCGAAATGCAGTTCAAAATTGGCAACCGTAGTAAACAGGCGGCACAGCTTTGTTCAGTGGAGGAGAACAGCAAGGAGTGGCAGACACCGATAGTAGGCCCCAACCCAACTAGTAGGCCAAATGCAGTCTAACATTAACAACTACTTAACGAGAGGCTGAAAATGGAATTTCAGGACAGGAAACCAGGAGAACAGCAAGGAGTGGCAGACACCGATAGTAGGCCCCAAACCAACTAGTACGCCAAATGCAGTTGTTCCATTTAACCACAATTTAATGAGAGCCTGAAGATAGAAGCTCAGGAAAGGCAACCTGGGGAACACCTTGGAGTGTAACACACCATCTCTCTCCACCCCATACCCATTTTGTAGGCCTAATGCTGTGTACTTTTCTACAACTACTAAACGAGAGTCGGAAGACCGAAGCAATGGCAAGGAAACCTGGGGAACACCTTGGAGTGTAACACACCATCTCTCTCCACCCCATACCCAATTTGTAGGCCTAATGCAGCCTACTTTCCGACACCTACTAAACGAGAGCATGAAGATCGAAGCTCAGGAAAGGCAACCTGGGGAACACCTTGGAGTGTAACACACCATCTCTCTCCACCCCATACCCATTTTTTAGGCCTAATGCAGTGTACTTTTCTACAACTACTAAACGAGAGTCGGAAGACCGAAGCAATGGCAAGGAAACCTGGGGAACACCTTGGAGTGTAACACACCATCTCTCTCCACCCCATTCCCCATTTTTTAGGCCTAATGCAGCCTACTTTCTGACACCTACTAAACGAGAGCATGAAGATCGAAGCTCAGGAAAGGCAACCTGGGGAACACCTTGGAGTGTAACACACCATCTCTCTCCACCCCATACCCATTTTGTAGGCCTAATGCTGTGTACTTTTCTACAACTACTAAACGAGAGTCGGAAGACCGAAGCAATGGCAAGGAAACCTGGGGAACACCTTGGAGTGTAACACACCATCTCTCTCCACCCCATACCCAATTTGTAGGCCTAATGCAGCCTACTTTCCGACACCTACTAAACGAGAGCATGAAGATCGAAGCTCAGGAAAGGCAACCTGGTGAAAACCTTGGAGTGTAACACAACCTGTCTCTACACCCCATACACAATTAGTAGGCCTAATGCAGCGTAGTTTCCAACAGCTACTAAACGAGAGCCGGAAGATCGAAGCTCAGGAAAGGCAACCTGGGGAACACCTTGGAGTGTAACACAACCTCTCTCTACACCACGGAAGGGCTGATTCTTAGGAAGGAAGGCTGTTGTAAATAAGCATTGCGCGTCCGAGGGTGATTATATTCTTATTCGGTATCTACTCACCCTCGGACGCGCCATGCTTCTTGATTTGTAATTAATGTTTATTTGCAATGTGCTTTTGACTTACTCAATTATTTTTTTAATTATTGATTTTATTAAATTAATAGTTTAACATCTTATTGGAAATAATTTAAAGGAGACGCGACAGGACAACACTCGGTGGATGCCATATCTGTGTTAACAACTCCAAAAAACTTTCAGTTAACTTCTTGCAGGAGAAAGAAATTGTAGCTGTTGGACCTTTGTAGTACAGTTCCAGATATTTGTTGTGTGTTTGTTTTGATTGTTAAAATGTCTGCATTTGAGATCTCAACACGATCTTATTTTTTATAATCAAATTAATTTTTTAAATATTTTATTAGGTTGGTTCAAGGGGTACACGGGCCGCAGTAGACAGGTCAGTGGAGGCCTAGTGGAAGGAGGGACCGCAGATGCGCCACTGTTTCACCCATACACAATTAGTAGGCCTAATGCAGCGTAGTTTCCAACAGCTACTAAACGAGAGCCGGAAGATCGAAGCTCAGGAAAGGCAACCTGGGGAACACCTTGGAGTGTAACAACAACCTCTCTCTACACCACGGAAGGGCTGATTCTTAGGAAGGAAGGCTGTTGTAAATAAGCATTGCGCGTCCGAGGGTGATTATATTCTTATTCGGTATCTACTCACCCTCGGACGCGCCATGCTTCTTGATTTGTAATTAATGTTTATTTGCAATGTGCTTTTGACTTACTCAATTATTTTTTTAATTATTGATTTTATTAAATTAATAGTTTAACATCTTATTGGAAATAATTTAAAGGAGACGCGACAGGACAACACTCGGTGGATGCCATATCTGTGTTAACAACTCCAAAAAACTTTCAGTTAACTTCTTGCAGGAGAAAGAAATTGTAGCTGTTGGACCTTTGTAGTACAGTTCCAGATATTTGTTGTGTGTTTGTTTTGATTGTTAAAATGTCTGCATTTGAGATCTCAACACGATCTTATTTTTTATAATCAAATTAATTTTTTAAATATTTTATTAGGTTGGTTCAAGGGGTACACGGGCCGCAGTAGACAGGTCAGTGGAGGCCTAGTGGAAGGAGGGACCACAGACAGGCATCGAAGGCCTAAAATAATAACACATGGCTGTAGGCAATTTTAAATTGGTTCCAGGGGTACACGGGCAGCAGTGCCCTGGTCAGTGTAGTAGTAGTTGAAAGAATGGACCGCAGACAGGCATCGAAGGCCTAAAATAAAAAAATTGGGCTGGCTGTAGGCAATTTTAAATTGGTTCCAGGGGTACACGGGCAGCAGTGGTGTGGTCAGTGGAGGCCTAGTGGAAGGAGTGACCGCAGACAGGCATCGAAGGCCTAAAATATTAACACATGGCTGTAGTCAATTTTAAATTTGTTCCAGGGGTACTTGGGCAGCAGTGCCCTGGTCAGTGTAGTAGTAGTTGAAAGAATGGACCGCAGACAGGCATCGAAGGCCTAAAATAAAAAAATTGGGCTGGCTGTAGGCAATTTTAAATTGGTTCCAGGGGTACACGGGCAGCAGTGGTGTGGTCAGTGGAGGCCTAGTGGAAGGAGTGACCGCAGACAGGCATCGAAGGCCTAAAATAATAACACATGGCTGTAGGCAATTTTAAATTGGTTCCAGGGGTACACGGGCAGCAGTGCCCTGGTCAGTGTAGTAGTAGTTGAAAGAATGGACCGCAGACAGGCATCGAAGGCCTAAAATAAAAAAATTGGGCTGGCTGTATGCAATTTTAAATTGGTTCCAGGGGTACACGGGCAGCAGTGGTGTGGTCAGTGGAGGCCTAGTGGAAGGAGTGACCGCAGACAGGCATCGAAGGCCTAAAATAATCACACATGGCTGTAGGCAATTTTAAATTGGTTCCAGGGGTACACGGGCAGCAGTGGTGTGGTCAGTGGAGGCCTAGTGGAAGGAGTGACCGCAGACAGGCATCGAAGGCCTAAAATAATAACACATGGCTGTAGGCAATTTTAAATTGGTTCCAGGGGTACACGGGCAGCAGTGCCCTGGTCAGTGTAATAGTAGTTGAAAGAATGGACCGCAGACAGGCATCGAAGGCCTAAAATAAAAAAATTGGGCTGGCTGTAGGCAATTTTAAATTGGTTCCAGGGGTACACGGGCAGCAGTGGTGTGGTCAGTGGAGGCCTAGTGGAAGGAGTGACCGCAGACAGGCATCGAAGGCCTAAAATAATAACACATGGCTGTAGGCAATTTTAAATTGGTTCCAGGGGTACACGGGCAGCAGTGGTGTGGTCAGTGGAGGCCTAGTGGAAGGAGTGACCGCAGACAGGCATCGAAGGCCTAAAATAATAACACATGGCTGTAGGCAATTTAAAATTGGTTCCAGGGGTACACGGGCAGCAGTGCCCTGGTCAGTGTAGTAGTAGTTGAAAGAATGGACCGCAGACAGGCATCGAAGGCCTAAAATAAAAAATTTGGGCTGGCTGTATGCAATTTTAAATTGGTTCCAGGGGTACACGGGCAGCAGTGGTGTGGTCAGTGGAGGCCTAGTGGAAGGAGTGACCGCAGACAGGCATCGAAGGCCTAAAATAATCACACATGGCTGTAGGCAATTTTAAATTGGTTCCAGGGGTACACGGGCAGCAGTGGTGTGGTCAGTGGAGGCCTAGTGGAAGGAGTGACCGCAGACAGGCATCGAAGGCCTAAAATAATAACACATGGCTGTAGGCAATTTTAAATTGGTTCCAGGGGTACACGGGCAGCAGTGCCCTGGTCAGTGTAATAGTAGTTGAAAGAATGGACCGCAGACAGGCATCGAAGGCCTAAAATAAAAAAATTGGGCTGGCTGTAGGCAATTTTAAATTGGTTCCAGGGGTACACGGGCAGCAGTGGTGTGGTCAGTGGAGGCCTAGTGGAAGGAGTGACCGCAGACAGGCATCGAAGGCCTAAAATAATAACACATGGCTGTAGGCAATTTTAAATTGGTTCCAGGGGTACACGGGCAGCAGTGGTGTGGTCAGTGGAGGCCTAGTGGAAGGAGTGACCGCAGACAGGCATCGAAGGCCTAAAATAATAACACATGGCTGTAGGCAATTTTAAATTGGTTCCAGGGGTACACGGGCAGCAGTGCCCTGGTCAGTGTAGTAGTAGTTGAAAGAATGGACCGCAGACAGGCATCGAAGGCCTAAAATAAAAAAATTGGGCTGGCTGTATGCAATTTTAAATTGGTTCCAGGGGTACACGGGCAGCAGTGGTGTGGTCAGTGGAGGCCTAGTGGAAGGAGTGACCGCAGACAGGCATCGAAGGCCTAAAATAATCACACATGGCTGTAGGCAATTTTAAATTGGTTCCAGGGGTACACGGGCAGCAGTGGTGTGGTCAGTGGAGGCCTAGTGGAAGGAGTGACCGCAGACAGGCATCGAAGGCCTAAAATAATAACACATGGCTGTAGGCAATTTTAAATTGGTTCCAGGGGTACTTGGGCAGCAGTGCCCTGGTCAGTGTAGTAGTAGTTGAAAGAATGGACCGCAGACAGGCATCGAAGGCCTAAAATAAAAAAATTGGGCTGGCTGTAGGCAATTTTAAATTGGTTCCAGGGGTACACGGGCAGCAGTGGTGTGGTCAGTGGAGGCCTAGTGGAAGGAGTGACCGCAGACAGGCATCGAAGGCCTAAAATAATAACACATGGCTGTAGGCAATTTTAAATTGGTTCCAGGGGTACACGGGCAGCAGTGGTGTGGTCAGTGGAGGCCTAGTGGAAGGAGTGACCGCAGACAGGCATCGAAGGCCTAAAATAATAACACATGGCTGTAGGCAATTTTAAATTGGTTCCAGGGGTACACGGGCAGCAGTGCCCTGGTCAGTGTAGTAGTAGTTGAAAGAATGGACCGCAGACAGGCATCGAAGGCCTAAAATAAAAAAATTGGGCTGGCTGTATGCAATTTTAAATTGGTTCCAGGGGTACACGGGCAGCAGTGGTGTGGTCAGTGGAGGCCTAGTGGAAGGAGTGACCGCAGACAGGCATCGAAGGCCTAAAATAATCACACATGGCTGTAGGCAATTTTAAATTGGTTCCAGGGGTACACGGGCAGCAGTGGTGTGGTCAGTGGAGGCCTAGTGGAAGGAGTGACCGCAGACAGGCATCGAAGGCCTAAAATAATAACACATGGCTGTAGGCAATTTTAAATTGGTTCCAGGGGTACTTGGGCAGCAGTGCCCTGGTCAGTGTAGTAGTAGTTGAAAGAATGGACCGCAGACAGGCATCGAAGGCCTAAAATAAAAAAATTGGGCTGGCTGTAGGCAATTTTAAATTGGTTCCAGGGGTACACGGGCAGCAGTGGTGTGGTCAGTGGAGGCCTAGTGGAAGGAGTGACCGCAGACAGGCATCGAAGGCCTAAAATAATAACACATGGCTGTAGGCAATTTTAAATTGGTTCCAGGGGTACACGGGCAGCAGTGGTGTGGTCAGTGGAGGCCTAGTGGAAGGAGTGACCGCAGACAGGCATCGAAGGCCTAAAATAATAACACATGGCTGTAGGCAATTTTAAATTGGTTCCAGGGGTACATGGGCAGCAGTGTATGGTCAGTGGAAGTCTAGTGGAAGGAGTGACGGCAGACAGTCTTCGAAGGCCTAAGATAACAAAATTGGGCTGACTATAGGCACTTTTAAATTGGTTCCAGGGTAACACGGCCAGCAGTGGCCTGGTCAGTGTAGTAGTTGTAGAAAGAAGGGACCGCAGACAGGCTTCGAAGGCCTAACATAACAAAAATGTCAAAACAATGGTATTGTCAGTGCCAGGCATTGAAGGATGTCAGCGCCTAGACTACACATTGGTGAAGCTGTGAGAGATAATTTTGCTAGTGGTAGAGCACTGTTTGAGCTGGGGGGGGGAACTGGCTTGTGGCCGGCGGTACAGGCACAGGGCCCCTCATATTACAACGGTGTGTCTGACGTTGGGTGCGCACCACCACCGCCAGAGACACTTTATTGTACTATGAGGGACCCAGTGGCAGTGCCGTCGACCAAAAGCGGCCACACCCACCTCTTCAGACAAACAGCACTCTCAAGGGTCCAAGCGCAAAGTGGCGATAGCACGGCCCCGTGTGGGGAGTTTGGCCATTTCGTGAGGTGGAAACATGTCGTATGCTGGACAATCAGGTGAAGAAAATTACGAGATTGGAAAAGTCATTCAGAATAGTCCACAGGCAAGACCTTTTCATAGGAAAGCTAGGTGTCAGCCGGGCAGGGTGGGGCAAAAGATTTTGAAATCCAGTTGTGGTTCATTTTAATGAAGGTTAGATCATCTACATTTTGGGTAGCCAGACGAGTCCTTTTTTCTGTTAGTATTGAACCTGCAGCACTGAATACTCTTTCTGATAGGACACTAGCTGCCGGGCAAGCAAGCTCCTGCAATGCATATTCTGCCAATTCTGGCCAGGTGTCTAATTTGGATGCCCAGTAATCAAATGGGAATGACGGTTGAGGGAGAACGTCGATAAGGGATGAAAAATAGTTTGTAACCATACTGGACAAATGTTGTCTCCTGTCACTTTGAATTGATGCTGCAGTACCTGTCCTGTCTGCGGTCATAGAAAAATCACTCCACAACCTGGTCAGAAAACCCCTCTGGCCAACGCCACTTCTGATTTCTGCCCCTCTAACACCTCTGGTCTGCTGGCCCCTGGAGCTCGTGTGAGAACGATCACGGGCGCTGTGTGCAGGGAATGCCAGAAGCAAACGGTCAACAAGAGTTGATTGTTTTGTTGCTAATATTAGTTCCAAGTTCTCATGTGGCATAATATTTTGCAATTTGCCTTTATAGCGAGGATCAAGGAGGCAGGCCAACCAGTAATCGTCATCGTTCATCATTTTTGTAATGCGTGTGTCCCTTTTGAGGATACGCAAGGCATAATCCGCCATGTGGGCCAAAGTTCCCGTTGTCAAATCTGCGGTTGTGCTTGGTTGAGGGGCAGTTGCAGGCAAATCTACGTCACTTGTGTCCCTCAAAAAACCAGAACCCGGCCTTGCCACGCCACCAATTTCCCGTGCCCCCGGGAAAGCTTCCTCATTAAAAATATACTCATCCCCATCATCCTCCTCATCCTCCACCTCCTCTTCGCCCGGTACCTCGTCATGTACACTGCCCTGACCAGACAATCGCTGACTGTCATCAAGGCTTTCCTCTTCCTCTGGTGCAGACGCCTGATCCTTTATGTGCGTCAAACTTTGCATCAGCAGACGCATTAGGGGGATGCTCATGCTTATTATGGCGTTGTCTGCACTAACCAGCCGTGTGCATTCCTCAAAACACTGAAGGACTTGACACATGTCTTGAATCTTCGACCACTGCACACCTGACAACTCCATGTCTGCCATCCTACTGCCTGCCCGTGTATGTGTATCCTCCCACAAAAACATAACAGCCCGCCTCTGTTCGCACAGTCTCTGAAGCATGTGCAGTGTTGAGTTCCACCTTGTTGCAACGTCTATGATTAGGCGATGCTGGGGAAGGTTCAAAGAACGCTGATAGGTCTGCATACGGCTGGAGTGTACAGGCGAACGGCGGATATGTGCGCAAAGTCCACGCACTTTGAGGAGCAGGTCGGATAACCCCGGATAACTTTTCAGGAAGCACTGCACCACCAGGTTTAAGGTGTGAGCCAGGCAAGGAATGTGTTTCAGTTGGGAAAGGGAGATGGCAGCCATGAAATTCCTTCCGTTATCACTCACTACCTTGCCTGCCTCAAGATCTACAGTGCCCAGCCACGACTGCGTTTCTTGCTGCAAGAACTCGGACAGAACTTCCGCGGTGTGTCTATTGTCGCCCAAACACTTCATAGCCAATACAGCCTGCTGACGTATGCCAGTAGCTGCCCCATAATGGGAGACCTGGTGTGCAACAGTGGCAGGTGCGGATGGAGTGTTTGTGCGACTGCGGTCTGTGGACGAGCTCTTGCTTCTGCAGGAGGACGAGGAGGAGGAGGAGGAGGGGGTGCGAACGGCTACAGACAACTGTTTACTAGACCGTGGGCTAGGCAGAACTGTCCCAAACTTGCTGTCCCCTGTGGACCCTGAATCCACCACATTTACCCAGTGTGCCGTGATGGACACGTAACGTCCCTGGCCATGCCTACTGGTCCATGCATCTGTTGTCAGGTGCACCTTTGTGCTCACAGATTGCCTGAGTGCATGGACGATGCGCTCTTTAACATGCTGGTGGAGGGCTGGGATGGCTTTTCTGGAAAAAAAGTGTCGACTGGGTAGCTCGTAGCGTGGTACAGCGTAGTCCATCAGGTCTTTGAAAGCTTCGCTTTCAACTAACCGGTAGGGCATCATCTCTAACGAGATTAGTCTAGCTATGTGGGCGTTCAAACCCTGTGTACGCGGATGCGAGGCTAAGTACTTCCTTTTTCTAACCATAGTCTCATGTAGGGTGAGCTGGACTGGAGAGATGGAGATCGTGGAACTAGCGGGGGTGCCGGTGGACATGGCAGACTGAGAGACGGTGGGAGATGGTATTGTTGCCGCCGGTGCCCTAGATGCAGTGTTTCCTACTACGAAACTGGTGATTCCCTGACCCTGACTGCTTTGGCCTGGCAAAGATACCTGCACAGATACAGCAGGTGGTGCGCTAAATGGTGGTCCTACACTGCCGGAAGGGATGTTGCGTTGATGACTAGCTTCATTGGCCGAGGGTGCAACAACCTTAAGGGACGTTTGGTAGTTAGTCCAAGCTTTCAAATGCATGGTGGTTAAATGTCTATGCATGCAACTAGTATTGAGACTTTTCAGATTCTGACCTCTGCTTAAGGAAGTAGAACATTTTTGACAGATGACTTTGCGCTGATCAATTGGATGTTGTTTAAAAAAATGCCAGACTGCACTCTTTCTAGCATCGGATACCTTTTCAGGCATTGCAGACTGAGCTTTAACCGGATGGCCACGCTGTCCTCCACCAGGTTTTGGCTTTGCCACGCGTTTTGGGCAAGATACGGGCCCGGCAGATGGAACCTGTGGCGATGTTGATGCCTGCTGCGGCCCCTCCTCCTCCTCTGCTTCAGAACTGCTGCCGCCTGCACCCTGTTCCCCCAATGGCTGCCAATCGGGGTCAAGAACTGGGTCATCTAATAACTCTTCTTGTACCTCCTGCGCAACTTCGTCTGTGTCACCGTGTCGTTCGGTGGTATAGCGTTCGTGATGGGGCAACATAGTCTCATCAGGGTCTGATTCTTGATCAGCACCCTGCGAGGGCAATGTTGTGGTCTGAGTCAAAGGACCAGCATAGTAGTCTGGCTGTGGCTGTGCGTCAGTGCACTCCATGTCAGATTCAATTTGTAATGGGCATGGACTGTTAACTGCTTCACTTTCTAAGCCAGGGACGGTATGTGTAAAGAGCTCCATGGAGTAACCCGTTGTGTCGCCTGCTGCATTCTTCTCTGTTGTTGTTTTTGCTGAAGAGGACAAGGAAGTGACTTGTCCCTGACCGTGAACATCCACTAACGACGCGCTGCTTTTACTTTTACCAGTTTCACGAGAGGAGGCAAAAGAGCTAGAGGCTGAGTCAGCAAGATAAGCCAAAACTTGCTCTTGCTGCTCCGGCTTTAAAAGCGGTTTTCCTAATCCCAGAAAAGGGAGCGTTCGAGGCCTTGTGTAGCCGGACGACGAACCTGGCTCCACAGCTCCAGACTTAGGTGCAATATTTTTTTCCCCACGACCACCTGATGCTCCACCACTACCACTACCCTCATTACCAGCTGACAATGAACGCCCCCGGCCACGACCTCTTCCACTAGACTTCCTCATTGTTTTAAAAACGTAACCAAACTAACGTTATTTGTTGCAGTCACACAACTTACACGGTGAGCTATAACTTCAGTATGATTTAGCTACCCCTTTACAGGTTGGTGAGACCACAGCGAAAATCAGGCCCAATGTTACACACTCTTTTTTTGGTGGCTGCAAATTAGAGAGATGCCCCACACGCAGGACTGTCACTGAAGCACAAATGTTAATATTAATGTCACACTATTATTTTTTTTTTATTTTTATTTTTTTCAGGAACACTTTAGAAACCCCCCCAAAAAAAAAACATTGATTTTTGCAGGGAGAATTTAGAAAACAAATGTAACAAACTATATGCTTTCTATGGGCCACTGAGTGAGAGATGACGCACACAGGAATCAGGAGTGGCACACAAGCCCAGAGGCCAATATTTTTCTACCAATGATTGATGGAGTTATTTTCTCTGGTAGATTTTGGAACCCAAATCAAGGAAAAAAAATATAGGCTTTCTATGGACCACAATTGGAGAGAGAGAGAGAGAGAGAGAGAGAGATGGCACACCCAGGAGTCAAGACTGGCACACAAGCAGAAAGGCCAATATTAATCTCCCACTGTTTTTTTTGGTTGTTTTTTTTTTTTTTTTTTCAGGGAGACTTTAGAAAAAAAAATAATAAAAAAAAATATGATTTTATCAGGAAGAATTTAGAAACCAAATAAAATAAAATGATTTTTTCAGGGAGAATTTATAAAACAAATAAAACCAAAAATAGGCGTTCTATGGCCCACTGACTGAGAGATGACGCACACAGGAATCAGGAGTGGCACACAAGCCCAGAGGCCAATATTTTTCTACCAATGATTGATGGAGTTATTTTCTCTGGTAGATTTTGGAAACCAAATCAAGGAAAAAAAATATAGGCTTTCTATGGACCACAATTGGAGAGAGAGAGAGAGAGAGAGAGAGAGAGAGATGGCACACCCAGGAGTCAAGACTGGCACACAAGCAGAAAGGCCAATATTAATCTCCCACTGTTTTTTTTTGGTTGTTTTTTTTTTTTTTTTTTCAGGGAGACTTTAGAAAAAAAAATAATAAAAAAAATATGATTTTATCAGGAAGAATTTAGAAACCAAATAAAATAAAATGATTTTTTCAGGGAGAATTTATAAAACAAATAAAACCAAAAATAGGCGTTCTATGGCCCACTGACTGAGAGATGACGCACCCAGGAGTCAAGACTGGCACACAAGCAGAAAGGCCAATATTAATCTCCCACTGTTTTTTTTTTTTTTTTTTTTCAGGGAGACTTTAGAAAAAAAAATAATAAAAAAAATATGATTTTATCAGGAAGAATTTAGAAACCAAATAAAATAAAATGATTTTTTCAGGGAGAATTTAGAAAACAAATAAAACCAAAAATAGGCGTTCTATGGCCCACTGACTAAGAGAGAGAGAGAGAGATGGAACGCTTAGTACTGGCACACAAGCCCAAAGGGCAATATTAATCTCCCTTTTTTTTTCCAGGGAGAATTTCTAAAACCCCCAAAAAAAAAAAAATAGGCTTTCTATGGCCCACTATTTGTGAGAGAGATGGGACGCTCAGGACTGGCACAGATGGCACGCTCAGGACTGGCACAGAAGCCCAGAGGCCAATATTAATCTCCCTTTTTTTCTGGGAGAATTTATAAAACCAAAAAAATATTTAAATAGGCTTTCTATGGCCCACTATTTGTGAGAGAGATGGCACGCTCAGGACTGGCACAGATGGCGCGCTCACAACTGGCACACAAGCCCAGAGGCCAATATTAATCTCCCTTTTTTCAGGGAAAATTTATAAAACCAAAAAAAAAATTAAATAGGCTTTCTATGGCCCACTATTTGTGAGAGAGATGGCACGCTCAGGACTGGCACAGATGGCACGCTCACAACTGGCACACAAGCCCAGAGGCCAATATTAATCTCCCTTTTTTCAGGGAAAATTTATAAAACCAAAAAAAAAATTAAATAGGCTTTCTATGGCCCACTATTTGTGAGAGAGATGGCACGCTCAGGACTGGCACAGATGGCACGCTCACAACTGGCACACAAGCCCAGAGGCCAATATTAATCTCCCTTTTTTTCAGGGAGAATTTATAAAACCAAAAAAAAAATTAAATAGGCTTTCTATGGCCCACTATTTGTGAGAGAGATGGCACGCTCAGGGCTGGCACAGATGGCACGCTCAGGACTGGCACACAAGCCCAGAGGCCAATATTAATCTCCCTTTTTTTCAGGGAGAATTTATAAAACCCAAAAAAAAATAAAATAGGCTTTCTATGGCCCACTATTTGTGAGAGAGATGGCACACTCAGGACTGGCACACAAGCCCAAAGGCCAATATTAATCTCCCACTGTATTTTTATCAGGGAGAATTTATACACCCCACAAAAAAAAATACAGAAAAATGAAAAGGCTTTCTATGGCCCACTATGTGAGAGAGATGGCACACACAGGGATGGCACTCTAGCAGAAATGCCAAATTGCCAATCTTAATCTCCCACCAAAAAAAAAAAAAAAAAAAAAACAGGGAATGTCCTACAATTACTATCTCCCTGCCTGCAGTAATCTCAGCCAGGTATGGCAGGCAGCTACTATCTCCCTGCCTGCAGTAATCTCAGCCAGGTATGGCAGGCAGCAATAAGGAGTGGACTGATGCACAAATGAAATAAAAAGTGTGGACAAACAAAAAAGATAGCTGTGCAGAAAGGAAGGAACAAGAGGATTTGTGCTTTGAAAAAAGCAGTTGGTTTGCACAGCGGCGTACACACAGCAATGCAGCTATCAGGGAGCCTTCTAGGGCAGCCCAATGAGCTACAGCGCTGAGGGGAAAAAAAAAAAAAAAAAACTTCCACTGTCCCTGCACACCGAGGGTGGTGTTGGACAGTGCAAATCGCTGCAGCACAAGCGGTTTTGTGGTTAATGGACCCTGCCTAACGCTATCCCTGCTTCTGACAAAGCGGCAGCAACCTCTCCCTAAGCTCAAATCAGCAGCAGTAAGATGGCGGTCGGCGGGAACTCCCCTTTATAGCCCCTGTGACGTCGCAGACAGCAAGCCAATCACTGCAATGCCCTTCTCTAAGATGGTGGGGACCAGGACCTATGTCATCACGCTGCCCACACTCTGCGTTTACCTTCATTGGCTGAGAAATGGCGCTTTTCGCGTCATTGAAACGCGACTTTGGCGCGAAAGTCGCGTACCGCATGGCCGACCCCGCACAGGGGTCGGATCGGGTTTCATGAAACCCCGACTTAGCCAAAAGTCGGCGACTTTTGAAAATGTTCGACCCGTTTCGCTCAACCCTAGTGGTGAGTTTTATGTCTGGTGCCTTTTGAGTATGTGCAAGTTTTGTGTGAGGCAACTTTTGCATGTGTTGCAAATTTTGTGCATGTTGCAATTTTTCCGCGTGTGCAAGTTTTGCGTGTGGCGAGTTTTCCATGAGGTGAGTTTTGCACTTGTGGCGAGTTTTGCGTGAGCCTAATTTTTGCATGTGGCGAGTTTTGCGCGTGGTGAGTTTTGAGCGGCGACTTTTGTGTTTCGACTTTTATGTGGCGAGGTTGGTGTATGTGTGGTGAAATGTGTGCTGAGGGTGGTATATGTGTTCAAGCACGTGGTAGTGTGTGGCGCATTTTGTGTGTGTGTTCATATCCCCATGTGTGGTGAGTATCTCATGTCGGGGCCCCACCTTAGCAACTGTACGGTATATACTCTTTGGCGCCATCGATCTCATTCTTTAAGTCCCCCTTGTTCACATCTGGCAGCTGTCAATTTGCCTCCAACACTTTTCCTTTCACTTTTCCCCATTATGTAGATAAGGGAAAAATAGTTTGGTGAATTGGAAAGCGCGGGGTTAAAATTTCACCTCACAACATAGCCTATGACGCTCTCAGGGTCCAGACGTGTGACTGTGCAAAATTTTGTGGCTGTAGCTGCGACGCCTCCAACACTTTTCATTTCACTTTTTCCCCATTATGTAGATAGGGGCAAAATTGTTTGGTGAATTGGAAAGCGCGGGGTTAAAATTTCACCTCACAACGTAGCCTATGACGCTCTCAGGGTCTAGACGTTTGACTGTGCAAAATTTTGTTTCTGTAGCTGCGACGCTTCCAACACTTTTCCTTTCACTTTTTTCCCCATTATGTAGATAGGGGCAAAATTGTTTGGTGAATTGGAACGCGCGGGGTTAAAATTTCGCCTCACAACATAGCCTATGATGCTCTCGGGGTCCAGACGTGTGACTGTGCAAAATTTTGTGGCTGTAGCTGCGACGGTGCAGATGCCAATCCCGGACATACACACACACACACATACACACATTCAGCTTTATATATTAGATGAGCGAATATGCTCACCACTACTCGTAACTCGCCCGAGTATCAGTGTACTCGGTGTATTCGCCGAGCACCGAGGATTTCCGGGATTATTCGGCGGTAACTGGTGTCTCCACCCAGCATTCTTGCCGGGCTTTAGAGACCCAATCACGCTGCAGGGATTGTCTGCCTGGCCATGAAACGCCGCAGCCATCTTTGTTATGGTTGTGCAGTGATTGGCTTGGCCTTACAGCATCATCTCGAGTATAAGAGACCTGGCGCCGCCCTGCTTGCCGCATTCTGCTCTGGACTTAGCTAGTGTAGGGAGAGCTGCTGCCGAGATAGGGTCAGAATCGTGCTTTTAAGAGTTAGTGTACGTCTGCAACTGTTAATTCCACAACTCCAGAGAAGCGAAGAGTCCTTTTTAGGGCTAATTCGTGAGTCACGAGATTGCAGCGCTATGTAGGCAGGGCACAGCATATCCACATCAGTGCAAGGCCTGCAGGCACTGTATGTGCATACATAGCTTCCACTGCATCCCTCCCAAAGCTCCATAACTGTCTGCTGCTGCTTATTTACTAAATATCTAGTGTTAGGGCTAGCAGAACGCACCAAATAACAAAGAGGTAGATATGAGGTGCTTTCGCAGCCTGGGGTACACCGTGCAGAGATGGTACCTGCTGCTGAGTTATGGCGGATGGACACTTGCTCACACGTGGGTTAGACTTCACCCAGTGTGTATGGAAGCGAACTCTGTTGCTTCACAGAGTCGCCAAAATACGCTGCGCCCTGTTAGCAGTCACAGGGTGCAGCTGTAAGACACTAGTGGGATACCCATGAATCACCCGTACTAAACTGGTGATTGGACTCGCTCTGACCCTCGGTGGCTTTTGAGCCCACGCCTGAGGATGCCTCAAGTCAGATGCAGAGTCCAAGCAGGAGTTCCCACCCTATACTGACAGGCTGTCAGGAAAGTGCACTGATTGAGCACGGTGCCGTACAGACGGGCACTGCAAAAAGGCACTGTAACGTGTGCTACGTGTGCAAGTAGCACTGTCGGGTGCTAGATAGCTTCCATCATTTGCGAGCAGCCAACAACACAAGGAATGGGAATGATTAAGGACCTTTCATCCATCGACAGTCATTCATCTACACACACACGTTATCAAGTTTATACTAGCGGCCATGCGAAACTTTTATAGCGGAAACTCACCAGGACCTTCCTCGTGATCCAATAGGAGCTGCTACAGGACCAGAGCATGTGACCCCCGACCTCCAATGAGAGGTCGTCCCTTTTGCATGCTCAGTAGAAGAAAAGCAGGACATAGTTGCAGGAGTGTCTGCTCGCCGCTGATCAGGGCTGGTTTCAATAGCTGGTCCTGGAAGGGCAGCAGTACGAAAGCGCACAGTATCTATGTTCAAAGGCTGCAATGAGCAGCAGAGCCCGAATATGCTCCACAGGTTCCCAGGTTCTGTCCTCTGGGCCACGACCCTTCCAGTCCACCAGATAGTACTTTTTGCCACGTACCACCTTACACCCCATGATGGCGTTCACCTCGTAATCGTCCGTAGATGAACCCGATGTCCCGGCAGATGACTCAGAAAATCAGGACATGTGAACGGGCTTTAAGAGGGACACATGAAAGGTGTCGATGATGCCTAGGCGTGGAGGAAGGGCCAGACGGTAGACCACAGGGTTAACCTGTTCAAGGACCTTGAAGGGCCCCAAGTAGCGAGGTGCAAACTTAGTGGACTCAACTCGCAGCCTGATGTTACAGGCGGAGAGCCACACTAAATTTCCAGGAGCAAAGGTTGGAGCGGGGCACCGATGTGCATTGGTGGAGACCCTCATTCTCTCCTTGGAGGCCTGGATGGCATCCTGTGGACGGTCCCAAATGACATGTGCCTCCACAGCCCAGTCTGCCACCCTGGAGTCAGCGGAATACACGGGCATGGGCACATTCGCGGATGCTGGCTGTAATTAAGGAGGAATGGGGTCTGTCCAGTGTAGTCAGCTACGGCGTTGTTCAGTGCAAACTCTGCCCACAGTAGCAAGGATGCCCAGTCATCCTGACTGGCTGAGACAAAATGTCGCAGGTATGTGACCAGGGTCTGGATGGCCCTCTCTAGCAACCCATTCATCTCGGGATGGTATGCTGAAGAGAGATTCAGCTCGATGCTGAGAAGATGACAAAGCTCTCTCCAGAACCGAGATGTAAACTGGGGACCCCAGTCACTGACAATTTTGTCAGGCATACCGTGTAGGTGGAAAATGTGCTTAATAAGCCGCCAAGGCCCGTGCAGAAGGTAGCTGTGGAAGAGGCACCAAGTGCACCATGTTGGAAAAATGGTCGGTGACTACCCAAATAATGGTGCAGCTTTGGGACTTGGGTAAGCCCACCACGAAGTCCATCCTGACCATTTACCAGGGCCTGTCCACCACCGGCAGGGGGTAAAGTAGCCCACCAGGCCGTTGTCAAGGAGACTTATTATTGGCGCAGGAGACACAAGCCCAAATATAGTCTCCAACGTCAAGGGCCATATGTGGCAACAGTGCATCCTCGCCAGAAGCTCAGATGTCCTTTTGGTCCCAAAGTGTCCCCCACCTTGGACGAGTGAGCACAAGAGAGAACCTCCGGTTGCAAATTAGACAGCACAAAAGTCTTGACTAGAGTTGAGCGACCTTGACCTTTTTAGAGTCGAGCCGGGTTTTGCAAAACCCGACTATGTCCAAAGTCGGGTCGAGTGAAATCGGCCGATTATGACGTAAAGTCGGGATCGACCGAAACACGAAACCCAATGCAAGTCAATGGGGCAGCATAGTCGGCAGTGAGTGGGGGCCAGGAAAACACCTAGAGTGCCCATTTTAATGTCAAAACCATCCATTCTTCTTAATGAAGCTTGTCAAGCGTAATTTACCTTAAAATAATTGGAAGGCATTTGAAATTGGGGGTCATTTGGCTAAAGTTGTGGGGGGTAGGGCTGGTTCAAGTAATTAGTGGGCCCAGTAAATCTGGACCACGTCATGGCAGTGGAGCAGGGAGAGGTAAGTATTTCAACTTTGCAAGTGCTGTGATCCTGAGCAAGCAGGGGGGGCCCACTCGTTGGCATTGGCACTGGCACAGGGCCCCTCAAAGTACAGCGGTGTGTTTGCACGGCGGGGGCGCCTCCCACCGGCAGCAACACTTTTGCGTACTATGAGAGGCCCTGTGCCAGTGACGTCGCCAACTAGTATTCCTCCCCCCACCTGATGAAGGAACCTGCACTTTCATCTGCACCTTCCTCTTTGTCCCCGTGTAAGGTGGTATGGTATGCGGGAAGAGCAACCTGACTTTCAGCAGGGTCACAATGTTGTTGTGTAGCGTGCACGGGGAATGTTGCGTTATGGGTCAATGTACCAGCAGACTCATCTATCACTGGCTGGGCAATGGGCACGATGAAGTGGAAACACAGATATAGGCCCAAAGAATAAAGTGGGCTAAATGCAGTTCAAAATTGGTAACACAGGAATAACCAGGGGGCATTGCAGTGGAGGACAACTGGAATGAGAGGCTGACACAGAGAGTAGGGCCAAATCAGTAAGTAGTCGAAATGCAGTTCAAAATTGGCAACCGTAGTAAACAGGCGGCACAGCTTTGTTCAGTGGAGGAGAACAGCAAGGAGTGGCAGACACCGATAGTAGGCCCCAACCCAACTAGTAGGCCAAATGCAGTCTAACATTAACAACTACTTAACGAGAGGCTGAAAATGGAATTTCAGGACAGGAAACCAGGAGAACAGCAAGGAGTGGCAGACACCGATAGTAGGCCCCAAACCAACTAGTACGCCAAATGCAGTTGTTCCATTTAACCACAATTTAATGAGAGCCTGAAGATAGAAGCTCAGGAAAGGCAACCTGGGGAACACCTTGGAGTGTAACACACCATCTCTCTCCACCCCATACCCATTTTGTAGGCCTAATGCTGTGTACTTTTCTACAACTACTAAACGAGAGTCGGAAGACCGAAGCAATGGCAAGGAAACCTGGGGAACACCTTGGAGTGTAACACACCATCTCTCTCCACCCGATACCCATTTTGTAGGCCTAATGCAGTGTAGTTTTCTACAACTACTAAACGAGAGTCGGAAGATCGAAGCAATGGCGAGGAAACCTGGAGAACACCTTGGAGTGTAACACACCATCTCTCTCCACCCCATTCCCCATTTTTTAGGCCTAATGCAGCCTACTTTCCGACACCTACTAAACGAGAGCATGAAGATCGAAGCTCAGGAAAGGCAACCTGGGGAACACCTTGGAGTGTAACAACAACCTCTCTCTACACCACGGAAGGGCTGATTCTTAGGAAGGAAGGCTGTTGTAAATAAGCATTGCGCGTCCGAGGGTGATTATATTCTTATTCGGTATCTACTCACCCTCGGACGCGCCATGCTTCTTGATTTGTAATTAATGTTTATTTGCAATGTGCTTTTGACTTACTCAATTATTTTTTTAATTATTGATTTTATTAAATTAATAGTTTAACATCTTATTGGAAATAATTTAAAGGAGACGCGACAGGACAACACTCGGTGGATGCCATATCTGTGTTAACAACTCCAAAAAACTTTCAGTTAACTTCTTGCAGGAGAAAGAAATTGTAGCTGTTGGACCTTTGTAGTACAGTTCCAGATATTTGTTGTGTGTTTGTTTTGATTGTTAAAATGTCTGCATTTGAGATCTCAACACGATCTTATTTTTTATAATCAAATTAATTTTTTAAATATTTTATTAGGTTGGTTCAAGGGGTACACGGGCCGCAGTAGACAGGTCAGTGGAGGCCTAGTGGAAGGAGGGACCGCAGATGCGCCACTGTTTCACCCATACACAATTAGTAGGCCTAATGCAGCGTAGTTTCCAACAGCTACTAAACGAGAGCCGGAAGATCGAAGCTCAGGAAAGGCAACCTGGGGAACACCTTGGAGTGTAACAACAACCTCTCTCTACACCACGGAAGGGCTGATTCTTAGGAAGGAAGGCTGTTGTAAATAAGCATTGCGCGTCCGAGGGTGATTATATTCTTATTCGGTATCTACTCACCCTCGGACGCGCCATGCTTCTTGATTTGTAATTAATGTTTATTTGCAATGTGCTTTTGACTTACTCAATTATTTTTTTAATTATTGATTTTATTAAATTAATAGTTTAACATCTTATTGGAAATAATTTAAAGGAGACGCGACAGGACAACACTCGGTGGATGCCATATCTGTGTTAACAACTCCAAAAAACTTTCAGTTAACTTCTTGCAGGAGAAAGAAATTGTAGCTGTTGGACCTTTGTAGTACAGTTCCAGATATTTGTTGTGTGTTTGTTTTGATTGTTAAAATGTCTGCATTTGAGATCTCAACACGATCTTATTTTTTATAATCAAATTAATTTTTTAAATATTTTATTAGGTTGGTTCAAGGGGTACACGGGCCGCAGTAGACAGGTCAGTGGAGGCCTAGTGGAAGGAGGGACCGCAGATGCGCCACTGTTTCACCCATACACAATTAGTAGGCCTAATGCAGCGTAGTTTCCAACAGCTACTAAACGAGAGCCGGAAGATCGAAGCTCAGGAAAGGCAACCTGGGGAACACCTTGGAGTGTAACAACAACCTCTCTCTACACCACGGAAGGGCTGATTCTTAGGAAGGAAGGCTGTTGTAAATAAGCATTGCGCGCCCGAGGGTGATTATATTCTTATTCGGTATCTACTCACCCTCGGACGCGCCATGCTTCTTGATTTGTAATTAATGTTTATTTGCAATGTGCTTTTGACTTACTCAATTTTTTTTTAATTATTGATTTTATTAAATTAATAGTTTAACATCTTATTGGAAATAATTTAAAGGAGACGCGACAGGACAACACTCGGTGGATGCCATATCTGTGTTAACAACTCCAAAAAACTTTCAGTTAACTTCTTGCAGGAGAAAGAAATTGTAGCTGTTGGACCTTTGTAGTACAGTTCCAGATATTTGTTGTGTGTTTGTTTTGATTGTTAAAATGTCTGCATTTGAGATCTCAACACGATCTTATTTTTTATAATCAAATTAATTTTTTAAATATTTTATTAGGTTGGTTCAAGGGGTACACGGGCCGCAGTAGACAGGTCAGTGGAGGCCTAGTGGAAGGAGTGACCGCAGACAGGCATCGAAGGCCTAAAATAATCACACATGGCTGTAGGCAATTTTAAATTGGTTCCAGGGGTACACGGGCAGCAGTGGTGTGGTCAGTGGAGGCCTAGTGGAAGGAGTGACCACAGACAGGCATCGAAGGCCTAAAATATTAACACATGGCTGTAGGCAATTTTAAATTGGTTCCAGGGGTACTTGGGCAGCAGTGCCCTGGTCAGTGTAGTAGTAGTTGAAAGAATGGACCGCAGACAGGCATCGAAGGCCTAAAATAAAAAAATTGGGCTGGCTGTAGGCAATTTTAAATTGGTTCCAGGGGTACACGGGCAGCAGTGGTGTGGTCAGTGGAGGCCTAGTGGAAGGAGTGACCGCAGACAGGCATCGAAGGCCTAAAATAATCACACATGGCTGTAGGCAATTTTAAATTGGTTCCAGGGGTACACGGGCAGCAGTGGTGTGGTCAGTGGAGGCCTAGTGGAAGGAGTGACCACAGACAGGCATCGAAGGCCTAAAATATTAACACATGGCTGTAGGCAATTTTAAATTGGTTCCAGGGGTACACGGGCAGCAGTGGTCTGGTCAGTGGAAGTCTAGTGGAAGGAGTGACCGCAGACAGGCTTCGAAGGCCTAACATAACAAAAATGTCAAAACAATGGTATTGTCAGTGCCAGGCATTGAAGGATGTCAGCGCCTAGACTACACATTGGTGAAGCTGTGAGAGATAATTTTGCTAGTGGTAGAGCACTGTTTGAGCTGGGGGGGGGGAACTGGCTTGTGGCCGGCGGTACAGGCACAGGGCCCCTCATATTACAACGGTGAGTCTGACGTTGGGTGCGCACCACCACCGCCAGAGACACTTTATTGTACTATGAGGGACCCAGTGGCAGTGCCGTCGACCAAAAGCGGCCACACCCACCTCTTCAGACAAACAGCACTCTCAAGGGTCCAAGCGCAAAGTGGCGATAGCACGACCCCGTGTGGGGAGTTTGGCCATTTCGTGAGGTGGAAACATGTCGTATGCTGGACAATCAGGTGAAGAAAATTACGAGATTGGAAAAGTCATTCAGAATAGTCCACAGGCAAGACCTTTTCATAGGAAAGCTAGGTGTCAGCCGGGCAGGGTGGGGCAAAAGATTTTGAAATCCAGTTGTGGTTCATTTTAATGAAGGTTAGATCATCTACATTTTGGGTAGCCAGACGAGTCCTTTTTTCTGTTAGTATTGAACCTGCAGCACTGAATACTCTTTCTGATAGGACACTAGCTGCCGGGCAAGCAAGCTCCTGCAATGCATATTCTGCCAATTCTGGCCAGGTGTCTAATTTGGATGCCCAGTAATCAAATGGGAATGACGGTTGAGGGAGAACGTCGATAAGGGATGAAAAATAGTTTGTAACCATACTGGACAAATGTTGTCTCCTGTCACTTTGAATTGATGCTGCAGTACCTGTCCTGTCTGCGGTCATAGAAAAATCACTCCACAACCTGGTCAGAAAACCCCTCTGGCCAACGCCACTTCTGATTTCTGCCCCTCTAACACCTCTGGTCTGCTGGCCCCTGGAGCTCGTGTGAGAACGATCACGGGCGCTGTGTGCAGGGAATGCCAGAAGCAAACGGTCAACAAGAGTTGATTGTTTTGTTGCTAATATTAGTTCCAAGTTCTCATGTGGCATAATATTTTGCAATTTGCCTTTATAGCGAGGATCAAGGAGGCAGGCCAACCAGTAATCGTCATCGTTCATCATTTTTGTAATGCGTGTGTCCCTTTTGAGGATACGCAAGGCATAATCCGCCATGTGGGCCAAAGTTCCCGTTGTCAAATCTGCGGTTGTGCTTGGTTGAGGGGCAGTTGCAGGCAAATCTACGTCACTTGTGTCCCTCAAAAAACCAGAACCCGGCCTTGCCACGCCACCAATTTCCCGTGCCCCCGGGAAAGCTTCCTCATTAAAAATATACTCATCCCCATCATCCTCCTCATCCTCCACCTCCTCTTCGCCCGGTACCTCGTCATGTACACTGCCCTGACCAGACAATCGCTGACTGTCATCAAGGCTTTCCTCTTCCTCTGGTGCAGACGCCTGATCCTTTATGTGCGTCAAACTTTGCATCAGCAGACGCATTAGGGGGATGCTCATGCTTATTATGGCGTTGTCTGCACTAACCAGCCGTGTGCATTCCTCAAAACACTGAAGGACTTGACACATGTCTTGAATCTTCGACCACTGCACACCTGACAACTCCATGTCTGCCATCCTACTGCCTGCCCGTGTATGTGTATCCTCCCACAAAAACATAACAGCCCGCCTCTGTTCGCACAGTCTCTGAAGCATGTGCAGTGTTGAGTTCCACCTTGTTGCAACGTCTATGATTAGGCGATGCTGGGGAAGGTTCAAAGAACGCTGATAGGTCTGCATACGGCTGGAGTGTACAGGCGAACGGCGGATATGTGCGCAAAGTCCACGCACTTTGAGGAGCAGGTCGGATAACCCCGGATAACTTTTCAGGAAGCACTGCACCACCAGGTTTAAGGTGTGAGCCAGGCAAGGAATGTGTTTCAGTTGGGAAAGGGAGATGGCAGCCATGAAATTCCTTCCGTTATCACTCACTACCTTGCCTGCCTCAAGATCTACAGTGCCCAGCCACGACTGCGTTTCTTGCTGCAAGAACTCGGACAGAACTTCCGCGGTGTGTCTATTGTCGCCCAAACACTTCATAGCCAATACAGCCTGCTGACGTATGCCAGTAGCTGCCCCATAATGGGAGACCTGGTGTGCAACAGTGGCAGGTGCGGATGGAGTGTTTGTGCGACTGCGGTCTGTGGACGAGCTCTTGCTTCTGCAGGAGGACGAGGAGGAGGAGGAGGAGGAGGGGGTGCGAACGGCTACAGACAACTGTTTACTAGACCGTGGGCTAGGCAGAACTGTCCCAAACTTGCTGTCCCCTGTGGACCCTGAATCCACCACATTTACCCAGTGTGCCGTGATGGACACGTAACGTCCCTGGCCATGCCTACTGGTCCATGCATCTGTTGTCAGGTGCACCTTTGTGCTCACAGATTGCCTGAGTGCATGGACGATGCGCTCTTTAACATGCTGGTGGAGGGCTGGGATGGCTTTTCTGGAAAAAAAGTGTCGACTGGGTAGCTCGTAGCGTGGTACAGCGTAGTCCATCAGGTCTTTGAAAGCTTCGCTTTCAACTAACCGGTAGGGCATCATCTCTAACGAGATTAGTCTAGCTATGTGGGCGTTCAAACCCTGTGTACGCGGATGCGAGGCTAAGTACTTCCTTTTTCTAACCATAGTCTCATGTAGGGTGAGCTGGACTGGAGAGATGGAGATCGTGGAACTAGCGGGGGTGCCGGTGGACATGGCAGACTGAGAGACGGTGGGAGATGGTATTGTTGCCGCCGGTGCCCTAGATGCAGTGTTTCCTACTACGAAACTGGTGATTCCCTGACCCTGACTGCTTTGGCCTGGCAAAGATACCTGCACAGATACAGCAGGTGGTGCGCTAAATGGTGGTCCTACACTGCCGGAAGGGATGTTGCGTTGATGACTAGCTTCATTGGCCGAGGGTGCAACAACCTTAAGGGACGTTTGGTAGTTAGTCCAAGCTTTCAAATGCATGGTGGTTAAATGTCTATGCATGCAACTAGTATTGAGACTTTTCAGATTCTGACCTCTGCTTAAGGAAGTAGAACATTTTTGACAGATGACTTTGCGCTGATCAATTGGATGTTGTTTAAAAAAATGCCAGACTGCACTCTTTCTAGCATCGGATACCTTTTCAGGCATTGCAGACTGAGCTTTAACCGGATGGCCACGCTGTCCTCCACCAGGTTTTGGCTTTGCCACGCGTTTTGGGCAAGATACGGGCCCGGCAGATGGAACCTGTGGCGATGTTGATGCCTGCTGCGGCCCCTCCTCCTCCTCTGCTTCAGAACTGCTGCCGCCTGCACCCTGTTCCCCCAATGGCTGCCAATCGGGGTCAAGAACTGGGTCATCTAATAACTCTTCTTGTACCTCCTGCGCAACTTCGTCTGTGTCACCGTGTCGTTCGGTGGTATAGCGTTCGTGATGGGGCAACATAGTCTCATCAGGGTCTGATTCTTGATCAGCACCCTGCGAGGGCAATGTTGTGGTCTGAGTCAAAGGACCAGCATAGTAGTCTGGCTGTGGCTGTGCGTCAGTGCACTCCATGTCAGATTCAATTTGTAATGGGCATGGACTGTTAACTGCTTCACTTTCTAAGCCAGGGACGGTATGTGTAAAGAGCTCCATGGAGTAACCCGTTGTGTCGCCTGCTGCATTCTTCTCTGTTGTTGTTTTTGCTGAAGAGGACAAGGAAGTGACTTGTCCCTGACCGTGAACATCCACTAACGACGCGCTGCTTTTACTTTTACCAGTTTCACGAGAGGAGGCAAAAGAGCTAGAGGCTGAGTCAGCAAGATAAGCCAAAACTTGCTCTTGCTGCTCCGGCTTTAAAAGCGGTTTTCCTAATCCCAGAAAAGGGAGCGTTCGAGGCCTTGTGTAGCCGGACGACGAACCTGGCTCCACAGCTCCAGACTTAGGTGCAATATTTTTTTCCCCACGACCACCTGATGCTCCACCACTACCACTACCCTCATTACCAGCTGACAATGAACGCCCCCGGCCACGACCTCTTCCACTAGACTTCCTCATTGTTTTAAAAACGTAACCAAACTAACGTTATTTGTTGCAGTCACACAACTTACACGGTGAGCTATAACTTCAGTATGATTTAGCTACCCCTTTACAGGTTGGTGAGACCACCGCGAAAATCAGGCACAATGTTACACACTCTTTTTTTGGTGGCTGCAAATTAGAGAGATGCCCCACACGCAGGACTGTCACTGAAGCACAAATGTTAATATTAATGTCACACTATTATTTGTTTTTTATTTTTATTTTTTTCAGGAACACTTTAGAAACCCCCCCAAAAAAAAAAAATTGATTTTTGCAGGGAGAATTTAGAAAACAAATGTAACAAACTATATGCTTTCTATGGGCCACTGAGTGAGAGATGACGCACACAGGAATCAGGAGTGGCACACAAGCCCAGAGGCCAATATTTTTCTACCAATGATTGATGGAGTTATTTTCTCTGGTAGATTTTGGAACCCAAATCAAGGAAAAAAAATATAGGCTTTCTATGGACCACAATTGGAGAGAGAGAGAGAGAGAGAGAGAGAGAGAGATGGCACACCCAGGAGTCAAGACTGGCACACAAGCAGAAAGGCCAATATTAATCTCCCACTGTTTTTTTTTTTTTTTTTTTTTTTTCAGGGAGACTTTAGAAAAAAAAATAATAAAAAAAATATGATTTTATCAGGAAGAATTTAGAAACCAAATAAAATAAAATGATTTTTTCAGGGAGAATTTAGAAAACAAATAAAACCAAAAATAGGCGTTCTATGGCCCACTGACTGAGAGATGACGCACACAGGAATCAGGAGTGGCACACAAGCCCAGAGGCCAATATTTTTCTACCAATGATTGATGGAGTTATTTTCTCTGGTAGATTTTGGAACCCAAATCAAGGAAAAAAAATATAGGCTTTCTATGGACCACAATTGGAGAGAGAGAGAGAGAGAGAGAGAGAGAGAGAGATGGCACACCCAGGAGTCAAGACTGGCACACAAGCAGAAAGGCCAATATTAATCTCCCACTGTTTTTTTTTTTTTTTTTTTTTTTTCAGGGAGACTTTAGAAAAAAAAATAATAAAAAAAATATGATTTTATCAGGAAGAATTTAGAAACCAAATAAAATAAAATGATTTTTTCAGGGAGAATTTAGAAAACAAATAAAACCAAAAATAGGCGTTCTATGGCCCACTGACTGAGAGATGACGCACACAGGAATCAGGAGTGGCACACAAGCCCAGAGGCCAATATTTTTCTACCAATGATTGATGGAGTTATTTTCTCTGGTAGATTTTGGAACCCAAATCAAGGAAAAAAAATATAGGCTTTCTATGGACCACAATTGGAGAGAGAGAGAGAGAGAGAGAGAGAGAGAGAGATGGCACACCCAGGAGTCAAGACTGGCACACAAGCAGAAAGGCCAATATTAATCTCCCACTGTTTTTTTTTTTTTTTTTTTTTTTTCAGGGAGACTTTAGAAAAAAAAATAATAAAAAAAATATGATTTTATCAGGAAGAATTTAGAAACCAAATAAAATAAAATGATTTTTTCAGGGAGAATTTAGAAAACAAATAAAACCAAAAATAGGCGTTCTATGGCCCACTGACTAAGAGAGAGAGAGAGAGAGATGGAACGCTTAGTACTGGCACACAAGCCCAAAGGGCAATATTAATCTCCCTTTTTTTTTCCAGGGAGAATTTCTAAAACCCCCCCCCAAAAAAAAATAGGCTTTCTATGGCCCACTATTTGTGAGAGAGATGGGACGCTCAGGACTGGCACAGATGGCACGCTCAGGACTGGCACAGAAGCCCAGAGGCCAATATTAATCTCCCTTTTTTTCTGGGAGAATTTATAAAACCAAAAAAATATTTAAATAGGCTTTCTATGGCCCACTATTTGTGAGAGAGATGGCACGCTCAGGACTGGCACAGATGGCACGCTCACAACTGGCACACAAGCCCAGAGGCCAATATTAATCTCCCTTTTTTCAGGGAAAATTTATAAAACCAAAAAAAAAATTAAATAGGCTTTCTATGGCCCACTATTTGTGAGAGAGATGGCACGCTCAGGACTGGCACAGATGGCACGCTCACAACTGGCACACAAGCCCAGAGGCCAATATTAATCTCCCTTTTTTCAGGGAAAATTTATAAAACCAAAAAAATATTTAAATAGGCTTTCTATGGCCCACTATTTGTGAGAGAGATGGCACGCTCAGGACTGGCACAGATGGCACGCTCACAACTGGCACACAAGCCCAGAGGCCAATATTAATCTCCCTTTTTTCAGGGAAAATTTATAAAACCAAAAAAAAAATTAAATAGGCTTTCTATGGCCCACTATTTGTGAGAGAGATGGGACGCTCAGGACTGGCACAGATGGCACGCTCAGGACTGGCACAGAAGCCCAGAGGCCAATATTAATCTCCCTTTTTTTCAGGGAGAATTTATAAAACCCAAAAAAAAATAAAATAGGCTTTCTATGGCCCACTATTTGTGAGAGAGATGGCACACTCAGGACTGGCACACAAGCCCAAAGGCCAATATTAATCTCCCACTGTATTTTTATCAGGGAGAATTTATACACCCCACAAAAAAAAATACAGAAAAATGAAAAGGCTTTCTATGGCCCACTATGTGAGAGAGATGGCACACACAGGGATGGCACTCTAGCAGAAATGCCAAATTGCCAATCTTAATCTCCCACCAAAAAAAAAAAAAAAAAAAAAACAGGGAATGTCCTACAATTACTATCTCCCTGCCTGCAGTAATCTCAGCCAGGTATGGCAGGCAGCTACTATCTCCCTGCCTGCAGTAATCTCAGCCAGGTATGGCAGGCAGCAATAAGGAGTGGACTGATGCACAAATGAAATAAAAAGTGTGGACAAACAAAAAAGATAGCTGTGCAGAAAGGAAGGAACAAGAGGATTTGTGCTTTGAAAAAAGCAGTTGGTTTGCACAGCGGCGTACACACAGCAATGCAGCTATCAGGGAGCCTTCTAGGGCAGCCCAATGAGCTACAGCGCTGAGGGGAAAAAAAAAAAAAAAAAACTTCCACTGTCCCTGCACACCGAGGGTGGTGTTGGACAGTGCAAATCGCTGCAGCACAAGCGGTTTTGTGGTTAATGGACCCTGCCTAACGCTATCCCTGCTTCTGACAAAGCGGCAGCAACCTCTCCCTAAGCTCAGATCAGCAGCAGTAAGATGGCGGTCGGCGGGAACGCCTCTTTATAGCCCCTGTGACGTTGCAGACAGCAAGCCAATCACTGCAATGCCCTTCTCTAAGATGGTGGGGACCAGGACCTATGTCATCACGCTGCCCACACTCTGCGTTTACCTTCATTGGCTGAGAAATGGCGCTTTTCGCGTCATTGAAACGCGACTTTGGCGCGAAAGTCGCGTACCGCATGGCCGACCCCGCACAGGGGTCGGATCGGGTTTCATGAAACCCCGACTTAGCCAAAAGTCGGCGACTTTTGAAAATGTTCGACCCGTTTCGCTCAACCCTAGTCTTGACCAGGGGCACAGACTCTAGCAAAACTAGGGCCACGGTTCTCAGGCTATCAAAAGGGACAATAAGCTGAAGCTCCTCCTCCTCCTCTGATGACACTACGGAGTGGGAGAGAGCATCGGCACAAATGTTATTCTCAACAAGAGACTCTGCCAAGGGGAACGTAATGACACGAAAGGGAGCTTTTTTAATGAACACCAAAGGTAAACAGTGAACGGGGCATACTGAGTCCCCACCAGAAAAAGTGCTGAATGCAAGGAAAAAGTGCCAAAATTACCTATAATATAACCTATTGATAATCTATGTAGACTTCTTCATATAACAAATATTAAAGTGATATAGTGCCTATCTTCGCTAAAGGAACGATTAGTAGGTGCTTCCTTTATGCATCTAAAGATTTAAAAAGTGAGATTTGTGCATATTCTAATATCAAGTGCGTACTGTACTAATATAATCATACAGTAACAAATATTAAAGTGATGTAGTGCCTATCTTCATAGGAACAATTAATATGTGCTTCCTTTATGCATAACGAGATTCAAAATTACCTATAATATAACCTATTGATAATCTATGTAGACTTCTTCATATAACAAATATTAAAGTGATATAGTGCCTATCTTCGCTAAAGGAACGATTAGTAGGTGCTTCCTTTATGCATCTAAAGATTTAAAAAGTGAGATTTGTGCATATTCTAATATCAAGTGCGTACTGTCATGCTGGACATGAGGGGCAGAATGCTGGACACGAGAGGCAGACTGTGAGACACGGGGGCAGAATGCTGGACACAGAGGCAGAATGCTGGACACAAGGGGCAATCCAACCAGAGGAGCAGCACTTTTAGACCTAATACTATCTAATAGACCTGACAGAATAACAAATCTGCAGGTGGTTGGGCATTTAGAAAATAGCGACCACAATATTGTGCAGTTTCACCTGTCTTTCACTAGGGGGACTTGTCAGGGAGTCACAAAAACATTGAACTTTAGGAAGGCAAAGTTTGAACAGCTTAGAGATGCCCTTAATCTGGTAGACTGGGACAATATCCTCAGAAATGAGAATACAGATAATAAATGGGAAATGTTTAAGAACATCCTAAATAGGCAGTGTAAGCGGTTTATACCTTGTGGGAATAAAAGGACTAGAAATAGGAAAAACCCAATGTGGCTAAACAAAGAAGTAAGACAGGCAATTAACAGTAAAAAGAAAGCATTTGCACTACTAAAGCAGGATGGCACCATTGAAGCTCTAAAAAACTATAGGGAGAAAAATACTTTATCTAAAAAACTAATTAAAGCTGCCAAAAAGGAAACAGAGAAGCACATTGCTAAGGAGAGTAAAACTAATCCCAAACTGTTCTTCAACTATATCAATAGTAAAAGAATAAAAACTGAAAATGTAGGCCCCTTAAAAAATAGTGAGGAAAGAATGGTTGTAGATGACGAGGAAAAAGCTAACATATTAAACACCTTCTTCTCCACGGTATTCACGGTGGAAAATGAAATGCTAGGTGAAATCCCAAGAAACAATGAAAACCCTATATTAAGGGTCACCAATCTAACCCAAGAAGAGGTGCAAAACCGGCTAAATAAGATTAAAATAGATAAATCTCCGGGTCCGGATGGCATACACCCACGAGTACTAAGAGAACTAAGTAATGTAATAGATAAACCATTATTTCTTATTTTTAGTGACTCTATAGCGACAGGGTCTGTTCCGCAGGACTGGCGCATAGCAAATGTGGTGCCAATATTCAAAAAGGGCTCTAAAAGTGAACCTGGAAATTATAGGCCAGTAAGTCTAACCTCTATTGTTGGTAAAATATTTGAAGGGTTTCTGAGGGATGTTATTCTGGATTATCTCAATGAGAATAACTGTTTAACTCCATATCAGCATGGGTTTATGAGAAATCGCTCCTGTCAAACCAATCTAATCAGTTTTTATGAAGAGGTAAGCTATAGGCTGGACCACGGTGAGTCATTGGACGTGGTATATCTCGATTTTTCCAAAGCGTTTGATACCGTGCCGCACAAGAGGTTGGTACACAAAATGAGAATGCTTGGTCTGGGGGAAAATGTGTGTAAATGGGTTAGTAACTGGCTTAGTGATAGAAAGCAGAGGGTGGTTATAAATGGTATAGTCTCTAACTGGGTCGCTGTGACCAGTGGGGTACCGCAGGGGTCAGTATTGGGACCTGTTCTCTTCAACATATTCATTAATGATCTGGTAGAAGGTTTACACAGTAAAATATCGATATTTGCAGATGATACAAAACTATGTAAAGCAGTTAATACAAGAGAAGATAGTATTCTGCTACAGATGGATCTGGATAAGTTGGAAACTTGGGCTGAAAGGTGGCAGATGAGGTTTAACAATGATAAATGTAAGGTTATACACATGGGAAGAGGGAATCAATATCACCATTACACACTGAACGGGAAACCACTGGGTAAATCTGACAGGGAGAAGGACTTGGGGATCCTAGTTAATGATAAACTTACCTGGAGCAGCCAGTGCCAGGCAGCAGCTGCCAAGGCAAACAGGATCATGGGGTGCATTAAAAGAGGTCTGGATACACATGATGAGAGCATTATACTGCCTCTGTACAAATCCCTAGTTAGACCGCACATGGAGTACTGTGTCCAGTTTTGGGCACCGGTGCTCAGGAAGGATATGATGGAACTAGAGAGAGTACAAAGGAGGGCAACAAAATTAATAAAGGGGATGGGAGAACTACAATACCCAGATAGATTAGCGAAATTAGGATTATTTAGTCTAGAAAAAAGACGACTGAGGGGCGATCTAATAACCATGTATAAGTATATAAGGGGACAATACAAATATCTCGCTGAGGATCTGTTTATACCAAGGAAGGTGACGGGCACAAGGGGGCATTCTTTGCGTCTGGAGGAGAGAAGGTTTTTCCACCAACATAGAAGAGGATTCTTTACTGTTAGGGCAGTGAGAATCTGGAATTGCTTGCCTGAGGAGGTGGTGATGGCGAACTCAGTCGAGGGGTTCAAGAGAGGCCTGGATGTCTTCCTGGAGCAGAACAATATTGTATCATACAATTATTAGGTTCTGTAGAAGGACGTAGATCTGGGTATTTATTTATTATGATGGAATATAGGCTGAACTGGATGGACAAATGTCTTTTTTCGGCCTTACTAACTATGTTACTATGTTACTATGTTACTAGTATAATCATACAGTAACAAATATTAAAGTGATGTAGTGCCTATCTTCATAGGAACAATTAATATGCGCTTCCTTTATGCATAACGAGATTCAAAAAGTGAGATTTGTGCATATTCTCATATCAAGTGCAGAATGTGCCCATAAAAATACCATTAGTAATCATAAAGTGACTGTGCATGATAAATTATGATTTATTAACAAAAATACATTTAAAAGATCTCATGATGAAGTACCGTACCTTAGATAAAAAACACATACCCAATAACTAATATCCCAAATAAATATATATACAATATTGCCTTTGAACGGACTACTACGTGTTTCTTTACTCACATTTATCCCTATATCCTACTTAATATTAGTTCTATGCCATCCATTAACACATAACAATCTTAAATACCCAATCACAATATCTCTAAAATAATAAAACGGGAAGGGCAAAAAACCCTAAATAGCTATAGTTCTTGTATTATTAAAAAGATAGTCCGTTCGATATTAATGGAGGGGTAGTGTCCATAACCAAAATGTCTGATGGTCCCATTTCTTGGGGTGATTTAGACCTTTAAGCTCCATCTTCATTATGGTACATAATCATCCCAGATCTACCACACAAAAGGGCTTATCTCCTATGCAGTTCACTACGGCAACAGGAAGTGCAATCTCTCAGAAATCACATAGTCCTGGAAACTAATAAGATAGAAGTTAAAATCATGACACATTAACTATGCACGATAAAAAACGACATAAAAAGGTAAAAACTGCCCGCGCCTGCACGTCAATAGTTAACAGCCGCCAGTCAGTCGGAGTCTGGCAGCTGACTTGAGCCGCAGGGTGCACTTCGCTGGCGTCTGACGTCATTGTCAGCCGCCGGCGAGTGCATGCTTCACCTGCGTGGAGGGAGTGATCTTCGCTCGCCGCAGGAGTGCGGCCAGGTAAGAACTCGTGTTTTTTTTTTAAAGCGGCGATCCAGGGGGTCCCGGGGCCGAATGCTGGACACGCTGGGGCAGAGATGCTGTACACAGGGGCAGAATGCTGGACACAGGGGCAGAATGCTGGACATGAGGGGCAGAATGCTGGACACGAGAGGCAGACTGTGAGACACGGGGGCAGAATGCTGGACACAGAGGCAGAATGCTGGACACAAGGGGCAGACTGAGACATGGGGCAGAATGCTGGACCCGGGGGCAGAATGCTGGACACGAGGGGCAGAATGCTGGACACGAGGGGCAGACTGTGAGACACGGGGCAGAATGCTGGACACGGGGGCAGAATGCTGAACACGAGGGGCAGAATGCTGGACACAAGGGGCAGACTATGAGACACGGGCAGAATGCTCGATACAGGGGCAGAATGCTGGACACAGGAACAGAATGCTGGACACCAGGGCAGAATGGAGATACAGGGCATGACTGGAGACACTGGGGGCATGAATGGAGACAGATGGGGCAGAATGGAGACACAGGGGGCATGATTGGAGACATGGGGGGATTATTGGAGCCATAGGGGCAGAATGGAGGTACGGGCATGATTGGAGACACGGGGCAGAATGGAGATACATGGTATGATTGGAGACAATGTGCTGGATGAAAGACATGGGGGCATGATTGGAGACAGATGGAGCAGGGTTGGAGACAGATCGTGCAGAATCATGGGACAGGATGGATACAATGGAGACAGATGGGGCAGGATGGGGAGATCATATGGGGCAGGATGGATACTCATGAGGGCAGGATGGGTGAACATATGGCTGTAGCCAGGAAAGAGACACACTGGGCCAGGGTGGGGGATATTAATATTACCATAGGGACTAATTAAGGGATGTATTTATTTTATTTTATTTTTTGAGGACACTGTTTTAAATGGGGGGCAGTCCTGTTACTGTGTAGAGTGACACTATGTCGCCTTTTTTTCTTCATGTGGTGTAATGTAGACATTGGAAAAAATTAAGTAATGTGTTCTGCAAGCGGAGCTCGAGTCAACTGTGTAATTTCCTGTAGAGACGAGTCCTGGCTGGATGAAGTGATGGTGGTCTGTGCTGGATGAAAGATGGAGGACTTCACCTAGAGACGTCACTGGTGAGTCAGTGTGTTACCTATACACTGACACTATACACTGTATACTATATACAGAGGTCCTGTGTATAATGTCACCAGTGATCACTTTATAACCTGAACACAGACAGTGCATACTAAGTACACATCTCCTGTGTATAATGGCACTGATGGTGATATTAGAATTGTGGTTTTTTTTTATTACTGATCAGTATTGTGTTCAGTCACTATGTGGTGGTAATATGTGGTCTGGTCATGGTGCGGTGGTATTTGTTCTTTGTATGTGATATTATTGGTCGTTTTAAAAATTGAAAAATAAATAAAAATATACCTAAATTGTATTGCATATTTTAACAAATGTTTAGTAGGTTACAGCAGAGTAGGGCCAGGCCAAAAGTGTCTACCGTGTTATGGTGGTGGCTTAAAAAATCTTTTGGCCAAAACAAAAGCTGCTGGCTATATGTGTGATCTGGTGATGGGAACTGTTAATGTGTGATAGGTGAGAAGTGGAGTTTTTCCAAGAGAGAGTGGTGGGACTGTGGACAATTCAAGGGGTGGAGGCGGGCCTGGGCGGAGTCTCAAGGGGGCCACAAAAATTTTGCCAGTATGGGGCCACAAAATTTCTAGTGGCAGCCCTGATTCTGTTTTGTTCCGTCCACGAAGAATGTGACCTCATGTTCTAACATAACTCTTATTTCATGTCAAGGCAACATTTCACAAAAGATTTCTCATCTGAAAGAGAAGGGGGTTATGATTACCTTAGATTTACCTAAAGAAAAAGAAAACCCTTCTGTTTTCTGAAGGCATTACTGTTTGAGCACAGGAATCACCAAAGCTTATTTAAGTGAAAAGTCGAATAAGTAGAGCCAGGCCTTTTTTCTATGTTGCTTATGCGAATTCAAACAAGTGCCTTTACATCCGCGAGTCTAGCTCCAGATATGAACGGACAGCTCTGTCACCCTTAATCCCCTTTCATGCTTATCGAGGGAAAGTACAGCATGTTTGTTTTCTTTCTGGTGTCTGGAGCTGCCAGACTTCTGAGTTTCTGCAACTTCTCTACTGTAGCCACATAAACAAAATAAAGTCTAGTGACAGTGTGACAATTGTCAATGGGAAAACTAGTTGCGGGAAGAGGCTATGGCAGGATCACATCCTCCGTATCTCATCGTAAGAATTCTGAAAGCCATATTTCTTTGAAATACATCATCATTTAAAAACTCAATTAACACAACGGTTTTCATCCCTAGCACAGTTATACATTGGATCCCTTGGATTCCGAAGCTTTTTATATAGCATGGGCCCACATTATATGCAACATCTACTACTCATATCCTTGTTTACTGTATGGCAGAACAGCCCTAAGGATAAGGACATCTACTACTCATATCTGCGTATTTGGCAGGACAGCCCTAAGGACGTCAGAAGCAAGGGTGTAAATGTGACGCTCCCCTTTGCATCTGTTCTAGTAATATAATTGGCAGTATTCTGATCACTGTTTTTGTTTAGGCAATGAATGAGAAGATTCAAGGTAGTAAAAAATAACAGTATTGCCACTATGGGTAAGGGTGAAACAAGCAAATCATTAATCATCCTCAGTCCTCACTGACAATAAGAACTGATTTCGCAACAATGGGCAAAACGCTTGTAAAGTGTTCATTGGTCTAGACCAGGGGTCTCACCTGTGGTGTGAGGGTGGTTGTTAAAATTTAAATATTGCACAAAAAAGATGTCCGGTGGGCCACAATGCTTGATAACATAGTGGACCACCAACACTTTTTCCGGGAATAGCCTTTTAATTTTTGTGCAGTGTGCAGAGTACATGCACTGCTCTGTACTCAATACTGCTGGGGCACAAACAAGAGCGGATTATGTCTGACACTGGCCAGGGCTAGTATAAGTATGGTCTTTATGGCAGAGGTAGAGCTGCACCCTAATATTTTGCTCAATCGCAGCTCTGTAGCAGCATAGCTTTGCATCTTCAGGATCTTGGTGAGTCTTGTATACAGCATTCTTAGGTTTCTTATGTAATGTATGCACAGCAGTCTCAGTGTTTTGTACGATGTATACAGCAGGCTTAATGTATCCTATGTGATGCATACAGCAGTGTCAGTGTCTCCAATATGATGTATATACAGAAGTTTCAGTGTCTACTGTGTGAAGTATATACTGCACTTGCAGAGTATTCCTTGTGAGGTACCGTACAGACCAAAAGTTTGGACACACCTTCCCATTTAAAGGTTTTTATGTATTTTCATGACTATGAAAATTGTACATTCACACTAAAGGCATCAAAATTATGAATTAACACATGTGGAATTATATACTTAACAAAAAAGTGTGAAACAACTGAAATTATGTCTTATATTCTAGGTTCTTCAAAGTAGTCACCTTTTGCTTTGATGACTGCTGTAACGGGGTCTACCAAGCTGGGGTACCTCTTTCAGTACCACCCCGTGTTTCAGGAGGTCCAATCTGCTTTTGCTAGATTCTGAATGAAGGACGCTGGCAAGAATTTCTCGATTACATGAGAGCATATAAAAGCTGACTGCTTCTCCAGGTATTTCCAGTCTAAGAACACCCTTTATTTACAGCACACAGAATATAAAACACAGATACACAGGGCAGGCCAATAGGAAAACAGCTGGCCAGACATACATTACAATAGCCGCAGGGGGCCGGAGCCTGCCGCTATTTACTGTGGGAATTACAAAGGTGGAGGGGGGGTCAGAAAGAGAATATCTTGTCCAGGGGCGCAGCCTGTGGACTGATGCATTTCACATGGAAACTATTATACATACATATACTACATAACATTCTTGGTGCTGGGGAGTTCTGTAACAACTGCTTTGCACACTCTTGGCATTCTCTTGATGAGCTTTAAGAGGTAGTCTTAATTTCAGTTGTTTCACACTTTATTGTTAAGCATATAATTCCATGTGTGTTAATTCATAGTTTTGATGCCTTCAGTGTGAATGTACAATTTACATAGTCATGAAAATACAGAAAAATGGTTAAATGAGAAGGTGTGTCCAAACTTTTGGTCTGTACTGTATATACAGCAGTCTCAGTGTATTGTATAATGTACATAGCAGGCTCAATGTATCCTATGTGATGTATGGAGAAGACTCATTGTACCTTATGTGACTAATACAGCAGTCTCAGTGCTTCCTGTATGATGTATGTACAGCAGTCACAGTGTATCCATTGTGAAGCATTTACAACAGTCACATTATATCCTTTGCGATGTATATATAGCGGTCTAAGCATATCCCACGTGATGTATACACATCAGTCACAGTGTATCATTTGTGCTGCACACACAAGCAGTCATCATGTATCCTTTGTGATGTATACAACAGCCTCAGTGTAGTGCTTTATTTTATATTTTCTGTATTAGTAATCACAATCTTGAGACTTGTTTGATGATTTTAAAACACTCTCCAATGAGCCAATGCATAATTAAGATTATAATGTGAGGACTTTTTAGCTTAACTATTGTGGTGGAAATCACAAAAAAATTTACACAGTCCTTTCATTTTACTCATCAGCTTTCATTTGTGTATTTAATGTGCAGGACAAGACAACTCTTCTTTTGCTGACATCAAGCACAGATGACAAAAAGTTAGACACCCCTGGTCTAGACAGTTCGATGGTTATGATTGGTTGACTTTGGCATTTTTTTTGACCAGTGGAAAAGGTTAATTTTACCGCCCTTTCACAGTATGTTAATATATTGACCAAGACTAAGTAGCAGAAACTGAGTATACTTATGTCTAAAAGATCATATAAAAAAGTAGTCATAAATTGCTCGCATTCAAACTGGATGAATATTCTAATTGGCTGAACAATTGATGAACCTGTCTATTAGTAAAGCAGATATTGGACTTCATAGTACATAATCTGTATTTGCAGATGACTAAGTTAAGTAGATCCTATACATAGCTTGAGTTAACAGTGCGTGGAGAAAGTAAAGTACTGCACCCTCTTAATTCCACATCTGGTCACAGATCAAAGCTTTGATAAAGATCTGTGACCAGATCAAAACGCGTCGCTCTAACCCCTGTTGTGCACATTATTCAAGAAGTTTTTACCGTTTTACTTCATTTTATCATGGAATAATAAAGATCCAGGAATTTTAAGGAGCTGGAACATGAATCCCTTTTTTTCTTCGGTAAATACAGTCTCCTGGAGGTAAGGATCCTGGAAGCAGGTCTATAGGGTAGTGTGGAGGTAAAACATTTTTTTGTTGAAAACAACCGCATTAGGGATGAGCGAACGTGTTCAGTAGGGTTGAGCGAAACGGGTCGAACATTTTCAAAAGTCGCCGACTTTTGGCGAAGTCGAGTTTCATGAAACCCGATCCGACCCCTGTGCGTGGTCGGCCATGCGGTACGCGACTTTCGCGCCAAAGTCGCGTTTCAATGACGCGAAAAGCGCCATTTCTCAGCCAATGAAGGTAAACGCAGAGTGTGGGCAGCGTGATGACATAGGTCCTGGTCCCCACCATCTTAGAGAAGGGCATTGCAGTGATTGGCTTGCTGTCTGCGGCGTCACAGGGGCTATAAAGGGGAGTTCCCGCCGACCGCCATGTTACTGCTGCTGATCTGAGCTTAGGGAGAGGTTGCTGCCGCTTCGTCAGAAGCAGGGATAGCGTTAGGCAGGGTCCATTAACCACAAAACCGCTTGTGCTGCAGCGATTTCCACTGCCCAACACCACCTTCGGTGTGCAGGGACAGTGGAAGCTCCTTTTTTTTTTTTTTCCTCAGCGCTGTAGCTCATTGGGCTGCCCTAGAAGGCTCCCTGATAGCTGCATTGCTGTGTGTACGCCGCTGTGCAAACCAACTGCTTTTTTCAAAGCACAAATCCTCTTGTTCCTTCCTTTCTGCACAGCTATCTTGTTTGTTTGTCCACACTTTTTATTTAATTTGTGCATCAGTCCACTCCTTATTGCTGCCTGCCATACCTGGCTGAGATTACTGCAGGGAGATAGTAATTGAAGGACAGTTCCTTTTTTTTTTGTGGGAGATTAAGATTGACATTTCTGCTAGAGTGCCATCTCTGTCTGTGTCATCTCTCACTCAGTGGGCCATAGAAAGCCTATTTATTTTTTTGCTTGATTTGGGTTCCAAAATCTACCAGAAAAAATCACAACATCAATCAGTGGGAGAAAAATATTGGCCTCAGGGCTTGTGTGCCACTCCTTACTCCTGTGTGTGCCATCTCTCACTCAGTGGGCCATAGAAAGCCTATTAATTTTTTTGCTTGATTTGGGTTCTAAATTCTACCTGAAAAAATCAATAAATCAGTCAGTGGGAGATTAATATTGGCCTTTGGGCTTGTGTGCCAGTCCTAAGCGTGCCATCTCTCTCTCTCTCAGATAGTGGGCCATAGAAAGCCTATTTTTTATTATTTTATTGGGTTTATAAATTTTCCCTGGAAAAAAAAAAAAGTGGGAGATTAATATTGGCCTCTGGGCTTGTGTGCCAGTCCTGAGCGTGCCATCTCTCTCACAAATAGTGGGCCATAGAAAGCCTATTTATTTTTTTGGTTGATTTGGGTTCATAATTCTACCTGAAAAAATCAATCAATCAATCAGTGGGAGATTAGTATTGGCCTTTGGGCTTGTGTGCCAGTCCTAAGCGTGCCATCTCTCTCTCTCAGATAGTGGGCCATAGAAAGCCTATTTATTATTATTTTTTTATTGGGTTTATAAATTTTCCCTGGAAAAAAAAAAAAAGTGGGAGATTAATATTGGCCTCTGGGCTTGTGTGCCAGTCCTGAGCGTGCCATCTCTCTCACAAATAGTGGGCCATAGAAAGCCTATTTATTTTTTGGGTTGATTTGGGTTCCTAATTCTACCTGAAAAAATCAATCAATCAATCAGTGGGAGAAAAATATTGGCCTCAGGGCTTGTGTGCCACTCCTTACTCCTGTGTGTGCCATCTCTCACTCAGTGGGCCATAGAAAGCCTATTAATTTTTTTGCTTGATTTGGGTTCTAAATTCTACCTGAAAAAATCATTAAATCAATCAGTGGGAGATTAATATTGGGCTTTGGGCTTGTGTGCCAGTCCTAAGCGTGCCATCTCTCTCTCTCAGATAGTGGGCCATAGAAAGCCTATTTATTATTATTTTTTTTATTGGGTTTATAAATTTTCCCTGGAAAAAAAAAAAAATGGGAGATTAATATTGGCCTCTGGGCTTGTGTGCCAGTCCTGAGCTCTCACAAATAGTGGGCCATAGAAAGCCTATTAATTTTTTTGCTTGATTTGGGTTCCAAAATCTACCTGAAAAAAATCACTAAATCAATCAGTGGGAGATTAATATTGGCCTCTGGGCTTGTGTGCCACTCCTGACTCCTGTGTGCGTCATCTGTCACTCAGTGGGCCCTAGAAAGCCTATTTTTTGTTTTATTTGTTTTCTAAATTCTCCCTGAAACAATCATTTTATTTTCTTTGGTTTCTAAATTATTCCTGAAAAAAATCATTTTTTTTGTATTTTTTTTTCTCTCAAGTCTCCCTGAAAAAAAAAAAAAAAAAAAAAAAAATCTGTGGGAGATTCATATTGCCCCTTCTGCTTGTGTGCCAGTCTTGACTCCTGGGTGTGCCATCTCTCTCTCTCTCCCCAATTGTGGGCCATAGAAAGCCTATTAATTTTTTTGCTTGATTTGGGTTCCAAAATCTACCAAAAAAAATAACTAAATCAATCGGTGGGAGATTAATATTGGCCTCTGGGCTTGTGTGCCACTCCTGACTCCTGTGTGCGTCCTCTCTCACTCAGTGGGCCCTACAAAGCCTTTTTTTTTTTTTTTTTTTCCTAAATTCTCCCTGAAACAATCATTTCATTTTATTTGTTTTATAAATTCTTCTGTAAAAAATAATTTTTTTTTAATTTTTTTTTTTCTGAAGTCTCCCTTTTAAAAAAAACAAACACAAATCAGTGGGAGATAAATATTTACATTTGCGCTTCAGTGACAGTCCTGCGTGTGTGCCATCTCATTTGTTGCCAACAACAACAGAGTGTGTAACATTGTGGCTGATTTTCGTTGTGGTCTCACCCACCTGTAAAGGGGTAGCTAAATCATACTGAAGTTATAGCTCACCGTGTAAGTTGTGTGACAGCAACAAATACCGTTCGTTTGGTAACGTTTTTAAAACAATGAGGAAGTCTGGTGGAAGAGGTCGTGGCCGGGGGCGTTCATTGTCAGCTGGTAATGAGGGTAGTGGTAGTGGTGGAGCATCAGCTGGTCGTGGGAAAAAAAATATTGCACCTAAGTCTGGAGCTGTGGAGCCAGGTTCGTCGTCTGGCTACACAAGGCCTCGAACGCTCCCTTTTCTGGGAGTAGGAAAACCGCTTTTAAAGCCGGAGCAGCAAGAGCAAGTTTTGGCTTATCTTGCTGACTCAGCCTCTAGCTCTTTTGCCTCCTCTCGTGATACTGGTAAATGTCAAAGCAGCGCGTCGTTAGTGGATGTTCACGGTCAGGGACAAGTCGCTTCCTTGTCCTCTTCAGCAAAAACAACAACAGAGAAGAATGCAGCAGGCGACACAACGGGTTACTCCATGGAGCTCTTTACACATACCGTCCCTGGCTTAGAAAGTGAAGCAGTTAACAGTCCATGCCCATTACAAGTTGAATCTGACATGGAGTGCACTGATGCACAGCCACAGCCAGACTACTATCCTGGTCCTTTGACTCAGACCACAACATTGCCATCGCAGGGTGCTGATCAAGAATCAGACCCTGATGAGACTATGTTGCCCCATCACGAACGCTATACCACCGACCGACACGGTGACACAGACGAAGTTGCACACGAGCTACAAGAAGAGGTAATAGATGACCCAGTTCTTGACCCCGATTGGCAGCCATTGGGGGAACAGGGTGCAGGCGGCAGCAGTTCTGAAGCGGAGGAGGAGGGGCCGCAGCAGGCATCAACATCGCAACAGGTTCCATCTGCCGGGCCCGTATCTTGCCCAAAACGCGTGGCAAAGCTAAAACCTGTTGGAGGACAGCGTGGCCATCCGGTTAAAGCTCAGTCTGCAATGCCTGAAAAGGTATCCGATGCTAGAAAGAGTGCAGTCTGGCATTTTTTTAAACAACATCCAATTGATCAGCGCAAAGTCATCTGTCAAAAATGTTCAACTACCTTAAGCAGAGGACAGAATCTGAAAAGTTTCAATACAAGTTGCATGCATAGACATTTAACCACCATGCATTTGCAAGCCTGGACTAACTACCAAACGTCCCTTAAGGTTGTAGCACCCTCGGCCAATGAAGCTAGTCAGCTAGTCAGTCCCTTCCGGCAGTGTAGGGCCACCATTTTCCGCACCACCTGCAGTATCTGTGCAGGTTTCTTTGCCAGGCCAAAGCCGTCAGGGTCAGGGAATCACCAGTTTCGTAGTAGGAAACACTGCATCTAGGGCACCGGTGGCAACAATACCATCTCCCACCGTCTCTCAGTCTGCCATGTCCACCGGCACCCCCGCTAGTTCCACGATCTCCAGCTCTCCAGTCCAGCTCACCCTACATGAGACTATGGTTAGAAAAAGGAAGTACTTAGCCTCGCATCCGCGTACACAGGGTTTGAACGCACACATAGCTAGACTAATCTCGTTAGAGATGATGCCCTACCGGTTAGTTGAAAGCGAAGCTTTCAAAGCCCTGATGGACTACGCTGTACCACGCTACGAGCTACCCAGTCGACACTTTTTTTCCAGAAAAGCCATCCCAGCCCTCCACCAGCATGTTAAAGAGCGCATCGTCCATGCACTCAGGCAATCTGTGAGCACAAAGGTGCACCTGACAACAGATGCATGGACCAGTAGGCATGGCCAGGGACGTTACGTGTCCATCATGGCACACTGGGTAAATGTGGTGGATGCTGGGTCCACAGGGGACAGCAAGTTTGGGACAGTTCTGCCTAGCCCACGGTCTAGGAAACAATTGGCTGTAGCCGTTCGCACCCCCTCCTCCTCCTCTTCGTCCTCCTGCAGAAGCGAGAGCTCGTCCACAGACCGCAGTCGCACAACCACTCCATCCGCAGCTGCCACTGTTGCACACCAGGTCTCCCATTATGGGGCAGCTACTGGCAAACGTCAGCAGGCTGTATTGGCTATGAAGTGTTTGGGCGACAACAGACACACCGCGGAAGTTCTGTCCGAGTTCTTGCAGAAAGAAACGCAGTCGTGGCTGGGCACTGTAGATCTTGAGGCAGGCAAGGTAGTGAGTGATAACGGAAGGAATTTCATGGCTGCCATCTCCCTTTCCCAACTGAAACACATTCCTTGCCTGGCTCACACCTTAAACCTGGTGGTGCAGTGCTTCCTGAAAAGTTATCCGGGGTTATCCGACCTGCTCCTCAAAGTGCGTGGACTTTGCTCACATATCCGCCGTTCGCCCGTACACTCCAGCCGTATGCAGACCTATCAGCGTTCTTTGAACCTTCCCCAGCATCGCCTAATCATAGACGTTGCAACAAGGTGGAACTCAACACTGCACATGCTTCAGAGACTGTGTGAACAGAGGCGGGCTGTTATGTTTTTGTGGGAGGATACACATACACGGGCAGGCAGTAGGATGGCAGACATGGAGTTGTCAGGTGTGCAGTGGTCGAAGATTCAAGACATGTGTCAAGTCCTTCAGTGTTTTGAGGAATGCACACGGCTGGTTAGTGCAGACAACGCCATAATAAGCATGAGCATCCCCCTAATGCGTCTGCTGATGCAAAGTTTGACGCACATAAAGGATCAGGCGTCTGCAGCTGAGGAAGAGGAAAGCCTTGATGACAGTCAGCCATTGTCTGGCCAGGGCAGTGTACAGGACGAGGTAGCGGGCGAAGAGGAGGAGGAGGACAAGGAGGATGATGGGGATGATTATATTTTTAATGAGGAAGCTTTTCCGGGGCCACTGGAAATTGGTGGCGCGGCAAGGCCAGGTTCTGGTTTTTTGAGGGACACAAGTGACGTTGATTTGCCTGAAACTGCCCCTCAACCAAGCACAACCGCAGATTTGAGAACTGGAACTTTGGCCCACATGGCGGATTATGCCTTACGTATCCTCAAAAGGGACACACGCATAACTAAAATGATGAATGATGACGATTACTGGTTGGCCTGCCTCCTTGATCCTCGCTATAAAGGCAAATTGCAAAATATAATGCCACATGAGAACTTGGAACTAATATTAGCAACCAAACAATCAACTCTTGTTGACCGTTTGCTTCTGGCATTCCCTGCACACAGCGCCCGTGATCGTTCTCACACGAGCTGCAGGGGCCAGCAGACCAGAGGAGTTAGAGGGGCAGAAATCAGAAGTGGCATTGGCCAGAGGGGTTTTCTGACCAGGTTGTGGAGTGATTTTGCTATGACCGCAGACAGGACAGGTACTGCAGCATCAATTCAAAGTGACAGGAGACAACATTTGTCCAGTATGGTTACAAACTATTTTTCATCCCTTATCGATGTTCTCCCTCAACCGTCATTCCCATTTGATTACTGGGCATCAAAATTAGACACCTGGCCAGAATTGGCAGAATATGCATTGCAGGAGCTTGCTTGCCCGGCAGCTAGTGTCCTATCAGAAAGAATATTCAGTGCTGCAGGTTCAATACTAACAGAAAAAAGGACTCGTCTGGCTACCCAAAATGTAGATGATCTAACCTTCATTAAAATGAACCACAACTGGATTTCGAAATCTTTTGCCCCACCTTGCCCGGCTGACACCTAGCTTTCCTATGAAAAGGTCTTGCCTGTGGACTATTCTGAATGCCTTTTCCAATCTCGTAATTTTCAGCACCTGATTGTCCAGCATACGACATGTTTACACCTCACTAAATGGCCAAACTCCCCACACGGGGCCGTGGTATCGACACTTGGCGACAGCACCCGTGAGAGTGCAGTTTGTCTGAAGAGGTGGGTGAGCCCGCTTTTGGTCGACGGCACTGCCACTGGGCCCCTCTTAGTACAATAAAGTGTCTCTGGCGGTGGTGGTGAGCACCCAACGTCAGACACACCGTTGTAATATGAGGGGCCCTGGGCCTGTACCGCCGGCCACAAGACAGTTTCCCCCCACCCCAGCTCAAACAGTGCTCTACCGCTTGCAAAATTATCTCACAGCTCCACCAATGTTTAGTCTATGAGCTGACATCCTTCAATGCCTGCCACTGACAATACCATTGTATTGACATTTTTGTTATGTTAGGCCTTCGATGCCTGTCTGTGGTCACTCCTTCCACTAGGCCTCCACTGACCACACCACTGCTGCCCGTGTACCCCTGGAACCAATTTAAAATTGCCTACAGCCATGTGTTATTATTTTAGGCCTTCGATGCCTGTCTGCGGTCACTCCTTCCACTAGGCCTCTACTGACCACACCACTGCTGCCAGTGTACCCCTGGAACCAATTTAAAATTGCCTACAGCCAGCCCAATTTTTTTATTTTAGGCCTTCGATGCCTGTCTGCGGTCCATTCTTTCAACTACTACTACACTGACCAGGTCACTGCTGCCCGTGTACCCCTGGAACCAATTTAAAATTGCCTACAGCCATGTGTTATTATTTTAGGCCTTCGATGCCTGTCTGCGGTCACTCCTTCCACTAGGCCTCCACTGACCACACCACTGCTGCCCGTGTACCCCTGGAACCAATTTAAAATTGCCTACAGCCAGCCCAATTTTTTTATTTTAGGCCTTCGATGCCTGTCTGCGGTCCATTCTTTCAACTACTACTACACTGACCAGGTCACTGCTGCCCGTGTACCCCTGGAACCAATTTAAAATTGCCTACAGCCATGTGTTATTATTTTAGGCCTTCGATGCCTGTCTGCGGTCACTCCTTCCACTAGGCCTCCACTGACCACACCACTGCTGCCCGTGTACCCCTGGAACCAATTTAAAATTGCCTACAGCCATGTGTTATTATTTTAGGCCTTCGATGCCTGTCTGCGGTCACTCCTTCCACTAGGCCTCCACTGACCACACCACTGCTGCCCGTGTACCCCTGGAACCAATTTAAAATTGCCTACAGCCATGTGTTATTATTTTAGGCCTTCGATGCCTGTCTGCGGTCACTCCTTCCACTAGGCCTCCACTGACCACACCACTGCTGCCCGTGTACCCCTGGAACCAATTTAAAATTGCCTACAGCCATGTGTTATTATTTTAGGCCTTCGATGCCTGTCTGTGGTCACTCCTTCCACTAGGCCTCCACTGACCACACCACTGCTGCCCGTGTACCCCTGGAACCAATTTAAAATTGCCTACAGCCATGTGTTATTATTTTAGGCCTTCGATGCCTGTCTGCGGTCACTCCTTCCACTAGGCCTCCACTGACCACACCACTGCTGCCCGTGTACCCCTGGAACCAATTTAAAATTGCCTACAGCCAGCCAAATTTTTTTATTTTAGGCCTTCGATGCCTGTCTGCGGTCCATTCTTTCAACTACTACTACACTGACCAGGTCACTGCTGCCCGTGTACCCCTGGAACCAATTTAAAATTGCCTACAGCCATGTGTTATTATTTTAGGCCTTCGATGCCTGTCTGCGGTCACTCCTTCCACTAGGCCTCCACTGACCACACCACTGCTGCCCGTGTACCCCTGTAACCAATTTAAAATTGCCTACAGCCATGTGTTATTATTTTAGGCCTTCGATGCCTGTCTGCGGTCACTCCTTCCACTAGGCCTCCACTGACCACACCACTGCTGCCCGTGTACCCCTGGAACCAATTTAAAATTGCCTACAGCCAGCCCAATTTTTTTATTTTAGGCCTTCGATGCCTGTCTGCGGTCCATTCTTTCAACTACTGCTACACTGACCAGGGCACTGCTGCCCGTGTACCCCTGGAACCAACATCAGAAAATATAAAAATAAGTATTTTGCTTACAAAAAAGAAAATACTGGAGAGATATCAAATGCAGACATTTTAACATTAAAAACAAACACACAACTAAAATCTGGTACAGTACTAAAAATGGCCACCAGCTACAATTACTTTCTCCTGCAAGTAGTTAACTGAAAGGTTTTTTAAATTGAAAACACAGATATGGCATCCACCGAGTGTTGTCCTGTCGCGTCTTCTTTATATTATTGCCGAGAAGATGCAAAACAATGAAAATAATAAAATCATTAATTACCAAAATAATAGAGAAAGTCAACACCACATTGCAAATAAACATTCATTCCAAATAAAGAAGCAGGGCGCGTCCGAGGGTGAGTATATACCTAATAAGAATATAATCACCCTCGGACGCGCAATGCTTATTTCCAACAGCCTTCCTTCCTAAGAATCAGCCCTTCCGTGGTGTAGAGAGACGTTGTGTTACACTCCAAGGTGTTCCCCAGGTTGCCTTTCCTGAGCTTCGATCTTCCGGCTCTCGTTTAGTAGTTGTTGGAAACTACGCTGCATTAGGCCTTCAAATTGGGTATGGGGTGTAGAGAGATGGTGTGTTCCACTCCAAGGTGTTTCCCAGGTTGCCTTTCCTGAGCTTTGATCTTCCGGCTCTCGTTTAGTAGTTCTTGGAAACTACACTGCATTAGGCCTTCAAATTGGGTATGGGGTGTAGAGAGAGGGTGTGTTACACTCCAAGGTGTTCCCCAGGTTGCCTTTCCTGAGCTTCGATCTTCATGCTCTCGTTTAGTAGTTGTCGGAAACTACGCTGCATTAGGCCTACAAATTGGGTATGGGGTGTAGAGAGAGGGTTTGTTACACTCTAAGGTGTTCCCCAGGTTGCCTTTCCTGAGCTTCGATCTTCCGGCTCTCGTTTAGTAGTTGTTGGAAACTACGCTGCATTAGGCCTTCAAATTGGGTATGGGGTGTAGAGAGAGGGTGTGTTACACTCCAAGGTGTTCCCCAGGTTGCCTTTCCTGAGCTTCGATATTCCGGCTCTCGTTTAGTAGTTGTTGGAAACTACACTGCATTAGGCCTACAAATTTGGTATGGGGGAAACATTGGCGCATCTGCGGTCCCTCCTTCCTCTAGGCCTCCACTGACCTGTCTACTGCTGCCCGTGTTCCTCTGGAACCAATTTTAAATTGCCTACAGGCAGCCCAATTTATTATGTTAGGGCTTCGAAGCCTGTCTGCGGTCCCTCCTTCCACTAGGCCTCCACTGACCTGTCTACTGCTGCCCGTGTACCCCTTGAACAAACATCATAAAATAAAAAAAAAAGTATTTTGCTTATAAAAAAGAAAATACTGGTGAGATATCAAATGCAGACATTTTAACATTAAAAACAAACACACAACTAAAATCTGGTACAGTACTAAAAATGGCCACCAGCTACAATTACTTTCTCCTGCAAGTAGTTAACTGAAAGGTTTTTTAAATTGAAAACACAGATATGGCATCCACCGAGTGTTGTCCTGTCGCGTCTTCTTTATATTATTGCCGAGAAGATGCAAAACAATGAAAATAATAAAATCATTAATTACCAAAATAATAGAGAAAGTCAACACCACATTGCAAATAAACATTCATTCCAAATAAAGAAGCAGGGCGCGTCCGAGGGTGAGTATATACCTAATAAGAATATAATCACCCTCGGACGCGCAATGCTTATTTCCAACAGCCTTCCTTCCTAAGAATCAGCCCTTCCGTGGTGTAGAGAGACGTTGTGTTACACTCCAAGGTGTTCCCCAGGTTGCCTTTCCTGAGCTTCGATCTTCCGGCTCTCGTTTAGTAGTTGTTGGAAACTACGCTGCATTAGGCCTTCAAATTGGGTATGGGGTGTAGAGAGATGGTGTGTTCCACTCCAAGGTGTTCCCCAGGTTGCCTTTCCTGAGCTTCGATCTTCCGGCTCTCGTTTAGTAGTTCTTGGAAACTACACTGCATTAGGCCTTCAAATTGGGTATGGGGTGTAGAGAGAGGGTGTGTTACACTCCAAGGTGTTCCCCAGGTTGCCTTTCCTGAGCTTCGATCTTCATGCTCTCGTTTAGTAGTTGTCGGAAACTACGCTGCATTAGGCCTACAAATTGGGTATGGGGTGGAGAGAGATGGTGTGTTCCACTCCAAGGTGTTCCCCAGGTTGCCTTTCCTGAGCTTTGATCTTCCGACTCTCGTTTAGTAGTTCTTGGAAACTACACTGCATTAGGCCTTCAAATTGGGTATGGGGTGTAGAGAGAGGGTGTGTTACACTCCAAGGTGTTCCCCAGGTTGCCTTTCCTGAGCTTCGATCTTCATGCTCTCGTTTAGTAGTTGTCGGAAACTACGCTGCATTAGGCCTACAAATTGGGTATGGGGTGTAGAGAGAGGGTTTGTTACACTCCAAGGTGTTCCCCAGGTTGCCTTTCCTGAGCTTCGATCTTCCGGCTCTCGTTTAGTAGTTGTTGGAAACTACGCTGCATTAGGCCTTCAAATTGGGTATGGGGTGTAGCGAGAGGGTGTGTTACACTCCAAGGTGTTCCCCAGGTTGCCTTTCCTGAGCTTCGATCTTCCGGCTCTCGTTTAGTAGTTCTTGGAAACTACACTTCATTAGGCCTTCAAATTGGATATGGGTTGTAGAGAGAGGGTGTGTTACACTCCAAGGTGTTCCCCAGGTTGCCTTTCCTGAGCTTCGATCTTCCGGCTCTCGTTTAGTAGTTCTTGGAAACTACACTGCATTAGGCCTACAAATTGGGTATGGGGTGGAGAGAGATGGTGTGTTACACTCCAAGGTGTTCCCCAGGTTTCCTTGCCATTGCTTCGGTCTTCCGACTCTCGTTTAGTAGTTGTAGAAAAGTACACTGCATTAGGCCTACAAAATGGGTATGGGGTGGAGAGAGATGGTGTGTTACACTCCAAGGTGTTCCCCAGGTTGCCTTTCCTGAGCTTCTATCTTCAGGCTCTCATTAAATTGTGGTTAAATGGAACAACTGCATTTGGCGTACTAGTTGGTTTGGGGCCTACTATCGGTGTCTGCCACTCCTTGCTGTTCTCCTGGTTTCCTGTCCTGAAATTCCATTTTCAGGCTCTCGTTAAGTAGTTGTTAATGTTAGACTGCATTTGGCCTACTAGTTGGGTTGGGGCCTACTATCGGTGTCTGCCACTCCTTGCTGTTCTCCTCCACTGAACAAAGCTGTGCCGCCTGTTTACTACGGTTGCCAATTTTGAACTGCATTTCGACTACTTACTGATTTGGCCCTACTCTCTGTGTCAGGCTCTCATTCCAGTTGTCCTCCACTGCAATGCCCCCTGGTTATTCCTGTGTTACCAATTTTGAACTGCATTTAGCCCACTTTATTCTTTGGGCCTATATCTGTGTTTCCACTTCATCGTGCCCATTGCCCAGCCAGTGATAGATGAGTCTGCTGGTACATTGACCCATAATGCAACATTCCCCGTGCATGCTACACAACAACATTGTGACCCTGCTGAAAGTCAGGTTGCTCTTCCCGCATACCATACCACCTTACACGGGGACAAAGAGGAAGGTGCAGATGAAAGTGCAGGTTCCTTCATCAGGTGGGGGGAGGAATACTAGTTGGCGACGTCACTGGCACAGGGCCTCTCATAGTACGCAAAAGTGTTGCTGCCGGTGGGAGGCGCCCCCGCCGTGCAAACACACCGCTGTACTTTGAGGGGCCCTGTGCCAGTGCCAATGCCAACAAGTGGGCCCCCCCTGCTTGCTCAGGATCACAGCACTTGCAAAGTTGAAATACTTACCTCTCCCTGCTCCACTGCCGTGACGTGGTCCAGATTTCCTGGGCCCACTAATTACTTGAACCAGCCCTACCCCACACAACTTTAGCCAAATGACCCCCAATTTCAAATGCCTTCCAATTATTATAAGGTAAATTACGCTTGACAAGCTTCATTAAGAAGAATGGATGGTTTTGACATTAAAATGGGCACTCTAGGTGTTTTCCTGGCCCCCACTCACTGCCGACTATGCTGCCCCATTGACTTGCATTGGGTTTCGTGTTTCGGTCGATCCCGACTTTACGTCATAATCGGCCGATTTCACTCGACCCGACTTTTGAGATAGTCGGGTTTCGCGAAACCCGGCTCGACTCTAAAAAGGTCAAGGTCGCTCAACTCTAGTGTTCAGTGATACTCTGTTATCACTCGAGTGTCATGGTGCTCGAGTGCAATGTACATTGTGAGTTTTTCTTTGCGTCTCAAACAATTTTCCTGGCAGTTGTGGACGACATTTTTGTTGGTCTACCTGACTGTGTTATTGTTTTGACAGAGCCCCTGATTTTCCATTTGTTAATCACATTTTGAACGCTACTGACTGGCATTATCAATTCCTTGCATATCTTTTTGTATCCCTTTCCTGTTTATACAGTTTAATTACCTTTTCCCATAGATCCGTTGACAATTCTTTTAATTTCCCCATGACTCACAATCCAGAAACATCAGTGGCTGGATGAAAGATGCAAGAGTCTGTCTCGATCCTAGTAACTCACTCAACTTTTATACACAAACACCAATTACAAGCGAACAGGTCACAGGGGAGGATGGTACTTTTAGTAGCCATTCAAACCCATTTGTGTCGACTTCTGTGCATGTTATCAGGCCAAAATCACCAGGGTATGTGAACTTTTGATCAGGGTCATTTGGATGTTTTGGGTTGTCATCATTATTTAAAAAGAAAAAAACACAGTAGTATCACAGTAAATGGCTTCACCCAACCACTAACCATGAGTGAAGAAAACATTTATTATTATGTAAACTTTTGAGCACAACTATAGCTCTTTTTTTTGCACCTCTAACCATTACAATTTTAACTAATATGCCACTCGCTTTGCAGGCACACGTTGATTATTTTAGATAATGTTAATAAAAGTTATTTTTTTAATCCCTTTACTTTTGCTATATAATACGTTAGCTAACTAGAGACCATTTACCCTTTTACAGCTATATTTCTTACACTGCTGTCCTTCCTGTCTGATTTACTACTGGAGATACCTTACATGCTGGCATAAGAATAGGCTCCTCATATTGCTATTATCCCTGTCTTTCTGATCTACCACAGAAGATATCAGGGGTGATGAAGCAAGAATAGACTGCTCTCACTGCTGTCCACTCTGTCTTTCTGATCTAATACTGTACATACCAGGAGTGCTGCGGTAAGAGCAGGTTGTTCACACTGCTGCGCACCATGATTTTCTTAACTAATACTGGAGATTCCTTGGCTGCTCTGGTAAGATGAGGCCACTCACACTGCTGTCCACCCTGTCATTCTGATTTAATACAGGAGATACCAGCTGTGCTGAGGTAAGAAGAAGCTGCTCATACTGCTGTCAACCCTGTCATTCTGATTTAATACAGGAGATACCAGCTGTGCTGAGGTAAGAAGAGGCTGCTCATACTGCTGTCCATCCTGTCATTCTGATTTAATACAGGAGATACCAGCTGTGCTGAGGTAAGAAGAGGCTGCTCACACTGCTGTCCACCCTGTCATTCTGATCTAATACAGGATATACCAGTTGTGCTGAGGTAAGAAGAGGCTGCTCATACTGCTGTCCACCCTGTCATTCTGATTTAATACAGGAGATACGAGCTGTGCTGAGGTAAAAAGAGGCTGCTCATACTGCTGTCCACTCTGTCATTCTGATTTAATACAGGAGATACCAGCTGTGCTGAGGTAAGAAGAGGCTGCTCATACTGCTGTCTACCCGGTCATTCTGATTTAATACAGGAGATACCAGCTGTGCTAAGTTAAGAAGAGGCTGCTCACACTGCTGTCCACCCTGTCATTCTGATCTAATACAGGAGATACCAGGTGTGCTGAGGTAAGAAGAGGCTGCTCATACTGCTGTCCATCCTGTCATTCTGATTTAATACAGGAGATACCAGCTGTGCTGAGGTAAGAAGAAGCTGCTCATACTGCTGTCAACCCTGTCATTCTGATTTAATACAGGAGATACCAGCTGTGCTGAGGTAAGAAGAGGCTGCTCATACTGCTGTCCATCCTGTCATTCTGATTTAATACAGGAGATACCAGCTGTGCTGAGGTAAGAAGAGGCTGCTCACACTGCTGTCCACCCTGTCATTCTGATCTAATACAGGATATACCAGTTGTGCTGAGGTAAGAAGAGACTGCTCATACTGCTGTCCACCCTGTCATTCTGATTTAATACAGGAGATACGAGCTGTGCTGAGGTAAAAAGAGGCTGCTCATACTGCTGTCCACTCTGTCATTCTGATTTAATACAGGAGATACCAGCTGTGCTGAGGTAAGAAGAGGCTGCTCATACTGCTGTCTACCCTGTCATTCTGATTTAATACAGGAGATACCAGCTGTGCTAAGTTAAGAAGAGGCTGCTCATACTGCTGTCTACCCTGTCATTCTGATCTAATACAGGAGATACCAGGTGTGCTGAGGTAACAAGAGGCTGCTCATACTGCTGTCCACCCTGTCATTCTGATCTAATACAGGAGATACCAGCTGTGTTGAGGTAAGAAGATGCTGCTCACACTGCTGCCTACCCTGTCATTCTGATCTAATACAGGAGATACCAGCTGTGCTGAGGTAAGAAGAGGCTGCTCACACTGCTGTCCACCCTGTCATTCTGATCTAATACAGGAGATACCAGCTGTGCTGAGGTAAGAAGAGGCTGCTCATACTGCTGTCCACCCTGTCATTCTGATTTAATACAGGAGATACCAGCTGTGCTGAGGTAAGAAGAGGCTGCTCATACTGCTGTCCATCCTGTCATTCTGATTTAATACAGGAGATACCAGCTGTGCTGAGGTAAGAAGAGGCTGCTCACACTGCTGTCCACCCTGTCATTCTGATCTAATACAGGATATACCAGCTGTGCTGAGGTAAGAAGATGCTGCTCATACTGCTGTCCACCCTGTCATTCTGATTTAGTACAGGAGATACGAGCTGTGCTGAGGTAAAAAGAGGCTGCTCATACTGCTGTCCACTCTGTCATTCTGATTTAATACAGGAGATACCAGCTGTGCTGAGGTAAGAAGAGGCTGCTCATACTGCTGTCTACCCTGTCATTCTGATTTAATACAGGAGATACCAGCTGTGCCAAGGTAAGAAGAGACTGCTCACACTGCTGTCCACCCTGTCATTCTGATCTAATACAGGAGATACCAGCTGTGCTGAGGTAAGAAGAGGCTGCTCATACTGCTGTCCACCCTGTCATTCTGATTTAATACAGGAGATAACAGCTGTGCTGAGCTAAGAAGAGGCTGCTCATACTGCTGTCCACCCTGTCATTCTGATCTAATACAGTAGATACCAGCTGTGCTGCGGTAAGAAGAGGCTGCTCACACTGCTGTCCACCCTGTCATTCTGATCTAATACAGGAGATACCAGCTGTGCTGAGGTAAAAAGAGGCTGCTCATACTGCTGTCCACCCTGTCATTCTGATTTAATACAGGAGATACCAGCTGTGCCAAGGTAAGAAGAGACTGCTCACACTGCTGTCCACCCTGTCATTCTGATCTAATACAGGAGATGCCAGCTGTGCTGAGGTAAGAAGAGGCTGCTCATACTGCTGTCCACCCTGTCATTCTGATTTAATACAGGAGATAACAGCTGTGCTGAGCTAAGAAGAGGCTGCTCACACTGCTGTCCACCCAGTCATTCTGATCTAATACAGTAGATACCAGCTGTGCTGCGGTAAGAAGAGGCTGCTCACACTGCTGTCCACCCTGTCATTCTGATCTAATACAGGAGATACCAGCTGTGCTGAGGTAAAAAGAGGCTGCTCATACTGCTGTCCACCCTGTCATTCTGATTTAATACAGGAGATACCAGCTGTGCTGAGGTAAGAAGAGGCTGCTCATACTGCTGTCCACCCTGTCATTCTGATCTAATACAGGAGATACCAGCTGTGTTGAGGAAAGAAGAGGCTGCTCATACTGCTGTCCACCCTGTCATTCTGATCTAATACAGGAGATACCAGCTGTGCTGAGATAAGAAGAGACTGCTCATACTGCTGTCCACCCTGTCATTCTGATCTAATACAGGAGATACCAGCTGTGTTGAGGTAAGAAGAAGTTGCTTACATTGCTGTCAACCCTTTCTATCTGAATTAATACTGGAGATACCAGGGATGCTGAGGTAAGATGCTGCTGCTCACACTGCGGTCCTCCCTAATTATTTTATCTTATATTGGAGATACCAAGGGTACAGAGGTAAGTAATGAGACGCTGATCACACTATCGCTCTGAATACCAAGCTGTTACTGTCACCTGGAGATAACTTCACAGTATTTGGTAGAGGTTGAAGAAGAGTAGGGATTCCAATGTAAACATCAAAAAAGCTCTTTTGATACAAGTTTTTGTCACCTAGCACAGTGAGACATTGTAATTAATCTCACTTTACCCACTTTCGATAATCCTTTGCGTGTGTTGTCATGTTAATGGTCTGCTGCCAAATTGCATATGAGAGGTTTAAGGCCAGAGAAATACACAGGACAGAGCAAGTCATGTCTGAAATGATTTCTGATTTATTGCTTGAAAAGTACAGTGTTTTATAGAGAGAAAGTAGGTGTTTTCCACACACATTACCTCATTTCACTTTAGCTAATAATTATTGCAAGTTATTGCAGTCTTTGCTGATTACACATGTTCCATGTCATTATCTTTATTACTATACAATCATTAATGATTATTGCTAGGTCAAACTGACATTTGTCTTGCATGTATAATATCGATCTTTGGTTTATGGGGGGGGGGGGCAATTTCCCCATGTGCAGGTACATTTACTTTTTATAAGCTGGGTAGATTATATAGCCATCCCATAGTCCATCTGGAGGTTGACATAACCTGGTACAGAAAATGAGCTCAGCAAAAGAGGTAAACCTTGTGACAATGATGAATCGGAGAACATTAAAGCTACATGATTCTAATACATAGCAAAGCGTTCATTTTTAAGTATAAGTTTGATTTTAATATATCTCATATGCCATACAATCTTGTATATATATATATATATATATATATATATATATATATATATATATATATATATATACAGTATATATATATATATATATATATATATATACAGTTAGGGCCAGAAATATTTGGACAGTGACACAAGTTTTGTTATTTTAGCTGTTTACAAAAACATGTTCAGAAATACAATTATATATATAATATGGGCTGAAAGTGCACACTCCCAGCTGCAATATGATAGTTTCCACATCCAAATCGGAGAAAGGGTTTAGGAATCATAGCTCTGTAATGCATAGCGTCCTCTTTTTCAAGGGACCAAAAGTAATTGGACAATGGACTCTAAGGGCTGCAATTAACTCTGAAGGCGTCTCCCTCGTTAACCTGTAATCAATGAAGTAGTTAAAAGGTCAGGGGTGGATTCCAGGTGTGTGGTTTTGCATTTGGAAGCTGTTGCTGTGAGCAGACAACATGCGGTCAAAGGAACTCTCAATTGAGGTGAAGCAGAACATCCTGAGGCTGAAAAAAAAGAAAAAATCCATCAGAGAGATAGCAGACATGCTTGGAGTAGCAAAATCAACAGTTGGGTACATTCTGAGAAAAAAGGAATTGACTGGTGAGCTTGGGAACTCAAAAAGGCCTGGGCGTCCACGGATGACAACAGTGGTGGATGATCGCCGCATACTTAATTTGGTGAAGAAGAACCCGTTCACAACATCAACTGAAGTACAGAACACTCTCAGTGAAGTAGGTGTATCTGTTCCTAAGTCAACAGTAAAGAGAAGACTCCATGACAGTAAATACAAAGGGTTCACATCTAGATGCAAACCATTCATCAATACCAAAAATAGACAGGCCAGAGTTAAATTTGCAGAAAAACACCTCAAGAAGCCAGCTCAGTTCTGGAAAAGTATTCTATGGACAGATGAGACAAAGATCAACCTGTACCAGAATGATGGGAAGAAAAAAGTTTGGAGAAGAAAGGGAACGGCACATGATCCAAGGCACACCACATCCTCTGTAAAACATGGTGGAGGCAACGTGATGGCATGGGCATGCATGGCTTTCAATGGCACTGGGTCACTTGTGTTTATTGATGACATAAGAGCAGACAAGAGTAGCCGGATGAATTCTGAAGTGTACCGGGATATACTTTCAGCCCAGATTCAGCCAAATGCTGCAAAGTTGATTGGACGGTGCTTCATAGTACAGATGGACAATGACCCCAAGCATACAGCCAAAGCTACCCAGGAGTTCATGAGTGCCAAAAAGTGGAACATTCTGCAATGGCCAAGTCAATCTCCAGATCTAAACCCAATTGAGCATGCATTTCACTTGCTCAAATCCAGACTTAAGACGGAAAGACCCACAAACAAGCAAGACCTGAAGGCTGCGGCTGTAAAGGCCTGGCAAAGCATTAAGAAGGAGGAAACCCAGCGTTTGGTGATGTCCATGGGTTCCAGACTTAAGGCAGTGATTGCCTCCAAAGGATTTGCAACAAAATATTGAAAATAAAAATATTTTGTTTGGGTTATGTTTATTTGTCCAATTACTTTTGACCTCCTAAAATGTGGAGTGTTTGTAAAGAAATGTGTACAATTCCTACATTTTCTATCAGATATTTTTGTTCAACCCTTCAAATTAAACGTTACAATCTGCACTTGAATTCTGTTGTAGAGGTTTCATTTCAAATCCAATGTGGTGGCATGCAGACCCCAACTCGCGAAAATTGTGTCACTGTCCAAATATTTCTGGCCCTAACTGTATATATCCTTAACACCTTGAACCAGTTCTCAAAGGGTAGTCCTACAAAATCACTAAAATGCAAAGAGTATTGGGATCAACCAGACTAAAAGTACCTTCACACATAACGATATTGTTAACGATATCGTTGCTTTTTGTGACGTAGCAACGATATCCTTAATAAAATAGTTATGTGTGACAGCGACCAACGATCAGGCCCCTGCTGGGAGATCGTTGGTCGCTGAAGAAAGTCCACAACTTTATTTCGTCGCTGGATCTCCCGTGGACATCGCTGGATCGGCGTGTGTGACACCGATCCAGCGATGTCTTCACTGGTAACCAGGGTAAACATCGGGTAACTAAGCGCAGGGCCGCGGTTAGTAACCCGATGTTTACCCTGGTTACCATCCTAAAAGTAAAAAAACAAACAGTACATACTTACCTACCGCTGTCTGTCCTCCAGCGCTGTGCTCTGCACTCCTCCTGTACTGGCTGTGAGCGTCGGTCAGCCGGAAAGCAGAGCGGTGACGTCACCGCTCTGCTTTCCGGCCGCTGTGCTCACAGCCAGTACAGGAGGAGTGCAGAGCACAGCGCTGGAGGACAGACAGCGGTAGGTAAGTATGTACTGTTTGTTTTTTTTACTTTTAGGATGGTAACCAGGGTAAACATCGGGTTACTAAGCGCGGCCCTGCGCTTAGTTACCCGATGTTTACCCTGGTTACCGGCATCGTTGGTCGCTGGAGAGCGGTCTGTGTGACAGCTCTCCAGCGACCAAACAGCGACGCTGCAGCGATCCGGATCGTTGTCGGTATCGCTGCAGCGTCGCTTAATGTGAAGGGGCCTTTAGGCTTTTTCATCTCTCTAAGACTACTCCATGGTCTGTTCTATGTACGACCTCAATGTGAATCGTAAAATTGAAATATGCATAATCATTTTACATGAGCAAAGCAGGTGATTTATCCACCGATAGGGGGAGGTTAAAGTTGCGATGCAGCGGGTTATATTTCAATCACTAAAAATACAAATTTTCGCTGTAAAGTTTTATTACAAATGCAAACGAAGAGCAACATGGGACGTTTTGTTACCTAATGACAGGTTCCGTTTCACCAAAGAAATGAAATATAGATTTAATAAGCTTTGACAACCGTAATGTAAAGAAAGCATGATGGGTTCTTTGAAGGCTTTGAACCTGATATGGAGTGTGAGGCATTTAAACCTCTGGCCATTAATAAGTAATCCCTCTCACTAGTTGTGAATGTGTATTATTTCCAACAAGATTAAAACAAGTGTACATTACCATTCCCTAGAAAATTCTCCTTGATTATTAATGTGCTCCTATTGTTCCTCATTGTTTGCGTTCAAAGTGAGATGTAACCCGTATGAAAAATTCATGGCCACTGGTTAAAGAGATTATTGAGAATATTAATACATTTATACGTGAGCTTAGCTGCTCTGTTGGCCTATGCAGGGCAGGGGAGAGCTGGCTGTCAAACGCAGAAAGGAAAATAGCACTATTAAAGCAAAGGCCTACGTGCAGTCAACTTTTAATTGTGTATTAGGGAATTACATTATGGACACTTCCTTAAATGGGTCGTCTGACCCTTGGCAAACAAGTGAATTATATTTAGATGATAGTCATCCATGTAACTCAGTCTGGACAATAAATGGATGATATGCAACTTTTGTGGGTCAACAAGCAATAAAGGAATTCTTACATTTCGTTGGTTTCTAAAGCAATATGAGACCGGATAAAGAAGAGGGTTATCTAGGGTAGAAAATCCCTTTCAACTTTCAACTCTACAGAATAATAACTTAATATAGATGAGATATCTGTTCAGGATCTTCGTTTATTGGACAAAGTGGAGAACCTTGGTTGACCTGTCCTGTCTGTCTGGCCTCAGATAACCCATGAATGGACAATGTATAATTACTCCTATAGCATCACTGCAGGGAAACTGAACATTTACGGCAAAGTTTCCCCACATATTCTAGCTGATCCTTGACTGTAGACCCCTTTAATGAATCCCTAAATTAGCACCAGAGCCCCCATTTACATTGTACAATGGTGACATATGAGTCCCCTCCAGGGTTGCCAATTAGATTTTTTTTTCTGAGCAGCTTATTAAAAAAACACAAACAGCCAAGATTTTTTAAGAGCACATTGGAAAATCATAATAAAAACAATAAGATTTAAATTCCTGTATGGCTGAGGTCCATTATTCTGTTATGAAGACATCAGCGGCACAGATTGTTCACTGTAAAATGGTAATAATGACAATCAGAATAATCTGCATAAGTTTCTTCACCTTCAAACAAAATCATGGTGCCTCCAGTTTTTTACAATTGCTCTTCTGAAGACACGCTCTACTGAAGACATTGCAGACTCATGGCAGACACACTAGAAAGTGCCGGAGCACATGACTCACTTCACTAAACAAAGGAAAGATCTCAGAGTGAGTGAAGTAAATAACAAAAAAATCAAACAAAGAATAAAGCAATTACTCTTAAGAAAAATACAACCTACTTACTAAACATAAACAGAAGAGAGGTGCAAAATATTGCACAGAAAGAACAAGGCAAAAATCCTTAGCTCAAAGCTCACAGACTGGCTCCAAACATCAATACAATATCAGAACACCTAAATGAATCTATCACCAGGAGGAAACGCCCACTGAGGAGAGAATATAAATCTGTACCCAGCAGGAGGTGATAGTGGACAAACAAAAATACCGGTGTTAACCTAGACTGACTGAAGCCAGAAAACAGAACCCAAACACCTATAGAAAAGGTGTGTCTCCTGTTGCTTGGCAGAAAGATAAGCTGACCTCAAAGCACAAGATAAAGTGATCAATTTCATAATCATAACAGTTTCGACAACATGGTGGAAGAGTATGTGTCCAAACGTCTATACGTATTGAGAAATGGGACTAGCCCATATAACTTCTGGGTCTCCAAATTGAACACATGGCCTGAGCGAGCACTTTATGCCTTAGAGGTGCTGGTCTACCCTATGGCAAGTGTACTGTTGGAAGTTTGTTTAGCACGGTAGGAGGTTTGATCACAGACAGGTGTATGTGCCTGTCCACAGCCAATATGGGAAATATCACATTCATAAAAATGAACTAGGCATGGATCCCACAGGATTTGTCTGTACCTGTGGCTAAATAGAGAAGTATACCAGCTCCATCCATTATTAGACTCTACCACAAGCGGGGATGCAAGGTCCACATAGTGGCTTTGTTTCACAGTACTCCCATAGGCAGGGATGCAGAGTTGAATTATGTAGAAAAGCGGAGTAGAATTATATTTTAGGCACACTACTTACAAAGAGACGGCTGCAGAGTATAATAATTTTTAGGCACACTACTCGTACAGACACAGCAGTAGAGTAGAATTATTTTTTAAGCCCGGCCACAACTTGTACAGACACAGTGGTAGAGAAAAATTGTTTTTTTTGGCAAACAAAGGGCACAGCACAGCAGCAGAGTAGAATTATTTTTTAGACACACTTTCAGTACAGGCGCAGTGGTAGAGTAATTTTATTGTTTAGGCCCGGCCACAACTTGTTCAAACACAGCGGTAGAATAAAATTATTGCTAAGGCCTACAAATGACAGAGTACAGAGTACACACAGAGGCACATAACTCCCTTAGACAGGGTTGCATTGTACACACAGATGCCTAAAGGCACAGTAGTCCCATAGGCGGGGTTGCAGAGTACTGCTACAGGTGGGGTTGATGAGTACACACTGAGGCTTTTTGGTACAGTACTCCCACAGGTGGGGTTGTCGAGTACTTACAAAGGCTTAAAGTCACAGTTCTTCCATGGGTGAGGGTGCAGAGTATGCACAGAGGCTTAAAGGCACAGTACTCCTACAGATATGGGTGCAGAGTACACACAGTGGCTTTTTGGCACAGTACTCCTACAGATGTAGGGTCAAAGTACACACAGCAGCTTTTTGACACAGTACTCCAACTGAGATGCATGCAAAGTACACACAGAGGCTTTTTTGCAGAGTACGCACACACAAATTCTAATACTGTTCCTCACTCCACCTGCGTCCTGTCCCTACACTAATCAGAGATGAATGGCGGCCGCACCCATGATTCGGCATTTATACAGACCGGGTCACGTGGTGAGCCAGCCAATCACAGACATACCAATACTTGGCATGGCTGTGATGGCTCAGAAAGTGCCCACATACTAAAAGTTTGCTGATTGGCTGCACTGCAGCCTTTCAACAAACTTTATTTGGCATCCGAATCTGAAGAGTAAACTGGACATCCGGTAAAAAGTCCATGTTCGGGGTTTGGTAATGGGCACTAGGTGCCCGGTACGAACCCAGAACTTTACAGCTCGGGTTCGCTCATCCCTACTCATGAGAAATGGAGCAAGATTCCTTAGAAATGCTGCAAGAACCTGGTGTCTGGCTTTGTATCTTTTAGCAGAAGGTCATAACAGCCAATGGGCTCTACTAATTACTACAGACATATCATGAAGGGGATTAGTAAACTTGAAACTGCTGTAGTCAGTAAAAAATAGTGTTTTGTGATGAATTTGGAGAATTAGTTATGTTGAGCTATTTAAATTGTTCCCTTCTCATTTTTTAAAAAACAGCAGAAAGTTTATACATTTTTGATTGCACAGTTGAATTTTTTTATCCTCATCATGTCAATTCTTTCTGCAGATCTTCATTATAGATTCACCCTTTGCAATGCATTGGACATTGTGACAAAATCCACACATAGTCAATGCGAAATTTTCTGCAATAATACTGCAAATAAGCAGCGGATTCTCTGTGAGAGACCGGCACCAAATCTGACTTGTCAGAATTTATGCTGAAAGTGTGCAAGCCCTTTAATATATTTGGTGCATTTTTTTATTTTCTAATAGTAAGAAAATAAAATCAACAGTTCTTATGAATTATTATAAATTTGTGCCAACTTTTGCACCATCGCCAGACATTTTAATTAGTAAAGCTATCCGATACTATGGAGGAATTTTTCAAGAATTGTCTACCAGCATTGAAGAGAAAAAGAAAGCTAATTTTGGAGCATATACAACAGCCCAGCAGACATAGTGCAGTTTATGTCAGGAATTTCATTATATTATGGTTGAAATCTATGTCATCTTATTGCTGGATAACATTTTAGGCTGTGGTGCATGAGTAGCCCAAAATGCATCAACATTTTCAAGAGGCATGTGCCTTACTTCTTAAGGCCCCATGCACGAGTGTAAGGAGAAAAGCATCTCGGGCTACATCAGCATTGCTAAGATTTTTTTCGACAGCCTTTGCTTATGACTGGTCAAAAAAATCCAACATGCTTATTCAATATTGTGCATCATAATGTCAGGTCATCAGTTGGCCATTGGTAAAAAATGAACAACCATTTGCTTTTACTTGATGCAGCTGACGATCGTTTATCATGGTCAAAAGCTTTTACACAAGTGAGTTTTTGTTTATATGTAATGTATGGAGAATTCTAAAATGATGCTGTTAAATTTCTTTAGTTAATTAGACTGTATATAAAAAATTAAGTTTGCAATTGACAAGCTTTTTTAAGCTACTTTCTTTCTTTTGATATGAGAGCTTTTATCTTTCATAATGTACAACTTGCTGCCAATGAGACTGACCACAAGAGCCTGGCCGAGTATGTGCACCAGTTACATTACAAGCTGAGGAGTTAACTCTTGAGATACCAACCACCTCAATCCAGCCATTTGATTAGTATACAGTAATTAGCTGCTCAGGTCACTCTCAGCACTTGTCCGGTTATCAGTCCTGCAAAATTATCATTCCCAGGCCCCTACTATAAGTAGTTTCCAGAGCAGTTCTTCTAATCCCTGCTCTCATTTTCACTAGCTGTGTGCATTTTCAAATGGCCTGTATATGTAAATATACCGATAACAGAAAGAACTTCAGAACAAGCCAATACCAGAGTATGTCAAAGTAGCCGTACAAATCTACTGAAACAAAATTGTCACTCAAGGAGGAGAGCAAGCCCACCCAGGAACAAGGCAGTGAAACGCTTAGAAACATTGTGCTGATGAACACTCAAGTTGAGAATATCCCTTTAATAAATAATCTCTATGTCCACTTTCTTATCTTATGATAATCCAAGACTTGGTGAAAACTGCTTCATAAATTATGCCCATAGGTTCTTATTTAATGGTTACAGTTTATTTATTTTAATTTTTTTTCTTTCTCTTCCGGAATTTCGTTTGCCCTGCCAAGTGAGCTTTATATAATTTCCTTTTAATGTAAAATAGTATATGTGATAAACTAACATCTTTAAAGTCACCTGATATAAAAAAGGAAGCTTATAAAATATATTCTTTGACGAACAAAGATTTGTACTTTTAGTCATAATTGAAAATTATTTTTAATGAAATCCTATTATTGTAGAATAAAATAATGTACATTTTCAATTTCATTAGCATTTTTTTTAAAAAAATGTGAAATACATCAGAAAGATACTGTACCGAATGAAGGACTGTCATACTTGTATCAATTATTTGTATGTATTTCAGGAAAACAGAGATTCCGAATACCCATACACTTGTCCCACGGTGCATTACTGTCAATTCAATAGAAACTGCTACAAAGCATCACTTTCCCTCTCTATTTAACCGATACTCTGTTTTCTGTGATGTATTCTGTTTCTCCTCAGCATCAATCTCTTTGATCATATCTATGTCTCAGATATGAATGCTGCTGTGTGTTCTTAAGAATATTGAAGAGGATGCTACGTCTTCGGCTTTGAACTTCCACCTATAGACTGAAGTTAAAAATGATATTACTGGGGAAGTACCTTGCCAATGTATGGCGTGAAGGAAGCAGCGCTGCTTTTCTGTCATCTATTGGCTGGAAGTTGGAAAATTGGAACCTGACTTACCTTTATGAGTTCTTTTTTTATTTTTTCTAGGAAAAAATTCATACTTTTGTATTTGTTTCTTTTTTAGTTGTTTATTTGGCTTTAATACAGCAAAAAAGGGGCAGTGGTATTTACCTGCCCGGGTCTCAGAGCTAATGCAATCTCAGGATGCAACAAACCCATGTAGTAAAGATGGCGGCAACACAGGGGTAAAATGTAGATGAGACAACAACAATTTTTGGCCTTGTAAACTAGGGTGTCTGTTCTCATGGGGTGCACTGAGTACTGAGCAGCCCGCCTGATCTAATAGTATGGGCGTCACTGATAGGCTGTAAGCCAGACACTATGCATTACCGGTGTGGGACCGGTTCCCTATAAAAGCCTCTTTGGTGCAATCATATACTAAACAATCACTCTCTCCATGAATTGGTAGGCTGTGAGTGGTTGTCTCATCAGTATTTTACACCTGTGTTGCCGCAATCTTTACTCCATGGGTTTGCTGCATCCTGAGAGTGCATTTGTTCTAAGACCTGGGGAGGTAAATACTGCTGCCCCTTTTTTGCTGTATTAATTCGTGGATTTTTGGAGGATTTTTAGACCTCTTTTTGTGGCTTTGCTATTTAGTTTGTTCTGCTTTAGTATCACAAGCTGTGAAGTTTTCAAGTGTATTGCTCTCCCTTTTCTCAGCTCCGTTTCTTTTATTATTCCTTTGTCTACGTCAGTGTTCCCCAACTCCGGTCCTCAAGAGCCACCAACAGGTCATGTTTTCAGGATTTCCTTAGTGTTGCACAGGTGATAATTACATCACCTGCACAGGCAATAATTCCATCACCTGTGCAATGCTAAGGAAATCCTGAAAACATGACCTGTTGGTGGCTCTTGAGGACCGGAGTTAGGGAACACTGGTCTATGTGGATCTGAAAGGGTCAATACGTGAACCAACTCCTTCACATCATCTTAGCAGAAGAAGAGTAAACTGTAAAGCGCTGCGGAAAATGTTAGCGCTATATAAAAACAAAAATTATTAAATTAAAGAGTACGTTGATCTTTTAGAAGGCAGTGACCTTCCCATGCTTCATTCTTAAAGAAAGGGATATGTAAGTTACAAATAAGTGTAAGGCTGAAAATGATGTAATAGAATAAGCAGCATGTGTAACTACAGTGACTATAGAGGTTGAGGTCATACCCAAACCCTGGGGCTTATACAGAGTCAAAAGAGTCTCAATGGAGCCGGAGACCAATACTATAACTTTTGACTGCATTACCGGTATGGGTTTTTTCATTTCACCGTGCTTATTTTGAATCAGGTCCTGTTAAGAGAAGCTGTGAAGACGGGAGCACTTGGCCCCCATGCAAAATCTATTCTTACCTCTCTGGCACCTCCACTCCTGACCATTATCTGATCCTGTCCTTGCATCATTTTCATATCACCACCACCAAGATGGGGAGGAGGGATTGTTGAATCCAGCACCGAGAAAAAAATTTCATGTGAATATAAAAGCAAATTTTATTGCAGAGACTCCATTAAAAAGATATAAAAAAATGCAAAAATCCAGAAACATATGAATCTTATGCGTTTTGGACCAGCACTAGTTTTGCACTAATTCATAGGTGACACATATGATTCAAGCTGCCATAGGAGCCCAAGTTCTAGTGATGGTTCGAAATGCGTAACGTTCATAATGTGTCTTGATTTTTGCATCGCCTTTTTTAAATTTTTTAATGAAGTTACTTAAAAAAATTTGACTTTTACATTTATATGAAATATTTTTTTTTCGGGGCTGGATTCCACAATCCCTCCTCCCCACACCTCACCTTGCTTGACTTATACTGATAATCAGCCAATTAGATGTAGAGTCTAATAGGCTCCCGTAGCTGTCAGTCACAGAGGCCATTTTTATACCTTGGATTGCAATATCTTGATCAATCGTGTTACAGAAAAGCGATTGAGCGAAAGAGGGAACTCACAGTTTCTGTAAAACTTCTTAGATGCCGCAGTCACTATAGGCCATCTAATCTAAGGGGTTAACTGAGTCATTGTTGCTTTGTCTTTGCTTGACATGCAGAGTAAGCTCGGAAAGAGAGGGATCATTATGCCTGGGTAAAACTACAAGTGTCTTTTCACTACTTAATGGAAAGTGACAGGTTCCATTACGTCTTGAAAAGTGAGCGCAGTGATGGGAAGAAGTTAAGCTTTAAATATGCCTGGAGAGCTCATATTTGAGGAGCAAGATGCATCCATTATTTTTAGGCCAGAGAAGCTAGATCCATTTTGCAGGATCAGTGAAGATAACAGGTTTCTCAAATATGAGGACCCTACAGTAGAGTCTCCTAATCTTAGTTTCTTTCCTGTGTGATTATCATTGAATGAAAATGGTTTAGCCTGCCACACTCTGTATACTGAAGTTATAAATGTGTTTTGCTCAGTCATGTGATGCTCTCTATATTGTAAAAAGTGTCGATAGAGCAATTGTGAAAATCAATATGCAAGTATTCATGCAATGATGCTCTCAATAAACTCGTACAATTGAAGATTCCTTAAAATGAAGATCCATACAACATTTACATTTTCCAGATAAGTTTTTATTTGTTTGTGTCATCTAATGACAGATTAAAAATAAGATCAAGTGTGCAGGATTGTAATTGTTCATTGTATTGGTAATGGATGCCTCTGGAGATGTCAAGGGGGCGACAGGTTCATCTTGTGGGCTTTTATGGTAATTATTTTGTCACAATTCTGCTGTTTCTAATGGAGTGTCAGGCATTCAGATTTTTTTTTGCATTAGATGTGTTTCTGTTGTGTTTCAAGCTGTATTATTACAGCACTCATTTTGTTCTTATTAGATTATTGGACCTGGAAGAGAAGCGGTGGTATCTAGTAGGATATGTGGTTGTTCAACTCACGTGGCGGTATATTGAGGTATAAAATAGGAACACCGTCTCTTTAAATCCTTGGTTGGTTTATGATTACTAGATGGTGGCCCGATTCTAATGCATCAGGTATTCTAGAATATGCATGTCCACGTAGTATATTGCCCAGCCACGTAGTATATTGCCCAGCCACGTAGTATATTGCCCAGCCACGTAGTATATTGCCCAGCCACATAGTATATTGCCCAGCCACGTAGTATATTGCCCAGCCACGTAGTATATTGCCCAGTCACGTAGTATATTGCCCAGTGACGTAGTATATTGCCCAGTGACGTAGTATATTGCCCAGTGACGTAATATATTGCCCAGCTACGTAGTATATTGCCCAGCGACTTTATATATTGCCCAGTCACGTAGTATATTGCCCAGCCACGTAGTATATTGCCCAGAGACGTAGTATATTGCCCAGCCACGTAGTATATTGCCCAGCGACGCAGTATATTGCCCAGTGACGTAGTATATTGCCTAGTGACGTAGTATATTGCCCAGTCACGTAGTATATTGCCCAGTCACGTAGTATATTGCCTAGTGACGTAGTATATTGCCCAGCCACGTAGTATATTGCCCAGTCACATAGTATATTGCCCAGCCACGTAGTATATTGCCCAGCGACGCAGTATATTGCCCAGTGACGTAGTATATTGCCTAGTGACGTAGTATATTGCCCAGTCACGTAGTATATTGCCTAGAGACATAGTATATTGCGCAGCCACGTAGTATATTGCCCAGTTACGTAGTATATTGCCAAGCTATGTAGTATATTGCGCAGCCACATTGTATATTGCTCAGTGACGTAGTATATTGCCCAGCCATGTAGTGTATTGCACAACGAAGTAGTATTTTGCCCAGTCACGTAGTATATTGCCGAGTGACATAGTATACAGCACAGAGCCACGTACTATATTGCACAGCGAAGTAGTATATTGCCCAGTGACGTAGTATATTGCCCAGTCACGTAGTATATTGCCCAGTGACGTAGTATATTCGCCAGTCACGTAGTATACAGCAGAGCCACGTAGTATATTGCACAGCGACATAGTATATTGCCCAGTGACTTAGTATACAGCACAGAGCCACGTAGCATATTGGCCAGCTATGTAGTATATTGCACAGCCAGGTTTGTCACAGGTGGAAAAATACAAAATAAACATATACTCACCTTTCCGAGGGCCCCTTGTAGTCCACGGCGGGTTCCGGTCCCAGGGTTGGTATTAGCGCAGGACCTGTGATGACATCGAGGTCAGATGACCATGACGTCATGGCAGGTCTTTGTAGCGCAGGTGCGCAGGGCCTGTGATGACGTCGCGGTCACATGACTGTGACATCATGGCAGGTCCTTGTCGCGCAGGCGCGCAGGGCCTGTGATGACGTCGTGGTCACATGACCGTGACGTCATGGCAGGTCCTTCTGCCACCGGAACCTGCAACGGAAGATGGCGGCCGGCGCGAGCTGCTACGGAGGGCGAGTATGGCAGGTTTTTTTTTTTATTATTATTATTTTTAACATTACATTTTTTACGATTGATACCGCATAGGCAGCATCAATAGTAAAAAGTTGGGGACACACAGGGTTAATAGCGGCGGTAACGGAGTGCATTACCCGTGGCATAACGCGGTCCGTTACCGACGGCATTAACCCTGTGTTAGCGGTGACCAGAGGGGAGTATGTGGGCGACAGGCACTGACTGCGGGCCTGCGGGGAGTAAGGAGCAGCCATTTTCTTCCGGACTGTGCCCGTCGCTGATTGGTCGCGGCAGCCATGACAGGCAGCTGGCGAGACCAATCAGTGAATGAATAACCGTGACAGAATGACAGACAGACAGACAGATAATAATAATAATAATAATTTTATTTATATAGCGCCAACATATTCCGCAGCGCTTTACAAATTATAGAGGGGACTTGTACAGACAATAGACATTACAGCATAACAGAAATACAGTTCAAAACAGATACCAGGAGGAGTGAGGGCCCTGCTCGCAAGCTTACAAACTATGGGGAAAAGGGGAGACACGAGAGGTGGATGGTAACAATTGCTTTAGTTATTCGGACCAGCTATAGTGTAAGGCTCAGGTGTTCATGTAAAGCTGCATGAACCAGTTACCTGCCTAAGTATGTAGCAGTACAGACACAGAGGGCTAATACTGCATAAAGTGTATGAGAACATGATGCGAGGAACCTTTTTTTTTTTTTTTTTTTTTTTTTATTATAAATAGGCCACACAGGGATCGTTAGGTTAATGCATTGAGGCGGTAGGCCAGTCTGAACAAATGAGTTTTTAGGGCACGCTTAAAACTGTGGGGATTGGGGATTAATCGTATTAACCTAGGTAGTGCATTCCAAAGAATCGGCGCAGCACGTGTAAAGTCTTGGAGACGGGAGTGGGAGGTTCTGATTATTGAGGATGCTAACCTGAGGTCATTAGCGGAGCGGAGGGCACGGGTAGGGTGGTAGACTGATACCAGGGAGGAGATGTAGGGTGGTGCTGAGCCATGGAGTGCTTTGTGGATGAGGGTAGTAGTTTTGTACTGGATTCTGGAGTGGATGGGTAGCCAGTGTAATGACTGGCACAGGGTAGAGGCATCGGTGTAACGGTTGGTGAGGAATATGATCCTGGCTGCAGCATTCAGGACAGATTGGAGCGGGGAGAGTTTTGCAAGAGGGAGACCGATTAGTAGAGAGTTACAATAGTCCAGACGAGAATGAATAAGTGAAACAGTCAGAGTTTTTGCAGAGTCGAAATTAAGAAAAGGGCGAATTCTAGAAATGTTTTTGAGATGCAGGTAAGAAGAGCGAGCCAGTGATCGGATGTAGGGGGTGAATGAAAGGTCAGAATCAAGGATGACCCCAAGGCAGCGGGCATGTTGCTTTGGAGTAATGGTGGAACCGCACACGGAGATGGCAATGTCAGGCAAAGGTAGGTTAGTAGAGGGAGAGAACACGAGGAGTTCAGTTTTTGACAGGTTTAGTTTCAGATAGAGGGAGGACATGATGTTAGAGACAGCGGTAAGACAATCACTGGTGTTTTCTAAAAAGGTCGGTGTGATATCGGGAGCAGAAGTGTATAATTGGGTGTCGTCAGCATAGAGATGGTACTGGAAACCAAATCTACTGATTGTTTGTCCAATAGGGGCAGTATACAACGAGAAGAGTAGGGGGCCTAGGACTGATCCTTGAGGAACCCCAACAGTAAGGGGAAGGTGAGAGGAGGAGGAACCAGCAAAACATACAGTGAAGGATCGGTCAGAGAGATAGGAGGAGAACCAGGAGAGAACGGTGTCCTTGAGGCCGATGGAGCGGAGCATAGTGAGGAGGAGCTGATGATCCACAGTGTCGAATGCTGCAGAGAGATCCAAGAGAATTAGCATGGAGTAGTGACCATTAGATTTAGCTGTTAGTAGGTCATTAGAGACTTTAGTGAGGGCAGTTTCAGTAGAGTGTAAAGAGCGGAAGCCAGATTGAAGAGGGTCGAGAAGAGAGTTATCTGAGAGATAGCGGGTAAGACGGGAGTGGACCAGGCGTTCGAGGAGTTTAGAGATGAAGGGAAGATTAGAGACAGGTCTATAATTAGCGGCACAGTTTTGATCGAGGGATGGTTTTTTAAGTAATGGATGTATGATGGCATGCTTAAATGAGGAGGGAAAAATACCGGAAGTGAGGGAAAGGTTGAATATTTTTGTTAGGTGAGAGGTGATAGCCGGGGAAAGGGACTGGAGGAGATGTGACGGAATGGGGTCACTGGTGCAAGTGGTCGGGCGAGAAGATGCAAGGAGCCTGCTTACTTCTTCTTCTGTAACTGCTTCAAAGTCAGAGAGTGAACTAGATGCAGTGGGGGAGGGAGGACAGTGCATGGTATGAAGAGATTGGGAGATGATTTCCTGTCGAATGTGGTCAATTTTTTCTTTGAAGTAATTGGCCAGATCGTCAGCACGGAGATCCGTGGTTGGGGCCTGCTCTCTTGGGTTGAGTAGGGACTGGAACGTGTCAAAGAGACGTTTAGGGTTATTGGACAGGGAGGTGATGAGGGTGTTGAAGTAGGTTTGTTTGGAGAGGTGAAGGGCAGAATTGTATGTCTTTAGCATGAACTTATAATGGATGAAATCTTCGGGTAGATTAGATTTTCTCCACAGACGTTCTGCGCACCTGGAGCACCGCTGCAGGAAACGTGTTTGCAGCGTGTGCCACGGTTGTTGCCGTCTGTGCCGAGTTGTTTTATGTATAGGAGGAGCAGCTTCATCCAGAGCACTTTGCAGGGTTTCATTGTAATGCTTCAATGCAGAATCAGGACATGAGATGGAGGAAATAGGGGCCAATGAGGACTGCAAGTTCATCATAAGTTTCTGGGTGTTAATGGCCTGTATGTTTCTATAGGTGTGGAAAGTGGGGGTGACCTGAGCGGGATGGCAGTTCTTGATAGAGAATGAAAGAAGGTTGTGGTCAGAGAGCGGGAGAGGGGAGTTTGTGAAGTCATCCACTGAGCAAAGTCGGGAGAAGACCAAGTCAAGGGAGTTTCCATCTTCATGTGTTGGAGAGTTAGTATGCTGCGAGAGGCCAAAAGAGGAGGATAGAGATAAAAGGTGAGAAGCAGATGGGGAGAGGGGAGAGGCAATGGGGATGTTGAAATCACCCATGATAAGGGTGGGGGTGTCACAGGAGAGAAAGTGTGTTAGCCAGGTGGCAAAGTGATCCAGGAACTGATGAGAGGGGCCGGGAGGACGATACACCACCGCCACTCGCATGGAGAAGGGGACGTAGAGTCTGACCACATGGACCTCAAAGGAAGGGAAGACAAGTGAGGGTACTTGGGGGATAACTTGGAAAGTACATTTGGGTGAAAGGAGCAGACCAACGCCTCCACCTGCTCTGTTGTCTGATCTTGGGGTATGAGAAAAGTGTAGTCCACCATATGAAAGAGCAGCAGCAGCGGTGGTGTCTGACTGCTGGATCCAGGTTTCAGTAAGAGCCAGGAGATTAAGAGAATTAGAATTAGAAAGATGGACGTGACCCTTAGACAATTATATAGTAGATACGGCATAAACCAACAAGAGGGGAAAATAAACATAGCCTTTCTTGCTAAAACAGGAAATCAACAAAGAAAAACAAAACCGCTGCAACACAGTCCATATTTATGCGGGTAACATCCCACTTTGGAGCAACACAGGTTCAGTCTTTCTTCTCCAAGACACAAAACCACTGGAGAATCCACTCTCCAGTCTTACTGACCAAAGACTGCCTCTAGATCCCAGTTATTTAAACCCAAGGCCATGTGACTCTTTCATCAAGTGACTGATCACATAATCCTGACATCACACAGGTCCTGTCAGGACTCTGCATGTGGAGATACGGTGGACCCCCTCCCACCCGCTCTATGGAGGTCCACTAAAACCAGCCCATAATGCAACTTTAAGTTAACCCTCACAAAACGTAGTGTGCTGGAGGAAAGTACTCTGGTTTCATATCCACTGATGTCATTAAGCGCAGCCAGTGACACATATCTCCCCTCTATAACACTACCATTAACCCCTTTCTGACATGGGACGTACTATCCCGTCGAGGTGGGGTGGGCCCCCATGACCACGGACGGGATAGTACATCCAGCGCGATCGGCGGCGCTCACGGAGGGAGCGCCGCCGATCGCGGCCGGGTGTCAGCTGTTTATCGCAGCTGACATCCGGCACTATGTGCCAGGAGCGGTCACGGACCGCCCCGGCACATTAACCCCTGGCACACCGCGATCAAAGATGATCGCGATGTGCCGGCGGTATAGGGAAGCTTCCCGCAGGGAGGGGGCTTCCTTGAGCCCCCCGCAGCAATGCGATGTGATCGTGTTGCTGCGAGGGTCTTACCTCCCTCCCTGCTTCCTCCAGCCCCGGATCCAAGATGGCCGCGGATCCGGGTCCTGCAGGGAGGGAGGTGGCTTCACAGAGCCTGCTCAGAGCAGGCACTGTGAAGGCTGCAGCGCTGCATGTCAGATCAGTGATCTGACAGAGTGCTGTGCACACTGTCAGATCACTGATCTGTGATGTCCCCCCCTGGGACAATGTAAAAAAGTAAAAAAAAAATTTTCAAAATGTGTAAAAAAAAATAAAAAAAAATATTCCTAAATAATGAAAAAAAATATATATATATTATTCCCCTAAATACATTTCTTTATCTAAATAAAAAAAAAACAATAAAAGTACACATATTTAGCATCGCCGCATCCGTAACGGCCCGACCTATAAAACTGGCCCACTAGTTAACCCCTTCAGTAAACACCGTAAGAAAAAAAAAAAAACGAGGCAAAAAACAACGCTTTATTATCATACCGCCGAACAAAAAGTGGAATAACACGCGATCAAAAAGACAGATATAAATAACCATGATACCGCTGAAAGCGTCATCTTGTCCCCCAAAAACGAGCCGCCATACAGCATCATCAGCAAAAAAAAAAAAAGTTATAGTCCTGAGAATAAAGCGATGCAAAAATAATTATTTTTTCTATAAAATAGTTTTTATCGTATAAAAGCGCCAAAACATAAAAAAATGATATAAATGAGGTGTCGCTGTAATCGTACTGACCCGAAGAATAAAACTGATTTATCAATTTTACCAAACGCGGAACGGTATAAACGCCTCCCCCAAAAGAAATTCATGAATAGCTGGTTTTTGGTCATTCTGCCTCGCAAAAATCGGAATAAAAAGAGATAAAAAAATGTAACGTGCCCGAAAATGTTACCAATAAAAACGTCAACTCGTCCCGCAAAAAACAAGACCTCACATGACTCTGTGAACCAAAATATGGAAAAATTATAGCTCTCAAAATGTGGTAACGCAAAAAATATTTTTTGCAATAAAAAGCGTCTTTCAGTGTGTGACGGCTGCCAATCCTAAAAATCCGCTAAAAAACCCGCTATAAAAGTAAATCAAACCCCCCTTCATCACCCCCTTAGTTAGGGAAAAATTAAAAAAAATGTATTTATTTCCATTTTTCCATTAGGGCTAGGGTTAGGGCTAGGGCTAGGGTTAGGGCTAGGGTTAGGGTTTGGGCTAGGGCTAGGGTTAGGGCTAGGGTTAGGGCTAGAGTTAGGGTTACGGCTAGGGTTAGGTTTAGGGCTAGGGTTAGGGCTAGGGTTAGGGCTAGGGTTAGGGCTAGGGTTAGGGCTATGGTTAGGGCTAGGGTTAAGGCTACAGTTAGGATTGGGGCTAAAGTTAGGGTTAGGGTTAGGGCTATGGTTAGGGCTAGGGTTAAGGGTACAGTTAGGGTTGGGGCTAAAGTTACGGTTAGGGTTTAGATTACATTTACAGTTGGGAATAGGGTTGGGATTAGGGTTAGGTGTGTGTCAGGGTTAGAGGTGTGGTTAGGGTTACTGTTGGGATTAGGGTTAGGGGTGTGTTTGGATTAGGGTTTCAGTAATATTTGGGGGTTTTCCACTGTTTAGGCACATCAGGGGCTCTCCAAACGCGACATGGCGTCCGATCTCAATTCCAGCCAATTCTGCGTTGAAAAAGTAAAACAGTGCTTCTTCCCTTCCGAGCTCTCCCGTGTGCCCAAACAGGGGTTTACCCCAACATATGGGGTATCAGCATACTCGGGACAAATTGGACAACAACTTTTGGGGTCCAATTTCTCCTGTTACCCTTGGGAAAATACAAAACTAGTGGCTAAAAAATAATTTTTGTGGGAAAAAAAAAAGATTTTTTATTTTCACGGCTCTGCGTTATAAACTGTAGTGAAACACTTGGGGGTTCAAAGTTCTCACAACACATCTAGATAAGTTCCATGGGGGTCTACTTTCCAATATGGGGTCACTTGTGGGGGATTTCTACTGTTTAGGTACATTAGGGGTTCTGCAAACGCAATGTGACGCCTGCAGACCATTCCATCTAAGTCTGCATTCCAAATGGCACTCCTTCCCTTCCGAGCCCTCCCATGCGCCCAAACGGTGGTTCCCCCCAACATATGGGGTATCAGCGTACTCAGGACAAATTGGACAACAACTTTTGGGGTCAAATTTCTCCTCTTACCCTCGGGAAAATACAAAACTGGGGGCTAAAAAATAATTTTGGGGGGAAAGATTTTTTTTTTCAATTTTCACGGCTCTGCGTTACAAACTGTAGTGAAACACTTGGGGGTTCAAAGCTCTCACAACACATCTAGATGAGTTCCTTTGGGGGTATAGTTTCCAAAATGGTGTCACTTGTGGGGGGTTTCTACTGTTTCGGTACATTAGGGGCTCTGCAAATGCAATGTGACACCTGCAGACCATTCCATCTAAGCCTGCATTCCAAATGGAGCTCCTTCCCTTCCGAGCCCTCCCATGCACCCAAACAGTGGTTCCCCCCCACATATGGGGTATCAGCACACTCAGGACAAATTGGGCAACAAATTTTGGGGTCCACTTTCTCCTGTTACCCTCGGGAAAATACAAAACTGGGGGCTAAAAAAATAATTTTTGTGGGAAAAATGTTTTGTTTTATTTTTACTGCTCTGCATTATAAACTTCTGTGAAGCACTTGGTGGGTCAAAGTGCTCACCACACCTCTAGATAAGTTCCTTAGGGGGTCTACTTTCCAAAATGGTGTCACTTGTGGGGGGTTTCAATGTTTAGGCACATCAGTGGCTCTCCAAACGCAACATGGCGTCCCATCTCAATTCCTGTCAATTTTGCATTGAAAAGTCAAACAGCGCTCCTTCCCTTCCGAGCTCTCCCATCCGCCCAAACAGTGGTTTACTCCCACATATGGGGTATCAGCGTACTTAGGACAAATTGTACAACAACTTTTGGGGTCCAATTTCTTCTCTTACCCTTGGAAAAATAAAAAATTGGGGGCGGAAAGTTAATTTTTGTGAAAAAATATGATTTTTTATTTTTACGGTTCTACATTATAAACTTCTGTGAAGCACTTGGTTGGTCAAAGTGCTCACCACACATCTAGATAAGTTCCTTAAGGGGTCTACTTTCCAAAATGGTGTCACTTGTGGGGGGTTTCAATGTTTAGGCACATCAGGGGCTCTCCAAATGAAACATGGCGTTCCATCTCAATTCCAGTCAATTTTGCATTGAAAAGTCAAATGGCGCTCCTTCGCTTCCGAGCTCTGCCATGCGCCCAAACAGTGGTTTACCCCCATATGTGGGGTATTGTCGTGCTCAGGACAAATTGTACAACAATGTTTGGGGTCTATTTTCTCCTGTTACCCTTGGTAAAATTAAACAAATTGGAGCTGAATTAAATTTTTTGTGAAAAAAAGTTAAATGTTCATTTTTATTTAAACATTCAAAAAATTCCTGTGAAGCACCAGAAGGGTTAATAATCTTCTTGAATATGGTTTTGAGCACCTTGAGGGGTGTAGTTTTTAGAATGGTGTCACACTTGGGTATTTTCTATCATATAGACCCCTCAAAATGACTTCAAATGAGATGTGGTCCCTAAAAAAAAATGGTGCTGTAGAAATGAGAAATTGCTGGTTAACTTTTAACCCTTATAACTCCCTAACAAAAAAAAATTTTGGTTCCAAAATTGTGCTGATGTAAAGTAGACATGTGGAAAATGTTACTTATTAAGTATTTTTTGTGACATATCTCTGTGATTTAATTGCATAAAAATTCAAATTTGGAAAATTGCAAAATTTTCATAATTTTCGCCAAATTTATGTTTTTTTTCACAAATAAACGCAGGTACTATCAAAGAATTTTTACCATTGTCATGAAGTACAATATGTCACGAGAAAACAATGTCAGAATCACTGGGATCCGTTGAAGCGTTCCAGAGTTATAACTTCACAAAGGGACAGTGGTCAGAATTGTAAAAATTGGCCCGGTCATTAACGTGCAAACCACCCTTGGGGATAAAGGGGTTAACTTTGTCACAGAAACTACCTACTAACAATATCAGTTTTCCAACAAGCCGCATGGACTATCAGGTCACTGACATTTTCTATACCAGGAATTAAATTAAGGATCATTCCATAAGGTCTCTTTCAACTGTGTTTTCTCCTACATTCAGTGGCCCCATCAGGGCTTATGTCTGAACTCCCCACAAAATGGGATTTGGGCGTATGCACTGACAGAGCCATTAACTACAATGATGTAGACGGAGTCACGGTGTGCTCTGTTGTGCATCATTTTTAGTTGTATACGCCTTGTATTAGACGAGGACTGTATTAGAAGAGGAAAGCTAGACGTAGTTGACTATGTCTTGGTGTTCACCTCCAATAGGTGAATACGGTTGAAAATAATGCACAACCGAGCACACAGTGACTTCGTCTACATCATTATAATTATTGGCCCCATCAGCACATACTGTATACTGGAATCCCTCTTTGATGGGGTTCAGACATAAGCCCTGATGGAGCCACTGAATGTAGGAGAAAGCACTGAGTGAAAGGGTCCTTGGAGATATCCACTTTCCTATAGCTCCATTGTCTTAGTTAACATTGAAGGCTTATACAAAGAATTGTTTTAGCAGTTACTTTAATTAAAAAATGTACATGAAGTTTCAATCTCTAACCTTCATTCCTTTGTTCATTTTCAGACCTCCTGATATGGAATGCACATCCTGGCGACAATTTCACGTTTTTTCATATGGTGTCCTTCACAGTCATATCTACTGACGGTTTTCTTCTCCACTGAACACATACTCAATCTGTGTTAAACCAGGCACCCTGTAGACTACTGTGTGTGCTTTTATCCCTATGAGCAGCGTGTATGACCTGCCCTTTTTGAAGTCATAGATGCTTTTCCCCCTTCCGAAACTCTTTACAACATTCTAACCCTCTCTACTGCTACCTCTTACACTAAAAAAGGGGAAAATAAAACAGAGAGAAACAATAAATGTGAAAGCACAAGGACAACCCTTTGTATGGAAAAGTTAAAAACTATTTTAATGATGGCTATTAAGAAAGTTACAATAGTTAATTTATGTCATTGAAAATTTAGTGTAATCTTCTCTATAGTATTCAATCTATACCAGAGGTTTGCATTGGAAGCAATTTCCTAATGTTGATATTAGTGGACTTTGGTAAGACCCAATTTAACTGATGTTAAGCCAGAATGAACATTACATAGGAAAAACGTATAATATGAAATATGCAGCTAAATAAAACAATCATACGGCTCCATTCATCAAGACTTGCATTGCTCACTCTGGTCTTGAGGAGGCTATGTGGTAGAGTAAGACGCTCTTGATTCATGAAGAGACGTACCCCGGATGGCGGCAACTCTGTGTGCTGCTTCTCACAAATCCTACTCTAGTCCTAGCTGGAAAAAGATTTGTGGCATAGTGAACACTGCTGAGCAGAGGTACCTTGTTGGAGTTGGGCGAAAATGGCATGAGTTTTGCCAAAGTGGCATCCGTTGTGCCAGAATTATGCAACTTTTCAATGCTTTTTACGCCAGAATACTGACGTAAAAGCTTTAATTTATCTGGATCCTAAAGGGAGCCTGTCACCCCCAAAATGGAAGTTGAACTAAGCCTGCCGGCATCAGGGGCTTATCTACAGCATTCTGCAGATTCTCAACAGGGCAGAGAAGTACGCCTGCGCCGGAGCCGCAGCATGAAGACAAGAAGAGAACATCATCCTATGAAGATGAGAGGCCCCGGACCGGACCACGACGCCCATGGGACCGGACCGCAGCGGGACCACCCCTGGGTGAGTATAATCTAACCTCTTTTTCTCATCTTTCAGGATACATCGGGGGCTTATCTACAGCATTACAGAATGCTGTAGATAAGCCCCTGATGCCGGTGGGTTTAGCTCACCTTCCATTTTGGGGGTGAAAGGTTCCCTTTAATGTTAACTGCCAGGAATATGGATTTTGTTCCAGTGTCAAGTTGCATAATACTATGACAGCACTAGTACACAGGAATATCGGCAGGTGTTAACTGTTGAGATGTCAGTGGTGGCATTATGGGTGTCCCAAACCACTATTAGGGGAACACTAGTCTACGATAATTTGTTCATCACTGACTTATGTCCTCAATAATTATCTGACAACCGAGAATAAATGTGCAAATTGTCAAGAAGTAATCACATTTTGATACATCTTAGGGAACTAATGGCGATGTTTAGTATGGGACACAAATGTTAATTTACTGTATCGAACAATTCACCCACAGGAGTAGAGAGCAGGTAAAAACAGCATCTCACCCTCTCCTGAGGAGCTGTCCTGTCCCACATTACAGGAGCTCAACCTTTTAAATAAGGACTCTACAATGGTAATTTGTGTTGGCACTGCAGGAAAGGTTGGCATTTACTTCCAAGGTTTTCCACAAATTACAGCTTATCCTTGATTGTGATCATAGATGGATCATGTTAATGGTAAGAGACCATTCTGACAAGTAGAGATTGTCCAACATTACAATATTGTCAAAGTTGACCAAAACAAGAATAATGTAGATAACATCAGTACTTGTTGCAAATAATGTATATGTACAGTGGGTATGGAAAGTATTCAGACCTCTAAATTTTTCACTCCTTGTTTCATTGCAGCCATTTGGTAAATTCAAAAAAGTTCATTTTTTTCTCATTAATGTACACTCTGCATCCCATCTTGACTGAATAAAACAGAAATGTAGACATTTTTGAAGATTTATTAAATAAGAAAAACTGAAATATCACATGGTCATAAGTATTCCTTTGCTAACTGTTGTGTAAAAGCACCCTTTTAAGCTAGTACAGCCTTGGGAATGATGCAACAAATTTTTCACACCTGGATTTGGGGATCCTCTGCCATCCTTCCTTGCAGATCCTCTACAGTTTCGTCAAGTTGGATGGTGAACGTTGGTGGACATATTCAGGTCTCTCCAAGGATGCTCAATTGGGTTTAGGTCAGGGCTCTTGCTGGGCCAGTCAAGAATGGTCGCAAAGTTGTTCTGCAGCCATTCCTTTGTTATTTTAGCTGTGTGCTTAGGGTCATTGTATTGTTGGAAGGTGAACCTTCTGCCAAGTCTGAGGCCCAGAGCACTCTGGAAGAAGTTTTTATTCAGGATATCTCTGTACTTGGCCGCAATCATGCTTCCTTCAATGACAACCAGACGTCCTGTCACTGCAGCTGAAAAACACCCTATAGCATGTTAGGTGTCGAGATCCCGCCTTTGCACAGTAGGAATCTTGAACCATCTCCGCTGCGGTCTCCCATTCTGGAGTCTGCTCAGCGGAGACGTCGGTCCCAGCGTCTAGCTCAGGCTGATACTGGACGACTGGTTACTGCTGCCTTTCCAGCTTCTGCCATTGTAGCCAGTACTGGGCAGCGGCGAGCAGACGTGTTTGGGACTAAGTCCTGCTCTTCCCTTTCTGAGCATGCCCAGGGCAAGATCTCTCATTGGAGATCAAGGGTCACATGCTTAGATACTGCAGCAAATCCCATTGGTCCTTTAGGAAGGTCCTCAAGGTGTTCTTCTTCTGTGGCTGACTCCTATTGGTCCTTCTGGGACGGTCCTGTTCTTGCTGCAGCTATAAAAGGTTTGCATGGTCGCACGGCCATGCACTAGTGTACATTTGGAATCGTGTGTGTGTGTTGATGAGTGCAAGTCGTTCTTTAAAATCTCCTCCCTTGTGTATGACTGTTCGCAAAAGGTGGATGCTTGCTATCTAGCGCCCAACTAAGCTGTCAACATAAAGACACACGATACAGCGTCTATTGCTGTAACCGCCAGAGCGGCGCCGTCTGCTTTTAGAGCGCTTTCCTATCCCAAGTTTGGGCGGTTAGTGGCGTCCACCAAAGCGGCAAAGCACGCACTCTTGTGCTTTAAGTTATATTTTCTGTTACTTTGACACCCCAGCGGTGTCGAGCGCAAGTGGTCTGAACGTACTCTAACCCTGTGTCTTGGGATAGAGTCCTGAGACTCCTTTCTTGCGCTCTTGGTGCAGTACTGCGGCCCTGTGACGCAACAGGGTTTGCTTCCTTCACACAGGGTGAAGTTAACCCGTGTGTGTATCCACATTGTACCGCCATATAGTCCATTATTACTCAGCAGCAGGTTCCATCTCTGCACGGTGGACCCCGGGTTGCAAATGCATCTTATATCATCTGTCTTATAATTTGGTGCGTTCTGCTAGCCCTAACATAGCATGATGCTGCTGAAAGCAGGTTGCCAGATGCAGTGACGGACACGAGGCACAGCAAGAGTTAAACAATTTTACTAAACCAGTGGGATTCTCCACGCAGGGAGGCAATGGGTTAAATGGTAAAAACAGTACAGTTAACAAAGGATATGGTGGGGTGAAGAAATAATGGCTCAAATAAAGGCAGTCTTGATGAAAATCATTGGTTCCTAAGACCAAGAAGTGAATAGCACTGGCAAAGGCTGGCACAGAGTCTTTTTCAATGCGGTCCTGTGGGCAACAATATCCTGTCTTCTGACGGCAGTGGTCGGTCTTTGGTACCTACCACTGGGCCTAGTCCATATAGTGCAGTGGCTAACAAAGGTATGGGTCACGGTCCTATGCGAGCCCAATGTGGCTCTGCAAATGTACAATGGTGCAGTCAGGTGACAAGTGTCTGAGTAAATATTCACTGGTTATGTCAAGGCACAAGTGTCAGTCCCGTTTGTGGTCTCTCATATGTGGCACGTGTGCTGTACTCACGGACACTGAGCATACGGCGCCTTTCTCTCTGTTAGTCACCGGCACACTACACCATCCTCTCCCTCTGCATGATGCTGATGCTCCCAAGATGGAGCATCTCTCGCCCTAGCTGCTGCTGCACGCACCTGATTCTGCACTCTCCGGTCTCCGCAACTGACTTGTTTCGCGCGTTTCTCTTTTATCCCCCATTGCTGCACGCGCTTTTCTCCTCTCACTGCCCACCCTCCTGGGACAGCAGGAAGGTCCATTTCGCTAGCTAGGTACCCGCAGTCTGGTCATCCCCCTTACACTGCCACCACCATGTTTCACTGTTGTGACTATATTGGGCAGGTGATGAGCAGTGCTTGGTTTTCTCCACACATACCACTTAGCATTATCACCAAAAAGGTCTATCTTTGTCTCCTCAGACCATAGAATCTTATTTTTCATAGTCTGAGAGTCCTTCATGTGTTTTTTAGCAAACTCAATGTGGGCTTTCAAATGTCTTGCACTGAGGAGAGGCTTCAGTCGAGCCACTTTGCCATAAAGGCCTGACTGGTGGACGGCTGCAGTGATAGTTGACTTTGTGGAACTTTCTCCCATCTCCCTACTGCATCTCTGGAGCTCAGCCACAATAATCTTGCGGTTTTTCTTTACCTCTCTCACCAAGGCTCTACTCTCACGATTGCTCAGTTTGGCTGGATGGCCAGGTCTAGGAAGACTTCTGGTGGTCCAAAGCTTCTTCCATTTAAGGATTATGGAGGTCACTGTGCTCTTAGGAACCTTGAGTACTGCAGAAATTCTGTTGTAACCTTGGCCAGATCTGTGCCTTGCCACAATTCTGTCTCTGAGCTCCTTGGCCAGTTCCTTTGACCTCATGATTCTCATTTGGTCTGACATGCACTGTTAGCTATGAGGTCTTATATAGACAGGTGTGTGCCTTTCCAAATCAAGTCATATCAGCTTAGTGAAACACAGCTGGACTCCTATGAAGGAGTAGAACCATCTCAAGGAGGATCACAATTAAATGGACAGCAAGTGACTTAAATATGAGTGTCTGAGCAAAAGGTCTAAATACTTATGACCATGTGATATTTCAGTTTTTCTTTTTTAATAAATTTGCAAAAATTTCTACATTTCTGTTTTTTTCAGTCAAGATGGGGTGCAGAGTGTACATTAATGTGAAAAATGAACTTTTTTGAATTTACCATATGGCTGCAATGAAACAAAGAGTGAAAAATTTAAAGGGGTCTGAATACTTTCCGTACCCACTGTATTTCGTGCAAACCCAATAAAGTTCTTGCAATTTTTTTCCCTACTGTACAGTAACATACCTTTAACTTGGGGCATTCAGTCTGTTGCTCATCTATAACTCCCAAAGTGCTCCAACAGCCATGTTGGAAATTTCTAAAATATGAAATAATTGTTCCAAATAAAGAGTTACAAAGTTATGCCCACTTAGGTCCCACAAAGTCTTGCATTTAATGAAGAATAAAAATTACCTGAAATATCGGGAATATACTGTATGTTTGCATTCTTCGGCATTTAACAGATATTAAATTGGCCTGCGAAGAAATGTGTTTTCTCATCAGTAACTCTAGAAATCCAATCAATACTTTCAGAGAGGTGTAACAAGATGTCTGATCCTGTTTAAACCATGTATCCCTTCACAGTATCTTTGTGTGTCAGATGTCTAGTCAGCTTCTCGTAGAAATAAATCTAGTGAACAATTCACCTCTAATCGCAAAGTGCCAATTTGTGCTTCACTTGGCAACAGCCAAGTCTTCCTACGAGACAGCTGTGTAACACATTTCTGGCACCAGTTACAGTCCAGATTGTAGGAATGTATGCAGCTTGGAACTTGTGCATCCAACAGTTTGGGGAAAACTTGTATCTTGGTTCTAGTCCAACTTGGAGACCAGTATGGATGAGGTTGGAGGGCCATTTTCTTATGTCACAGCTGTGACATTTGTGTTGGCATATTCAGCCTTGATTTGTGAAACATGTCAACAGATATCGGATTCTGCATTGGTGACATGAGGGGACATGTGTTATTGTGAAGACTAAACCTATCTACATGGTTCTGAGACCCTTAAATCCTATATTTGGAAGTCTAATCACACACTTTTTAAAAAACTTCTCTTTATGATAGTGTATCGCGACGTATTTTTGGAACAATTCGTTTTACAGACATTATTTCCATTGTATAGCCTGATGAAGTAGCCAATACAACCCCAAAATACAAGATGACTACGCTATAATAAAGACAGTTCTTTCAACAAGAACTCCATGTGTGGAATCTTATTTTATGGAGCTGCATTGAGTTAACAAATCCCTCTTCCCTGTGTATTTTCCCTTTGTCTACTTTTGACACATTTACTGATTTGTCGTACTCCTTTCCTAAAGAGTAACCATTGTAATAATTCTCATTTCATAAATTAAATGTTCCCCTCCTTAGCCAATTTCCAATTTCTATTTGCGGCGAAATAGAGAATAAACAGCACTTCTGTAATTGCATTTTGGGTTTTTATTTGCCATGTTCACTATATGGTAAAACTGACCTGGCAGTAATCTCCAGGTCAGTGCGATTGCAGCAATAACAAACAGAACAACAAAAAAGAAAAAAGCATGCCCATAAAATTGGGAACACCCGAGCTAAATGAATCTTTTTTTATTTCAATATCAAACAGTGGTTACACATAGGACACAGTAACAATTAAAAACATTTAAAAACAAGGTGTGAAACACTCAGTAGTCATGCCGAATATTATCAGCAATGACAAACCGCAACTATTTTCTCAAACTCAGCGTTGTAAACACAGGCTCAAAAAACACACATGCTTAGCCCAATTAAGGAAAAAACATAAATATGTATGCGTACAAATTATACATGCATGTACATGGGCTAGTCTACCTATTCGGCATGACTATTGAGTGTTTCACACCTTGTTTTTAAATGTTTTTAATTGTTACTGTGTCCTATGTGTAACCACTGTTTGATAATAAAATAAAAATGATTCATTTCGCTCGGGTGTTACTAATTTTATGGGCATGCTTTTTTCTTTTTTGTTGTTCTGTATGTCTTCATACATGCCCATGGAGAACCCCTCTTAGCATTATATAGCGGTGCCCTCCATATTCTTCCCTTTTCAGTAGAGCAATAAAAAACCTGCAAAGTTTTGTTTTTTTTAAATAGGGAAAAAAATTGGAATCAAAGAAAAAAATTGCTTGTGTCGCAATTTTCCAAGGCTCGTAATGTTTTCAATATTTGGTCGATGGGGCTGAGTGAGGGCTGAATTTTTTGTGTCTTGTGTCGTTTTTATTTACCATGTATTAGTTTCAGGCAGATACAAGGTTTTAGTCACATTTTGCAGCCACTTAAAACCCCACAATGCTACCATTTTGATCTCTATTTCTCATTACATCTTTTTCAGATCAGGTTAATTAATTTAATATTTTTATAGATCGTACTATAAACGTAACGATTACACATATGTGGATTTATGTTTTGATTTGCTGGGGGTGATATGAACTTTTGAACCCATTGACACCCCGTGATCGCGCCACACAGTCACCCATGGGCTGTTAGAATGAAGCATTCCCTGTGCTGTTAGTGTCACTTTCAGAGATTAATAATATCATGTGACAGGTTTGCCATGCAAGGAAGTTAAGGACAGATAATGAATATCTCAGCCATCATCTGCCAAGGAAGATGGCTCAACTTCAGCTCGATTTATAGTCAGGGAGCTGCTGAAGGACACAACTGTGCGCCCCATTACAGCAAATGATTCAACTTGCACACATGAAAAAAAGAACCTGTGTAATATATCTTACCAGAGAAAGATCTGCTTATTTCTCCACCTGGACTCATCAATAGTTTTCAAAATTCTATGTTTGTGGACATTATAGCCATGCTGTTTCTAGATTATATGGTCGTGCTACTTTTGCGGACGATATGGCCTTGCTATGCTTGTGGGCTATATTGCCTTGCTACGTTTGTTGAATATATGGCCTTGCTACGTTTGTGGACTATATGGCCTTGCTACGTTTGTGGACTTTATGGCCTTGCTATGTTTGTGGACTTTATGGCCTTGCTATGTTTGTGGACTATATGGCCTTGCTATGTTTGTGGACTATACGGCCTTGCTATGTTTCTAGATTATATGGCCTTGCTATGTTTCTAGATTATATGGCCTTGCTATGTTTGTGGACTATATGGCCTTGCTATGTTTGTGGACTATATGGCCTTGCTATGTTTGTGGACTATATGGCCTTGCTATGTTTCTAGATTATATGGCCTTGCTATGTTTCTAGATTATATGGCCTTGCTATGTTTGTGGACTATATGGCCTTGCTACATTTGTGGACTTTATGGCCTTGCTATGTTTGTGGACTTTATGGCCTTGCTATGTTTGTAGACTATATGACCTTGCTATGTTTGTGGACTTTATGGCCTTGCTATGTTTGCGGACTATATGGCCTTGCTACGTTTGTGGACTTCATGGCCTTGCTATGTTTGTGGACTTTATGGCCTTGCTATGTTTGTGGACTATATGGCCTTGCTATGTTTGTGGTCTTTATGGCCTTGCTATTTTTGTGAACTTTATGGCCTTGCTATGTTTGTGGACTATATGGCCTTGCTATGTTTGTGTACTTTATGGCCTTGCTATGTTTGTGGACTATATGGCCTTGCTACGTTTGTGGACTTCATGGCCTTGCTATGTTTGTGGACTTTATGGCCTTGCTATGTTTGTGGACTATATGGCCTTGCTATGTTTGTGGACTTTATGGCCTTGCTATGTTTGTGGACTATATGGCCTTGCTATGTTTGTGGACTTCATGGCCTTGCTATGTTTGTGGACTTTATGGCCTTGCTATATTTCTTGACTGTATGGCCTTGCTATGTTTGTGGACTTTATGGCCTTGCTACGTTTGTGGACTATATGGCCTTGCTATGTTTGTGGACTATATTGCCTTGCTACATTTGTGGACTATATGGCCTTGCTATGTTTGTGGACTATATGGCCTTGCTATGTTTGTGGACTATATGGCCTTGCTACGTTTGTGGACTATATGGCCTTGCTATGTTTGTGGACTATATGGCCTTGCTACGTTTGTGGACTTTATGGCCTTGCTACGTTTGTGGACTATATGGCCTTGCAATGTTTGTGGACTATATTGCCTTGCTACATTTGTGGACTATATGGCCTTGCTATGTTTGTGGACTATATGGCCTTGCTATGTTTGTGGACTATATGGCCTTGCTATGTTTGTAGACTATATGGCTTTGATATGTTTGTAGACTCTATGGCCTTGCTTTGTTTTTGGACTATATGGTCGTTCTATGTTTGCTCCATATGGTTTTTTGAAAACTACATGACCACATAATTTTGGCACTCTATGGTGTAGTTATTTCTTGTATGACTGCATTTTTGGGTAGTTGTTTGCAAGTTTAGGAAACTTGACTGCACAGTTATTGAGAGGGAGATACTGCTATGTGACTGCTTGCCAAAAGGAAAGTAATACCTACAGATACTGATGTGTAGGGTTTCTATGTTCTAGAGACTAAAGCATTAGTCCAATTAGCGTAAATCTAACGTGGCCAAAAAGAATCTGAAAGGGTAAATAATGGAGCGATATTAAATTCATAGCACACAATTATTGCCTATGAGAATTTATAAACAGGGACAACAAGTATGTTTGACCTTAAAGGGATTGTCTCATTAAAATAACCTGTTGTCAAACTGACTCCGGCCTGGTAATCAGATGATTGCCGCAGGCCCGGCTTCAGAATGCCCCTTGACAATAATCTGCTATTCCAAATAAATTGAAAAGAAGATTTTGTAAATATAGCAGAGAAACAAAACTACAATCCTGTCTGAGATCACTTAGAGATGAGCAGCTCCACTAGAAGACCTGGAGGATTTGTTAGCTTCTTCTAGATGACTTCTATCATGTTAAACTTTCTATTAGGAATCTTTTAGTGTAGTTGATTGTGTCCTGCAAAGAAAAGAAGATGGAGGCTGAACAAGATTCCCCGGGCTGGAGGCAGCGCAGTCGGTGAGGAAGCGTGTCTTGTCAAGACATTTTTATAGCTTTTCTGTTAAAGAATTTTCTTTTTCAAGACGTTGGGGAATTGTGTATGAAACAGAATGGAATCGATACAAAATGTGAAACTCGGCAGGGTTATGTGTAGGGATGAGCGAAAAGGGGAAAATTTCATGACTTTTATTTTTTTTGTACCTATATGGAGGGATTTTCTTTTTATTTAAAGGGGTTCCATGACTAGAAAATAAGTTATTGCTTTCGGTCCAATTACTGTATATACTGTATGGTATTTGAAGTGGATATGATCTACAATACTAGACTTTCCATGGCGTTATATTTGGACCAAAATAAGTCACATTTTACTCTTTTAAAACTATGCAGATTCAAAGAAGGATTCATGTTTTACCCTCAGTTGACTTACTGGTGCACAGTGAGAATACCTTAAGAAATTGCAAGAAAGTTTGTTTCAATACACAAGCTTAGGCCAAATTCATACAGTACATCCATGTTTTATGTCTGAATATGGACTTGACAGCCTGATAGGTGTGTATGAGACTGTCGAATTAGGGTCAGGAGAAGGGATGAGCGAACCTGAACTGGAAAGTTCTGGGTCCGTACCGGATATCTAGTGTCCGGTACAGAATCCCGAGCACAGAATTTTTTCTGTATGTCCGTTTTTCTATTGGGGTTCGCCAGTCTAATAAAGCTCGTTAAAAGGCTGCAGCACAGCCAATCAACATTCTGTTAGACCATGGGAGGGCAATTAATTTTGCCATGGGGCCGCATGAGAAATTGGGATGGTTTTAGAGGGCCGGACTAATATAATTAACTCATTTTGAGAGAATCAGAGCACACTATGATCACACTCTGATCAGGTTGTGATTTGCATAATTGACCCAATTTTCTTGGATGAGAAAACATACGTGACGGAGCCTCAGCGGAGCACTGATTGGTGGAGGAGAGCCCTTTGACACGACGCAGAGTTCTGATACCTGAACTGATGGGATGACCGTAGGTGAAGGATGAGTGAAACCCATGGAAAATGTCTCAATGACAGCCACTTACTGTGGGAGACTGGCCGAGGTCAGATTGGATCCAGGGAATATAAATCAGAAGGACATATTTACGTCCAGTCATAAGAGGGCGACGGAGAATAAACATCCGTGAGATGTCAGCAGGAACAAGGACACTGCTACACGCCATTTACCTGCGCACCATACATGTACTTTTCCTGCAAAGCAACGAATCACATCTGACCCCCAAATACTCGTGTAACCATTACTCAGCACTGCAGTGGTCTTCAATCATGTCTAATGCACTACTACTCCCAGCACGCCCCACACATGCTGAGAGGAGTAGTTGTCACCACAGGACACTGCATTCTGTTATTCCAAAAAGATTGAACTCCCCGGCATGAGCCTACGAGGGGTGAGAAGCATGCCCCAGCGGAGGAGGGGACCACAAAGGACGGGATAGCAGCGCGGCGGGAGCAGGGGGCGTACAAAGAGCTCTGCACGTCCTGCTGCCACCAATGCAGGCGCCAACATCTGCTGCAGCGGGACCTGCACGGAATGTGGCCACATGTGACATCGGCGCCCGGGGGAGGGGAGCCCGCACATAAGTCCTCTATTACCACACAGTGATGGCACCCGTACACCCCCGCCCCACGCCAGGAATATGGATTTTGATCCAGTGTCAAGTTGCATAATACTATAACAGCACTAGTACACAGGAATATCGGCAGGTGTTAACTGTTGAGATGTCAGTGGTGGTATTATGGGTGTCCCAAGCCACTATTAGGGGAACACTAGTCTGCGATAATTTTTTCATCAATGACTTATTGTTAGGACTGGCGGAACGCACCAAGAGAGATGATATAGATGCGTTCGCAGTCCGGGGCCCACCGTGCAGGTGAAACCTGCTGCTAGGAAATGACAGACAATATAGCGGTATTCAAAAGTATACACGCATGGGTTAAACCTCACCCAGCGTGAAGAAAGCGATCCTGTTGCGTCACAGGACCGCGGTACCGCACATAGAGCGCGAGCAAGTGGTCAGCGAACTAAACCCCAACAGGGATTGTAGTCCGATTAGACCCTTGCTGGCACTACACCGCTACTGGGTGTGAAAGGAATTATATAATTAAGGCACCGAAGTGCGAACTGTGCCGTGCTGGCAGGCACCACTAAGCACCCAGACGGGGGTCAGGAAGCGCACACTGGCGCGTGGCACCGCACTGGCGGTCACAGCAGTAGACGCTGACATGTGTGTGACACGTTGAGTGATAAGTCGGGCGCTAGATAGCAGCCATACTCCATACGCGAACAATCATACAATAGGGTAGGGGTATTTAAAGAACGACTTGCACTCACAACAAACACACGTATTAAATTGTACACTAGCGCATGGCCGTGCGGTCATGCGCAGTTTATATAGTTGCAGGACAGGAAGCGGCCACAGAAACTTTGCCCTTCCAAGACCTGCCAAGAGGACCAATAGAATGCGCTGCAGAGTCTGAGCACATGACCCTCGATCTCCAACGGGAGATCTTGCCCTGGGCATGCTCAGTGTGCGCAGACAAGGACTTAGTCCCAGAGAAGTCCACTCGCTGCTGACCAGTATAGGCTTTACAGGCAGAAGCTGGAGAAGCAGCAGTAACTCTTCTCACAGAGTCAGACTGAGCGAGACGCTGGGATCGACGTCCCTGCTGAGCAGGCTCCACTGTGGCTGGAGGAGAATGGGAGACCGCAGCGGAGACGGATCGAGATTCCCCCTGTGCAGTAGAGGAAACTCGACTCCTAACACTTATGTCCTCAATAATTATCTGACAACCGAGAATAAATGTGTAAATTGTCAAGAAGTAATCACATTTTGATACATCTTAGGGAACTAATGGCGATGTTTAGTATGGAACACCCATGTTAATTTACTGTATCAAACAATTCACCCACAGGAGTAGAGAGCAGGTAAAAACAGCATCTCACCCTCTCCTGAGGAGCTGTCCTGTCCCACATTACAGGAGCTCAACCTTTTACATAAGAACTCTACAATGATAATTTGTGTTGGCACTGCAGGAAAGGTTGGCATTTACTTCCAAGGTTTTCCACAAATTACAGCTTATCCTTGATTGTGATCATAGATGGATCATGTTAATGGTAAAAGACCATTCTGACAAGTAGAGATTGTCCAACATTACAATATTGTCAAAGTTGACCAAAACAAGAATAATGCAGATAACATCATTACTTGTTGCAATTAATGTATATGTACAGTGGGTACGGAAAGTATTCAAACCTCTTTAAATTTTTCACTCTTTGCTTCATTGCAGCCATTTGGTAAATTCAAAAAAGTTCATTTTTTTCTCCTTAATGTACACTCTGCATCCCATCTTGACTGAATAAAACAGAAATGTAGACATTTTTGAAAATTTATTAAAAAAGAAAAACTGAAATATCACATGGTCATAAGTATTCCTTTGCTAACTGTTGTGTAAAAGCACCCTTTTAAGCTAGTACTGCCTTGGGAATGATGCAACACATTTTTCACACCTGGATTTGGGGATCCTCTGCCATCCTTCCTTGCAGATCCCCTACTGTTTCGTCAAGTTGGATGGTGAACGTTGGTGAACATATTCAGGTCTCTCCAAGGATGCTCAATTTGGTTTAGGTCAGGGCTCTGGCTGGGCCAGTCAAGAATAGTCACAGAGTTGTTCTGCAGCCACTCCTTGTTATTTTAGCTGTGTGCTTAGGGTCATTGTATTGTTGGAAGGTGAACCTTCTGCCAAGTCTGAGGCCCAGAGCACTCTGGAAGAGGTTTTTATTCAGGATATATCTGTACTTGGCCGCAATCATGCTTCCTTCAATGACAACCAGACATCCTGTCACTGCAGCTGAAAAACACCCAATAGCATGTTAGGTGTCGAGATCCCGCCTTTGCACAATAGGAATCTCGAACCATCTCCGCTGCGGTCTCCCATTCTTCTCCAGCCGCAATGGAGTCTGCTCAGCAGAGACGTTGGTCCCAGCATCTAGCTCAGGCTGATACTGGACGACTGGTTACTGCTGCCTTTCCAGCTTCTGCCATGGTAGCCAGTACTGGGCAGCGGCGAGCAGACGTGTTTGGGACTAAGTCCTGCTCTTCCCTTTCTGAGCATGCCCAGGGCAAGATCTCTCATTGGAGATCAAGGGTCACATGCTTAGATACTGCAGCAAATCCCATTGGTCCTTTAGGAAGGTCCTGAAGGTGTTCTTCTTCTGTGGCTGACTCCCATTGGTCCTTCTGGGAAGGTCCTGTTCTTGCTGCAGCAATAAAAGGTTTGCATGGCCGCACGGTCATGCGCTAGTGTACATTTGGATTCGTGTGTGTGTTGATGAGTGCAAGTCGTTCTTTAAAATCCCCTCCCTTGTGTATGACTGTTCGCAAAAGGTGGATGCTTGCTGTCTAGCGCCCGACTAAGCTGTCAACATAAAGACACATGATACAGTGTTGATTGCTGTAACCGCCAGTGCGGTGCCGTGTGCTTATAGAGCGCTTTCCTATCCCAAGTTTGGGTGGTTAGTGGCGTCCGCCAAAGCGGCACAGCACGCACTCTTGTGCTTTAAGTTATATTTTCTGTTACTTTGACACCCCAGCGGTGTCGAGCGCAAGTGGTCTGAACGTACTCTAACCCTGTGTCTTGGGATAGAGTCCTGAGACTTCTTTCTTGCACTCTTGGTGCAGTACTGCGGCCCTGTGACGCAGCAGGGTTTGCTTCCTTCACAGAGGGTGAAGTTAACCCATGTGTGTATCCACATTGTACCGCCATATAGTCCGTCATTACTCAGCAGCAGGTTCCATCTCTGCATGGTGGACCCCGGGTTGCGAACGCATCTTATATCATCTCTCTTATAATTTGGTGCGTTCTGCTAGCCCTAACATAGCATGATGCTGCTGAAAGCAGGTTGCCAGATGCAGTGACGGACACGAGGCAGAGCAAGGGTTACACAATTTTACTAAACCAGTGGGATTCTCCATGCAGGGAGGCAATGGGTTAAATGGTAAAAACAGTACAGTTAGCAAAGGATATGGTGGGGTGAAGAAATAACGGCTCAAATAAAGGCAGTCCTGATGAAAATCAGTGGTTCCTAAGTCCAAGAAGTGAATAGCGCTGGCAAAGGCTGGCACAGAGTCTATTTCAATGCGGTCCTGTGGGCAACAATATCCTGTCTTCTGACGGCAGTGGTCGGTCTTTGGTACCTACCACTGGGCCTAGTCCATATACTGCAGTGGCTAACAAAGGTATGGGCCACGGTCCTATACGAGCCCAATGTGGATCTGCAAATATACAATGGTGCAGTCAGGTGACAAGTGTCTGAGTAAATATTCACTGGTTATGTCAAGGCACAAGTGTCAGTCCCGTTTGTGGTCTCTCATATGTGGCACGTGTGCTGTACTCACGGACACTGAGCATACGGCGCCTTTCTCTCTGTTAGTCACTGGCACACTACACCATCCTCTCCCTCTCTGGTCCCTGCTGCTGACGGCGGGCGATGACGAACGCTGGCCTGCATGATGCTGGTGCTCCCAAGATGGAGCATCTCTCGCCCTAGCTGCTGCTGCACACACCTGATTCTGCACTCTCCGGTCTCCGCAACTGACTTGTTTCGCGCGCGTTTCTCTTTTATCCCCCATTGCTGCATGCGCTTTTCTCCTTTCACTCCCCACCCTCCTGGGACAGCAGGAAGGTCCGCTTCGCTAGATAGGTACCCGCAGTCTGGTCATCCCCTTTACACTGCCACCACCTTGTTTCACTGTTGGGATTTACTGGGCTGGTGATGAGCAGTGCCTGGTTTTCTCCACACATACCACTTAGCATTATCACCAAAAAGGTCTTTCTTTGTCTCCTCAGACCATAGAATCTTATTTTTCATAGTCTGGGAGTCCTTCATGTGTTTTTTAGCAAACTCAATGTAGGCTTTCATATGTCTTGCACTGAGGAGAGGCTGACTGGTGGAGGGCTGCAGTGATATTTGACTTTGTGGAACTTTCTCCCATCTCCCTACAGCATCTCTGGAGCTCAGCCACAGTGATCTTGGGGTTTTTCTTTACTTCTCTCACCAAGGCTCTACTCCCACGATTGCTCAGTTTGGCTGGATGGCCAGGTCTAGGAAGACTTCTGGTGGTCCAAAACTTCTTTTTGAGGTCAGTGTGCTCTTAGGAACCTTGAGTACTGCAGAAATTCTGTTATAACCTTGGCCAGATCTGTGCCTTGCCACAATTCTATCTCTGTGCTCCTTGGCCAGTTCCTTTGACCTCATGATTCTCATTTGGTCTGACATGCACTGTTAGCTGTGAGGTCTTATATAGACAGGTGTGCGCCTTTCCAAATCAAGTCGTATCAGCTTAGTGAAACACAGCTGGACTCCAATGAAGGAGTAGAACCATCTCAAGGATGATCACAATTAAATGGACAGCAAGTGACTTAATTATGAGTGTCTGAGCAAAAGGTTTGAATACTTATTATGACCATGTGATATTTCAGTTTTTCTTTTTTATTAAATTTGCAAAAATTTCTACATTTCTGTTTTTTTCAGTCAAGATGGGGTGCAGAGTGTACATTAATGTGAAAAATGAACTTTTTTGAATTTACCATATGGCTGCAATGAAACAAAGAGTGAAAAATTTAAAGGGGTCTGAATACTTTCCGTACCCACTGTATTTCGTGCAAACCCAATAAAGTTCTTGCGATTTTTTTCCCTACTGTACAGTAACATACCTTTAACTTGGGGCATTCAGTTTATTGCTCATCTATAACTCCCAAAGTGCTCCAACAGCCATGTTGGAAATTTCTAAAATATGAAATAATTGTTCCAAATAAAGAGTTACAAAGTTATGCCCACTTAGGTCTCACGAAATCTTGCATTTAATGAACAATCAAAATTACCTGAAATATCGGGAATATATGTTTGCATTCTTCAGCATTTAACAGATATTAAATTGGCCTGTGAAGTAATGTGTTTTCTCATCAGTAACTCTAGAAATCCAATCAATACTTTCAGAGAGGTGTAACAAGATGTCTGATCCTGTTTAAACCATGTATCCCTTCACAGTATCTTTGTGTGTCAGATGTCTAGTCAGCTTCTCGCAGAAGTAAATCTAGTGAACAATTCACCTCTAATCGCAAAGTGCCAATTTGTGCTTCACTTGGCAACAGCCAAGTCTTCCTACGAGACAACTGTGTAACACATTTCTGGCACCAGTTACAGTCCAGATTGTAGGAATGTATGGAGCATGGAACTTGTGCATCCAACAGTTTGGGGAAAACTTGTATCTTGGTTCTAGTCCAACTTGGAGACCAGTATGGATGAGGTTGGAGGGCCATTTTCTTATGTCACAGCTGTGACATTTGTGTTGGCATATCCAGCCTTGATTTGTGAAACATGTCAACAGATATCGGATTCTGCATTGGTGACATGAGGGGACATGTGTTATTGTGAAGACTAAACCTATCTACATGGTTCTGAGACCCTTAAATCCTATATTTGGAAGTCTAATCACACACTTTTTAAAAAACTTCTCTTTATGATAGTGTATCGCGACGTGTTTTGGAACAATTAGTTTTACAGACATTATTTCCATTGTATAGCCTGATGAAGTAGCCAATACAACCCCAAAACACAAGATGACTACGCTATAATAAAGACAGCTCTTTCAACAAGAACTCCATGTGTGGAATCTTATTTTATGGAGCTGCATTGAGTTAACAAATCCCTCTTCCCTGTGTATTTTCCCTTTGTCTACTTTTGGCACATTTACTGATTTGCCGTACTCCTTTCCTAAAGAGTAACCATTGTAATAATTCTCATTTTATAAATTAAATGTTCCCCTCCTTAGCCAATTTCCAATTTCTAATTGCGGCGAAATAGAGAATAAACAGCACTTCTGTAATTGCATTTTGGGTTTTTATTTGCCATGTTCACTATATGGTAAAACTGACCTGGCAGTAATCTCCAGGTCAGTGCGATTGCAGCAATAACAAACAGAACAACAAAAAAGAAAAAAGCATGCCCATAAAATTGGGAACACCCGAGCTAAATGAATCGTTTTTTATTTCAATATCAAACAGTGGTTACACATAGGACACAGTAACAATTAAAAACATTTAAAAACAAGGTGTGAAACACTCAGTAGTCATGCCGAATAATATCAGCAATGATAAACCGCAACTATTTTCTCAAACTCAGCATTGTAAACACAGGCTCAAAAAACACACATGCTTAGCCCAATTAAGGAAAAAACATAAATATGTATGCGTACAAATTATACATGCATGTACATGGGCTAGTCTACCTATTCGGCATGACTATTGAGTGTTTCACACCTTGTTTTGAAATGTTTTTAATTGTTACTGTGTCCTATGTGTAACCACTGTTTGATATTAAAATAAAAATGATTAATTTAGCTTGGGTGTTCCCAATTTTATGGGCATGCTTTTTTCTTTTTTGTTGTTCTGTATGACTTCATACTTGCCCATGGAGAACCCCTCTTAGCATTATATATCGGTGCCCTCCATATTCTTCCCTTTTCAGTACAGCAATAACAAACCTGCAAAGTTTAGCTTTTTTTAAATATGGAAAAAAATTGAAATCAAAGAAAAAAATTGCATGTGTCGCAATTTTCCAAGGCTCGTAATGTTTTCAATTTTTGGTTGATGGGGCTGAGTGAGGGCTGAATTTTTTAGTGTCTTGTGACATCATTTTTATTTACGATGTATTAGTTTCAGGCAGATACAAGGTTTTAGTCACCTTTTGCAGCCGCTTAACCCTGCTGTTCTGTTCGGGTCATAGTGACCCGAACAGACTTTTTGCGGCCCTGTAGATTTTTTTCTGTAAGTCTCTAAAACTTGAGACTCCTTGACTTTTCCTCATTTGGGGGGACCTACCTATGAGTATTTTTTTTTTTTTCGTTTACTTTTTGCTACACGCAAAAAGTTACACTTGTGTTCGGGTCATAGTGACCCGACATCGTTTTTTACAGCTGTGAGGCCATATTTTCATTGAAATAAAGGAGTTATAACCTCAGTTAGGTCTATTTATTGCATCTACTATTGTATATCAATTGATTTATTTCCTAAATTATTTCAATGGGGTCGTACACGCGCTCTACCGGGGGTATGCATTGAGATCTGCGCACCATAAAAATGGCTTTATATTGATTATTTTTGGTGCGCAGTCTATTCTAAAATGTAGAGTGCATCCGGAGAGATCACTAGGTGTGCACTACACGTGTATATTATGCGCAGAACGGACTACTCAGAACGCGCTGTCTAAGACGTTTTTATTTTTGTAAAGCAGAGCTGTAAAGTCTTGCAAATAATTTTTTTTTGCTAAGTAAGTCTGTCTTCCTGGCTTATCTGCTTGTTTTCAGAAGGGTTCTTATCTTCTCTCCTCTTATCAGTACACATATGCTAGCCCAGACATGTTACCTTTCAGTTTCTTTGGAGAGCAGCTGTGTGCTTCTACCCCCATGGCCTCTTCCGGCAACAAAAGAAAAAGATGCAGCTATTGCCCTTCTACTTGTGACAACAAGACGAGTATAACATGTTCTGGCTGTAAAACATTTCTATGCAAAAATCATGTGTATTGTTTTTCATGCAAGAATCCGTAAATTTATATGATCATGTAAATATATTCACATTGTAATGTTTATTATCTTTAATTTTTTATCACAAAATGTTTGATTTGATTGTTTTTTTTTTGTTTTTTTTTTTACAAAATATGTGTAGTTTTCTATTTTCGTTTTGCTCATTGGATGGATCTGTTTTTTCAGAATAAAAACAAAAAAAAAAGATTTCTAGTTCATTTTTCTTTTTTTTTTTACTACCAAACATGTTCACAAACAGTCTAGTAAGCAAAAAGTATAAAAAAAATAGAGTTAGAGTGTCTAAAATCAAGGTTTAATAAGCCGGGTCATAGTGACCCGGAACACTACAAGTGTATAGTAAATGCGAACAAAACAGCAGGGTTAAAACCCCACAATGCTACCATTTTGATCTCTTTTTCTCATTACATCTTTTTCAGATCAGGTTAATTAATTTAATATTTTAATAGATCGTACTATAAACGTAACGATTACACATATGTAGATTTATGTTTTGATTTGCTGGGGTGTGATATTAACTTTTGAACCCATTGACACCCCGTGATCGCGCCACACAGCCACCCATGGGCTGTTAGAATGAAGCGTTCCCTGTGCTATTAGTGTCACTTTCAGAGATTGATAATATCATGTGACAGGTTTGCCATGCAAGGAAGTTAAGGACAGACGATGAATATCTCAGCCATCATCTGCCAAGGAAGATGGCTCAACTTCAGCTCGATTTATAGTCAGGGAGCTGCTGAAGGACACAACTGTGCGCCCCATTACAGCAAATGATTCAACTTGCACACATGAAAAAAAGAACCTGTGTAATATATCTTACCAGAGAAATCTGCTTATTTCTCCACCTGGGCTCATCAATAGTTTTCAAAATTCTATGTTTGTGGACATTATAGCCATGCTATGTTTCTAGATTATATGGCCGTGCTACTTTTGCGGATGATATGGCCTTGCTATGCTTGTGGGCTATATGGCCTTGCTATGTTTGTTGAATATATGGCCTTGCTACATTTGTGGACTTTATGGCCTTGCTACGTTTGTGGACTTTATGGCCTTGCTATGTTTGTGGACTTTATGGCCTTGCTATGTTTGTGGACTATATGGCCTTGCTATGTCTATAGATTATATGGCCTTGCTATGTTTCTAGATTATATGGCCTTGCTATGTTTGTGGACTATATGGCCTTGCTACGTTTGTGGACTTTATGGCCTTGCTATGTTTGTGGACTTTATGGCCTTGCTATGTTTGTGGACTATATGGCCTTGCTATGTTTGTGGACTATATAGCCTTGCTATGTTTGTGGACTATATGGCCTTGCTACGTTTGTGGACTTTATGGCCTTGCTACGTTTGTGGATTATATGGCCTTGCTATGTTTGTGGACTATATTGCCTTGCTACATTTGTGGACTATATGGCCTTGCTATGTTTGTGAACTATATAGCCTTGCTATGTTTGTGGACTATATGGCCTTGCTACGTTTGTGGACTTTATGGCCTTGCTACGTTTGTGGATTATATGGCCTTGCTATGTTTGTGGACTATATTGCCTTGCTACATTTGTGGACTATATGGCCTTGCTATGTTTGTGAACTATATGGCCTTGCTATGTTTGTGGACTATATGGCCTTGCTATGTTTGTGGACTATATGGCCTTGCTACGTTTGTGGACTATATGGCCTTGCTATGTTTGTGGACTATATGGCCTTGCTACGTTTGTGGACTTTATGGCCTTGCTACGTTTGTGGACTATATGGCCTTGCAATGTTTGTGGACTATATTGCCTTGCTATGTTTGTGGACTATATGGCCTTGCTATGTTTGTGGACTATATGGCCTTGCTATGTTTGTGAACTATATGGCCTTGCTATGTTTGTGGACTGTATGGCCTTGCTTTGTTTTTGGACTATATGGTCGTTCTATGTTTGCTCCATATGGTTTTTTGAAAACTGCATGACCACATAATTTTGGCACTCTATGGTGTAGTTATTTCTTGTATGACTGCATTTTTTGGGTAGTTGTTTGCAAGTTTAGGAAACTTTACTGCACAGTTATTGAGAGGGAGATACTGCTATGTGACTGCTTGCCAAAAGGAAAGTAATACCTACAGATACTGATGTGTAGGGTTTCTATGTTCTAGAGACTAAAGCATTAGTCCAATTAGCGTAAATCTAACGTGGCCAATAAGAATCTGAAAGGGTAAATAATGGAGCGATATTAAATTCATAGCACAAAATTATTGCCTATGAGAATTTATAAACAGGGACAACAAGTATGTTTGACCTTAAAGGGATTGTCTCATTAAAATAACGTGTTGTCAAACTGACTCCGGCCTGGTAATCAGATGATTGGCGCAGGCCTGGGTTCAGAATGCCCCTTGACAATCATCTGCTATTCCAAATAAATTGAAAAGAAGATTTTGTAAATATAGCAGAGAAACAAAACTACAATCCTGTCTGAGATCACTTAGAGATGAGCAGCTCCACTAGAAGACCTGGAGGATTTGTTAGCTTCTTCTAGATGACTTCTATCATGTTAAACTTTCTATTAGGAATCTTTTAGTTTAGTTGATTGTGTCCTGCAAAGAAAAGAAGATGGAGGCTGAACAAGATTCCACGGGCTGGAGGCAGCGCAGTCGGTGAGGAAGCGTGTCTTGTCAAGACATTTTTATAGCTTTTCAGTTAAAGAATTTTCTTTTTCAAGACGTTGGGGAATTGTGTATGAAACAGAATGGAATCAATACAAAATGTGAAACTCGGCAGGGTTATGTGTAGGGATGAGCGAAAAGGGGAAAATTTCATGACTTTTATTTTTTTTGTACCTATATGGAGGGATTTTCTTTTTATTTAAAGGGGTTCCATGACTAGAAAATAAGTTATTGCTTTCGGTCCAATTATTGTATATACTGTATGGTATTTGAAGTGGATATGATCTACAATACTAGACTTTCCATGGCGTTATATTTGGACCAAAATAAGTCACATTTTTCTCTTTTAAAACTATGCAGATTCAAAGAAGGATTCATGTTTTACCCTCAGTTGACTTACTGGTGCACAGTGAGAATACCTTAAGAAATTGCAAGAAAGTTTGTTTCAATACACAAGCTTAGGCCAAATTCATACAGTACATCCATGTTTTATGTCTGAATATGGACTTGACAGTCTGATAGGTGTGTATGAGACTGTCGAATTAGGGTCAGGAGAAGGGATGAGCGAACCTGAACTGGAAAGTTCTGGGTCCGTACCGGATATCTAGTGTCCGGTACAGAATCCCGAGCACAGAATTTTTTCTGTATGTCCGTTTTTCTATTGGGGTTCGCCAGTCTAATAAAGCTCGTTAAAAGGCTGCAGCACAGCCAATCAACATTCTGTTAGACCATGGGAGGGCAATTAATTTTGCCATGGGGCCGCATGAGAAATTGGGATGGTTTTAGAGGGCCGGACTAATATAATTAACTCATTTTGAGAGAATCAGAGCACACTATGATCACACTCTGATCAGGTTGTGATTTGCATAATTGACCCAATTTTCTTGGATGAGAAAACATACGTGACGGAGCCTCAGCGGAGCACTGATTGGTGGAGGAGAGCCCTTTGACACGACGCAGAGTTCTGATACCATATCTGATGGGATGACCGTAGGTGAAGGATGAGTGAAACCCATGGAAAATGTCTCAATGACAGCCACTTACTGTGGGAGACTGGCCGAGGTCAGATTGGATCCAGGGAATATAAATCAGAAGGCCATATTTACGTCCAGTCATAAGAGGGCGACGGAGAATAAACATCCGTGAGATGTCAGCAGGAACAAGGACACTGCCACACACCATTTACCTGCGCACCAAACATGTACTTTTCCTGCAAAGCAGCGAATCCCATCTGACCCCCAAATACTCGTGTAACCATTACTCAGCACTGCAGTGGTCTTCAATCATGTCTAATGCACTACTACTCCCAGCACGCCCCACACATGCTGAGAGGAGTAGTTGTCACCACAGGACACTGCATTCTGTTATTCCAAAAAGAATGGACTCCCCGGCATGAGCCTACGAGGGGTGAGAAGCATGCCCCAGCGGAGGAGGGGACCACAAAGGACGGGATAGCAGCGCGGCGGGAGCAGGGGGCGTACAAAGAGCTCTGCACGTCCTGCTGCCACCATTGCAGGTGCCAACATCTGCTGCAGCGGGACCTGCACGGAATGTGGCCGCATGTGACATCGGCGCCTGGGGGAGGGGAGCCCGCACATAAGTCCTCTATTACCACACAGTGATGGCACCCGTACACCCCCGCCCCACCTGTGAGCAGGAGCCTTACCGGAGCAGCTGAAGCGTGGCCCGGGCTACACAGACAGGACGCGGGCTCCTTCCCCTCACCCATGCGATCCGCTGCTCCTGCCACTGCCAGTACTACGGCTCCGGCTGCTGTGTCCTCCCCCAGAAGTGGAAGCTGAGCTCAGCCCCGCACTCACACGCTGCAGCCTGGCGGGCACCGTGCATGCCGCGCAGTGTCAGTGTGCCACCTCCTCACAACCGCTAGCTGTGTGGTCAAATGTGCTGCCTGCAGCCGTCTGCACACAGTGCCCGTGCACAGACTTGTGGTAGAATTATGTACAGCATAGATGTATGCAGTTACATTAATGAACAAGGCTGAGTCATATACTGCATAAAAGGAAAAGAGGGGCTTGAGAGCAAAGCAGATCTCAGTGAACTCTGCCGCTCCTAATCTTACCCACTCTAATCAGCCCAAAGCATGTTAAGTCAGCAACAGCCGTTCTAACAAAACTGCTATCATCCGCAAAGTAAACCACATTAACAAGAAGATTATAGACGGTAGTTACCCATAATATGACAGGCGAGCGTGACCGGACCTCACTCCTCAATGCAGTATATGACTCAGCCTTGTTCATTAATGTAACTGCATACATCTATGCTGTACATAATTGTACCACAGCTACTAAGGATACTTTGTTTAGCACATTATATTATACTAGATGGCAGCCCGATTCTAAAGAATCGGGAGTCTAGAATCCATATATACTTTATTTATTCAAATGTAAGAATAATACAATTAATAAATAATAGTAAGAAAGAACAAAAAATGGCTGCACTCACCAGCTCTTGACAATTCTTGTTATTTAAGTAAAAATTCAAAAATCACACCAAAATGGCGGGCGGAGTGTGTCACAGTACGGCACGTTTCTGATTGGTCGCTCGCAGCAGGCGGCAACCAATCAGACACTGGACACTGTTGACGTCACTTATCTCCGGACATTAGCTTCGGACATTAGCTCCGGACATTAGCTCCGGACATTAGCTCCGGACATTAGCTCCGGACATTATCTCCGCACATTAGCTCCGGACATTAGCTCCGGACATTAGCTCCGGACAAAGCCACGGAAGTTGGCACAAATTGCAGGAAGTAGTATTCTAGGCAATTAATCTCCGGACATTAGCTCCGGACATTAGCTCTGGACATTAGCTCCGGACATTAGCTCCGGACATTAGCTCCAGACAAAGCCACGGAAGTTGGCACAAATTGCAGGAAGACACAAAAGAGAATAGTAAAACCAAAAACACTCAGTTTGAAAAAATGTTGCAGTAATCCGCAAGTGCTAGTAAAAGATGTAAAAAACAGGGTATTTGGTTGATACGTTTTTTGCAAAAAATGTATACTAAGCTGCTCTACCAATCTTCACCTTATACCCTTATCAGAGCAGTCCTAACTAATGTATGCAATCCCTATCTGATGTATTTAAAAACCTGATCATCTGTATATAACCTGTGTGAACAGGGTTCAGAGAGGAAAAATCCATGTGTGCATACAGGGTAGAACAGCTTTTGTGCAGATAGCCCAAGAGGAGTGGTGGAACTCCCCAGTCTTGTAGACACAAGAGAACAATTATGGAAACAGGAACACATGGGCTACTTGCACAGTGAACAAGTCTGTATGATCATGTTCACACACCACCAAGAAACCTGAAGACACAAAAGAGAATAGTAAAACCAAAAACACTCAGTTTGAAAAAATGTTGCAGTAATCCGCAAGTGCTAGTAAAAGATGTAAATAACAGGGTATTTGGTTGATACGTTTTTTGCAAAAAATGTATACTAAGCTGCTCTACCAATCTTCACGGTATACCCTTATCAGAGCAGTCCTAACTAATGTATGCAATCCCTATCTGATGTATTTAAAAACCTGATCATCTGTATATAACCTGTGTGAACAGGGTTCAGAGAGGAAAAATCCATGTGTGCATACAGGGTAGAACAGCTTTTGTGCAGATAGCCCAAGAGGAGTGGTGGAACTCCCCAGTCTTGTAGACACAAGAGAACAATTATGGAAACAGGAACACATGGGCTACTTGCACAGTGAACAAGTCTGTATGATCATGTTCACACACCACCAAGAAACCTGAAGACACAAAAGAGAATAGTAAAACCAAAAACACTCAGTTTGAAAAAATGTTGCAGTAATCCGCAAGTGCTAGTAAAAGATGTAAAAAACAGGGTATTTGGTTGATACGTTTTTTGCAAAAAATGTATACTAAGCTGCTCTACCAATCTTCACGGTATACCCTTATCAGAGCAGTCCTAACTAATGTATGCAATCCCTATCTGATGTATTTAAAAACCTGATCATCTGTATATAACCTGTGTGAACAGGGTTCAGAGAGGAAAAATCCATGTGTGCATACAGGGTAGAACAGCTTTTGTGCAGATAGCCCAAGAGGAGTGGTGGAACTCCCCAGTCTTGTAGACACAAGAGAACAATTATGGAAACAGGAACACATGGGCTACTTGCACAGTTAACAAGTCTGTATGATCATGTTCACACACCACCAAGAAACCTGAAGACACAAAAGAGAATAGTAAAACCAAAAACACTCAGTTTGAAAAAATGTTGCAGTAATCCGCAAGTGCTAGTAAAAGATGTAAAAAACAGGGTATTTGGTTGATACGTTTTTTGCAAAAAATGTATACTAAGCTGCTCTACCAATCTTCACGGTATACCCTTATCAGAGCAGTCCTAACTAATGTATGCAATCCCTATCTGATGTATTTAAAAACCTGATCATCTGTATATAACCTGTGTGAACAGGGTTCAGAGAGGAAAAATCCATGTGTGCATACAGGGTAGAACAGCTTTTGTGCAGATAGCCCAAGAGGAGTGGTGGAACTCCCCAGTCTTGTAGACACAAGAGAACAATTATGGAAACAGGAACACATGGGCTACTTGCACAGTTAACAAGTCTGTATGATCATGTTCACACACCACCAAGAAACCTGAAGACACAAAAGAGAATAGTAAAACCAAAAACACTCAGTTTGAAAAAATGTTGCAGTAATCCGCAAGTGCTAGTAAAAGATGTAAAAAACAGGGTATTTGGTTGATACGTTTTTTGCAAAAAATGTATACTAAGCTGCTCTACCAATCTTCACGGTATACCCTTATCAGAGCAGTCCTAACTAATGTATGCAATCCCTATCTGATGTATTTAAAAACCTGATCATCTGTATATAACCTGTGTGAACAGGGTTCAGAGAGGAAAAATCCATGTGTGCATACAGGGTAGAACAGCTTTTGTGCAGATAGCCCAAGAGGAGTGGTGGAACTCCCCAGTCTTGTAGACACAAGAGAACAATTATGGAAACAGGAACACATGGGCTACTTGCACAGTTAACAAGTCTGTATGATCATGTTCACACACCACCAAGAAACCTGAAGACACAAAAGAGAATAGTAAAACCAAAAACACTCAGTTTGAAAAAATGTTGCAGTAATCCGCAAGTGCTAGTAAAAGATGTAAAAAACAGGGTATTTGGTTGATACGTTTTTTGCAAAAAATGTATACTAAGCTGCTCTACCAATCTTCACGGTATACCCTTATCAGAGCAGTCCTAACTAATGTATGCAATCCCTATCTGATGTATTTAAAAACCTGATCATCTGTATATAACCTGTGTGAACAGGGTTCAGAGAGGAAAAATCCATGTGTGCATAAAGGGTAGAACAGCTTTTGTGCAGATAGCCCAAGAGGAGTGGTGGAACTCCCCAGTCTTGTAGACACAAGAGAACAATTATGGAAACAGGAACACATGGGCTACTTGCACAGTGAACAAGTCTGTATGATCATGTTCACAGAGAGTTCATCATGTTCAAATCAAACCAATCTAATCAGTTTTTATGAAGAGGTAAGCTATAGACTGGACCACGGTGAGTCATTGGACGTGGTATATCTCGATTTTTCCAAAGCGTTTGATACCGTGCCGCACAAGAGGTTGGTACACAAAATGAGAATGCTTGGTCTGGGGGAAAATGTGTGTAAATGGGTTAGTAACTGGCTTAGTGATAGAAAGCAGAGGGTGGTTATAAATGGTATAGTCTCTAACTGGGTCGCTGTGACCAGTGGGGTACCGCAGGGGTCAGTATTGGGACCTGTTCTCTTCAACATATTCATTAATGATCTGGTAGAAGGTTTACACAGTAAAATATCGATATTTGCAGATGATACAAAACTATGTAAAGCAGTTAATACAAGAGAAGATAGTATTCTGCTACAGATGGATCTGGATAAGTTGGAAACTTGGGCTGAAAGGTGGCAGATGAGGTTTAACAATGATAAATGTAAGGTTATACACATGGGAAGAGGGAATCAATATCACCATTACACACTGAACGGGAAACCACTGGGTAAATCTGACAGGGAGAAGGACTTGGGGATCCTAGTTAATGATAAACTTACCTGGAGCAGCCAGTGCCAGGCAGCAGCTGCCAAGGCAAACAGGATCATGGGGTGCATTAAAAGAGGTCTGGATACACATGATGAGAGCATTATACTGCCTCTGTACAAATCCCTAGTTAGACCGCACATGGAGTACTGTGTCCAGTTTTGGGCACCGGTGCTCAGGAAGGATATAATGGAACTAGAGAGAGTACAAAGGAGGGCAACAAAATTAATAAAGGGGATGGGAGAACTACAATACCCAGATAGATTAGCGAAATTAGGATTATTTAGTCTAGAAAAAAGACGACTGAGGGGCGATCTAATAACCATGTATAAGTATATAAGGGGACAATACAAATATCTCGCTGAGGATCTGTTTATACCAAGGAAGGTGACGGGCACAAGGGGGCATTCTTTGCGTCTGGAGGAGAGAAGGTTTTTCCACCAACATAGAAGAGGATTCTTTACTGTTAGGGCAGTGAGAATCTGGAATTGCTTGCCTGAGGAGGTGGTGATGGCGAACTCAGTCGAGGGGTTCAAGAGAGGCCTGGATGTCTTCCTGGAGCAGAACAATATTGTATCATACAATTATTAGGTTCTGTAGAAGGACGTAGATCTGGGTATTTATTATGATGGAATATAGGCTGAACTAGATGGACAAATGTCTTTTTTCGGCCTTACTAACTATGTTACTATGTTACACACCACCAAGAAACCTGAAGACACAAAAGAGAATAGTAAAACCAAAAACACTCAGTTTGAAAAAATGTTGCAGTAATCCGCAAGTGCTAGTAAAAGATGTAAAAAACAGGGTATTTGGTTGATACGTTTTTTGCAAAAAATGTATACTAAGCTGCTCTACCAATCTTCACGGTATACCCTTATCAGAGCAGTCCTAACTAATGTATGCAATCCCTATCTGATGTATTTAAAAACCTGATCATCTGTATATAACCTGTGTGAACAGGGTTCAGAGAGGAAAAATTCATGTGTGCATACAGGGTAGAACAGCTTTTGTGCAGATAGCCCAAGAGGAGTGGTGGAACTCCCCAGTCTTGTAGACACAAGAGAACAATTATGGAAACAGGAACACATGGGCTACTTGCACAGTGAACAAGTCTGTATGATCATGTTCACACACCACCAAGAAACCTGAAGACACAAAAGAGAATAGTAAAACCAAAAACACTCAGTTTGAAAAAATGTTGCAGTAATCCGCAAGTGCTAGTAAAAGATGTAAAAAACAGGGTATTTGGTTGATACGTTTTTTGCAAAAAATGTATACTAAGCTGCTCTACCAATCTTCACGGTATACCCTTATCAGAGCAGTCCTAACTAGGGTTGAGCGAAACGGGTCGAACATTTTCAAAAGTCGCCGACTTTTGGCGAAGTCGAGTTTCATGAAACCCGATCCGACCCCTGTGCGTGGTCGGCCATGCGGTACGCGACTTTCGCGCCAAAGTCGCGTTTCAATGACGCGAAAAGCACCAATTCTCAGCCAATGAAGGTAAACGCAGAGTGTGGGCAGCGTGATGACATAGGTCCTGGTCCCCACCATCTTAGAGAAGGGCATTGCAGTGATTGGCTTGCTGTCTGCGGCGTCACAGGGGCTATAAAGGGGAGTTCCCGCCGACCGCCATGTTACTGCTGCTGATCTGAGCTTAGGGAGAGGTTGCTGCCGCTTCGTCAGAAGCAGGGATAGCGTTAGGCAGGGTCCATTAACCACAAAACCGCTTGTGCTGTAGCGATTTCCACTGCCCAACACCACCTTCGGTGTGCAGGGACAGTGGAAGCTCCTTTTTTTTTTTTTTTTCCTCAGCGCTGTAGCTCATTGGGCTGCCCTAGAAGGCTCCCTGATAGCTGCATTGCTGTGTGTACGCCGCTGTGCAAACCAACTGCTTTTTTCAAAGCACAAATCCTCTTGTTCCTTCCTTTCTGCACAGCTATCTTGTTTGTTTGTCCACACTTTTTATTTAATTTGTGCATCAGTCCACTCCTTATTGCTGCCTGCCATACCTGGCTGAGATTACTGCAGGGAGATAGTAATTGAAGGACACTCCCTGTTTTTTTTTTTTTTTTTGTGGGAGATTAAGATTGACATTTCTGCTAGAGTGCCATCTCTGTCTGTGTCATCTCTCACTCAGTGGGCCATAGAAAGCCTATTTATTTTTTTGCTTGATTTGGGTTCCAAAATCTACCAGAAAAAATCACAACATCAATCATTGGGAGAAAAATATTGGCCTCAGGGCTTGTGTGCCACTCCTTACTCCTGTGTGTGCCATCTCTCACTCAGTGGGCCATAGAAAGCCTATTAATTTTTTTGCTTGATTTGGGTTCTAAATTCTACCTGAAAAAATCAATAAATCAATAAGTGGGAGATTAATATTGGCCTTTGGGCTTGTGTGCCAGTCCTAAGCGTGCCATCTCTCTCTCTCAGATAGTAGGCCATAGAAAGCCTATTTATTATTATTTTTTTTATTGGGTTTATAAATTTTCCCTGGAAAAAAAAAAAATGGGAGATTAATATTGGCCTCTGGGCTTGTGTGCCAGTCCTGAGCGTGCCATCTCTCTCACAAATAGTGGGCCATAGAAAGCCTATTTATTTTTTTGGTTGATTTGGGTTCCTAATTCTACCTGAAAAAATCAATCAATCAATCAGTGGGAGAAAAATATTGGCCTCAGGGCTTGTATGCCACTCCTTACTCCTGTGTGTGCCATCTCTCACTCAGTGGGCCATAGAAAGCCTATTAATTTTTTTGCTTGATTTGGGTTCTAAATTCTACCTGAAAAAATCATTAAATCAATCAGTGGGAGATTAATATTGGCCTCTGGGCTTGTGTGCCACTCCTGACTCCTGTGTGCGTCATCTGTCACTCAGTGGGCCCTAGAAAGCCTATTTTTTGTTTTATTTGTTTTCTAAATTCTCCCTGAAACAATCATTTTATTTTCTTTGGTTTCTAAATTATTCCTGAAAAAAATCATTTTTTTTGTATTTTTTTTTCTCTCAAGTCTCCCTGAAAAAAAATAAATAAATAAAAATCTGTGGGAGATTCATATTGCCCCTTCTGCTTGTGTGCCAGTCTTGACTCCTGGGTGTGCCATCTCTCTCTCTCTCCCCAATTGTGGGCCATAGAAAGCCTATTAATTTTTTTGCTTGATTTGGGTTCCAAAATCTACCAAAAAAAATCACTAAATCAATCAGTGGGAGATTAATATTGGCCTCTGGGCTTGTGTGCCACTCCTGACTCCTGTGTGCGTCATCTGTCACTCAGTGGGCCCTAGAAAGCCTATTTTTTGTTTTATTTGTTTTCTAAATTCTCCCTGAAACAATCATTTTATTTTCTTTGGTTCCTAAATTATTCCTGAAAAAAATCATTTTTTTTGTATTTTTTTTTCTCTCAAGTCTCCCTGAAAAAAAAAAAAAAAAAAAAAATCTGTGGGAGATTCATATTGCCCCTTCTGCTTGTGTGCCAGTCTTGACTCCTGGGTGTGCCATCTCTCTCTCTCTCCCCAATTGTGGGCCATAGAAAGCCTATTAATTTTTTTGCTTGATTTGGGTTCCAAAATCTACCAAAAAAAATCACTAAATCAATCAGTGGGAGATTAATATTGGCCTCTGGGCTTGTGTGCCACTCCTGACTCCTGTGTGCGTCATCTGTCACTCAGTGGGCCCTAGAAAGCCTATTTTTTGTTTTATTTGTTTTCTAAATTCTCCCTGAAACAATCATTTTATTTTCTTTGGTTTCTAAATTATTCCTGAAAAAAATCATTTTTTTTGTATTTTTTTTTCTCTCAAGTCTCCCTGAAAAAAAAAAAAAAAAAATCTGTGGGAGATTCATATTGCCCCTTCTGCTTGTGTGCCAGTCTTGACTCCTGGGTGTGCCATCTCTCTCTCTCTCCCCAATTGTGGGCCATAGAAAGCCTATTAATTTTTTTGCTTGATTTGGGTTCCAAAATGTAACAAAAAAAATCACTAAATCAATCGGTGGGAGATTAATATTGGCCTCTGGGCTTGTGTGCCACTCCTGACTCCTGTGTGCGTCCTCTCTCACTCAGTGGGCCCTACAAAGCCTTTTTTTTTTTTTTCCTAAATTCTCCCTGAAACAATCATTTCATTTTATTTGTTTTATAAATTCTTCTGTAAAAAATAATTTTTTTTAAATTTTTTTTTTTTCTGAAGTCTCCCTTTTAAAAAAAACAAACACAAATCAGTGGGAGATAAATATTTACATTTGTGCTTCAGTGACAGTCCTGCATGTGTGCCATCTCATTTGTTGCCAACAACAACAGAGTGTGTAACATTGTGCCTGATTTTCGTTGTGGTCTCACTCACCTGTAAAGGGGTAGCTAAATCATACTGAAGTTATAGCTCACCGTGTAAGTTGTCTGACAGCAACAAATACCGTTCGTTTGGTAACGTTTTTAAAACAATGAGGAAGTCTGGTGGAAGAGGTCGTGGCCGGGGGCGTTCATTGTCAGCTGGTAATGAGGGTAGTGGTAGTGGTGGAGCATCAGCTGGTCGTGGGAAAAAAAATATTGCACCTAAGTCTGGAGCTGTGGAGCCAGGTTCGTCGTCTGGCTACACAAGGCCTCGAACGCTCCCTTTTCTGGGAGTAGGAAAACCGCTTTTAAAGCCGGAGCAGCAAGAGCAAGTTTTGGCTTATCTTGCTGACTCAGCCTCTAGCTCTTTTGCCTCCTCTCGTGAAACTGGTAAATGTCAAAGCAGCGCGTCGTTAGTGGATGTTCACAGTCAGGGACAAGTCGCTTCCTTGTCCTCTTCAGCAAAAACAACAACAGAGAAGAATGCAGCAGGCGACACAACGGGTTACTCCATGGAGCTCTTTACACATACCGTCCCTGGCTTAGAAAGTGAAGCAGTTAACAGTCCATGCCCATTACAAGTTGAATCTGACATGGAGTGCACTGATGCACAGCCACAGCCAGACTACTATCCTGGTCCTTTGACTCAGACCACAACATTGCCCTCGCAGGGTGCTGATCAAGAATCAGACCCTGATGAGACTATGTTGCCCCATCACGAACGCTATACCACCGACCGACACGGTGACACAGACGAAGTTGCACACGAGCTACAAGAAGAGGTAATAGATGACCCAGTTCTTGACCCCGATTGGCAGCCATTGGGGGAACAGGGTGCAGGCGGCAGCAGTTCTGAAGCGGAGGAAAAGGGGCCGCAGCAGGCATCAACATCGCAACAGGTTCCATCTGCCGGGCCCGTATCTTGCCCAAAACGCGTGGCAAAGCTAAAACCTGTTGGAGGACAGCGTGGCCATCCGGTTAAAGCTCAGTCTGCAATGCCTGAAAAGGTATCCGATGCTAGAAAGAGTGCAGTCTGGCATTTTTTTAAACAACATCCAATTGATCAGCGCAAAGTCATCTGTCAAAAATGTTCAACTACCTTAAGCAGAGGACAGAATCTGAAAAGTCTCAATACAAGTTGCATGCATAGACATTTAACCACCATGCATTTGCAAGCCTGGACTAACTACCAAACGTCCCTTAAGGTTGTAGCACCCTCGGCCAATGAAGCTAGTCAGCAACGCAACATCCCTTCCGGCAGTGTAGGGCCACCATTTTCCGCACCACCTGCAGTATCTGTGCAGGTTTCTTTGCCAGGCCAAAGCCGTCAGGGTCAGGGAATCACCAGTTTCGTAGTAGGAAACACTGCATCTAGGGCACCGGTGGCAACAATACCATCTCCCACCGTCTCTCAGTCTGCCATGTCCACCGGCACCCCCGCTAGTTCCACGATCTCCAGCTCTCCAGTCCAGCTCACCCTACATGAGACTATGGTTAGAAAAAGGAAGTACTTAGCCTCGCATCCGCGTACACAGGGTTTGAACGCACACATAGCTAGACTAATCTCGTTAGAGATGATGCCCTACCGGTTAGTTGAAAGCGAAGCTTTCAAAGCCCTGATGGACTACGCTGTACCACGCTACGAGCTACCCAGTCGACACTTTTTTTCCAGAAAAGCCATCCCAGCCCTCCACCAGCATGTTAAAGAGCGCATCGTCCATGCACTCAGGCAATCTGTGAGCACAAAGGTGCACCTGACAACAGATGCATGGACCAGTAGGCATGGCCAGGGACGTTACGTGTCCATCACGGCACACTGGGTAAATGTGGTGGATGCAGGGTCCACAGGGGACAGCAAATTTGGGACAGTTCTGCCTAGCCCACGGTCTAGGAAACAATTGGCTGTAGCCGTTCGCACCCCCTCCTCCTCCTCTTCGTCCTCCTGCAGAAGCGAGAGCTCGTCCACAGACCGCAGTCGCACAACCACTCCATCCGCAGCTGCCACTGTTGCACACCAGGTCTCCCATTATGGGGCAGCTACTGGCAAACGTCAGCAGGCTGTATTGGCTATGAAGTGTTTGGGCGACAACAGACACACCGCGGAAGTTCTGTCCGAGTTCTTGCAGAAAGAAACGCAGTCGTGGCTGGGCACTGTAGATCTTGAGGCAGGCAAGGTAGTGAGTGATAACGGAAGGAATTTCATGGCTGCCATCTCCCTTTCCCAACTGAAACACATTCCTTGCCTGGCTCACACCTTAAACCTGGTGGTGCAGTGCTTCCTGAAAAGTTATCCGGGGTTATCCGACCTGCTCCTCAAAGTGCGTGGACTTTGCTCACATATCCGCCGTTCGCCCGTACACTCCAGCCGTATGCAGACCTATCAGCGTTCTTTGAACCTTCCCCAGCATCGCCTAATCATAGACGTTGCAACAAGGTGGAACTCAACACTGCACATGCTTCAGAGACTGTGTGAACAGAGGCGGGCTGTTATGTTTTTGTGGGAGGATACACATACACGGGCAGGCAGTAGGATGGCAGACATGGAGTTGTCAGGTGTGCAGTGGTCGAAGATTCAAGACATGTGTCAAGTCCTTCAGTGTTTTGAGGAATGCACACGGCTGGTTAGTGCAGACAACGCCATAATAAGCATGAGCATCCCCCTAATGCGTCTGCTGATGCAAAGTTTGACGCACATAAAGGATCAGGCGTCTGCAGCTGAGGAAGAGGAAAGCCTTGATGACAGTCAGCCATTGTCTGGCCAGGGCAGTGTACAGGACGAGGTAGCGGGCGAAGAGGAGGAGGAGGACGAGGAGGATGATGGGGATGATTATATTTTTAATGAGGAAGCTTTTCCGGGGCCACTGGAAATTGGTGGCGCGGCAAGGCCGGGTTCTGGTTTTTTGAGGGACACAAGTGACGTTGATTTGCCTGAAACTGCCCCTCAACCAAGCACAACCGCAGATTTGAGAACTGGAACTTTGGCCCACATGGCGGATTATGCCTTACGTATCCTCAAAAGGGACACACGCATAACTAAAATGATGAATGATGACGATTACTGGTTGGCCTGCCTCCTTGATCCTCGCTATAAAGGCAAATTGCAAAATATAATGCCACATGAGAACTTGGAACTAATATTAGCAACCAAACAATCAACTCTTGTTGACCGTTTGCTTCTGGCATTCCCTGCACACAGCGCCCGTGATCGTTCTCACACGAGCTGCAGGGGCCAGCAGACCAGAGGAGTTAGAGGGGCAGAAATCAGAAGTGGCGTTGGCCAGAGGGGTTTTCTGACCAGGTTGTGGAGTGATTTTGCTATGACCGCAGACAGGACAGGTACTGCAGCATCAATTCAAAGTGACAGGAGACAACATTTGTCCAGTATGGTTACAAACTATTTTTCATCCCTTATCGATGTTCTCCCTCAACCGTCATTCCCATTTGATTACTGGGCATCAAAATTAGACACCTGGCCAGAATTGGCAGAATATGCATTGCAGGAGCTTGCTTGCCCGGCAGCTAGTGTCCTATCAGAAAGAGCATTCAGTGCTGCAGGTTCAATACTAACAGAAAAAAGGACTCGTCTGGCTACCCAAAATGTAGATGATCTAACCTTCATTAAAATGAACCACAACTGGATTTCGAAATCTTTTGCCCCACCTTGCCCGGCTGACACCTAGCTTTCCTATGAAAAGGTCTTGCCTGTGGACTATTCTGAATGCCTTTTCCAATCTCGTAATTTTCAGCACCTGATTGTCCAGCATACGACATGTTTACACCTCACTAAATGGCCAAACTCCCCACACGGGGCCGTGGTATCGACACTTGGCGACAGCACCCGTGAGAGTGCAGTTTGTCTGAAGAGGTGGGTGAGCCCGCTTTTGGTCGACGGCACTGCCACTGGGTCCCTCCTAGTACAATAAAGTGTCTCTGGCGGTGGTGGTGCGCACCCAACGTCAGACACACCGTTGTAATATGAGGGGCCCTGGGCCTGTACCGCCGGCCACAAGACAGTTTCCCCCCACCCCAGCTCAAACAGTGCTCTACCACTTGCAAAATTATCTCACAGCTCCACCAATGTTTAGTCTATGCGCTGACATCCTTCAATGCCTGCCACTGACAATACCATTGTATTGACATTTTTGTTATGTTAGGCCTTCGATGCCTGTCTGTGGTCACTCCTTCCACTAGGCCTCCACTGACCACACCACTGCTGCCCGTGTACCCCTGGAACCAATTTAAAATTGCCTACAGCCATGTGTTATTATTTTAGGCCTTCGATGCCTGTCTGCGGTCACTCCTTCCACTAGGCCTCCACTGACCACACCACTGCTGCCCGTGTACCCCTGTGACCAATTTAAATTTGCCTACAGCCATGTGTTATTATTTTAGGCCTTCGATGCCTGTCTGCGGTGACTCCTTCCACTAGGCCTCCACTGACCACACCACTGCTGCCCGTGTACCCCTGGAACCAATTTAAAATTGCCTACAGCCATGTGTTATTATTTTAGGCCTTCGATGCCTGTCTGCGGTCACTCCTTCCACTAGGCCTCCACTGACCACACCACTGCTGCCCGTGTACCCCTGGAACCAATTTAAAATTGCCTACAGCCATGTGTTATTATTTTAGGCCTTCGATGCCTGTCTGCGGTCACTCCTTCCACTAGGCCTCCACTGACCACACCACTGCTGCCCGTGTACCCCTGGAACCAATTTAAAATTGCCTACAGCCATGTGTTATTATTTTAGGCCTTCGATGCCTGTCTGCGGTCACTCCTTCCACTAGGCCTCCACTGACCACACCACTGCTGCCCGTGTACCCCTGGAACCAATTTAAAATTGCCTACAGCCATGTGTTATTATTTTAGGCCTTCGATGCCTGTCTGCGGTCACTCCTTCCACTAGGCCTCCACTGACCACACCACTGCTGCCCGTGTACCCCTGGAACCAATTTAAAATTGCCTACAGCCATGTGTTATTATTTTAGGCCTTCGATGCCTGTCTGCGGTCACTCCTTCCACTAGGCCTCCACTGACCACACCACTGCTGCCCGTGTACCCCTGGAACCAATTTAAAATTGCCTACACCCATGTGTTATTATTTTAGGCCTTCGATGCCTGTCTGCGGTCACTCCTTCCACTAGGCCTCCACTGACCACACCACTGCTGCCCGTGTACCCCTGGAACCAATTTAAAATTGCCTACAGCCATGTGTTATTATTTTAGGCCTTCGATGCCTGTCTGCGGTCACTCCTTCCACTAGGCCTCCACTGACCACACCACTGCTGCCCGTGTACCCCTGGAACCAATTTAAAATTGCCTACAGCCATGTGTTATTATTTTAGGCCTTCGATGCCTGTCTGCGGTCACTCCTTCCACTAGGCCTCCACTGACCACACCACTGCTGCCCGTGTACCCCTGGAACCAATTTAAAATTGCCTACACCCATGTGTTATTATTTTAGGCCTTCGATGCCTGTCTGCGGTCACTCCTTCCACTAGGCCTCCACTGACCACACCACTGCTGCCCGTGTACCCCTGGAACCAATTTAAAATTGCCTACAGCCATGTGTTATTATTTTAGGCCTTCGATGCCTGTCTGCGGTCACTCCTTCCACTAGGCCTCTACTGACCACACCACTGCTGCCCGTGTACCCCTGGAACCAATTTAAAATTGCCTACAGCCAGCCCAATTTTTTTATTTTACGCCTTCGATGCCTGTCTGCGGTCCATTCTTTCAACTACTACTACACTGACCAGGGCACTGCTGCCCGTGTACCCCTGGAACCAATTTAAAATTGCCTACACCCATGTGTTATTATTTTAGGCCTTCGATGCCTGTCTGTGGTCACTCCTTCCACTAGGCCTCCACTGACCACACCACTGCTGCCCGTGTACCCCTGGAACCAATTTAAAATTGCCTACAGCCATGTGTTATTATTTTAGGCCTTCGATGCCTGTCTGCGGTCACTCCTTCCACTAGGCCTCCACTGACCACACCACTGCTGCCCGTGTACCCCTGGAACCAACATCAGAAAATATAAAAATAAGTATTTTGCTTATAAAAAAGAAAATACTGGAGAGATATCAAATGCAGACATTTTAACATTAAAAACAAACACACAACTAAAATCTGGTACAGTACTAAAAATGGCCACCAGCTACAATTACTTTCTCCTGCAAGTAGTTAACTGAAAGGTTTTTTAAATTGAAAACACAGATATGGCATCCACCGAGTGTTGTCCTGTCGCGTCTTCTTTATATTATTGCCGAGAAGATGCAAAACAATGAAAATAATAAAATCATTAATTACCAAAATAATAGAGAAAGTCAACACCACATTGCAAATAAACATTCATTCCAAATAAAGAAGCAGGGCGCGTCCGAGGGTGAGTATATACCTAATAAGAATATAATCACCCTCGGACGCGCAATGCTTATTTCCAACAGCCTTCCTTCCTAAGAATCAGCCCTTCCGTGGTGTAGAGAGACGTTGTGTTACACTCCAAGGTGTTCCCCAGGTTGCCTTTCCTGAGCTTCGATCTTCCGGCTCTCGTTTAGTAGTTGTTGGAAACTACGCTGCATTAGGCCTTCAAATTGGGTATGGGGTGTAGAGAGATGGTGTGTTCCACTCCAAGGTGTTCCCCAGGTTGCCTTTCCTGAGCTTCGATCTTCCGGCTCTCGTTTAGTAGTTCTTGGAAACTACACTGCATTAGGCCTTCAAATTGGGTATGGGGTGTAGAGAGAGGGTGTGTTACACTCCAAGGTGTTCCCCAGGTTGCCTTTCCTGAGCTTCGATCTTCATGCTCTCGTTTAGTAGTTGTCGGAAACTACGCTGCATTAGGCCAACAAATTGGGTATGGGGTGTAGAGAGAGGGTTTGTTACACTCCAAGGTGTTCCCCAGGTTGCCTTTCCTGAGCTTCGATCTTCCGGCTCTCGTTTAGTAGTTGTTGGAAACTACGCTGCATTAGGCCTTCAAATTGGGTATGGGGTGTAGAGAGAGGGTGTGTTACACTCCAAGGTGTTCCCCAGGTTGCCTTTCCTGAGCTTCGATATTCCGGCTCTCGTTTAGTAGTTGTTGGAAACTACACTGCATTAGGCCTACAAATTTGGTATGGGGGAAACATTGGCGCATCTGCGGTCCCTCCTTCCTCTAGGCCTCCACTGACCTGTCTACTGCTGCCCGTGTTCCCCTGGAACCTATTTTAAATTGCCTACAGGCAGCCCAATTTATTATGTTAGGGCTTCGAAGCCTGTCTGCGGTCCCTCCTTCCACTAGGCCTCCACTGACCTGTCTACTGCTGCCCGTGTACCCCTTGAACCAACATCATAAAATAAAAAAAAAAGTATTTTGCTTATAAAAAAGAAAATACTGGTGAGATATCAAATGCAGACATTTTAACATTAAAAACAAACACACAACTAAACTCTGGTACAGTACTAAAAATGGCCACCAGCTACAATTACTTTCTCCTGCAAGTAGTTAACTGAAAGGTTTTTTAAATTGAAAACACAGATATGGCATCCAACGAGTGTTGTCCTGTCGCGTCTTCTTTATATTATTGCCGAGAAGATGCAAAACAATGAAAATAATAAAATCATTAATTACCAAAATAATAGAGAAAGTCAACACCACATTGCAAATAAACATTCATTCCAAATAAAGAAGCAGGGCGCGTCCGAGGGTGAGTATATACCTAATAAGAATATAATCACCCTCGGACGCGCAATGCTTATTTCCAACAGCCTTCCTTCCTAAGAATCAGCCCTTCCGTGGTGTAGAGAGACGTTGTGTTACACTCCAAGGTGTTCCCTAGGTTGCCTTTCCTGAGCTTCGATCTTCCGGCTCTCATTTAGTAGTTGTTGGAAACTACGCTGCATTAGGCCTTCAAATTGGGTATGGGGTGTAGAGAGATGGTGTGTTCCACTCCAAGGTGTTCCCCAGGTTGCCTTTCCTGAGCTTCGATCTTCATGCTCTCGTTTAGTAGTTGTCGGAAACTACGCTGCATTAGGCCTACAAATTGGGTATGGGGTGTAGAGAGAGGGTTTGTTACACTCCAAGGTGTTCCCCAGGTTGCCTTTCCTGAGCTTCGATCTTCCGGCTCTCGTTTAGTAGTTCTTGGAAACTACACTGCATTAGGCCTTCAAATTGGGTATGGGGTGTAGAGAGAGGGTGTGTTACACTCCAAGGTGTTCCCCAGGTTGCCTTTCCTGAGCTTCGATCTTCATGCTCTCGTTTAGTAGTTGTCGGAAACTACGCTGCATTAGGCCTACAAATTGGGTATGGGGTGGAGAGAGATGGTGTGTTACACTCCAAGGTGTTCCCCAGGTTTCCTTGCCATTGCTTCGGTCTTCCGACTCTCGTTTAGTAGTTGTAGAAAAGTACACTGCATTAGGCCTACAAAATGGGTATGGGGTGGAGAGAGATGGTGTGTTACACTCCAAGGTGTTCCCCAGGTTGCCTTTCCTGAGCTTCTATCTTCAGGCTCTCATTAAATTGTGGTTAAATGGAACAACTGCATTTGGCGTACTAGTTGGTTTGGGGCCTACTATCGGTGTCTGCCACTCCTTGCTGTTCTCCTGGTTTCCTGTCCTGAAATTCCATTTTCAGGCTCTCATTAAGTAGTTGTTAATGTTAGACTGCATTTGGCCTACTAGTTGGGTTGGGGCCTACTATCGGTGTCTGCCACTCCTTGCTGTTCTCCTCCACTGAACAAAGCTGTGCCGCCTGTTTACTACGGTTGCCAATTTTGAACTGCATTTCGACTACTTACTGATTTGGCCCTACTCTCTGTGTCAGCCTCTCATTCCAGTTGTCCTCCACTGCAATGCCCCCTGGTTATTCCTGTGTTACCAATTTTGAACTGCATTTAGCCCACTTTATTCTTTGGGCCTATATCTGTGTTTCCACTTCATCGTGCCCATTGCCCAGCCAGTGATAGATGAGTCTGCTGGTACATTGACCCATAACGCAACATTCCCCGTGCATGCTACACAACAACATTGTGACCCTGCTGAAAGTCAGGTTGCTCTTCCCGCATACCATACCACCTTACACGGGGACAAAGAGGAAGGTGCAGATGAAAGTGCAGGTTCCTTCATCAGGTGGGGGGAGGAATACTAGTTGGCGACGTCACTGGCACAGGGCCTCTCATAGTACGCAAAAGTGTTGCTGCCGGTGGGAGGCGTCCCCGCCGTGCAAACACACCGCTGTACTTTGAGGGGCCCTGTGCCAGTGCCAATGCCAACAAGTGGGCCCCCCCTGCTTGCTCAGGATCACAGCACTTGCAAAGTTGAAATACTTACCTCTCCCTGCTCCACTGCCGTGACGTGGTCCAGATTTCCTGGGCCCACTAATTACTTGAACCAGCCCTACCCCACACAACTTTAGCCAAATGACCCCCAATTTCAAATGCCTTCCAATTATTATAAGGTAAATTACGCTTGACAAGCTTCATTAAGAAGAATGGATGGTTTTGACATTAAAATGGGCACTCTAGGTGTTTTCCTGGCCCCCACTCACTGCCGACTATGCTGCCCCATTGACTTGCATTGGGTTTCGTGTTTCGGTCGATCCCGACTTTACGTCATAATCGGCCGATTTCACTCGACCCGACTTTTGAGATAGTCGGGTTTCGCGAAACCCGGCTCGACTCTAAAAAGGTCAAGGTCGCTCAACTCTTGTCCTAACTAATGTATGCAATCCCTATCTGATGTATTTAAAAACCTGATCATCTGTATATAACCTGTGTGAACAGGGTTCAGAGAGGAAAAATCCATGTGTGCATACAGGGTAGAACAGCTTTTGTGCAGATAGCCCAAGAGGAGTAGTGGAACTCCCCAGTCTTGTAGACACAAGAGAACAATTATGGAAACAGGAACACATGGGCTACTTGCACAGTGAACAAGTCTGTATGATCATGTTCACACACCACCAAGAAACCTGAAGACACAAAAGAGAATAGTAAAACCAAAAACACTCAGTTTGAAAAAATGTTGCAGTAATCCGCAAGTGCTAGTAAAAGATGTAAAAAACAGGGTATTTGGTTGATACGTTTTTTGCAAAAAATGTATACTAAGCTGCTCTACCAATCTTCACGGTATACCCTTATCAGAGCAGTCCTAACTAATGTATGCAATCCCTATCTGATGTATTTAAAAACCTGATCATCTGTATATAACCTGTGTGAACAGGGTTCAGAGAGGAAAAATCCATGTGTGCATACAGGGTAGAACAGCTTTTGTGCAGATAGCCCAAGAGGAGTGGTGGAACTCCCCAGTCTTGTAGACACAAGAGAACAATTATGGAAACAGGAACACATGGGCTACTTGCACAGTGAACAAGTCTGTATGATCATGTTCACACACCACCAAGAAACCTGAAGACACAAAAGAGAATAGTAAAACCAAAAACACTCAGTTTGAAAAAATGTTGCAGTAATCCGCAAGTGCTAGTAAAAGATGTAAAAAACAGGGTATTTGGTTGATACGTTTTTTGCAAAAAATGTATACTAAGCTGCTCTACCAATCTTCACGGTATACCCTTATCAGAGCAGTCCTAACTAATGTATGCAATCCCTATCTGATGTATTTAAAAACCTGATCATCTGTATATAACCTGTGTGAACAGGGTTCAGAGAGGAAAAATCCATGTGTGCATACAGGGTAGAACAGCTTTTGTGCAGATAGCCCAAGAGGAGTGGTGGAACTCCCCAGTCTTGTAGACACAAGAGAACAATTATGGAAACAGGAACACATGGGCTACTTGCACAGTGAACAAGTCTGTATGATCATGTTCACACACCACCAAGAAACCTGAAGACACAAAAGAGAATAGTAAAACCAAAAACACTCAGTTTGAAAAAATGTTGCAGTAATCCGCAAGTGCTAGTAAAAGATGTAAAAAAACAGGGTATTTGGTTGATACGTTTTTTGCAAAAAATGTATACTAAGCTGCTCTACCAATCTTCACGGTATACCCTTATCAGAGCAGTCCTAACTAATGTATGCAATCCCTATCTGATGTATTTAAAAACCTGATCATCTGTATATAACCTGTGTTAATACCCTGTTTTTTACATCTTTTACAAGCACTTGCGGATTACTGCAACATTTTTTCAAACTGAGTGTTTTTGGTTTTACTATTCTCTTTTGTGTCTTCAGGTTTCTTGGTGGTGTGTGAACATGATCATACAGACTTGTTCACTTTGCAAGTAGCCCATGTGTTCCTGTTTCCACAAATTGCAGGAAGTAGTATTCTAGGCAATTATATATTAGATATTGAGAACCCATTTATGCAGGCATGCTGTACCGGTACCAACTTAGTTGTAGTTTTGTCATGCACCTCCTATTGTCATGTTGTTACATTATACATTGATTGCTCTAAGAACTGTATGTATGTACATTAACAGTTCTATTTTTATCTATTTTGATATTTAATAAAGTTTGTTCACTTTTGTAAAATAACAGCAGTTTTGACTCATGTTCCTCCACTATGTATTGTTTAGTTTTTTTGCAAAGAAATATATTGCATTAGCTGTTTCATTGCCATTGGTAGGCCCAAAAAATAATTTATCTGGACTAGTGCCTGTTTTCTAGTACTATTGCAAATAAATAAATCTACTCTTCAGCCATCTCATTGTGAGTAGTGTTTAGAAAAACTGCTTCCAAAGATGAGAACATTAAATAAGGGACATGGATGTGGTCATTGTGCTGGTGTAGCTGCTGATGGTGGTGTTGGTTAGCTAATACAGAGAGAGGATGTGATGTAGGGCAGGCATCAGTACCCGGTGCTCCCAGGCAAGTGCAGGGGCCCTGAGCAGGTAGTGGAGCCCACTCGCCGTTGAGGACACCGGCACGCTATGAAGGTAAAGTGCCTGTACCAGTGCCTGTGCATGGGCCCTATGCTTGCTCAGGGCCTTGGTACTTGTGATACTTACCTCTCCCTGTTCTACCGCTACAGCATCTTTCACGTCTTCTGACTGTGACATTTCAGGTCAGAGGGCACAATGACATGACTAATGTGCACCCTCTGCCTGAACAGTCACAGTGCAGAGAGCCGTAAGATGGCGATGAGGAGTCCGGAGCAGTGCAGCAGTCAGCTAGGAGAGGTGAGTATTTCATTTTTTTAATGTTTGGAGCAATATATGCGTGCCATCATATACTGGAGCGTTTTATGGGGCTCATTATATATAGAGCATTATATGAGGCCCATTATATATGGAGCATTATATGGGGCCTATCATATACTGGAGCATCATATGAGGCCCATTATATATGGAGCATCATATGGGGCCCATTATATATGGAGCATTATATGGGGCCCATTCTGTTTGGAGGAATATATGGGGCCCATCATATACTGTAAGGAGCATTATATGGGGCCTATTCTGTATGGAGCAGTATATGGGGCCCATTCTGTATGGAGCAATATATGGGGGCCATCATATACTGGAGCATTATATGGGGTCAATCATATACTGTATGGGCATTACATGGGGTCCAATCCAATCTATATGGAGTATTATATGGGGCTCATCATATACTGTATAGATCATTATCTGGGTCCCATTATGTATGGAGCAATATATGGGACTCATTATACTGTATGGAGCATTATATGCGGCTCATTATACTGTTTGGAGCATAATATGGGGTTCATTATACTTTATGGAGCAATATATGAGGCTCATTGAATCTGTATGGAGCAATATATGAGGTTCATTATTCTTTATTGAGCATTTTATGGGACCCAATATAATGTACGGTGCAATATATTGGCTCATTAAACTATATGGAGCAATATATGGGGCTCATTGTTCTGTATGGAGCAATATATGGGGCTTATTATTCTGTATGGAGAAATATATGGGGTCCATTGTACTGTGTGGAGCAATATATGTGGCTCATTATTCTGCATGGAGCATTATATGGGGTCCAATAATACTTTATGGAGCAATATATGGGGCTCATTATTCTGTATGGAGCACTATGTGTTGCCTATAATACTGCATAGAGAAATATATGAGGCTCATTATTCTGTATGGAGCACTATGTGGTGCCCATAATACTGTATGGAGCAATATATGGGGCTCATTATTCTGTATGGAGCACTATATGGTGCCCATAATACTGTATAGAGCACTACACTGTCCGGATTTTGAGCTATTGTAGATTTACAATATATATCACTCATGTAATGTAAGAAGTAAGTGAAATCTTTGGCATTGTGCTATACCTATATTTGCTTGCGCATCTGTGCATCATAATTTGTGGCATGTGTTAAAGGGGCCCACTGAGACTCTTTCGCCCGAGGCCCACGAAAACCTGGAGCTGATAGTGGCTGCACGAATGGTGAGGCAGCAAATTGTTGAAAAGGTGTTAGATTATATGGCTGAGAGTGGCTTCAGATCCTTCTCATTATCTTCCACTCAGTGTAGTGCAAAAAGTGCACAGTTGGCACCTGAGGACCATGGTCATCCAGCTTCCTCCTCACCCCTTTGCAAAGCAGTTTGAGCTCAATGTGATGCAGCAGTCTCTTCTGCTTTTTGATGACTCTGCTGGCTGTGGTTCTGTTGTCCATCCACCTTGCTATGCCCCAGAAGAAAAAAAGACTGAGTACACTGATTGCCAACCACTTGTTAAGTTGGAGGATGAGTATGTGGGAGGGCTATTGCATATGGTCAGTGGACCACAACAGTACATGTCAGATGATGGCGAAACTCAGTTGCGGTCTGCATTGTCTTTCTGCGGTGTGCAGACTAGCAAGGAAGGCAGGGGTGAAGAGTCGGTGGAAGATGATGCAGGGGATGATGAGGTCCTAGACCCCACATGGAATGAAGGCTATCTTAGTGACGTGCACAGTTTGGAGGAAGAGGAGGTGGCGATGCTGCCACACCAGCATAGCAAAAGAGGGAGCAGAGTGCAAAGGCACAGCAGGCAGTTCCTAGTCAGTACGTCATCTGCTACTGGCCATCGAGCTGTTGAAATAAGAACAATAAAAGCCAGCTCAAAAAAATAAAAGCTGGCGTGGCTTTTTTTCATGGAATGTGCTGCCGACAATCCAGAAGTGGTTTGCACTCTGTGCCGTCAGATCCTGAAGTGAGGCATAAATGTTCTGAACCTGAGCACCACCTGTTTTACGAGGCAACTCGTAACCAAGCATGTGTTGTAGTGACGAATACACATTAAAAAGCATGACAGACCAAAGCCTCCTCCTGCTCCCTCTTCTGCTGCAGTTTCTGCCTCTTCTTCCCTATCATGATCCACAAGGCCACCTGCCTCCCCGCAAAGAGAGGAGGTGACAATATCACCATGACCACCACAAATGTCTCCAAGCATCTCCACACCATCCCATGGAAGTGTTCAGCTTTCCATCCCCTAGATCCTTGAGAGAAAGAGGAGATATCCCCCTACCACCCATCCACCCATGGTCCTGAATGACAGCATTTCCAAATTACTGGCCTTTGAAATGCTGCCATTTCGGCTGGTGGAGATGTACAGTTTTAAAAAACTAATGGCAGTGGCTGTCTTGCAGTATGTTTTTCCTAGCTGCCACTACTTCCAGGCGGATCCCTGCCCTGCACAAATATGTTGAGGATCAAATCAGGTATGCACTGATATGCACTGTACAATGCCATCACGATACGTGGACCAGTAAGCACGGATAGGCACGTTACATTTCCCTAAATGCTGACTGGGCAAATGTAGTGACGGCATGTCCTACCACCACCTAGTAGTGCTTTTATTTGTCTAGGTTACCTCCTACTACTCTGCTTTCTCCATCGCCTCCTCATTCAGTCACAGGATGCACCACCAATGTGACCACAGGCAGGGGGAAATGATAGCAGGCTGTTTTTAAACTCCTCTATTTGTTGGAAAAATCTCACAACTCACAGAAGCTGTGGACTTGGATCAAACATCAGACAGAAAAGTGGTTGGTGCCGGTGAATTTCAAGCCCAGCCTGGTGGTGTGTGATAATGGGAGAAAACTTGTAGCAGCTTTCGGCCTAGCAGGTTTGATGCACATCCCTTGCCTGGTGCATGTGCTTAACTTGGTGGTGCAGAGCTTCCTGAAAAGCTACCCACACATGTTGGCGCTGCTGCTGAAAGTGCATGCAGTGTGTGGGCACTTTCATCATTCTCACTGATGCTGCTCACCAGTCTGTGCTGCAGCATCACTTCTGTTTTCCCGCTCACCAACTGATATGTGACATACCAACAAAGTGGATCTCCGCCTTGCATATGCTGAAGAGACTGTGCGAGCAGCAGCAGGCACTAGTGGAGTTTCAGCTGCAGCACGCACAGCTGAATTGCTCTGCAGAACAACACCACTTCACCACCAATGACTTGGCCTTCATTAGGGATGTGTGTGCTGTTTTGCAATGCTTCAAATATTCCACCAATATGACCAGTGCTGATGACGCCATCACACAGTTATTATAACACTTATATGGCTGCTGTAAAAAACAATCCAGGCTATGATGGATGAGGTGATGGCACAGGAGAAAGAGAAGCAGGAGAAGGGGCAAAGCCAATTCACACTGTTGTCAGGCCTGTCATCCACACATGACTTGGAGGGTGGGTTACTGTCCCAACATTGGCCATTTTCCCAAGTGTCACTAATGACAGTGGCATCAGAGGTGTTAAACATCTGTGATTGGTGCTAGCATCACTCATGGGCGTTAAAGCAGGGTGTCAGCTCTCACATAGAGCTGACACCTGCAGGAAGGAGATCGCTGTGGCATTCCGAGTGAGCCCGTGCAATTGCAGCGCCATACAAGTACTGTGGTTTGTGGGAACGCAGTTCTGGCAGTGCAGTAGATGAACGGCGCATGTCAGGAAGGGGTTAAAAGACCCAGTAAAACTGAATGATATAATGGTTCATTAATTTCAATTAGTACCGATATCTTTAAATAAAAAGGTATTCTCAAGTTGTCTCTTGAGCAGAACACAACTCTTCACTTTCCTTAGTTTCTTTACTTCCTGGTTATTGGCATGGCGGACTCTGTTCCTTGAGTGACAGCTTTAGTCACAAGTAGAACTATAATAGACAATAGTAATAGAATTATAATGATTCAAACAAGTTCTACTATAACACATTCAATTCTCAGTAGTTTGTTCTGTAGTCTACATTGCTAACCCTGTATTTACACATGGACATAACAAGGTACTTGAACAAGCACTTTTAGGTGACATCAAGCCCAGCAGTTGGTAATGAAGAGGCAACTGTAAGACTCCTATCCATTACTAACCCCATAGTCATATTGTTATTAAAAACACCCAGAATAAAGTCCTTTAAATGGAAATAAATATACAAAAAATACACACTGTTTTACAAATTTATTTGAAAATAATAAATACAGTTATACTCACTTTACGCCCATTCCATTGAAGCTACGGTTCCCTGTTAAAAACAGAAAATAGTAATCAACAAAAGCACTCACCTAACGTCCATTCTTTTGAATCCCTGGTCTCCTGTAAAAAATAAACAATATCTCTCACCTGTCCGACATACTGTCCCAGTCGGACAGGCGAGGCATGTCTGCGATAATTGGTTTTCAACTTGGACGGTGCCAAGATACGACCATCTAGGTGGAAAATCATGGGAGAATGAGCTGCTGGGCAATATACAGGTGCTTCTCATAAAATTAGAATATCATAAAGAAGTTAATTTATTTCAGATCTTCAATACTAAAAGTGAAACTCATATATTATATAGAGTAATTACAAACAGAGTGATCTATTTCAAGTGTTTAGTTCTGTTAATGTTGATGGTTATGGTTTACAGCCCATGAAAACCCAAAGTCATTATCTCAGTAAATTGGAATAATTTAAAAAAAAAAATAGCTGAAAAGGCTTCCTAATCGTTTAAAAAGGTCCCTTAGTCTGTTTCACTAGGTTCCACAATCATGGGGAAGACTGCTGACTTGACAGATGCCCAGAAGACAGTCATTGACACACTCCACAAGGAGGGTAAGTCACAAAAGGCATTGCTAAAGAAGCTGGCTGTTCACAGAGTGCTGTATCCAAGCATATTAATGGAGAGTTAAGTGTAAGGAAAAAGTGTGGTAGAAAAAGATGCACAAGCTAACAGGATGACCACAGCCTTGAAGGATTGTTAAGAAAAGGCCATTCAAAAATTTGGGGAGTTTCACAAGGAGTGGACTGCTGCTGGAGTCATTGCTTCAAGAGCCACCACACACAGATGTATCCAGGACATGGGCTACAAGTGTCGCAATCCTTGTGTCAAGCCACTCATGTCCAATAGACAACGCCAGAAGCGTCTCACTTGTGCCAAGGAGAAAAAAACTGGACTGTTGCTCCGTGGTCCAAGGTGCTGTTTTCAGATGAAAGTAAATTTTGCATTTCATTTGGGAATCAAGGTCCCAGAGTCTGGAGGAAGAGTGGAGAGGCCACAATCCAAGCTGCTTGAGGTCTAGTGTGAAGATTCCACAATCAGTGATGGTTTGGGGAACCATGTCATCTGCTGGTGTAGGTCCACTGTGTTTTATCAAGACAAAAGTCAGTGCAGTTATCTCCAGGAAATTTTAGAGCATTCCATGCTTCCCTCTGCCGACAAGCTGTTTGGACATGGAAATTTAATGGACTTGGCACTTGTCCACACTGCCAAAAGTACCAAAACCTTGTTTTAAAACAACAGTATTACTGTGCTTGATTGGCCAGCAAACTCGCCTGACCTTAACCCCATAGAGAATCTATGGGGTTTTGTCAAGAGGAAGATGAGAGACACCAGGCCCAACAATGCAGACAAACCGTAGGCTGCTATCATAGCAACCTGGTCTTCCATAACACCTTAGCAGTTCCACAGGCTGATCACCTCCATGTTAGACCGCATTGATGCAGTAATTGATGCGAAAGGAGCCCCGGCCAAGTATTGAGTGCATTTACTGAACATACATTTCAGTAGACCAACATTTCGGATTTTAAAATCAAAACACTTGAAATAGATCCCTCTGTTTTTAATGACTCTATATAATATATGAGTTTCACTTTTTGTATTAAAGAACTGAAATAAATTCACTTTTTGATGATATTCTAAATTTGTGAGAAGCACCAGTACAGTATATAGTGCTTGCCATCACTACCCAACAGTTTGAACTTGGATTCACCCAACCACAACACCTTACATCAATCTTTTACTGTAGATTTTAAGCTCTCACGAGCAGGGTCGTCTTGTGTCGCTTTAATTATTGTATTATTAACGTTGTTACCTATGACTGTTGTGTTTGAAGCTGTTAAACTGTAAAGCGCTGCGGAATATGTTGGCGCTATATAAATAAAGATTATTATTATTATTATTATCTTTCTCTTTCTAATGGCTGTGTTCTTATGCAAACTCAAGTCGGACCTGTTGGTTCTTTGCAAAGATGAAAGACTTCTTGACTGGAACTCGTGCATTCAATCCTACTTCTCTTAGCCGTTACACCACAGTTTGGCAACTCACTTTGACCCCATATTCTTCATTCATTTCATGCAAAATCTGTATAGCACTTTTATAGACATCAGATACTGAATTTTTCTTAATAATGTGATCAACTTTGGAGAAAGTTTTCCATGGTCGTCCACCTGTAGGTTTGTCAACTGTTCCATAAACTTCTTATTTATTATATGTGACACTTGACCTGAGAGCTGTTGAATTCCATAGCTAGCTCTTTTTGGCTTTTGACTGACTTCATTCTCAGAATAATCAGCTTCCTGACATCTGGTGATACATTTGGCTTTGTCTTTGCCATGTTTTAACCGAAAAACACACACAAAAAAAAAATTTAGGCAAAATTAGACTACCCATTTAAAAATGCACAAAACATTTGCCAAAGTAAATGTTGAAAACTAACATATAAAGGGATAAAATACTGTCAAACACAATTTTCACCCTTATAGCTGTCAACCATTTCCTTCCGGTTTGCTAGGAAAATGGCATCACAACAATTAGACAGAAATAATCATACTTTAAAAAAAATGCTAAACTTTCAGTCACCACTTTAGATAGATAGAATATACAGATATCCTGTACAGTTGTGCAGGGATGTCAAACTTAATACACAGAGCCCAACAATAAAAACTTGGACATAGTCGAGGGCCAAAATTTATATTTATTAAAAAAATGTCTACAACTGAGGAGGCTTTTCTTTATCAACAAGTATAATGCTGAACTTTTTCATATGGAAACAAACCTAAAGAATAAAATATTGTATTTAATATATTGTTATGTAAGAGCAGTAAAAAGCATATGGCCAAATGGCCTAATTTAAACATGTAGTAGCAAAAGATAAAAAACCTTGAATAAAACAGATAATAAAGTTTGATGCAAACAAAAGTTCTCCCAAACACAGTATGAAACTCCCACAGTGAAATCCTCCATAGTACCCTCCACAAGCATGGTCCGATTACCCTACTGTACCCCCCCCCTTTAATCCTCCTACACAGAATGGTGACCTGGGTTCACGGGACAACTATGCTCACCCTACTTTAGGCCGGTTTCACACGTCAGTGGCTCCGGTACGTGAGGTGACAGTTTCCTCACGTATCGGAGACACTGACTCACGTAGACACATTAAAATCAATGTGTATCTGCACATGTCAGCGTGTTTTCATGGACCGTGTGTCCGTTTGGAAAACACGGAGACATGTCAGTGTTCATGGGAGCGCATGGATCACACGGACCCATTAAAGTCAATGGGTCCGTGTAAAACACGTACCGCACACGGATGTTGTCCATGTGCAGTCCGTGTGTCTTGCAGGAGACAGCGCTACTGTAAGCGCTGTACCCCCGCATGCGGTGCTGAAGCCCCATTCATTTCTTCTCTCCAGCAGCGTTTGCTGGAAAGAAGGAATGATTAATCTTTTTTTTTCATTTACAGTTATATGAAAAAGTTTGGGCACCCCTATTAATCTTAAACTTAATGTTTTATAAAAATTGTTTTTTTTTTGCAACAGCTATTTCAGTTTCGTATATCTAATAACTGTTGGACACAGTAATGTTTCTGCCTTGAAATGAGGTTTATTGTACTAACAGAAAATGTGCAATCTGCATTCAAACAAAATTTGACAGGTGCATAAGTATGGGCACCCTTATCATTTTCTTGTTTTAAATACTCCTACCTACTTTTTACTGACTTACTAAAGCCCTTTTTTTTGTTTTCTAACCTCATTGAGCTTTGAACTTCATAGCCAGGTGTATGCAATCATAAGAAAAGCTACTTAAAGTGGCCACTTGCAAGTTGTTCTCCTGTTTGAATCTACTCTAAAGAGTGACATCATGGGCTCCTCAAAACAACTGTCTAATGATCTGAAAACAAAGATTATTCAACATAGTTGTTCAGGGGAAGGATACAAAAAGCTGTCTCAGAGATTTAACCTGTCAATATTCACTGTGAGGAACATAGTAAGGAAATGGAAGAACACAGGTACAGTTCTTGTTAAGGCCAGAAGTGGCAGGCCAAGAAAAAAATCATAAAGGCAGAGAAGAAGAATGGTGAGATCAGTCAAGGACAATCCTCAGACCACCTCCTGCCGCACATTACAGTGATGAATATGCGGCTCCACCTCCAATAGGGGTGGAGCCACATATTAATCACTGTAATGTGCGGCACCACGTGACCGCTCATACAGGACAAGCAGCGATGCTGAGAGGATGTAAGCACCGAGGGAGTTGGGTAAGTATTTTAATGCCAGCGGGAGGGGGCGCACAGGGGGTGGGAGGGGGCAGATTACCGGCAACTTTATTTTAAAAACAAAAATAAATTAAAAAAAAAAAGATTATTCATTCCTTCTTTCCAGCGAACGCTGCTGGGAAGAAGGGATGAATACCGGCTTCAGCACCGCACCCAGGGGACAGCGCTTAACTCTAGCACTGTCTCCTGCACGGTCCATATGGTCCTCAGTCGGCACACGGGCGGCACACGGCTGCCGCACATGTGCCACACTGATGTTCAATGTAAGCACACAGACACACAGACACGGATAATTCTGGTACCGATTTTTCCGGTACCGGAATTATCTGGACGTGTGAGACTGGCCTTACAGAGTTTGACATATGTGCTCAAGACATATAATTTCACAAGCTCCCTGATATGAAAAAAAATCACCCTTTAGTGCCTTTCATGTGGGAATAAATGGTGTTTAGCCTTTAACCTATTAAATAAATTATTTTAAAAAAAAACGATGTGCCCCCCACACTGTTTTGATATTCAACCAGCCAAGGTAAAGCCGACAGCTGCAAGCATATATTATCAGGCTGGGAAGACCTCTGGTTATTGGTTCCAGCCTGAAATACAAGCCCCCAGCTACCCCAGAATTAGAGCATCACAAGTGCCCTAGTGCAGTGTTGATTGGGGTAATGGTTTATGGAGTTGATGTCAGCTGTGTAATGTCAGCTGGCATCAAGCCCTTGTGTTAATAAAGGAGAGATCTCCATTACTAACCCAGTAAGTTAAAAGGAAAAAAACACACACAAATATTTTAATTAAAAAAATACCCACTGCTCTAGCCCTGTTTCACCAAATTATTTAAAAAAAAAAATCCAGTCAAGGATTCCGATGTAGTTCACCGAATCCAAAGTATTCCACAACTGGGAACCTGAAATAGATAAAAGAGAGAGGTAAAAAATAAAACAAAAAAAACAGTCCTTGATTCACCAGTTTATTATTTAAAAATAATACCAGCAGCTTCCATCGATTCTGTATTGCAACCTATGGGGCGTAGTTCTGATTAACTCAGTAACATCATCACTCGTGAGATATGACTGGGAGTGACCTATGGTTGCAGTGCGGAATCCAAGTTGCTGGCTCCTGTGAGACCAGACGGCTATGAGCAGCGGTGACATCGGTAATTACACTACTCGGAGTCGCCGAGTCTCATAGTCTGGCATATGCACGGTCCATGTGATGCCAGATTTGTTTCTCGCACCCATGGACTTGCATTGTTGATATTCGCGGCCACTCGCACCATGCTGCGATTCTTTCCGGAGTCCGATCAGAACTGAGGAAAAACTCATAGATCATCCCTGAGTCAACTCATGTAATAACATTGGTCAAAATGCAATGCGATGGTTTCTCGCACTGCACTCGTCCGATTTCTGCGCTCCCGTGAGCGAGGCCCAAAGTTAACACTTTATTTGTGCAAAACGCCACATAATGTAAAATGTAAAACTCAAACAAAGAGTTGTTAAACTTTCTTAAGTGATATCTACCCCAAAATGAAACCACTGACAAACAAAACTCATCCTGAAAAGCAACAAGTCCTCATATGACTCTGTTGCCAAAAAAATAATAAAAATAAAGTTTTAGCTCCTGGAACTCCATAATAAAAAAAGTGGAAAAGTTACAAAAAATTTGGTATGTGATAGATATGAAAACTGATTGTTATATCAAGGGGTTAATGCGATTGGAGCAGAAATAATTTTTTAATGTCAAGTGCAAAATAGGTTTTCTTTTGTAGATGCAAACTGTAAAATGCTGCAAAAACGTTCAGAAGTGGAGATTTTATTCGGCTTTGAAGACCCATTAAGTGCAGCCAATATTTTACGGAAAGCAAGTACATAAATAACTGGATGGCTACAGCTATTGTTATCTGTTATCATCGCAATGTTCTTTTGAAGGTCTGGCTTGTAAAGAGCGTCCTGTGACATACAATTCTTTCCACCTGTAATGGGATTTGCAGTCTGCAGCCTCCCGACTCTGATTATTCTGTGCCTTGCTGACTCTGCGCTACATTCCCTAACATTATGCTCGCGCAGTTAGAAGCGGGTCATCAACTTCCATTTTAAATGCTATCTAAACTGCATTTTAGCGAGGTTAATAGATTCATTTCTGGAATTGCCTTCCTCCATAGTGAAGGTGGCTGCAGGTCAGCACTTCCATTTTTACTGTTTCATCAGTAGAATCCGGCAATAAGTGATCATGTTTTTGTTCCCAAAAGACTAATATCGTCTACGGATCATAATGACAATAATGAAGTTATACCAGCCATTCTATTTCAAAATATTACATTGTCTTCCATTGAAAAGCAAGGATCTCCACCCTAACGCTAGGTGCAGACAAGTGATTTTTTTTTTCGTCATCTGAGAAAATCTGATCAATTATGCTAATCACATTCTGATCAGACGCTGATGAGAGTTTGATCAGAGTGTCATCATAGAGAGATACGGCTCTCTTGGATGAGCAGATGAAGTCCATGGAAATCGGACTGTATTCAGATGTCATTCGAGCGCAGTCCGATGATGTCCATTGGTCAGAGAGCGATCTGGCAAAACATCAGTTGGCACTTGGATAATTCGGTCATCCGCATGATCCCATATCCTGAAAATTATGCCAATCTTCCAATAATTTTGATCAGCAAAATATTGACTTGGGGTCAAGAATCTAAAAAAATATTTTGGGAGCTAGAGGAGCCATTGTTTCATAACCAAGGATAGAAATTACCTGGTGAAAGCGTCTTTCATGCATGCGTGCAGAACATATAACGCAAAACTTCAGAAGGATTGGGAGAAAACTAGAAAGAACTGCAATTCAGCCATTTAATTGGATGCTATAGAGTGGCTCACTATGGAATCAAATTTGTTTTTTCGCGCACCAATAGTCTTGCGTGGGCGAATTTTTTTTTCACGTGCAGATTCGATCTGTGAAAATAAAACGCTCATCTGCACCGCCCCATTGAATAACATTGGTCTGAGGGCTATCCATGTGCTAACTGATCTTTCATGGGCAGCAATGGGACCAAACATATGGTTCTTTAAACTCGGCCTAAGGTCTAGGGCAGATGAATGTATAAATGGGACATGTGTTGTCCGACTTTTGATTGGATAACACAAGGACAGCACACTGACCTATGTTATTCAATAGGGCTGCTCAGATTAATGATTTCTCTCTTGGTATGACTGTCAGTAAGAAAATATTTGCAGCATTCACTGTATGAAGACAGGGGAGATGTGTGAGGAGGCAGTATGGTGTGATGTGTGAGGAGACAGTATGGAAAAAGAAATGTGTAAGAAGACAATATAGGAGAGATATGTGAGAGGACAGTATGGGGGAGAAAAGTGTGAGAGAGCACAATATAGAGACTGGGTGGTATGAGAAAGTATATACAGTGGGTAGTGCGGGGAGACAGTGTGAAAGTACAGTATTGAGGAAACAGTAAGAAAAGGGGAGTGTGTGAAGAGTGTGTACAGTATAGGGAATGGGCAGTATAGAGGTCACAGTGTGAGGGGACAGTTTGAAGAGAGGCACAGTAAGGAAAGGAGAGGAAAGTGTGAAGGGAGCACAGTGGTGGGTAATTAATCAGGGGTATATCATAGGGCAGATATTTTTATTTAGGAGCATTTATAATGACACTGTTATTTATAAGAGCGTTGTGTCAGAGTATGATGCCAGAGAAGATGAAAGTTTGCTGAAATGAGCTGTGGATGTGAAATGTCTTCATGAAGTCTGAAGAAGATGATTTAGCAAAGAAACATTAACCCTAATGTCACGATTCCCCTGACCGATGTCACCACTTGGTCAGGATTCACACCGTGACCGTCACCCCTACGTCACGGATTGAGGTGACTTTAGGCCAACAGACAACTATCACATGTGCAGGGGGGCTTATCTTAGTTATCCCTCCACTCCACGATGTGATGAAAAACCACACACAAGGCTATTGACCTCTTAGCTTACAGCAGGGGCTTATTCTAGGTTTCCCACTGCTTTTCTATATACCACGAACTGCAGGGATTTATGTATATCCCGCTTACAGTTCCACTTAACACTCGCAGCTCTCTGGCGCCCACCTTACTCTCAGGTCAGATTAGGTACTGCACCCTGGGTAATTAGTCGCCAGAAAGGCTGCCTGCTATGTACTGGCTATTGGGCACGCTGCAGCGACGCGATAACTACTCCCACTTAGGCAGGATCAATAATTATCAAACCCGCAGTTGCTTCAGCATAATCCAACAGTCAGCGCACTTTCGCTGCCACCAGCTTCGATTAAACGGGTCCGAAGCTAACCCAACACAACAGTAACAGTAGCGTTTTCCCTTCAGAAGACTTAGGGTACGGTTTTTAGAGCATGGAGAAGAACTAATATATAATAGTATATCCCATTAAAATTAATTAGGCAGTGCTTTATCAAAAATAGTTTATAAAGATGTTATATATGAGACAATTGCAAATATGTACAAGGGTAATTATAACATAAAGGGAATAAATGAGAAAAGATAACACTCACATATTAAAAGCATTGCAGGCATCCAGGCTAGTGCAGTTTCCATACATCCCAGTCCATGGGAGGTACTCAGCTCTTCCAGGACAATAGGACAAAACAGTCCAGAAAGAGAAATCAGCAGAAGACCGTGCCCTGGGCAGCCTGCTACAACTTAATACCTGGAGGCTGTGACATCACAGAAGGGCTGGCTTATCCAGACCCTCCTCTCCCTACATTCTGCCTAAACTTTAAACTATTCTCTCTAATTTCTATAACTTCACTACAAAACATGACAGAGTCATACCAAACCCATAATTCATCTCGGGTTAACATGAGCATTCTAATGAAATCAAATATGTCCTATCTGGGATACATATTTACAGAGAAAACCCTACTTCTTTACCAGACGGAGTTAGAAACCCGAGTTTCATGGGAGGTGTAGATACACCGAGTGAGACTACGAATATATATTTTCATGTTCCTAGCTTAAATCGTTTGCCTAATATCTAATAAAAACTAAACAAAGAATCTTTCCTGAATCTTGGAGCCACTTTTCCAGTTTGAACTAGAGAATGTGGGAGGGGTGAGGGACTTTCCTCTGAGCCTGGAATTTACGACCCCAGAGCAATAAAACCCCCTTCTAGCATACAGTCCGTAGCCCAGAGAGAAACAAGTAGAGTCAGCTAGTGAAGGGGGGGGTTTAGCCCACCTCATGAGCTGACGAGCAACTAAACTTATGATATTTCATACCATATCGTGACACCTCCTGTTATGGCTGGCAATCAGGCAACACAGCGTGCAGTAATCAGCGCACATACAGAGATCTGGCAATAACCAAAAACAATAGGACGAGCTCTGAGACGTGGAATCTCTGTAGACTGCAGTACCTGATCTATCCTCACACAACTACCTATGCAACTCGGCACTGCCTGAGGAGCTGACTAGCCTGAAGATAGAAATACAAGCCTGACTTACCTCAGAGAAATACCCCAAAGGAATAGGCAGCCCCCCACATATAATGACTGTTAGCAAGATGAAAAGACAAACGTAGGAATGAAATAGATTCAGCAAAGTGAGGCCCGATATTCTAGACAGAGCGAGGATAGCAAAGAGAACTATGCAGTCTACAAAAAACCCTAAAACGAAAACCACGCAAAGGGGCAAAAAGACCCACCGTGCCGAACTAACAGCACGGCGGTGCACCCCTTTGCTTCTCAGAGCTTCCAGCAAAAGACAATAGCAAGCTGGACAGAAAAAAACAAAAAACAAACTAGAAGCACTTATCTAGCAGAGCAGCAGGCCCAAGGAAAGATGCAGTAGCTCAGATCCAACACTGGAACATTGACAAGGAGCAAGGAAGACAGACTCAGGTGGAGCTAAATAGCAAGGCAGCCAACGAGCTCACCAAAACACCTGAGGGAGGAAGCCCAGAGACTGCAATACCACTTGTGACCACAGAAGTGAACTCAGCCACAGAATTCACAACAGTACCCCCCCCTTGAGGAGGGGTCACCGAACCCTCACCAGAACCCCCAGGCCGACCAGGATGAGCCACATGAAAGGCACGAACAAGATCTGGGGCATGGACATCAGAGGCAAAAACCCAGGAATTATCTTCCTGAGCATAACCCTTCCATTTGACCAGATACTGGAGTTTCCGTCTAGAGACACGAGAATCCAAAATCTTCTCCACAATATACTCCAATTCCCCCTCCACCAAAACAGGGGCAGGAGGCTCCACAGATGGAACCATAGGTGCCACGTATCTCCTCAACAACGACCTATGGAATACATTATGTATGGAAAAGGAGTCTGGGAGGGTCAGACGAAAAGACACCGGATTGAGAATCTCAGAAATCCTATACGGACCAATAAAACGAGGTTTAAATTTAGGAGAGGAAACCTTCATAGGAATATGACGAGAAGATAACCAAACCAAATCCCCAACACGAAGTCGGGGTCCCACACGGCGTCTGCGATTAGCGAAAAGCTGAGCCTTCTCCTGGGACAAGGTCAAATTGTCCACTACCTGAGTCCAGATCTGCTGCAACCTGTCCACCACAGAATCCACACCAGGACAGTCCGAAGACTCAACCTGTCCTGAAGAGAAACGAGGATGGAACCCAGAATTGCAGAAAAATGGAGAGACCAAGGTAGCCGAGCTGGCCCGATTATTAAGGGCGAACTCAGCCAACGGCAAAAATGACACCCAATCATCCTGGTCAGCGGAAACAAAACATCTCAGATATGTTTCCAAGGTCTGATTGGTTCGTTCGGTCTGGCCATTAGTCTGAGGATGGAAGGCCGAGGAGAAAGATAGGTCAATGCCCATCCTACCACAAAAGGCTCGCCAGAACCTCGAGACAAACTGGGAACCTCTGTCAGAAACAATATTCTCAGGAATGCCATGTAAACGAACCACATGCTGGAAGAACAAAGGCACCAAATCAGAGGAGGAAGGCAATTTAACCAAGGGCACCAGATGGACCATTTTAGAAAAGCGATCACAGACCACCCAAATGACCGACATTTTTTGAGAAACGGGAAGGTCAGAAATGAAATCCATCGAAATATGTGTCCAAGGCCTCTTCGGGACCGGCAAGGGCAAAAGCAACCCACTGGCACGTGAACAGCAGGGCTTAGCCCTAGCACAAATTCCACAGGACTGCACAAAAGCACGCACATCCCGTGACAGAGATGGCCACCAGAAGGATCTAGCAACCAACTCCCTGGTACCAAAGATTCCTGGATGACCGGCCAGCACCGAACAATGAAGTTCAGAGATAACTTTACTAGTCCACCTATCAGGGACGAACAGTTTCTCGGCCGGACAACGATCAGGTTTATTAGCCTGAAATTTCTGCAACACTCTCCGCAAATCAGGGGAGATGGCAGACACAATGACTCCTTCCTTGAGGATACTCGCCGGCTCAGATAACCCCGGAGAGTCGGGCACAAAACTCCTAGACAGAGCATCCGCCTTCACATTTTTAGAGCCCGGAAGGTATGAAATCACAAAATCAAAACGAGCAAAAAATAACGACCAACGGGCCTGTCTAGGATTCAAGCGCTTGGCAGACTCGAGATAAGTCAAGTTCTTATGATCAGTCAATACCACCACGCGATGCTTAGCACCCTCAAGCCAATGACGCCACTCCTCGAATGCCCACTTCATGGCCAGCAACTCTCGGTTGCCCACATCATAATTACGCTCAGCAGCAGAAAATTTCCTGGAAAAGAAAGCACATGGTTTGAACACTGAGCAACCAGAACCTCTCTGTGACAAAACCGCCCCTGCACCAATCTCAGAAGCATCAACCTCGACCTGGAACGGAAGAGAAACATCAGGTTGACACAACACAGGGGCACAGCAAAAACGACGCTTCAACTCCTGAAAAGCTTCCACGGCAGCAGAAGACCAATTAACCAAATCAGCACCCTTCTTGGTCAAATCGGTCAATGGTCTGGCAATGCTAGAAAAATTACAGATGAAGCGACGATAAAAATTAGCAAAGCCCAGGAATTTCTGCAGACTTTTTAGAGATGTCGGCTGAGTCCAATCCTGGATGGCCTGAACCTTAACCGGATCCATCTCGATAGTAGAAGGGGAAAAGATGAACCCCAAAAATGAAACTTTCTGCACACCGAAGAGACACTTTGATCCCTTCACGAACAAGGAATTAGCACACAGTACCTGGAAAACCATTCTGACTTGCTTCACATGAGACTCCCAATCATCTGAGAAGATCAAAATGTCATCCAAGTAAACAATCAAGAATTTATCCAGATACTCACGGAAAATGTCATGCATAAAAGACTGAAAAACAGATGGAGCATTGGCAAGTCCGAACGGCATCACCAGATACTCAAAATGACCCTCGGGCGTATTAAATGCCGTTTTCCATTCATCTCCCTGCCTGATTCTCACCAGATTATACGCACCACGAAGATCAGTCTTAGTAAACCAACTAGCCCCCTTAATCCGAGCAAACAAGTCAGAAATCAATGGCAAGGGATACTGAAACTTAACAGTGATCTTATTAAGAAGGCGGTAATCAATACACGGTCTTAGCGAACCATCCTTCTTGGCTACAAAAAAGAACCCTGCTCCCAATGGTGACGACGATGGGCGAATATGTCCCTTCTCCAGGGATTCCTTCACATAACTGCGCATAGCGGTGTGTTCAGGTACGGACAAATTAAATAAACGACCCTTAGGGAATTTACTACCAGGAATCAAATCGATAGCACAATCACAATTCCTATGCGGAGGTAGGGCATCAGACTTGGACTCTTCAAATACATCCTGAAAGTCCGACAAGAACTCTGGGATGTCAGAAGGAATGGATGACGAAATAGACAAAAATGGAACATCACCATGTACTCCCTGACAACCCCAGCTGGATACCGACATGGAATTCCAATCCAATACTGGATTATGGGTTTGTAGCCATGGCAACCCCAACACGACCACATCATGCAAATTATGCAGTACCAGAAAGCGAATAACTTCCTGATGTGCAGGAGCCATGCACATGGTCAGCTGGGCCCAGTACTGAGGCTTATTCTTGGCCAAAGGTGTAGCATCAATTCCTCTCAACGGAATAGGACACCGCAAAGGCTCCAAGAAAAATCCACAACGTTTAGCATAATCCAAATCCATCAGATTCAGGGCAGCGCCTGAATCCACAAACGCCATGACAGAATACGATGACAAAGAGCACATTAAGGTAATGGACAAAAGGAATTTGGACTGTACAGTACCAATAACGGCAGAGCTATCGAACCGCCTAGTGCGCTTAGGACAATTAGAAATAGCATGAGTAGAATCACCACAATAGAAACACAGTCTGTTCAGACGTCTGTGTTCTTGCCGTTCTACTTTAGTCATAGTCCTGTCGCACTGCATAGGCTCAGGTTTACTCTCAGGCAGTACCGCCAGATGGTGCACAGATTTACGCTCGCGCAAGCGACGACCGATCTGAATGGCCAAGGACATAGACTCATTCAAACCAGCAGGCATAGGAAATCCCACCATTACATCCTTAAGAGCTTCAGAGAGACCCTTTCTGAACAAAGCCGCTAGTGCAGATTCATTCCACAGAGTGAGTACTGACCATTTCCTAAATTTCTGACAATATACTTCTACATCATCCTGACCCTGGCATAAAGCCAGCAGATTTTTTTCAGCCTGATCCACTGAATTAGGCTCATCGTAAAGCAATCCCAGCGCCTGGAAAAATGCATCAACATTACTCAATGCAGAATCTCCTGGTGCAAGAGAAAACGCCCAGTCCTGTGGGTCGCCGCGCAAAAAAGAAATAATAATCAAAACCTGTTGAATAGGATTACCAGAAGAATGAGGTTTCAAGGCCAAAAATAGCTTACAATTATTTCTGAAGCTCAGGAACTTAGTTCTGTCACCAAAAAACAAATCAGGAATCGGAATTCTTGGTTCTAGCATCGATTTCTGATCAATAGTATCTTGAATCTTTTGTACATTTACAACGAGATTATCCATTGAGGAGCACAGAGCCTGAATATCCATGTCCACAGCTGTGTCCTGAAGCACTCTAATGTCTAGGGGAAAAAAAAGACTGAAGACAGAGCTAAGAAAAAAAAATGATGTCAGGATTTCTTTTTTCCCTCTATTGGGAATCATTGGTGTGGCTCCTTGTACTGTTATGGCTGGCAATCAGGCAACACAGCGTGCAGTAATCAGCGCACATACAGAGATCTGGCAATAACCAAAAACAATAGGACGAGCTCTGAGACGTGGAATCTCTGTAGACTGCAGTACCTGATCTATCCTCACACAACTACCTATGCAACTCGGCACTGCCTGAGGAGCTGACTAGCCTGAAGATAGAAATACAAGCCTGACTTACCTCAGAGAAATACCCCAAAGGAATAGGCAGCCCCCCACATATAATGACTGTTAGCAAGATGAAAAGACAAACGTAGGAATGAAATAGATTCAGCAAAGTGAGGCCCGATATTCTAGACAGAGCGAGGATAGCAAAGAGAACTATGCAGTCTACAAAAAACCCTAAAACGAAAACCACGCAAAGGGGCAAAAAGCCCCACCGTGCCGAACTAACAGCACGGCGGTGCACCCCTTTGCTTCTCAGAGCTTCCAGCAAAAGACAATAGCAAGCTGGACAGAAAAAAACAAAAAACAAACTAGAAGCACTTATCTAGCAGAGCAGCAGGCCCAAGGAAAGATGCAGTAGCTCAGATCCAACACTGGAACATTGACAAGGAGCAAGGAAGACAGACTCAGGTGGAGCTAAATAGCAAGGCAGCCAACGAGCTCACCAAAACACCTGAGGGAGGAAGCCCAGAGACTGCAATACCACTTGTGACCACAGAAGTGAACTCAGCCACAGAATTCACAACAACCTCCCCCTTTTGGTGTGCGCTAGGGAGGCAGTACCCCACGGTATGCCTCCATGGGCACCTCAGTAGGTTCACCCTGGCGGGAGAGTCCATCTGCATTCCCATGCTCTTTGCCCGTTTTATGTTCAATGGTGAAGTCAAACTGCTGAAGGGCAAGGCTCCAGTGTAGCAACCTGCCATTGGTTCCACACATGGCATTTAGCCAGCGCAGAGGGTTGTGGTCGGTCACCACAGTGAAGGTGTGACCGTACAAGTAGGGCTGCAAGCACTGCAGGGCCCAGACTATGGCCAGGCACTCCTTCTCGATGGAGGAGTAGGCCACTTCCCTCGGCAAAAGTTTCCGGCTCAGGTATAACACGGGGTGCTCTTGGTCCTCCGAGTCAACCTGGCTGAGTACAGCACCAAGGCCAAACTCGCTGGCGTCGGTCTGCACCAAGAACTGTCGACTGCTGTCGACTGCTGTCGACTGCTTTCAACACAGGGGCGTTGCACAGTGCAGTTTTCAACGCCTGGAAGGCCCCCTCACAGCCATCTGTCCAGTTGACAATGTGAGGTAGCTTCTTACTGGTGAGGTCCGTCAAAGGTTTTGCCAGGCTACTATAGTGCTTTACGAAGCGTCTATAGTACCCTGCAGTGCCCAAGAAGGACATCACCTGTTTCTTGGTCACGGGAGTGGGCCAGTTCACGATCACTCCCACTTTGTCAGGCTCTGGCTTCAGGGTGTTCCCGCCTACCCGGTGCCCCAGGTAGTGAACCTCCCTCATGCCCATCTGACACTTTCCCGGCTTGATAGTCAGTCCTGCTTGGTGAATTCGCCTGAGCACCTCCTCGAGATGCTGCAGGTGTTCCTTCCAGGAGGGACTGAAGATGGCAATGTCATCCAAGTACGCCACGGCGTACGTCTCCAGTCCCTGAAGCAGGAGGTTTACCATCCGCTGGAAAGTGGCAGGGGCATTCTTCATGCCGAAGGGCATGACCGTGGACTCATACAGTCCGAAGGGCGTGATAAAGGCGGACTTCTCCTGCGCCTCGGGGCTCAGGGGAATCTGCCAGTATCCTCTACTCAAATCCATTATTGTCAGGTATTTTGCGCCAGCTAACTTCTCAAGCAGCTCCTCGATGCGCGGCATGGGGTGCGCGTCAGAGGCTGTGATGGCGTTGAGTCCCCTGTAGTCCACGCAGAACCGGGTGGTCCGGTCCTTCTTTGGCACGAGAACTACAGGTGAGGCCCACGCACTCTTTGACCGTCAAATCACCCCCAGCTGTAACATCTCATCAATCTCTTGGCGCATAATCTGCTGCATCTGGTCAGAGATTCGATAGGGTGTTCGCCGTAGTGGGGCGTGATTCCCGGTGTCCACCTCGTGGACGGCTAACTCAGTCCTCCCAGGTCGGTTGGAGAACACGACCTGGAAGGGTTCCAGTGTGGTTTGCAACTGCAACCGCTGGGGTTCAGTTAACGAGGCGCTTACCTCCACGTCCTCAATGGACCCATTGGCCTTGGCTTGGGCCAGCATGTCCAGGAGGGTGTCTTCCTCACCGTCTTCGGGCAAGCTGCAGACCGGTAGGACGAAAGGTTCACGTTCGTGATGAGCCTTCCTCATGTTGACGTGAAAGGCCTTTCGCCTACCCCGAGCGTGGTCAAGCGTGACCACGTACGTGACCGGGTTGAGCTGTTGGTGGACGACGTACGGGCCCTCCCAGGCTGCCTGAAGCTTATCGGTTGGTACGGGGACCAGCACCCACACCTTTTGACCCACGTGGTAGGTCCGCTCCCGGGCGTTCTGGTCGTACCAGTGCTTCTGATCAGCCTGAGCCTGCGTCATGTTGTCATGCACCAACTGCGTCAAGGTCTGCATCTTGTCACGGAAGCGCATGACATACTCCACTATGGACACTTCAGAAGGGTCCGGCTCCTCTTCCCAGGATTCTCTTACCAACCCAAGGGGTCCCCGGACTCGCCTGCCATACAGGAGCTCGAAGGGGGAGAACCCCGTCGAGGCCTGCGGAACCTCTCGGTAAGCGAACAGCAGGTGTGGGAGGTACCGCTCCCAGTCGTGCCCTTGGGTCTCAACCAGCATGCGTAGCATCTGTTTGAGGGTACCATTGAAGCGTTCACACAAGCCATCGGTCTGTGGGTGATACGCACTCGATACCAGGTGCTTCACCTGCATTCTCTTACAGAGAGCCTCCATTAGGCGAGACATAAATTGGGTCCCTTGATCAGTAAGCATTTCCCTGGGAAATCCTACACGTGAAAAGATGGCCAACAGGGCATCTGCCACCTTATCTGCCCTAGTTGAGGACAGAGCTACTGCCTCTGGGTACCGGGTAGCGTAGTCTACCACAGTAAGGATGTATTGCTTTCCAGAGCTGCTGGGGACGGCCAGCGGGCCCACAATGTCCACCGCGATCCTCTGGAAAGGCTCCTCTATCACTGGCAAAGGGATCAGGGGAGCCTTAAGAGAAGGCCCCGCTTTCCCCACTCTTTGACAAGTGATACAGGAGCGGCAGTAGTTTGACACATCTGTCCCCATCTTAGGCCAATAGAAGTGTTGAGACAGCCGGGCCTTAGTTTTGCTGATCCCCAAGTGTCCAGCTAGCGGGATCTCATGGGCAATCCGCAACAACTCACCCCAGAATTGCTGTGGGACGACCAGCTGTCTTTCCCTCAACCACTCCTTTTGTGATTCTCCGGGTACTGTCTCCCGGTACAACCTTCCTTGTTCCCAGAACACCTTCTCCTTATCAGTCTCGGAGAAGTGCGTCCCGGCAAGTTGTCTCAAACTCTCTAGGCTCGCATCTGTGTGCAGAGCGGCCTGAAACTCCTGGCTAGGGGAAGCCAGAAGCGACGTCAGGGTCCCTTCCCCACGGGAACCCTCTTGGACCTGCTCTGGGTCCACCTCTAGTTCAGTCACAGTAATGACTGAGGAGGGTCCGGAAGGCAGACAGTTATCTGCGTTCCGGGCACTCTGACTGCGGGTGACAGCAGCTACGTAGGCTGTCTCCCCGGGGATTTCTACAGGCCCATCAGCCGGCGCTGCTATGGGCTCTACCTCCCCATCCACCCCCAACACTCCAGGGGCAGTGCTACTTATGGGCCAGTTACCTTCCTCGGTGGCACTGGTCACTTTCATGGCGTCACCTTCCTCACGGTTCCCATGCATCTCCCCATTTCCTGTAGCACCGACACTTGCCCCTGTTAGGGGTTCCTCAGCCGTCTCACTCCGCAGAGCGACGTGGCTGGGCACGCCTGTACCTATGGACACATTAACCTTCACAGAAAAATCATTATCAGGTTCAGCTGGCACAGGTACAACATTTTCACCATCAATCCTAGGAAAAAAATGGTTAATAGATGCATCATTACAAGATAAAGCATGGTCAGGTAACACATGCGATTTCCCATCATCATCATCATCAGGGTTAACTTTACCCTTATTAGTAGATTGGGGAGGGGTGTCGGGGACGTAGTATGCAACCATCCTCCCCAAATCAGTCCCAAACAAAACATCAGTGGGTAAATTATCAGACAGCCCCACTTCCTTCACCCCGCTCCCAGCACCCCAATCAATAAAAACCCGGGCCATCGGTAAGGGACAGCTGATGCCCCCAATCCCAGTGACAGTTAGGGTTTTCCCCGGAATGATTTCTTCAGGGGCCGCCAGTTCGGGTCGGATGAGGGTTCGTTCAGCCCCGGTGTCCTTGAGGCCTGTAGCAACATGGCCTCCCACAGTGACGTGCTGTACATTGTCACACACCCTCCCAACCACACCACCCACCAAAAGAACTGCTGCATTAGGCCCTGGGGCCTTGGCTTGGGTGTTCTTCTGCTTGGTTGGGCAGGAGAGACTGATATGACCAGTCTGATGGCAGGTGTAACACGTGCGAGGTTCGGTGGTCGGTCTGGTGCTGTTGGCCACGGGGCCAGGACCTCTGGTGTGTTGGCTGGCAGGGGTACTGGCGTTGGTTGCAGGCTTACCCCCTCTCCAGCTGGTGGTGACTGGCTTCCGCCCTTCCGATCTACGGTTGGCCTCATAGGCATCGGAAATCTGGGCTGCTTTCGTCACGTCTTTGGGTTCTCTGTCCATCACGAACTGTCGCACCTCAGCTGGGCAAAGATGAAAGAACTGGTCTTTGATCATCAGGTCTCGCAGCTGTGCAAAGGTGGTCACTGACAGTCCTTGGGTCCACTGGTCAAAGTGGGTCCCCAGTCCATGCACCACATCACTGTAACTGTCATGTGGGCCACGTTGGAGGGTCCGGAACTTTCTACGGTACACCTCGGGTGTAAGCTGGTACTTGGCTATCAGAGCCTTTTTGATGGCCTCATAGTCACCATCTTGTTCTTGAGGGAGGGCAGCAAACGCCTCCAGAGCTTTACCTCTCAGCCCTGGTGTCAGGTATCGGGCCCATTCATCTGTAGGCAGCTGGTACTGCCTGCAGGCTTTCTCAAAGGCCCGCAGAAAAGTGTCCAAGTCCCCGTCCTTCTCCATAACAGGAAAGTGATCGGGCCGGGGCTTAGGTATCTGAGCGCTGCTGGGCTCACGTCTCTGGGCGGTGGAGGGCATCCCCCCCTGCCGGAGCATCTCCAGTTCATGTTCTCGCTGGGCTTGGCGCTCGGCTCTCTCAGCCTCCCGCTCGGCTCGCTGGGCCTGGGCCTCTCGCTCAGCTCGGGCCTCTCTCTCGGCTCGCTGGGCCTCTCGCTCGGCTCGCTCCTGGTATTGCTGGATCAGCTGCAGACGTCTCTCTAGGTCATCTGCGGAACATTATTGCAGAGCCAGCTGCAGGAGGAGGTCTGCACCCCCCTGGTTGCCAGTAGGGCCCGTATTCAGTGGTTGGACCTCTGCTGCAGCACCATGTTCGCTTGTGCTGGCTTCTGCGGCCTCTGGGCTCTGTGACCTGGCTTGGTCTGCTTCAAATTGCACCAGTTCAGCGACCATTTGTATCTTGGTCTTACCCTGGGGGTTCAGGCCATGGTACGTGCATATCCCAGCCAGAATGTCCTTCTTCTGCTGGTTGTACCAGGCTTCCCCTTTCGCAGCCATGGTTGCCAAATAAAAGATAGGATAGAAAAACGAAGAGAAAGGGAAGGGATAATTACCAGTACGCAATTGTCTCACAACTAAAAAGCACTGAGTTCGTTCTCCAAACTTATTTGCGCAGAGTCCTCGCAAGAACTTTCTGCAAGTTTTTAGTGAGAGGAATAATTACTCAAACCAAATCACTAATGCTCTAAGATATCCCACCGCCTTGCCACCAATTGTCATGATTCCCCTGACCACTGTCACCACTTGGTCAGGATTCACACCTTGACCGTCACCCCTACGTCACGGATTGAGGTGACTTTAGGCCAACAGACAACTATCACATGTGCAGGGGGGCTTATCTTAGTTATCCCTCCACTCCACGATGTGATGAAAAACCACACACAAGGCTATTGACCTCTTAGCTTACAGCAGGGGCTTATTCTAGGTATCCCACTGCTTTTCTATATACCACGAACTGCAGGGATTTATGTATATCCCGCTTACAGTTCCACTTAACACTCGCAGCTCTCTGGCGCCCACCTTACTCTCAGGTCAGATTAGGTACTGCACCCTGGGTAATTAGTCGCCAGAAAGGCTGCCTGCTATGTACTGGCTATTGGGTACGCTGCAGCGACGCGATAACTACTCCCACTTAGGCAGGATCAATAATTATCAAACCCGCAGTTGCTTCAGCATAATCCAACAGTCAGCGCACTTTCGCTGCCACCAGCTTCGATTAAACGGGTCCGAAGCTAACCCAATACAACAGTAACAATAGCGTTTTCCCTTCAGAAGACTTAGGGTACGGTTTTTAGAGCATGGAGAAGAACTAATATATAATAGTATATCCCATTAAAATTAATTAGGCAGTGCTTTATCAAAAATAGTTTATAAAGATGTTATACATGAGACAATTGCAAATATGTACAAGGGTAATTATAACATAAAGGGAATAAATGAGAAAAGATAACACTCACATATTAAAAGCATTGCAGGCATCCAGGCTAGTGCAGTTTCCATACATCCCAGTCCATGGGAGGTACTCAGCTCTTCCAGGACAATAGGACAAAACAGTCCAGAAAGAGAAATCAGCAGAAGACCGTGCCCTGGGCAGCCTGCTACAACTTAATACCTGGAGGCTGTGACATCACAGAAGGGCTGGCTTATCCAGACCCTCCTCTCCCTACATTCTGCCTAAACTTTAAACTATTCTCTCTAATTTCTATAACTTCACTACAAAACATGACAGTCATACCAAACCCATAATTCATCTCGGGTTAACGTGAGCATTCTAATGAGATCAAATATGTCCTATCTGGGATACATATTTACAGAGAAAACCCTACTTCTTTACCAGATGGAGTTAGAAACCCGAGTTTCATGGGAGGTGTAGATACACCGAGTGAGACTACGAATATATATTTTCATGTTCCTAGCTTAAATCGTTTGCCTAATATCTAATAAAAACTAAACAAAGAATCTTTCCTGAATCTTGGAGCCACTTTTCCAGTTTGAACTAGAGAATGTGGGAGGGGTGAGGGACTTTCCTCTGAGCCTGGAATTTACGACCCCAGAGCAATAAAAACCCCTTCTAGCATACAGTCCGTAGCCCAGAGAGAAACAAGTAGAGTCAGCTAGTGAAGGGGGGAGTTTAGCCCACCTCATGAGCTGACGAGCAACTAAACTTATGATATTTCATACCATATCGTGACACCTAATCAGAGAGGATGTCACCTATAAGGTACCTGTATGTAAATGTTTATTTGTGATACTGACTACATGTCATAAGTACTGTGGTTCCTGTGTGGCCCGAAGTCTGATGATTAGAGTTGAGCGACCTTGACCTTTTTAGAGTCGAGCCGGGTTTCGCGAAACCCGACTATCTCAAAAGTCGGGTCGAGTGAAATCGGCCGATTATGACGTAAAGTCGGGATCGACCGAAACACGAAACCCAATGCAAGTCAATGGGGCAGCATAGTCGGCAGTGAGTGGGGGCCAGGAAAACACCTAGAGTGCCCATTTTAATGTCAAAACCATCCATTCTTCTTAATGAAGCTTGTCAAGCGTAATTTACCTTATAATAATTGGAAGGCATTTGAAATTGGGGGTCATTTGGCTAAAGTTGTGGTGGGTAGGGCTGGTTCAAGTAATTAGTGGGCCCAGGAAATCTGGACCACGTCACGGCAGTGGAGCAGGGAGAGGTAAGTATTTCAACTTTGCAAGTGCTGTGAACCTGAGCAAGCAGGGGGGGCCCACTCGTTGGCATTGGCACTGGCACAGGGCCCCTCAAAGTACAGCGGTGTGTTTGCACGGCGGGGGCGCCTCCCACCGGCAGCAACACTTTTGCGTACCATGACAGGCCCTGTGCCAGTGACGTCGCCAACTAGTATTCCTCCCCCCACCTGATGAAGGAACCTGCACTTTCATCTGCACCTTCCTGTTTGTCCCCGTGTAAGGTGGTATGGTATGCGGGAAGGGGGACCTGACTTTCAGCAGGGTCACAATCTTGCAGTGTAGCGTGCACGGGAAATGTTGCGTTATGGGTCAATGTACCAGCAGACTCATCTATCACTGGCTGGGCAATGGGCAGGATGAGGAGGAAACACAGATATAGGCCCAAAGAATAAAGTGGGCTAAATGCAGTTCAAAATTGGTAACACAGGACTAATCAGGGGGCATTGCAGTGGAGGACAACTGGAATGAGAGGCTGACACAGAGAGTAGGCCCAAATCAGTAAGTAGTCGAAATGCAGTTCAAAATTGGCAACAGTAGTAAACAGGCGGCACAGCTTTGTTCAGTGGAGGAGAACAGCAAGGAGTGGCAGGCACCGATAGTAGGCCCCAACCCAACTAGTATGCCAAATGCAGTCTAACATTAACAACTACTTAACGAGCGCCTGAAAACGGAATTTCAGGACAGGAAACCAGGAGAACAGCAAGGAGCGGCAGACACCGATAGTAGGCCCCAAACCAACTAGTACGCCAAATGCAGTTGTTCCGTTTAACCACAATTTAATGAGAGCCTGAAGATAGAAGTTCAGGAAAGGCAACCTGGAGAACACCTTGGAGTGGAACACACCATCTCTCTACACCCCATACCCAATTTGTAGGTCTAATGCAGCGTAGTTTCCAACAACTACTAAACGAGAGCATGATGATCAAAGCATTGGCGAGGAAACCTGGGGAACACCTTGGAGTGGAACACACCATCTCTCTACACCCCATACCCAATTTGTAGGCCTAATGCAGCGTAGTTTCCAACAACTACTAAACGAAAGCATGATGATCGAAGCATTGGCGAGGAAACCTGGGGAACACCTTGGAGTGGAACACACCATCTCTCTACAGTGGAACACACCATCTCTCTACACCCCATACCCAATTTGTAGGCCTAATGCAGCGTAGTTTCCAACAACTACTAAACGAGAGCCGGAAGATCGAAGCTCAGGAAAGGCAACCTGGAGAACACCTTGGAGTGGAACACACCATCTCTCTACACCCCATACCCAATTTGTAGGCCTAATGCAGCGTAGTTTCCAACAACTACTAAACGAGAGCCGGAAGATCGAAGCAATGGAGAGGAAACCTGGGGAACACCTTGGAGTGTAACACACCATCTCTCTACACCCCATACCCAATTTGTAGGCCTAATGCAGCGTAGTTTCCAACAACTACTAAACGAGAGCCGGAAGATCGAAGCAATGGAGAGGAAACCTGGGGAACACCTTGGAGTGTAACACACCATCTCTCTACACCCCATACCCAATTTGTAGGCCTAATGCAGCGTAGTTTCCAACAACTACTAAACGAGAGCCGGAAGATCGAAGCAATGGAGAGGAAACCTGGGGAACACCTTGGAGTGTAACACACCATCTCTCTACACCCCATACCCAATTTGTAGGCCTAATGCAGCGTAGTTTCCAACAACTACTAAACGAGAGCCGGAAGATCGAAGCAATGGAGAGGAAACCTGGGGAACACCTTGGAGTGTAACACACCATCTCTCTATACCCCATACCCAATTTGTAGGCCTAATGCAGTGTAGTTTCCAACAACTACTAAACGAGAGCCGGAAGATCGAAGCAATGGAGAGGAAACCTGGGGAACACCTTGGAGTGTAACACACCATCTGTCTACACCCCATACCCAATTTGTAGGCCTAATGCAGCGTAGTTTCCAACAACTACTAAACGAGAGCATGAAGATCGAAGCAATGGAGAGGAAACCTGGGGAACACCTTGGAGTGGAACACACCATCTCTCTACACCCCATACCCAATTTGTAGGCCTAATGCAGCGTAGTTTCCAACAACTACTAAACGAGAGCATGATGATCGAAGCATTGGCGAGGAAACCTGGGGAACACCTTGGAGTGGAACACACCATCTCTCTACAGTGGAACACACCATCTCTCTACACCCCATACCCAATTTGTAGGCCTAATGCAGCGTAGTTTCCAACAACTACTAAACGAGAGCCGGAAGATCGAAGCTCAGGAAAGGCAACCTGGGGAACACCTTGGAGTGGAACACACCATCTCTCTACACCCCATACCCAATTTGTAGGCCCAATGCAGCGTAGTTTCCAACAACTACTAAACGAGAGCCGGAAGATCGAAGCTCAGGAAAGGCAACCTGGGGAACACCTTGGAGTGTAACAAACCCTCTCTCTACACCACGGAAGGGCTGATTCTTAGGAAGGAAGGCTGTCGGAAAGAAGCAGGGCGCGTCCGAGGGTGATTATATTCTTATTAGGTATATACTCACCCTCGGACGCGCCCTGCTTCTTTATTTGTAATGAATGTTTATTTGCAATGTGGTTTTGACTTACTCTATTTTTTTGGTAAATAATGATTTTATTATTTTCATTGTTTTGCATCTTCTTGGCAATAATATAAAGAAGACGCGACAGGACAACACTCGGTGGATGCCATATCTGTGTTTAAAATTGAAAAAACCTTTCAGTTAACTACTTGCAGGAGAAAGTTATTGTAGCTGGTGGCCATTTTTAGTACTGTACCAGATTTTTGTTGTATGTGTTTGTTTTTAATGTTAAAATGTCTGCATTTGATATCTCTCCAGTAATTTCTTTTTTATAAGCAAAATACTTATTTTTATATTTTCTGATGTTGGTTCCAGGGGTACATGGGCAGCAGTGGTGTGGTCAGTGGAGGCCTAGTGGAAGGAGTGACCGCAGACAGGCATCGAAGGCCTAAAATAATAACACATGGCTGTAGGCAATTTTAAATTGGTTCCAGGGGTACACGGGCAGCAGTGGTGTGGTCAGTGGAGGCCTAGTGGAAGGAGTGACCGCAGACAGGCATCGAAGGCCTAAAATAATAACACATGGCTGTAGGCAATTTTAAATTGGTTCCAGGTGTACACGGGCAGCAGTGGTGTGGTCAGTAGAGGCCTAGTGGAAGGAGTGACCGCAGACAGGCATCGAAGGCCTAAAATAATAACACATGGCTGTAGGCAATTTTAAATTGGTTCCAGGGGTACACGGGCAGCAGTGGTGTGGTCAGTGGAGGCCTAGTGGAAGGAGTGACCGCAGACAGGCATCGAAGGCTTAAAATAATAACACATGGCTGTAGGCAATTTTAAATTGGTTCCAGGGGTACACGGGCAGCAGTGGTGTGGTCAGTGGAGGCCTAGTGGAAGGAGTGACCGCAGACAGGCATCGAAGGCCTAAAATAATAACACATGGCTGTAGGCAATTTTAAATTGGTTCCAGGGGTACACGGGCAGCAGTGGTGTGGTCAGTGGAGGCCTAGTGGAAGGAGTGACCGCAGACAGGCATCGAAGGCCTAAAATAATAACACATGGCTGTAGGCAATTTTAAATTGGTTCCAGGGGTACACGGGCAGCAGTGGTGTGGTCAGTGGAGGCCTAGTGGAAGGAGTGACCGCAGACAGGCATCGAAGGCCTAAAATAATAACACATGGCTGTAGGCAATTTTAAATTGGTTACAGGGGTACACGGGCAGCAGTGGTGTGGTCAGTGGAGGCCTAGTGGAAGGAGTGACCGCAGACAGGCATCGAAGGCCTAAAATAATAACACATGGCTGTAGGCAATTTTAAATTGGTTCCAGGGGTACACGGGCAGCAGTGGTGTGGTCAGTGGAGGCCTAGTGGAAGGAGTGACCGCAGACAGGCATCGAAGGCCTAAAATAATAACACATGGCTGTAGGCAATTTTAAATTGGTTCCAGGGGTACACGGGCAGCAGTGGTGTGGTCAGTGGAGGCCTAGTGGAAGGAGTGACCGCAGACAGGCATCGAAGGCCTAAAATAATAACACATGGCTGTAGGCAATTTTAAATTGGTTCCAGGGGTACACGGGCAGCAGTGGTGTGGTCAGTGGAGGCCTAGTGGAAGGAGTCACCGCAGACAGGCATCGAAGGCCTAAAATAATAACACATGGCTGTAGGCAAATTTAAATTGGTCACAGGGGTACACGGGCAGCAGTGGTGTGGTCAGTGGAGGCCTAGTGGAAGGAGTCACCGCAGACAGGCATCGAAGGCCTAAAATAATAACACATGGCTGTAGGCAATTTTAAATTGGTTACAGGGGAACACGGGCAGCAGTGGTGTGGTCAGTGGAGGCCTAGTGGAAGGAGTGACCACAGACAGGCATCGAAGGCCTAACATAACAAAAATGTCAATACAATGGTATTGTCAGTGGCAGGCATTGAAGGATGTCAGCGCATAGACTAGACATTGGTGGAGCTGTGAGATAATTTTGCAAGTGGTAGAGCACTGTTTGAGCTGGGGTGGGGGGAAACTGTCTTGTGGCCGGCGGTACAGGCCCAGGGCCCCTCATATTACAACGGTGTGTCTGACGTTGGGTGCGCACCACCACCACCAGAGACACTTTATTGTACTAGGAGGGACCCAGTGGCAGTGCCGTCGACCAAAAGCGGGCTCACCCACCTCTTCAGACAAACTGCACTCTCACGAGTGCTGTCGCCAAGTGTCGATACCACGGCCCCGTGTGGGGAGTTTGGCCATTTAGTGAGGTGTAAACATGTCGTATGCTGGACAATCAGGTGCAGAAAATTACGAGATTGGAAAAGGCATTCAGAATAGTCCACAGGCAAGACCTTTTCATAGGAAAGCTAGGTGTCAGCCGGGCAAGGTGGGGCAAAAGATTTCGAAATCCAGTTGTGGTTCATTTTAATGAAGGTTAGATCATCTACATTTTGGGTAGCCAGACGAGTCCTTTTTTCTGTTAGTATTGAACCTGCAGCACTGAATACTCTTTCTGATAGGACACTAGCTGCCGGGCAAGCAAGCTCCTGCAATGCATATTCTGCCAATTCTGGCCAGGTGTCTAATTTTGATGCCCAGTAATCAAATGGGAATGACGGTTGAGGGAGAACATCGATAAGGGATGAAGAATAGTTTGTAACCATACTGGACAAATGTTGTCTCCTGTCACTTTGAATTGATGCTGCAGTACCTGTCCTGTCTGCGGTCATAGCAAAATCACTCCACAACCTGGTCAGAAAACCCCTCTGGCCAACGCCACTTCTGATTTCTGCCCCTCTAACTCCACTGGTCTGCTGGCCCCTGCAGCTCGTGTGAGAACGATCACGGGCGCTGTGTGCAGGGAATGCCAGAAGCAAACGGTCAACAAGAGTTGATTGTTTGGTTGCTAATATTAGTTCCAAGTTCTCATGTGGCATTATATTTTGCAATTTGCCTTTATAGCGAGGATCAAGGAGGCAGGCCAACCAGTAATCGTCATCATTCATCATTTTAGTTATGCGTGTGTCCCTTTTGAGGATACGTAAGGCATAATCCGCCATGTGGGCCAAAGTTCCAGTTCTCAAATCTGCGGTTGTGCTTGGTTGAGGGGCAGTTTCAGGCAAATCCACGTCACTTGTGTCCCTCAAAAAACCAGAACCCGGCCTTGCCGCGCCACCAATTTCCAGTGGCCCCGGAAAAGCTTCCTCATTAAAAATATAATCATCCCCATCATCCTCCTCGTCCTCCTCCTCCTCTTCGCCCGCTACCTCGTCCTGTACACTGCCCTGGCCAGACAATGGCTGACTGTCATCAAGGCTTTCCTCTTCCTCAGCTGCAGACGCCTGATCCTTTATGTGCGTCAAACTTTGCATCAGCAGACGCATTAGGGGGATGCTCATGCTTATTATGGCGTTGTCTGCACTAACCAGCCGTGTGCATTCCTCAAAACACTGAAGGACTTGACACATGTCTTGAATCTTCGACCACTGCACACCTGACAACTCCATGTCTGCCATCCTACTGCCTGCCCGTGTATGTGTATCCTCCCACAAAAACATAACAGCCCGCCTCTGTTCACACAGTCTCTGAAGCATGTGCAGTGTTGAGTTCCACCTTGTTCCAAGTCTATGATTAGGCGATGCTGGGGAAGGTTCAAAGAACGCTGATAGGTCTGCATACGGCTGGAGTGTACGGGCGAACGGCGGATATGTGAGCAAAGTCCACGCACTTTGAGGAGCAGGTCGGATAACCCCGGATAACTTTTCAGGAAGCACTGCACCACCAGGTTTAAGGTGTGAGCCAGGCAAGGAATGTGTTTCAGTTGGGAAAGGGAGATGGCAGCCATGAAATTCCTTCCGTTATCACTCACTACCTTGCCTGCCTCAAGATCTACAGTGCCCAGCCACGACTGCGTTTCTTTCTGCAAGAACTCGGACAGAACTTCCGCGGTGTGTCTGTTGTCGCCCAAACACTTCATAGCCAATACAGCCTGCTGACGTTTGCCAGTAGCTGCCCCATAATGGGAGACCTGGTGTGCAACAGTGGCAGCTGCAGATGGAGTGGTTGTGCGACTGCGGTCTGTGGACGAGCTCTCGCTTCTGCAGGAGGACGAAGAGGAGGAGGAGGGGGTGCGAACGGCTACAGCCAATTGTTTCCTAGACCGTGGGCTAGGCAGAACTGTCCCAAACTTGCTGTCCCCTGTGGACCCTGCATCCACCACATTTACCCAGTGTGCCGTGATGGACACATAACGTCCCTGGCCATGCCTACTGGTCCATGCATCTGTTGTCAGGTGCACCTTTGTGCTCACAGATTGCCTGAGTGCATGGACGATGCGCTCTTTAACATGCTGGTGGAGGGCTGGGATGGCTTTTCTGGAAAAAAAGTGTCGACTGGGTAGCTCGTAGCGTGGTACAGCGTAGTCCATCAGGGCTTTGAAAGCTTCGCTTTCAACTAACCGGTAGGGCATCATCTCTAACGAGATTAGTCTAGCTATGTGTGCGTTCAAACCCTGTGTACGCGGATGCGAGGCTAAGTACTTCCTTTTTCTAACCATAGTCTCATGTAGGGTGAGCTGGACTGGAGAGCTGGAGATCGTGGAACTAGCGGGGGTGCCGGTGGACATGGCAGACTGAGAGACGGTGGGAGATGGTATTGTTGCCACCGGTACCCTAGATGCAGTGTTTCCTACTACGAAACTGGTGATTCCCTGACCCTGACTGCTTTGGCCTGGCAAAGAAACCTGCACAGATACTGCAGGTGGTGCGGAAAATGGTGGCCCTACACTGCCGGAAGGGATGTTGCGTTGCTGACTAGCTTCATTGGCCGAGGGTGCTACAACCTTAAGGGACGTTTGGTAGTTAGTCCAGGCTTGCAAATGCATGGTGGTTAAATGTCTATGCATGCAACTTGTATTGAGACTTTTCAGATTCTGTCCTCTGCTTAAGGTAGTTGAACATTTTTGACAGATGACTTTGCGCTGATCAATTGGATGTTGTTTAAAAAAATGCCAGACTGCACTCTTTCTAGCATCGGATACCTTTTCAGGCATTGCAGACTGAGCTTTAACCGGATGGCCACGCTGTCCTCCAACAGGTTTTGGCTTTGCCACGCGTTTTGGGCAAGATACGGGCCCGGCAGATGGAACCTGTTGCGATGTTGATGCCTGCTGCGGCCCCTCCTCCTCTGCTTCAGAACTGCTGCCGCCTGCACCCTGTTCCCCCAATGGCTGCCAATCGGGGTCAAGAACTGGGTCATCTATTACCTCTTCTTGTAGCTCGTGTGCAACTTCGTCTGTGTCACCGTGTCGGTCGGTGGTATAGCGTTCGTGATGGGGCAACATAGTCTCATCAGGGTCTGATTCTTGATCATTACCCTGCGAGGGCAATGTTGTGGTCTGAGTCAAAGGACCAGCATAGTAGTCTGGCTGTGGCTGTGCATCAGTGCACTCCATGTCAGATTCAACTTGTAATGGGCATGGACTGTTAACTGCTTCACTTTCTAAGCCAGGGACGGTATGTGTAAAGAGCTCCATGGAGTAACCCGTTGTGTCGCCTGCTGCATTCTTCTCTGTTGTTGTTTTTGCTGAAGAGGACAAGGAAGCGACTTGTCCCTGACTGTGAACATCCACTAACGACGCGCTGCTTTGACATTTACCAGTTTCACGAGAGGAGGCAAAAGAGCTAGAGGCTGAGTCAGCAAGATAAGCCAAAACTTGCTCTTGCTGCTCCGGCTTTAAAAGCAGTTTTCCTACTCCCAGAAAAGGGAGCGTTCGAGGCCTTGTGTAGCCAGACGACGAACCTGGCTCCACAGCTCCAGACTTAGGTGCAATATTTTTTTTCCCACGACCAGCTGATGCTCCACCACTACCACTACCCTCATTACCAGCTGACAATGAACGCCCCCAGCCACGACCTCTTCCACCATACTTCCTCATTGTTTTAAAAACGTAAACAAACTAACGGTATTTGTTGCTGTCACACAAATTACACGGTGAGCTATAACTTCAGTATGATTTAGCTACCCCTTTACAGGTGAGTGAGACCACAACGAAAATCAGGCACAATGTTACACACTCTGTTGTTGGTGGCAACAAATGAGAGAGATGCCACACACGCAGGACTGTCACTGAAGCACAAATGTAAATATTAATCTCCCACTGATTTGATTTTTTTTTTTTTTTTAAGGGAGACTTTAGGAAAAAAAAATAATAGAATAAAATGATTTTTTCAGGAAGAATTTAGAAACCAAATAAAATAAAATGATTTTTTCAGGGAGAATTTAGAAAACAAATAAAACAAAAAAAGGCTTTCTATGGCCCACTGAGTGAGAGATGACGCACACAGGAGTCAGGAGTGGCACACAAGCCCAGAGGCCAATATTTATCTCCCACTTTTTTTTTTTTTGTTCCAGGGAAAATTTATAAACCCAATTAAAAAAATAATAAATAGGCTTTCTATGGCCCACTATCTGAGAGACAGAGAGAGATGGCACGCTTAGGACTGGCACACAAGCCCAAAGGCCAATATTAATCTCCCTTTTTTTTTTAAGGGAGAATTTATAAAACCAAAAAAAAATAAATAAATAGGCTTTCTATGGCCCACTATTTGTGAGAGAGATGGCACGCTCAGGACTGGCACACAAGCCCAGAGGCCAATATTAATCTCCCACCTTTTTTTTTTTTTTCCAGGGAAAATTTATAAACCCAATAAAAAAAAAAAAAATAAATAGGCTTTCTATGGCCCACTATCTGAGAGAGAGAGATGGCACGCTTAGGACTGGCACACAAGCCCAAAGGCCAATATTAATCTCCCACTGATTGATTTATTGATTTTTTCAGGTAGAATTTAGAACCCAAATAAAGCAAAAAAAAAAAAAATGGGCTTTCTATGGCCCACTGAGTGAGTGATGATGCACACAGGAGTCAGGAGTGGCACACAAGCCCTGAGGCCAATATTTTTCTCCCACTGACTGATGTAGTGATTTTTTCAGGTAGATTTTAGAACCAAAATCAAGCAAAAAAATAAATAGGCTTTCTATGGCCCACTGAGTGAGTGATGATGCACACAGGAGTCAAGAGTGGCACACAAGCCCTGAGGCCAATATTTTTCTCCCACTGATTGATGTAGTGATTTTTTCAGGTAGATTTTATAACCCAAATCAAGCAAAAAAATAAATAGGCTTTCTATGGCCCACTGAGTGAGAGATGACACAGACAGGGATGGCACTCTAGCAGAAATGTCAATCTTAATCTCCCACAAAAAAAAAAAAAACAGGGAGTGTCCTTCAATTACTATCTCCCTGCAGTAATCTCAGCCAGGTATGGCAGGCAGCAATAAGGAGTGGACTGATGCACAAATTAAATAAAAAGTGTGTACAAACAAAAAAGATAGCTGTGCAGAAAGGAAGGAACAAGAGGATTTGTGCTTTGAAAAAAGCAGTTGGTTTGCACAGCGGCGTACACACAGCAATGCAGCTATCAGGGAGCCTTCTAGGGCAGCCCAATGAGCTACAGCGCTGAGGGGAAAAAAAAAAAAAATGTAGCTTCCACTGTCCCTGCACACCGAAGGTGGTGTTGGGCAGTGGAAATCGCTACAGCACAAGCGGTTTGGTGGTTAATGGACCTTGCCTAACGCTATCCCTGCTTCTGACGAAGCGGCAGCAACCTCTCCCTAAGCTCAGATCAGCAGCAGTAACATGGCGGTCGGCGGGAACTCCCCTTTATAGCCCCTGTGACGCCGCAGACAGCAAGCCAATCACTGCAATGCCCTTCTCTAAGATGGTGGGGACCAGGACCTATGTCATCACGCTGCCCACACTCTGCGTTTACCTTCATTGGCTGAGAAATGGCGCTTTTCGCGTCATTGAAACGCGACTTTGGCGCGAAAGTCGCGTACCGCATGGCCGACCCCGCACAGGGGTCGGATCGGGTTTCATGAAACCCGACTTTGCCAAAAGTCGGCGACTTTTGAAAATGAACGACCCGTTTCGCTCAACCCTACTGATGATAGCTGGTAACAACAAATACCAGCATCTACAGGTGATTCTCACAAATTGGAATATCATCAAAAAGTTAATTTATTTCAGTTCTTCAATAGTGTTGAGCGATACCTTCCGATATTTGAAAGTATCGGTATCGGATTGTATCGGCCGATATTCGAAAAATATCGGATATCGCCGATACCCGATACCAATACAAGTCAATGGGGCACAAATATCGGAAGTGATCCTGGAATGGTTCCCAGGGTCTGAAGGAGAGGAAACTCTCCTTCAGGCCCTGGGATCCATATTCATTTAAAAAATAAAGAATACAAATAAAAAATATGGATATACTCACCCCTCCGGCGGACCCTGGACCTTAGCGGTGTAACCGGCAGCCTCCGTTCCTAAGAATGCAGGGTGAAGGACTTTCGATGACGTCGCGGCTTGTGATTGGTCGCGTGACCGCTCATGTGACCGCTCACGCGACCAATCACAAGCCGCGACGTCATCGCAGGTCCTTCACTCGCTCATTCTTCGGAACGGAGGCTGCTGGTTGCAGCGGTTACAACCAGGGCGCGTCCGAGGGTGAGTATATCCATATTTTTTATCTTTATTCTTTATTTTACACATGAATATTCATCCTGATCCCGATTCCTGATATCGCAAAAATATCGGAACTCGGTATCGGAATTCCGATACCGCAAATATCGGCCGATACCCGATACTTGCGGTATCGGAATGCTCAACACTATTCTTCAATACAAAAAGTGAAACTCATATATTATATAGAGTCATTACAGAGTGATCTATTTCAAGTGTTTATTTCTGTTAATGTTGATGATTATGGCTTACAGCAAATGAAAACCCAAAAGTCATTATCTCAGTAAATTAGAATACTTCATAACACCAGCTTGAAAAATGATTTTAAACTCTGAAATGTTGTCGTACTGAAATGTACAGTATGTTCAGTAAATGCACTCAATACTTGGTCGGGGCTCCTTTCGCATCAATTGCTGCATCAATACGGCGTGGCATGGAGGCGATCAGCCTGTGATATTGCTGAGATGTTATGGAAGCCCAGATTGCTTTGGTAGCAGCCTTCACCTCGTCTGCATTGTTGGGTCTGGTGTCACTCATCTTCCTCTTAACAATACCCCATAGATTATTTATGGGGTTAAGATTAGGCGAGTTTGCTGGCCAATCAAGTACAGTGATACTGTTGTTCTTAACCCCTTTCTGCCATCTGACGTACTATCCCGTCAAGGTGACCTGGGACTTAATTCCCAGGGACGGGATAGTACTTCATGGCATTTAATGCAACATCGCGACTTAAGTCACAGTGATTGCATTAAAATTCTGGCGCCATCTTACCTCAGGGAAGATGGCCTCGGCATCTTGGGGTCTGCCAACGCCCCCCAACCCTCCCAATCGCTGTGATTGGCTGTTCAATTCTGAACAGCCAATCACAGCCTTTCTCATTGTTTCAGCTAATCGATCGCGCCAATCGCAAGGCACAGCAGGGGTATTACCGTGCTGTGCCCTGCCGGTACTGGCCTGGATCTGTGCTGTAATAGAACCAATCCTAGACCAGATCCAAGGACAGGCCCAGCAGGGCCTGCAGGAGCTGATTGGCACGATTGATGTCATGGACGATCACGCCAATCACAGGGCACAGCGGCGGGCACATAGTAACCACTGTGTGCCCTGCTGGTGACCTGGCTGTGATCTGCCTAGGATTGGAGCGATCCTAGGCAGTTGTCATGGTCACCAGGGTCAGCAGTGATTGGTGGGATCAATATGATCACATCGATCCCACCAATGACCAATGATCCCACCTGCTGTGACCTGTCTGTCACCTGCCTATGACCTGCCTGACCGCTCTGCAGGGGTCCTCACTCAAGCTGAGGATTCCTGCAGAGCGGTCACACAGCCAGATCTCCTCCTGTGCTGGGCCTTGCGGTGCTACAGAAGCCTGTAACACCACAATCCCTGCTGAAGAAAAGACAGAAGAAAAAAGACAGAAGGAAGACTACAACCATAAGTGTTATCCCTGATCCCTACCCGATCTCTCTTCATCTACCCCAATCCCCCATACCCCCTTCCCCCTCTTTTTCCCCCCTCCATCCCTCTTTGCACCGCTTCCGTGCGCACGTTTAGCAGCTGCCAAGCTTTGATTGGTGACACAGTTCACTGATCAACACTCGTGCTCACTTTTTTTTCCTCAGCCCCCTTTGCGCCAACTCAATACACACATCCCACAGCCACCAAACTTTGATAAGTGACGCAGTTTCCTTATCAGAGCTTGTGCCTGCTGTTTTCCTTTTTTTTCCACCCCCCTTGCACCACACCTGTGCACACATCCCGCAGCTGCCGAACTTTGATAAGTGACGCGGTTTACTTATCAGAGCTCTCGTGCCTGCCGTTTTCCTTTTTTTCACATCCTTGTTCGCACACCCAGCAATCGCCGAACTTTGATAAGTGACGCGATTCACTTATCAGAGCTCTCGTGCATGCCGTTTTCCTTTTTTTTCACATCCCCATTCGCACATCCAGCAGCCGCCGAACTTTGATAAGTGACGCGGTTCACTTATCAGAGCTAGGGCCTGCTGTTTTAGACTTTTCTTTTCACAGGAATTTTTTTCTCCCTACTTGCTTTTTTTCCTTTAACTTTTTCTTTTCAGAATAGTTTGCACCAATCACTATCCCCCCCACACGTACACATAGTTATCAATAAAGTACACCCAAGCACCATACTCCCCCAAAAAATATCCCGCTCATCCCTTTCGTCCCCACTGCACTATTCATTGGAGAAGGCGTATTCTTTCCTTGCCTCCGACACTGATAGCGAGGGAGAGGATCCCACTTTTCTTTACTTTTCCTATGCTTCATCCTCATCCTCTTCCCCCTCCTCATCTTTCTAATCCGGTCCTGCGGAACCGCCACGCAGATGCTGCAGGACAGAAGATGAGGCAGCGCCCACCAATCCAGAAGATGAAGATGAATGGGAAGATCAAACAGCGCCCACCATTCCCGAAGATGAACCAGCGCACCCCACTGCAGACCCCATATGGACCTCCCCACCCGAAAATTACAAGCCACTGATTCCTGATTTTGTGGCAGAATCAGGAATCAAGTTTGACACCACTGGCCTCACAGATCTAGACTTTTTCAAAGTCTTTTTCTCTGAGGATTTTGTTAACCTCATGGTGGAGCAAACTAATTTGTATGCTCATCAATTTTTGGAACAAAACTCAGGTTCATCATATTCTAACTGGTCTCCTGTAGATGCAGTTTGAAATGATGCAGTTATGGGGCCTGGTCCTCCACATGGGGATCCTGAAGAAGCCAGAACTTCAGCAATATTGGAGTGTTGATATTTTATATAACACTCCAGTGTTCCGAATGGTCATGGCCCGGACGCGTTTTGAGGCCATCCATAAATTCCTGCATTATAACGATAATGCAGTGTCCCGCACGAGATGACCCCAACTTTGACCGTCTGTTCAAAGTTCGGCCGGTCATCGAACACTTCAACAAAAAGTTTGCTGAAGTGTACGTGCCTCAAAGGGATATCTGCATGGATGAGTCCTCAATTCATTTTAAGAGACGGCTCAGATTCCGTCAGTACCTGCCTAGCAAGAGGGCCAGGTACAGAATCAAACTCTACAAGCTGTGTGAGAGTACCTCAGGGTACACCTACAGCTTTAGAGTATATGAAGGGAAGGACACCAGGATTGAACCTCCTGAGTGTCCTCCTGTCCTGTGAGTGAGTGGGAAAATTGTGTGGGATTTGGTGCACCCACTGTTGGATGAAGGTTATCACCTCTACACTGATAACTTTTACACCAGCATCCCACTCTACAAATCCCTCTCTGCGTGAGGTACCGCAGCCTGCGGTACTGTCTGCAAAAATCAGAGAGACCTCCCGAAGACGCCACTTGGGCAGATGCTCAGAAAAGGTGAGAGCAAAGCCCAATGTAGCGACCACCTTCTGGTGGACAAGTACAAGGACAAGAGGTATGTCCTTCTCTTGACCACCATACACGATGATGGCAGCGCCCTCAGCACTGTACGGGGTACCTCTACAGAGGTCAGCAAACTGACCTGTGTACTGGTGTAAAACAAAAACATGTGGGGTTTTGATCTCTCCAATCAACTCCTCCAACCGTACAGTGCTTTGAGAAAGGCCAGGGTGGGGAACAAAAAGCTGGCAGTGCACATTGTACAAATGGCAATGCTCAATGCTTTTTTTACTGTTTAGGCACATCAGGGGCTCTTCAAAAGGAGCATGAGGCCCGCAGACCATTCCACCAAAGTCTGCATTCCAAAACGTCATTACTTCCCTTTCGAGCCCCAACATGTGTCCAAACAGTTTTTTCCCACATATTAGGTACCAGTGTACTCAGGACAAATTGGACAACAAAATTTGAGGTACAATTTCTCCTGTTACACTTGGGAAAATAAAAAATTAGGGACTAAAGTATCATTTTTGGGGGCAAAAAATGGGATTATTTAAATTTTAGTGAAACACTTGGGGGTTCAAAGTTCTCACCACACACCTAGATAACTTCCTTAGGGGGTTTAGTTTAAAAAATTAGGTCACTTGTTGCGGGTTCTACTGTTCAGGCACATCAGGGGCTCGTCAAACGGAACATGATGGCCACAGAACATTCTATCAAAGCCTGCATTCCAAAACGTCACTACTTAACTTCCGAGCCCTGACGTGTGCCGAACAGTAGTTTTCTCCCACATATGAAGTGCCAGTGTACTCAGGACAATTTGGACAACAATGTTTGGGGTTCAATTTCTCCTGATACCCTTGGGAAAATAAAAAATTGGGGACTAGAAAATCATTTTTGTGGGGAAAAAAAAATATATTTTTTTTAATGCACCGGCATTATAAACTTTAGTGAAGCACTTGGAGGTTCAAAGTGCTCATCACACATCTAGATAAGTTCCTTAGGGGGTCTAGTTTCCAAAATGGCATCACTTGTGGGTGGGGGGTTTCCACTGTTTAGGCACATCAGGGGCTCGTCAACCGCGACATGGCATCCGATCGCAATTCCAGCCAATTTTAGTTTGAAAAAATCAAACGGCGCTCTTTCCCTTCCGAGCCCTGCCATGCACCCAAACAGTGGTTCCCCCCCACATATGGGGTATCAGCGTACTCAGAACAAATTAGACAACAACTTTTAGGGTCCAATTTCTCCTGTTACCCTTGGGAAAATAAAAAAAAATTGTTGCTAAAAGATCATTTTTGTGACTAAAAAGTTAAATGTTTTTTTTTTTCCCTCCACGTTGCTTCTGCTCCTGTGAAACACCTGAAGGGTTAATAAACTTCTTGAATGTGGTTTTGATCAGCTTGAGGGGTGCAGTTTTTAGAATGGTGTCTCTTTGGGGTATTTTCTGCTATATAGACCCCTAAATGTGACTTCAAATGTGAGGTGACCCTAAAAAAAATGCTTTTGTAAATTTTTGTTGTAAAAATGAGAAATTGCTGGTCAACTTTTAACTTATAAAAAAATGTTGCTTCTAAAATTGTTCTGATGAAAAGTAGACTTGTGGGAAATGTTATTTATAAACTGTATTGTGTGACATATTTCTCTGTTTTAAGGGCATAAAAATTTGGCCGCGTGCCGGTCACATGGGCGGCACGCGGCCAATCAGAAGCCGCGACGTCATTCTCATTCACAAAACTGCTAATGCTAGGAATTGAGGACCTGCGAATGACGTCGCGGCCTCTGATTGGTCGCGTGCCGGTCACATGGGCGGCACGCGACCAATCAGAAGCTGGGACGTCATTCACAGGTCCGAAAGGCGCGCTTTTTAAACAAAGAAGCCTCCCGGTTAGCAGCGTGAAGTCCAGGGGCCGCCGGAGAGGTGAGCATATCAATATTTTTTATTTTAATTCTTTATTTTACACATCCCTATGGTTCCCAGGGTCTGAAGGAGAGTTTCCTCTCCTTCAGACCCTGGGAACCATGAGAATACCTTCCGATACTTGATGTCCCATTGACTTGTATTGGTATCGGATATCGGTATCGGCGATATCCGATATTTTTCGGGTATCGGCCGATACTATCCGATACCGATACTTTCAAGTATCGGACGGTATCGCTCAACACTACTCATCACTAATAGTAATCTTAGTGTATGTAAACTTTTGACTTTGCAGTAAGTAATAAAAATGCCTTAAAACATTCTTTCTCTCTCTCATTATTCTGGCATTTGGGAAATATTAATAATTATGGTAATCATAATTGATTTAAAACAGGAAAGGTTTTTTTCTGCTTTCATGACAGATATTGAGAAAAACATGCATATGTTTCCTTTTATGTAGTGTATGTAAACTTCCAGTTTTAACTGTATATATATGTTTCTGTTTGTTGTTTAATTATACTTTTATTGGCTCAGTCAGTTCCAAAACTAATTATACTAATAATGCAGAAAATTGTCACATTAGATAAAAGCACACACTTCAGAGTACAAGTTACATGCTTTTACAAGTTTTACATAGGTGTAAATATGTCACATTTATTGTCTTATGTTCTGCAGTGTTGATATCCTGCATATGCTCTCCATTGTGTATTTTGTTAAGAGCATAACATGATTTTTCCCTTTTATTTTAAGATAGGAATGTAAGTTACCATTGGCTGACACATGACAGCAGATTTCTTGAAAAACTGTTAGAAACTACTGTAGATTACAAATGGACGCAAAAGCAAAATGGTCTTAATAGATGTAATTTGAAAATAACCTCACCAAATTGGCAAAATTTGATGCAACAAATGAAGTAATAAACATCCACCACCTTATGTTAGGCTCTGGCCACACATGTGTTAGACAATTTTATTTCTCTTTTTCATTCTACGAACAGAGAATCGGTATTCATGCAAAAAGATTAATCCGAGATAAATGACGGATTAAAATGGCAACTAAAGAACTTCATTGACTATAATGTTGTACGTCTGGTTTCATGCTATTTGTTATTTTATCAAATGTATACCATTACAAAATGTTCTCTTCAGTCAACAGAGATGTTGAACTCAGATACAGAAATTATGATAGAAAATTTTCTAACTTTTCCTAATGCATGAAAATGAGAAACTAAACCAGCACCAATTGACAAAGTCTTCAATTTATTTTTTCAGTTTAAAAACATATATGTATAGATGAGTGGAACGATCTGCAGAAGATCAAAATTGAGTTAAATTTAGTGAAATTCACAGTTTCGAACATTTTAAGATTTGATTCACACACCATATCACACGCTAATGAAACATAAAAGAGGGGGCTAATGTACTGAATTGCCAAGCGGGTCTCCCCATATTTTCCTGTAGCTATAACATTTTATTAATTATCCCAGCTTATACCATAGTGGTCAGCATCTGGGCCATCACAGATTAGCGTTTCCCAGTTGAGCACAGTTTCTCTGTCATGATGTGATGGTCTTTGGTAAGGGAGAAGGGCCTCAGAATGTCCCTGGAACTGGGACCCTAACTATTCCTGTCCCAGGGGGTATTCTTGAAGGCAGAGAGGCCTGGGTCTTTGACCTTGCTATGCTCCTGTTAAACCCTAATTAGTTCCCTCTGTCACTCCATGAGCCATAGGACAGAAAAGCAGGATAAACAAGACACAAAGACAAAACATGGATAGCAGAAAACCTCTATCATACAAAAGCACAAACCAACAATAGGGAGAATGATAGGGACAGAGAGGAATAAGGTAAATGGGATTAGGGGCCAGGTGATAAACAATACTACAGCAAACTGCAGATCACTACTATAACAACTTCAATTCAACCTCTTAGCCTTAGCACTCAGCACAGGAAGACAAATCTTTTAATAGCAGAGACTAACCACCCATTAACAGTATATATAGAGGCAGTAAATGATAAGCAGTTGCAGTTGAGAACAACCAGACTGTATGGTCTCAGCCAGCATGAAAAGAGTCCTTAACCCTTTCAGCACCAAATAAAACCAAATCCATTTAAAATAGGATACGAAGACAAATGATTCATTGCCCTAACATGAACGTCTAACTCCAGGTTTTCCAGGGTGACATGACACCCTCATGACAGTACCCACCCTTCTACGAGGGGCAACTGGACCCTCCAGACTGGGTTTATCCGGATGGGCACTCCTCATGACCATACACCTTCCAGTACACCAAGTATTGTAAAGAGCGGAGAGCCATACGAGAATCTACAATTCTTACTACCTGAAACTCCAAATTATGATCAACAATAATCGGTGGCAGCGGTAAGGGTAATGGCTCCAAAGGCGATACATATTGATACATATTTTTTTAGGGTGGAAGATCTGCAATACAAAAAGCACTACCACTCCTCAAAAGCCAACTTGATGGCCAAAAGTTCTCTATTGCCTACATCATAGTTCCTTTCAGCAAACGATAGTTTTTTAGAGAAGAAGGCAAATGGATGGCACTTACCAGGAGACAACCCTTGAGACAACACAGCCCCGACGCCCACTTCAGAAGCATCAACCTTAACAATAAATAGTTGAGATAAATCGGGTTGAATGAGTACAGGAGTAGTAGAAAAAGAAGAAGAAAATGCCTGACGGTAACAGTCGGACCACCTCGAGAAGTCTGTACTTTCTTTCATGTAAGTGTGGGGTTTGACAATCGACGAGATGTTTTTGATAAACTTTCAATAGTAGTAGTAATCAAGCCCCAAAAAGCGTTGCAAAGCTTTCAGATTTTCTGGCAGATCCAATTCCACAACTACACAGACCTTTTCAGGGTCCATCCAGAAACCTGAAGCAGACACTAGGAAACCGAGGAACTGAACCTCTTTTTCGGTGACTACACATTTTTCTAATTTGGCTTACAGTTTATTATCCTGCAAAACTTGTCACACCTGCTGGATGTGTATGTGATGTGAGATCAGGTGAGTATATTAAAATATTGTCAAGATACACTGCTACAAATCTACCCACAAGATGATGAAATAACTCATCAGCGAAATGTTGGAAAATGGCAGGGGTATTAGTAAAATCAAAGGGCATGATAAGGTTTTCATAATACCCTACTAGAGGATTAAAGGCCATCTTAAAACTCATCCCCTCCTTAATCCTAACCAGATTATAGAGTACCCTGAGTTCCAACTTAGAGAACCATTTTCCCCCAGCAATCTGATTAAATAAGTTGGGAATGAGTGGGATACAGGTCTCGGATAGTAATCCGATTTAACTCATGAAAATCTTAATAGGGACGCAGGCCCCCCTCTTTCCTTTTCACAAAGAAGAACCCCGCTGTTACAGACTAACAGGAGTGTCTAATATGTCCCATAGCATGACTCTCAGAGATGTAAGCTTTCAGGTCCTGCCTTTCAAGGCTAGGCAAATTGTATAATCTGGTCTTGGGTAATTTCACTCCAGGGAGAAGGTTTATGGGCCAATCATATACACAGGGTGGAGTGAAAGTTCCTGGTACCCCTTTTCTGAGTACACATCTACAAAATCAGTTAGAAAAGAGGGTATGGTTTTAGTGTAAACAGTAGAAATGATGGTACCCAGGCAATTGTTTTTTTCAGAAATCACTCCATTTGACTACTTCTCTGGACTGCCAGTCCAGTCAATAACCAGGTTATATACAGTTAGCCAGGGAAGGACTAACACAATAGGAGTAGAGAGACCTTCCAAGACTTATTAAGAAAGGAGCTCCCTGTGAACAGTCCCTATGCGCAGGTTCACATTATGCACTATTTGTGCAAAATTTCCCTGACCGAGACATGCAGAGTCAATTGCAAATATGGGGATAGGCTTTGCCAGAGTACTACAGGGAAGACCATGGTACCGTGCGAACCAAGCATCCACCATATTGGCTCACGGCCTGCTATTGAGGAGGATACATATTTTCTCAGTTTTCATACTAATATAACCACTTTTGCGGGTAATAAAAACTGAGATACACATGCGGAGGAGATATATACACCCAGGTTGTTATTCTCCACACAACCTGGGGCTAGAAGTTTTCCGACTGTTTTTGTGGTTTGGTAAAGAAGGACAGACTCCAATGAAATGCTCCTTTTTGAGCACAGAAAAAACACAACCCCATTTTACGGCGAACTACAAGAGATTCATACCGAGGCGAGGCCCCTCCTAACTGCATCGGTTCTTCAGAACAGAGTGAAAACCTCGGTTTTAGGAAGTACCACAAAAGCCAGAGTCACAACAGGTCTCTCCCTGAGGTGTCTATCTATACGTATAGCTAGAGCCATGGAGGACTCCATCAACTCAGGAGTTTTGTGAAGTCCTAGTGAGCCTTTTAATCTTTCAGACATGCAATAAAAAAACTGACTTCTAAGAAGAGAATCATTCCAGTAGCCCATCTATGGAACTCTGAACAGAATTCTTCTGCCAGTCGGTCTCTCTGCTGGAGCTTATGTAGCTTAGACTCAGCAAGGGAGACACGGTCCGGATCATCATACACGAGGCCTCAAAAAATCATCAACCGACTGGAGAGACAGTGAGTCTGAGGGAAGTGAAAAGGCCCAGAATTGAGGATCTTCTTGAAGGAGTGAAATAACAATCCCAACCCTTTTCTCCTTACTCCCAGATTAATGAGGACAAAGCTTACAATAAAGCTTGCAGGCTTCACAGAACAAAACAAATTTATCGCGTCCAGCAGAGAACCTATCCGGGAGGGCCACCTTAGGTTCCTGTTCGGCCTGACTGCCCACCAGACCAACAGTCTGCTGCTGTGAGACCCTATATTGCAGGTCTGACAGTTCAAGCGACAGACCCTGCAATTTTTTCACAATAACTTCAACATAGTCCATAACTAGATAAAAAAAAATGTGGTGGGTGAAAATGTCACAATGTGATGGTCTTCGGAAAGGGAGAGGAGTCTTAAACTGTCCCTGGAACTGGGACCCTAACTATCCTTATCATGGAGGTACTCTTGAAGGTAGAGAGATCCGGGTCTTTGACCTTGTTGTGCTCCTGGTTAATTCTAATCGGTCCCCTCCCCAACCCATGAGGCATGAAACACAAAAGTGAGGTAAATAAGACACAAAGACAAAACAGGAATAACAGAAAATTTCTATTATACAAAAGCACAAACCCACAATAGGGAGGAGGATAAGGACAGGGAGGAATAAATTAAATGGAAATAGGGACCAGAAGATAAACACACATGTAATACAGGTCACTACTACAACAACTCCACTCCAACCACTTAGCTTTAGCACTCAGCACAGGAAGATAAATCTTTCACCGGCAGAGACTAATTTAATAATTTTATTTCTATATAACGCCGACATATTCCGCAGCACTTTACGTTTTTTGAGGGGACTTGTACAGACAATAAAAGACATTACAGCATAACATTAATTGCATAGATCTACAGATACCAAGAGGAATGAGGGCCCTGCTCACAAGCTTACAATCTATGAGGAAATAGAGGAGACCAAAAAGGTGGATGGTAACAACTGCTTTCAATTTTCTGCTCAGCCATAATGTAAGAAATCGAGTGTTCATGTAGTGCTGCATGAACTGGTTTTCAGCCAGAATATGTAAAAGTTAATCTCATGGTCCTTAATTTTATAGGCAAGAAGTCACTTCGATACTTGTTTCAACATATTTCGTAATGGATATCCCATGTGAAAAAATGAAGCGAGGGAAGTCAAAAAAGTGAAATAAAACTATTATCTTTATTAGGTAACAATGACATATAAAATCAATTAAAAAGACAGGGTAGAAAGCTTCCGAATGAGAGGAGGGTAGTCCTGCAGCAGCGAAATTATATATACATCCCAATGTAGCATTACAAATGAATAAAAAAGGAGCTTTGTGCAAATAGAACAGCCTGCCAAGATGAAGGAAAGCCACTGGGTGGAGATAATATTACATATTATTATTTTCTACTACCAAGTTTTGCATAAAGCAACATTGGGCAATTAGGAAACAACTGATTTCAATGTTCTGACCAGCCATAATGTAAGAAATTGAGGGTTCATATAATGCTGCATGAACTGGTTTTCAGCCAAAATATGTAAAAAAACAGACACACAGGGCTATTAAATGCATAAAGCGTGTGAGAGCATGCTACAAGGAACCTGGTTATGGTGAATGAGCAACACAGGGATAGTGTCATGATCCAGACCGGGCTTTGAGTCCTGTTTTTCCTTTTTCCCCTTCTGGTCATGTCGAGTTAACCTTTCTCAGCCTCTGTTTGGGTTCAGGTTGCCTATTTATCTCCTGCTTCCTGCAGGCAATGTCAGTTATAGTTTTTGCCTAGTGCTGCTGTATCTGATTCTGATTGCTCTGATTTGTCCTGCTGCGCTGGCTGTCTGAACCTGTGTCTCTGTTTTCCCCTATTCCCATCTTGACTCAGTGTTTCCCTTTAGTGTGCAGACAGCCTGGTTTTGACTTGGCTTGTATCCTGACCTGTTTCTGTCCTTTGTCTTTTGGCTTATCCGCTCCTGACCATTACTGACCCCCTGGCTTGTCTCTGACCTCAAGTTTGCTTATTTCTTTGGTACTGTGCTACAGTCTAGGATTTGACCCGGCTTGTTTGACTATTCTGCTGCCAACTGTGGTAGCCTCACTGCTGCATTGCAGGTCAGCTCTGTTTAGGTGCAGACATGCTTCCTCTATACTGTCATCTAGTGACACCTGCACCTACCTGCATTGCAGCAGCATGACAGATAGTTAAATAAATGTATAGAGGCGGTAGGCCAGTCAGAAGAAACGCCTTTTTAGGGCACACTTAAAACTGTGGGTATTGGGGATTAATCGAATTATCCTGGGTAGTGCATTTCAAAGAATTGGCGCAGCATGTGAGAAGTCTTGGAGACGGGAGTGTGAGGTTCTGATTATTGAAGATTTTAACCTCAGGTCATTAGCAGAATGGAGGGCGCGGGTAGGGTGATAGACTGAGACGAGGGAGGAGATGTAGGGTGGTGCTGAAACATGGAGTGATTGGTGGGTAAGCATGATAAGTTTATATTGAATTCTGGAGTGGATGGGTAACCAATGTAATAACTGGCACAAGGTATAGAACTAATAGAGAAAAAGACATGTTGTATAGGAGATCAACAGGACTAAATAGTAGCTAGATATAAAAAATATTTTATTAAGCAGTCTAATACGCAAACATCACAATTAAAAACAATTAAAAGCACAAAAAATGCCCATAAGGACGAGAAATACAAAGCATAGCCCACAGACAAAGATGTAATTATTGATATTGGCACTTGAGAAGGCTGAAATAGATAACAGGGCGTACCCACAAAAGGGAGCGATCATGGCAATACATCAATCATATCCCAAAATATATATATATATATATATATAACAGTGGAATAACACTAGGGAACACCCGTCCCAGCTAAAAAACAGACTAGGACCACATATAGAGATATGCACACCCAGGTAAAGAGACTACTGACCTATGAGTGGTAAGGGCATAACTGCCCAAATACTATCTCCTGAAATAAGGACCACTACAAGTTAGGTAGAATAACCAAACCAATATAAGGATAGTCTCATGACAAGAATAGCATGTATATGCATACCCAAGAATGCGAGATACTCAAGGCCCATTCAGGACAGTGGCAGGTAAGTCATCAGTCCAGGTCGCAGGTCCAGTCCGTACTGTCAGTCAGGATACCAGTCAAGATGTCAAAGCAAGTCTGTGGGGCTATGTTGCCCTACGCGTGTCGCTGCATAGAGGCAGCTTCATCAGGGGCGAGTGTGTCTGCTTATACCAAACTATACTTTATATACAACTCACATATTGTCAGGATTACTCTCAGCTGAGAATGAAGCTTCGGGTCTGGGACCGGAAATGGTGACAGCGTTGTTGCCGATATACTGCGCATGCGCCAGAAGAGCGACTGATGTCACAGCTGTAGGCGGACAATACAAACAGAGGTTCCCGTAATGAAAAGGAACCATGGTAACCCAATACATCGGGTCTAAAGGAGGAAATGGTGACGGCGTTATTGCCAGTAAGCTGCGCAGGCGCTAGGAGACACCTGACGTCACTATTATAGGCGGGCCGTACGGCCGGGGGTTCCCATAGTGTGAGGAAACCATAGTAACCCGGTGCCAATGCACCAAGGGAAACAGAGACATGGCGCCCGCCATTGTCTTCAATATTCCCTAAGTAAGAACCTAACAATATTATTATACACTGCCGTATTTACAGTAGAATACCTAATTAACGCATAGACCTGTAAAGATACCACACAATGTAGGCACATACGCAAGCGAGCAGAATAGCTCTAACACAAGAGGAAAGTCATCACAAACCAAGCAATGATATATATACTTAAGGGGAAATGTTTTATGCCACAAAAATCTGGAGCATCGGGTCAGAGACCAAAGATAGAAACAGCTTTAATGCCAGTGTGCTGCACAAGCGCCAGGAAAACAAATGACGTCACCATTGTAGGCGGGCCATGCGACCAGAGGTTACCATGATGAGAAGAAACCATGACAACCCAATACAACGGGTCTGGAGCCGGAAAAGGTAACAGCGTTATTGCCAGTATACTGCGCAGGTCCCCAAGAACAGCTGGCATCACTGTTGTAGGCGGACCGTGCGACCGGAGGTTCCCATAGTGACAAATAGCCATGGTAACCCGATACAAATACACCCAGAAAGGTAAAGATATACAACAAGAGTGTGGCAGCCGCCAATAGTCTTAAGTAATCCCTGAGTAAGAATCTAATATAATTATTAACCCCCGTATTTACAAAAGAAAAGAAAACCAGGAAATCATCGCCGCATAGATATATAGCGATGTTACACAGTACAGGCGCATGCGCAGGGAAAGCAAGATAGCCCTAGTCCAAAAAACACCACAAACCAAGCAGTGATGTTTATACTTAAAGGGAGATATTTTAAGCCACAAATAAGATAAGAACAATACCATTATATATGAGCATAAGATGGTGACCAAATAATGGTTGTTTTACAAGCTATATAAGTAGACGTCTAAATTAATAAAGTTTCTTATTTTTATTATTAATATTTTTGTTTGATGACCACGTTGAATACGAAATTTAATTATCAGAAATGCCCATAGTGAAAAAAACCCATGGTAACCAAAAACTGGCGGCCGCCATTGTCTTCAATATTTTCTAGGTGCGAACCTCGTATTCTTTTTAACTGCCGGGCTTACAAACATTATGGATGGCTAGAAGATAGTCACCACATGAATATGGCAAAGTAGCACAACAAATGTGTATACCCAAGAGACCAAATCACGGTAGCCATAAGGATCAGAAGCCAAGCACTGATGTTCATGCTCAGGATGGAACATTTAATACTAAAAAAAAAGCAAACATAGTACTGTTGCATAAGGGCAACGGATGGTATAAAGTCTAAGTATGGTGACACTACAAACGAGTATGACGTCAAAAGAACATAGTAGATCATAGTATAGTAATAATCCAAATTGTCATGTGAAAACCCGGGACGTTTTAAGCCAACTGAGTACAACCGATCAGAGAGCAAAGGATGCAAAATGCTAATCACATTGAGCAACAAATAAAGATAGAATATATATATATAAGTATAAATAACTGTATATACATACATCCTAAACTACTCAGGTGCCAAAAAAAAACAAAAAAAAACAAAAAAAACAAAAAACAAACAAACAGTCTAGTTATAGAAACCAAACAAGCACAGGAAACAGGGGTGTCCTACAGAATCAAGGAAAATCACAGTTGTTTATAGAATCCTGTAAATAACAAATCCTCGTTTAAGCCCTTCGGGGTACAGCTCTGAAGTTTGTAAATCCATTTGGACTCGCAACGAAGGAGGGCATTCGTGATGTTTCCGCCGCTGATGTTAGTGGATACAGTCTCCAGGCCCATGACCCTAAAGCCAACAGGAAGCCCCTGATGTTGCTCCAAAAAATGAGCCGCCACAGAAGACAAAGTTTTGTTCCTCTTTTGATCTCTTGAGGCAGTAGCGATGTTGGACAGATGTTGCTGCATCCTTCTTCTAAGTTCTTGCGATGTCTGACCCACGTATATCTTAGGGCACCCACAGAAGATGGCATAAACCAAATTTCGTGAGCGACAATTAAAGTACTCCCTAGGACGTAAACTGGCACAAGGTAGAGGCATCCGTGTAATGGTTCATGAGGTATATGATCATGGCTGCAGCATTCAAGATAGATTGGAGGGGGAAGAGTTTGGTATGAGGGAGGCCGATTAGTAGAGAGTTACAATAGTCCAGAAGAGAATGAATAAGAGCAACAGTAAGAGTATTTGCAGAATCATAAGTAAGAAAATGTCGAATTTTAGAAATGTTTTTGAGGTGCATATGACAAGAGCGAGCTATTGATCAGATGTTTGGGGTCAATGAAAGCTCTGAATCAAGTATGACCCCAAGGCAGCGGGCATGTTGCTGGGGAGTAATGGTGGAACCACACACAGAAATTGCAATGTCAGGCAAAGGTAAGTTAGCTGAGAGAGGAAACACAAGGAGTACAGTTTTTGACAGGTTCAGTTTCAGATAGAGGGAGGACATGATGTTAGAGACAGCGGTAAGACAATCACTGGTGTTTTCCAAAAAGGATGGCGTGATAACAGGAGAAGAGGTGTATAATTGGGTGTCGTCAGCATAGAGATGGTACTAGAAACCAAATCTAGATTATTTGTCCAATAGGGGCAGTAACAAGGAGAAGAGGAGGGGGCCTAGGACTGATCTTTGAGGAAACCCCACAGTAAGGGGAAGATGAGAAGAGGAGGAGCCAGCAAAAGATATAGTGAAGTAGCAGTCAGAGAGGTAGGAGGAGAACCAGGAGAGAACGGTGTCCTTGAGACCGATGGAGTGGAGCATAGAGAGGAGAAGCTGATGATCTACTGTGTCGAATGCTGCAGAGAGATCCAAAAGAATTAGCATGGAGTAGTGAAAATTAGATGTAGCTGTTAGTAGATCATTAGAGACTTTAATGAGGGCAGTTTCAGTAGAGTGTAAAGAGTGGAAACTGGATTGAAGAGGGTCGAGAAGAGAGGTATCTGAGAGATAGCGGATTAGATGGGAGTGGACCAAGTGTTCCACGAGTTTAAAGATGAAGGGAAGGTTAGAGACAGGTCTATAGTTAGCAGCACAGTTTTGGTCGAGGGATGGCTTTTTAAGTAATAGATGGATGATGGCATGCTTAAATGAGGAGGGAAAGATACCGGAAGAGAGAGAGGTTGAATATTTTTGTTAGATGAGTGGTGACAGTAGGGGAGAGGGACTGGAGGAGATGTGACGGAATAAGGTCACCGATGCAGGTAGTAGAGTGAGAGAATGCAAGGAGCCTGATCACTTCTTCTTTTGTGACTGGTTCAAGGTCAGATAGTGAGATAGATGCAGTGGGGGAAGGAGGACAGTGCATGGTATGAGGGGATAGGGAGAAAATTTCCTGTTGGATATTAACTGCCCACAGCCAGTGCATATAGAGAGAGTAAATGCTAAGCCATTGCAGCTGAGAACAACTAGGCTGTATGATCTTAGCCAGCATGTGAAGAGTCCTTAACACTCTCAGCACCAAAGGAAACCAAATCCATTTAAAATAGGACATGAATCACATCATTTATAAAGAAGACCTTGGATTCATTGCCCAATGTGACAGTCTAACTCCAGGTCTACCAGGGTGACATAACACCTTCTTGACAATCTCTCTCCAGTTGAGTGTAAGCTCTTATGGTCAGCGGGATCCTCTCTCCTGTAAACTGTAAGTTCCTATGGTTAGTGAGGTCCTCTCTCTCTCTTTCCCGTTAGTAAAGTGTAAGCTTCCATAGTCAGTGGAGTCCTCTCGCTTCACCTCTCCTGTAAAGTGTAAGTTCTTATGCTCAGCAGAGTCCTCTCTCTCTACCTCTATCCTGCATCAAGGTCTTATGGTCAGCGCTTTTCTCTCTCTCTCTTTTCTCCACCTTAGTGCATTTTCTGAGCAATTTCCAGTATTAAGATTTACGAGAATTTTTTCCCGCAAATTGAATTTTTTAGGGAAGTGATAATTTGTTAAATTCTTACTTCAAATGATTTGCTCATCTCTATATATCCAATGAAAATCCACAAACAGAGGACATAGACATCGCCTATGTTTTTAAGCCCCAACTGGCCTTTACTCATAGATCGTTTTATGATGCAAACTATAACTCTTACTTGTAGAAACTAAAAATGCCTTTTTAATTGTTACAGTTCTGATTATACCTTTCTTAAATATTTTATATTCATTTCCATAATAAAAGCTGTAGCCAACATAACCTATCTCCATTTCCTTCCTTTAGAAAAAAGTCAAAGGTACCATTTGGAACCCATTTAAAATTTTGCATCTAGGCCCTGAAATTGGTAAGCCTTTGGCTTTACCACCTTCTTGTTTGCATTGTTTATGTACAATTGGAGTGATTTTTAGATATATTCCAAATGTTTGTTGCTGAAAAAGCCTAAAACTATTTATCTGGAATGATAAAAAGCCGTTTATCTCAGGAATACTGCCCTTTCTGAAGGTACAGAGGCTCCTAATGAATCGATTGCCGCAGGAATCATTCCCTTTGGATCTGTGGCTTTTCATTAGGCAAGATAAAACTGGAAAAGATTTACAAATAGTTCTCTCTATATATACGGCACAACTGAGGAACAAATATGTTTGCAGCTTTGCACACAACCATTATAATGACTATACCCCATTTTTTGCATTTACATTTCCCCAGGATCTTCTGCTCTACCTACATTGACAATTCTTAACCCCAAGTGGTGTCAGCACTTCTACTTGTGAAGCATTGTTGCTGAAGGACTAAAGGAATTGAGAATGCTATGCAGATACCAGGGGTAATAATATTCTCAGACCGCTCGCTGAGCAGGGGACAGACAGAATTATTGCAGCTCGCTCCACATTGCTCTTCTGGGTCCTGTGCTCTGAAGGTCAGATTCATAATACTGTCGTAACTTCTTTAGACTGGAGGATCTGAAAGGATGATGTTTCTGACGAAACGGCACATACATCATTGTTTATTCAAGCCGGAGTGCTTAAGCCCTTAAAAAGCCTTAAAGTAATGTCACTTCTGGGTATAAATATACTTCACAGGCTGAGCGCTGCCGATCTACATAATACAACTCAAAAATGGATTTTGCTTATATGGAGATAAATTCATGCAGGACATGGCTCTATAATACATGTACGTTAACTATCAAAATCAGATTCCCCTGTTTTCCTTCGTGTGGTTTTGCAGGATAATGCTCATCGGGCTTCGTTAATCAAAACTGCCTCACAGTGAAGCTCTCATTTCACCAGAGCAGTGTAAGAAATGTATAAGACCCATTGTATCTGGATCGCCCCCCAGTAGGGCAATGGGGTACTCGGAGCCGGGCCCTTCGGTTCTTATCAGGGATGTCACGGTGGCTGACCCGGTCCATGGCCCTAGGGGAACGTCCGTTAATAAATGGGGGAAAGGTCTTTAAAGGGGAAATGTTCGTGACGCCACCTGTGGTATTCGGTCAGGGTGACCGACGCTGCTTAGGGGTCCGCTGGGGTGATGTTATGGCAGCTAGATGGTATACCTTCCCATAGGTGAAGTATATCCCCAGGGCTTCCCAGTGTGTAGATGGTGGATGGTGAGAGGCGCAGTGAATAACGAGGACACAAGGTTGCAGTCTCTTTACCTATACTGGAGGCTTCAGTGTCCACAGTCCAGAGCACCAGATCACAGGGCCGGCAGAGTCTGGCCGGTCCGAAGGCAAATCCAGAGTCCCCTTATCCAGGTGGAAATCAGTTGCCTTCCTCTAGTGCCTGAGTGTTGTAGTCCCTCCCTGCTGAGCTTCTCGGTGAGGTCCTCGCAACTATTGTAGATGTAATGTCTCTTCCTCTCTGTCCCGCTGATGGATCGGATAGGACAAACCGTGTGACTGATGGCCTGAGGCTTTTTACAGGGACCCTACGACGCCCCAGCCCCCACAAGTTGCCACCATGCCTCCTGGTTATAAGGTCGGGCAGCCAATGTGGAATTAACTGTTCTGAAGTAAAGCATAGAGATCCTTACTCCCTCGGTGTTCTGGCTACCGGCTTCTGCACCTCATAGGGAGGCAGCCTATTGCAGGGCAGAACTCCCTCTGGATTCCTCTCCTTGTGCTATGACTTTGTTTCTCACTCTCAGCAACGCAATTCCCTTCGTGTCCTTTCTTAGGATGCTGCCGCACGTGGGGCAGGCGCAGCTCCGTGAACCCTCGTTCTCCGAAGACCTCAGTCTGCATCTGGCTCCCTCTCACTCCAGCCAGCTTCAGCTTCAGTCTCCATCTCTCTTGTTCTGCCTCACTTTCTGTCCAGACTCCTCATTGTGAGGAGTGCCCTAATAGATAGAAGCATGGCTCCCCCTGGCGGTCTGGAGTGTGAAGCGTGTTGTGTGGTTTGTGATACCTGGTAATGTGATCTCCTTTATTGCATTCAGACGTAACATCACTCCCCCTGGTGGAAGAATGACATTACTGCAATGACCAGGACCCTGGGGTGCTACATATCCTTCCTGCCAGTAGACTGGTACTCTTTGTGGAGGGCAGTGGTGGTGGGTATGTGGCCAACATGCCGTTTTATGATGGACCTGTGTACACATAGATAGGACTATTCTGCAGGTGAAACAAAAGGACCACATGTTTGAACACCCTTCATTGTTGCAGACATCCAGGTTTGTGAGAAAGCAGAGGAAAAAACGAAATTATCCTAACAGAACAACATGTCATCATGTACTGATATCACTTCACTTGTATCATACAGAATGCCAGTTATGCAAGAATTAAAAAATGGTTATCATCATAAATCGGTAAAATTGCAAAGTGCTATTAAAAACAATTTACTTTTTAGTAAAAATGTTCCCCCTACAGTCCCCAACAAACAGTATCATGTGTTGTGAGTTCTGTTTTTGGGCTCCCTCTGGTGGTTACTGATGGTACTGGGTGACTTGTGTTCTCTGCGGTCTCTGGTGTCTACCTGTTCCATCAGGTTATGGGAGTTTCCTATTTAACCTGGCTTTTTTGTCATTTCCTCGCCGCCTATCAATGTAATCAGCGTGTCTTTTTACCTCTGCTACCTGTGTCTGTTATCTTCAGGACAAGCTAAGTTTTGATTTTCCTGTTCCACGTTTTGTTTAATTTTTGTCTTTGTCCCAGCTTGTAGATATGTGATTCCTTGCTGCTGGTTGCTCTAGTGGGCTGAAATTACTCCTCATGTTCCATGAGTTGGCACATGAGTTCAAGTAATTTCAGGATGGGTTTTTGAAGGGTTTTTCGCTGACCGCGCAGTTCTCTTTTGTATCCTCTGCTATCTAGCTTTAGCGGGCCTCATTTTTGCTGATTCTATTTTCATAACTACGTATGTGCTTTCCTCTCATTTCACCGTTATTACATGTGGGGGGCTGCTATTTCTGTGGGGTGTTTCTCTGGAGGCAAGTGAGGTCTGTGTTTCTTCTAATAGGGGAAGTTAATCCTTCGGCTGGCGCGAGACGTCTAGGAATCATCGTAGGCACGTTCCCCGGCTACTGCTAGTTGTGTGTTTAGGTTCAGGATCGCGGTCAGCTCAGGTTCCATCACCCTAGAGCTTGTTTTGTTTTTGTGCTTGTCCTTTTGTGATCCCCTGCCATTGGGATCATGACAGTATAGCCGGCCAGAAAAAATTGGTCATCGTTTTGGCTGAAGTAGGAGGAAAAGTAGTCTGAGGAAGTTTTTTTTTTTTTTTTTCCCTCCTCAGTGTTTGCTGCCTAGCCTTAATTGTAGCTTGGCTGCTTCTTTCCTCCTCTTAATCCTTGAATGGCTCTGACCTCAGCTGTTTATCATGGACGTCCAGAGTTTGGCTTCCAGCCTGAATAATCTTGCTGCTAAGGTTCAAAATATACAAGATTTTGTTGTACATACTCCTATGTCTGAACCTAGAATTCCTATCCCAGAGTGTTTTTCTGGAGATAGATCTAGTTTTCTGAATGTTAAGAACAATTGCAAGTTGTGTCTTTCCTTGAAATCTCGCTCCTCTGGAGACCCTGCTCAGCAGGTCAAGATTGTTATATCTTTCCTGCGGGGTGACCCTCAGAATTGGGCATTTGCATTGGCACCAGGGGATCCTGCGTTGCTCAATGTGGATGCGTTTTTTCTGGCATTGGGTTTGCTCTATGAGGAACCTAACCTAGAGATTCAGGCTGAAAAAGCTTTATTGGCTCTTTCTCAGAGGCAAGATGAAGCAGAAATATATTGTCAGAAATTTCGGAAATGGTCAGTGCTTACTCAGTGGAATGAGTGCGCTCTGGCTGCAAAATTCAGAGATGGCCTTTCTGAGGCCATTAAAGATGTTATGGTGGGGTTCCCGGCGCCTACAGGTCTGAATGAGTCCATGACTATGGCTATTCAGATTGATTGGCGTTTACGGGAGCGCAAACCTGTGCACCATTTGGCGGTGTCTTCTGAACAGGCACCTGAGATAATGCAATGTGATAGAATTCAGTCCAGAAGTGAACGGCAAAATTATAGGCGGAAAAATGGATTGTGTTTTTATTGTGGTGATTCAGCTCATGTTATATCAGCATGCTCTAAACGCACAAAAAAGGTTGATAAGTCTGTTGCCATTGGTACTTTACAGTCTAAGTTAATTCTGTCTGTGACTCTGATTTATTCATTATCATCCATTTCCGTCGATGCTTATGTGGATTCAGGCGCTGCCCTGAGTCTTATGGATTGGTCATTATCCAATCGCTGTGGGTTTAGTCTGGAACCTCTGGAAGTTCCTATTCCTTTGAAAGGAATTGACTCTACACCTTTGGCTATGAATAAACCTCAGTACTGGACACAAGTGACCATGCGTATGACTCCCGTTCATCAGGAGGTGATTCGCTTCCTGGTACTGTATAATTTACATGATGTCTTAGTGCTTGGTCTGCCATGGTTACAAACTCATAACCCAGTCTTGGACTGGAAAACAATGTCTGTGTTAAGCTGGGGATGTCAGGGGGTTCATGATGATGCATCTCCGATTTCTATCGCTTCATCTACTCCTTCTGAGGATCCGGTATTTTTGTCTGATTATCGGGAGGTTTTTGAGGAGCCTAAGCTCAGTTCGCTTCCTCCTCACAGGGATTGCGATTGTGCTATAGATTTGATTCCTGGCAGTAAATTCCCTAAAGGTCGTTTGTTCAATCTGTCAGTGCCAGAGCATACTGCTATGCGGAATTATGTTAAGGAGTCCTTGGAAAAGGGACATATCCGTCCATCTTCGTCCCCTTTGGGAGCAGGTTTTTTTTTTCGTGGCCAAAAAAGATGGTTCCTTGAGGCCTTGCATAGATTATCGTCTTTTGAATAAGATTACAGTCAAATATCAGTATCCTTTGCCATTGTTGACTGATTTGTTCGCTCGCATTAAGGGGGCTAAATGGTTCACTAAGATTGATCTTCGGGGTGCGTATAATCTTGTGCGGATAAGGCAGGGTGATGAGTGGAAAACCGCATTTAATACGCCTGAGGGCCATTTCGAGTATTTGGTGATGCCTTTTGGACTTTCTAATGCTCCTTCTGTCTTCCAGTCTTTTATGCACGATATTTTCCGTGAATATCTGGATAAATTTATTATCGTGTATTTGGATGATGTTTTGGTTTTTTCTGATGACTGGGAGTCTCATGTTCAGCAGGTCAGGAAGGTGTTTCAGGTCCTGCGGGCCAATTCTTTGTTTGTAAAGGGTTCTAAATGTCTCTTTGGAGTCCAGAAGATTTCTTTTTTGGGGTATATTTTTTCCCCTTCTACTATTGAGATGGATCCCGTCAAGGTTCAGGCTATTTGTGACTGGACGCAGCCTACATCTCTTAAGAGTCTACAGAAGTTCTTGGGCTTTGCTAATTTTTATCGTCGCTTCATAACTAATTTTTCTAGTGTTGTTAAGCCTTTGACGGATTTGACTAAGAAGGGTGCTGATGTTACTGATTGGTCTCCTGCGGCTGTGGAGGCCTTTCAGGAACTTAAGCGCCGGTTTTCTTCTGCTCCTGTGTTGCGTCAGCCAGATACGTCGCTTCCTTTTCAGGTTGAGGTTTATGCTTCCGAGATCGGAGCGGGGGCGGTTTTGTCACAGAGAAGCTCCGATGGCTCAGTGATGAAGCCATGTGCGTTCTTTTCTAGAAAATTTTTGCCCGCTGAACGGAATTATGATGTTGGTAATCGGGAGCTTTTGGCCATGAAGTGGGCATTTGAGGAGTGGCGTCATTGGCTTGAGGGTGCTAGACATCGTGTGGTGGTCTTGACTGATCACAAAAATCTGATGTACCTTGAGTCTGCCAAGCGTCTGAATCCTAGACAGGCTCGTTGGTCACTGTTTTTCTCCCGTTTCAATTTTGTGGTTTCATACCTGCCAGGTTCAAAGAATGTGAAGGCGGATGCTCTTTCTAGGAGTTTTGTGCCTGACTGCCCTGGAAATTCTGAGCCCACTGGTATCCTTAGGGATGGGGTGATTTTGTCGGCTGTCTCCCCAGACTTGCGACGTGCTTTGCAGGAGTTTCAGGCGGATAAACCTGATCGTTGTCCGCCGGAAAGACTGTTTGTTCCGGATAATTGGACCAGTAGAGTCATCTCCGAGGTCCATTCTTCTGTGTTGGCAGGTCATCCTGGAATATTTGGTACTAGAGACTTGGTGGCCAGGTCTTTTTGGTGGCCTTCCTTGTCGAGGGATGTGCGTTCTTTCGTGCAGTCTTGTGGAGTTTGCGCTCAGGCTAAGCCTTGCTGTTCTCGGGCCAGTGGATTGTTGTCACCTTTGCCTATCCCGAAGAGGCCTTGGACGCACATTTCCATGGACTTTATTTCGGATCTCCCTGTCTCTCAAAAAATGTCCGTCATATGGGTTGTGTGTGACCGCTTTTCTAAGATGGTTCATCTGGTACCCTTGCCTAAGTTACCTTCCTCCTCTGAGTTGGTTCCTCTGTTTTTTCAAAATGTGGTCCGTTTGCATGGCATTCCGGAGAACATCGTTTCTGACAGGGGATCCCAGTTTGTGTCTAGATTTTGGCGGACGTTCTGTGCTAAGATGGGCATTGATTTGTCCTTTTCGTCTGCATTCCATCCCCAGACGAATGGCCAGACGGAACGAACTAATCAGACTTTAGAAACTTATTTAAGGTGTTTTGTTTCTGCTGATCAAGATGACTGGGTTTCCTTTTTGCCGCTTGCCGAGTTTGCCCTTAATAATCGGGCTAGTTCTGCTACCTTGGTTTCTCCTTTCTTTTGTAATTCGGGGTTTCATCCTCGTTTTTCCTCTGGTCAGGTGGAGCCTTCTGATTGTCCTGGAGTGGACATGGTGGTGGATAGGTTGCATCAGATTTGGAGTCATGTGGTGGACAATTTGAAGTTGTCCCAGGAGAGGGCTCAGCAGTTTGCTAATCGCCGTCGCCGCGTGGGTCCTCGACTTCTTGTTGGGGACTTGGTGTGGTTGTCTTCTCGTTTTGTTCCTATGAAGGTCTCTTCTCCTAAGTTCAAGCCTCGGTTCATCGGTCCCTATAGGATCTTGGAAATTCTTAACCCTGTGTCGTTTCGTTTGGATCTCCCGGCATTGTTTGCTATTCATAATGTGTTCCATCGGTCGTTGTTGCGGAAGTATGAAGCAGGTATGAGCACCCTGCTCCGGTGCTGGTGGAGGGTGAATTGGAGTATGTTGTGGAGAAGATCTTGGATTCTCGTGTTTCCAGATGGAAACTCCAGTATTTGGTCAAGTGGAAGGGTTATGGTCAGGAGGATAATTCTTGGGTGATTGCCTCTGATGTTCATGCTGCCGATTTGGTCCGTGCTTTTCATAGGGCTCTTCCTGGTCGCCCTGGTGGTTCTCGTGAGGGTTCGGTGACCCCTCCTCAAGGGGGGGGTACTGTTGTGAGTTCTGTTTTTGGGCTCCCTCTGGTGGTTACTGATGGTACTGGGTGACTTGTGTTCTCTGCGGTCTCTGGTGTCCACCTGTTCCATCAGGTTATGGGAGTTTCCTATTTAACCTGGCTTTTTTGTCATTTCCTCGCCGGCTATCAATGTAATCAGCGTGTCTTTTTACCTCTGCTACCTGCGTCTGTTATCTTCAGGACAAGCTAAGTTTTGATTTTCCTGTTCCACGTTTTGTTTAATTTTTGTCTTAGTCCAGCTTGTAGATATGTGATTCCTTGCTGCTGGTTGCTCTAGTGGGCTGAAATTACTCCTCATGTTCCATGAGTTGGCACATGAGTTCAAGTAATTTCAGGATGGTTTTTTGAAGGGTTTTTCGCTGACCGCGCAGTTCTCTTTTGTATCCTCTGCTATCTAGCTTTAGCGGGCCTCATTTTTGCTGATTCTATTTTCATAACTACGTATGTGCTTTCCTCTCATTTCACCGTTATTACATGTGGGGGGCTGCTATTTCTGTGGGGTGTTTCTCTGGTGGCAAGTGAGGTCTGTGTTTCTTCTAATAGGGGAAGTTAATCCTTCGGCTGGCGCGAGACGTCTAGGAATCATCGTAGGCACGTTCCCCGGCTACTGCTAGTTGTGTGTTTAGGTTCAGGATCGCGGTCAGCTCAGGTTCCATCACCCTAGAGCTTGTTTTGTTTTTGTGCTTGTCCTTTTGTGATCCCCTGCCATTGGGATCATGACAATCATGGCCCTGCACTCCCCACCACACAATGCTCCCTCAGTCCCACACACATTATGATACTACCACAGTCACCTCACCCAGTATGATGACCCTCACAGTCCCAACTCCACACAATATGATACCCCTCACAGTCACCACTCCACACAGTATGATACCCCTCACAGTCACCACTCCACGCAGTATGATGCCCCAATGAATATTCCTTTGTGCAGTATGATGCCCTCTATCGTCCCCACCCCATGAAACATGATGCTCCAATATACCGTACATTTCTTTATAAAGTATTATGCTCCTGACAGTCCTCATTTCACACAGTATGATGTTCTCAATGTACATTCCTCCATACAATCTGATGGACCCCACCATTGCTCACACACAGTATGATGACCCTACAGCACCCCCTCATGATGACGGACCCAAACACATTATAATGCCACCAAAGTATGAATTCCCCACACTGATGGTTGGAAGGTATGGCTATACCATGCGATGTGATAAAAGCAAGGCATTATGGAATAGCCTCACAGTGTGCCCGAGGTCATGACAGCATTCTATAGTTGATGTAATCTTCAGCAACATGTAAACTCAGGGTGATTTTTTAAAATTTTTGGGAAATTTGCCCAAATTAGGTCCCAAAATCTTTTGATTTGCCAGGCCCAGCAAAATTTCCAATATTCTTCATCAACTCGATTTGCATTGAATCGATATGCTCGTCTCTAGTGTGCAGCAATGGGTCCATAGTTTGTGTCCAATGTTCTTTGATGAAAATGTGGACATTAAACAGCAATTTTTGCTCAGTGTAATGATTTTTTTTCTTTCGGGAAGACCCAGGGTTCTGATCTATATTCCCATCATGCAAAAAAGGTGATAGAAAGTTATATGGAGCTGTAATTTGCCACCCAATGTTGAATTTTGGAGAAGGCAAGAGGAGCAATTGCTTATGGGTTATTATTATTATTATTATACATTTTTATAGCGCCATTTATTCCATGGCGCTTTACATGTGAATACGGGGCAAATAGAGACAAGTACATTAAACATGAGCAAATAAGGCACACGGGTACATAAGGAGGGAGGACCCTGCCCGCAAAGGCTCACAGTCTGCAGGGGATGGGTGATGAAACACTAGGAGAGGGTAGGGTAGGGCAGGTTGGGGTTTGGGGTTGGGGTTGGGGCAGGTTATGGGTCTCTGCACTTCCCAAACACTTTCAATAGCAGGACATAAAAAGCTCAGTAGGAGGCATAAATAATAACTACGTAGTTTTACAAATATTTATAGCCTCCTCCACCATCCTTGATCAGGCCATGACAACAGTCATAACTAGTGTTGAGCATTCCGATACCGCAAGTATCGGGTATCGGCCGATATTTGCGGTATCGGAATTCCGATACTGAATTCCGATACTTCCCGCGTATCGGATACCGGAATCGGAAGTTCCCAGAATTCAAATTGAACGCAGCAGCCAATGAGGAATGAATGAAAGTGTGGGCACATCCTGTTTAGCATGGTGGGCATGTAAGTACTGGCAAGGCTGGGATTGGCTGCTGAAATGATGTCACTCTGCACTATAAAAAAGGGCTGCCGCCATTTTGCGCTCACTCTGCTGTGATTTCAGTTAGGGACAGGACGCTGTGTTCTAACTGAGGGCCAGTCGAGCTAGCTAATTGCTTTATTTTCCTTTCCAAAGGCTAATTTAGCAAAACGCTGTGTGTTCTTCACTGTTCACCTTGCTCTTGCCTTGCAGCGCTGTTTTAACAGCGTTCTGCAAGGTCTCTGTGTGTGTGTGTGTGTGCAGCTCACTCTGTAGTCTGTGTGCAGCCATATACCCGGTTGTATTCAGCTCAGGGGGGGTTCACACTGCCTCACACAGTTGTTCTTTTTTGCTCTTAGTGCAGCCTGCTGCACATTTTTTCTCAAATTTCCTATTAGTGTTTTTCCACCAGTCTCCAGCTCTATTGTGGAAAAACACTACATAGGATAACCTAGAGGGGGGTTTTTGGGCCTTGCAGCGCCGTTTACGGCTGTCTGCACGGTCTCCGTGTGAGCCCAGCTCGCCCTGTAGTCTGTGTGCAGCCATAGCCGGTTGGATTCAGCTCAGGGTTCGTTACTGGCTCATACCTTGAGAAAAATTTTCCTTTTTTTCAAATAGTGCAGCCTGTTTAAAATTTGAAAAAAAAAATTCCTATTAGTGTCTTTCCACTCGTATCCAGCTAAATAGTGGAAAAACACTATATAGGATAACCTAGAGGAGGGTTTTTTGGCCTTGCAGCGCCGTTTACGGCTGTCTGCACGGTCTCCGTGTGAGCCCAGCTCGCCCTGTAGTCTGTGTGCAGCCATAGCCGGTTGGATTCAGCTCAGGGTTCGTTACTGGCTCATACCTTGAGAAAAATTTCCCTTTTTTTCAAATAGTGCAGCCTGTTTAAAATCTGAAAAAAAAAATTCCTATTAGTGTCTTTCCACTCGTATCCAGCTAAATAGTGGAAAAACACTATATAGGATAACCGAGAGGAGGGTTTTTTGGCCTTGCAGCGCCGTTTACGGCTGTCTGCACGGTCTCCGTGTGAGCCCAGCTCGCCCTGTAGTCTGTGTGCAGCCATAGCCGGTTGGATTCAGCTCAGGGTTCGTTACTGGCTCATACCTTGAGAAAAATTTTCCTTTTTTTCAAATAGTGCAGCCTGTTTAAAATTTGAAAAAAAAAATTCCTATTAGTGTCTTTCCACTCGTATCCAGCTAAATAGTGGAAAAACACTATATAGGATAACCTAGAGGAGGGTTTTTTGGCCTTGCAGCGCCGTTTACGGCTGTCTGCACGGTCTCTGTGTGAGCGCAGCTCGCCCTGTAGTCTGTGTGCACCCATAGCCGGTTGGATTCAGCTCAGGGTGCGTTACTGCCTCATACCTTGAAAAACAATTTCCTTTTTTTCAAATAGTGCAGCCAGTTTAAAATTTGAAAAAAAAAATTCCTATTAGTGTCTTTCCACTCGTATCCAGCTAAATAGTGGAAAAACACTATATAGGATAACCGAGAGGAGGGTTTCTTGGCCTTGCAGCGCCGTTTACGGCTGTCTGCACGGTCTCCGTGTGATTTAAACTAGCTCTGTAGCCCGATCTGCACCAAAAAAAAGGTTAAGTTCACCAAACACAACTTACACTTGTGTAGGCCACATTTGCAAAATAATAAAGTTTAGTCCACAATTTACAACATTAGTGTTTCTTACACCTGTTAGGAGGAGCATTACAGGAATAAGCACACTAAGGCCTTAGTACTTTTCTGCTTATCTTTATCTGTCAACCAAGATGAAGAGGGCAGGGAGTAAGGCACGTGGGCGTGGGCGCGGAGCAGGGAGAGGAGCAGGGAGAGGACGTGGTGATTCTGTGCCTGCTGCGGGCGCCGGTGACTCGTCGTCACTCAGTTTCAGCAGGGAACAGTCCTTCATGCGCAGCTTTGTCGGAGAGCGCCGTGCACCGCTGCTGCGTGAAGACCAAATTGAAGCCGTTGTCGGGTGGATGGCAGCTAACGCCTCGGCATCGACTTCAGTTAGTGCCACATCCTCTCAGGCACAGAGCACTGGAGAGCAGCCATCTGTCTCTTCACCACCTGCCAAATTGGCCAGGCAGTCAGAGAGCCCAGGACAGGAGCCGTCTCTACTTCTGTTCTCTGAATCTCTTGGCTTGGAAACAGGGGGCCAGCCAAGCAGCATTGGAGAAATGGAAGAAGAGGCAGTGTGCAGTGATGCCCAACACCTTTTTCTCTCTGACTCTGAAGAGGCAGGTGGGCCAGTGCCTCCGGTGACCACAGCGCAGTACGCATCTGATGATGAAACTCAGGTGCCGCTTTCTCGTGCGTACTGTGCTGCTGAGACTACCCAGGAGGAGCAGTTGGTGGCAGAGGGTAGTGGAGATGATGAGGTCCTTGACCCATCGTGGCGTGAGGAACAGGAAGGTGGTGGGAGCAGCTCAGAGGAAGAGCTTCCTCTTACGGGCCAAAGAGGGAGAGGGAGGGGGAAGACTGCGGAGCCTGTAGCCTCCACTTTGGCACCCGTTAGGAGCCTGTCTCTTTCCAAAGCCAAAAAGGGCGCTCCCAAGACTTGCAGTGCCTGGTCCTTTTTTGACACAGTTGCAGATGACATTTGTTTTGTCAAATGCAAGCTGTGTCATCATAAAGTAAAAAGAGGGAAAAATGTCAGCAACCTCAATACCACAAATATGTGGAAACATGTGCGGACCAGGCACGCGGTGGAGTTACAGAAACACACTGAAGATGTAGGCCAACCAACAGCGGCAGCTACCACCTCTTCAGCTCGTGTTGCCTCTTCCTCCAGCTCACGCACAGCTGGTTTGGCTTCCTCCCAGAGACCTTGTGTAATTCCACCCACAGCACCACCTTCCCAATCATCCTCACACTCCCAGTCTACTCTACAGCCATCGGTAGTACAGGCATGGGAGAAAAGGCGGGCATTCTCGGCCAACCACCCCCGAGCACAGGCTCTGAATGCAGGCATTGCCAAACTGTTGTCCCTGGAAATGCTCTCGTTCAGGCTGGTGGAGACTGACAGCTTCCGTGACTTGATGGCATTGGCAGTCCCACAGTACAAGGTGCCCAGCCACTTTTACTTCAGCAGGCAGGCTGTCCCTGCCCTGCACAGGCATGTTGAGGCAAACATAAAACATGCGCTACTGAACGCCGTCAGTAGCAAGGTCCACCTCACCACCGATGCGTGGACCAGTCAGCATGGACAGGGGCGATATGTTTCCCTCACTGCCCATTGGGTTAATGTTGTTGAGCCAGGTACAGATCGTGCGAGTGGCGCAGGACGTGTCCTGCCCACTCCAAGGATTGCAGGAATCCAGTCTGTACGCATCGACTCCTCCTCTTACACCAGTTCCTCTGATTCCTCTCTGCAGGATCCGTCACAGTCCACCCCCACATGGACCCGTGAACGTTTACCTATGACCGACATGAGCACAGCCGTGGCCAAACGTCAGCAGGCCGTCTTGAAACTAGTTTCATTGGGGCATCGAAGCCACACAGCGCAGGAGCTCTGGAATGCTATAAAGCAGGAGAGCGATGTGTGGTTACTGCCAGCGAATCTCCAGCCAGGCATGGTAGTGTGTGACAATGGCCGAAATCTGGTGGCAGCTTTGGCCCTTGGCAACCTCACTCACATCCCATGTCTGGCACATGTGCTCAATTTGGTTGTGCAGAGTTTTCTGAGGGACTATCCGGATCTTGATGCCCTGCTGCACAAGGTCCGCCTAGAGTGTGCTCACTTGCGGCGTTCCAGCTTGGCCAGATCCCGCATTGCTGCTCTGCAGCGCCGATTCCGCCTTCCGGAACACCGCATCATATGTGACCTACCTACCCGGTGGAATTCCACGTTACATATGTTGGAGCGGTTGTGTGAGCAGCAGCAAGCAGTTATGGAGTACCAGCTGCATCAGGCGCAAAGAAGTCGCAGTCAGCGCCGATCAGACTTCACAACCACAGAGTGGGCCACTATGAAGGACGTCTGCCAGGTTTTGCGTCCTTTTGATTATTCCACGCGGATGGCAAGTGCAGATGATGCACTAGTCAGCATGACTGTCCCCCTTATCTGCCTGCTTCAGCAAACTTTGCAAGGGTTAAGGGATGATGTGGTGGAAGAGGTGGAGGATGAGGAGTCACCTTTTCCATCAGCTTCTGGAGAGTCAGCGCCACGTGGTTCCTCACAAAGGGGTACGCAGGGGCCAATTTGTGAGGAGGATGAGGAGGAGTCAATGGAGGAGGAAGAGCTCCGTCCAGAGGAGGGAGCGACACAATTGTCCAGTGGTCAGTGTGTACAGCGAGGGTGGGGTGATGACGAGCGGGCAGAGATCATGTCTCAAGCAGGGGACAGCGTTTCTGGGCCGGTTGGCACTCTGCAGCACATGGTGGATTTCATGCTGCAGTGCCTGAGAAACGACCGCCGCATCGACCACATTCTCAACATGCCTGATTATTGGGTGTTCACCCTCCTCGATCCTCGCTACCGGGACAACGTCCAAAACCTCATCCCTGCGTTGACCCGGGAGCGTAAATTGCGGGAGTACCACGACACACTGGTGAATTCCATCATCTTCTCCTGTCCAACTGAGAGGAGTGCTGCTAGTGCTTTACAAAGCAGCTCAGTGCGTCGAGGCAGTGGGGGAGGCTCTGCCCAAAGAGGGAGCAGAAGCAGTGCCTCTGCCCAAGGCAAGCCCAGTATGGCACAACTCTGGCACACTTTTGTGTGCCCGCCCCAAATGTCTACACCATCACCGGCGGCTCCAGTCAGCAGGAGGCAACGGTTCCGTCAGATGGTGACAGACTACATGGCTTGCCCTCTTACTGTACTCCCAGACGGCTCTTCCCCGTTCAAGTTTTGGGTCTCTAAGCTGGATACATGGCCAGAGCTAAGCCAGTATGCATTGGAGGTGCTGGCTTGCCCTGCGGCTAGTGTCTTATCGGAACGTGTCTTTAGTGCCGCAGGTGGTGTACTAACAGACCGTCGCATGCGACTATCCTCCGATAACGTTGACCGGCTTACTTTCCTGAAAATGAACCAGGCCTGGATCTCGCAGGAATTTGCCACTCCTCTGCCTGATTAAGTAATTGGGTGTCATCCAGGTCTCCTGCTGTGTTCATCTTTCTACCACCTGAACTGCTATTCCTGGGCTCCAACACCGCCAGTTGCGGCTCAGAAGTGCAGGCTGCACAGTAAAAACATACGACCCAGTGTTATTGGGTTTCAGTAACGTCAGCTGATCCCCAGCTGTGTAGCCGGCAATGTGTCCTGCGACCGCCACGCTGGCACAACAACCTAAATGTAAGGGAACCTGTCCCCCCCCCCCCCCCCCCGTCGTTTGTTACTGAAAGAGCCATCTTGTGCAGCAGTAATGCTGCACAAGGAAAAGGTAGCTCTTTTTTTTTAGCTCTTTGCACACGCAGAACTTAACACTTATAAAATGTGTTCACTGATACCGTTATACCGTCCCGGAGCTGGGACTTTCCTTCGTAATGTGACGCAGCACAGCCGTCATTCCTACCCCCTTGGTGCCATGCGCTGCCTCCTCAGCGTTGTTTTAAGCTGTCACGGAGCCTGCGCTGTTCTGTTATCCCTTGGGCATGCCCTATTTGCGCTGCCTGTCTTCTGACATAATTTGGTGTCAGGCTGGCTGCGCCTGTGCGGCCGCGGTGCCCGAGATCCCGCCTCGCAGTGTCTTCTGATTGAGTCACACTGCGGGCCTGGGATCCATGGGCATGCGCAGTGCATATCTTCCCCTCGGGCTCTCGCTAATTTCCCTCCGCCTTCTTTAGACTGTGCGCCGTCAGCTGATCCCTAGCATGCCACGGCCGTGACACCGCACAGTCTGAAGAAGAGGGAAGGAGGGGAGTGAGAGTCGAGGTTATGCACTGTGCATGCCCATGGTTCCAAGGCCCGCAGTGGGATTACGTTAGATGAGACTGCGAGGTGGGATCTGGAGCAGCGTGGACGCACAGGCACTGACAGCCTGACACCAAATTATGTCAGAAGACAGGCAGCGCTAATTGGGCATGGCCAAGGGCTAACAGAACAGCGCAGGCTCCGTGGCAGCTTAAAACAACGCTGAGGAGGCAGCGCACGGCATCAAGGGGATAGGAATGACAGCTGTGCTGTGTCCCATTACGAAGGAAATTCGCACCTCCGGAACGGTTTAACGGTATAAAGGGACACATTTTTAGTGTTTACTTCGGTGTTTGCAAGGAGCATAATTAAAAGAGCAACCTTTTCCTTTTGCATCCTTAGTGCTGCACAACATGGCTCTTTCAGCTACAAACGTCTTGGGGGGGGGGTTAAAGGTTTCCTTTCAACTTGCTCCAATCAGGCTTCGGCCTACACTCTGTTCCTCTGCTCCTCCTGCTGTCCCTGGGCTCTAACACCGCCAGTTGGTGCCTGGAAGTGCTGTGTGCACAGTCAACAGTCGCTCCTCTGTTATTGGGGTTCAGTAACGTCAGCTGATCCCCAGCTGTGTGTGCGGCAATACCTCCAATCTGCTCCTCCTGCTGTCCCTGGGCTCTAACACCGCCAGTTGGTGCCTGGAAGTGCTGTGTGCACAGTCAACAGTCGCTCCTCTGTTATTGGGGTTCAGTAACGTCAGCTGATCCCCAGCTGTGTATCCGGCAACGTGTCATGCGACCGCCACGCTGGCACAACTAAAATGTAAGGGGACCTGTCCCCCCCCCCCCCTAGGCGTTTGTTACTGAAAGAGCCACCATGTGCAGCACTAATACTGCACAAGGGAAAGGTCGCTCTTGAAATTATGCTCCTTGCAAACGCTGAACTACACACTCATGTAATGTGTCCCCTCACACCGTCCAACCGTCCTGGAGGTGGGACTTTCCTTTGTAATGTGACGCAGCACAGCCGTCATTGCTACCCCCTTGGCACCGTGCGCTGCCTCCTTAGCGTTGTTTGATTCCGTCATGGACCCTGCGCTGTTATGTTATCCCTTGGCCATGCACAGTTTGCGCTGCCCGTCCTCTGACATCATTTGTTGTCGTCCTGGCTGCGCCTGTGCGTCCACGCTGCCCGAAATCACACCTCGCAGTGTCGTCTAATGTGATCCCACAGTGGGCCTGGTATCCATGGCCATGCGCAGTGCATATACTAGCCTCTCACTCCCCTTCTTCACGCTTCTTCAGACTAGGCGGCGTCAGCTGATCCCTAATAGCATGCCACGGCCGTGACGCCGCACAGTCTGAAGAAGCAGGAAGGAGGTGAGTGAGAGGCGATGATATGCACTGCGCATGCCCATGGATCCCTGGCCCGCAGTGGGACTACATTAGATGACACTGCAAGGTTGGATCTCGGGCAGCTTGGACGCACAGGCACTGCCAGCCTGACACCTACATGATGTCAGAAGACGGGCACCGCTAACTGTGCATGGCCAAGGGATAACATTACAGTGCGGGCTCCGTGACAGAACCAAACAACGTTGAGGAGGTGGTGCCCGGCACCAAGGGGGTTGGAATGACGGCTGTGCTGTGTCACATTACAAAGGAAAGTCCCACTTCCGGGATGGTTTGACGGTGTGAGGGGACACATTATATGAGTGTGTACTTCAGCGTTTGCAAGGAGCATAATTTTCGGAGCCACCATTTTCCATGTGCAGTATTACTGCTGTACAAGATGGCTCTTTCAGCAACAAATGCCTGGGGGGGGGGGTTAAAGGTTCCCTTTCAACTTGCTCCACTGCAGGCTTCGGCCTACACTCTGCTCCTCTTTGATTCCCTGGGTTTCAACACTGTCAGTTGCCACCTGGAAGTGTTGTCTACACAGAAAAAAACACTAGGTGATGTGTCAGTGGGGTTCAGCACCGCCAGCTGTTCCCCTGCTGTGTAGTCGGCAACGTGTCCAGCACAAGCCACGCTGGCACAACAGAACAAAAGCTGCCACCAGTGCAGGCTTCGGCCTACACTCTGCTCCTCTCCTCCTCCTGCTGACCCTGGGCTCAAACACCGCTAGTTTTTGCCCGGAAGTGCTAGCTGCACAGAGAAAAACACCAGCCAATGTGTTAGTGGGGTTCAGCAACGCCAGCTGTTCCCCTGCTGTGTAGCCGGCAACGTGACCTGCAAACGCCATGCAGGCACAGGAACTGAAATTAAAAGGGAACCTGGCCCCACCCCCCCAGGTGTTTCTATGTATAACAGCCACCTAGTACAGCAGTACTGCTGCATTTGTACAAGGTGGCTGACTTTTTCTCCTTGCCCACGTGGAACTCAACACGTACAAAATGTGTCTCATTGAGACCATTCCACTGTCCCTGAGGTGTGACTTTCCTTTGTAATGATACGCAGCACCCCCCTTGGTAGCGTTTCCCGTCTTTTGTCATCATGGTTAGCTGGCTGCGCCTGTGCATCCGCCCTGCTAGAAACAACGCCCCTCGTTGTCATATTTATTTTGTCAGCGAGGGTGTGGTTTATGGGCACGAGCAGTGCATATGTTCGCCTGTCTTAACTCATCTCCTTCCGCCTTCTTCAGACTGTGCGGCCTCCTGGCCGTGGTAGGCGATAAGGGATCAGCTGAGGCCGCCCAGTCTGGAGCAGGTGTAAGGACATGTGTAAGCGGCAAACCTATTTACTGCACAAGGCCACGAATCCCAGCCACGCAGTGTGATTTTTTGAAAACACACTGTGGGTCTGGGATTCATGTCCATCGCTAACCGCAACGGCCGACATGAAATGAGGTCAGAAGACAGGAAGCGCTCACAGCGCATGGCCAAGGGATCACAATAGCGCAGACTCCTGTACAGCAAATAACAACGCTCAGGAATCTGCGCCCAGTACCTAGGTGCAAATTTTGACACCTGTGCTGCGTCTCGTTAAAAAGACAAGTCACGCCTCCACAACTGTTTGACAGTATAATGGGCTAAATAGTGTACGTGTTTTAGTCAGCGTGTGCAAGGAGCAAAACAAATAGAGCAACCTTTTACTTGTGCAGCATTAATGCTGCACAAGGTGTGGCTCTTGTACCTTGCAACACCTGAGGGGGGGGTTAAAGGTAACCTTTGAAATTGGTTCAACTAGGCTTCGGCCTACACTCTGCTCCTCTCCTCCTCCTGCTGACCCTGGGCTCAAACACCGCTAGTTTTTGCCCGGAAATGCTAGCTGCACAGAGAAAAACACCAGCCAATGTGTTAGTGGGGTTCAGCACCGCCAGCTGTTCCCCTGCTGTGTAGTCGGCAACGTGTCCAGCACAAGCCACGCTGGCACAACCGACCAAAAGCTGCCACCAGTGCAGGCTTCGGCCTACACTTTGCTCCTCTCCTCCTCCTGCTGACCCTGGGCTCAAACAACGCCAGTTTCTGCCCGGACATGCTAGCTGCACAGAGAAAAACACCAGCCAATGTGTTAGTGGGGTTCAGCACCGCCTGCTGTTCCCCCGCTGTGTAGCCGGCATCGTGTCCAGCACAAGCCACGCTGGCACAACCGACCAAAAGCTGCCACCAGTGCAGGCTTCGGCCTACACTTTGCTCCTCTCCTCCTCCTCCTGCTGACCCTGGGCTCTAACACCGCTAGTTTTTGCCCGGACATGCAATCTGCACAGAGAAAAACACCAGTCAATGTGTCAGTGGGGTTCAGCAACGCCAGCTGTTCCCCTGCTGTGTAGCTTGCAACGTGACCTGCAAACGCCACGCAGGCACATGAACTGAAATTGAAGGGAGCCTGCCCCCCACCCACAGGTGTTTCTATGTATATCAGCCACCTTGTACAGCAGTACTGCTGCATTTGTACGAGGTGGCTGACTTTTTCTCCTTGCCCACGTGGAACTCAACACGTACAAAATGTGTCTCATTAGAGACCATTACAATGTCCCTGAGGTGTGACTTTCCTTTGTAATGACACGCAGCACCACCCTTGTTAGCGCTGCCCGTCTTTTGACATCATTGGTTAGCTGGCTGCGCCTGTGCATCTCCCCTGCTCGAAACAACGGCCCTCGGTGTCTTATTTTTTTGGACAGCGAGGGTGTGATTGATGGGCATGTGCAGTGCATATGTTTGCCTGTGTTCACTCATCTCCTTCCGCCTTCTTCAGACTGGGTGTCCTCATGGCCGCGGCAGGCGATAAGGGATCAGATGAGGCCGCCCAGTCTGAAGCAGGTGTAAGGACATGTGTGAGCGGCAAACATATTTAGTGCACCAGGGCACGAATCCCAGCACCGCAGTGTGATTTTTTAAAAACACACTGTGGGTCTGGGATTCATGTCCATCGCTAACCGCAACGGCCGACATGAAATGAGGTCAGAAGACAGGAAGCGCTCACAGCGCATGGCCAAGGGATCACAATAGCGCAGACTCCTGTACAGCAAATAACAACGCTCAGGAATCTGCGCCCAGTACCTAGGTGCAAATTTTGACACCTGTGCTGCGTCTCGTTAAAAAGACAAGTCACGCCTCCACAACTGTTTGACAGTATAATGGGCTAAATAGTGTACGTGTTTTAGTCAGCGTGTGCAAGGAGCAAAACAAATAGAGCAACCTTTGACTTGTGCATCATTAATGCTGTTCAAGGTGTGGCTCTTGTACCTTGCAACACCTGAGGGGGGGGTTAAAGGTAACCTTTGAAATTGGTTCAACTAGGCTTCGGCCTACACTCTGCTCCTCTACTCCTCCTGCTGACCCTGGGCTCAAACACCGCTAGTTTTTGCCCGGAAATGCTAGCTGCACAGAGAAAAACACCAGCCAATGTGTTAGTGGGGTTCAGCACCGCCAGCTGTTCCCCTGCTGTGTAGTCGGCAACGTGTCCAGCACAAGCCACGCTGGCACAACAGAACAAAAGCTGCCACCAGTGCAGGCTTCGGCCTACACTTTGCTCCTCTCCTCCTCCTGCTGACCCTGGGCTCAAACAACGCCAGTTTCTGCCCGGACATGCTAGCTGCACAGAGAAAAACACCAGCCAATGTGTTAGTGTGGTTCAGCACCGCCAGCTGTTCCCCCGCTGTGTAGCCGGCATCGTGTCCAGCACAAGCCACGCTGGCACAACCGACCAAAAGCTGCCACCAGTGCAGGCTTCGGCCTACACTTTGCTCCTCTCCTCCTCCTCCTGCTGACCCTGGGCTCTAACACCGCTAGTTTTTGCCCGGACATGCAATCTGCACAGAGAAAAACACCAGTCAATGTGTCAGTGGGGTTCAGCAACGCCAGCTGTTCCCCTGCTGTGTAGCTTGCAACGTGACCTGCAAACGCCACGCAGGCACATGAACTGAAATTGAAGGGAGCCTGCCCCCCACCCCCCCAGGTGTTTCTATGTATAACAGCCACCTTGTACAGCAGTACTGCTGCATTTGGACAAGGTGGCTGACTTTTTCTCCTTGCACACGTGGAACTCAACAAGTACAAAATGTGTCTCATTACAGACCATTACAATGTCCCTGAGGTGTGACTTTCCTTTTTAATGACACGCAGCACCCCCATTGTTAGCGCTGCCCGTCTCCTGACATCATTGGTTGGCTGGCTGTGCCTGTGCGTCCCCCCTGCCCGACACAACGCCCCCCGTTGTCTCATATATTTTGACTGCGAGGGTGTGATTGATGGGCACGAGCAGTGCATATGTTCCCCTGTTTTCACTCCCCTCCTTCCGCCTTCTTCTGACTGTGCGGCCTCATGGCCGCGGCATGCGATAAGGGATCAGCTGAGGCCGCCCAGTCTGAAGCAGGTGTAAGGACATGTGTGAGCGGCGAACATATTTACTGCACAAGGCCACGAATCCCAGCACCGCAGTGTGACTTTAGGAAAAGCCACTGTGGGTCTGGGATTTATGGCCATCGTTAACCGCACCGGCCAACATGAAATGAGGTCATGAGACGGCCTGCACTAACAGGGTATTGCCAAGGGATAACACAAGAGCGCAGTTTCCTGTACTGGAAATAACAACGGTAAGGAATCTGCGCACAGCACCTAGGTGTAAATTTGTACACCTGTGCTGCGTCTCCTTAAAAAGACTAGTAGTCACGCCTCCACTACTGTTTGACAGTATAATGGGCTAAATAGTGTACGTGTTTAATTCAGCGTGTGCAAGGAGCAAAATTAAATAGAGCAACCTTTGACTTGTGCATCAATAATGCTGTTCAAGGTGTGGCTCTTGTACCTTGCAACACCTGAGGGGGGGGTTAAAGGTAACCTTTGAAATTGGTTCAACTAGGCTTTGGCCAACACTCTGCTCCTCTACTCCTCCTGCTGACCCTGGGCTCAAACACCGCTAGTTTTTGCCCGGAAATGCTAGCTGCACAGAGAAAAACACCAGCCAATGTGTTAGTGGGGTTCAGCACCGCCAGCTGTTCCCCTGCTGTGTAGTCGGCAACGTGTCCAGCACAAGCCACGCTGGCACAACAGAACAAAAGCTGCCACCAGTGCAGGCTTCGGCCTACACTTTGCTCCTCTCCTCCTCCTGCTGACCCTGGGCTCAAACAACGCCAGTTTCTGCCCGGACATGCTAGCTGCACAGAGAAAAACACCAGCCAATGTGTTAGTGGGGTTCAGCACCGCCAGCTGTTCCCCTGCTGTGCAGCTTGCAACGTGACCTGCAAACGCCACGCAGGCACATGAACTGAAATTGAAGGGAGCCTGCCCCCCACCCACAGGTGTTTCTATGTATATCAGCCACCTTGTACAGCAGTACTGCTGCATTTGTACGAGGTGGCTGACTTTTTCTCCTTGCCCACGTGGAACTCAACACGTAAAAAATGTGTCTCATTAGAGACCATTACAATGTCCCTGAGGTGTGACTTTCCTTTGTAATGACACGCAGCACCCCCATTGTTAGCGCTGCCCGTCTCCTGACATCATTGGTTGGCTGGCTGTGCCTGTGCGTCCCCCCTGCCCGACACAACGCCCCCCGTTGTCTCATATATTTTGACTGCGAGGGTGTGATTGATGGGCACGAGCAGTGCATATGTTCCCCTGTTTTCACTCCCCTCCTTCCGCCTTCTTCTGACTGTGCGGCCTCATGGCCGCGGCATGCGATAAGGGATCAGCTGAGGCCGCCCAGTCTGAAGCAGGTGTAAGGACATGTGTGAGCGGCGAACATATTTACTGCACAAGGCCACGAATCCCAGCACCGCAGTGTGACTTTAGGAAAAGCCACTGTGGGTCTGGGATTTATGGCCATCGTTAACCGCACCGGCCAACATGAAATGAGGTCATGAGACGGCCTGCACTAACAGGGTATTGCCAAGGGATAACACAAGAGCGCAGACTCCTGTACAGCAAATAACAACGCTCAGGAATCTGCGCCCAGTACCTAGGTGCAAATTTTGACACCTGTGCTGCGTCTCGTTAAAAAGACAAGTCACGCCTCCACAACTGTTTGACAGTATAATGGGCTAAATAGTGTACGTGTTTAATTCAGCGTGTGCAAGGAGCAAAATTAAATAGAGCAACCTTTGACTTGTGCATCATTAATGCTGTTCAAGGTGTGGCTCTTGTACCTTGCAACACCTGAGGGGGGGGTTAAAGGTAACCTTTGAAATTGGTTCAACTAGGCTTCGGCCTACACTCTGCTCCTCTACTCCTCCTGCTGACCCTGGGCTCAAACACCGCTAGTTTTTGCCCGGAAATGCTAGCTGCACAGAGAAAAACACCAGCCAATGTGTTAGTGGGGTTCAGCACCGCCAGCTGTTCCCCTGCTGTGTAGTCGGCAACGTGTCCAGCACAAGCCACGCTGGCACAACAGAACAAAAGCTGCCACCAGTGCAGGCTTCGGCCTACACTTTGCTCCTCTCCTCCTCCTGCTGACCCTGGGCTCAAACAACGCCAGTTTCTGCCCGGACATGCTAGCTGCACAGAGAAAAACACCAGCCAATGTGTTAGTGTGGTTCAGCACCGCCAGCTGTTCCCCCGCTGTGTAGCCGGCATCGTGTCCAGCACAAGCCACGCTGGCACAACCGACCAAAAGCTGCCACCAGTGCAGGCTTCGGCCTACACTTTGCTCCTCTCCTCCTCCTCCTGCTGACCCTGGGCTCTAACACCGCTAGTTTTTGCCCGGACATGCAATCTGCACAGAGAAAAACACCAGTCAATGTGTCAGTGGGGTTCAGCAACGCCAGCTGTTCCCCTGCTGTGTAGCTTGCAACGTGACCTGCAAACGCCACGCAGGCACATGAACTGAAATTGAAGGGAGCCTGCCCCCCACCCCCCCAGGTGTTTCTATGTATAACAGCCACCTTGTACAGCAGTACTGCTGCATTTGTACAAGGTGGCTGACGTTTTCTCCTTGCCCACGTGGAACTCAACACGTACAAAATGTGTCTCTTTGAGACCATTCCACTGTCCCTGAGGTGTGACTTTCCTTTCTAATGATACGCAGCACCCCCCTTGGTAGCGCTTCCCGTCTTCTGACATCATTGGTTGGCTACTTGCGCCTGTTCGTCCGCCCTGCCTGAATAAAATGCTCCTCGTTGTCTTAATTATTTTGACTGCGAGGGTGTGATTGATGGGCACGAGCAGTGCATATCTTCGCCTGTCTTAACTCATCTCCTTCCGCCTTCTTCAGACTGTGCAGCCTCATGGCCGCGGCATGCGAGAAGGGATCAGCAGAGGCCGCCCAGTCTGAAGCAGGTGTAAGGACGTGTGTGAGCGGCCAAAATATTTACTGCTCAAGGCCACGAATCCCAGCACCGCAGTGTGACTTTAGGAAAAGCCACTGTGGGTCTGGGATTTATGGCCATCGTTAACCGCACCGGCCAACATGAAATGAGGTCATAAGATGGGCAGCGCTAACAGGGCATTGCCAAGGGATAACACAAGAGCGCAGACTCCTGTACAGCAAATAACAACGCTCAGGAAGCTGCGCCAAGCACCAAGGCGTTATTTTGGACACCTGTGCTGCGTCTCATCAAAAAACCAAGTCACGCATCCACTACAGTTTTACTGTAGAATGGGGTAAATTGTGTATGTCTTTCATTCAGCGTGTGCAAGTAGACAAATTAATAGAGCAACCTTTCACTTGTGCAGCATTAATACTGCACAAGGTGTGTCTCTTGTACTTTGTAACACCTGAGGGGGGGGTTAAAGGTTTCCTTTGAAATTGGTTCAACTAGGCTTCGGCCTACACTCTGCTCCTCTCCTCCTCCTCCTGCTTCAACACGGGCTCTAACATCGCAAGTTTTTGCCCGCAAGTGCTAGCTGCACAGATAAAAACACACGCCATTGTGTTAGTGGGGTTCAGCAACGCCAGCTGTTCCCCCAGTGTGTAGCCGGCAAAGTGTCCTGCAAACGCAACGCAGACACAAAGCTGCCTCCAGTGCAGGCTTCGGCCTACACTCATCTCCCCCTGCTTACCCTTTGCTCCAACACCGCTAGTTGGGGCTCTAGGAAGACAATCTTTAATAGGCAAGGCAACGCATCCGGGTTCCAGCACCGCCAGCTGGTTCTCGGCAGTGTTCTTGTCACAGGTACTCCCTCGTGCCAAGCCTGGTTTCAGCACCGTCAGCTGTTTCCGGGTTGTGTCAACTTCACTGAGACGCCTATGCTTGCCCCGTCGTGGGGCGGTCGAGTTAGCCAACTCCAGGGTGCCTCCAGTTTAGGAGCTTCCTATGTGGGCTGCGTGAACTGGTAGTCAAGGCTGGTTCTGTAGTGCCAGTAGGCCCAGCTCCCCCTGTAGGACTGTTGGGGTTCGGTAACTGCGGCTGCCTCGCGGCCTAGCTGTTCTCTCCTCTCCTGTGGGCCTTGGGGTCCACCACCTGGTTCCAGCACCGTCAGCTGGTTCCGGGCCGAGCCTTTGGCTAAGGTGCCTCCTCCTGGGTATCCGAGTTCCGCCAACGCCAGGCGGTCCTTGGTAGTGCTTTTAAGCGCGGGCACCTACAGCTTAGTAACCGGGTTCCAGCACCGTCAGCTGGTCCTCGGTCGTGCCATTGGCTCTTGCACACTGGGGCAACGCATCCGGGTTCCAGCACCGCCAGCTGGTTCTCGGCAGTGTTCTTGTCACAGGTACTCCCTCGTGCCAAGCCTGGTTTCAGCACCGTCAGCTGTTTCCGGGTTGTGTCAACTTCACTGAGACGCCTATGCTTGCCCCGTCGTGGGGCGGTCGAGTTAGCCAACTCCAGGGTGCCTCCAGTTTAGGAGCTTCCTATGTGGGCTGCGTGAACTGGTAGTCAAGGCTGGTTCTGTAGTGCCAGTAGGCCCAGCTCCCCCTGTAGGACTGTTGGGGTTCGGTAACTGCGGCTGCCTCGCGGCCTAGCTGTTCTCTCCTCTCCTGTGGGCCTTGGGGTCCACCACCTGGTTCCAGCACCGTCAGCTGGTTCCGGGCCGAGCCTTTGGCTTAGGTGCCTCCTCCTGGGTATCCGAGTTCCGCCAACGCCAGGCGGTCCTTGGTAGTGCTTTTAAGCGCGGGCACCTACAGCTTAGTAACCGGGTTCCAGCACCGTCAGCTGGTCCTCGGTCGTGCCATTGGCTCTTGCACACTGGGGCAACGCATCCGGGTTCCAGCACCGCCAGCTGGTTCTCGGCAGTGTTCTTGTCACAGGTACTCCCTCGTGCCAAGCCTGGTTTCAGCACCGTCAGCTGTTTCCGGGTTGTGTCAACTTCACTGAGACGCCTATGCTTGCCCCGTCGTGGGGCGGTCGAGTTAGCCAACTCCAGGGTGCCTCCAGTTTAGGAGCTTCCTATGTGGGCTGCGTGAACTGGTAGTCAAGGCTGGTTCTGTAGTGCCAGTAGGCCCAGCTCCCCCTGTAGGACTGTTGGGGTTCGGTAACTGCGGCTGTCTCGCGGCCTAGCTGTTCTCTCCTCTCCTGTGGGCCTTCGGGTCCACCACCTGGTTCCAGCACCGTCAGCTGGTTCCGGGCCGAGCCTTTGGCTAAGGTGCCTCCTCCTGGGTATCCGAGTTCCGCCAACGCCAGGCGGTCCTTGGTAGTGCTTTTAAGCGCGGGCACCTACAGCTTAGTAACCGGGTTCCAGCACCGTCAGCTGGTCCTCGGTCGTGCCATTGGCTCTTGCACACTGGGGCAACGCATCCGGGTTCCAGCACCGCCAGCTGGTTCTCGGCAGTGTTCTTGTCACAGGTACTCCCTCGTGCCAAGCCTGGTTTCAGCACCGTCAGCTGTTTCCGGGTTGTGTCAACTTCACTGAGACGCCTATGCTTGCCCCGTCGTGGGGCGGTCGAGTTAGCCAACTCCAGGGTGCCTCCAGTTTAGGAGCTTCCTATGTGGGCTGCGTGAACTGGTAGTCAAGGCTGGTTCTGTAGTGCCAGTAGGCCCAGCTCCCCCTGTAGGACTGTTGGGGTTCGGTAACTGCGGCTGCCTCGCGGCCTAGCTGTTCTCTCCTCTCCTGTGGGCCTTGGGGTCCACCACCTGGTTCCAGCACCGTCAGCTGGTTCCGGGCCGAGCCTTTGGCTTAGGTGCCTCCTCCTGGGTATCCGAGTTCCGCCAACGCCAGGCGGTCCTTGGTAGTGCTTTTAAGCGCGGGCACCTACAGCTTAGTAACCGGGTTCCAGCACCATCAGCTGGTCCTCGGTCGTGCCATTGGCTCTTGCACACTGGGGCAACGCATCCGGGTTCCAGCACCGCCAGCTGGTTCTCGGCAGTGTTCTTGTCACAGGTACTCCCTCGTGCCAAGCCTGGTTTCAGCACCGTCAGCTGTTTCCGGGTTGTGTCAACTTCACTGAGACGCCTATGCTTGCCCCGTCGTGGGGCGGTCGAGTTAGCCAACTCCAGGGTGCCTCCAGTTTAGGAGCTTCCTATGTGGGCTGCGTGAACTGGTAGTCAAGGCTGGTTCTGTAGTGCCAGTAGGCCCAGCTCCCCCTGTAGGACTGTTGGGGTTCGGTAACTGCGGCTGCCTCGCGGCCTAGCTGTTCTCTCCTCTCCTGTGGGCCTTCGGGTCCACCACCTGGTTCCAGCACCGTCAGCTGGTTCCGGGCCGAGCCTTTGGCTAAGGTGCCTCCTCCTGGGTATCCGAGTTCCGCCAACGCCAGGCGGTCCTTGGTAGTGCTTTTAAGCGCGGGCACCTACAGCTTAGTAACCGGGTTCCAGCACCGTCAGCTGGTCCTCGGTCGTGCCATTGGCTCTTGCACACTGGGGCAACGCATCCGGGTTCCAGCACCGCCAGCTGGTTCTCGGCAGTGTTCTTGTCACAGGTACTCCCTCGTGCCAAGCCTGGTTTCAGCACCGTCAGCTGTTTCCGGGTTGTGTCAACTTCACTGAGACGCCTATGCTTGCCCCGTCGTGGGGCGGTCGAGTTAGCCAACTCCAGGGTGCCTCCAGTTTAGGAGCTTCCTATGTGGGCTGCGTGAACTGGTAGTCAAGGCTGGTTCTGTAGTGCCAGTAGGCCCAGCTCCCCCTGTAGGACTGTTGGGGTTCGGTAACTGCGGCTGCCTCGCGGCCTAGCTGTTCTCTCCTCTCCTGTGGGCCTTGGGGTCCACCACCTGGTTCCAGCACCGTCAGCTGGTTCCGGGCCGAGCCTTTGGCTAAGGTGCCTCCTCCTGGGTATCCGAGTTCCGCCAACGCCAGGCGGTCCTTGGTAGTGCTTTTAAGCGCGGGCACCTACAGCTTAGTAACCGGGTTCCAGCACCGTCAGCTGGTCCTCGGTCGTGCCATTGGCTCTTGCACACTGGGGCAACGCATCCGGGTTCCAGCACCGCCAGCTGGTTTTCGGCAGTGTTCTTGTCACAGGTACTCCCTCGTGCCAAGCCTGGTTTCAGCACCGTCAGCTGTTTCCGGGTTGTGTCAACTTCACTGAGACGCCTATGCTTGCCCCGTCGTGGGGCGGTCGAGTTAGCCAACTCCAGGGTGCCTCCAGTTTAGGAGCTTCCTATGTGGGCTGCGTGAACTGGTAGTCAAGGCTGGTTCTGTAGTGCCAGTAGGCCCAGCTCCCCCTGTAGGACTGTTGGGGTTCGGTAACTGCGGCTGCCTCGCGGCCTAGCTGTTCTCTCCTCTCCTGTGGGCCTTGGGGTCCACCACCTGGTTCCAGCACCGTCAGCTGGTTCCGGGCCGAGCCTTTGGCTTAGGTGCCTCCTCCTGGGTATCCGAGTTCCGCCAACGCCAGGCGGTCCTTGGTAGTGCTTTTAAGCGCGGGCACCTACAGCTTAGTAACCGGGTTCCAGCACCGTCAGCTGGTCCTCGGTCGTGCCATTGGCTCTTGCACACTGGGGCAACGCATCCGGGTTCCAGCACCGCCAGCTGGTTCTCGGCAGTGTTCTTGTCACAGGTACTCCCTCGTGCCAAGCCTGGTTTCAGCACCGTCAGCTGTTTCCGGGTTGTGTCAACTTCACTGAGACGCCTATGCTTGCCCCGTCGTGGGGCGGTCGAGTTAGCCAACTCCAGGGTGCCTCCAGTTTAGGAGCTTCCTATGTGGGCTGCGTGAACTGGTAGTCAAGGCTGGTTCTGTAGTGCCAGTAGGCCCAGCTCCCCCTGTAGGACTGTTGGGGTTCGGTAACTGCGGCTGCCTCGCGGCCTAGCTGTTCTCTCCTCTCCTGTGGGCCTTGGGGTCCACCACCTGGTTCCAGCACCGTCAGCTGGTTCCGGGCCGAGCCTTTGGCTAAGGTGCCTCCTCCTGGGTATCCGAGTTCCGCCAACGCCAGGCGGTCCTTGGTAGTGCTTTTAAGCGCGGGCACCTACAGCTTAGTAACCGGGTTCCAGCACCGTCAGCTGGTTCTCGGCAGTGTCTTTTGCTCTTGTACCTTCTGCTCCCCATCCTGGTTCCAGTACCGTCAGCTGGTTCCGGGCAGAGCCTTTGGCTTAGGTGCCTCCTTCTGGGTATCCAAGTTCCACCAATGTCAGGTGGTCCTTGGTAGTGCTTTCAGGCACGGGTACCTCCTGCTTAGTAACCGGGTTCCAGTAACGTCAGCTGGTCCTTGGTAGTTCCATTGGCTCTTGGACATTCGGCTACCCATCCGGGTTCCAGTACCGTCAGCTGGTTCTCGGCAGTGTCTTTTGCTCTTGTACCTTCTGCTCCCCATCCTGGTTCCAGTAACGTCATCTGGTTCCGGGCAGAGCCTTTGGCTTAGGTGCCTCCTTCTGGGTATCCGAGTTCCGCCAACGTCAGGCGGTCCTTGGTAGTGCTTTTTAGCACGGGTACCTCCTGCTTAGTAACCGGGTTCCAGTAACGTCAGCTGGTCCTCGGTAGTTCCATAGGCTCTTGAACCTTCGGGTAGCCATCCGAGTTCCAGTTCCATCAGCTGGTTCTTGGCATTTTCTCAGCCTTCTTGTACCTTCTGCTACATTTCCAAGTTGAAGACCCTAACGTCGACAACCCGGAAGACCACCCCGATGACGACGACCCGGAAGACCACCCCGATGACGACGACGACGACGACGGCGGAGACGACGACGGCTGAGACGACGACGGCGGAGATGACGACACTGGAGACGAAGACCCTGGAGACGACAACATGGAAGACCGAGAAGCAGAAGAACAAGAGGCTGCAGAACAAAGAGCAGAAGAACATTAAGCATAAGACTTAATATCAGAGCAAAAGATATTATCTAAATTATATGCAGAAGAAGACTAAGCAGTGTATGGGGGTGAGTCCGTTCCTCCTCGTGGTGCCCCTGGATAAAGCCTGATGCTGCAGGCCAAACTGAACGCGGACAAATGTAACTTTTGTGACTGGCAGAACGGAAGGTGTAATCTTCCAACTTTTATAGATAACAACTACGGGAATGCCTGTCACAAATGAGAATATGATGAAGAAGTAGAATAGGAAGAATAATAACAGTGGAATAAAAAGAATATGTAGAATAGGAAGAATAATAATAGTTGAAGAAAATGAATATGAAGAATGTAATAAAAAAAAAAATAGGTAGAAGATGAAGAAGAAGATGAATAAGGTGAAGAAGTTGATGTCAAGGATGCTGATGATGATGAAGATGAAAGTGTGGGAAAAGAAAAAAAAAAAAAAGAAAAAAAAGAAGGGGAAGGGCGTGGAATAGTGAAACATCAATATCTGACAAAATAAAAAAAATTTACATACTCAATATCTTTTTCAATCCGAACTTCTTTAAAAAAAAAAAAAAAACATGCTATTCTATTTGATTGGACTAATCCTCATTGCCTTTAATGTCTCCGCCACCTCCCCCATACATCCTACATTATTCTTAGTTGTTTTCCTTCAGGTAGAATGAACCTACAAGGAAAGAAAGGGTTTATTTTAATTCCGATATTTTGGTCCCATTGACTTGCATTGGGATCGGGTATCGGTATCGGCGATATCCGATATTTTTTGAATATCGGCCGATCCAAACCGATACCGATACTTTCCGATATCGGAAGGTATCGCTCAACACTAGTCATAACAGTTTATGGGAGTTATAAATCTGTTGAAAAGTAATTGTTCATGCTTCATAAATTTACGTACTACAAAGCCATTCTTTACGAGAAGCATTGCTACTTTTATAACAGTGCTACTTGGAGGCACATGATGTGCCTACAGGTCTGTAGTGTGGTGCCACATGGACTCTGTGGGCCTCTGTACAGGCTCAGTGCACATTGATCTGTTGGGTACTTCTTGATGGTTTAGGGCTCTGTGCACATTACAGGAAGCCCTGTGCTTGGGGGAAGTTAACCCTAAGAACATCATTCAAATTCATATAATCCAATAAACAAAAAATCTTTATAATACATAAAAACATTTAAATAACTTTTCCAGGATGTCCCCCTGACAGCACCCTGGAGGACGTCCTCCTCCTCCTTGCAGGGACAGGAAAACACACGAGAGGTTAAAAGGTCCCACTCCGCCCCCTTTCCTTCAGTGTTTTACCTGTCCCTGCATGGAGGGACACACAAGAGATCTGCGCAGCGTGCGAAGGCTTACCGGAGGCGGGAGGGCTCAGGGGGATCCAATATCCTTCCCCCTGTCAAGTGGCACAGGGCAGAAACTTCCCGGTGGGGAGTCCCTCTGCCCCAGAGACCAGTCGAGCGGACGAGCTCCTGGGTAGAGCCACTTCCTCCCGGCGGGGGGCTCTCGGCTCTGGCGCCATGCGGTAGAAGAGGTGCCCGGAACCATGTGTTCCATACAGGAACACGGAGGAGTCAGCCGTCAGCAGGAAGCCACTCCTGGAACCGAGCGTCACATCCGGTGACATCAGCGGGGACCCAGCTTGCATTCCACATCGTGGAATGCGGAAATAGGTGCAAAAATAACCGAGCGTCACTTCTGGTGATGTCAGCAGCGTATCCCGTCTGGTGTTTCACAGCGTGGAATGCGGATGTAGTTGGGTGAAAAAGCAGGAGGCAAATTTGATTAAGTTTGCACTCAGGCTTCCGAAGGTTCGCATGTGAACAGGACTCGCAGTCAAAAGTTCAGCGTCAGTGGTTTGGCACAGGGTGTGTGTCTTGGAACCAGTGTCTAAATGCCCTAAACGAAAGATGATATGGAATTAAGGAGTGAGGATGCCGGGGTAAGTGCGCATAGCTCAGATGCACCTGGAGCCGCGTACAAAGTCCAGACAGAATCTAATGTTTGGAGGTCTTACATCTCAGAGACAGACGGTGTTCCCTGTAAGTGAACATATCCGGCTGATGATATTGCAAGAATGGAAGGAAGCAGAGCGTAGACTAGTGATGTCCCAGGAATTTAAGGGCCGTCTACCATTTGACCCAGATGATATCAAGACATGGGAAGAAATCCCCAAAGTCGACGTACCTGTGGCCAGTTACAAAAATGACATCCATTCCTTTGAGGACTATTCAAGCCTCAGAGATGCCATGGACCGCAAAGCAGATATTTTATCCTACGTCGAGCTTGGGAAACATCAGCAGCCCTGATACGGACTAATATAGCGGCTTCTTCAGTGGCCAGATCCATGTTCTTATGGATGGGGCATTTAGAAGAACATTTAGTTAATAAAACCCCATGGGCTGAAATAATTTCTTCCCTTCCCATTATAAAATCCGCCACGGCCTTCATGGCTGATACTTCAGCCGAATCAGTGAGTTCCTTGTCTAATGCGACCCGTAGAGCTATATGGCTTAATCCTGGTCGGGAGATAACGCCTCTAAAAATAAATTATGTGCCATTTCCTTTGGCAGGATCTAGGTTGTTTGGACAGGCGTTAGATGACATCTTAGAGTTTGCGTCTGATAGTAAAAAAAGGGTTTCCTGAGGATAAACTCAAGAAATTTCAGCCCTTTCGGAAACGGCCACCACCTCGCAAACAACCTATATATATATAGAGCAGTGGAGATCCAACAGAGGGACCTATAAAGGTTCCTATGCTCAGAACAGAAGGGGAAAAAATTCCCATTTCAGATCAAGCTCTAGATCTAGAAGACAATGACGCCATAGGTATAGGGGGCAGGCTCAGTCTTTTTCTAAATAACTGGAGTCAGATAACAAAAAACGAGTATGTCCTAAATATAATGTCAGAGGGCTACAAAATAGAGCTTATATCTACCCCGCCCCAAAGGTGTATCTCACCGACAACTGTGGCAGCTGATTCTCCAATGCTCTCAGACCTTCAGGAACTTTTCAGCTCCAAGGTCATAGTTCGGGTCCCCTCATCAGAAATAGGCAGAGGTCACTACTCTTCCCTATTTTTAATCCTGAAACCATCAGGGGAAACATGCACAATCATAAACCTAAAACCGTTAAACGTATGGGTCAAATACAAAAGGTTCAGGAAGGAATCTATAAGGTCAACCATCCACCTCATAGACAAAAATTCAGTAATGTGCACTCTCGACCTGAAGAGTGCATATTATCCTTTTCCAATCCATCCAACCTCTCAGGAACTTCTGAGGTTCTAGGTAGGTCTGCCGGACCAAACCTGCCACCTCCAGTTTCAATGCCTCCCGTTTGGCTTGGCTTCAGCTCCAAGAATATTTACAAAGCTGATCACAGAGGTAGTTGCATACCAAAGAAACCAAGGAATTACAATAATTCCTTATTTGGATGATTTTCTCCTGGTAGCCCGATCAGAAAGGACTTTACTCCTACACAGAGATCGAACCATTGCGCTGTTAGAACACCTTGGATGGGTCGTAAATCGAAAAAAGTCACACCTGAAGCCCGAATCTCGGAAAGTATTCCTTGGAGTGCTTCTGGATTCTACCTCAAACAATCCTTACTACCAAGAGAAAAGCAGGATTCAATAAGGAAAATAATCACAGAATTCCTGAGACATCAGGTTACCATAAGATCAGCCATGAAGATCTTAGGAATAATGACAGCCTGTATCACCTGTGTCAGGTGGGCCCAAGCCCACTCAAGACTATTACAGAGACAGGTTATCTCGGTATGGTATCGTTGCCAGATGTCTCTGGACAGACCAATACATCTATAAACAGCAGTGAGAAGATCATTACAATGGTGGACACAACCCTGCAACCTAAGGACAGGTATCTCATTGATTCCGACCCCTTGTGTAGTAATCACCACAGACGCCAGTCAGTAGGGATGAGGAGCACACCTAGAAGGGTTTTTTTTTCAGGGCAGGTGGCCCAAAGACATCAGCCACCAGTCATCAAACTTCGGGGAACTTTATACAGTTTGGGAGACCCTAAGAAGAAACCGTTCTTGGTTAAAGAACAAGCATGTGACGATTTTAACGGACAACATGACAGCAGTGTCATTCTTGAGACACCAGGGAGGTCCCAAGCACAAAGCACTACAAGATCTAGCACAAAAGATATTAGTCTGGGCAGAGAACACAGTTCTTTCAATTACATCAGTGCACTTAGAAGGGTCGCAAAATATCCTGGCCGACTACCAAAGCAGGAGGAAGGTCTGTCCAGCAGAGTGGGAACTAAACCAAAAAGTTTTCCAACTATCATGCCACTGCTGGGAAACTCCCAGAATAGATTTGTTCGCCACAAGAAAAAATTTGAATGTGCCCAGATTCTATTCTCTCAATCCTTCAGACATGCCAGAAGCAGTCGACGCCTTAAGCCAGACATGGGACGAACCACTCTCCTATGCGTTTCCCCCGTTGGCACTCACTTCAGTGGTACTCATAAAAATCCAGGAAGACCAGGCAACAGTTCTGTTGATTGTGCCATTCTGGCCAAAGTGAAGCTGGTTTCCGTTGCTGGGGTCCATGACTACAGAGAACCCAATCAAACTTTATCTATGGAAGGACATCATCTATCAGGGTCCTGTCTTGCACAAAACCCGGGAAGGTTACACCTGTCAGCATGGATCCTGAAAGGGACATCTTGAAAGCTCGGGGTTTATCAGATGAAGTCATTTCAACAATTCAAGCTAGCAGAAAACCAGTAACTTCGGCGATCTACTACAAGATCTGGAAGAAATTCTGTATGGAGGGTGGCAGGTCAGCCGTGTTGCCAGAGACCCTGGATGTCCCCAGAGTTCTGGATTTTCTTCAGTCTGGGTTCAACATGGGTCTTAGGCCTAGTACCCATAAGGTACGGATTTCGTCCCTCAGCACTTTCTTAGATTATCCTTTGGTCTCCCACCCATGAATAATTCGTTTTGTTAAAGCCATCCAGAGATTGTGTCCCACCTTTAGGCAGTTAACCCCCTCTTGGGACTTAAACTTGGTCCCCAGGGCTTTATGTAAAGAACCTTATGCCCTAGGTGAAAACATGCCTATCTCAGTTCATATATGGAAAACAGCCTTTCTAGTAGCAATTACAACAGCTAAAAGAGTGGGAGAGATTCAGGCTTTATCTATTAGGGATCCGTATCTTCAGATTCGCGATGATCACATAATCTTAAAATTAGACTCATCGTTTATCCCAAAAATTGCATCAGTACAAAACCGGAACCAAGAGATAATTTTACCCTCCTTTTGCAAACACGCCTTTAATGCAAAAGAGCAATCTTTACACTCCCTGGACGTAAGACAAGCAGTGTTAGACTATCTAGAGGCCACTAGTACCTGGAGAAGGGACCATAACCTATTTATCCTGTTTGGGGGAAAAAATAGGGGTAAAAAAGCTTCCAAAACTTCTATAGCTAGATGAATCACAACTAGTGTTGAGCGATACCGTCCGATACTTGAAAGTATCGGTATCGGATAGTATCGGCCGATACCCGAAAAATATCGGATATCGCCGATACCGATATCCGATACCAATACAAGTCAATGGGACATCAAGTATCGGAAGGTATTCTCATGGTTCCCAGGGTCTGAAGGAGAGGAAACTCTCCTTCAGGCCCTGGGATCCATAGGGAGGTGTAAAATAAAGAATAAAAATAAAAAATATTGATATATTTACCTCTCCGGCGGCCCCTGAACTCAGCGCGGGTAACCGGCAGGCTTCTTTGTTCAAAATCAGCGCTTTTAGGACCTGAGAAACACGTCCCGGCTTCTGATTGGTCGCGGGCCGCCCATGTGACCGCCATGCGACCAATCACAAGCCGCGACGTCACCGCAAGCTATTAGCGCGCTCATTTTTAAAAATGAGCGCGTTAATGGCTTTCAAAGACGTAGCGAGTTGTGATTGGTCGCGGCCGCGACCAATCACAAGCCGCGACGTCACCGCAAGCTATTGACGCGCTCATTTTTAAAAATGAGCGCGTTAATGGCTTTGAAAGACATAGCGGCTTGTGATTGGTCGCGTGGCCGCGACCAATCACAAGCCGCTATGTCTTTCAAAGCCATTAACGCGCTCATTTTTAAAAATGAGCGCGTCAATAGCTTGCGGTGACGTCGCGGCTTGTGATTGGTCGCGGCCACGCGACCAATCACAAGCCGCTATGTCTTTCAAAGCCATTAACGCGCTCATTTTTAAAAATGAGCGCGTCAATAGCTTGCGGTGACGTCGCGGCTTGTGATTGGTCGCGGCCACGCGACCAATCACAACCCGCTACGTCTTTGAAAGCCATTAACGCGCTCATTTTTAAAAATGAGCGCGTTAATAGCTTGCGGTGACGTCGCGGCTTGTGATTGGTCGCGGCCGCGACCAATCACAACCCGCTACGTCTTTGAAAGCCATTAACGCGCTCATTTTTAAAAATGAGCGCGTTAATAGCTTGCGGTGACGTCGCGGCTTGTGATTGGTCGCGTGGCCGCGACCAATCACAAGCCGCTACGTCTTTGAAAGTCATTAACGCGCTCATTTTTCAAAAATGAGCGCGCTAATAGCTTGCGGTGACGTCGCGGCTTGTGATTGGTCGCGTGGCGGTCACATGGGCGGCCCGCGACCAATCAGAAGCCGGGACGTGTTTCTCAGGTCCTAAAAGCGCTGATTTTGAACAACGAAGCCTGCCGGTTACCCGCGGACTCACCAGGGGCCGCCGGAGAGGTAAATATATCAATATTTTTTATTTTAATTCTTTATTTTACACATCTCTATGTATCCGATACCGATACCCGATACCACAAAAGTATCGGATCTCGGTATCGGAATTCCGATACCGCAAGTATCGGCCGATACCCGATACGTGCGGTATCGGAATGCTCAACACTAATCGCAACTGTAATTGCTAAAGCCTATTCATCAGAAGGGGTAGACTGCCCAGTGGCAATAAAACCCCATTCTACTAGGGCTATTTGAGCATCATGGGCTGAACGAGCGGGGGCGTCCTTAGAACAAATATGTAAGGCCGCTACCTGGGCCAGGGTGAATACATTCTGTAAACATTATAAACTTGACGTGTTAGCAGCCCAGCATTTGGGAGAAAAGTTCTCCAAGCAGTAGTCCCACCCCAAAGGAGTTTTCTTTGGTATTATCCAGGGTGCTGTCAGGGGGACGTCCTGGAAAATGGGTATTAGACCTACCGGTAATTCGGTTTCCAGGAGTCCATCCTGATAGCCCCGTTACTTTCCCCCTCTATGTATACTATCTTCATATTTTGGCAGCACGGTGGTGCAGTGGTTAGCACAGCAGCCTTGCAGCGCTGGAGACCTGGGTTCAAACCCCACCAAGGACAACATCTGCAAAGAGTTTCTGTGTTCATGTGGGTTTTCTCCGGGTACTCCGGTTTCCTCCCATATTCCAAAGACATACTGATAGGGAATTTAGATTGTGAGCCCCAACGGGGACAGCGATGATAATGTGTGCAACCTGTAAAGCGCTGCGGAATATGTTAGCGCTATATAAAAATAAAGATTATTATTATGCTGTAATATGATTTGGTTAGTTAAAGAATTCAAATTGCATCTATCCATGTTGTGGTACTTGTCAAAACACTGAAGGAAAGGGGGCGGAGTGGGACCTTTTAACCTCTCGTGTGTTTTTCCTGTCCCTGCAAGGAGGAGGAGGACGTCCTCCAGGGTGCTGTCAGGATGGACTCCTGAACTCCTGGAAACCGAATTACCGGTAGGTCTAATACCCATTTTTAGAAATGTAACCCATTAGCTTAATATCCTAACGCAAAGGTTGATAAAGCATCCTATAAATAAAAAAGAAAGTAAAAGAATGGAGGGTTAAAGGAGGAATAAGAGACGTTATTTAAAGCGGCTGTCTCGCCTTAGGGTACAAGTCTGAATGTCACTGCAGACTTGTGAATCCTTACATTGAGCGCACTGTGCAGTTCAAGGATTCTCTGATTCCTGTGTCAGGAGTGGCGGGCACTGACTACAAGCATGCAATTTGCATACATGTAGTCATGTGCTGACTAGACATTAGTGGCTTCTCTCTATGCAAGTGTATTGAGCAAGGCATGTCTAGTCGGAATGTGGCACTCGCTCAAAACACTTTTGTTCAGAGCGGCCTACCATGGTCACTAATCAAACTCATTTTATGTTTGTGTGTATAGCCCATTCACTATCTCCATCTATCCCCCACCCTCTGAAGATGGCTGGACCATCATTGTAAATACATCATTGTAAATACACACCTGTGCTTTGTATCTCCCCCACCTCATTGTAGATTGTAAGCTCTCACGAGCAGGGTCGTTTTATTTCGCTTTAATTATTGTATTGTTAACGTTGTTACTTATGTCTGTTGTGTTTGATACTGTTAAACTGTAAAGCGCTGCGGAATATGATGGCGCTATATAAATAAAGATTATTATTATTATTATTATTATAATGTGGTTGGAAGTATGTAAATTACATATTTGTGGTTACTTGACCGTCCGCTCACAGAGTCATTACCGGAGAATGCTTACAGAGCTTAGCGCACATGATGAGATGATTTAGCAGTTGGCATTCACTTAGAGTTACTGCAGACTTGTAGTTAAAGGCTGGACAACCCCTGTGAGTGCTGTGCTTACAGTCAAATTGGCTGTGTGTGGTAGAAATGCATCAGGTGCCTGAAAGTCCAGCTGTTGGTCTGCCAAAGGAGTAGGCCTGAGGTTTTCATCTGATAGGTCATCAATGGATTAGAAACAAAGTTGATTGATGGTATGTAAGGCGGCCAGGGTGGTAGTCATGGCAACATGTTTTACTGTTCCCACACCCTGGTGCCTCACAGATGAAACAACAAGTCCTTTCTGCTGTGTGTGTGACAAAACACTTACGGTCACTGCCAGGCTCTTCTCAGGTCCCGCCACTCGAGCTTCACAAAATATCCCAGAGTCATAAGTCTTTTCAATCAACATAATTTTACTGGGCAACAGCATCTTCATCTCATTGGCAGTACATTTCACACACGCATCCTGCACTTTCCCTGTCATCTGGACAGGCCCTTTTCCTTCCAGCAGCAGCTCTCACTGCCCGGCTTTCCCGGCCACATCCCCTGGATAGTCCGTGTCCCTCCTTTTCCCTTCCGTCACCAGCTCCTTGTCAGCCCCTTGTCCGGTTTCATCCTGAATATTTAACCCTGCCTAGCATAATGTACTATTGATAGGACTTTGGAAGAAGAAATTCAGCTTTTTTACAGATGGTGTCATGTTTGCTTCAAGAATTTGTTAAAATGTCATTGAATCCTTTCTTCCCTCTACCCGTGAAATGTTCCCAGTGCCATTAGCTGCAACACAACCCCAAAGCATGATTGATCCACCCCCATGCTTAATTTTGTCAAGATTGTCTTTTCCTTAAATTCTGTTCCCTTTTTTCTCCAAACATACCTTTGATTATTGTGGTCAGAGAGTTCTATTTTAACCTCGTCAGTCCACAGGACTTGCTTCCGAAATGCATTAGGCTTGTTTAGATGTTCTTTTGCATATTTCTGACCCTGAATTCTATGGTGATGACGATGCAGGTGAGGTTTCCTTCTGATAACTCCTCCATGAAGGCCATATTTGTGCAGGTGTCTCGGAACAGTAGAACAATGCACCACAACACCAGAGTGTTCTAAATCATACAAACAGATCTGACTGACATTTTGCTAGGTTTTCTAGACCTTATCTTGACCTCCACTGTTCCTGATAGCTGCCATTTCTTAATTAGATTTTGAACTGAAGAAAGGGCCACTTCAAAGCGCTTTGCTATCATCATATAGTCTTCTCCTGCTTTGTGGGCCTCCACCATTTTCATTTTCAGAGTGCAAGGCAGCTGCTTAGAAGAACCCATGGCTGCTGTTTTTTGGCACAAGGTAAGAGGAGGCTGAGTTTTTATAAAGCAGAGAAAATTGCATCTGGCCTTTCCTAGCAATGAATGTGAACAAGCCATAACCCTAAAAGGCTAAATAAGGTCTGAAACCTTGGTCAAAGTTATCTGAGCCCACACATCTGCAAGAGTGCCCAAACTTTTGCATCCTACCATTTTCCTTTTTGTAATTTTTAAATCATAAAAAATAACAATGTATTTTTTTTTGCCTAAAATACAAAGGAAATATGTCATCTTTAACTTAAGACCTTATAGCTATAATTACATCTTAACCCCTTTACCCCAAAGGGTGGTTTGCACGTTAATGACCGGGCCTATTTTTACAATTCTGACCACTGTCCCTTTATGAGGTTATAGCTCTGAAACGCTTCAATGGATCCCAGTGATTCTGACAATGTTTTCTCATGACATATTGTACTTTATGATAGTTGTAAAATTTATTTGATATGACTTGCGCTTATTTGTGAAAAAAATGGAAATTTGGCAAAAATTTTGAAAATTTCGCAATTTTCCAACTTTGAATTTACATGCCCTTAAATCACAGAGATATGTCACAAAAGTACTTAATGAGTAACATTTGCCACATGTCTACTTTACATCAGCACAATTTTAGAACCAACATTTTTTTTGTTAGGGAGTTATAAGGGTTAAAATTTGACCAGCGATTTCTTCTTTTTACAACAACATTTTTTTTAGGGACCACATCACATTTGAAGTCATGAGGGGTCTATATGATTGAAAATACCCAAAAGAGACATCATTCCAAAAACTGAACCCCTCAAGGTGCTCAATACCACATTCAATAAGTTTATTAACCCTTCAAGTGCTTCACAGGTATTTTTGGAATGTTTAAAAAATAATGAACATTTAACTTTTTTTCACAAAAAATTTACTTCAGATCCAATTTGTTTTATTTGACCAAGGATAACAGGAGAAAATAGACCCCAAAGATTTTGGTACAATTTGTCCTGAGTATGACGATATCCCATATGTGGGGGTAAACCACTGTTTGGGTGCATGGCAGAGCTTGGAAGGGAAGGAGCGCCGTTTGACTTTTCAATGCAAAATTGACTGGAATTCAGATCGGACGCCATGTCGCGTTTGGAGAGCCCCTGATGTGCCTAAACAGTTTAAACCCACAAGTGACACCTTTTTGGAAAGTAGACCCCCTAAGTAACTTATCTAGATGTGTGGTGAGCACTTTGAACCATCGTGTGCTTCACAGAAGTTTATAATGTAGAGCCGTAAAAATAAAAAATCATATTTTTTTTCACAAAAATTATCTTTTTGCCCCCAATTTTTTATTTTCCAAAGGGTAACAGGAGAAATTGGACCCTGAAAGTTGTTTTACAATTTGTTCTGAGTACAATGATACCCCATATGTAGGGGTAAACCACTGTTTGTGCACATGGCAGAGCTCGGAAGGGAAGGAGCACAGTTTTACATTTTCAATGCAGAATTGGCTGGAATTGAGATTGGATGCCATGTCATGTTGGGAGAGCCCCTGATGTGCCTAAACCGTGGAAACCCCCCAATTCTAACTCCAACCCTAGCCCTAGCACACCTCCAACCCTAATCCCATCCCTAATCATAACCCTAACCACACCCCTAACCTGAACACAACCCTAACCCTAATCCCAACCCTAACCGCACCCCTAACCCCAACACACCCCATAACCCTAACCACACCCCTAACCCTAATCCCAACCCTAACCCTAATCCCAACAGTAAACATAATCCAAACCCCAACTCTAGCCGCAACCCTAACCGTAACTTTAGCCCCAACCCTAACCCTAACTGTAGCCCTAACCCTCAGACTTTAAGATTGAGTCCCTCTTTCATAAACTAAACAAGATATGTCTCCTTATGTGTCACACACCACATGGCCACCTAAGGTTGTTAAATTTTACAATGACAATTCCCAGTGAATGCATTTGTATCAGTTGAAAGCAATGTAAAAGTTGAAAACGCATCAAAAACGCTGCATGTGAACATAGCCCAAGTGATGGAGGAACATTTTGGTCTGGGGTTTATTATTTTGCCTTATATACAAGTCATTACCCTGGAAAGGATGTACCTTAACATATTTCCCAGCAAAATCCATTTTGATTTCGTTTTTGGATGTTTTTTGGTGCACCTGTAAAAAATGGTGTGAAACTCTGACAACATTGCTTACAGATGTGACCTTGGAGTCAGAAATGCTTCCAGGGGCGAACCCCATGATGTTCCCATGTCATTTGAGCAGTGTTTCTATAATTTTCAGACGTTTTTAGACCTTAAAAGGACCTCGGGGGATCGCGGTAAAAATACTCGGGTTTCCCATAGACTTACATTGGGCTCGTTGTTCAGGTCTAGTACCCGAGTATTCCAATTTGCTCGACCCGAGCAATGAGCACCCGAGCATTTTAGTGCTCAATCATTACTACTAAGAAAGCAAAAATTCTGCCAGGGTATGTAAACTTTTGAGCACAACTGTGCATATATCTATATATATATATAATTGCCTAAGGTCCACTTCCGTCTGTCTGTCCCAGAAATCCCGCATCGCTGATTGGTCGCGGCTGCCAGGCCGTATATATACACACACATATACGCAAATAAATCTTTCAATTTTCACACTGCCAGCAATACACTGACTCATATCCTATACCATTTTACTACAGCATCTAACAAACGTGAACAGAAGTTTGTTGTTGATGGTGGACCTTATGCTATTAGCAATTTATATAGAGGTGTTGCATACAGTAACCTGCCTGTAGCCTGCCTGTGATGGCAATAACACTTCTGAAAATTATTCTGTAAAGTACAGAAAACTTGATTTAATCAATAGGTCATTTTCTGACAATACCTACTATTACCAGTTTGATTTATCCAAGAATTAAAGGGGCTTTCCCATGAACTAATTAGATTCTAATCAGCAGATCTTGGAATAAGTTCAACAATTGAATGTGTTTAACCCCTTCACGACATGTGCTGTACTAGGACTGCGCATGTCCTGTATCCCCCTTTGATGTGGGCTCCGGCGTTGAGCCCACATCTTTTCCGGCCTAGCACATGTCAGCTGTTTTGAATAGCTGACATGTGCCTGGAACAGCCAGAGATGGAATCGCGATCCACCGGAGGCTATTAACCCATTAAATGCCGCTGTCAAACTCCGACACCGGCATTTAACATGCGCTTCTGCAATCTCACCGTAAATCCGCCCATCGGTGACCCCCATCATGTGATTATGGGTCACCGATGGGTTGCCATGACAACCAGATGTCTCCTGCAGACCTCTGTGGTTGTCAATACCGAATTGCTATGAGCGCCACCTGGTGGTTCGTGCTCATAGCAAGTAAGGTATTCTGCTACATACAAGCGATCTGATCTTTGCCTGTATGTAGCAGAGCCGAATCTTCTAGTCTCCCATGGAGGCTATTGAAGCATGCCAAAAGTAAAAAAAAAAAGTTTTTAAAAATATTAAAAAAAAACCTTTCGCCCCATTCAAAATAAAACAATACAAAAAATGAAACCTACACATATTTGGTATCACCGCTTTCCGACTAGCCCAATCTATCAGTATAAAAAAAGAATTAGAATGTAAGTCCGCAAGGACAGGGTCCTCTCCCTTCTGTACCAGTCTGTCAATGTAAACCTGCTTACTGTAATCGATATCTATAGCTCTGTATGTAACTCCTTTCTCATGTACAGCACCATGGAATTAATGGTGCTATATAAATAAATAATAAAAAAACCTGATCGCTAAATGGTGTCACGATAAAAACATTCAAAATGCCAGAATTACATTTTTTTGGTCATTGCAACATTGCATTAAAATTCAATCACGGCAGAACAAAAGAACGCATCTGCACGAAAATGATATCATTAAAAACGTCAGCTTGGCACTCAAAAAAATAAACCCTCACCCAACCCGAGTTCATGAAAAATGGAGAAACTGGGTTTCGGGAAATGGTGCCATTTTTTTTTTTAACAAACTTTGGATTTTTTTTTTCCACCACTTAAATAAAATAGAACCTAGACATGTTTGGTGTGAGATAGTCTTCAAAATTTGCCTCTGCTATATACTATGTAATGGCCGTGTCTGTTCATGCCACAACTCCTGGGTAGGGGAGGAAGCAAAGAGTTTACATATAAGACAGCAGGGGATCACAAATGCTGGTTTCTGTAAGAAAAAACATTTCTCTTGTTTAAAACCTTGCTTTACCTCACTGAAATAATCAGCTGTGATCCCGTGCTCCTGTCTGTATACTCTTTTGCATCCTCCCTGCCCAGTAGCTGTGGTATGATCAGACCATGTTCCTGCACCATCAGACACAGACATTACACAGTACACAGCAGGGGCACATTATAAGATTATCTCAGCACAGGGACACTTATTTAACACATTCAATTGTGGAACTTATTATTCCAAGATCTAATAATTACTATATACTTTAATTATGGGAAACTCCTTAAAGGTCCCTAAACACACTAGAATAAAGACAACATTATCTGCTGAAATAATAGGACCAGATGAAGATGTGTATGGAGGTCCCCTGACTCACCCCCCAAAAATGATTTAAATGAAGATAAGGATAGGTCATGTGGAAATGTAAGGCCTAATCCTTTTGAATCCTTGCATAATAAGTGAGATGTTTTTCTCTCCTCATTTAACCCCTTCACCCTGCTTTCAACTTCCTGACCAGGCCATTTTTTTCAATTCTGACCACTGTCACTTTATGAGGTTATAACTCTGAAACGCTTCAACGGATCCTGGTGATTCTGAGATTGTTTTCTCGTGACATGTTGTACTTTATGATAGTGGTAAAATTTAGTTGATTTGACTTGCGTTTATTTGTGGAAAAAAAAAAACAGAAATTTGCCAAAAATTTTGAAAATGTAGCAATTTTTACAATTTTAGTTTTTATGCCCTTAAATTAGAGAGTCATATCATACAAAACAGTTAATAAATAACATTACCCACATGTCTGCTTTTCATTAGCACAATTTTGGAAACAAAACTTTTTTGTTAGGAAGTTATAAGGGTTAAAAGTTGACGAGCGATTTCTCATTTTTACAACAAAATTTGCAAAACCCTTTTTTTAGGGACCACCTGACACTTGAAGTCACTTTGAGGGGTCTATATGACTGAAAATGCCCAAAAGTGACACCATTTTAAAAACTGCACCCCTCAAGGTACTCAAAACCACATTCAAAACGTTTATTAACCCTTCAGGTGCTCCACAGGAATTTTTGGAATGTTTAAAAAAAAAATTATCATTTAACTTTTTTTCACAAAATTTTTAATTCAGATCCAATTTGTTTTATTTTACCAAAGGATAACAGGAGATATTGGACTGCAAAAGTCATTGTACAATTTGTCCTGAGTACGCCTATACCCCATGTGTGGGGGTAAACCACTGTTTGGGTGCATGGCAGAGCTTGGAAGGGAATGAGCGCCGTTTGACTTTTCAATGGAATGGAATTGAGATTGGTCACCATGTCGCGTTTGGAGAGCCACTGATGTGCCTAAACAGTGGAAACCCCCACAAGTGTCACCATATTGGAAAGTGGACCCCCTAAGGAACTAATCTAGATATATGTTGAGCACTTTGAACCCCCAAGTACTTCACAGAAGTTTATAATGTAGAGCCATAAAAAGAAAAAGCATATTTTTAAAAAAAAAAATGATTTTTCGCCCCAAATATTTTATTTTCTTAAGGGTAACAGGACAAATTGGACCCCAAAAGTTGTTGTGCAATTTGTCCTGAGTACGCTGGTACCCCATAAATGGGGGTAAACCACTGTTTGGGTGCAAGGCAGAGCTCGGAAGGGAAGGAGCACCATTTGACTTTTCAATGCAAAATTGGCTGGAATCGAGATCGGAACCCATGTCGCTTTTCGAGAGCCCGTTATGTACCTAAACAGTGGAAACCCCCAACAAGTGACCCCATTTTGGAAAGAAGACCCCATAAGGAACTTATCTAGATTTGTGTTCAGCACTTTGAATGCCCAATTGTTTCACTAAAATTTAGAATGTAGAACCGTGAAAATTAAAAAATATTTTTTTTTCCACAAAATGATTTTTTAGCCCGCAATTTTTTATTTTCCCAAGGGTAACAGGAGAAATTGGATGCCAAAAGTTGTTGTCCAATTTGTCCTGAGTACGCTGATTGTTGTGAATTCCGCTCTTGGGCTCCCTCCGATGGTTGTAAGTGGCACTTTTGTGAGTTCTGCTCTTGGGCTCCCTTTTGTGGCTTCTAGTGGTATGGCTGCTCTTTGGAGTTAGCTGTCATCAGCTGCCTCCATTTATCGTCTCTTCTGCTCGGCTATTTAGGTCTGGCTCTTTCTTAAGCCAGTGCCACTTGTAAATGGTTCCTGGTTGGATTCACATCTCTTTGGAGTTCCCTGTTATCCTGACCAGTTCAGCAAAGCTAAGTTTTTGCTTGCTCTTTTCTGTCCATAGATTGTGGACTTATCCATTCTGTGCTTTCTATGTTTGTCCAGCTTATCAGTGTGAATTAATTCTGTCTTGCTGGAAGCTCTGGGAGGCAGATTTGCCCTCCACACCTTTAGTCAGGTGTGGAGATTTTTTGTAAACTCTGTGTGGATTTTTGTAGTGTTTTATACTGACCGCACAGTATTCCATCCTGTCCTATCTATTTAGGCAGACTTGCCTCCTGTGCTCATCCTGGTTTCATTCTGTGTATGTCTTTTCCCTCTCCACTCAGTCATTATTTGTGGGGGGCTAATCTATCCTTTGGGGATTTTCTCTGAGGCAAGATAGCTTTCCTGCTTCTTTCTTAAGGGGTAGTTAGCTCTTAGGCTGTGACGAGATGCCTAGGGAGAGTTAGGAGCATTCCACGGCTACTTCTAGTGTTGTGTTGAGCTTAGGGACTGCGGTCAGTACAGTTACCACTTCCTTCAGAGCTCGTTCGATGTTGCTCCTAGACCACCGTATCATAACAGCTGATACCCCATATGTGAGGGGAACCACTGTTTGGGCGCTGTTTGGGCGCACGGCAGAGCTCGGAAGGGAAGGAGCGCCGTTTGGAATGCAGACTTATATGGATTGGTCTGCAGTCGTCAGGTTGCATTCGCAGAGCCCCTGATGTACCTAAACAGTAGAAACCCCCCACAAATGACCCCATATTGGAAACTCGACTCCCCAAGGAACTTATCTAGATGTGTTGTGAGAACTTTGAACCCCCAAGTGTTTCACTAAAGTTTATAATGCAGAGCCGTGAAAATAAAAAATATATTTTTTCCACGGAAATGATATTTTAGCCCCCAAATTTTTATTTTCCCAAGGATAACAGGAGAAACTGGACCACAAAAGTTGTTGTCCAATTTGTCTTGAGTATGCTGATACCCCTTATGTTGGGGTAAACCCCTGTTTAGGCGCACGGGAGAGCTCGGAAGGGAAGGAGCGCTATTTTACTTTTTCAACGCAGAATTGGCTGGAATTGAGATCGGACGCCATGTCACGTTTGGAGAGCCCCTGATATACCTCAACAGTGGAAACCCCCCAATTCTAACTGAAACCCTAACCCAAACACACCCCTAACCCTAATCCCAACCATAACTCTAACCACACCCCTAACTCTAATCCCAACTCTAGTTCCAACCGTAAAGTTAATCCAAACCCTTACTTTAGCACCAACCCAAACCCTTACTTTAGCCCCAACCCTAACCCTAACTTTAGCCCCAACTCTAACCCTAACTTTAGCCCCAACCCTAACCCTAACTTTAGCTCTAAACCTAACCCTAACTTTAGCCCCAACCCCAACCCTAACTTTAGCCCCAACCCCAACCCTAACCCTAACTTTAGCCCCAACCCTAACTTTACTCACAACCCTAACCCTTACTTTAGCCCCAACCCTAACCCTAACTTTAGCCCTAACCCTAACGGGAAAATGGAAATAAATACATTTTTTTAAATGTTATTATTTTTCCCTAACTAAGGGGGTGATGAAGGAGGGTTTGATTTACTTTTATAGCTTTTTTTGGCAGATTTTTATGATTGGCAGCTGTCACACACTAAAAAATGCATTTTATTGGAAAAAATAGTTTTTGCATCTCCACATTTTGAGAGCTATAATTTTTCCATATTTTCGTCCACAGAGTCATGTGAGGTCTTGTTTTTTGCGGGACGAGTTTACGTTTTTATTGGTACCATTTTCGGCCACATGACATTTTTTGATCGCTTTTTATTCCAATTTTTGGGAGGCAGAATGAACAAAAACCAGCAATTCCTGAACTTCTCTTAGGGGGGTGTTTATACCATTCCTCGTGTGGTAAAATTGATAAAGCAGCTTTATTCTTCAGGTTAGTACAATTACAGCGATACCTCATTTATATAATTTTTTATGTTTTGGCGCTTTTACACAATAAAACCTATTTTATATAAAAATTAATTGTTTTTGCATCGCTTTATTCTGAGAGCTATAGCTTTTTTATTTTTCTGCTGATGATGCTGTATGGCGGCAATTTTATTTGCGGGACATTTTGTTCAGCGGTATGAAAATAAAGCGTTGTTTTTTGCCTCGTTTTCTATTTATTTTTTTTGTGGTGTCCACTGAAAGGGTTAACTAGTGGGATAGTTTTATAGAGCGGGTCGTTACGGATGCGGTAATGCCAAATATGTGTACTTTTATTGTTTGTTTTTTTATTTACATAAATAAATGGATTATATATAAATGGAAAATATTTATTCATTTATTTTTTCCTTTATTTGGGGATTTTTTCTTTTTTATACATTCTATTTATTTTTTTTACACTTTATAACATTGTCCCGGGGGGAGGGACATCACTATATTTCATCAGAACGCTGATCTGACACTTTGCATAGCACTGTGTCAGATCAGCGATCTGACAGGCAGTGCAGGAGGCTTTCCGGTGCCTGCTGTGAGCAGGCGTCGGCAAGCTATCTCAGCGAAGGACCCGGAAGGAGCTCCGCGGCCATCTTGAATAGAGGGACTCCTTCCAGAACACCGGAACAACGCGATTAGATCGCGTTGTTCCGGTGAGAGAGCGCAGGGAGCCCCCTGTCCCTGCGCCATGCCCCTCTATGTCGCTGTCACTACTGACATGTGACAGCTCACATCATTGTGGCTTGCTCTCTCTCCGATCATCGCGAGAAGGGGACAATATTGAGAGTAGTATTCAGCGCCTACTGCCCCACTAATATCCTGAAGTCTTTGTTCCCGGTAAAAAGGTAAAAACAACAATATCTCTTACCTGTCCAAAGTTGAAAGAATCCACTCCATAATCCATCTGTGTGACATTTGCTCATCAGAATGAATGGGGGTCTGAGGCGACCAATCATGCTGTAGGGCTGGGGAGAATGATTCACTGCAGCGAGAGTGGGCCCATGAACTGCGCTGATCTCAGCGAGATCATTGCAGTTCACCTTGAGAAAAACACATTATACTTTCTTAGGCTAGGGTCACGCAATGTTTTTAACGGGGCCACGTTCCGGGGTTGCGGTAACGTCCCCGTTCTCGCAGATCCCCGATCTGCGAGAGCGGGGAACGGACCGCGGGCGCGCCTCGGACGCTGCAAGCAGTGTCCGCGGCGCGCCAGAAAACACCGGCGCGTCGCTAGCGTGTGCCGAACATGGCACGCGCTAGTGCTGCGCGTTCCCATTGCCGTGAATGGGCGCGCTAACGGACCCTTTGCACGGCGTTAATTTCGCCGTGCAACGCTGTCCGTTAGCGCGTTCCCATTAACACAATGGGAACCTAGCCTTACAGTGAACTGTGATGATGTTACTGAGGTCAGCGCAGTTAATGGGCGAACACTTGCTGCAGAAAGTCATTCTCTCCTGCTCTTCAGCATGAGTGGCCCATGCTTATGAGCAAATGCTGCACAGATGGATTATGGCGTGGAACACTATGGATTCTTTCAACTTCGGACAGGTGAGGGATATTGTTGTTTTTTATTTATTTTTTATTTTTTTTACAGAGGACATTGTCTTCAGGGGATTAGGTGTTAAGTGAGTATAATGTGTTTTTTTTTTTTAATTATTCTTCATTTTACACTGGATGTAGACAGTGGGGGCTGATTGCAACTCTCAATATTGTCCGCTGCTTGCGATGATCTTAGCACGAACAGGGGACAATGATGAGAGCTGCCTCCAGCAGCCGGCGTCGGGGGTCAGCGTGAACATTACCGCTGATTACCAATCCCCGGTATGTGTCACACTGATGACACATGGATGTCATTTGTGTGTCATCAGTGTGCACATGTGCGGGACGTTTTGCAGAATATGCTGCTAATAAAAAACAGGCATCTCAGCATGGAAACACACTGACATGGGTGCAGGCCCATTCACTTGAATGGGTCTACGTGTGTAAGTGTCTCTGGTCTGTTTGAAAAATATCACCCCACACTCCGGAGACACTGGAGTCGAGAAAGATGACAAACGGACAAATAAGTTTGGTTGACAGCTATTTAAGGTCTATGGGACTTCTAGTCCCGTGAAAGTTTAGGATTGAGGTTTCTGAAACCTTTACTAAGTTATTTACCAGTAAGTATTTTTTCAATACCATATACACCATTGGAACCAGAACAACATATACTTTATGCATAACGTTTTTCAGATTTTTTATTGATAAAAACTACACAAAAGCTATAACTGATCATAATAGTATTTTTAAAAAAAATTATACTCTTGTGATTTAACCTTGTCAATAAAATTCAAATTAACCAATATGGGAATGATAATCCTTGTATGTATGACGGGGCCAGGCTTCTCACTGCCTGTTCTGCAAATTTAATTTTTTTATGATTCTAACCCTCCAATGAGTGACTCTATTCAAGGCTGGTTTCTCCCCAATGCCGTGCCCTGTGGCTGGCAGTCTGATAAAAAGTAAAACTTTCTAACTGGAAAACAGGAAATAAACACAGTTCAAAGAGATCCACTGGGTTATTCGACATGAAACAAGAAGCATTCCCTTCCCCAAAATCCCCAAAGTCTCCCCATTTTGGTTCATCTGTATTGGAACCATGCAACGTGTAGAAAAAATGAAACAAAATGTACAAGCAGATATTACTCCCGCATTCAACGGAAGTGGATCCAAAATTGGTTAAGGAATCCTTTGTGTGGATCCAGTGTTATGTTTTTATCTTATTATTTTATTAACTTTATTTTTTTACACCAGTGGGGCTTAGGATAATACTTTAAAGCCAAAATAAACCCCATGCTGTTCCTAATTCATCCAGTAATGGTCCATGGCCCTTCAGCCAGAAGTTTGTTTCGTGCTCAATGTTTTTAGTTTTGCATTACTTATTGATTATAAGAGCACGTAATATCTCCAAGGAACTCCAGACAACTGTCATCTGTTACTGTGAGTTTGTCCACTTTTTCTTCTCCCAAGATGCACAATCCAGGAACAAGACTCCAGACGTTATTGGTTTGGTATCCTCTCAATGTATATGGCGGGTGCTGCTGAGCGAGCTATGGTGGAGATGTAGCTCTGGTCCCTACTAAGCTCTAGGTTGGTGGTCTCTCTTTGCTCTCGAGATGTCCCATCATAGCCCTTATTTACAAGGAGTGTCTTGTGTGTCTGGCAATATCCAACCATGGGCTGGTCATAGCTGTAGTATGGTAGAGTCTTGATCTGCCGCGGAATCTGTTCATAGACAAAGAATAAAAAAAAAATTAGAATTCACGTTGATCCTAAGGAATGTTTTAGTCATTCTACTATTATTTAATAAATAAGATGAGAAAGGATCGAAGAACAGTAATGATTTCAATCTTTGCATGGCATAGGCAAAATAAACCAACAAATCCAGTAAAAGCGGGATTTTCTTTCCCAAAAAAATCACACTGTTTTTAGCATGGCTTATAAATAGCAACATGTAAGATCCAATTTTGTAACGCTGTATTGTACTAGGACATACAATCTATGAAGACAGACGCAAATGAGTCTCTTTAAGATGAGTATACTGCCCTAGTTGATCACATCACCCATTAGGTGATTAAAACTTGGGCAGTTTTTCCCACTACATAGAAAGAGGGTGATGGTGAAATGGCCCAAGGGTTTAAATGGGTATCTGACGTTAAAACAATGGTCCAAGTCAGGGAGTGTTATAAAATAACCAAAAAAAACTAAATTCAATGGTATAATCTCCAATCACTCAAGCATTACCACTCCTGATGTATTGTTCTTCAGTTACCTAAGCATTGAGGCCAGTGACTGGCTGCAGCAGTCAGACAACAGATGTACAGGACTTAATCCTACAGGAAATGATGACATCCTGCTCCTTTATCTAATCATTGGCCTAAGTGGTCAAGTGACTGAAGAACAGGACGCCATCACTGCTTGCCCTGGCAAAAGCCACCGAAACAGCAGCACTAGAGCCAGAGGTGTAACTTGAAACTTGTGGGTTAATTGCAGAAGTGTCAATGGGACTCCCAATTAATGTATAGTAATGGTCTGTTCATATGAGTCAAAGATGCCTTTGGGGCCCCGTAGGCTCCAGGGCTTAGGTGCGATTGCAGCCTCTGCCCCTAATATGGCTATGACCATAAATAAATCAATACGCAAGTTTGATGGCAAGAGTTGGACAATCATATTAATTGAAAGGGCCTTTGTAACCCAGCATCATATAGTGGCCCCAGTTTGATCTTTGTTATGGGGCCTCTTTTCCTCTATGTGCACCTATGGTATTATACTAATTGTACAGTAAATGACAAATCTGCCACTTCCAAATGTAGACTATTTTTCTTAAGATGTTGAACAATCCCAAGTTTGTATTATAGCTCACAACAATTCATCTAATTGGAATATATATATACAGTACAGACCAAAAGTTTGGACACACCTTCTCATTTAAAGATTTTTCTGTATTTTCATGACTATGAAAATTGTAAATTCACACTGAAGGCATCAAAACTATGAATTAAGACATGTGGAATTATATACTTAACAAAAAAGTGTGAAACAACTGAAAATATGTCTTATATTCTAGGTTCTTCAAAGTAGCCACCTTTTGCTAGTGTTTCACACTTTTTTGTTAAGTATATAATTAAACATGTGTTAATTCATAGTTTTGATGCCTTCAGTGTGAATTTACAATTTTCATAGTCATGAAAATACTGAAAAATCTTTAAATGAAAAGGTGTGTCCAAACTTTTGGTCTGTACTGTATATACCTTATTTCTTTAGGAAATAGTAATTAATTACTATATATTATAAAATATTATATCCGATCATACAGCTGTATCAGCAGACAATAGTCTAAGTGGAATGTAACATTGAGTGTCAGAGATTGAGAGTAAATGGAGAATAAAATACCGGATTATTAGCTGCACTTAAAAAATATGAAAACCAAGGTGGAAAGTGCAGCTAATTATCCTGTAATTTCTCCTTTTCTATGTATAATATATATTAGTTTACTGCATGATCCAATAATACATGCTAGGCAACTGCTCTCTGCAAATATGTTACTAATAGATCAACTTAAAGAAGAGTTAATAACAAAGTACAAGTATTCCACAAGGTGTTGTTCCCTGGGGGTGCACTTCCAGATTTAAGAAAGGCTACATGCTGTATGCTTGGTGATATTAATTTTCTTGATAATAGTTGATAAAAAAAGAATTTAATTAAAGAGAACTTCCTAGCTTAGAAATGTTGTGCAAACTATGGACAGGATTTTATAGAGCAGAAAGAGAAATACATGCAGCCGCACACTCCGGTCCTGAGTGCTGGCGGCAGTGCCGGGTATTGAGGTGCAAGACTCGTGCCAGTTTCTCGCAAGTGTGACCCCGGCCTTAAACGCAATATCTGTTTAATTTTTTAAAAAAGGGAAAAAAATGGTGTGGGTTTCCGCGCAGTTTTCAAAACCAGAGAGGGAAAGCCAGCGACTGGGAGCCAATGTTTATAGCCTGGAAAAGAGGTAACACTCATGGAGCTTCCCAGCCTATTAGTATAATCTCACAGTTCTATATTTAGCATTTACTCGCTATTAAAATAGGGGCACCCCCCCAAAAAAATGATGTGGGGTCCCCCTATAATTAACAACCAGAAAAGGCTAGGCAGACAGCTGCGGGCTGATATTAATAGCCTAGGAAGGGGCCGTGGATATTGGCACCCCTGGCTACAAAAACCAGCTCTCAGCCACCCCAGAAAAGACGCATCTCTAAGATGCGCCAATTCTGGCACTTAGCCTCTCTCTTCCGACTTGCCCTGTAGCAGTGGCAAGAGGGGTAATCAGGGGCGGATTATCAGAGGGTCAATATGGGCGGCAGCCCGGGGCCCAGTGGTGTGGGGGGGCCCTGGCTACCGCACAGATTAACCCTCTGAAAGTCCGTTCCTGAGTGTGACTGTGAATGCCTGCCGGCATCGGGCCCCGTCTCATCTGCTCACCGGGCCCCTTCCGGCGCTGCAGCGGTTTCCTATTGACGTGCGGGCACACTGGAGCGCCTGTAGGATGGTCACATCTCCTGATTTGACAGCTCTACATGGGAGATCGTCATGGGACAATCGTTATTAAATGGATTACATCGGAACATTTTGGAAGTGCATTGAACAGCAAGGTGGATTGCTGCTGAGGGAAAAAAGAAAAAAAATCTCTCTTTAAATCTTCAGCTTAGCGAGTGTGAACAAACTGAGTGTAACCTGAGCGTAAGTGCGAACGGCGGTAATTGTGTGACTTGTGATTCAGGGAGTTTCCAAGGGAGGAATTACTAAATTGCTGTCTATATCTTATTAATACTTTGCATTTTTTTTGTTTTTTTATTTAACGGTTCTGTCTGGTGCAATCCCCATTAGGAAATGTGCTCCACTATTGTTAATGCCATCCTGTGCACATCTTGCCACATGTATGCAATCCTTCATTAGCCGGTCAAGGGTGCATACTGCTGTGCGAGATGTGAGCACGTTGTGCATTTGGAAACCCAGATTCTGAATCTAAATGTGCAGCTGGCAACACTGAGATCCATTGACAATATGGAAAGGAGTCATCTGCTCACTGAGCAGATGCTCAATGGGATAGATGAGGGGGGATGGTAGGATGGAGCTGCAGGACAGTGGTGCAGCAAGCTGGGTGACAGTTAGAAGGCTGGGTAGAGGGAAGAGAGCCAGGGAGGCTAGTCCTGATCTGGCACACCCCAGTAAGTTTGCTAAGTTGGTAGATGAGGGGGGTGCCAGTATAGGGGTAGCACTGCTGCAGCCAGGCATGTCCTCTGAAAGCCGGAGGAGTGACTGCTCCAGTAAGGAGGGAAATAGGAGAGCAGGGCAGGCCAGACAGGTGCTGGGGGACTCAATTATTAGGGGAACAGATAGGGCAATCTGTCACAAAGACAGGGATCGTCGAACGGTGTGCTGCCTACCTGGCGCTCGAGTCTGACACATCGCTGATCAGGTTGAGAGATTACTGGGAGGGGCTGGTGTAATTGGCACAAATGACAAAGTTAGAGGTAGGTGGAAGGTCCTTAAAGATGATTTCAGGGAATTAGGCTGCAAGCTGAAAGCAAGGACCTCCAACGTGGTATTTTCCGAAATACTGCCTGTACCACGTGCCACGCCAGAGAGGCAACGGGAGATTAGGGAGGTTAATAAGTGGCTCAAGAATTGGTGTAGGAAGGAGGGGTTTGGGTTCCTGCAGAACTTGGCCGACTTCTCAATTGGCTACAGGTTCAACGCTAGGGACGGGCTGCACCTCAATGGGGAAGGTGCAGATGTGCAGGGGAGAAAATGGCTAGAAGGTTGGAGGAATGTTTAAACTAGGGATTGGAGGGGAGGGTATTCATTTTATAGGAGGGGAAGATAGTGCAGATAGAGACCTGGACACAAATAAGGAAGATGGGGGTGGCGGTGGCATGGGGGGTGGGGTTAGAACAGTTACTAATTTAAGAAAGAATAGAGGTACAGAGAGGAACATCAAGTGCATGTATACTAATGCCAGAAGCCTTGCCAACAAAATGGACAAATTAGAATTAATGTTGTTGGAGCATAATTATGATATGGTGGGGATATCTGAGACATGGCTGGATGAGAGCCAAGACTGGGCTGTTAACTTGCAGGGCTATAGTCTGTTCAGAAATGACCGAACAGATAAGCGAGGGGGTGGGGTGTGTCTATATGTAAAATCATCCTTAAAACTCATCCTGCGTGATAATATAGGTGAATCTAATGAAAATGTAGAATCCCTGTGGGTAGAGATAAGGGTAGGGAGAAAAAATAATAAATTACTGAAAGGAGTTAGTTGTAAGTCTCCAAAAATAATGGAAGCAACGGAGAATATCCTCATAAGGCAAATAGATGAAGCTGCAACTCAAGGAGAAGTCATTCTTATGGGGGACTTCAACTACCCTGAAATAGATTGGGGAACGGAAATCTGCAGTTCCAGCAAAGGTAATCGGTTTTTGACAACTATGGGAGACAATTACCTTTCACAACTGGTTCAGGACCCAACAAGAAAGGGGGCTCTGCTAGACCTAATATTAACCAACAGGCCAGACCGCATATCAAATATAAGGGTTGGGGGTCACTTGGGGAACAGTGATCACAAAATAATAAGTTTTCATGTATCCTTTAATAAGATATGTAGTAGAGGGGTTACAAGGACACTAAACTTCAGGAGGGCAAATTTCCAACGGATGAGAGATGATCTTGGTGCAATTAACTGGGATGATATCCTGAGACATAAAAATACACAAAGAAAATGGGAGACGTTTATTAGCATCCTGGATAGGACCTGTGCACAGTATATACCGTATGGGAATAAACATACTAGGAATAGGAGGAAACCAATATGGCTAAATAGAGCTGTAAGGGGCGCAATAAGTGACAAAAAGAAAGCATTTAGAGAATTAAAGGAAGTAGGTAGTGATGAGGCATTAAATAAATACAGAAAATTAAATAAATTTTGTAAAAAGCAAATCAAGGCAGCAAAGATTGAGACAGAGAGACTCATTGCCAGAGAGAGTAAAAATAATCCTAAAATATTCTTTAACTACATAAATAGTAAGAAACTAAAACATGATAGTGTTGGCCCCCTTAAAAATAGTCTGGGTGAAATGGTGGATGAGGATGAGGAAAAAGCCAATATGCTAAATGACTTTTTTCATCAGTATTTACACAAGAAAATCCCATGGCAGACAATATGATCAGTGATAACAAAAAATCCCCAATAAATGTCATCTGCTTTACCCAGCAGGAAGTACAGCGGCGTTTAAAAATCACTAAAATTTACAAATCTCCGGGCCCGGATGGGATACACCCCCGAGTACTGCAGGAATTAGGTACAGTCATTAATAGACCATTATTTTTAATCTTTAAAGACTCCAAAATAACAGGGTCTGTACCACAGGACTGGCGTATAGCAAATGTGATGCCAATATAACTCAGAAATTATAGGCCAGTAAGCTTAACCTCTACTGTGGGTAAAATCCTGGAGGGCATTCTAAGGGATGCTATACTGGAGTATCTAAAGAGGAATAACCTCATGACCCAGTATCAGCACGGGTTTACTAGGGACTGTTCCTGTCAGACTAATCTCATCAATTTCTATGAAGAGGTAAGTTACAGACTGGACCAAGGGAACCCAGTGGACGTAGTGTATATGGACTTTTCAAAAGCTTTCGATACTGTGCCACACAAAAGGTTAATACATAAAATGAGAATAATGGGGATAGGGAAAAATATGTGTAAGTGGGTTAAGAGCTGACTCAGGGATAGGAAACAAAGGGTGGTTATTAATGGAGCACACTCGGACTGGGTTGCCGTTACCAGTGGGGTACCACAGGGGTCAGTATTGGGCCCTCTTCTTTTTACCATATTTATTAATGATCTTGTAGGGGGCATACAGAGTAGAATTTCAATATTTGCAGATGACACTAAACTCTGCAGGGTAATCAATACAGAGGAGGACAATTTTATATTACAGGATGATTTATGTAAACTAGAAGCTTGGGCTGATAAATGGTAAATGAGCTTTAATGGGGATAAATGTAAGGTCATGCACTTGGGTAGAAGTAATAAGATGTATAACTATGTGCTTAATTCTAAATCTCTGGGCAAAACCATCAATGAAAAAGACCTGGATGTATGGGTGGATGACAAACTCATATTCAGTGGCCAGTGTCAGGCAGCTGCTGCAAAGGCAAATAAAATAATGGGATGCATTAAAAGAGGCATAGATGCTCACGAGGAGAACATAATTTTACCTCTATACAAGTCAAAAGTTCGACCACACTTAGAATACTGTGCACAGTTCTGGTCTCCGGTGTATAAGAAAGACATAGCTGAACTAGAGCGGGTGCAGAGAAAAGCGACCAAGGTTATTAGAGGACTGGGGGGTCTGCAATGCCAAGATAGGTTATTACACTTGGGGCTATTTAGTTTGGAAAAACGAAGACTAAGGGGTGATCTTATGTTAATGTATAAATATATGAGGGGACAGTACAAAGACCTTTCTGATGATCTTTTTAATCATACACCTGAGACAGGGACAAGGGGCATCCTCTACGTCTGGAGGAAGGAAGGTTTAAGCATAATAACAGACGCGGATTCTTTACTGTAAGAGCAGTGAGACTATGGAACTCTCTGCCGTATGATGTTGTAATGAGTGATTCATTACTAAAATTTATGAGAGAGCTGGATGCCTTTCTATAACAGTATAATGTTACAGGGTATATACACTAGATTCCTTGATAGGGTGTTGATCCAGGCAACTAGTCTGATTGCCGTATGTGGAGTCGGGAAGGAATTTTTTTCCCCAAAGTGGAGCTTACTCTTTGCCACATGGGTTTTTTTTTGCCTTCCTCTGGATCAACATGTTAGGGCATGTTAGGTTAGGCTATGGGTTGAACTAGATGGACTTAAAGTCTTTCTTCAACATTAATAAATATGTTACTGTTCATTTATTATTCATTTATTTTTGCAGGCAATCGAGGGCGTCGGGGATTAGCTATTTGGTGAGTACGTACTGTATGTGTATATGTATGTACTGTATGTGTAAGAGTGGGTTGTTGTTATTTTACTATTCAACACAGTAGCCGGATGATGGGACTACTACTGTCCTATCATTGGCTAATGCTGTCACTGTTCTATGTGACAGCAGATATAGCCGGATAGGACTAATAGTCGCATCGGATGATGCCTGCTTACACACACACAGCCGTGCACACACCCGCAGAACCCCCCCCACACACACACACACACACACACACAGATACAAACAGACACGCATATCTTCTCGGCCCACACACAGACTCTGCCCACACACTCTTCCTCCTCCTTATCTGCAGCATTTCTCACAGGCATATCCGCAGCAAATCCACAAATCTTTTTACACCTGTGGTTTTGCTGCGGATTTGACTGACTCAATGGAAGTCAATGGGTGAAGAATTGGTGCAGATCTGCAAAAAGAATTGACATGCTGCGGAAAATAAAACGCTGCGAATCTGCAGTGATTTTTCCGCAGCATGTGCACACCAAATCTGGATTTCCCTTTGACTAACATTGGTTGTGCACTACACTGCGAATTTGATGCAATTCAAATCAAAATCCGCAGTGTGTGCACATAGCCTTATGGCGGAAAACTCCACGCGGATTCGCAGAGTTTTATTTTCCGCAGCATGTTTATAGATAGATAAGTAATAATAAAATAAATAATACCAAGCCCGATGTTTAGTAATGAACATAATAAAATGGTACACAAAGAGTAAAATACACACACATCTATAGATAGATAGATAGATAGGTAGGTAGATAGATAGATAGATAGATAGATAGATAGATAGATAGATAGATAGATACAGACAGACAGACAAATAGATATATCTATAGATAGCTATCGATCAGGTCCGGACTGGCAATTCTGGTAAATGCCAAAAGGGCCTGTCTGGTTGTGGGCCGCCTTGTCTGCTACGTTGTTAACAGAATCTGTGTTCTCAGATGCCCATATTGTTAAGGCCGGCATAAAAAATCGCATTGCACTCGGACCAATGTTAACATATGGGGCAGCTCCCAGCAGCCGACTTTTTGTCAGCCGTTTTCCTTGGTCCGAGACAATCGCAGCATGCTGCGATTGTCTCGGACCAAGGAAAACTCTCGTTATAACTGGACCCCAGCAATGGAGGAGATGGAGAAATTCATTTCTCCGCCTCCTCCGCAGCTGTGCTCCGATCCTCCCTGTGCGAGAGAATCGGAGCACAGACGCATGACACTCGGCTCCTGCTCTGCTGCGAGCAGGAGCCGAGTGTCATTAGCATATTGCATCCGATGTTCTCACATTGGATGCGATACGCCAGTGTGAAGCCGGCCTAAGAGTTGTGACGGAGCACAAAATCGCTGAGTCATCACGTAACCCAAAAGGGTACGGGTATCAATAGAAATATTGGTCTTGTAGTAAATTTTGCTTTCCTCCATCCAGGGTAATATTAGTAATATATCCCATCTGGTGCTTGGGGACGGGGACAGCATGGGCCTGTGTGATTTCAAATGCCAGGACTCAATTTCATCTCCTGTCCGTACCTGCTATCTATAGATATTCACTTATATTTGTTTTGCGTGTGCAAATATTATATGTGAACATGTTATGTGATGATATTATGGTATTCAATGGAGTATGTAAAAGAAGAGGTTGGACAAAGAAATGACATCACGATTCTTTTTTTTTATGTTAAATAATAGATCTTTATTTAGCTTACAAAAATGCATACAAATCCGCGTGAAACAAATGCATGAAAATCTGCATCAAATCCGAATCAAAAATGCATCAAATCCGCGTGGATTTTCAACTGTGTTTTCTGTCAAGAGAGGAACAGTCCGCGCAAAAATTTCCACAGGCAAATCCGCAACGTGTGCACGTAGCCTATAGCCTAAGTCTCCTCTTGGTCTTATTTTTTGCAAGCTAAACATTCCCAGGTCCTTTTACAGTTCCTTGAAGGATATAATTTGCAATTTGCTAACCATTCTGGTAGCTCTTCTCTGAATTTGCTCCAGTTTTTTTATGTATTTTTTAAAATCCGGTGCCCAGAACTGGACACAGTATTCCAGATGAGACCGGACCAAGGAGGAGTAGAGGGGGATAATTACTTCACATTATCTAGACTCTATGTGTTAGGAGTCGAGTTTCCTCTGCTGCACAGGGGGATCTCGATCCGTGTCTGCTGCGGTCTCACATTCTGTATCGGCCGCAGTGGGCTCTGCTCAGCGGAGACGTCGCTCCCAGCGTCTCGCTGGGGCTGATTCGGTGCATAGGGTCACTACTGCCTTTTCTGGCTTTCCTATGGTACCCTGCACTGATCTGCGGCGAGCGGGTCTCTCTGGGACTAAGTCCTTATTTGCACACACTGAGCATGCCCAGGGCAAGGTCTCCCATTGGAGGTCGAGGGTCACATGTTTGGTCACATGTTCAGGTACTGCAGCACATCCCGTTGGTCCTCCAGGAAGGTCCTGAAAGGGCAAAACTTCGGTAGCAGCTTCCTGTGCTGCAACTATATAAACTGCGCATGACCGCACGGCCATGCGCTAGTATTGTCTTATGTTATGTGCTTTGCGCCAGTGTGGTCACATGTATGTGTGTTCAGGGACCCGGCTGAAATAAGCCCCTAGAATGCTGGCTCCTCCGGCGAGGAGATTGAGTCTGAGTGTATTCAGGGACCCGGCTGAAATAAGCCCCTAGAATGCTAGCTCCTCCGGCGAGGAGTTTTGTGTGTTTGTGTGACCACTGACTGCTCACTGTTTGGGCAGTTAGCCTGTGCCTCTGTGGAGTCTAACAGGGCACAGTGCTTTCCTTTAACGGCTACTCAGTGAATTAACTGAGTTAGTCTATACCGCCATATAGCTCCGCCGTTTGCTAGCAGCAGGTACTTCCGCACGGTGGACCCTGGGCTGCGAACGCACCAATATCAATAAACATCTCTATTTACTCGGTGCGTTCCGCTAGCCCTAACACTTTGCTTCTCTTAATACATCCTAGAACTGTGTTTGGCTTTTTTTGCTGCTGCATCACACTGTTGACTCATGTGCAGTCTGTGATCTGTTAGTATACACAAGTATTTTTCACACATCCTGTTGCTTAGTTCTATTCCTCCCATTCTATAGATGTAATTTTTGTTTTTCTTGCCCCGATGTAGAATCTTGCATTACTCCCTGCTAAATTGACAGAATTTCAGAGATATGGGCATTATTATTTGGTGCTATTTTTATGTTCTTTGCAAGGGGGTGTGGACTACAGGATAATAATGCAGGACAGCCTAAAGACACGCCCCAGAGGATCCTGTTAGCTACACCTCCTTGTAAAGACCAGACAAATTAGCACCAAGTAAAAAGACGCCCATATCACTTGAATCCTATGGCTGATTTAAAAAAATAAAATAAAAAAACAGAAAACTGAATTCTAAAGGTGGCAACAGAAATAAAATAAGAGCAAAAACTTGCCACTTTTCACCTGGTGACAGGTCCTCTTTAAAAAATTCTGTCAAATGCTTTTTGCCACTGACATCATTTACTGTTATTACCACAGTGGTAGTTTGTAGTTTACAGCCAAGGGGCATCTGACGGAACTATAAATGTCATAAAGGAAATCTGGGGAACAGGAAAATTTCCATCTGCACGCATATTGCTGTTATGGTCTCCACGTGATTCTGTGTAGCTTAAAGTGATTATATCAACAGGTTTCCCTATGTAAACTACATCCACTGGCTTCACATCCAACACCAGCTCCCCCATGCCTCCAAAAAATGTCATGTTATTGTCCTGATCAGTACGCAAATTGGTGGCAAATGTTCCGATGCCGTTTTCAGGACCGTGTTCTATGCTTTTTCTTGGCCCACACTCACTGATTCTCCTACCTTCATTGGCATGGGTGACTTCTGAGTCATCTGAGTGCAGTCCGATTTCCGCATACTGACAGAATGGAGAAGGTGGGGAAATGTTGTTCTCCATCTTCTCACCTCCTCCGAGAGATGCGAATAAGGCTAAGCTGATACTCTGACTAAAGTCGGAATCAGTGTCATTTACATAATGGAGACAATCATCACTCGTGTGACCCAAACCTAGAAACCATTTTTAGAGGTAGGTGGGGCAACTGGTCTTACAGTATATCAAGAAGTTGTAGGAAGGATATCAAGGAGGACAACAAGGTTATATATATGGTTTATATAGGGAAAACTGAGTGACAGATTCCTTTTAATCCAAGAAGATGAACTGACACTTGTCAAAGTATTCAGATATTTCCAGGAGGAATAATAGAAGAACGTGGAAAAGGGTTGTGAGTAAATATGCTCCAGAATTCTCATTTCATGGGAAATACTAGCTTTTTCGAAAACAGACTTATCAGATGACCGATCCTATATAAATAGACATACAGATATTATTATTATTATTATATTATTATTAATGGATTCAAATTTGATTCTGAAAACATTTATGAAGAAAAGTTAAAATGGAAGGAAAACCGGTAGGGGTGCTAGAATAAACTTGATTCAAGGCATAGTGCTTTCTGGCAGCCTTGAGCACCAGGACGCCTGCTGTGCTGCTCGGGTTTTTCTGTGACTAAGAAAATCAGTCACCTGAGAATCAGGTGTCGGTTTAGTTTTTATTCTGCCAATCAATGTTTGTCATCTATGCAAAGCGTCGTGCGCTCATGTAGGGTCACATAAGGTAAACGTACATTGTAAATTCTACAAATGCTCATAAGAGCTCAAATGCTACGATATAAGAAATGTAGTTACATAGACTGAAAATAATAATTTTGGTTTAATGTATCAGCTTGCAATGATGATCTGGAGGAAAGCAAATGAGATTATAACTTTTTGTGCTTTCCCTTCATCCTCCCTTTTTTCAGAAGTCATGCCTTTTTTTAATTTTCCTTCTACGTAACCATATGAAGGCTTAATTTTTTGTTGTTGTAAGATAAGATGTAGTTTTGAATGATACCATTTATTTTACAAAGCAAAAAATTAAAGAAGAAAACCAAAAATTCCAAGTGCGGTGAAACGGTTAAAAGAAAACACCATCTGTCCTTGGTTTTTTCGGGTTTGGTTTTTCCAGCATTCATTGCATGTTAAAAATAACAAAAAATAGCAACATGATTCTCCAGGTCAGAAGAAGGATATGACCATACCAAACATATAAAATTTTTCTTTATTTATTTAATTGGTGGAAAAAAAATTGATGTGTGTTGACACTTTTTTTTTTATTTTCCCATCGATGTATCTGTGGCTTCTTTTTTGCACCACCTTAGTCTACTTGTGGAATGTATTGATCACGTATGCGGTAAATAATATTATTCTTCATAGATTGGACTTGTGAACATGTCCATGCTATTTTTTTTTTTTTTGCTCTATTTTCAACTCTGAAAAAGGGATCAGTGATTCTAATTTTTATGGAGGGAGGGTGGGGAGGGGGTCACATATTTTTTTTTAGTCCCTGTAGACTTGGCCAAAAATAGTATTGACTTACTGCTGTTATAACAACTCCAAAATCTTGGAAGCAAGTCCAGCTGAAGTGTGCGTTGGCGGGCCCCCCTCCCACAAGGGCTCAGTAATGACCGCTGTGATGGCGATCGTTACGCTCCTGCCTCACGCAGTCTCCTCAGGACTCCTTTCTGCTCCAAGGTTGTCTATTCAGTGTTCCTCTTTGCACTCAAGCCATTGCTTCAGTTTTCCTTTCTGTCCTCAAGCTGAAACCTTAATGTTTCTCTCTGCCCTAAGGCCATCTACTCAGCATTTCTTTCTACCCTTAGGCTGTCTCCTAAATGTGCCTCTCTGCCTCAGGCCATCTCCTCAATGTTTCTCTCTGCCCTTAGGCCGTCTCCTCAGTGTTAGGGCTTGTTTCCATTTGCGAGAAACACGTCCGTGTCTCGCATGTGGAAACGAAGCTCTGGTGCCGGCACTCCGGAGCGGAGTGTGCAGCTCCATGTGTTCCTATGCGGCCGCACGCTCCGCTCCACAGTGCCGGAGCCAGAGCTTGGTTTCCACATGCGAGACACGGACGTGTTCCTCGCAAGTGAAAACAAGCCCTTAGTCTCTGCCCTCAGGCCATCTACTCAATGTTTCTCTATAACCTCAAGCCATTTCCTCAGTGCTCCTCTTTGCCTCAGTCTGCCTCCTCAGTGTTTCTTTCTGTCCTCAGGTCATCTCCTCAGTGCTCCTTACTGCCTCATGCCATCTTCTCAGGGTTTCTTTCTGCCCTCAGGCTACCTCCTCTGTGCTCCTCTCTGCCTCGGGTCACCTCCTCTGTGTTCCTCTCTGCCTCAAGCCATCTCCTCAGTGTTTCCCACTGCCCTCGGGCCATTTCCTTAGTGCTCCTCTCTGCCTCAAGTCATTTCCTCGGTGTTTCTTTCTGCTCTCAGGTCATCTCAGTGTTTCTCACTGCCCTCAGGCCATCTCCTCAGTGCTCCTCTCTGTCTCAGGCCGTCTCCTCAGCATTACTTTCCGCCCTCAGGCCATCTCCTCAGTGCTCCTCTTTGTCTCAAGCTGTTTCCTCGGCATTACTTCCACCCTAAGGCCATCTCCTCAGTGCTCCTCTCTGCCTCATGCCATCTCCTCAGCATGTCTTTGTGCCCTAAGGCCACCTCCTCAGTGCTCCTCTCTGCCTCATGCCATCTCCTCAGCGTTTCTTTGTGCCCTCAGGCTACCTCCTCAGTGCTCCTCTCTGCCTCAAGCCATCTCCTCAGTGCTGCTCTCTGCCTCAGGTTATGTCCTCCATGTTCCTTTCTATCCTCAAACCAATAAATGTCATAACTTCGAAAGTCACAATGAGGACCAGAGACAGAGAGGAGCATCTTAAAAGGGGCTTTCTTCATAGCTAACTCTTTAAAGGTGTTTTTTCTCTTTCTGTACAAGAAAAGTGTGTTTATATAAAATACGAATGGTAAGAAAAAATAAAATAAAAAATCCAATAATAGTTTTTTTTCTCTAAATTTGCATCACAAAAAAATTATAGAAATTAAAATGTATTTGTACTCCAAAATATAAAATGTTTCCAGTATAAAAAGGGCTCACGAAGTCATGACAGTGAAAAAATAAAAAATAATAAGCTCAGCATTACTCACCTTTCATTGCTGCTCCCTGTAGTTCTTTACAGGCTTCAATAGTGATGATGTCAATCATCAATGCTTGTGACCACTGCAGCCAAACACAGTGATGTCATGTAGATGGCCTGAGTGGGTGATCCCAGTAATTGGCTGCTGTGGTCACTTACTCTATAGACGTGACTAGGGTTGAGCGACTTTTGTTTTTTAAGGGTCTGGTCGGGTTTCACGAAACCCGACTTTCTCAAAAGTCGGGTCGAGTGAAATCGGCCGATCCTATTAAAAAGTCGGGGTCGGGGTGGCCGAAACACGAAACCCAATGCAGTGCAATGGGATACTAATGGTTACCAGTGTCTGAAGGAGAGGAAACTCTCCTTCAGGCCCTGGGATCCATATTTATGTGTAAAATAAAGAATAAAAATAAAAAATAGGGATATACTCACCCTCGGACGCGCCCTGGTACTAACCAGCAGCCTTCCTTTCTAAGAATGAGCGCGTGAAGGACCTTCGATGACGTCGCGGCTTGTGATTGGTCGCGTGACCACTCATGTGACCGCTCACGCGACCAATCACAAGCTGCGACGTCATCGAAGGTCCTTCACGCGCTCATTCTTAGAAAGGAAGGCTGCTGGTTAGTACCAGGGCGCGTCCGAGGGTGAGTATATCCCTATTTTTTATTTTTATTCTTTATTTTACACATAAATATGGATTCCGATACCACAAATATCGGCCGATATCCGATACTTGCGGTATCGGAATGAAACGCGACTTTTGCGCGAAGATCGCCGACCTCATGGCCGACCCCACACAGGGATCGGGTTGGGTTTCATGAAACCCGACTTTGCCAAAGGTCTGCGACTTCTGAAAATGGCCGACCCATTTCGCTCAACCCTAGACGTGACCATTGCAGCTTTTAAAAAATTCCCCTGGGAATTAATGTTTTTTGCTACTTAAATTCATATAATTGGGGTTAAAAAAAATTTGCAATTTGGTTTGCATCATTTGCCTTCTATAGCCTCTGTATTGCATAATCTATTACTGGCTGCAGAATGAGTTAACTGAGAAATAGTCAGTCAGTGCAGTCCTGTACCGCCCTCCCCACGTTGGCGATTGTTGTGATTGCCTGGTCAGAACTGATCAGCCAATCACAGCTATGTCAAAATAAAGTTCTAAAAACAAATTCATGTGAGATGCTGTCTGAGACAGCACCAATCACAACAGTCACAATGGATGGAGTGATTACGACGTCACCTCTCCTGATTAACCCCTTTGCCACTAATTGGCTGAACAATAGTTACTGACCAGAATAGCGATCACCATTCTGAACGCCATCTTTACCTCACAATTGGAACTCAGAGCGGTTATATATCCCCTGTGTTACCTGAGAGAGAGAAATTCATTGATGGCCAGTGCGATCTTCCTGCGATCTGTCTCTTCCTGAGCCTCCTGCAATCTTTGCTGTGTGCTGGCTGCTGTGTGACCGATCTGCGATCACAGCAGAAGCAGAGGTTCTCCAATCCCTGTTCCAGTCCGCACCCCCCATTCCCATCCAATCCCACCCACTCCCAATTGTATTTTGGCACACTTTTTGCTGTGCATCCTGTGCTGAGCATTCCTGCTCTTCTCATGGCCGCAGCAGTCTGATCAGTATTGCTGCTGATCAAAGACTGCGCCAAAGAACTTTTTCTTACTTTAGCTAGTTAGAGTAACAGATGTGTAAGTGATGTCTGATTTTTTTTCTTTAGAAAAACAAAATAATAGTAGTTAGTATAGTGTAGTGTCATAGGTAGGGAGGTAGCGCACTGGAGTAGTGGACTTCTCAGTGTTAGCAAAGTCCGATTTTGCAAAATAAAAAAGAATAGTTAGCCTTAGTATTCTTTACAAACTCCCCACACAATAGATGTGTAAAAACACCACTTACACACATGTAAAATAAAAATGGCCCATTCGTTAAGCAGACGCTATTCACCAGAGGAGGCATACGCTTTCCTATCCTCCAACACAGATTCAGGCAGTGAGGAAGATCCCACATTCCTCTGTTTCTCTTCCTCCTCCTCTAGTGAAAAGATGCAATTTACCATTGTCATACCTTCCCTGAGAAACCTGGCCTGTGCATGAAGGATTGTTTCAAACCATACCACACGTCCACAAATTATTAACATTTTGTTTTTATCCTGATGACACGACACACGAAAAGTCAAATGTTGCTTCTTCCCTTCTGAGGACTGATGTGCCTGCAAACAGTAGTTTTCCCCCACATAACGGGTATCAGCATACTCAAGAGAAATTGCACAACAATTTTTGGGGTCCATTTTCTCTCGTTACCCTTGTGAAAATAAAAGAAAGCTAAATATAATTTTTGTAGAAAAAATTAGATTTTCTTTATTTTCATGGTTCAACGTTATAAATTTTTGTGAAGCATCTGAGGGCTTAAGTTGCTCACCACATTCATTTACATAAGTTTCTCGAAGGATCTAGCTTTTAAAATGGGGTCGCTTGTGTGGGGGTTTACACTATTGAGGCAGATCAGGTGTTCTCCAAACGCCACATGGCGTCCGCTCTCAATAGCAGCAAATTTTGCATTCAAAAAGACAAACGACGCTCTTTCCCTTTTAAAGGCTGCGCTAAACAGTGGTTTTCCCCCATGTATAGGGTATCGGCGTACCCAGAAGAAATTGCACAGCAGATTTTGCGGTCCATTTTCTTTTGTTACCCTTGTGAAAATAAAATATATTGGGTCTAAAGTAAAATTTTTGTGAAAAAAGTTAAATGTTCATTTTTTTCTTCAATTCCTGTGAAGCACCTGAAGGGTTAATATACTTCCTGAATGTGGTTTTGAGCACCTTGAGGGGTGCAAGTTTTAGAATAATAATAATAATACAGAAAATAGCAATCAATAAAGTGACACTGCATGAATTTCAACTTGGATCCACAAGTTTTTCCTTTTTGCTTTGATACTTATATCACGCATACAGTTGAGCCTTTATGGTTCTGCGACACCCTAGGGTCCTGGTCGTCACAGTGGCATTGCTTTCCTCATGGGGAGAGTGATGTCACGCTTGGAGGCAAGGAAGGATAACTTTCATGTTCACACTCCAGGCCACAAGGGGAGCTTTTGATCCTATTCCTAGGTGACTCCCCTATATATGTTGTGGTTTGGCGGGAAAGTTAGGAAGTTCCTGTCAGAGAGACTGAGGGGAAGGAAACAGAGGGGCCGTGCAGCCAAGAGAAAGTGCTGCAACTCCTGGGAAGAGATAACAACAAAAGCAGAACAGATTGTAGTGAGCGTGTAGGAGAGAGAAGCACAAGCGCGGACACCAGTGGTAGGACAGCAGCGAACAGACTGTCTCCCTGGTAAAGCGCGGACACCGGTAGCCGGAAGACCAAGCTTTTGTGGGACTCTAAGACACATAGCAGAAACCAGCAGGACAGCTGGATTATATATCACCTGTTTGACCTAACACCAAGGAGGCACAGTGACACAAAGAGCCCAGGTCATGATAGACTTCCTGTAAAAAGGCTCGAGTCACCTGCCTGGGTTTATGTCCCACCGTTATGAGGAATACTTTCATCTCCACCTGCAAAAGAGGACTCCCATCTTGCCTCCAAGCCGGCCGGACCCTGATTGTCCTGTGATCTGGTGCCCTGGACTGCGGTTGCCTGAAGTCTTCAGTAAGCAAGGTAAAGAGACTGCAAACCTGTGTCCTGGTTCCTCACTACACCATTGACCATCATATTCCATCTACACACCGGGAAGCCCTGGGGATATACTTCACCTGTGGGAAGTTATACCATCTAGCTGCCATAACATCACCCCAGAGGACCCCTTAAAGCAGTATCGGTCCCCACTGACCGAATACCACAGGTGGCGTCACAAACACAAACTGTAATCAATATCCTTTTCACATGGGCTCCCAGGGCCAAGGACTGGGTTACCACCGTGACATCCCCCTGTGAATACCGGACCCAGTACCGGGTACCCCTCGGCCCTGGCGGGCGATTCAGTTGGGAGTGGGGGAGTCACTGGTTTTGTCATAGATTTCTCCATAGAGATTCTGTTTAAGCAGGTTTTATACCACATTACTTAGATAATAAACAAGTGTTCTGTTTTATCCATGTTCTACACGGAGTATAAAACCCTCTTCCATATCTCAATCCTGCCAGTCACTGAATGCATAGAAAATGTCCTTATCTGTACTCAGCAGATTTTGCTAAATTAGCAAGTTCCTTATATGCTGGAAGTGTGAAATAATCACTTAATAAGAACTGACAACATATTAAAAAAACATTTAGATTTGTGCAAATCAAATATTTATGTAAATTTGCATTTTAAGACTTGAAAATTTTGCAGGTAAAAATTAAGTTTAAATTACATATGTAAATATGACAATTCGGTTCAGATTCAGGTCTCTAAATATCTTTATAGGCCCAGAGATATTTTCTGACTCAGAGAGCAAGATCCTTTGCTTTGATATTGGTTTATGTTAAAAATGATTGTTCACAAGATTGAAATTGGTCAACTTTTGCTTCCTCCTCCCCTGGGTATGACACTTTTTCAGTTTTTTTTTTAAATCCACCAGAACATTCCAAAGTTATGGGCCTTTTTATTTAATTTTTATGGTTTGTACCAAAGGAGCATGGCTCACGGGATTCTCTGTGGTCGTGTCTTTATGCCGTACTGCTATTCTACAAGCCACATCCACTTGGTGTAGACTTAGAAAATTAGCACTAAATAAAAAGACCCATATCTCTGGTACAATATGGTGAATTAAGAAAAAAAAGATTACTGAGGGAAGCAGCAGGAATAAAATTGGAGCAGAATCTGGGCACTTTCGACACATCCTTTACAACATACGAGCTACCTGCAGCCACCATTTTTGGGAGATTGGGCGCTACAAAATAAGAACAGGTTGGTTAACAATAGCCGACACCTGATTCATGCTGCCCAAACCGCTCACAGCATGAATCAGGGTCTGGCTGTGTGATTGCAGCCAAGTATATTTTTCTCTGAAATGCTCCGACTTTTAGAAAAAAAAAATACTTTGAAGATCCATTCAGGGATCATAGCCGGAGAGAGGAGACTAGAACTGCTGACTTTTCTCAGCGCAGCTCCAGGTGATTGACAGGATCTTTAAAGTATATGTTCTCTGATAGAAAATGCTGTCCGTAATTTGGGCAGCATGAATTAGGTGAGAGGTCCCCTTTAATATGGTCATGTTGGAGCATCGTGTCTCAACTATTGGGGATGGAGGAAGTTGGGGCAATACTACACCATACATTAAATTATTTGTAATATTACTGATAATAATAATATCCAAAATGCCCGACTAATTCACCTCTCTCCTTCTACTTCTGTTTCCCCCTCTGTAAATTCCTTATTTGGCTCCGAATTATCCAATGTGTCCAGTTCAGATGACTAACATTGACCTACAAAATCGTCCATAATTTGTCTCCTCCATATACTTCCTAACGAATCTCCTAATGTCTTCCCAACTGTAATCTCCGGTCCTTCCAAGATGTCTTCACCGCACTCTTACATTCCTAACCCAAACACCTCCAAGACTTCTCCTGAGTATCCCCTGGTTTCTGTGCCCCAAAACATCCGATTATCCACCACTTTTGGAATCTTCAGATGGAACTTGAAAGCCCATCTCATCAAGAAATCTTACAGCCTGCTATGATCCCGCTACCACCTCACCACCACCGGAGTGGCCGCAACCCCCCATCCTACTGTCTCCTCCCCCATTCCCCTGTAGACTGTAAGCCCTCAAGGGCAGGGTCCTCTACTTTCTGTACCAGTCTGTCATTGTTAGCTGTAATCTATATTCATATTTTATATGTTAACAGCTTTTTACAAGTACATCAGCATGGAACCAATGGAGCTCTAAAAATAAAAAAATAATAATAAATTGTTATACAACAGAACACAGACGATAAAAGGCTCTAGGGCACATCCGTATTATAACAAGTCTACCCCACGCCAGGTATGCAGAGCTCAGAGGATTCCGGGGTATCACTAACACTACATATCTTCACGGCAGTAAATAAATCATTTTCTATTGTACGGTCCAGAATAGCAGCACGAGCGTCGAGTTCAGTTCATGCAATCAGAGGCAGAGTTAATGGGGTGAGTGTTTAATTTGAGACATAGACAGTGTCTCATTCATTAATGTAATCAAGCGTGCCTGACGGTGACGAGCATACTCTGATCCCGCAGCGTCTCACCCGTAGAGCAGTGTTGGCATCAGGAGGAAGATCAGTCTCTATAGTGACTGAGGTTATGATTGTGAACAGACAACACACAAGGTATGAATGTGCAAAGATGTGTCAGCGGCTAAAAGATAGAAAAAGAAACATGGTTTTTAAATGAGAGAGTAGGAAATTATTACCCTACTAATTAGTGTCATATTCAGGTCTACATTGTTCTTTTCAGAAAAAAATCCTATTGTACAAAGAATTCCCATAATCTTCTTCGTTGGCTCCATTGAGCAATCTAGTGATTGAAAAATATTTTTACAAATATGTTGCGAAACCGGCTAAATAAGATTAAAATAGATAAATCTCCGGGTCCGGATGGCATACACCCACGAGTACTAAGAGAACTAAGTAATGTAATAGATAAACCATTATTTCTTATTTTTAGGGACTCTATAGCGACAGGGTCTGTTCCGCAGGACTGGCGCATAGCAAATGTGGTGCCAATATTCAAAAAGGGCTCTAAAAGTGAACCTGGAAATTATAGGCCAGTAAGTCTAACCTCTATTGTTGGTAAAATATTTGAAGGGTTTCTGAGGGATGTTATTCTGGATTATCTCAATGAGAATAACTGTTTAACTCCATATCAGCATGGGTTTATGAGAAATCGCTCCTGTCAAACCAATCCAATCAGTTTTTATGAAGAGGTAAGCTATAGGCTGGACCACGGTGAGTCATTGGACGTGGTATATCTCGATTTTTCCAAAGCGTTTGATACCGTGCCGCACAAGAGGTTGGTACACAAAATGAGAATGCTTGGTCTGGGGGAAAATGTGTGTAAATGGGTTAGTAACTGGCTTAGTGATAGAAAGCAGAGGGTGGTTATAAATGGTATAGTCTCTAACTGGGTCGCTGTGACCAGTGGGGTACCGCAGGGGTCAGTATTGGGACCTGTTCTCTTCAACATATTCATTAATGATCTGGTAGAAGGTTTACACAGTAAAATATCGATATTTGCAGATGATACAAAACTATGTAAAGCAGTTAATACAAGAGAAGATAGTATTCTGCTACAGATGGATCTGGATAAGTTGGAAACTTGGGCTGAAAGGTGGCAGATGAGGTTTAACAATGATAAATGTAAGGTTATACACATGGGAAGAAGGAATCAATATCACCATTACACACTGAATGGGAAACCACTGGGTAAATCTGACAGGGAGAAGGACTTGGGTAATGATAATGATAAACTTACCTGGAGCAGCCAGTGCCAGGCAGCAGCTGCCAAGGCAAACAGGATCATGGGGTGCATTAAAAGAGGTCTGGATACACATGATGAGAGCATTATACTGCCTCTGTACAAATCCCTAGTTAGACCGCACATGGAGTACTGTGTCCAGTTTTGGGCACCGGTGCTCAGGAAGGATATAATGGAACTAGAGAGAGTACAAAGGAGGGCAACAAAATTAATAAAGGGGATGGGAGAACTACAATACCCAGATAGATTAGCGAAATTAGGATTATTTAGTCTAGAAAAAAGACGACTGAGGGGCGATCTAATAACAATGTATAAGTATATAAGGGGACAATACAAATATCTCGCTGAGGATCTGTTTATACCAAGGAAGGTGACGGGCACAAGGGGGCATTCTTTGCGTCTGGAGGAGAGAAGGTTTTTCCACCAACATAGAAGAGGATTCTTTACTGTTAGGACAGTGAGAATCTGGAATTGCTTGCCTGAGGAGGTGGTGATGGCGAACTCAGTCGAGGGGTTCAAGAGAGGCCTGGATGTCTTCCTGGAGCAGAACAATATTGTATCATACAATTAGGTTCTGTAGAAGGACGTAGATCTGGGGATTTATTATGATGGAATATAGGCTGAACTGGATGGACAAATGTCTTTTTTCGGCCTTACTAACTATGTTACTATGTTACTATGTTCTCTTATCATTGAAAAAAAAAAAAGAAGTAAATCTCCAGCGTGAAACTTGGATAAAAGTTCAATTTATTTAGACAAATCCATTAAAATCCTTAATCATACCATGATTAAGACCTTAACAGGTCGAAACGCGTTGGTCGTATCATGTACCCCCATCATTTGCTGTACCGCTATGAAATAAGGATTTTAATGGCTTTGTCTCAATAAATTGAACTTTTATCCAAGTTTCACGCTGGAGATTTACTTCTTTTTTTTTTCTCTGTTGTGGACAACGCCTCTGATCCAGGCACCTCCTTGCGTGAATTACATTCTGAATCAGTCAAGACTTTTGTTCCTGAGCAAACTTGCACACAAGGACTTCTGCTTCAAACTGGTGAGATGATTTTTTTCCCCTTCCCTTTTTTCCTTTGCATACACACTTCTCTTATCATTATTGCTTCCATGTGTCCTTATTGATCCTACTTTTATTCTGTGAGGCTGGTGATAGACTTTGATATATTTTAAGTCTACTTCCCCCTCTGGCAGTATCTTCTACTTCTCTTGCAGAAAAAGTCTTCTTAGCTAAACCGCAAAGCAAATACAGAAGCTCTGCCTTAGCCCGCCCATCAAATTTAGTGTTTCTTTTACCCCAGAAATGTTTCTACAGTCCCTGACTGGAGTAGAATTCCTGAGTCATATGTAGGCGCATGCAAATAAGAAGATGTGCCAAATTCTTATTTTTATTTTACCGCTGGAGTGGTTCTTTTAATTAAAGGTCCATGCCCTTAGTCATATACTCCCGTCAATCTCCAGCAGATTGTGACCTGCCAGGTGGCTCCAGTGTTTGTCTACTCGCTGGTTCATAGAATGTAAATTTTATCATATATTCTCCAAAAGAAAATTCACTAATGAACATTGAGTCAGCAAAACGCAAGTCAGGCAAAATTGTTCTTTTTTACCTTTAGCCAGAAAGTTATACTGAATATTGTTATAGCCATGTAATAACTGGTCCTTCTATATTATTATTTCTTGGTCTCTTTCGACTTCTTGAAGCTTTCAGAAGGTGATTGGTTTTCTTTAAAGGGAACATATCATGATGAAAATGCACTCTGATCAGCAGGCAGGATGTTGTAGGGCAGGAGGAGGTGATCAGATTGATAGATATTTTTATGGGAAAAGTTTCAGTAAAAGTTGCATTTTCCTCATTGAAATCCCTGGTGTTTGTATACATGATCCCAGTGGGCGGTCCAATACCTTGATTGACAGTCTTTCCGTATGACTGTGCACCCAGAGAAAGCTGTCAATCACTAGTAGTACTGCCCCCACTGGACTCATATATACAAATACAAGGGATTTCAATGAAGAAAATATGCTCAATGTTTTCTCACAAACCTTTATATCGTGCTGCTCAGCTTCTCCTGTAAACTATTATGTCCTCAGATCGGACTGAATGTACCACATGACAGCTTCCCTTTAAGCTCTTTCGTTTAAATACTTAAGCCGTCAAGGAGCCTTTTAATGATTTAGAAACAAATTGGTTCGTAAGGATATGACGAGGTTCCAGAATAGTCAGGCAATGTCAGTGGGGAGTTAAGAGAAGCGATAGACATAATTCATTATTAATATTCAATTTGAAAAACACTTTGCAACAGACATAAAGCCTTAGTTAAGAAGGAGCAAGGACAAGAGTGTAATAAGGACGCACTTTGGATCAGGAAGATTATCAGGTGTGATGGTCTGTCGCTTCTCCCTCATATTCTACTCTCTTATCTCTCACCTCATTGACCAGGAAGGAGTGATATTACCGACTAACACCCTTCCTTTGCTTAGCCGCTTGGTCTGGACCTATTCTTCAAAAGTGCTGAATCCATCAGGAAATAACTTCAAGAAATAGCGGTAGAAAAATTAGAAATGGCTTATTCAAAAGCAAGAGTATTGACTAGGTAGCTATTGGCTTCCATTAAGTAGGACATTGGCATCCGTACATCTAAGACACACAACTCTTCAGCCATATACTGTACATCTCCAGTGTTACCTCCATTTTACATGGCTAGATCCAGTAATTGAACACCCCTCTCCAAAATGTTCACTACGTGCCGCCAATTCTCTACATTGAAGTATATTTATCTGCATGTATAGATGTAACAGAGCTACATCCGGCGCAGTAGAGAAGGGTTTAATTCACATAATTCTGTTTGTTGAGTGCTCCTTTGGGACTTTCAGACTGATGATTTCTCCGTTGTATAATGCATTTGAAGATTTCAAACATAATCTAATATAGGAAACTTTGCATTCTGACCTACGCAGGTGTCTACAATGGATCTCCAGAGAGCATAATGTGATGTAAACTCTCTCAAAAGTAAAGGCCTATTCCTAAGGTTGTAACTTATCTTCTATCCATTGAACTGATCGCAGTGGATCCGAAAGGTGAAATCACCAGCGATCCTGAAAACAGGGATCTAGAACTAGCCCCATTTTGAATGTAACAGAGCTACACATGGTTGACCTCCTCTTCATTCATTGTTTATAGGACTGTCAGAAATGGTTGAGAGTTAAACTCACCTTTCTCAAAAAGTCCCATAGATAATAGAGGTTGAACATGTGCACCTCCACTCTTTTCAAGATGGGGATGCAGAGCTCAGTTCCCTGGTTTCAGAACCCAATTCTCGGGATTGCGGGGATTCCCATTGCTCAGAACCTGAGCAATCACAAAGTTATCCCCATCCCTTAGGTCTATCAAATGTAATGTCTCAACCATGAGGAGCTCCAGTGAACACCAGGTAGCCACTTAGCTACCCCCCTTTGTAGGCAGGTCCGGCCCTGTGGTAGAGTGGATTCACAAATCCATGTGTGCCACTGTTGGGCGTAAGACATAATAAGTGTTCTCCTCATTTTTGAGCTAGGCATTTCATCTATATTGTTTACAATGGAAAGGTGTCTGAACAATCTTGCCTGTATTCTGTTCTGCCCTTTTTTACAGTGGGAAAATAAGTATTTGATACACTGTCGGTTTTGCAAGCTTTCCCTCCAATAAACAATGGAGAGGTCTGTAATTTGTGTCATAGTTACATTTCAACTGTGAGACAAAATCTTTTTCAAACATCCAGAAAATCACACTTAAACATTTTTACCTAATTAATTTGCATTTTATAGCTTGAAATAAGTATTTGATACAATAGAAAACCGAACTTAATATTTGGTACCTTTATTTGCAGTTACAAAGGTCAGACGTTTCCTGTAGTTCTTGACTAAGTTTGCACACAATGCAGCAGAGATTTTGGCCCACTCCTCCATACAGATCTTCTCCTTCCAAAGATATTCTATTGGGTTCTGATCTGGAGACTGGTTAGGCCACTCCTGGACCTTGAAATGCTTCTAATGGAGCCACTCCTCAGTTGCCCTGGCTGTGTGCTTCAGGTCATTGTCATGCTAGAACACCCAGCCACGACCCGTCTTCAATGCTTTTACTGAGGAAAAGAGGTTGTTGGCCAAAATCTCTCGATACATGATCCCATCCATCCTCTCTGCAGTCATGCAGTCACCTTGGCAGAAAAACACCCCCGAAGTATGATGTTTCCCCCACCATGTTTCATGGTATTGATGGTGTTCTTGGGGTTGTACTTGTAGGGAGGGGAACCAAACTTGTGGTCTCTCTTGCATGTCTGTGCAGGAACAGTCAGGACTGTCACTAATGTTTTAGAGGGAAGAGATTCCGGACCGGAGCAGTTCAGGACACCTGACTGATGAGGGCAGGTCTGACATAAATTGCTGTCTGAGCGGGAAGACGGGACATTTGGCGGGAACGAGCCTATGAATAGTGAGACGGTTGACTCCCACTCGACGGACCCACACCAGCTAGCTGTCCCTGATTCCCCGGCTAGCTATACTGCCGACACATACTACCCCAGCCCTGAGAGACATCCGCATACCTTAGATCTGCTGACCACCGCGTAGGCACTGCTTAGTCCCATCCTTGCGGTGCCTGCTGAGGACCGTCCTGTGGCTGTGTCCGCTGGACTGTGTGTTTCAGCTGCAACCTTGTCTACTGAACTTCCCGTTTCTCCCACTGTGCCGCCGACCATCATCTCTACCCCACTGTGTGCCCAAATCAGGAGACTACGTGCCGAAGAACCCAGAGAATTCGTCGTTGCCAGTAGACAGTGCATCGCCCTTCTGCAGGACCCGATCGGAGACATCTCGTGCCGCCTGCGGAGCCGCCGAGGATCTTCCAGCCACCTTCCTTCAGTGCACAGAGACTGATAAGGTAACTTAAGGCTAGGTTCCCATTGCATTAATGGGACCGCGCTAACGGACAGCGTTGCACGGCGAAATTAACGCCGTGCAACTCGTCCGTTAGCGCGCCCATTCACAGCAATGGGGATGCGCTTCACTAGCGCGTGCCATTTTCGGCATGCGCTAGCGATGTGCCGGTGTTTTGTGGCATGCCGCGAATGCTGCTTGCAGCGTCCGAGGCGCGCCCGAGGTCCGTTCCCCGCGACCCCTTTACAAAACATTGTATTAGCGCAATCCGCTAGCGCTAGGCACTAAACGGATTGCACTAACGCAATCTGAACCTAGCCTAATACGTTCTTCTGCATTTGACTTTCTCCCATCCGCAAGTTCACATCCGTTACCCCCCTGCTTGTAGCATTACTGTTTATTTATAAAGAACCTGTTAACCCTTGCTCTGCCTCCTGTGTGTCACTGCATCCTACGCACCTGCCAAAATACTACATACTCATCCTTATTCTTCCACCAAACAAGACGAGTGGAGTTGATACGTAAAAGTTCTATTTTAGACTCATCTGATCACATGACCTTCTCCCATGCCTCCTCTGTATCATCCTGATGGTCATTTGTAAAGTATAAAAGGAGTCTGGACATGTGCTGGTTAGTGTTGAGCGATACCGTCCGATACTTGAAAGTATCGGTATCGGATAGTATCGGCCGATACCCGAAAAGTATCGGATATCGCTGATACCGATATCCGATACCAATACAAGTCAATGGGACAACAAGTATCGGAAGGTATCCTGATGGTTCCCAGGGTCTGAAGGAGAGGAAACTCTCCTTCAGGCCCTGGGATCCATATTAATGTGTAAAATAAAGAATTAAAATAAAAAATATTGATATATTCACCTCTCCGGCGGCCCCTGGACATCACCGCGGGTAACCGGCAGGCTTCTTTGTTTAAAATGAGCGCGTTTAGGACCTGAGGAATGACGTCGCGGCTTCTGATTGGTCGCGTGCCGCCCATGTGACCGCCACGCGACCAATCAGAAGCCGCGACGTCATTCCTCAGGTCCTAAATTCCTAGAATGAGGAGTTTAGTGCCTGAGAATGACGTCGCGGCTTCTGATTGGTCGCGTGGCGGTCACATGGGCGGCACGCGACCAATCAGAAGCCGCGACGTCATTCTCAGGCACTAAACTCCTCATTCTAGGAATTTAGGACCTGAGGAATGACGTCGCGGCTTCTGATTGGTCGCGTGGCGGTCACATGAGCGGCACGCGACCAATCAGAAGCCGCGACGTCATGCCTCAGGTCCTAAACGCGCTCATTTTAAACAAAGAAGCCTGCTGGTTACCCGCGGTGATGTCCAGGGGCCGCCGGAGAGGTGAATATATCAATATTTTTAATTTTAATTCTTTATTTTACACCTCACTATGGATCCGATACCGATACCCGATACCACAAAAGTATCGGATCTCGGTATTGGAATTCCGATACCGCAAGTATCGGCCGATACCCGATACTTGCGGTATCGGAATGCTCAACACTAGTGCTGGTGTGAGCAGGGGGACCTAGCGTGCCCAGCAGGATTTTAATCCATGACAGTGTAGTGTGTTACTAACGGTAATGTTTGAGACTGGACTCAGCTCTCTTCAGGTCATTGACCAGGTCCTTCTGTGGAGTTTTGGTCTGATTCCTGACCTGTCTCAGAATCATCCTATTCCTTACCCCACAAGGTGAGATCTTGCATGGAGCCCCAGATCGAGGAATATTGATAGTCATTGTCACGCCATTCTGTCTGTATCTGGTTTTCGGCGTGACAATGCATGTCTTTGCTTTAACCCTTTGCTCCTTTCCCCGTAATTGAGCTGGGATAATGTTGGCTGTTACCTGTATGGAGCCTGTTTAGTTCCCTGCTCTGCTGCATAGCCGTACATGGGTGGTTAGGTCTTTGCTCTGCTGCATGACCATCTGCATGTGCGGTCCCTGGTTGCCGTTGTGGAAGCTGTCTGTGGGTTGTTAAGTCATTTGCAGCTGGTGCATGACTTTCCACGTGTGTCTGGGCGTGTAGCCGATGTCAGGTGCCCTGAGCCTCAGTTCCTGCACTGATTGTGCTGTAATGGTTTCTGTTTGTGCTAAGGGCGTGCGCGGCCACACCTCCCCTGTTTTTATCAGGGTTAGTGTGTGTACATGAAATGCTGTCCCCAGCCAATTGCTGAGGGGCAGCTCCTATATATAGTTCCCCTGCCCTATGGGTGGGGCCTGAGCTACTCACAAAGCTCCTGAACTTTGCCATGTGTGTTTTGTGTTCCTGCACCTCTCCTGTCTTTGTTTTGGCACCAAAGTCTTTGAATTTTTTCCTGTTATTTCCTGTTCTGGTGCCTGTGCTGGAGGCGGTATATCCAAGCCTGAATCCTTGATACTGTACCTGTCCTGTACCAGACCCTGTCGGAACTGTGTCTCCTGTGTTATGTTCCTGGATTCCCTCTGTGTCTGGAGCCTCGCACCTAGTGACTTTGAGTCTCTTGTAACCGGTGTTTCTGCTGAGCATCTACTACTCTGTGCTCTGGCTACCATGTGGTGCTAGCTCCTGGCAGGCCCATTAATCCTGTGGTTCTAGCACCATCCCGCTTGTGTTCCTTCCTAGGTCCGATGCCCGGAGTCTGATGACCGCAGTCTGGAACCTGATGACCACTGCCAGGAGATTAGAGCCTGATGACTGTGGTGGTGCCTGTAGGTCATATCGGACGTCCGGACCCAAACGACTCCTGTCTGATGTCTGCCTGGTGACCCTGTGTCCAGATGTCCTGTCTGTACCCTGATGTCCTGCCTGCGTCCTGATGACTTTGTGTACCCTGATGTCCTGATGACCTCCTGTACCCTGATGTCCTGATGACCTCATGTACCCTTATGTCCTGGTGACCTCATGTACCCTGATGTCCTGATGTCCTGTCTGTGTCCTGATGTCTTGCCTGTGTCCTGATGACCTCGTGTACCCTAATGTCTTGCCTGTGTCCTGATGTCCCGCCTATGTGTGCCTCGGTGATCCGTTGGTGCCTTGGGGTCCACTGGGCTGTACCCTTTTGGGAGGTGTGAAATCGAGAGCCTGGCATAGTCATGTTTGGTTTATGTACTGTGTGACTTTGCTTTAGTAAACTTTACTTTTTCTATACCTGAAGTTGTGCGGTGTAATCAAGTCCTACTTGTTTCTTTCCTTGTCCACATGCTCAGCTGTCACAGAACCCGGTCTCTGCCCTCCCCTAGTTCGGGTAGGCACGGGTCCCCTTCTGCGGTGCAAAGGGTCTGTATTGCATCCCATCGTGGTCGGTCGGCGTGAGGGCAACTATGGGCTGGGCCGCATCAGAGGCTGCAGCTCACCGTGACAGTCATCTTGTGTTTCTTCTATTTTCTAATAATTGTGCCAACGGTTGTTGCCTTCTCACTAAACTGCTTGCCTATTATCCTGTAGCTGTCACGAGGTTGCGGAGGCAGTGTGGAGCCAGAAGACCGCAGCATCTCATTGCTCCAACTCCAGTGCTGAGAAGAAGCACTTCTTCATTATAAATGTGCTTATTTCTTCTGGCAGAACAGGGGTTAATTGGCCACATTGGAAATCACTGTCCCTACAGCTGTGCTTGGTTAGCCACTCCCTTCCCCTTTATAATCTGGGCTCTGTTACAATTCCTTGTCAGAGCAAGCATTTGCTGCATGGCTAAAGGAGGGAGAGGAGTTGATTTGAGAATGAGATTTGGAGAAGTTATTAGTGACTGTTGATTGGTGTGTATGTGTGGTAATTCCCTATCCTTCTCTATTTTGGTTTATTCCCCTACCTCCATGCCCCGGTGCATTCCTCTGTTATATGTGAGTGACTATTTTGTATGCCTGGAATTTTCTGTTAACACTTGTTCGTGTAGCCTAGTTTTTCAGGTTGCTGCACTATGGTGCACAGTAGTGCCCCTCTTCCCTGGGTGGGGGAAGAAAACAAATGCAGGGCTAACTCAGGAGATAAGGCAAGGGCGGAGGCCCTGGTATTTTTGTCATCTGAAGTTTCCAGGGGACCAGGGAGAGTTAAGGGACCCCCTAGTGCTAGGGACGGGACATGGTTTGGAGCCCCTGGTTCCGGATCACCCGACAGCTGTGCCAGATGGCCCGCAACTTCCACCTGCCGTACGGCTACCGCTTGCCTCCATGACTGCTACTGCTGCTCCATACGTTACCGGCACACCACTACCTCCGGGACTCAATTCATGCCAGGATCGCGCTGCTCCGCCGCTGCTTCTGTGTAGGAGGGGTTAAGAAACACCCCCAGGGAAGAGATACGGACCAGGGAAGAGGGGATACAGACCGGTGGGGGTGATTCGAGTATAAGCCGAGAGGGGCACTTTCAGCCTAAAAAAATGGGCTGAAAATCTTGGCTTATACTCGAGCATATACGGTACTTATGCAAAACTCATACAATGTGATTTTCTGTTTTGTCTTTTTAGATTCTGTCTCTCACAGTGGAAGTGTACCTACAATAAAAATTACAGACCTTTTCATTCTTTGTAATTGGGAAAACGTGCAAAATCGGCAATGTACCACATACATACATTCCCCACTGTATATTGAGGTCAGCTGACACAAAGTGAGGTTTTAATACTAGAGATAGGACATGACCATTCCGATTGGATACACCTTGTTGAGGTGGGATGGCTTTTGTACTTTATCGATCAAAATAGTGTTAACTAAGTACCCTATGTTATTTGCATATGTTATTGCTAGTTACTTATTTACTTACTACAGGGTATATACTTATTTTGTTTCTTCTTGTGTTTTCTAATAAGAAAATATAAATTCCTACAAAGGTAGGTATAATATGATAAGACTTATGTTTGGGCATTAAAACAAGCACAGTATGGTAGCCTTCTAGACCAGGAATAGACTCTAGTCCAAGTCCAAAATAAATTTGGCAATGCTAAAAATCTTCATATGACTAATAGGGGTAAATAATGAATATACGATGTAATGTCGTACGAACATGGGAATTCTGGACACATACTGTGTCATGGAAACATCATGGCACATCCAGTTCCTACTAAAGGAATATCATTTATTAAGGTTTGACCAGATCAATGGCCGCCATGACTGTGTGGGCACAAAGGGTGTATGATACATAAAGGAGAACAATGCAGTCAGTCTTCACAGGTGTCAGCAGCAAGTAGGTTAATACCAGGCATGGTTGACAGAATGGATGTGACAGCACAGCAAGAGAAGTATCGCATATCTTATCTTGTGCGCTGGATGACACAGACCCCTGACTGTCATGTAGCTAAAGTGTCTCCTCAATTGAATCTGACAGCAAGAAAATGAAGAGTCCGCCATCTTTTTTTTATACTTTTTTATCATCTACCTAGCCGTCTGGTGCATGATATTGCTCATATTCAGTGGAAAATGCCAATATACCTCACTTATGGAACATGGGTTACAGGTGGTAATCTTACCCAACGCTGTATTTTAACGAGCCGTCATGGAAAGGGACTAATTAGTGTAAAAGTTATTGATGTCTTGTACGCAACAGTAAGGAATAGAATGATTATTAGAAGACGTTGTGGCTGCAGATAACATCCCATGCTGTCAGACACACATCTCACACTGAGTGTCTGCGGGCAGGCTGTGGTGGCGGCTGCTTTTGTACAAACACTAGAGGAAAGCTGTCATAAAAGATCAAATAATCATCAATTCTACATATGGGAAAACCAATCAACACAGGTCATGATTATAGAACAACGGCCTCCGGCATGTCGTTTTAAGGTCAACGGATTTGTCAGTGACACCTAAAAGGAATAATCCATGTCAGGTTGGACTATTGCATCTGCCCTGCCTAAGATGGATCTCCATTAGAACATCAATTAACACCAGAGGCTTCCACACAAATAATTAATGACGTCTTTTCATTTAGGATGTAGAAAAGCAGCGGAGACACCATCACGTGTTTCTCAACGCAAGCAGTGAATAGCCAGGCCTTTCACCGGGAAGGAACAACCACGGGAAGGGCAGCATCCTATGAAGGAAAGCCACCTATGCCAGAACATGGTATCCATCCACAGACAGCTGTTTCGGCATGCATTTGCATATTTCCCATAAGGGATGGGGGCAGTGTTCTTGATCACTGCATTGAGAAACACGTGATGGTGTCTCCGCGGTGTTGGATGTTTTGATCTCCCCGAGGTCATTCATCCTTATGTTTATAGTCCTTTTACTAGGCACTGCTCCTAGTAGCCAGTTTCCTACTTCACACTGATGAAGGGCAAATACCCCGAAAAAGCTGTCTGTGGATGGATACCATGTTTTGGCATAGATGGTTTTCCTTTTTGGATGCTGCCCTTCCCGTGGTTGTTCCTTCCCGGTGAAAGACCTGGCTATTCATTGCTTGCATTGAGAAACACGTGATGGTGTCTCTGCGGCTTTTCTACATGTATTTGCATATTTCCCATAAGGGATGGGAGCAGTGTTCTTGATCACTGCGTTGAGAAACACGTGATGGTGTCTCCGCGGTGTTTGATGTTTTGATCTCCCCGAGGTCATTCATCCTTATGTTTATAGTCTTTTCATTTAGGGACTTGATTGCACTAATGCAATGTCTAAGTGATAATTCCAGAGCCCACATACAATTTTCTTGCTCAGTGTAATCTATTTTATGCTGGGGCCCCTCACTCCAAGGGCCCCAAAGCTTCCCTCCTACATGATATGTGTCCTCTATGATACTGTTCTTTTCACTGCAGTGCTATTACCATTATTCTGGCTGTCATTCCTGTCTACTTATAAAGGAACACCATGAGAAAAATGATACGATATTTTATAGGATGGGTACTATAGGGCATAAAACTGGCTATACCCACATGGCAGCGGATGGCAGAGCTTTCATTCAGCCTCAGCTATCTCATGTAACTCCCACAGATACAGGAACATTCTACCCGGTGGTTAAAGGGAATCTGTCATCAGGATTTTGTCATGTAATCTGAGGACAGCATGAGATAGGGGTTAAAACACAGATTTCAACGATATGTCACATGTCAGGATGTGTGGTGTTGCTTACTTACAATGAAGGTTTTATCACCAGATTATCATTGTCTGGACTACAGCGACTACCTGCGAGTTAGTCCAGCTCCGCCCCCTCCTGTGATAAGCAGCTCACTGTCAATAGGCAATGTACACAGGAAACTGTGGTGAGGACAGGTGCAGCTCTCTCAGTGCAGCTTCAACCTACAACTAAGAACTCTGATGGTATCACAACTGCTTCACCCAGTAAACAAAGTGATACATCGTTTGAATCAGGGTCTCTTTTCCTACATTATGCTTCTCTCAGATGAAATAATAAAAACCTGGTGACAGATTCCCTTTAAATTCATATTGCCTGACCTCATCTCCTCCTGCATCATCTGTCAGGGGAGAGTTGGGAGGCCACCATACACATTAGACTGTCACAATCCAGCCTTTAGTGGTGCCGTTGGACAACTTTAGTCTAGTATTTAAGGGGATAATTAGCGGGGGGGGGGGAGGCAGATGACACGAGGATTACCTCAGGTATGAACCATAACACACTGAAATCCAGACTCAAAAAGACCAGCCTTTTTCATGCTAGTCTTAAAGAGTGGGTGGGTGGAGTGGAAGGCATCTGATTCATAAGGAGGAAGTTGCATGTGCCTCACCACAAATCTTACTCTAGACAAGGATTGGAGTAAGATTTTTTGAGTAAAGGAACGCCTCCACTCAACGTAAGTCTGACGAGTTAGGGTAAACATGGTCCCCCACGCCTCAGGTTTGCCTACTGTGCAGGACCTGTTCAAGAATGGTGTAAAACCGCCAAAAAGCCGCAAGATTTTTGTGCAGCCTCGCATTGTTCAAAAATTTGCAACTTTTCTAAAGCTATTAACAATAGTGTTCTGACATACATAGTTAGTAAGGCCGAAAAAAGACATTTGTCCATCCAGTTCAGCCTATATTCCATCATAATAAATACCCAGATCTACGTCCTTCTACAGAACCTAATAATTGTATGATACAATATTGTTCTGTTCCAGGAAGACATCCAGGCCTCTCTTGAACCCCTCGACTGAGTTCGCCATCACCACCTCCTCAGGCAAGCAATTCCAGATTCTCACTGCCCTAACAGTAAAGAATCCTCTTCTATGTTGGTGGAAAAACCTTCTCTCCTCCAGACGCAAAGAATGCCCCCTTGTGCCCGTCACCTTCCTTGGTATAAACAGATCCTCAGCGAGATATTTGTATTGTCCCCTTATATACTTATACATGGTTATTAGATCGCCCCTCAGTCGTCTTTTTTCTAGACTAAATAATCCTAATTTCGCTAATCTATCTGGGTATTGTAGTTCTCCCATCCCCTTTATTAATTTTGTTGCCCTCCTTTGTACTCTCTCTAGTTCCATTATATCCTTCCTGAGCACCGGTGCCCAAAACTGGACACAGTACTCCATGTGCGGTCTAACTAGGGATTTGTACAGAGGCAGTATAATGCTCTCATCATGTGTATCCAGACCTCTTTTAATGCACCCCATGATCCTGTTTGCCTTGGCAGCTGCTGCCTGGCACTGGCTGCTCCAGGTAAGTTTATCATTAACTAGGATCCCCAAGTCCTTCTCCCTGTCAGATTTACCCAGTGGTTTCCCGTTCAGTGTGTAATGGTGATATTGATTCCCTCTTCCCATGTGTATAACCTTACATTTATCATTGTTAAACCTCATCTGCCACCTTTCAGCCCAAGTTTCCAACTTATCCAGATCCATCTGTAGCAGAATACTATCTTCTCTTGTATTAACTGCTTTACATAGTTTTGTATCATCTGCAAATATCGATATTTTACTGTGTAAACCTTCTACCAGATCATTAATGAATATGTTGAAGAGAACAGGTCCCAATACTGACCCCTGCGGTACCCCACTGGTCACAGCGACCCAGTTAGAGACTATACCATTTATAACCACCCTCTGCTTTCTATCACTAAGCCAGTTACTAACCCATTTACACACATTTTCCCCCAGACCAAGCATTCTCATTTTGTGTACCAACCTCTTGTACGGCACGGTATCAAACGCTTTGGAAAAATCGAGATATACCACGTCCAATGACTCACCGTGGTCCAGTCTATAGCTTACCTCTTCATAAAAACTGATTAGATTGGTTTGACAGGAGCGATTTCTCATAAACCCATGCTGATATGGAGTTAAACAGTTATTCTCATTGAGATAATCCAGAATAACATCCCTCAGAAACCCTTCAAATATTTTACCAACAATAGAGGTTAGACTTACTGGCCTATAATTTCCAGGTTCACTTTTAGAGCCCTTTTTGAATATTGGCACCACATTTGCTATGCGCCAGTCCTGCGGAACAGACCCTGTCGCTATAGAGTCACTAAAAATAAGAAATAATGGTTTATCTATTACATTACTTAGTTCTCTTAGTACTCGTGGGTGTATGCCATCCGGACCCGGAGATTTATCTATTTTAATCTTATTTAGCCGGTTTCGCACCTCTTCTTGGGTTAGATTGGTGACCCTTAATATAGGGTTTTCATTGTTTCTTGGGATTTCACCTAGCATTTCATTTTCCACCGTGAATACCGTGGAGAAGAAGGTGTTTAATATGTTAGCTTTTTCCTCGTCATCTACAACCATTCTTTCCTCACTATTTTTTAAGGGGCCTACATTTTCAGTTTTTATTCTTTTACTATTGATATAGTTGAAGAACCGTTTGGGATTAGCTTTACTCTCCTTAGCAATGTGCTTCTCTGTTTCCTTTTTGGCAGCTTTAATTAGTTTTTTAGATAAAGTATTTTTCTCCCTATAGTTTTTTAGAGCTTCAATGGTGCCATCCTGCTTTAGTAGTGCAAATGCTTTCTTTTTACTGTTAATTGCCTGTCTTACTTCTTTGTTTAGCCACATTGGGTTTTTCCTATTTCTAGTCCTTTTATTCCCACAAGGTATAAACCGCTTACACTGCCTATTTAGGATGTTCTTAAACATTTCCCAAAAACCTTAATGAATCGGGGCCTGTATGTTTTGTCTGGAATGATTTCTTAATGCGTCTCCGTTAGGATTTCTATACAGCCTGCAGGATGGATTCAGCCATCACGTTTTATCATGATCTGCCTACGCTTGAGGACAGGCTGCAAATTCCAAGATACAGTATCTTAATTGATGGAACTTCTTTCTCCAAAGCAATAAGCCATATAAAAAAAAATCAAACCAACCTCTAGATCTGCTTTTTCGTTTCCCAAAATGAGCAACGTAAGTGTACCTGTTCTTTCACACAAAATCTGTAAAAAACATGGTTTTGCTTTTTTATTTTCTCCATCATACAGTGGGGCAAAAAAGTATTTAGTCAGTCAGCAATAGTGCAAGTTCCACCACTTAAAAAGATGAGAGGCGTCTGTAATTTACATCATAGGTAGACCTCAACTATGGGAGACAAACTGAGAAAAAAAAATCCAGAAAATCACATTGTCTGTTTTTTTATCATTTTTTTTGCATATTATGGTGGAAAATAAGTATTTGGTCAGAAACAAACAATCAAGATTTCTGGCTCTCACAGACCTGTAACTTCTTCTTTAAGAGTCTCCTCTTTCCTCCACTCATTACCTGTAGTAATGGCACCTGTTTAAACTTGTTATCAGTATAAAAAGACACCTGTGCACACCCTCAAACAGTCTGACTCCAAACTCCACTATGGTGAAGACCAAAGAGCTGTCAAAGGACACCAGAAACAAAATTGTAGCCCTGCACCAGGCTGGGAAGACTGAATCTGCAACAGCCAACCAGCTTGGAGTGAAGAAATCAACAGTGGGAGCAATAATTAGAAAATGGAAGACATACAAGACCACTGATAATCTCCCTCGATCTGGGGCTCCACGCAAAATCCCACCCCGTGGGGTCAGAATGATCACAAGAACGGTGAGCAAAAATCCCAGAACCACGCGGGGGGACCTAGTGAATGAACTGCAGAGAGCTGGGACCAATGTAACAAGGCCTACCATAATTAACACACTACGCCACCATGGACTCAGATCCTGCAGTGCCAGACGTGTCCCACTGCTTAAGCCAGTACATGTCCGGGCCCATCTGAAGTTTGCTAGAGAGCATTTGGATGATCCAGAGGAGTTTTGGGAGAATGTCCTATGGTCTGATGAAATCAAACTGGAACTGTTTGGTAGAAACACAACTTGTCGTGTTTGGAGGAAAAAGAATACTGAGTTGCATCCATCAAACACCATACCTACTGTAAAGCATGGTGGTGGAAACATCATGCTTTGGGGCTGTTTCTCTGCAAAGGGGCCAGGACGACTGATTCGGGTACATGAAAGAATGAATGGGGCCATGTATCGTGAGATTTTGAGTGCAAACCTCCTTCCATCAGCAAGGGCATTGAAGATGAAACGTGGCTGGGTCTTTCAACATGACAATGATCCAAAGCACACCGCCAGGGCAATGAAGGAGTGGCTTCGTAAGAAGCATTTCAAGGTCCTGGAGTGGCCTAGCCAGTCTCCAGATCTCAACCCTATAGAAAACCTTTGGAGGGAGTTGAAAGTCTGTGTTGCCAAGCGAAAAGCCAAAAACATCACTGCTCTAGAGGAGATCTGCATGGAGGAATGGGCCAACATACCAACAACAGTGTGTGGCAACCTTGTGAAGACTTACAGAAAACGTTTGACCTCTGTCATTGCCAACAAAGGATATATTACAAAGTATTGAGATGAAATTTTGTTTCTGACCAAATACTTATTTCCCACCATAATATGCAAATAAAATGTTAAAAAAACAGACAATGTGATTTTCAGGATTTTTTTTTCCCAGTTTGTCTCCCATAGTTGAGGTCTACCTATGATGTAAATTACAGACGCCTCTCATCTTTTTAAGTGGTGGAACTTGCACTATTGCTGACTGACTAAATACTTTTTTGCCCCACTGTATATCAGATATGGTTCATATATCAGTCAAATATACCCAAGAACTTAGCTGATCTGATTGTCTTGCTTTGTAACTTGCCATCTGCCCTTTATAAGTGGTCGGTCCTTCATCAGAATTCTGCCAGCACTAGAGGAGCTGAAACCTCCTGCACTACGCTTCGCATATTTTGTTGCGTATTCCCCAAACAGAATACTCGCTCATCTAATACTATGCCTGTGTGTAGTTTAACATTCAGGAGAGCAGTACCAGAGAAGGAATTATCATCCATCCTCCTTAACTTCCTGTAACTGCTCTCAGCTTATCTGCTTCCTATAACTGATTACAACTAACAACAGGCAGTAGCCAGAAAATTAGACAGAATAGAGACACCTAGTGGACAGCAGTTTGGAATGATTTTGAGATGACATAATTAAATACAAAAACATTTGCATATTGTCTATTTATCACCTTATTTGTCAATTAGGTCCAGTTGTCTGGAACTACAGTGCCTATTTAAGTTAAATTCTAGAATGAATAGTAATAATAAGCCATGTTTCTACTTTTCCACGATACCGCTTGTGAGCGCACTATGTTCATGTCTATTTGATGAATGAGCATCTCTTCGCAGCTAAAGATCACAAGCCCGTCCCTTCCCTAAATCTACCTACACCAGCGAATGCTGCAAAACTTACCAACCCCGTTTATTATTCTCAATGCACAAAAGTTATTCTATCTACTGTTCTCATTGTATTCGTAAGAAAAAGGCTTCTATCCGAGCACAGCTTGGATAATAGGCGCGAGGCAGAAGGCTGACACGTAAATAGAAGGCGGCCGAGCGGGCATTAAATAAGATCTGAGGCTGTACAGTAGGGAGGAATAAGACTCAATGGGTGGGACAAGCCTTTCTTATCTATGGGCAAGATTCTGTATAATGCGATAGCGGTTATCACCTTATATCACCTGTTAATGGAATTCTTGTATAACGGAAATCCTATTACCGGATGATAATATCAGGCAATAACCAGCGCCACAGTATACATTAAATTACTCCATGTTTCTGTTTACCTGGACTGAAATTTCCGCATCTTAAGAAAGCCACACAACGGAGAAAGTGTGGAAGATACATTTCTTTCTTTCTTTCTTTTTTTTTTCCTTGCTCCTCCATTTACTTTCAAACCTCTTTTTGGAGAGCAGGGGTTAATTAATTCAATCAATAATCCTGCAGAGTCCATGTGAAATTGAGTAAGTGACACAGAGCACACCAATAAATGAGCAATGGGATTAAGAAAAACCTTTAATGGTGCATTAGCCCGCTAATTAACCATGCAAAATCTCCTCTGCAGTTCGTCGTGAGCTTGCGAAGACAAATAGTTTGCATACACAGGGTAACCCATTGTACGTTATATCCAAGTCATGTGGCGCGGATTAGCTATTTCAAGGCCATCGTAAGTACAGACATTTTAGCTGGCATTTTGGAAAAGTATTGGGCTATTATAGTCCTTTGACTTGGAAAAATTACAAAATATGGATTTTACTTTAATAAAATTCTACGGTTTCGGTCTGAAGTATTCATTCCTCAATTCATTTTCATATGTTTCAGATATTAAATCAGTTTGCAAGGTTAGTTAAGTGGCATATCTCTCTCTTGATGGATTGTCTCTCCCAGTAATATAGGCTGGATGTGACCAGAACAGCTACCTATTGCCTGTTTTCTCTCAGAGACATAGATATTTTCCTCTTTCTTCTCATTGTGGAGATCCGAGTGTAATTCTTTCCACTACTTACTACTATCTCACTAGGTAGGTGGGGGGGGAGTAGAAATCGCTGTCAGGACTAGAATCAGGAGCTCTGAAGGATTTGCAACGTTTTTGTACATCACTTAGATAAAGGACTTACAGCCGCTCTCAAGCTGTAAAATGGTAGAACTCTTCAATTGATTATCTGGGACTTTTATTAAGAACTTTCAGGAAGGCAGTTCCTAACTGCCTACCTCTTCTGCCCGGCACCGATTTCTGCCGGCTCACGGCGGTCTCAGAGCACTCCTACTGGAAATTTTGTGACTTCCTCTGACATAGCGCCAACAGCTCAGCATCTTCTCTTCCGCTCTGCTCTACTGATGGGACATCTCTGCGATCTCGTAATAATTGACAACTGGCTCTTCATCAGATTACTGTGGAGAGCCGGCTGTCAATCACCCTGATGTCTGCATTGATGCCCTCTTGACAGAGCAGAGTGGAAGAGGAGCGAGAAAGAAAGAATATACAATGTAATATGCATACCATTCCATTAATAAATGTCACCACTTCTGGACCTCTGCTTTGTACAAAGCACCAGTCTTTATGTATCGGGGTCTGTGTGTCTAGAATGACTTGTCCACTGCATATCCCCACTTGGCTCCTCTTTGCCCCAATCCCTTTGACTGACAGGACTCTCTTCGTATTGACACTTAGAGAAGAATCAGAGGACCATATAACCTGGACAGGATTGCACTGCAATGCTCGGACTGGACGCCTGCTCTCCCAATCCGAGCGTGACAGCTGCATAAAAAAACATGCTGCCAAGCGCTGGTTGGGAGAGCAGATGGCCAGTCCGAGCACTGCATTGTGATCCTTGTCTGAGTTACACAACCATCTGACTCTTCCCTTAGAGAGAGAAAAGTCAGTAAACTGTAGCAGAACAGGGAGATGCTGCCGAGGACAGCATCACACTATTCAGTCGAGGCCTGTAGTTCAAAGTATGTTCACGTAAGGAGGCGGCGGGGACCCTCAGTTGCCTTCTTTCTCCTGAACAACAAACACATGTGTTACATGCGGATTCCTAATGTTTTATTGATGTAATATGCAGTTTTCCAATGTTCTTGTATGTGATGTTTAATACTGTAAAACTAGGCTAAAGGGCTAATTTAACCAGGCTAAACTAGGCTAAGGGTTAAACCATTGGGAGGAGTTAAAAGGGGGACGGTGCAAAGCCTCAGGGATATAGGGAGATGATTTCCAGCTTTTAGGGCAGAGCCCAGGCAGGCTTGCCCAGGGCAAGACGTGCTCCATAGTGAAGACAGAGGATAAAAGCTGCCCTAGCTTGACGGGCAGGATTGAGTAATCCTAATGCTGCATATACATTAAATGCGCGTATTCTTGAGACTACAGAACAGAAGGACTTGGGCATTCTAGTTACAAGTAAGCTGAGCAGCAGTACTCAATGTCAGGCAGCAGCCGCAGAAGCAAACAAGATTTTAGGATGTATAAAAAGAAAGATAAAATCCAGCGATTCCAATGTATTCTTACCCCTTTATAAATGGCGAGACCACATCTAGCATATGGGATCCATTTTGGGCTCCACAAAAGGATATTCAGAAGTTGGAATCAGTTCAAAGATGGGCAACTATATTATTACAAGGGATGGAGGCCTCTCATATGAGAAGAGGTTGGAAAAGTTGGGATTGGTCAACTTAGAAAAAAGATGCCTCAGAGATCTCATTTATATGTATAAATATATGTGTGGTCAATACAGAGGACTAGTGCATGACTTATTCCTTCCAAGGACCATACTAAGGACCAGGGACCAGAGGGCAGTCATTACGGTTGGAAGAGATACCGACAGCTAAACAGGAAAGGGTTCCGTACAGTTAGAGCAGTCAGGCTGTGGAATGCCCGACCACAAGAGGTAGTGATGGCAGACAGTATGACAGCTTTTATAAAGGAATGGATGGTTTCTTCAGGACACATAACATTTCGGGTTAGAGTTAATTTAATGACAAAATGTATGAATGGTGGAAAAAGGTTGAACTTGATGGACTTAGTTTTTTTTTTAAACCTATGTAACTATGTAGAGAAGAGCTAATTTGCATATACTAAAATAGCGTTTCCAAATGTTTCCATTCTTGTAGTACATCTACTGAAATCTGTTCTAATTATAGATAGAAATAAAGGGACAAGAGGAGATTTACTTATTATGATCATATTGGGAAACTATAAATGAATTCAAACAGGACCTAGCACTGGCATATGTGCCATAGTAAACTGTTTCATGTATGCTTTGGCACATTTCATAGTTGCTTCTCACTGATACCGCTGCATACAGATTTATATAGACCCCACTGAATTCTATAGTAACTATACAAATCCACATGCAGTTAGCTCCCCCTAGTGGTGACTGCATGCAACCGTTATTGTATAATTGGCATTGACTGTCTGCCCCCGCTGTACTGAACTGCGTCACCGTTAGATCTTTTAATATTGATGTTTTCCTTTCATTTCATTTTCTACTTACCGTATTTTTCTTTTTAGAATTATTTTTTTTTAGGTTTTTAAGGTTTAGTTTCTGATTAAGCGACTGCAAAAAGATACTCATGTAAGTATATATCTATAAACCATGGGGGAAAACAGAACGCCATATTATTTTGATCTTATCCATTCCGTTTCTGTAAACATTTGATATTCTCAGTGAATATTTCTGTGTTTCCTCCTGAGAACGGGCGAGAGGAATGAAGCACTGAACGTTTTTAATTTTTTTTTTTTTTCTTCCTTGGCGAAGGAATGGGGGTCCGTCAGCTCACTCATTAGTCATTATAAATATGTTTTGTCCCACTTCTTAATGACCCTGCCACAGTGACAGATCGAGGAGGACACACGCACCAAACTTCTCACATCTTCAGGAACATTAACTCTTTAGCTGCCTCTCTGGTAGTCCATCACATTGAACTGCTTACGGTACAGTTTGTGAATTTTAGTAGTAATAATCATTTCTAATGAATCATTAATTCAGGCCATCGCATAGGAAGGGATGCTGTCGAAACGTTGCCGGGATCCAGCTGTGTTCCCTACGCTACTACTGGTAAGAATCGGAAGTCTAGTAGACACCATCAGCATTTCCGAACACCATTGCTCTAGAGATGAACCTCATTAGTTCCTCAAAAGTGATAATGATCAAGAGGAGACATCATGTACTGTCCCTGTTAGAGTATTTTTTTAAGAATAAGGAGACCTTCTTAAATGCATGTATTTTGAGATAAAATTAAGTTTTACAACTGAGTTTCCTTTAAAGGGAATCTGTAATTAGGAACAGCCTTCTTAATCCATCAATATGGGCATGATGGTCATCAATATGGTTGTGATGATCATAGGAGGCAGAATAAAATGATACCCTGATGTCTTATTCTAGAAACATCCATGTGGTCTTAAGATGTAAAAGAGCTGTTAAGATCTATGGGCCGGTTATAAATCTCCCTGAGAATCTGCCTCCAGAGCTTGTTTTAATCCGTTCAAGACCGATGACTTACATGTCATGTTAATCAGCCATCAACTGCCTTTCACAGCCGTGGGTGGATTCGAAATCCACCCGTGGCTGTTAACCAGTTAAATGCCGCTGTCAATCACTGACATTTAACACGTGCAGACAGGAAGCACATCATTGATCCCGCCCATCACGTTATCGCGATGTGCCGATGGGTTGTCATGATAGATGGGGGTATTGTAACCACTGAGTCTATTAAGCCTTCTGACCACAGTCACAAAAGATTCTCTAGTGTTTAGTAAAGTTGAATTATTTGCAGTTAAAGAGGTTGTCCATTACTGTAGCAATGATGACCAATCCTTAGGAAACGTCATCAATGTCAGATCGGTCGGGGTCTGACACCTGGCACCTCAGCCGATCAGCTGTTTTCGGTGCTGTCAGTGGTGGCAGCCAGCCTAAAATGCTCAATTGCAGAGCAACTCCAACTTCTGAAAGTGGCCGCGGCCAGGTACTGCACATCCACCAACTATTGATTTGAATAGGGTGCGGATGTGTAGTACTCAGACAAGGCCACTATCAGAAAATGGAGCAGCACACAACTGATCATTTATGGTTGGTTAGGAGACCGAGAAATGCTGATTGGCGGGGGGGGGGGGGGGTGCTATGTGTTGGACACCAGCCAATCAGACATTGATCAAACATTGATGACCTAAGGAAAGGTCATCAATAATAAAATAGTGGATAACCTCTTTAATTTGGTGTGCGACTGTCATTTTTGAAGTGACTCTTCACCTTGTGGTTGAGAAGTGACTACACCTCTTACATGTATAAAGACCCTACGTGGTGCCATTAGTTTGCCTCCTATTGCCTGCTTTGCTCAGATCAGAGCAGCGTTCCACCTACTTCGAAGATGGTCAGGACCATGGCATGAGCAATGCCGTGGTAAGCCTAAGCCATGCCTCCCTGACTTTCCAGTGCTCTGGTACAGGAAAGGCACGGAAGGCACAGATTAGATTGACCACTGTAGTCCCCATGGCACTGCAAAAGCCATCTTGGAAGCATAAGAAAATGAACTCTAATCTGAATGAAGGAGGAGGCAGCGAGAAGCACTAGCATTATCTGTGTACGTGAAATGCATAGTCACTTTTAAGTCCTAAAGTGGAGGGTCACTTTAATGGGGACCACTGGAGTAACACCACTCTATAGACATGTATACTATATTCCTATGAGTACATTTTCAGCCATGAGAGGAGGAGAGCACAAAGAAGCCATTTAAACTAAAAAACCACACCTGAAAAACTATGAGAAGTCAAGAGAAAAAGTGATATAAACTATGAAAATGTCATAGCATTGCGTGTGTACAGTGACGTCCTCTATGGGGTTAAGGAACCTTGCTCAGATGTTGAAGCATGAGAAAAATAAACTACAAACCTTCCTAACATGAGATTTTAAAGTAGCTTTTCATGTACTCCCACCTGCTTGCCCCATGGCTATGTAATCTCACCATCAAGGCACTCAGTCCAGACCCTGAAGGGACAACCTAACCCCAGAAGTGATCCCAGCTGCTATTAGACCTTATACAGTATAGTTCCAAACGTCAACAAGTTGTCTCCGGCTTAATAGCCAAGGCTCAGTACATGGAGACATTAAGGACAGTCAAGTCTCAGTACATAAAGAAATTAAGGACAGTGGTACGTGTTCTGCCCGGGGGCTCAAAGCTGTTATAAAGTAGCTGTGTATAGAGCATGGAGTTATGATGTTATTTGGGCTTATGTGATCATACAATTGGATCAGATTGTGGCCACTGGCCAGCAAGTCATTAAAGAAATAAATCTGTCACTTTGAAGAAAGAAACTATTTTTTCCCATTTTATACTGAATACTGAGGAAGTAAGAGACTTTTCATTTTAGAAGGCCTAACTAGAAAATCAATAAATGGTGGAGTTAATGAAAATAAGTGTAGATGTTCTAATCTAGTAAAGACACAATTTCTGCAATCGTGATTACTACACTCCGAAAGTGGATTGAGGGGCTGGAAATGACATACCTACAGGTACTCAGCTGCATTTTGTGCAAGAGATGAGACCACAATATCAGAGAAATCAGTTGTGAAGACACAGCATTGTGAGTTAATTAACCAGATGACTATTTTAGCAAGCCAGGAAGAATATACTCTATATGTTTACTTTTGAATTTAAGTGTTGATTTCTGGTTGTTCAAGAAAACAGACTTTTTCTTGTGTAAGTAGGTAATATTGACTTGTAAGCTGATATTTGATATAGCATATTGTGCTCTTATCCTTGATGACTGGTGATGTTTACTGATATGCTAATCATGCATTGTGCAGGCCAGATAGTTTGTAGACTTCGAAAACAGAGGAGGAAAATATAGAACTATGCTACTTGATCTTATCTCCATTCTTCTTTATGTAAATACTTAATGAAGGACACTTGTTAAATATAAAAATAGGTTACATTACTTTGTATAGAAAGACAGTGAGACGGATAAACAGAAAGAGCAAGAGATTCAGCCAAAACATCGCAAGGATCAGAGACAGCACAGCAGCCAATACATAATGGCGTCGTTATGAGGGACACTGATCTATCATTCTACAGGAAACAACCTAGGGGACCTTGGCTCAGGTTCCAAGAATACAGATCTGCTCCATTGACCATCGTTGAACCATACGTTTGGAGAAAATCAGGATTGGGACCCGTTGATCGCCTGGCTCCATGGAGATGTTCAGAGAAGCCAGGTTGTGTCCCTCGGGTCAGCCTTGTACCTCGATAGACTGTCATCTTCCTAAGCTTGTCGTTACCTCCTCTCTGTGTGCATGTCAAAGATGGGTAGTCAACCCTGGAAGCTCTGAAGTAAAAGCTGCCATTATCCTGATGAGTCAGCGGAAGGGTGACACTGTGTAATGTGCACCATCTTGGGTTATTTTGCTAGGACTGTTCTACGTGTTATTTGCCTGTTTTGTGGTTCAAAAAAGCATTGCCACACTGTTTTATCCTCACTCTGTGTTGTCTGAGTATGTTTAAAGGAGAGCAGGTGCCCGCTGACCCCCCGTGTCTCCACATCGGTCTATTGAGTATTTGTAGGTTACTGGATGACAATGCTTGGTCACCAAATATTCAGATAGATGGAGAACCAAGGGCAACCTAAAAAATATAGTAAGATCATGAAGTCAAAATATTATGGCATGTCCTATGGTTCAATGCAATACTAGTGAAATTAATTATCATCAGGGGAGTGGCGATAGAATGATGATGATTTAGGACAACAACAGAAGCTGTGGTCACTTACCTTACTTCTATCGCTACTCCCTGATTACGATTCATTTCTGAGAAAGAGACTGCAGTGTTTGAAGGAGTGACTGTAATGGCAGTTGCAGGGTTGCCAACCATCCAGAAATTTCTGGACAGTTCTTAAAAATATGGCACTTTCTTCCCTTGTTAGTGAAAAAAAATTGTTGCATCCATGATTTTTTTTTTTTTTTTTAAGATGGAAAGACAATTTTTTTATTACTATATTTATCATCCTTTTACAGTTAACAGTAAACGCAGCTGATGTCTTTATATAGAATTTATAGTTTATAGACATGTATCGCTTAAAATCTCAATGACTTATTATGGTTTTGTAATGTGTACATAAAAAATTGTTAGCTGTCCCGAAAAAAAAAAATAAAGTTGGTAACTCTGGGCGGCGACGACTGAAGATGTGGTCACTTCTTGATCACCTTTATTGAACCATGATGTTATGAAGAAACGGCGGTGACAGAATCTATGGTAAGTGACTACAGCGCCGCCCCAGATGATGTTCTGTTTCATGGGAGGTGATTAAACCTGTATAGAAGTGAGTGCAGCCCCTCCCCCCTGTGACATCCCATATGAAACTCCTCGCAAATGAAATGTCACACGAACTAAAAAAAAGACATTGGAAATAGCAGGATAGGGAGAAGTGTAGTGAATTTAATAATAACGCAAACTACAAACGTGGTTAGGGCTTAAAGATGGGCATTTATAAATGGTATTGGACCACGCCTTTAAGGCTATTATGAGATGTTTTATTAATTTTTTTTTTGCAATTTCGCACAGTCATTTGACACTGTATACAGCTCTGGGTTTATAGTCATTGTGACAAGCTTTAGATATACTAGACAGCTATGCCCCTCCATGGTAGGACACATACTTGTATACTTGCATGATAGCTTGACGCTATCTGTCACCTGGGAATTTGGTTCTTGATCATCCTCTTTCTCGTGTGTCATTATTATTAGTGTTGAGCATTCCGATACCGCAAGTATCGGGTATCGGCCGATATTTGCGGTATCGGAATTCCGATACCGAATTCCGATACTTTCCGCGTATCGGATACCGGAATCGGAAGTTCCCAGAATTCAAACTGAATGCAGCAGCCAATGAGGAATGAATGGAAGTGTGGGCACATCCTGTTTAGCATGGTGGGCATGTAAGTACTGGCAAGGCTGTGATTGGCTGCTGAAATGATGTCACTCTGCACTATAAAAAACGCTGCCGCCATTTTGCGCTCACTCTGCTGTGATTTCAGTTAGGGACAGGACGATGTGTTCTAACTGAGGGCCAGTTGAGATAGCTAATTGCTTTATTTTGCTTTTCCAAGGCTAATTTAGCAAAACGCTGTGTGTTCTTCACTGTTCACCTTGCTCTTGCCTTGCAGTGCTGTTTTAACAGCGTTCTGCAAGGTCTCTGTGTGTGTGTGTGTGTGCAGCTCACTCTGTAGTCTGTGTGCAGCCATATACCCGGTTGTATTCAGCTCAGGGGGGGTTCACACTGCCTCACACAGTTGTCCTTTTTTGCTCATAGTGCAGCCTGCTGCACATTTTTTCTCAAATTTCCTATTAGTGTCTTTCCACCCGTCTCCAGCTAAATTGTGGAAAAACACTACATAGGATAACCTAGAGGGGGGTTTTTGAGCCTTGCAGCGCCGTTTACGGCTGTCTGCACGGTCTCCGTGTGAGCCCAGCTCGCCCTGTATTCTGTGTGCAGCCATAGCCAGTTGGATTCAGTTCAGGGTTCGTTACTGCCTCATACCTTGAAAAAAATTTCCCTTTATTTCAAATAGTGCAGCCTGTTTAAAATTTTTTTAAAAAAATTCCTATTAGTGTTTTTCCACCCGTCTCCAGCTAAATTGTGGAAAAACACTACATAGGATAACCTAGAGGGGGTTTTTTGGGCCTTGCAGCGCCGTTTACGGCTGTCTGCACGGTCTCCGTGTGAGCCCAGCTCGCCCTGTAGTCTGTGTGCAGCCATAGCCGGTTGGATTCAGCTCAGGGTTCGTTACTGCCTCATACCTTGAAAAAAATTTCCCTTTTTTTCAAATAGTGCAGCCTGCTTAAAATTAAAAAAAAAAATTCCTATTAGTGTCTTTCCACCCGTCTCCAGCTAAATTGTGGAAAAACACTACATAGGTTAACCTAGAGGGGTTTTTTTGGGCCTTGCAGCGCCGTTTACGGCTGTCTGCACGGTCTCTGTGTGAGCGCAGCTCGCCCTGTAGTCTGTGTGCAGCCATAGCCGGTTGGATTCAGCTCAGGGTGCGTTACTGCCTCATACCTTGAAAAAAAATTTCCTTTTTTTCAAATAGTGCAGCCTGTTTAAAATTTAAAAAAAAAAATTCCTATTAGTGTTTTTCCACCCGTCTCCAGCTAAATTGTGGAAAAACACTACATAGGATAACCTAGAGGGGGTTTTTTGGGCCTTGCAGCGCCGTTTACGGCTGTCTGCACGGTCTCTGTGTGAGCGCAGCTCGCCCTGTAGTCTGTGTGCAGCCATATCCGGTTGGATTCAGCTCAGGGTGCGTTACTGCCTCATACCTTGAAAAAAAATTTCCTTTTTTTCAAATAGTGCAGCCTGTTTAAAATTTTTTTTAAAAAATTCCTATTAGTGTCTTTCCACCCGTCTCCAGCTAAATAGTGGAAAAACACTACATAGGATAACCTAGAGGAGGGTTTTTGGGCCTTGCAGCGCCGTTTACGGCTGTCTGCACGGTCCCCGTGTGAGTTAAACTTGCTCTGTAGTCCGATCTGCAGAAAAAAAAAAAAGGAAAGTTCACCAAACACAACTTAACACTTGTGTAGGCCACATTTGAAAAATAATAAAGTTTAGTCCACACTTTACAACATTAGTGTTTCTTACACCTGTTAGGAGGAGCATTTCAGGAATAAGCACACTAAGGCCTTAGTACTTTTCTGCTTATCTTTATCTGCCAACCAAGATGAAGAGGGCAGGGAGTAAGGCACGTGGGCGTGGGCGCGGAGCAGGGAGAGGAGCAGGGAGAGGACGTGGTGATTCTGTGCCTGCTGCGGGCACCGGTGACTCGTCGTCACTCAGTTTCAGCAGGGAACAGTCCTTCATGCGCAGCTTTGTCGGAGAGCGCCGTGCACCGCTGCTGCGTGAAGACCAAATTGAAGCCGTTGTCGGGTGGATGGCAGCTAACGCCTCGGCATCGACTTCAGTTAGTGCCACATCCTCTCAGGCACAGAGCACTGGAGAGCAGCCATCTGTCTCTTCACCACCTGCCAAATTGGCCAGGCAGTCTGTCACGATATGGTATGAAATATCATAAGTAGTTCTCTAGCCTGTGTGGGCTAAGCCCCCCTTCTTGGAGTAACAGTTGCAGCTGCAAATTCCTGGCTTTCCTTCTCAGAGAGTGTGGGGGTTAGAAGTTTTATGGCCGAACGGAATTTACGACTGGCATTTCCTGTGTAAGCTTTGTCCAGCTAGAACAGGAAAAATGGCTCCAAAAATCCATGAAAGATTCTTTGTTTAGTTTTGTTAGATATTAGGCAAACGATTTAAGCTAGAAATACGAAAATATATATTCGTAGTCCCACTCGGTGTAGCTACACATCTCATGAAACACGAGTTTCTAACTCCATCTGGTAAAGAAGTAGGGTTTTCTCTGTAAATATGTATCCCAGATAGGACATATTTGATCTCATTAGAATGCTCACGTTAATCTGAGATGAATGATGAGCTTTTTAGGACGCTGACATGTTTTGTAGTGAAGTTATAGAAATCAGAGAGAATAGTTTAAAGTTTATGCAGAATGTAGAGAGAGGAGGGTCTGGATAAGCCAGCCTTTCTGTGATGTCACAGCCTTAATGTTTTAAGTGTCTGGCAGGCTCTGAGGAGTGACTTTTTGCTGATTTCTCCCTCTGGACTGCTTTGTCCTATTGTCCTGGAAGAGCTGAGTACATCCCATGGACTGGGATGTATGGAAACTGCACTAGCCTGGATGCCTGCAATGCTTTTAATATGTGAGTGTTATCTTTTCTCATTTATTCCCTTTATGTTATAATTACCCATGTACATATTTGCAATTGTCTCATTTGTAACATCTTTATAAACTATTTTTGATAAAGCACGGCCTAATTATTTTTAAGGGGACATACTATTATATGTTAGTTCAGTTCTCCATGCTCTACACTTACCCAGTCTTCTGAAGTGAAATACGCTACTGTTACTGTTGTGTTGGGTTAGCTTCGGACCCGTTTAATCGAAGCTGGTGGCAGTGAAACCGATAGTGTGCAGACTTTTGGGTTATGTGGTAGCGGCTGCGGCTTTAATAATTATTGTTCCTGCCTGAGTGGGAGTAGTTATCGCGTCGCTGCAGCGTGCCCAATAGCCAGTACATAGCAGGCAGCCTTTCTGGCGACTAATTACCCAGGGTGCAGTACCTAATCTGACCTGAGAGTAAGGGGGCGCCAGAGAGCTGCAAGTGTTAAGAGGAACTGTAAGCGGGATATACATAAATCCCTGCAGTTCGTGGTATATAGAAAAGCAGTGGGATACCTAGAATAAGCCCCTGCTGTAAACTAAGAGGTCAATAGCCTTGTGTGTGGTTTTTCATCACATTGTTAGCAGTGGAGGGATAACTAAGATAAGCCCCCCTGCACATGTGATAGCCGTCTGTTGGCCTAAAGTCACCCTGATCCGTGACGTAGGGGTGACGGTCACGGTGTGAATCCTGACCCAGTGGTGACAGCGGTCAGGGGAATCGTGACACAGTCAGAGAGCCCAGGACAGGAGCCGTCTCTACTTCTGTTCTCTGAATCTCTTGGCTTGGAAACAGGGGGCCAGCCAAGCAGCATTGGAGAAATGGAAGAAGAGGCAGTGTGCAGTGATGCCCAACAGCTTTGTCTCTCTGACTCTGAAGAGGCGGGTGGGCCAGTGCCTCCGGTGACCACAGCGCAGTACGCATCTGATGATGAAACTCAGGTGCCGCTTTCTGGTGCTTACTGTGCTGCCGAGACTACCCAGGAGGAGCAGTTGGTGGCAGAGGGTAGTGGAGATGATGAGGTCGTTGACCAATCGTGGCGTGAGGAACAGGAAGGTGGTGGGAGCAGCTCTGAGGAAGAGATTTCCCTTACGGGCCAAAGAGGGAGAGGGAGGGGGAAGACTGCGGAGCCTGTAGCCTCCACTTTGGCACCCGTTAGGAGCCTGTCTCTTTCCAAAGCCAAAAAGGGCGCTCCCAAGACTTGCAGTGCCTGGTCCTTTTTTGACACAGTTGCAGATGACATTTGTTTTGTCAAATGCAAGCTGTGTCATCAGAAAGTAAAAAGAGGGAAAAATGTCAGCAACCTCAATACCACAAATATGTGGAAACATGTGCGGACCAGGCACGCGGTGGAGTTACAGAAACACACTGAAGATGTAGGCCAACCAACAGCGGCAGCTACCACCTCTTCAGCTCGTGTTGCCTCTTCCTCCAGCTCACGCACAGCTGGTTTGGCTTCCTCCCAGGATCGCCATGGAAGAACCTCTGGCACTGTTGTCCAGAGACCTTGTGTAATTCCACCCACAGCACCACCTTCCCAGTCATCCTCACACTCCCAGTCTACTCTACAGCCATCGGTAGTACAGGCATGGGAGAAAAGGCGGGCATTCTCGGCCAACCACCCCCGAGCACAGGCTCTGAATGCAGGCATTGCCAAACTGTTGTCCCTGGAAATGCTCTCCTTCAGGCTGGTGGAGACTGACAGCTTCCGTGACTTGATGGCATTGGCAGTCCCACAGTACAAGGTGCCCAGCCGCTTTTACTTCAGCAGGCAAGCTGTCCCTGCCCTGCACAGGCATGTTGAGGGAAACATAAAACATGCGCTACTGAACGCCGTCAGTAGCAAGGTCCACCTCACCACCGATGCGTGGACCAGTCAGCATGGACAGGGGCGATACGTTTCCCTCACTGCCCATTGGGTTAATGTTGTTGAGCCAGGTACAGATCGTGCGAGTGGCGCAGGACGTGTCCTGCCCACTCCAAGGATTGCAGGAATCCAGTCTGTACGCATTGACTCCTCCTCTTACACAAGTTCCTCAGAATCATCTCTGCAGGAGCCGTCACAGTCCACCTCCACATGGACCCGTGAACGTTTACCTATGACCGACATGAGCACAGCCGTGGCCAAACGTCAGCAGGCCGTCTTGAAACTAGTTTCATTGGGGAATCAAAGCCACACAGCGCAGGAGCTCTGGAATGCCATCAAGCAGGAGAGCGATGTGTGGTTACTGCCAGCGAATCTCCAGCCAGGCATGGTAGTGTGTGACAATGGCCGAAATCTGGTGGCAGCTTTGGCCCTTGGCAACCTCACTCACATCCCATGTCTGGCACATGTGCTCAATTTGGTTGTGCAGAGTTTTCTGAGGGACTATCCGGATCTTGATGCCCTGCTGCACAAGGTCCGCCTAGAGTGTGCTCACTTGCGGCGTTCCAGCTTGGCAAGATCCCGCATTGCTGCTCTGCAGCGCCGATTCCGCCTTCCGGAACACCGCATCATATGTGACCTACCTACCTAGGAGTGCTGCTAGTGCTTTACAAAGCAGCTCAGTGCGTCGAGGCAGTGGGGGAGGCTCTGCCCAAAGAGGGAGCAGAAGCAGTGCCTCTGCCCAAGGCAAGCCCAGTATGGCACAACTCTGGCACACTTTTGTGTGCCCGCCCCAAATGTCTACACCATCACCGGCGGCTCCAGTCAGCAGGAGGCAACGGTTCTGTCAGATGGTGACAGACTACATGGCTTGCCCTCTTACTGTACTCCCAGACGGCTCTTCCCCGTTCAAGTTTTGGGTCTCTAAGCTGGATACATGGCCAGAGCTAAGCCAGTATGCATTGGAGATGCTGGCTTGCCCTGCGGCTAGTGTCTTATCGGAACGTGTCTTTAGTGCCGCAGGTGGTGTACTAACAGACCGTCGCATGCGACTATCCTCCGATAACGTTGACCGGCTTACTTTCCTGAAAATGAACCAGGCCTGGATCTCGCAGGAATTTGCCACTCCTCTGCCTGATTAAGTAATTGGGTGTCATCCAGGTCTCCTGATGTGTTCATCTTTCTACCACCTGAACTGCTATTCCTGGGCTCTAACACCGCCAGTTGCGGCTCAGAAGTGCAGGCTGCACAGTAAAAACATACGACCCAGTGTTATTGGGTTTCAGTAACGTCTGCTGATCCCCAGCTGTGTAGCCGGCAATGTGTCCTGCGACCGCCACGCTGGCACAGCAACCTAAATGTAAGGGAACCTGTCCCCCCCCCCCCCGGCGTTTGTTACTGAAAGAGCCATCTTGTGCAGCAGTAATGCTGCACAAGGAAAAGGTAGCTCTTTTATTTTAGCTCCTTGCACACGCAGAACTTAACACTTATAAAATGTGTTCACTGATACCGTTATACCGTCCTGGAGCTGGGACTTTCCTTCGTAATGTGACGCAGCACAGCCGTCATTCCTACCCCTTTGGTGCCATGCGCTGCCTCCTCAACGTTGTTTTAAGCTGTCACGGAGCCTGCGCTGTTCTGTTATCCCTTGGCCATGCCCTATTTGCGCTGCCTGTCTTCTGACATAATTTGGTGTCAGGCTGGCTGCGCCTGTGCGGCCGCGCTGCCCGAGATCCCGCCTCGCAGTGTCTTCTGATTGAATCACACTGCGGGCCTTGGATCCATGGGCATGCGCAGTGCATATCTTCCCCTCGGGCTCTCGCTCATCTCCCTCCGCCTTCTTTAGACTGTGCGCCGTCAGCTGATCCCTAATAGCATGCCACGGCCGTGACACCGCACAGTCTGAAGAAGAGGGAAGGAGGGGAGTGAGAGTCGAGGATATGCACTGTGCATGCCCATGGATCCAAGGCCCGCAGTCGGATTACGTTAGACGACACTGCGAGGTGGGATCTGGAGCAGCGTGGACGCACAGGCACTGACAGCCTGACACCAAATTATGTCAGAAGACAGGCAGCGCTAATTGGGCATGGCCAAGGGATAACAGAACAGCGCAGGCTCCGTGACAGCTTAAAACAACGCTGAGGAGGCAGCGCATGGCACCAAGGGGATAGGAATGACATCTGTGTGTTGTGAATTCTGTGGCTGAGTTCACTTCTGTGGTCACAAGTGGTATTGCAGTCTCTGGGCTTCCTCCCTCAGGTGTTTTGGTGAGCTCGTTGGCTGCCTTGCTATTTAGCTCCACCTGAGTCTGTCTTCCTTGCTCCTTGTCAATGTTCCAGTGTTGGATCTGAGCTACTGCATCTTTCCTTGGGCCTGCTGCTCTGCTAGATAAGTGCTTCTAGTTTGTTTTCTGTTTTTTCTGTCCAGCTTGCTATTAACTTTTGCTGGAAGCTCTGAGAAGCAAAGGGGTGCACCGCCGTGCTGTTAGTTCGGCACGGTGGGTCTTTTTGCCCCTTTGCGTGGTTTTCGTTTTAGGGTTTTTTGTAGACTGCATAGTTCTCTTTGCTATCCTCGCTCTGTCTAGAATATCGGGCCTCACTTTGCTGAATCTATTTCATTCCTACGTTTGTCTTTTTATCTTGCTAACAGTCATTATATGTGGGGGGCTGCCTATTCCTTTGGGGTATTTCTCTGAGGTAAGTCAGGCTTGTATTTCTATCTTCAGGCTAGTCAGCTCCTCAGGCAGTGCCGAGTTGCATAGGTAGTGATAGGCGCAATCCACTGCTGCTTATAGTTGTGTGAGGATAGATCAGGTACTGCAGTCTACAGAGATTCCACGTCTCAGAGCTCGTCCTATTGTTTTTGGTTATTGCCAGATCTCTGTATGTGCGCTGATTACTGCACACTGTGTTGCCTGATTGCCAGCCAGAACAGTACAAGGAGCCACACCAATGATTCCCAATAGAGGGAAAAAAGAAATCCTGACATCATTTTTTTTTCTTAGCTCTGTCTTCAGTCTTTTTTTTCCCCTAGACATTAGAGTGCTTCAGGACACAGCTGTGGACATGGATATTCAGGCTCTGTGCTCCTCAATGGATAATCTCGTTGTAAATGTACAAAAGATTCAAGATACTATTGATCAGAAATCGATGCTAGAACCAAGAATTCCGATTCCTGATTTGTTTTTTGGTGACAGAACTAAGTTCCTGAGCTTCAGAAATAATTGTAAGCTATTTTTGGCCTTGAAACCTCATTCTTCTGGTAATCCTATTCAACAGGTTTTGATTATTATTTCTTTTTTGCGCGGCGACCCACAGGACTGGGCGTTTTCTCTTGCACCAGGAGATTCTGCATTGAGTAATGTTGATGCATTTTTCCAGGCGCTGGGATTGCTTTACGATGAGCCTAATTCAGTGGATCAGGCTGAGAAAAATCTGCTGGCTTTATGCCAGGGTCAGGATGATATAGAAGTATATTGTCAGAAATTTAGGAAGTGGTCAGTACTCACTCTGTGGAATGAATCTGCACTAGCGGCTTTGTTCAGAAAGGGTCTCTCTGAAGCTCTTAAGGATGTAATGGTGGGATTTCCTATGCCTGCTGGTTTGAATGAGTCTATGTCCTTGGCCATTCAGATCGGTCGTCGCTTGCGCGAGCGTAAATCTGTGCACCATCTGGCGGTATTGTCTGAGAGTAAACCTGAGCCTATGCAGTGCGACAGGACTATGACTAAAGTAGAACGGCAAGAACACAGACGTCTGAACAGACTGTGTTTCTATTGTGGTGATTCTACTCATGCTATTTCTAATTGTCCTAAACGCACTAGGCGGTTCGATAGCTCTGCCGTTATTGGTACTGTACAGTCCAAATTCCTTTTGTCCATTACCTTAATGTGCTCTTTGTCATCGTATTCTGTCATGGCGTTTGTGGATTCAGGCGCTGCCCTGAATCTGATGGATTTGGATTATGCTAAACGTTGTGGATTTTTCTTGGAGCCTTTGCGGTGTCCTATTCCGTTGAGAGGAATTGATGCTACACCTTTGGCCAAGAATAAGCCTCAGTACTGGGCCCAGCTGACCATGTGCATGGCTCCTGCACATCAGGAAGTTATTCGCTTTCTGGTACTGCATAATTTGCATGATGTGGTCGTGTTGGGGTTGCCATGGCTACAAACCCATAATCCAGTATTGGATTGGAACTCTATGTCGGTAACCAGCTGGGGTTGTCAGGGAGTACATGGTGATGTTCCATTTTTGTCTATTTCGTCATCCATTCCTTCTGACATCCCAGAGTTCTTGTCGGACTTTCAGGATGTATTTGAAGAGTCCAAGTCTGATGCCCTACCTCCGCATAGGAATTGTGATTGTGCTATCGATTTGATTCCTGGTAGTAAATTCCCTAAGGGTCGTTTATTTAATTTGTCCGTACCTGAACACACCGCTATGCGCAGTTATGTGAAGGAGTCCCTGGAGAAGGGACATATTCGCCCATCGTCGTCACCATTGGGAGCAGGGTTCTTTTTTGTAGCCAAGAAGGATGGTTCGCTAAGACCGTGTATTGATTACCGCCTTCTTAATAAGATCACTGTTAAGTTTCAGTATCCCTTGCCATTGATTTCTGACTTGTTTGCTCTGATTATGGGGGCTAGTTGGTTTACTAAGTTTGATCTTCGTGGTGCGTATAATCTGGTGAGAATCAGGCAGGGAGATGAATGGAAAACGGCATTTAATACGCCCGAGGGTCATTTTGAGTATCTGGTGATGCCGTTCGGACTTGCCAATGCTCCATCTGTTTTTCAGTCTTTTATGCATGACATTTTCCGTGAGTATCTGGATAAATTCTTGATTGTTTACTTGGATGACATTTTGATCTTCTCAGATGATTGGGAGTCTCATGTGAAGCAAGTCAGAATGGTTTTCCAGGTACTGCGTGCTAATTCCTTGTTCGTGAAGGGATCAAAGTGTCTCTTCGGTGTGCAGAAAGTTTCATTTTTGGGGTTCATCTTTTCCCCTTCTACTATCGAGATGGATCCGGTTAAGGTTCAGGCCATCCAGGATTGGACTCAGCCGACATCTCTAAAAAGTCTGCAGAAATTCCTGGGCTTTGCTAATTTTTATCGTCGCTTCATCTGTAATTTTTCTAGCATTGCCAGACCATTGACCGATTTGACCAAGAAGGGTGCTGATTTGGTTAATTGGTCTTCTGCTGCCGTGGAAGCTTTTCAGGAGTTGAAGCGTCGTTTTTGCTGTGCCCCTGTGTTGTGTCAACCTGATGTTTCTCTTCCGTTCCAGGTCGAGGTTGATGCTTCTGAGATTGGTGCAGGGGCGGTTTTGTCACAGAGAGGTTCTGGTTGCTCAGTGTTCAAACCATGTGCTTTCTTTTCCAGGAAATTTTCTGCTGCTGAGCGTAATTATGATGTGGGCAACCGAGAGTTGCTGGCCATGAAGTGGGCATTCGAGGAGTGGCGTCATTGGCTTGAGGGTGCTAAGCATCGCGTGGTGGTTTTGACTGATCATAAGAACCTTACTTATCTTGAGTCTGCCAAGCGCTTGAATCCTAGACAGGCCCGTTGGTCGTTATTTTTTGCTCGTTTTGATTTTGTGATTTCATACCTTCCGGGCTCTAAAAATGTGAAGGCGGATGCTCTGTCTAGGAGTTTTGTGCCCGACTCTCCGGGGTTATCTGAGCCGGCGAGTATCCTCAAGGAAGGAGTCATTGTGTCTGCCATCTCCCCTGATTTGCGGAGAGTGTTGCAGAAATTTCAGGCTAATAAACCTGATCGTTGTCCGGCCGAGAAACTGTTCGTCCCTGATAGGTGGACTAGTAAAGTTATCTCTGAACTTCATTGTTCGGTGCTGGCCGGTCATCCAGGAATCTTTGGTACCAGGGAGTTGGTTGCTAGATCCTTCTGGTGGCCATCTCTGTCACGGGATGTGCGTGCTTTTGTGCAGTCCTGTGGAATTTGTGCTAGGGCTAAGCCCTGCTTTTCACGTGCCAGTGGGTTGCTTTTGCCCTTGCCGGTCCCGAAGAGGCCTTGGACACATATTTCGATGGATTTCATTTCTGACCTTCCCGTTTCTCAAAAAATGTCGGTCATTTTGGTGGTCTGTGATCGCTTTTCTAAAATGGTCCATCTGGTGCCCTTGGTTAAATTGCCTTCCTCCTCTGATTTGGTGCCTTTGTTCTTCCAGCATGTGGTTCGTTTACATGGCATTCCTGAGAATATTGTTTCTGACAGAGGTTCCCAGTTTGTCTCGAGGTTCTGGCGAGCCTTTTGTGGTAGGATGGGCATTGACCTATCTTTCTCCTCGGCCTTCCATCCTCAGACTAATGGCCAGACCGAACGAACCAATCAGACCTTGGAAACATATCTGAGATGTTTTGTTTCCGCTGACCAGGATGATTGGGTGTCATTTTTGCCGTTGGCTGAGTTCGCCCTTAATAATCGGGCCAGCTCGGCTACCTTGGTCTCTCCATTTTTCTGCAATTCTGGGTTCCATCCTCGTTTCTCTTCAGGACAGGTTGAGTCTTCGGACTGTCCTGGTGTGGATTCTGTGGTGGACAGGTTGCAGCAGATCTGGACTCAGGTAGTGGACAATTTGACCTTGTCCCAGGAGAAGGCTCAGCTTTTCGCTAATCGCAGACGCCGTGTGGGACCCCGACTTCGTGTTGGGGATCTGGTTTGGTTATCTTCTCGTCATATTCCTATGAAGGTTTCCTCTCCTAAATTTAAACCTCGTTTTATTGGTCCGTATAGGATTTCTGAGATTCTCAATCCGGTGTCTTTTCGTCTGACCCTCCCAGACTCCTTTTCCATACATAATGTATTCCATAGGTCGTTGTTGAGGAGATACATGGCACCTATGGTTCCATCTGTGGAGCCTCCTGCCCCTGTTTTGGTGGAGGGGGAATTGGAGTATATTGTGGAGAAGATTTTGGATTCTCGTGTCTCTAGACGGAAACTCCAGTATCTGGTCAAATGGAAGGGATATGCTCAGGAAGATAATTCCTGGGTTTTTGCCTCTGATGTCCATGCCCCAGATCTTGTTCGTGCCTTTCATGTGGCTCATCCTGGTCGGCCTGGGGGTTCTGGTGAGGGTTCGGTGACCCCTCCTCAAGGGGGGGGTACTGTTGTGAATTCTGTGGCTGAGTTCACTTCTGTGGTCACAAGTGGTATTGCAGTCTCTGGGCTTCCTCCCTCAGGTGTTTTGGTGAGATCGTTGGCTGCCTTGCTATTTAGCTCCACCTGAGTCTGTCTTCCTTGCTCCTTGTCAATGTTCCAGTGTTGGATCTGAGCTACTGCATCTTTCCTTGGGCCTGCTGCTCTGCTAGATAAGTGCTTCTAGTTTGTTTTCTGTTTTTTCTGTCCAGCTTGCTATTAACTTTTGCTGGAAGCTCTGAGAAGCAAAGGGGTGCACCGCCGTGCTGTTAGTTCGGCACGGTGGGTCTTTTTGCCCCTTTGCGTGGTTTTCGTTTTAGGGTTTTTTGTAGACTGCATAGTTCTCTTTGCTATCCTCGCTCTGTCTAGAATATCGGGCCTCACTTTGCTGAATCTATTTCATTCCTACGTTTGTCTTTTCATCTTGCTAACAGTCATTATATGTGGGGGGCTGCCTATTCCTTTGGGGTATTTCTCTGAGGTAAGTCAGGCTTGTATTTCTATCTTCAGGCTAGTCAGCTCCTCAGGCAGTGCCGAGTTGCATAGGTAGTGATAGGCGCAATCCACTGCTGCTTATAGTTGTGTGAGGATAGATCAGGTACTGCAGTCTACAGAGATTCCACGTCTCAGAGCTCGTCCTATTGTTTTTGGTTATTGCCAGATCTCTGTATGTGCGCTGATTACTGCACACTGTGTTGCCTGATTGCCAGCCATAACAGCTGTGCTGTGTCCCATTACGAAGGAAATTCACACCTCCGTGACGGTTTTACGGTATAAGGGGACACATTTTTAGTGTTTACTTCTGTGTTTGCAAGGAGCATAATTAAAAGAGCAACCTTTTCCTTTTGCATCCTTAGTGCTGCACAAGATGGCTCTTTCAGCTACAAACGTCTTGGGGGGGGGGGTTAAAGGTTCCCTTTCAACTTGCTCCAATCAGGCTTCGGCCTACACTCTGTTCCTCTGCTCCTCCTGCTGTCCCTGGGCTCTAACACCGCCAGTTGGTGCCTGGAAGTGCTGTCTGCACAGTCAACAGTCGCTCCTCTGTTATTGCGGTTCAGTAACGTCAGCTGATCCCCAGCTGTGTGTGCGGCAATACCTCCAATCTGCTCCTCCTGCTGTCCCTGGGCTCTAACACCGCCAGTTGTTGCCTGGAAGTGCTGTCTGCACAGTCAACAGTCGCTCCTCTGTTATTGGGGTTCAGTAACGTCAGCTGATCCCCAGCTGTGTGTGCGGCAATACCTCCAATCTGCTCCTCCTGCTGTCCCTGGGCTCTAACACCGCCAGTTGGTGCCTGGAAGTGCTGTCTGCACAGTCAACAGTCGCTCCTCTGTTATTGGGGTTCAGTAACATCAGCTGATCCCCAGCTGTGTATCCGGCAACGTGTCATGCGACCGCCATGCTGGCACAACTAAAATGTAAGGGGACCTGTCCCCCCCCCTAGGCGTTTGTTACTGAAAGAGCCACCTTGTGCAGCACTAATACTGCACAAGGAAAAGGTCGCTCTTGAAATTATGCTCCTTGCAAACGCTGAACTACACACTCATGTAATGTGTCCCCTCACACCGTCAAACTGTCCCTGAGGTGGGACTTTCCTTTGTAATGTGATGCAGCACAGCCGTCATTGCTACCCCCTTGGCACCGTGCGCTGCCTCCTTAGCGTTGTTTGATTCCGTCCTGGACCCTGCGCTGTTATGTTATCCCTTGGCCATGCACAGTTTGCGCTGCCCGTCCTCTGACATCATTTGTTGTCGTCCTGGCTGCGCCTGTGCGTCCACGCTGCCCGAAATCCCACCTCGCAGTGTCGTCTAATGTGATCCCACAGTGGGCCTGGTATCCATGGCCATGCGCAGTGCATATACTAGCCTCTCACTCCCCTTCTTCATGCTTCTTCAGACTAGGCGGCGTCAGCTGATCCCTAATAGCATGCCACGGCCGTGACGCCGCACAGTCTGAAGAAGCAGGAAGGAGGTGAGTGAGAGGTGATGATATGCACTGCGCATGCCCATGGATCCCTGGCCCGCAGTGGGATTACATTAGATGACACTGCGAGGTTGGATCTCGGGCAGCTTGGACGCACAGGCACTGCCAGCCTGACACCTAAATGATGTCAGAAGACGGGCACCGCTAACTGTGCATGGGCAAGGGATAACATTACAGCGCGGGCTCCGTGACAGAACCAAACAACGTTGAGGAGGTGGCGCACGGCACCAAGGGGGTTGGAATGACGGCTGTGCTATGTCACATTACAAAGGAAAGTCCCACTTCCGGGACGGTTTGATGGTGTGAGGGGACACATTATATGAGTGTGTACTTCAGTGTTTGCAAGGAGCATAATTTTCGGAGCCACCATTTTCCATGTGCAGTATTACTGCTGTACAAGATGGCTCTTTCAGCAACAAATGCCTGGGGGGGGGGGGTTAAAGGTTCCCTTTCACCTTGCTCCACTGCAGGCTTCGGCCTACACTCTGCTCCTCTTTGATTCCCTGGGTTTCAACACTGTCAGTTGCCACCTGAAAGTGTTGTCTACACAGAAAAAACACTAGCTGATGTGTCAGTGGGGTTCAGCACCGCCAGCTGTTCCCCTGCTGTGTAGTCGGCAACGTGTCCAGCACAAGCCACGCTGACACAACAGAACAAAAGCTGCCACCAGTGCAGGCTTCGGCCTACACTCTGCTCCTCTCCTCCTCCTACTGTCCCTGGGCTCAAACACCGCTAGTTTTTGCCCGGAAGTGCTAGCTGCACAGAGAAAAACACCAGCCAATGTGTTAGTGGGGTTCAGCACCGCCAGCTGTTCCCCTGCTGTGTAGCCGGCAACGTGACCTGCAAACGCCACGCAGGCACATGAACTGAAATTAAAGGGACCCTGCCAGCCACCCCAAGGTTCTGTAGTGGGGGAACAGCTGGCGTTGCTGAACCCCACTAACACAATGGCGGGTGTTTTTCTCTGTGCAGCTAGCACTTGCGGGCAAAAACTAGCGATGTTAGAGCCCGTGGTGAAGCAGGAGGAGGAGGAGAGGAGCAGATTGTAGGCCGAAGCCTAGTTGAACCAATTTCAAAGGAAACCTTTAACCCCCCCTCAGGTGTTACAAAGTACAAGAGACACACCTTGTGCAGTATTAATGCTGCACAAGTGAAAGGTTGCTCTATTAATTTGTCTACTTGCACACGCTGAATGAAAGACGTACACAGTTTAGCCCATTCTACAGTAAAACTGTAGTGGATGCGCGACTTGGCTTTTTAAGGAGACGCAGCACAGGTGTCCCAAATAACGCCTTGGTGCTTGGCGCAGCTTCCTGAGCGTTGTTATTTGCTGTACAGGAGTCTGCGCTCTTGTGTTATCCCTTGGCAATGCCCTGTTAGCGCTGCCCGTCTTATGACCTCATTTCATGTTGGCCGATGCGGTTAACGATGGCCATAAATCCCAGACCCACAGTGCCTTTTCATAAAGTCACACTGCGGTGCTGGGATTCGTGGCCTTGAGCAGTAAATATTTTGGCCGCTCACACACGTCCTTACACCTGCTTCAGACTGGGCGGCCTCTGCTGATCCCTTCTCGCATGCCGCGGCCATGAGGCTGCACAGTCTGAAGAAGGCGGAAGGAGATGAGTGACGACAGGCGAACATATGCACTGCTCGTGCCCATAAACCACACCCTCGCTGACAAAATAAATAAGAAACCGAGGGGCGTTGTTTGGAGCAGGGCGGACGCACAGGCGCAGCCAGCTAACCAATGATGTCAAAAGACGGGAAGCGCTACCAAGGGTGGTGCTGCGTATTATTAGAAAGGAAAGTCACACCTCAGTGACAGTGGAATGGTCTCAATGAGACACATTTTGTACGTGTTGAGTTCCACGTGGGCAAGTAGAAAAAGTCAGCCACCTTGTACAAATGCAGCAGTACTGCTGTACAAGGTGGCTGTTATACATAGAAACACCTGGGGGTGAGGGGCAGGCTTCCTTCAATTTCAGTTAATGTGCCTGCGTGGTGTTTGCAGATCACGTTGCCGGCTACACAGCAGGGGAACAGCTGGCGGTGCTGAACCCCACTAACACATTGGCTGGTGTTTTTCTCTGTGCAGCTAGCACTTCCGGGCAAAAACTAGCAGTGTTTGAGCCCAGGGGCAGCAGCAGGAGGAGAGGAGCAGAGTGTAGGCCGAAGCCTGCACTGGTGGCAGCTTTTGGTCGGTTGTGCCAGCGTGGCTTGTGCTGGACACGATGCCGGCTACACAGCAGGGGAACAGCTGGCGGTGCTGAACCCCACTAACACATTGGCTGGTGTTTTTCTCTGTGCAGCTAGCACTTCAGGGCAAAAACTAGCGGTGTTAGAGCCCAGGGTCAGCAGGAGGAGGAGAGGAGCAGAGTGTAGGCCGAAGCCTAGTTGAACCAATTTCAAAGGTAACCTTTAACCCCCCCCTCAGGTGTTGCAAGGTACAAGAGCCACAAATTGTGCAGCATTAATGCTGCACAAGTCAAAGGTTGCTCTCTTAATTTTGCTCCTTGCACACGCTGAATAAAACACGTACACTATTTAGCCCATTATACTGTCAAACAGTAGTGGAGGCGTGACTTTTCTTTTGAAGAAGACGCAGCACAGGTGTCAAAATTTACACCTAGGTGCTGAGCGCAGATTCCTTACCGTTGTCATTTGCAGTACAGGACACTGCACTCTTGTGTTATCCCTTGGCAATACCCTGTTAGTGCAGGCCGTCTTATGACCTCATTTCATGTTGGCCGGTGCGGTTAACGATGGCCATAAATCCCAGACCCACAGTGCCTTTTCATAAAGTCACAATGTGGTGCTGGGATTCGTGGCCTTGTGCAGTAAATATGTTCGCCGCTCACACATGTCCTTACACCTGCTGCAGACTGGGCGGCCTCAGCTGATCCCTTATCGCCTGCCACGGCCATGAGGCCGCACAGTCTGAAGAAGGCGGAAGGAGGGGAGTGAAGACAGGCGAACATATGCACTGCTCGTGCCCATCAATCACACCCTCGCAGTCAAAATATATGAGACAACGAGGGGCATTGTGTCGGGCAGGGCGGACGCACAGGCACAGCCAGCCAACCAATGGTGTCAGAAGATGGGCAGCGCTAACAATGGGGGGGCTGCGTGTCATTAAAAAGGAAAGTCACACCTCAGGGACATTGTAATGGTCTCTAATGAGACACATTTTGTACGTGTTGAGTTCCACGTGGGCAAGGAGAAAAAGTCAGCCACCTTGTACAAATGCAGCAGTACTGCTGTACAAGGTGGCTGTTATACATAGAAACACCTGGGGGGTGGGGGCTGGTTCCCTTTAATTTCAGTTCAGGTGCCTGCATGGCGTTTGCAGGACACGTTGCCAGCTACACAGCAGGGGAACAGCTGGCTGTGCTGAACCCCACTGACACAGTGACTGGTGTTTTTCTCTGTGCAGCTAGCATGTCCAGGCAAAAACTGGCGGTGTTAGAGCCCAGGGTCAGCAGGAGGAGGAGAGGAGCAGAGTGTAGGCCGAAGCCTGCACTGGTGGCAGCTTTTGGTCGGTTGTGCCAGCGTGGCTTGTGCTGGACACGATGCCGGCTACACAGCAGGGGAACAGCTGGCGGTGCTGAACCCCACTAACACATTGGCTGGTGTTTTTCTCTGTGCAGCTAGCACTTCCGGGCTAAAACTAGCGGTGTTTGAGCCCAGGGGCAGCAGGAGGAGGAGAGGAGCAGAGTGTAGGCCGAAGCCTGCACTGGTGGCAGCTTTTGGTCGGTTGTGCCAGCGTGGCTTGTGCTGGACACGATGCCGGATACACAGCAGGGGAACAGCTGGCGGTGCTGAACCCCACTAACACATTGGCGGGTGTTTTTCTCTGTGCAGCGCGCATTTCCGGGCAAAAACTAGCGGTGTTAGAGCCCAGGGTCAGCAGGAGGAGGAGAGGAGCAGAGTGTAGGCCGAAGCCTAGTTGAACCAATTTCAAAGGTAACCTTTAACCCCCCCTCAGGTGTTGCAAGGTACAAGAGCCACACCTTGTGCAGCATTAATGCTGCACAAGTCAAAGGTTGCTCTATTTATTTTGCTCCTTGCACACGCTGAATAAAACACATACACTATTTAGCCCATTATACTGTCAAACAGTAGTGGAGGCGTGACTTGTTTTTTTAAGGAGACGCAGCACATGTGTCCAAAATAACACCTTGGTGCATGGGCGCAGCTTCCTGAGCGTTGTTATTTGCTGTACAGGAGTCTGCGCTCTTGTTATCCCTTGGCCATGCGCTGTGAGCGCTGCCTGTCTTCTGACCTCATTTCATGTTGGCGGGTGCGGTTAGCGATGGCCATGAAACCCAGACCCGCAGTGTCTTTTCTTTAAGTCACACTACGGGGCTGGGATTCGTGACCTTGCGCAGTAAATTTTTTCGCCTGTCACTCATGTCCTTACACCTGCATCAGACTGGGCGGCCTCAGCTGATCCCTTCTCGCTTGCCGCGGCCATGAGGCCGGACAGTCTGGAGAAGGCGGAAGGAGATGAGTGACGACAGGCGAAGATATGCACTGCTCGTGCCCATCAATCACACCCTCGCAGTCAAAATAAGTAAGACAACGAGGAGCATTGTTTCAGGCAGGGCAGACGCACAGGCGCAACAAGCCAACCAATGATGTCAGAAGACGGGAAGCGCTACCAAGGGGGGTGCTGCGTATCATTAGAAAGGAAAGTCACACCTCAGGGACAGTGGAATGGTCGCAATGAGACACATTTTGTACGTGTTGAGTTCCACGTGGGCAAGTAGAAAAAGTCAGCCACCTTGTACAAATGCAGCATTACTGCTGTACAAGGTGGCTGTTATACATAGAAACACCTGGGGGTGGGGGGCAGGCTCCCTTCAATTTCAGTTCATGTGCCTGTGTGGCGTTTGCAGGTCACGTTGCCGGCTACACAGCAGGGGAACAGCTGGCGGTGCTGAACCCCACTAACACATTGGCTGGTGTTTTTCTCTGTGCAGCTAGCACTTCCGGGCAAAAACTAGCGGTGTTTGAGCCCAGGGGCAGCAGGAGGTGGAGAGGAGCAGAGTGTAGGCCGAAGCCTGCACTGGTGGCAGCTTTTGGTCAGTTGTGCCAGCGTGGCTTGTGCTGGACACGATGCCGGCTACACAGCAGGGGAACAGCTGGCGGCGCTGAACCCAACTAACACATTGGCGGGTGTTTTTCTCTGTGCAACTAGCACTTCCAGGCTACAACTGGTGGTGTTAGAGCCCAGGGTCAGCAGGAGGAGGAGAGGAGCAGAGTGTAGGCCGAAGCCTAGTTGAACCAATTTCAAAGGTAACCTTTAACCCCCCTCAGGTGTTGCAAGGTACAAGAGCCACACCTTGTGCAGCATTAATGCTGCACAAGTCAAAGGTTGCTCTCTTAATTTTGCTCATTGCACACGCTGAATAAAACACGTACACTATTTAGCCCATTATACTGTCAAACAGTAGTGGAGGCGTGACTTGTCTTTTTAAGGAGACGCAGCACAGGTGTCAAAATTTACAACTAGGTGCTGGGCGCAGATCCCTGAGCGTTGTTATTTGCTGTACAGGAGTCTGCGCTATTGTGATCCCTTGGCCATGCGCTGTGAGCGCTGCCTGTCTTCTCACCTCATTTCATGTTGGCCGGTGCGGTTAGCAATGGATATGAATCCCAGGCCCGCAGTGTGTTTTCAAAAAATCACACTGCGTGGCTGGGATTCGTGGCCTTGTGCAGTAAATATGTTTGCCGCTCACACATGTCCTTACACCTGCTTCAGACTGGGCAGCCTCAGCTGATCCCTTATCGCCTACCACGGCCATGAGGCCGCACAGTCTGAAGAAGGCAGAAGGAGATGAGTTAAGACAGGCGAACATATGCACTGCACATGCCCAACAATCACACCCTCGCAGCCAAAATATATGAGACAACGAGGGGGGTTGTGTCGGGCAGGGCGGACGCATAGGCACAGGCAGCCAACCAATGATGTCAGAAGATGGGCAGCGCTACCAAGGGGTGTGGTGCATGTCATTAAAAAGGAAAGTCACACCTCAGGGACATTGTAATGGTCTGTAATGAGACACATATTTTACGTGTTTAATTCAACGTGGGCAAGGAGAAAAAATCAGCCACCTTGTACAAATGCAGCAGTACTGCTGTACTAGGTGGCTGTTATACATAGAAACACCTGGGGGGTGGGGCCAGGTTCCCTTTAATTTCAGTTCATGTGCCTGCGTGGCGTTTGCAGGTCACATTGCCGGCTACACAGCAGGGGAACAGCTGGCGGTGCTGAACCCCACTAACACATTGGCTGGTGTTTTTCTCTGTGCAGCTAGCACTTCCGGGCAAAAACTAGCGGTGTTTGAGCCCAGGGTCAGCAGGAGGAGGAGAGGAGCAGAGTGTTGGCCGAAGCCTCCACTGGTGGCAGCTTTTGGTCTGTTGTGCCAGCATGGCTTGTGCTGGACACGATGCCGGCTACACAGCAGGGGAACAGCTGGCGGTGCTGAACCCCACTAACACAATGGTGGGTGTTTTTCTCTGTGCAGCCAGCACTTCCGGGCCCCAACTGGCGTAGTTAGAGCCCAGGATCTGCAGGAGGAGCAGAGTGTAGGCCGAAGCCTAATTGAACCAATTTCAAAGGTAACCTTTAACCCACCCTCAGGTGTTACATTGTTGAAGAGCCACACCTTGTGCAGCAGTAAAACTACACAAGTTAAAGGTTGCTCTTTAAGTTTTGCTCATTGCACACGCAGAATGAAAGACGTACACAATTTAGCCCATTGAACAGTAGAACTGTATTGGAGGCGTGACTTGTCTTTTTAAGGAGACGCAGCACAGGTGCACATAAATAACGCCTTGGTGCTGGGCGCAGCCTCCTGAGCGTTGTTATTTGCTGTACAGGAGTCTGCGCTATTGTGATCCCTTGGCCATGCGCTGTGAGCGCTGCCTGTCTTCTCACCACATTTCATGTTGGCCGGTGCGGTTAGCAATGGCCATGAATCCCAGACCCACAGTGTGTTTTCAAAAAACCACACTGCGTGGATGGGATTCGTGCCCTTGTGCAGTAAATATGTTTGCCGCTCACACATGTCCTTACACCTGCTTCAGACTGGGCAGCCTCAGCTGATCCCTTATCGCCTACCACGGCCATGAGGCCGCACAGTCTGAAGAAGGCAGAAGGAGATGAGTTAAGACAGGCGGACATATGCACTGCACATGCCCAACAATCACACCCTCGCAGCCAAAATATATGAGACAACGAGGGGGGTTGTGTCGGGCAGGGCGGACGCACAGGCACAGGCAGCCAACCAATGATGTCAGAAGATGGGCAGCGCTACCAAGGGGTGTGGTACATGTCATTAAAAAGGAAAGTCACACCTCAGGGACATTGTAATGGTCTGTAATGAGACACATATTTTACGTGTTTAATTCAACGTGGGCAAGGAGAAAAAATCAGCCACCTTGTACAAATGCAGCAGTACTGCTGTACTAGGTGGCTGTTATACATAGAAACACCTGGGGGGTGGGGCCAGGTTCCCTTTAATTTCAGTTCATGTGCCTGCGTGGCGTTTGCAGGTCACATTGCCGGCTACACAGCAGGGGAACAGCTGGCGGTGCTGAACCCCACTAACACATTGGCTGGTGTTTTTCTCTGTGCAGCTAGCACTTCCGGGCAAAAACTAGCGGTGTTTGAGCCCAGGGTCAGCAGGAGGAGGAGAGGAGCAGAGTGTTGGCCGAAGCCTCCACTGGTGGCAGCTTTTGGTCTGTTGTGCCAGCATGGCTTGTGCTGGACACGATGCCGGCTACACAGCAGGGGAACAGCTGGCGGTGCTGAACCCCACTAACACAATGGTGGGTTCAGTTTAGGAGCTTCCTATGTGGGCTGCATGAATTGGTAGTCAAGGCTGGTTCTGTAGTGCCAGTAGGCCCAGCTCCCCCTGTAGGACTGTTGGGGTTCGGTAACTGCGGCTGCCTCGCGGCCTAGCTGTTCTCTCCTCTCCTGTGGGCCTTGGGGTCCACCACCTGGTTCCAGCACCGTCAGCTGGTTCCGGGCCGAGCCTTTGGCTTAGGTGCCTCCTCCTGGGTATCCGAGTTCCGCCAACGCCTGGCGGTCCTCGGTAGTGCTTTTAAGCGCGGGCACCTACAGCTTAGTAACCGGGTTCCAGCACCGTCAGCTGGTCCTCGGTCGTGCCATTGGCTCTTGCACACTGGGGCAACGCATCCGGGTTCCAGCACCGCCAGCTGGTTCTCGGCAGTGTTTTTGTCACAGGTATTCCCTCGTGCCAAACCTGGTTTCAGCACCGTCAGCTGTTTTTCCGGGTTGTGTCAAACTCGCTGAGACGCTTATGCTTGCCCCGTCGTGTTGCGGTCGGGTTAGCCAACTCCAGGGTGCCTCCAGTTTAGGAGCTTCCTATGTGGGCTGCATGAATTGGTAGTCAAGGCTGGTTCTGTAGTGCCAGTAGGCCCAGCTCCCCCTGTAGGACTGTTGGGGTTCGGTAACTGCGGCTGCCTCGCGGCCTAGCTGTTCTCTCCTCTCCTGTGGGCCTTCGGGTCCACCACCTGGTTCCAGCACCGTCAGCTGGTTCCGGGCCGAGCCTTTGGCTTAGGTGCCTCCTCCTGGGTATCCGAGTTCCGCCAACGCCTGGCGGTCCTCGGTAGTGCTTTTAAGCGCGGGCACCTACAGCTTAGTAACCGGGTTCCAGCACCGTCAGCTGGTCCTCGGTCGTGCCATTGGCTCTTGCACACTGGGGCAACGCATCCGGGTTCCAGCACCGCCAGCTGGTTCTCGGCAGTGTTTTTGTCACAGGTACTCCCTCGTGCCAAACCTGGTTTCAGCACCGTCAGCTGTTTCCGGGTTGTGTCAAACTCGCTGAGACGCCTATGCTTGCCCCGTCGTGTTGCGGTCGGGTTAGCCAACTCCAGGGTGCCTCCAGTTTAGGAGCTTCCTATGTGGGCTGCATGAATTGGTAGTCAAGGCTGGTTCTGTAGTGCCAGTAGGCCCAGCTCCCCCTGTAGGACTGTTGGGGTTCGGTAACTGCGGCTGCCTCGTGGCCTAGCTGTTCTCTCCTCTCCTGTGGGCCTTCGGGTCCACCACCTGGTTCCAGCACCGTCAGCTGGTTCTCGGCAGCGTCTTTTGCTCTTGTACCTTCTGCTCCCCATCCTGGTTCCAGTACCGTCAGCTGGTTCCGGGCAGAGCCTTTGGCTTAGGTGCCTCCTTCTGGGTATCCGAGTTCCGCCAACGTCAGGCGGTCCTTGGTAGTGCTTTTTAGCATGGGTACCTCCTGCTTAGTAACCGGGTTTCAGTAACGTCAGCTGGTCCTCGGTAGTTCCATAGGCTCTTGAACCTTCGGGTAGCCATCCGAGTTCCAGTTCCATCAGCTGGTTCTTGGCATTTTCTCAGCCTTCTTGTACCTTCTGCTACATTTCCAAGTTGAAGACCCTAACGTCGACGACCAGAAAGACCACCCCGATGACGACGACGGCGGAGACGACGACGGCGGAGACGACGACGGCGGAGACGACGACACTGGAGATGACGACCCTGGAGACGACGAGATGGAAGACCGAGAAGCGGAAGAACAAGAGGCTGCAGAACAAAGAGCAGAAGAACATTAAGCATAACACTTAATATCAGAGCAAAAGATATTATCTAAATTATATGCAGAAGAAGACTAAGCAGTGTATGGGGGTGAGTCCGTTCCTCCTCGTGGTGCCCCTGGATAAAGCCTGATGCTGCAGGCCAAACTGAACGCGGACAAATGTAACTTTTGTGACTGGCAGAACGGAAAGGTGTAATCTTCCAACTTTTATAGATAACAACTACGGGAATGCCTGTCACTAGGGTTGAGCGAAACGGGTCGTTCATTTTCAAAAGTCGCCGACTTTTGGCAAAGTCGGGTTTCATGAAACCCGATCCGACCCCTGTGCGGGGTCGGCCATGCGGTACGCGACTTTCGCGCCAAAGTCGCGTTTCAATGACGCGAAAAGCGCCATTTCTCAGCCAATGAAGGTAAACGCAGAGTGTGGGCAGCGTGATGACATAGGTCCTGGTCCCCACCATCTTAGAGAAGGGCATTGCAGTGATTGGCTTGCTATCTGCGGCGTCACAGGGGCTATAAAGGAGAGTTCCCGCCGACCGCCATGTTACTGCTGCTGATCTGAGCTTAGGGAGAGGTTGCTGCCGCTTCGTCAGAAGCAGGGATAGCGTTAGGCAGGGTCCATTAACCACCAAACCGCTTGTGCTGTAGCGATTTCCACTGCCCAACACCACCTTCGGTGTGCAGGGACAGTGGAAGCTACATTTTTTTTTTTTTTTCCCCCTCAGCGCTGTAGCTCATTGGGCTGCCCTAGAAGGCTCCCTGATAGCTGCATTGCTGTGTGTACGCCGCTGTGCAAACCAACTGCTTTTTTCAAAGCACAAATCCTCTTGTTCCTTCCTTTCTGCACAGCTATCTTTTTGGTTTGTACACACTTTTTATTTAATTTGTGCATCAGTCCACTCCTTATTGCTGCCTGCCATACCTGGCTGAGATTACTGCAGGGAGATAGTAATTGAAGGACACTCCCTGTTTTTTTTTTTTTTTTTGTGGGAGATTAAGATTGACATTTCTGCTAGAGTGCCATCCCTGTCTGTGTCATCTCTCACTCAGTGGGCCATAGAAAGCCTATTTATTTTTTTGCTTGATTTGGGTTATAAAATCTACCTGAAAAAAATCACTACATCAATCAGTGGGAGAAAAATATTGGCCTCAGGGCTTGTGTGCCACTCCTGACTCCTGTGTGCATCATCACTCACTCAGTGGGCCATAGAAAGCCCATTTTTTTTTTTTTTTTGCTTTATTTGGGTTCTAAATTCTACCTGAAAAAATCAATAAATCAATCAGTGGGAGATTAATATTGGCCTTTGGGCTTGTGTGCCAGTCCTAAGCGTGCCATCTCTCTCTCTCAGATAGTGGGCCATAGAAAGCCTATTTATTTTTTATTTTTTTTATTGGGTTTATAAATTTTCCCTGGAAAAAAAAAAAAAAGTGGGAGATTAATATTGGCCTCTGGGCTTGTGTGCCAGTCCTGAGCGTGCCATCTCTCTCACAAATAGTGGGCCATAGAAAGCCTATTTATTTATTTTTTTTTGGTTTTATAAATTCTCCCTTAAAAAAAAAGGGAGATTAATATTGGCCTTTGGGCTTGTGTGCCAGTCCTAAGCGTGCCATCTCTCTCTGTCTCTCAGATAGTGGGCCATAGAAAGCCTATTTATTATTTTTTTTATTGGGTTTATAAATTTTCCCTGGAACAAAAAAAAAAAAGTGGGAGATAAATATTGGCCTCTGGGCTTGTGTGCCACTCCTGACTCCTGTGTGCGTCATCTCTCACTCAGTGGGCCATAGAAAGCCTTTTTTTGTTTTATTTGTTTTCTAAATTCTCCCTGAAAAAATCATTTTATTTTATTTGGTTTCTAAATTCTTCCTGAAAAAATCATTTTATTCTATTTTTTTTTTCTAAAGTCTCCCTGAAAAAAAACAAAAAAAAACAAATCAGTGGGAGATTAATATTGCCCTTTCTGCTTGTGTGCCAGTCTTGACTCCTGGGTGTGCCATCTCTCTCTCTCTCTCCAATTGTGGGCCATAGAAAGCCTATTGTTTTTTTAGCTTGATTTGGGTTCCAAAATCTACCTGAAAAAATCACTACATCAATCAGTGGGAGATAAATATTGGCCTCTGGGCTTGTGTGCCACTCCTGACTCCTGTGTGCGTCATCTCTCACTCAGTGGGCCATAGAAAGCCTTTTTTTGTTTTATTTGTTTTCTAAATTCTCCCTGAAAAAATCATTTTATTTTCTTTGGTTTCTAAATTCTTCCTGAAAAAATCATTTTATTCTATTTTTTTTTTTCCTAAAGTCTCCCTGAAAAAAAAAAAAAAAATCAAATCAGTGGGAGATTAATATTTACATTTGTGCTTCAGTGACAGTCCTGCGTGTGTGGCATCTCTCTCATTTGTTGCCACCAACAACAGAGTGTGTAACATTGTGCCTGATTTTCGTTGTGGTCTCACTCACCTGTAAAGGGGTAGCTAAATCATACTGAAGTTATAGCTCACCGTGTAATTTGTGTGACAGCAACAAATACCGTTAGTTTGTTTACGTTTTTAAAACAATGAGGAAGTATGGTGGAAGAGGTCGTGGCCGGGGGCATTCATTGTCAGCTGGTAATGAGGGTACTGGTAGTGGTGGAGCATCAGCTGGTCGTGGGAAAAAAAATATTGCACCTAAGTCTGGAGCTGTGGAGCCAGGTTCGTCGTCTGGCTACACAAGGCCTCGAACGCTCCCTTTTCTGGGAGTAGGAAAACCGCTTTTAAAGCCGGAGCAGCAAGAGCAAGTTTTGGCTTATCTTGCTGACTCAGCCTCTAGCTCTTTTGCCTCCTCTCGTGAAACTGGTAAATGTCAAAGCAGCACGTCGTTAGTGGATGTTCACGGTCAGGGACAAGTCGCTTCCTTGTCCTCTTCAGCAAAAACAACAACAGAGAAGAATGCAGCAGGCGACACAACGGGTTACTCCATGGAGCTCTTTACACATACCGTCCCTGGCTTAGAAAGTGAAGCAGTTAACAGTCCATGCCCATTACAAGTTGAATCTGACATGGAGTGCACTGATGCACAGCCACAGCCAGACTACTATGCTGGTCCTTTGACTCAGACCACAACATTGCCCTCGCAGGGTGCTGATCAAGAATCAGACCCTGATGAGACTATGTTGCCCCATCACGAACGCTATACCACCGACCGACACGGTGACACAGACGAAGTTGCACACGAGCTACAAGAAGAGGTAATAGATGACCCAGTTCTTGACCCCGATTGGCAGCCATTGGGGGAACAGGGTGCAGGCGGCAGCAGTTCTGAAGCGGAGGAGGAGGGGCCGCAGCAGGCATCAACATCGCAACAGGTTCCATCTGCCGGGCCCGTATCTTGCCCAAAACGCGTGGCAAAGCTAAAACCTGTTGGAGGACAGCGTGGCCATCCGGTTAAAGCTCAGTCTGCAATGCCTGAAAAGGTATCCGATGCTAGAAAGAGTGCAGTCTGGCATTTTTTTAAACAACATCCAATTGATCAGCGCAAAGTCATCTGTCAAAAATGTTCAACTACCTTAGTGGATGCTTTCCTGAAACGGAAAGTACTTGCAAGCAGCATAATACAAAGAATAGCAGGTTTACCCAGAATCCTTTGCAGTAGGCGGAGCTATGCAAATCATCTCTTTCCACCCCTGTCTAATCCACAGCGCTTGGAACTGCCAAGCGTGCAATGCTGCGGATTAGTTTCTAAATTTACACAGCCAACCAATTCCTACCTGTGGACACGTGTTTCGGGCTTTAAGGCCCTCATCAGCACAGGGCTGGAATTGGTTGGCTGTATGGAGTGGGGCTCGGTGAGCAAGCGATACATACATGCTAGCCACCTTAGGGAGAGACCCAAGTTGGGCTAAATGTAGCGGGACGAAACTAATCCGCAGCATTGCACGCTTGGCAGTTCCAAGCGCTGTGGATTAGACAGGGGTGGAAAGAGATGATTTGCATAGCTCCGCCTACTGCAAAGGATTCTGGGTAAACCTGCTATTCTTTGTATTATGCTGCTTGCAAGTACTTTCCGTTTCAGGAAAGCATCCACTATGTATTTCCTTTAAGTAGAGGGCTTTTCGGTCTCTTTCGTCCCGCTACATTTAGCCCAACTTGGGTCTCTCCCTAAGGTGGCTAGCATGTATGTATCAACTACCTTAAGCAGAGGACAGAATCTGAAAAGTCTCAATACAAGTTGCATGCATAGACATTTAACCACCATGCATTTGCAAGCCTGGACTAACTACCAAACGTCCCTTAAGGTTGTAGCACCCTCGGCCAATGAAGCTAGTCAGCAACGCAACATCCCTTCCGGGAGTGTAGGGCCACCATTTTCCGCACCACCTGCAGTATCTGTGCAGGTTTCTTTGCCAGGCCAAAGCCGTCAGGGTCAGGGAATCACCAGTTTCGTAGTAGGAAACACTGCATCTAGGGCACCGGTGGCAACAATACCATCTCCCACCGTCTCTCAGTCTGCCATGTCCACCGGCACCCCCGCTAGTTCCACGATCTCCAGCTCTCCAGTCCAGCTCACCCTACATGAGACTATGGTTAGAAAAAGGAAGTACTTAGCCTCGCATCCGCGTACACAGGGTTTGAACGCACACATAGCTAGACTAATCTCGTTAGAGATGATGCCCTACCGGTTAGTTGAAAGCGAAGCTTTCAAAGCCCTGATGGACTACGCTGTACCACGCTACGAGCTACCCAGTCGACACTTTTTTTCCAGAAAAGCCATCCCAGCCCTCCACCAGCATGTTAAAGAGCGCATCGTCCATGCACTCAGGCAATCTGTGAGCACAAAGGTGCACCTGACAACAGATGCATGGACCAGTAGGCATGGCCAGGGACGTTACGTGTCCATCACGGCACACTGGGTAAATGTGGTGGATGCAGGGTCCACAGGGGACAGCAAGTTTGGGACAGTTCTGCCTAGCCCACGGTCTAGGAAACAATTGGCTGTAGCCGTTCGCACCCCCTCCTCCTCCTCTTCGTCCTCCTGCAGAAGCGAGAGCTCGTCCACAGACCGCAGTCGCACAACCACTCCATCCGCAGCTGCCACTGTTGCACACCAGGTCTCCCATTATGGGGCAGCTACTGGCAAACGTCAGCAGGCTGTATTGGCTATGAAGTGTTTGGGCGACAACAGACACACCGCGGAAGTTCTGTCCGAGTTCTTGCAGAAAGAAACGCAGTCGTGGCTGGGCACTGTAGATCTTGAGGCAGGCAAGGTAGTGAGTGATAACGGAAGGAATTTCATGGCTGCCATCTCCGTTTCCCAACTGAAACACATTCCTTGCCTGGCTCACACCTTAAACCTGGTGGTGCAGTGCTTCCTGAAAAGTTATCCGGGGTTATCCGACCTGCTCCTCAAAGTGCGTGGACTTTGCTCACATATCCGCCGTTCGCCCGTACACTCCAGCCGTATGCAGACCTATCAGCGTTCTTTGAACCTTCCCCAGCATCGCCTAATCATAGACGTTGCAACAAGGTGGAACTCAACACTGCACATGCTTCAGAGACTGTGTGAACAGAGGCGGGCTGTTATGTTTTTGTGGGAGGATACACATACACGGGCAGGCAGTAGGATGGCAGACATGGAGTTGTCAGGTGTGCAGTGGTCGAAGATTCAAGACATGTGTCAAGTCCTTCAGTGTTTTGAGGAATGCACACGGCTGGTTAGTGCAGACAACGCCATAATAAGCATGAGCATCCCCCTAATGCGTCTGCTGATGCAAAGTTTGACGCACATAAAGGATCAGGCGTCTGCAGCTGAGGAAGAGGAAAGCCTTGATGACAGTCAGCCATTGTCTGGCCAGGGCAGTGTACAGGATGAGGTAGCGGGCGAAGAGGAGGAGGAGGACGAGGAGGATGATGGGGATGATTATATTTTTAATGAGGAAGCTTTTCCGGGGCCACTGGAAATTGGTGGCGCGGCAAGGCCGGGTTCTGGTTTTTTGAGGGACACAAGTGACGTGGATTTGCCTGAAACTGCCCCTCAACCAAGCACAACCGCAGATTTGAGAACTGGAACTTTGGCCCACATGGCGGATTATGCCTTACGTATCCTCAAAAGGGACACACGCATAACTAAAATGATGAATGATGACGATTACTGGTTGGCCTGCCTCCTTGATCCTCGCTATAAAGGCAAATTGCAAAATATAATGCCACATGAGAACTTGGAACTAATATTAGCAACCAAACAATCAACTCTTGTTGACCGTTTGCTTCTGGCATTCCCTGCACACAGCGCCCGTGATCGTTCTCACACGAGCTGCAGGGGCCAGCAGACCAGAGGAGTTAGAGGGGCAGAAATCAGAAGTGGCGTTGGCCAGAGGGGTTTTCTGACCAGGTTGTGGAGTGATTTTGCTATGACCGCAGACAGGACAGGTACTGCAGCATCAATTCAAAGTGACAGGAGACAACATTTGTCCAGTATGGTTACAAACTATTTTTCATCCCTTATCGATGTTCTCCCTCAACCGTCATTCCCATTTGATTACTGGGCATCAAAATTAGACACCTGGCCAGAATTGGCAGAATATGCATTGCAGGAGCTTGCTTGCCCGGCAGCTAGTGTCTTATCAGAAAGAGTATTCAGTGCTGCAGGTTCAATACTAACAGAAAAAAGGACTCGTCTGGCTACCCAAAATGTAGATGATCTAACCTTCATTAAAATGAACCACAACTGGATTTCGAAATCTTTTGCCCCACCTTGCCCGGCTGACACCTAGCTTTCCTATGAAAAGGTCTTGCCTGTGGACTATTCTGAATGCCTTTTCCAATCTCGTAATTTTCTGCACCTGATTGTCCAGCATACGACATGTTTACACCTCACTAAATGGCCAAACTCCCCACACGGGGCCGTGGTATCGACACTTGGCGACAGCACCCGTGAGAGTGCAGTTTGTCTGAAGAGGTGGGTGAGCCCGCTTTTGGTCGACGGCACTGCCACTGGGTCCCTCCTTGTACAATAAAGTGTCTCTGGCGGTGGTGGTGCGCACCCAACGTCAGACACACCGTTGTAATATGAGGGGCCCTGGGCCTGTACCGCCGGCCACAAGACAGTTTCCCCCCACCCCAGCTCAAACAGTGCTCTACCACTTGCAAAATTATCTCACAGCTCCACCAATGTTTAGTCTATGCGCTGACATCCTTCAATGCCTGCCACTGACAATACCATTGTATTGACATTTTTGTTATGTTAGGCCTTCGATGCCTGTCTGTGGTCACTCCTTCCACTAGGCCTCCACTGACCACACCACTGCTGCCCGTGTACCCCTGTAACCAATTTAAAATTGCCTACAGCCATGTGTTATTATTTTAGGCCTTCGATGCCTGTCTGCGGTGACTCCTTCCACTAGGCCTCCACTGACCACACCACTGCTGCCCGTGTACCCCTGGAACCAATTTAAAATTGCCTACAGCCATGTGTTATTATTTTAGGCCTTCGATGCCTGTCTGCGGTGACTCCTTCCACTAGGCCTCCACTGACCACACCACTGCTGCCCGTGTACCCCTGGAACAAATTTAAAATTGCCTACAGCCATGTGTTATTATTTTAGGCCTTCGATGCCTGTCTGCGGTGACTCCTTCCACTAGGCCTCCACTGACCACACCACTGCTGCCCGTGTACCCCTGGAACCAATTTAAAATTGCCTACAGCCATGTGTTATTATTTTAGGCCTTCGATGCCTGTCTGTGGTCACTCCTTCCACTAGGCCTCCACTGACCACACCACTGCTGCCCGTGTACCCCTGGAACCAATTTAAAATTGCCTACAGCCATGTGTTATTATTTTAGGCCTTCGATGCCTGTCTGCGGTCACTCCTTCCACTAGGCCTCCACTGACCACACCACTGCTGCCCGTGTACCCCTGGAACCAATTTAAAATTGCCTACAGCCATGTGTTATTATTTTAGGCCTTCGATGCCTGTCTGCGGTGACTCCTTCCACTAGGCCTCCACTGACCACACCACTGCTGCCCGTGTACCCCTGGAACCAACATCAGAAAATTTAAAAATAAGTATTTTGCTTATAAAAAAGAAAATACTGGAGAGATATCAAATGCAGACATTTTAACATTAAAAACAAACACATACAACAAAAATCTGGTACAGTACTAAAAATGGCCACCAGCTACAATAACTTTCTCCTGCAAGTAGTTAACTGAAAGGTTTTTTCAATTTTAAACACAGATATGGCATCCACCGAGTGTTGTCCTGTCGCGTCTTCTTTATATTATTGCCAAGAAGATGCAAAACAATGAAAATAATAAAATCATTATTTACCAAAAAAATAGAGTAAGTCAAAACCACATTGCAAATAAACATTCATTACAAATAAAGAAGCAGGGCGCGTCCGAGGGTGAGTATATACCTAATAAGAATATAATCACCCTCGGACGCGCCCTGCTTCTTTCCGACAGCCTTCCTTCCTAAGAATCAGCCCTTCCGTGGTGTAGAGAGAGGGTTTGTTACACTCCAAGGTGTTCCCCAGGTTGCCTTTCCTGAGCTTCGATCTTCCGGCTCTCGTTTAGTAGTTGTTGGAAACTACGCTGCATTAGGCCTACAAATTGGGTATGGGGTGTAGAGAGATGGTGTGTTCCACTGTAGAGAGATGGTGTGTTCCACTCCAAGGTGTTCCCCAGGTTTCCTCTCCATTGCTTCGATCTTCCGGCTCTCGTTTAGTAGTTGTTGGAAACTACGCTGCATTAGGCGTACTAGTTGGTTTGGGGCCTACTATCGGTGTCTGCCGCTCCTTGCTGTTCTCCTGGTTTCCTGTCCTGAAATTCCGTTTTCAGGCGCTCGTTAAGTAGTTGTTAATGTTAGACTGCATTTGGCCTACTATTTGGGTTGGGGCCTACTATCGGTGTCTGCCACTCCTTGCTGTTCTCCTCCACTGAACAAAGCTGTGCCGCCTGTTTACTACTGTTGCCAATTTTGAACTGCATTTCGACTACTTACTGATTTGGGCCTACTCTCTGTGTCAGCCTCTCATTCCAGTTGTCCTCCACTGCAATGCCCCCTGATTAGTCCTGTGTTACCAATTTTGAACTGCATTTAGCCCACTTTATTCTTTGGGCCTATATCTGTGTTTCCTCCTCATCCTGCCCATTGCCCAGCCAGTGATAGATGAGTCTGCTGGTACATTGACCCATAATGCAACATTTCCCGTGCACGCTACACTGCAAGATTGTGACCCTGCTGAAAGTCAGGTCCCCCTTCCCGCATACCATACCACCTTACACGGGGACAAACAGGAAGGTGCAGATGAAAGTGCAGGTTCCTTCATCAGGTGGGGGAAGGAATATTAGTTGGCGACGTCACTGGCACAGGGCCTCTCATGGTACGCAAAAGTGTTGCTGCCGGTGGGAGGCGCCCCCGCCGTGCAAACACACCGCTGTACTTTGAGGGGCCCTGTGCCAGTGCCAATGCCAACGAGTGGGCCCCCCCTGCTTGCTCAGGTTCACAGCACTTGCAAAGTTGAAATACTTACCTCTCCCTGCTCCACTGCCGTGACGTGGTCCAGATTTCCTGGGCCCACTAATTACTTGAACCAGCCCTACCCACCACAACTTTAGCCAAATGACCCCCAATTTCAAATGCCTTCCAATTATTATAAGGTAAATTACGCTTGACAAGCTTCATTAAGAAGAATGGATGGTTTTGACATTAAAATGGGCACTCTAGGTGTTTTCCTGGCCCCCACTCACTGCCGACTATGCTGCCCCATTGACTTGCATTGGGTTTCGTGTTTCGGTCGATCCCGACTTTACGTCATAATCGGTCGACCCGACTTTTGAGATAGTCGGGTTTCGCGAAACCCGGCTCGACTCTAAAAAGGTCAAGGTCGCTCAACTCTACCTGTCACAAATGAGAATATGATAAAGAAGTAGAATAGGAAGAATAATAACAGTTGAATAAAATGAATATGTAGAATAGGAAGAATAATAATAGTTGAATAAAATGAATATGAAGAATGTAATAAAAAAAAAAAGGTAAAGGATGAAGAAGAAGATGAATAAGGTGAAGAAGAAGTTGATGTCAAAGATGCTGATGATGATGAAGATGAAAGTGTGGGAAAAGTAAAAAAAAAAGAAGGGGAAGGGCGTGGAATAGTGAAACATCAATATCTGACAAAATAAAAAAAAAAATTTACATAGTCAATATCTTTGTCACTCCGAACGTCTTTCAAAAAAAAAAAAAACATGCTATTCTATTTGATTGGGCTAAACCTCTATGACTTTAATGTCTCCGCCACCTCCCCAAATACATCCTGCATTATTCTTAGTTGTTTTCCTTCAAGTAGAATGAACCTACAAGGAAAGAAAGGGTTTATTTTAATTCCGATATTTTGGTCCCATTGACTTGCATTGGGATCGGGTATCGGTATCGGCGATATCCGATATTTTTTGAATATCGGCCGATCCTATCCGATACCGATACTTTCCGATATCGGAAGGTATCGCTCAACACTAATTATTATGCTATGCTAAGCTCCGCTCCATCGGCCTCAAGGACACCGTTCTCTCCTGGTTCTCCTCCTATCTCTCTGACCGATCCTTCACTGTATGTTTTGCTGGTTCCTCCTCCTCTCACCTTCCCCTTACTGTTGGGGTTCCTGAAGGATCAGTCCTAGGCCCCCTCCTCTTCTCGTTGTATACTGCCCCTATTGGACAAACAATCAGTAGATTTGGTTTCCAGTACCATCTCTATGCTGACGACACCCAATTATACACCTCTTCTCCTGTTGTCACGCCGACCTTTTTAGAAAACACCAGTGATTGTCTTACCGCTGTATCTAACATCATGTCCTCCCTCTATCTGAAACTAAACCTGTCAAAAACTGAACTACTCGTGTTCTCTCCCTCTACTAACCTACCTTTGCCTGACATTGCCATCTCCGTGTGCGGTTCCACCATTACTCCAAAGCAACATGCCCGCTGCCTTGGGGTCATCCTTGATTGTGACCTTTCATTCACCCCCCACATCCGATCACTGGCTCGCTCTTCTTACCTGCATCTCAAAAACATTTCTAGAATTCGCCCTTTTCTTACTTTCGACTCTGCAAAAACTCTTACTGTTTCACTTATTCATTCTCGTCTGGACTATTGTAACTCTCTACTAATCGGCCTCCCTCTTACCAAACTTTCCCCGCTCCAATCTGTCCTGAATGCTGCTGCCAGGATCATATTCCTCACCAACCGTTACACCGATGCCTCTACCTTGTGCCAGTCATTACACTGGCTACCCATCCACTCCAGAATCCAGTACAAAACTACTACCCTCATCCACAAAGCATTCCATTGCTCTGCACCACCCTACATCTCCTCTCTGGTCTCAGTCTACCACCCTACCCATGCCCTCCGCTCCGCTAATGACCTCAGGTTAGCATCCTCAATAATCAGAACCTCCCACTCCCGTCTCCAAGACTTTACACGTGCTGCGCCGATTCTTTGGAATGCACTACCTAGGTTAATACGATTAATCCCCAATCCCCACAGTTTTAAGCGTGCCCTAAATACTCATTTGTTCAGACTGGCCTACCATCTCAATGCATTAACCTAACGATCCCTGTGTGGCCTATTTATAAAAAAAAAAAAAAAAAAAACAATCAGGTTCCTCGCATCATGTTCTCATTCACTTTATGCAGTTAATAGCCCTCTTTGTCTGTACTGCTACATACTTAGGCAGTTAACTGGTTCATGCAGCTTTACATGAACACCTGAGCCTTACACTATAGCTGGTCCGAATAACTAAAGCAACATCCACCTCTCGTGTCTCCCCTTTTCCTCATAGTTTGTAGCTTGCGAGCAGGGCCCTCACTCCTCTTGGTATCTGTTTTTAACTGTATTTCTGTTATGCTGTAATGTCTCTTGTCTGTACAAGTCCCCTCTATAATTTGTAAAGCTCTGCGGAATATGTTGGCGCTATATAAATAAAAATTATTATTATTATTATTATTATTATTTTAGGTCTTCAATAGTGTTGAGCATTCCGATACTGCAAGTATCGGGTATCGGCCGATATTTGCTGTATCGGAATTCCAATACCGAGTTCCGATATTTTTGTGATATCGGAAATTGGTATTGGAGTGTGCGGTGCGTATGGCTCCAAGGGTCTGGAGGAGAGGAAACTCTCCTTCAGGCCCTGGGATCCATATTTATGTAAAAAATAAAGAATAAAAATAAAAAATCTGGCTATACTCACCCCTCCGAAGGACCCTGGCTGCCACCGCTGCAAGCGTCCGCCTCCGTTCCTGAGAATGTAGTGAGTGAAGGACCTTCGATGACGTCGCGGTCACATGAGCGGTCAGGTGACCGGTCACCTGACCGCGACGTCATTGAAGGTCCTTCACTCTCTGCAATTCTCAGGAACTGAGGCGGACGCTTGCAGCAGTGACAGCCAGGGTCCTTCGGAGGGGTGAGTATAGCCATATTTTTTATTTTTATTCTTTATTTTTTACATTAATATGGATCCCAGGGCCTGAAGGAGAGTTTCCTCTCCTTCAGACCCTGGGAACCATCAAGGATACATTCCGATATTTGTGTCCCATTGACTTGTATTGGTATCGGGTATCGGTATCGGCGAGATCCGATATTTTGCCGGTATCGGCCGATACCATCCGATACTGATACTTTCAAATATCGGAAGGTATCGCTCAACACTAGTCTTCAACTTAATAAAGTCTAGTTATATTTTGGCTCAAAAATACCTCTTTTTTGTCTGATGCGCTATGTATTCACACGTTTCCTGAAGGAAGAACAGAGAAAAAGAAGAATAACCCCAACAGTGTTATTTCATAGGTAATAGAATTATTTGCAAGAACTAATATTTTAAAGAAAAAAATAACTGAACAGGTAAAAGAAAATAAGAGCCATCAGTGACGGGAGGTTTTTGTAATATTTTTACCGCCTGTAGTAACTTTATCTGTAGTATCTGGACAAATTGAATCTTCGAGCCGAGCATGCATATCGTGTAGTTACACCGAGCGTGCTCATTGTGTAGTTCATGCATTTTGTCTCAATCTCCCGATAACCCGCTCTTTTTTTTCCTGCCCAATAATTTCTTTTGCATTACAAGATTACATTTTCCAGACAGAGAAAGTTTAGAGAACGCAGCAGATTCTAGAGAGAGCTTATTCCATGCCTGGCTGCCTCGGGGTGCAGCCGAGCGTGTGCTCAGTGGATGGATGATAGCTTCCATTTTTAAGCTCCATTTTCCCTTAGCGTTAAACTGTTTATACTTATTCTATATGGCTTCCTTTTAACCCATCACCATTTTTACTTTCTGTGAAACTCCTGGGCCTCAGTCGAGCTCGGAGGAGCTCATATCTTGTTTTGGCCGTGCGTATGGTGATGGTCGATAGTTCCACCCTAGAAATTAGTACGTTTAGATGAACATGGGAAACTAACAAGAGCTGGATTTCCCGGGATTTCGCATCTAGGAAGGTCATAAAAGAAGACAGAAATTTAAGACACTGGAACCATTATTTTTAACCTTATATTTTCTAAACATTTTCTAAATTTTTTTATATATACTTTAGGATGATTTTTTTTTAATATAACATATTTAAAGGGTAACTAACTATTGTTTAGATTTTTTTTTTATATAAATCAGTAGATCATATAAAAATAAGATATTTTGGAATATATCTTAGAGAAATCTCCTTCTTTCTCCTGGAGTGATGTTTCATTCTGTAAAATTCAGTGAAGGTAGATTTTCCCATTACTGAGACAGGAGCATAAACTGTCAGCTCCTAAGATAATATGGAGAGGGGATAGAAGGAACTTTATTTAAGCACCAGCTGTCATCTCCTATCTCAGACATGGAAAAATCTGTAAATGCTGGATGAAATGAGAGTAAAAGATTAGACCAGGAGGAGAAAGGAGCAGATTTCTCTGATAAGATAGATTAGAAAGTTTCTTATTTTCATGTGTACTATTGATCTATGGAATAAAAATTAAAATGACATGATTTAGCTAGGGAAAAAAATATTGCATGAAGGGAGAAAGGCTTTTGGTTAATTTAACCAGTTAATCCAAGTAAAAGAAACACCATAGGATTAGGAAAAATAAGGACACAAAGGTGCAGAATAGTGCATGCCCGGCTATGATGGGATTCCGATGTCATGGCGTAGATAGTTGTCCGCCGGTATAGGGGGTCCATACTAAGGAGTCTCTGTGTGCTATTGCATGGTGTTCCCCGGGGTTCTGTATTCTCCCTTACAAGTAATAAAATGTTTGGATTGGTAACGTTCCAATGTGTCTTTCCATATTTTTACCTTTGGAGAGTCCTTGTTTTCCCTCAAAATAATAATAAAAAAAAAGGCAAACAAAAAAAAACATGATATTGTAAAGCTCGCGTGTGGATCGTGGACCCACTGTGCCGCAGACCGAGGAGGGGTGTGACTAGACAAACACCTGAGTCTTTGTTAGAGCCCCTTATGGTGGGGTTCGACTTGGCTCCAGATGGACGCCAGGTGCTACTCCAGGACAGACCTAGTACACACGGCAGGGAGGAACGCAGGCTCAGAGCTGGAGTGACCGGCCAGACAGCAACCGATTAACATGGTGAGTGGATGCTGTTTCAGACATTGCAGGTTTAGTACTGATTCAGACACAGCAGGTTTTAGAGTCAGATCCTGATTAGGACACAACAGTTACAGGGATAGGTCATGATTCAGACACAGCAGGTTCAGGGTGTGACAGATACAAGGTACAGGTCCAGAGGTCAGACCTAGGCCATACAGACCCAGGGAAGAAAATTCAAGCAAGATCAGATACAGGTACAGGTTCAGACCTAGGCCATAAAGGCCCAGGGAAGCAGGTTCAGACAAGATCAGATACAGGTTCAGACCTAGACCACACAGACCCAGGGAAACAGGTTCAGACAAGATCAGATACAGGTACAGGTTCAGAGTTCAGACCTAGGCCATACAGGCCCAGGTAAGTAGGTTCAGACAAGATCAGGTACAGGTTCAGACCTAGACCATACAGACCCAGGGAAGCAGGTTCAGACAAGATCAGACACAGGTGCAGGATCAGAGTTCAGAACTAGGCCATACAGGCCAAGGTAAGCAGGTTCAGACAAGATTAGCTACAGGTTCAGACCTAGACCATACAGACCCAGGGAAGCAGGTAAAGACAAGATCAGATACAGGTTCAGAGTTCAGACCTATTCCATACAGACCCAGGGAAGCAGGTTCAGACAAGATCAGATACAGGCACAGGATCAGAGTTCAGACCTAGGCCATACAGGCCCAGGTAAGTAGGTTCAGACAAGATCAGGTACAGGTTCAGACCTAGTCCATACAGACCCAGGGAAGCAGGTACAGACAAGATCAGACACAGGTACAGGATCAGAGTTCAGAACTAGGCCATACAGATCCAGAGAAGCAGATTCAGACAAGATCAGGTACAGTTTCATAGGTCAGGCCAAGGCCATACAAGCCCAGAGAGGGTTCAGGTACAGTAGACTACAGACAGGACCAGACAACGGACTTAGCAGCTTAAAGGGAACCTGTCACCAGTTTTGTCCTATAACAACTAAAACTATGACCTTACTCAGCTCCTTTGCTGCTTTCCATAAATGCCCCTGACTTCACCTGTAATACCCTCAAAAACCATTTTAAGCTCTCCCACCCTGTATGGTAATCGTGCCGGTCCGGTGAAGTGACCGAGGGCAAGGTCGCCCATGTATACCCATGATCTGGCCCAGCAAAACTTCCACACTCAGATTCCATTTTAACAAACGTATCTTTACTGTTATACATTTTCCTTAACACAGCGGAACACAATAATAGACAGTACAAAATATGCCTATTCACAGAGATAACGTGTAATAACAAACTGTCCCTCACTTTCCCTATCCACACGTTACCAGTTCCTTTGCTTCAGGAGGTTATCTTCCCACGTCGCAGGCCTGTCTGTCACTGCAGGGGGATGCTCCGGCCTAAGAGAAAACAACAAGGATTAAACAAAACGCCGTCTCTCAGGTCCAGACTGTAGTCCTTGGGGTTCAACAGGTAAGGGTGGAATGTTCGGCCTCTCAACAGAGGACCCGCTTACAGTTCATGGGCTCCAGGATCTGTGAAGATGTCACCGTTGAGTGCTCCGCAGTGTGGGAGCTTGGAACAATCTGGATGTCAGCTTCCAAGAGATAGCGGTCATCCAGGCAATCTTCTATATCGCATCTACAGGAGGACGCCAGCACACACAGACCTCTCTCTGCACACACCAGTTTCCTGGGCTCTCTTCTTCCCTCCCCTTCCTGTTCACATGACATCACAGGGGGAAGTTTTGCCAATACAGTTTGTCCCTCTGTAATCACATTTGGCATAGGTATAACTTCTGGCCACACGGGGGCAGTGTCTGTCACAGATTCTATGTCAATGATAACAGAACAGTCACAGCCGGCCAGCTCACTACACCGGTCTGATGGGCGTGGTTTCGGGCCTCCTCGTCCCTTCCCCAGGCTCTGATCGGCGTCCTTCTTTTTAACTGATGTGGATGATGCCTCACATCATCCACATTGCTGGGTGAAATATTACGTCTGCACACAGAAATCGCAGCTCGCACCTGCGCACTATGCTTTGCCCTACTGTGGGCAGAGCCAAAAACATAAGTGCGCATGAAAGTGTGCAAGCCAGCAGTTAGTGCTGATATCTGATAGCAGCAAGAGCAGGCATACGATGATGAGAGTATTCATCAAAAGTGTTTAGTCAGTTAATATGCATGATTGCTAGTTCTCAGGTCCCCTGTCTGTTAGTATCTGCCAGTACCTATCTGTATCCGCTTGTTCTTGCTCGTTCCTGCCTGTGCCTTACAGCATCTGCCAGTCTGCATACCAGCTGTACCTGCCTGCAACTGCCAGGCCAGTCTGTATACCAGCCTTTTCTGCCTGCACCTGTCGTGACAGTCTCTATACCAGCCATACCCATACCTGCCATGCTAGTCTGTATGCAAGCAGTACCTGATTGCACCTGCCATGCCAGTCTGTATACCAGTTGTAACTGGTTGCACTTGTTGTGCCAGTCTGTATAACCGACGTACCTGCTTGCACCTGTCATGCCAGTCTGTATATCAGTCGTACTTGCCTTTGTCAGTCTGTATACCAGCTGCACTTGCCTTCACCTGCCATACCAGTCTGCATACCAGCCCTACCAGCCTGCACCTGCCATGCCAGTCTCTATACCAGCCGTAGTGGCCTGCACCTGCCATGTCAGTCTGCATGCCAGCAGTATCTGTTTACACCTACCTTGTTTTCCAGTAATCCTGCCCTGCCTGCACTTGTCAAAAATCCACCTATTCCTGGCCATTCCAATTACCTACCCCTTTGGGGGTCAGCTGCCAAGTGTCCGAGGTCTGTCCTGGATTAGCACCTGAAGTCCACCTGGAGCCAAATCTAACCCCACCATCTGGAGTTCTAGAGGTCTTTGCCTAGCCCCTCCAGGTTCTCCTCAGTCCACATCACAGTGGTTTCACCACTATTCCAGTTACAGATATTCTGTCAGGAGATGTTTATGCTATATGTGTCTACAGTATATGTGGCCAACCAGTGATTGTGATATTATGATTTGAGTTGAAGCTTGTTGAAAGGTTTGCTAGCATATTGCAGTAGAAAGGTACCTGCACCTCTCACCATTAGAAATGAGATGGGAAGGTGAACTGAACTCCTTGCGAGGCCAAGGTCACCCTGAACACCTGTACCAGGCTTGAACAGTCATTTTGTGCTAACAGACTCCTTTTTAATAAAGTAAAATAAAGTGAGAATATTTTTCTCAGTAGCAATGTACTTACTTGTCTGACTCTAAATACTTCAGATACATCAATAATCTTTTTCCACCAAGGACCAGGAAAGGACATGGACAGTGGAAGACTCCTGTGCAAGAACAGTATATGGGCCCTTTGCAGCCAATAACTCATCATAATGCCCAATTCCACCTGCTTTGGAGGTAGTAGTGACCCCCTTACCTTCCGTGCCCCAGGGTTGCCCCAATGATATGTCTTCCCCCCTAGGCCTACAAACATAAGAGGGGGAATACCCTAAATCTAGAGGGGAAAAATAGGTTCTGACTTTATCCTAACACTGAAGGTTTTTACTTGGTCCTATAATGAGGCAATTTATCTATCTTTTTTTGCCTTCCTTTAGATCAGTGTTCCCCAAGTTCGGTCCTCAAGAGCCACCAACGGGTCATGTTTTCAGGATTGCCTTAGTATTGCCCAGATGAGAATTCCATTATCTAGACAGGCAATAATTCCATCACCTGGGCCATACTAAGGAAATCCGGAAAACACGACCTGTTGGTGGCTCTTGAGGACCGAACTTGGGGAACACTGCTTTAGATCAATATAATGGAGCGATATGTTGAATTTTTGGGACCACGTGTTTTTTACTCTTATGAATTGATATATGCACAGTAAACAAGTCCGGTAAAAGTCTTTTGGACTTGTCTGTCACAGAGAAAGTCTGAATAGCTACTGTAGCTGGAAAAAATCTAGAAAATAGCAGTAACAATCAGATACGCCTTCAAACAAGCCAAGAATTCACATTAAATAAAAGAAATGTGCACGCGGCGCTCCGTTGCCTTTTAGGTAGAGAAGGTAAAACTAAAAATAGCAGCTATTGTCAAGGAAGAGACGGGCCACCGGAGACCTCCACAAAACCACAGCTTGCAGAGAACATTCAGAGAGCTGAGGAGTCAGGAGGTGCGCTCAGGTGCAGATCCGCTTGTGAGCCGAACACGTCAATGGTCCCCGGCAGAAGTCACCATGCCACACACGGGAAGGGGATTCACGATGACTTGATAGATAAAATGCTTGTGCCAGAAAGAAAAGTCTGCTCGTTGCATGATCAAGGATTTTACAACATGGATACTCGTAAGAAGGCTTCTTGAAGTTGCGCTGTGTTAAAGCAATATTAGAAATCGGCACAAAAAAAGTTCTTTCTACATTATGAGGAACTGAAAGTAATCGCCATTTATGTTATGGCCTCATAAAATGGCCTGTGCTATGAACGTTTAGGTAAGACTTTATATAGGGGGGACACACAGGACCATGCTCTAGGGCCACCTGTATTTGGGGATGTTGTAGCTGTTTGCGTTCTGGCCCAATGTCAGACATGCCGGATCACCAGTGAGGCCAAATCAGGAGGTTACACCCGTAGTTTTACACGCGCGCTTGGAGACAAAGGACACCTCACACATATTCTGTGAGCAAGTCACTTTTATCTGATATAATGCAGCAAGAGGCAATATTTTATACCATTTACAACAAATGTAACTCTCAATGTAATTCATGTAGCCCCCACCATCACCCAGGGTCATACTGACCTTTATTTCTCACGTACCCAGAGCATGTTGTGGCTGACTATTGAGAACATACATGATAAGAAGTATAGTCTCCTTGTAAAGGAGACTAGCAGACTGCTGTAACAACAGATTCTAGTAATTCTAGCAATTAAAGGCAAAAGGCACTTAAAGGCAAACTATTAACCCTTCTATATCAGGGATCTACTGGTCTCAATCTTCTACTGCCAATGCGTGATCCTATCAAGCCAAAAAAGTCTTAAGAAAGTAAACACTTGCCAGAAGTGCAGTGTCCCAGAGATTCCAGATGACAATTGATCCATAAGTGATGATACTATTAAACACATACAAAAGTCTGAAAACCCAGAAAAGTGCCTAAGTTACAGCTATACCACAAAAAGCCCTTTCTTATTACCAACACTCTGAACTATGCCACCCTAAATTAAGTTGGAGTAGTTGATCACTTGGCCATGAGTTTAATAAGAAAATCTGCTTTAATGTAAGTTCACACTGGGCGTCTTTGCATAGCTTTTTCGATGCATTTTTTATGCTAATTTTCGGCTGGGTTTTACAGTACTAGCAAAGCCTATGAGATTTCAGAAATCTCATGCACACATATTGCTTTTTTTTGTCATCAAGATTTTGTGCTTTGAATGGATTTTTGCACAATGGAGCATGTCACTTCTTTCAGCATTTTTCTCCCATTGACATGAATGGGTGGTGAAAAAACGCTGAAAATCCTCAGCAAAAATGCAGGTATCAGATTTTACTGCGTTGTTTTGTGCCAAAATTCTATAGATTCTGATTCTATAGAATAGGGCTTTTTTTTCAACATTAAACTCTATCAGCATGCACAAGAAACAAATCTAGCATGCAAAAAGCTCACCAAAAAATGCACAAAAAACACAGCAAAAAAATGTATACTTAAGCTGCTCCACCAATCTTGACGATTGGTGGAGCAGCTTAAGTATACATTTTTTTGCAAAAAAACATATCAACTAAATACCCTGTTTTTTTCCATCTTTTGACTGCCACTTGCCTATTAGGCTGGAGTCACACTAGCGAGTTTTACGGACGTAAGAGCGCAGAAAATACGTCCGTAAAACTCGCCAAACAAACGGCACAATTATTCTCTATGCCCCTGCTCCTATCTGCCATATTTTACTGATCCGTATTATACTGGCTTCTACGGCCGTAGAAAATCGCAGCATGCTGCGTTTGTCACCGTACTGCGCAAAAAATACGCCAATGAAAGTCTATGGAAGCCAGAAAAATACGGATCACACACGGACCAGCAGTGTGACTTGCGAGAAATACGCAGCGGTGTTAGAGAGAAAAGCCGGTAATTCAGTGCGGTGTACAGTAAAATCACACTGACAGCTTACAGTAGAATAGGTAGAATAAATGTGTACACATAGAATAGGTATATATATATATGTCAGTAGACACATATATGTATATATATTATTACTTCATACAGCGCTAGATAGCTTTAAAGCCGGTAATTCAATTACCGGCTTTTGCTATCTCCTTCCTAAACCCGACATGATTTGTGACATGGTTTACATACAGTAAACCATCTCATATCACCATTTTTTTTGCATATTCCACACTACTAATGTTAGTAGTGTGTATGTGCAAAATTTGGCCGTTCTATCTACTAAATTAAAGGGTTAAATGGCGGAAAAAATTGGCGTGGGCTCCCGCGCAATTTTCTCCGCCAGAGTAGTAAAGCCAGTGACTGAGGGCAGATATTAATAGCCTGGAGAGGGTCCATGGTTATTGCCCCCCCCCCTGGCTAAAAACACCTTCCCCCAGCCACCCCAGAAAAGGCACATCTGTAAGATGCGCCTATTCTGGCACTTGGCCACTCTCTTCCCATTCCCGTGTAGCGGTGGGATATGGGGTAATGAAGGGTTAATGCCACCTTGCTATTGTAAGGTGACATTAAGCCAAATTAATAATGGAGAGGCGTCAATTATGACACCTATCCATTATTAATCCAATACTAGTAAAGGGTTAAAAAAAACACAACCACATTATTAAAAATTAATTTAATGAAATAAACACAAAGGTTGTTGAAATATTTTATTCAACGCCCAATCCAGTCACTGAAGACCCTCGTTCTGTAACAAAAAAAAAAAAAAATAAACCAACAATATCCATACCTTTCGAAGATCTGTATTGTCCAACGATGTAAATCCATCTGAAGGGGTTAAAATATTTTGCAGCCACGAGCTTTGCTAATGCAACGTTGTTCGTGGCTGCAAAACCCCGGGGAATGAAGGTAAAGTAGGTCAATGACCTATATTTACCTTCATTTGCGGTGAGGCGCCCTCTGCTGGTTGTCCCTAGATCGTGGGAACTTTCCTAGAAAGCTCCCAGGCTCGAGTTCATAATAGGCACCCTCTGCTGGTTGTCCTCATATGAAAGGAAAGTTCCCACGATCTAGGGACAACCAGTAGAGGGCGCCTCACCGCAAATGAAGGTAAATATGTGGCACATAGAGCCCGGTTCGTGATAGAGACCCTATAAAAAGGCTCGAGCCACATGTCAAATGGGTTTGTGTCCCACCTTTATGGAGGACAGAGAGAACTGTGAAGACCTTGATAGAAGCCACAGGCAGCAAGGGACTACACCAAAGCGCTAGTAGGAAGGTTTTCATGTCCACCTGGTAAAGGGGACTCTGAACTTGCTTCCAAGCCGGCCGGATCCTGCCTGTACCTGTGATGTGGTGCCCTGGACTGTGAATACCTGAAGTCTCCAGTAAACCATGTAAAGAGACTGCAAACCTATGTCCTCCGTTCTTTACTGCCCCACTCACCATTCTCATATATACACCAGAAGCCCTGGGGACCTACTTCACCTGTGGGAAGTTATAACATCTTAGCTGCCATAACATCACCCCAGAGGACCCCTTTAAGCAGCATCGGTCCCCACTGACCAAATGCCACAGGTGGCGTCATGAACACAAACTTTATTAAAAATCCCCTTAAAAGACCTTTCCCTTTATTTGGGTGCCCAAGGCTACAGACCGGGTCACAGCCACAGTGACATTCCCTTTAAGTACTGGACCAGGCACCGAGTATCCCACAGCCCTGGCGGGCGTTCCATTATTATATGACATGCCCCACATCTTTTCATTATTTCTACATCTGTGCATCTAAATGGCATCTGTGCGGCACAAAAAAGCGAAGAGCGGCATAGCGCACAATGAAATATGCATTTATTAAATTCATCCGTACTAATTTTCTTCCCCTCTCATTCCCTTGTATGCTGTAACACTCATATAAAAGCCATATTACTATTTATATGTGACAAATTTGTTGTCTTTCTATTTTTCTTGTTCACGTCTGTCTTTCATGAATACTGAATATTGACTATTGGTTTTGAAACATTTCAATAAAAACACAATCTGGAAAAGAAACTGCGAAAAATCCTGAGCTTTTTATTACGTTTCGCATTACAATGGGGAACAAATGGCTTTTTGCGGATTTCATCAGAATGTAATAAAAAAAAAAGCCAATAAACAACTAATTGTTTGCTTCGTATACGACAACAGAAAACCTGTCATCTCTTCTGCCTTTTAAAAGCCGCTAAATAGAGTGATCGGCGTGAGCGCTGCGCTCTCATTGGCAGCCATTGTGCGAGGATAATACTCGTGTCCCCGCTGCTCGCAGGTCTTATTCTGCAGAAGAAAGACACAGAAACAAAACTGTGCTAAATCCTACAGCTGGGGAAAAGAAATTGTCCTCCATAATTTCACACTGACATATTCTCTATTTCAGGGAGGACCTCTTGGCAAAATCTCTTTCATTTATTCTTTCTAAATATGAATTTAAGGCTAATTTTTCTCTAAAAACTTTTAAATGGAAGAGGGGCAGAGAAGTGCTGTTGTTTTCTATCTTCTCCTAACTAACATAAATTTATTTTCGGAATGCTGTAACCATTTCTTGAACACAGCAGCTGTCGGCTTGTAGGATATTGGGATTTTTTTTTTTGTTTTCCAGCAGATGAGGAACCGTGGGCTGATAAATATTGATTTTTAGTTTTAATTAAAAAGATAAAGTCACTTACAAATTGTGATTATGGGCTACAGTTGTTATTATTAATAGAGAATTCTCACTGTTGTATGACAATTGGCTTCCATCTCGTGGATAGTCCTGGGAAGCGCTGCCATTCATGGGCTGGATGTGCTTTTCTTGAACATCTCGTGGATAGCGGCAACATTCGTACCGTACAAGAGTCTGTTATATGTTGGAATCAGCAAGAGAACTGGGCAACAAGTGTCCATCTGCACCGGAGCTCAGCAACAGGAGAAATAAAGCATTTCCCAAACTCTATAGTGATAACTGGGTTGTTTTCATGAGGTGTGGAGTATTCCAAAGAGCTAGAGACTAGAGATGAGGGAGTGTGCTCGTTACTCGAGTTTTCCGAGCACGCTCGGGTATTCTCCGAGTACCTTGGGCGTGCTCGCATATTATATTTGTGTCCCCGCAGCTGCATGATTTGCGGCTGCTAGACAGCCTGAATACATGTGGGGATTCCCTAACAAACAGGCAATCCCTGCATGTGTTCAGGCTGTCTAACAGCCGCAAACCAGACAGCTGCGGTGACACAAATGGCGGTGGCACGCCCAAGATACTCGAAGAATACTCGAAGAACACCCGAGCATGCTCGGAAAACCCGAGTAACGAGCACACTTGCTCATCACTGCTAGAGACTAGTGATTAGCGAGCAGTAAAATGGTCGGGTGCTCGGTAGTTGAATTGAGCATGTCGGACTGCTCGGATGCTCGACTCAAGTACCGAGTGTAATGCAAGTCAATGAAGCAGTCCAGCATTTTTCCGGAAGACCTGTACTCTATGATGTGAGAGAAAGAGGAGGAAGAGAGAACCCAAATGCTCGATTGAGTATCGAGCAGTGGCGAGCATGCTTACCCATCACTAACAGAGACATTATGGCAGGTAGGGTGCATTTACATTGGATTATTATCGAGAACGTAAGCATGTCTCTTTTACAGGTTGTCAATCACCCAAGAAACAAGCAAAATGCTCAGTCATTGGTTGAAATTATTTTAAGCCTGCTTAAAATCTACCTACAAAGCCGTCCATAATCTGTCTCCCCTGTATACCTCCGAACTAATCTACCGATATCGTCCCATGCAAAATCTCTGTTTCTCTCAAGACTTCCTTCTCTCCTGCATTCCTCATCCAATCGCCTCCAAGACTTCTCCTGAGTGTTCTCCATCCCTTGGAATTCCATGTTCCAATACGTTCAGATCCATCATATTCAAAACTTTCAGATGGAGCTTGAAAACCCATCTCTTCAAGAAATCTTACATCCTGCAATGACCCCGCTGCCACCTCAACAACACCGGAGCTGCCGCAACCCCACAACCTACTGTCTCCTTCCCCGCTACCTGTAGATAGAACATCCACAAAGGCACTGTCGTCTCCTTTTTGTACCATTGTTAGCTTGCTCATTGTAATTTGTATTTTGTTTTAACCCCTTCTCATGTGCAACATCATGGAATCAAACATGCTTAAAAAATAAATAATAATAAGCATCAATCAGTCTCGGCAGCACATTATCCTCTGTAACCAAGATATGAGCTGCCAAGACTGGTATTCTATATGCACAGAATTATTCTATAAATGATCATTCTGTGCTCATGGAGGTGCGCTCAGATTGTCTAAACCTGATATTAAGCTACGACTGATCAACTTTGCATGCTCCCAATTGACCGTGGTTTAATGGCGGAAATTGAGATGTGGAAATGTAACCTTAGTAAAGCTAGAATTCAACTGGATGAGCCAAGTTTATCACAGTGGCTAAAGTAGGATGATACATTTGACATATCATTAGAAACTGATTATACAGGTCACGAGTATATATACACAATCAAAGATATTTAAAAAAAATACAGACTCAAAGAGATCAATTAAATATGAGGTGAACTTGAGTCATAATGTATCTCATAATATAAATATTTTATTAAGGGTAGATATTTGCCACATAGACTAAATACAAATACATATAATAGGATATGATAAAATAGTGTGATCCGAAAAAAGGGAGTAACAGTCACAGCTCTTAACTAGCTTTCTTCAAAACAGATTTTTTGCACCAAAATTTTGTGGCATATTCTTCAGCCTTGCCTATTTTTCATGCTCTATTTTTTATTTTCACATTTTTTTTTAACTTAAAACGTGTTGTATATGGCACATGCTCCCCAATTCTGGCCCAGTTTAAGTAATAAATCTATTTATCAAATCTGGGGCAGGCTGGAGGGGTGTAACTAAGTGATTATCTGGGTTTTCACTAGAGCCCCTAATGGTGAGGTTAGACTTGAACCTCAGGTGGATACCAGGTGCTACTACAGGACAGATCCGGTAACACAGCAGCTGACCCCAAGGGTTAGGACAGCATATATGGACACAGAGTCCAAGGTGGGACCAGATTCTTGTAGAACTGATATTAGAGCTGGTTCAGATAGAGCAGGGTTTCAAGCACAGGTGCCCATAGAGAGGTTTCAGGTTCTACGTGAGCGATTTCAGGTTCTGCAGGTGCGGTTTCAGGCTCAAAGTACAGATTCAGACAAGACTGGCTCAGGTACATAGGACTGGTACTGGCACAGATTTAACTAGACAGGTACAGAGACAATGGGATAGCATCTTGCAGACTAACTAAACACTACTGTTTACCAGGCACATCCCAACAGGTGGAAGTGCCTTAAGTACTAAGTGCCTCCCAGCAATTGGCTGGGGACACATTAGGAGTGCGTGTGCTGTCACTTTAAGAGACAGGGAGAGTACTGCTAGGGGATTGCAATGCGTGTTTCCAACCTGAAGCACAGAAGCTGGAGTAGGGGATGTGGCAGGGCAGCCTGGATGGTGAGTAAGTTGGCTGCAATTCACATATGAATAGGATAAACATCTCCTGACAGAGTATCACAAGATGTTCGTCATTTTTTGGATGCTGTATTTAAAGAAAGGAAGAATAGTAAGAAAAGTCACAAGTGTAAATCTGGATGCTTTACACACTTTTTGATGTAGATCCTGGAGCTATGATCCATTTTTGCACTACGGACGACAATCATTTTTCTTTTCAGTGTCTAACCTCACAGTATGTTCTCCCAAAAGTTACCCTGAATTTCTACTCTTTGGACGCTATCTACGACCCTTACTGTGGGGAAACTGCAAACAAAGTGCAGGAACACAAGTCTACAGCAGCTACATTGCAATCTGGTTTTCTTCTTTAGTGTAAGTTAGATAATAACAGTTATTTCAGACAATAAAATCTTTTGATGTGGTCAAGTATTCCTACCTCTCCACCTAGTGCATTACCAGGGGAAAAGCTACTTCAAGTTTCTTGGAACTACCTTGTAAATCATATTATATCTGTTGTATCTATCCAGATATGCAATTTCGATAGTAAGAAAAGCCCTGTTCCGACAAAGCAAGAAGAATGCCCATAATTATTGAGTGTCTACTTTTTCTTCTGCTGCTAATACCCTTCCTCCGGAAAGAAGGCACACTTATGTATTAATGTGCACTCTGTAAGAAAAGCCTTCATCTTTTTGAAGTAAAGCGTTTTACTTCCTGGTGAACCAATATCGAAAGAGTTGATGTTCCCATATTCCCATAACTATAGTGCAGTGCCTTAAGTTATAATATACATTTGTTCTGAAAAAGTCATTATTACAAGAGATGATCGGATCTTTTGAACTTGAAAATTTGCTGTGTTGCCAAATTTTCCCCCAAATTATGATTTGCGGCGAATTAATTCAATGTTAATTGCAATAATAAAAATTCTGGAAAAGGGAGAAAGAGCGAAAGAAAACTGTTGGGTTTAATACTGCCCTCTAAAGATGGGCGAACCCGAACAGTAAAGTTCGGCGTCCGTACTGAATACCTATTGTTCGGACATGGACACCAAACACGGACTTCACGAGGAAGTCCACATTACTTTTCGGGTTTGACCCCCCGAACACTGGGTGTTTTTTGTGCTGTCATGTGCATGACAGCGCAGCAAACACCACTTCTGATCGGCGGTAAAATCATTACCGCCAGTCAGACAGCCCTGTGAGCCTGCAGCTATGATGGGAGGTATAAAGTTTACCTCCGGTCATTGGTGTCAGCTGATGGGACTACTGCTCCCATTAGCTGACACCTGCTGCCACTTACAACAGTGAAAACAGGAGCGGATGATGGGAATATTCATGAGCCGATGCCAGCGCTAAAAAAGAATAACTTAAAAAAAAATGGTGTGGGCTCCCCTGTATTTTTGATAACCAGCCATGAAGAACTGACAGCTGGGGGCTGCAACCCTCAGCTGTCAGCATTAGCAAGGCTGGTTATCAAGAACAGAGGGGTCCCCACTCCGGAAGAATTTCACTGCGGTGAACTCACCTCTGCACCGTGAAACTTTTTCTCACTGTTCTAGTGGGGATCTCACCGAGTTCACCGCAGTTGAGCCCGGCTGGGAATGGAGCCTCAGTAACCGGCAGTAAACTTGATGATGTCACCGCCAGTCACTGATGCTGCGCTCCCAGCAGCTCATTCATCAGTGGTTCTCTGGCTTGGTGGTTGCATCTTGGCACCATCCTGGTTGAAAACTTTTTATCCCACAGACATGGATTACAGCGTGGGACAGAATCACGTACAGGTGAGGGATATTGTTGTTTTTTAATTTTAGTTCTATTACAGGAGACAAGGTATTCAGTGGAATTAGGCGTTAGGTGAGTATAACTGTTTGATATTTTTTAATAAAAATGGAAAAGTGTGTTTTGTTTTATTTCAAATAAAATACTTTATTCTGGGTGCTTCTTTATTTACCATATAGCTATAGGATTAGTAATGGATAGGTGTCTTATAGACGCTTCTCCATTACTAAGCCGGGCTTGATATCACCTGACAATACAAAGCTACAGGGCAAGTGGGAAAAGCCAGGCAAAGCACCAGAATTGGCGCATCTATTAGATGAGCCTTTTCTGGGTGGCTGCGTGCTGCTATTTTCAGGCTGGGGGGCCAATATCCATGGCCCCTTACTAGCCTGAGAATACCAGCCCCCAGATGTCTGCTTTAGCTTGGCTGGTTGTCAAAAATGGGGGGTACGCCAAGCCATTTTTTAAAATTATTTAGTTAGTGGGGACCCCTCTATTCTTGATAACCAGCCTTGCTGAAGCTGACAGCTGAGGGTTGCAGCCCCAAGCTGTGAGTTTTACTCCCATCAGTCACTCCTGCTCTGTTATTAGTGGCAGCAGGCATCGGCTGATGGGAGCAGTAGTCCCATCAGCTGACACCAGTGAGTGTCACACCAGTGAGTTTTGACAGCGTGGGAATTGCAGCTGTCTAAGCGGTAGAGATGATTTTACGCCAATCAGAAGAGGTGTTTGCTGCGCTATTATGCACATAACAGAGTGGCAAACACTAGATGTCTTGGCCCCCCAATGGGGTCTGGGTTCGGGTCTGGACCTGGTATTCGAGCCCGAACTTTTCATAATTGTTCAACTGAACCTGACGGACCCAAACATCCAGGTATGCGCAGAATAAAATAAAGACTATTATTAAGATGCTGTTACTGCAGTGTATCTCAGATCACAACATCCACAGTTACACTGACGTTACAGGTTCAGCACTTCCCTATATATCATTTGAATCTTTGGATTATTATTCAGACTGACACTATCAAATCTTTATCAGATTAGACCTTTTTTTTATTCCTAGGTGGAATGAACTGTGCGCTCTGAGCTCCTGACACTGTAGAAGCAGAAAATGGAGCTGCTTGGCCAGCCCCCTTCTTTTATACCGGCTGTCATAACCCCCTGATTTCCTGGACTAGTTCTTGTAATGAAGTAGCTGCAGTAAATTATAGGAAAGTCCATTAACTCACTCTGTGACTTCAGCAATGTGTGAAGTGGCACCAGGCATTTTTTGTGTGACCAATCCTCACAAATAGAATCACAGAGTGTTCAAATTTCCTGGGACCTGCACATTTCAGGAAGTTTGACTTGATCTGCTCATCTGTAATTAGTAACTTATCCAAAAGTTATAATTGGTTTCAAAGCTACAGAAATGTCAATCAAAATGAAAAAAAAAAAAAAAAATCGATGTAACAAAGATTGTACAAGATAACAAATATAGATAAAACAAGTTTCTGCATGTAGGTCAGAAAAATATTGAAAGCTGAAAACTATTTTCGAGGTTGAAGGTATGAGAAACTTTTTGGATTGTTCCAGTACATAGTGTTCTCAAGATACTAGTTTAGCACTGCTGGAATCCAGTGGCCAGAGGAGCACAAACAAGGAACAACAAGCGGTGATAGGGTATGTTCACACGTTCCTGATTTCCATCCTTTTTTTTTCAGGACTGAAACCGCAGCTCTTTGCAGAAAACGCAGGTCCTTTTTTTGGTGCTTTTTTGGTGCGTTTTTTGATGCGTTTTTTGATGCGTTTTTTTATGCAGTTTTCTATGCAGAGTCTGTGTGTTTTCTAGGAAGTTTTTTAGGGTTAAAATGGCTGAAAATACCCTAACCCTACCCCTAACCCTAACCCTACCCCTAACCCTACCCCTAACCCTACCCCTAACCATACCCCTAACCCTAACCCTATTCTAACCTTAGTGGAAAAAAAAAAATTCTTAATTTTTTTTATTGTCCCTACCTATGGGGGTGACAAAGGGGGGGGGGGGGGGTGTCATTTACTATTTTTTTTATTTTGATCACTGAGATAGGTTATATCTCAGTGATCAAAATGCACTTTGGAACGAATCTGCCGGCCTGCAGATTCGGCGGGCGCACTGTGCATGCGCCCGCCATTTTGCAAGATGGCGGCGCCCAGGAAGAAGACGGCCGGACGGACACCGGGAGGCCGGGTAAGTATAAGGGGGGGAGATTAGGGCACGGGGGGGCATCGGAGCACGGGGGGGGGGCATCGGAGCACGGGGGGCATCGGAGCATGGGGGGGTGGGATCGGGGCAGCCACACTCCGCCCACGCACTTCCGCCCGCTTCCCCGCACTTCCTGCTGCAGTGGTTCGGCACCACAAACCGCAATAAAACCCGCAGATATATTTTTGATCTGCGGGTTTTACTGCGGGTTTGACCTCACAATGGAGGTCTATGGGTGCAGAACCGCTGCGGCTCCGAAAAAAGAAGTGACATGGTACTTCTTTTTTACCGCGGCTATTCAGCGCGGCTTTTTTTCCCGATTCCCGCATCATGTGCACAGTGGTTCCTGTTTTCCATAGGGTACAGTGTACTGTACCCTGCATGGAAAACAGCTGCGGAACCGCAGCGGCAAAAACGCTGCGGTTCCGCTGAAAAAAACGCACTGTGTGAACATGGCCATAGAAGTCCTTGGATGTAGCAAAGGTGTTGTAGGAAGCAATCCGTAGATAAAGGAGAACAGTCAGGATAAGAAAGTTCAGGGGCTGGAGACTGGAACTAGACTAACAACTAGATACAATACTCAAGCAATGAGTGAGGGATCCATGTGGCTTTAAGTAGTCCTAAACGGGAAACAAGATGGGGTTCACAGGTTCGCAGAGCACAACAGCAGCCTCCAGTGGTATGGAGTGGCATTGCCACACAATTATTAAGGTGAACAATAGCAGCCTGTCACGATTCCCCTGACCGCTGTCACCACTGGGTCAGGATTCACACCGTGACCGTCACCCCTACGTCACGGATCAGGGTGACTTTAGGCCAACAGACGGCTATCACATGTGCAGGGGGGGCTTATCTTAGTTATCCCTCCACTGCTAACAATGTGATGAAAAACCACACACAAGGCTATTGACCTCTTAGTTTACAGCAGGGGCTTATTCTAGGTATCCCGCTGCTTTTCTATATACCACGAACTGCAGGGATTTATGTATATCCCGCTTACAGTTCCACTTAACACTTGCAGCTCTCTGGCGCCCCCTTAGTCTCAGGTCAGATTAGGTACTGCACCCTGGGTAATTAGTCGCCAGAAAGGCTGCCTGCTATGTACTGGCTATTGGGCACGCTGCAGCGACGCGATAACTACTCCCACTCAGGCAGGAACAATAATTATTAAAGCCGCAGCCGCTACCACATAACCCAAAAGTCTGCACACTATCGGTTTCACTGCCACCAGCTTCGATTAAACGGGTCCGAAGCTAACCCAACACAACAGTAACAGTAGCGTATTTCACTTCAGAAGACTGGGTAAGTGTAGAGCATGGAGAACTGAACTAACATATAATAGTATGTCCCCTTAAAAATAATTAGGCCGTGCTTTATCAAAAATAGTTTATAAAGATGTTACAAATGAGACAATTGCAAATATGTACATGGGTAATTATAACATAAAGGGAATAAATGAGAAAAGATAACACTCACATATTAAAAGCATTGCAGGCATCCAGGCTAGTGCAGTTTCCATACATCCCAGTCCATGGGATGTACCAGCTCTTCCAGGACAATAGGACAAAGCAGTCCAGAAGGAGAAATCAGCAAAAAGTGACTCCTCAGAGCCTGCCAGACACTTAAAACATTAAGGCTGTGACATCACAGAAAGGCTGGCTTATCCAGACCCTCCTCTCTCTACATTCTGCATAAACTTTAAACTATTCTCTCTGATTTCTATAACTTCACTACAAAACATGTCAGCGTCCTAAAAAGCTCATCATTCATCTCAGATTAACGTGAGCATTCTAATGAGATCAAATATGTCCTATCTGGGATACATATTTACAGAGAAAACCCTACTTCTTTACCAGATGGAGTTAGAAACTCGTGTTTCATGAGATGTGTAGCTACACCGAGTGGGACTACGAATATATATTTTCGTATTTCTAGCTTAAATCGTTTGCCTAATATCTAACAAAAACTAAACAAAGAATCTTTCATGGATTTTTGGAGCCATTTTTCCTGTTCTAGCTGGACAAAGCTTACACAGGAAATGCCAGTCGTAAATTCCGTTCAGCCATAAAACTTCTAACCCCCACACTCTCTGAGAAGGAAAGCCAGGAATTTGCAGCTACAACTGTTACTCCAAGAAGGGGGGCTTAGCCCACACAGGCTAGAGAACTACTTATGATATTTCATACCATATCGTGACACCTCCCCCTTTTGGTGTGCGCTAGGGAGGCAGTACGCCACGGTATGCCTCCATGGGCACCTCAGTAGGTTCACCCTGGCGGGAGAGTCCATCTGCATTCCCATGCTCTTTGCCCGTTTTATGTTCAATGGTGAAGTCAAACTGCTGAAGGGCAAGGCTCCAGCGTAGCAACCTGCCGTTGGTTCCACACATGGCGTTTAGCCAGCGCAGAGGGTTGTGGTCGGTCACCACATTGAAGGTGTGACCGTACAAGTAGGGCTGCAAGCGCTGCAGGGCCCAGACTATGGCCAGGCACTCCTTCTCGATGGTGGAGTAGGCCACTTCCCTCGGCAAAAGTTTCCGACTCAGGTATAACACGGGGTGCTCTTGGTCCTCCGAGTCAACCTGGCTGAGTACAGCACCAAGGCCAAACTCGCTGGCGTCGGTCTGCACCAAGAACGGTCGACTGCTGTCGACTGCTTTCAACACAGGGGCGTTGCACAGTGCGGTTTTCAACGCCTTGAAAGCCCCCTCACAGCCCTCTGTCCAGTTGACGATGTGGGGTAGCTTCTTCCTGGTGAGGTCCGTCAAAGGTTTTGCCAGGCTACTATAGTGCGGTACGAAGCGCCTATAGTACCCTGCAGTGCCCAAGAAGGACATCACCTGTTTCTTGGTCACGGGAGTGGGCCAGTTCACGATCGCGCCCACTTTCTCCGGCTCTGGCTTCAGGGTGCCTCCGCCTACCCGGTGTCCTAGGTAGTGAACCTCCCTCTTGCCCATCTGACACTTCCCCGGCTTGATAGTCAGTCCTGCTTGGTGAATCCGCCTGAGCACCTCCTCGAGATGCTGCAGGTGTTCCTTCCAGGAGGGACTGAAGATGGCAATGTCATCCAAGTACGCCACGGCGTACGTCTCCAGTCCCTGAAGCAGGCGGTTGACCATCCGCTGGAAAGTGGCAGGGGCATTCTTCATGCCGAAGGGCATGACCGTGGACTCGTACAGTCCAAAGGGTGTGATAAAGGCGGACTTCTCCTGCGCCTCAGGGCTCAGGGGAATCTGCCAGTATCCTCGACTCAGATCCATTATTGTCAGGTATTTTGCGCCAGCTAACTTCTCAAGCAGCTCCTCGATGCGCGGCATTGGGTGCGCATCCGAGGCTGTGATGGCGTTGAGCCCCCTGTAGTCCACGCAGAACCGTGTGGTCCGGTCCTTCTTTGGCACGAGGACTACAGGCGATGCCCACGCGCTCTTTGACCGTCGAATCACCCCCAGCTGTAACATCTCATCGATCTCTTGGCGCATAGTCTGCTGCACCTGGTCAGAGATTCGATAGGGTGTTCGCCGTAGTGGGGCGTGATTCCCGGTGTCCACCTCGTGGACGGCTAACTCAGTCCTCCCAGGTCGGTTGGAGAACACGACCCGGAAAGGTTCCAGTGTGGTTTGCAACTGTACCCGCTGGGGTTCAGTTAACGAGGCGCTTACCTCCACATCCTCGATGGACCCATTGGCCTTGGCTTGGGCCAGCATGTCCAGGAGGGTGTCTTCCTCACCGTCTTCGGGCAAGCTGCAGACCGGGAGGACGAAAGGTTCACGTTCGTGATGAGCCTTCATCATGTTGACGTGAAAGGCCTTTCGCCTACCCCGAGCGTGGTCAAGCGTGACCACGTACGTGACCGGGTTGAGCTGTTGGTGGACGACGTACGGGCCCTCCCAGGCTGCCTGAAGCTTATCCGTTGGTACGGGGACCAGCACCCACACCTTTTGACCCACGTGGTAGGTCCGCTCCCGGGCGTTCTGGTCGTACCAGTGCTTCTGATCAGCCTGAGCCTGCGTCATGTTGTCATGCACCAACTGCGTCAAGGTCTGCATCTTGTCACGGAAGTGCATGACATACTCCACTATGGACACTTCAGAAGGGTTCGGCTCCTCTTCCCAGGATTCTCTTACCAACCCAAGGGGTCCCCGAACTCGCCTGCCGTACAGGAGCTCGAAGGGGGAGAACCCCGTCGAGGCCTGCGGAACCTCTCGGTAAGCGAACAGCAGGTGTGGGAGGTACCGCTCCCAGTCGCGCCCTTGAGTCTCAACCAGCATGCGTAGCATCTGTTTGAGGGTACCATTGAAGCGTTCACACAAGCCATTGGTCTGTGGGTGGTACGCACTCGATACCAGGTGCTTCACCTGCATTTTCTTACAGAGAGCCTCCATTAGGCGAGACATAAATTGGGTCCCTTGATCAGTAAGCATTTCCCTGGGAAATCCTACACGTGAAAAGATGGCCAACAGGGCATCCGCCACCTTATCTGCCCTAGTTGACGACAGAGCTACTGCCTCTGGGTACCGGGTAGCATAGTCTACCACAGTAAGGATGTATTGCTTTCCAGAGCTGCTGGGGACGGCCAGCGGGCCCACAATGTCCACCGCGATCCTCTGGAAAGGCTCCTCTATCACTGGCAAAGGGATCAGGGGAGCCTTAAGAGCAGGCCCTGCCTTCCCCACTCTTTGACAGGTGACACAGGAGCGGCAGTAGTTTGACACATCTGTCCCCATCTTAGGCCAATAGAAGTGTTGAGACAGCCGGGCCTTAGTTTTGCTGATCCCCAAGTGTCCAGCTAGCGGGATCTCATGGGCAATCCGCAACAACTCACCCCGGAATTGCTGTGGGACGACCAGCTGTCTTTCCCTCAACCACTCCTTTTGTGATTCTCCGGGTACTGTCTCCCGGTACAACCTTCCTTGTTCCCAGAACACCCTCTCCTTATCAGTCACGGAGGGGGGCGTCTTGGCGAGTTGTCTCAAACTCTCTAGGCTCGCATCTGTGTGCAGAGCGGCCTGAAACTCCTGGCTAGGGGAAGCCAAAAGCGACGTCAGGGTCCCTTCCCCACGGGAACCCTCTTGGACCTGCTCTGGGTCCACCTCTGGTTCAGTCACAGTGGTGACTGAGGAGGGTCCGGAAGGCAGACAGTTATCTGCGTTCCGGGCACTCTGACTGCGGGTGACAGCAGCTACGTAGGCTGTCTCCCCGGGGGTTTCTACAGGCCCATCAGCCGGCGCTGCTATGGGCTCTACCTCCCCATCCACCCCCAACACTCCAGGGGCTGTGCTACTTATGGGCCAGTTACCTTCCTCGGTGGCACTGGTCACTTTCATGGCGTCACCTTCCTCACGGTTCCCATGCATCTCCCCATTTCCTGTAGCACCGACACTTGCCCCTGTTAGGGGTTCCTCAGCCGTCTCACTCCGCAGAGCGACGTGGCTGGGCACACCTGTACCTATGGACACATTAACCTTCACAGAAAAATCATTATCAGGTTCAGCTGGCACAGGTACAACATTTTCACCATCAATCCTAGGGAAAAAATCATTAGTAGATGCATCAACACAAGATAAAGCATGGTCAGGTAACACATGCGATTTCCCATCATCATCATCATCAGGGTTAACTTTACCCTCATTAGTAGATTGGGGAGGGGTGTCAGGGACGTAGTATGCATACATCCTCCCCAAATCAGTCCCCAACAAAACATCAGTGGGCAAATTATCAGACAGCCCCACTTCCTTCACCCCGCTCCCAGCACCCCAATCAATAAAAACCCGGGCCATTGGTAAGGGACAGCTGATGCCCCCAATCCCAGTGACAGTTAGGGTTTTCCCCGGAATGATTTCTTCAGGGGCCGCCAGTTCGGGTCGGATGAGGGTTCGTTCAGCCCCGGTGTCCTTGAGGCCTGTAGCAACATGGCCTCCCACAGTGACGGGCTGTACGTTGTCACACACCCTCCCAACCACACCACCCACAAAAAGAACTGCTGCATTAGGCCCTGGGGCCTTGGCTGGGGGGTTCTTCGGCCTGTCTGGACAGAAGGTACTGATATGCCCAGGCCGCTTGCAGGTGTGACACGTGCGAGGTTCGGTGGTAGGTCTGGTGCTGTTGGCCACAGGGCCAGGACCTCGGGTGTGCTGGCTGGCAGGGGCACTGGCGTTGGTTGCAGGCTTACCCCCTCTCCAGCTGGTGGTGACTGGCTTCCGCGCTTCCGATCTACGGTTGGCCTCATAGGCATCGGCAATCTGCGCTGCTTTCGTCACGTCTTTGGGTTCTCTGTCCATCACGAACTGTCGCACCTCAGCTGGGCAAAGATGAAAAAACTGGTCTTTGATCATCAGGTCTCGCAGCTGTGCAAAGGTGGTCACTGACAGTCCTTGGGTCCACTGGTCAAAGTGGGTCCCCAGTCCATGCACCACATCACTGTAACTGTCGTGTGGGCCACGTTGGAGGGTCCGGAACTTTCTACGGTACACCTGGGGTGTAAGCTGGTACTTGGCTATCAGGGCCTGCTTGATGGCCTCATAGTCACCATCTTGTTCTTGAGGGAGGGCAGCAAACGCCTCCAGAGCTTTACCTTTCAGCCCTGGTGTCAGGTATCGGGCCCATTCATCTGTAGGCAGCTGGTACTGCCTGCAGGCTTTCTCAAAGGCCCGCAGAAAAGTGTCCAAATCTCCGTCCTTCTCCATAACAGGAAAGTGATCAGGCCGGGGCTTCGGTGTCTGAGCGCTGCTAGGCTCACGGTTGGTCTGAGACAACCCCTGCATTTGCAGTCGGGCTAACTGCAGCTGGTACTCCCGCTCAGCTTGCCGCTCGGCTTGCTGGGCCTCTCTCTCAGCTCGGGCCTCTCTCTCGGCTCGCTCCTGGTATTGCTGGATCAGCTGCAGACGTCTCTCATGGTCGTCAATGGGGAATTCTTTCAAGGCCGCCTGCAGGTGGGGGTCCAATTCGCCCGGATTGCTAACAGGGCCAGCATTCAGTGGTTGGACCTCTGCTGCAGCACCATGTTCGCTGGTGCTGGCTTCTGCGGCCTCTGAGCTCTGAGATTGGTCTCGAGCGGCTTCCCATTGCACCAGATCTGCGACCAGTTGGGCTTTGTTTTTGCTTGCAAAGTCAATGTGCTGTGTCTTGCATAAGGCAACAAGGGTGTCTCTGGTCTGCTGCTCATAAAAGGTTTCTCCCAGCCCAACCATGGTTGCCAAATAAAAGATAGGATAGAAAAACGAAGAGAAAGGGAGGGGATAATTACCAGTACACAATTGTCTCACAACTAAAAAGCACTGAGTTCGTTCTCCAAACTTATTTGCGCAGAGTCCTCGCAAGAACTTTCTGCAAGTTTTTAGTGAGAGGAATGATTACTCAAACCAAATCACTAATGCTCTAAGATATCCCACCGCCTTGCCACCAATTGTCACGATTCCCCTGACCGCTGTCACCACTGGGTCAGGATTCACACCGTGACCGTCACCCCTACGTCACGGATCAGGGTGACTTTAGGCCAACAGACGGCTATCACATGTGCAGGGGGGCTTATCTTAGTTATCCCTCCACTGCTAACAATGTGATGAAAAACCACACACAAGGCTATTGACCTCTTAGTTTACAGCAGGGGCTTATTCTAGGTATCCCGCTGCTTTTCTATATACCACGAACTGCAGGGATTTATGTATATCCCGCTTACAGTTCCACTTAACACTTGCAGCTCTCTGGCGCCCCCTTAGTCTCAGGTCAGATTAGGTACTGCACCCTGGGTAATTAGTCGCCAGAAAGGCTGCCTGCTATGTACTGGCTATTGGGCACGCTGCAGCGACGCGATAACTACTCCCACTCAGGCAGGAACAATAATTATTAAAGCCGCAGCCGCTACCACATAACCCAAAAGTCTGCACACTATCGGTTTCACTGCCACCAGCTTCGATTAAACGGGTCCGAAGCTAACCCAACACAACAGTAACAGTAGCGTATTTCACTTCAGAAGACTGGGTAAGTGTAGAGCATGGAGAACTGAACTAACATATAATAGTATGTCCCCTTAAAAATAATTAGGCCGTGCTTTATCAAAAATAGTTTATAAAGATGTTACAAATGAGACAATTGCAAATATGTACATGGGTAATTATAACATAAAGGGAATAAATGAGAAAAGATAACACTCACATATTAAAAGCATTGCAGGCATCCAGGCTAGTGCAGTTTCCATACATCCCAGTCCATGGGATGTACCAGCTCTTCCAGGACAATAGGACAAAGCAGTCCAGAAGGAGAAATCAGCAAAAAGTGACTCCTCAGAGCCTGCCAGACACTTAAAACATTAAGGCTGTGACATCACAGAAAGGCTGGCTTATCCAGACCCTCCTCTCTCTACATTCTGAGGAAACTTTAAACTATTCTCTCTGATTTCTATAACTTCACTTCAAAACATGTCAGCGTCCTAAAAAGCTCATCATTCATCTCAGATTAACGTGAGCATTCTAATGAGATCAAATATGTCCTATCTGGGATACATATTTACAGAGAAAACCCTACTTCTTTACCAGATGGAGTTAGAAACTCGTGTTTCATGAGATGTGTAGCTACACCGAGTGGGACTACGAATATATATTTTCGTATTTCTAGCTTAAATCGTTTGCCTAATATCTAACAAAACTAAACAAAGAATCTTTCATGGATTTTTGGAGCCATTTTTCCTGTTCTAGCTGGACAAAGCTTACACAGGAAATGCCAGTCGTAAATTCCGTTCAGCCATAAAACTTCTAACCCCCACACTCTCTGAGAAGGAAAGCCAGGAATTTGCAGCTGCAACTGTTACTCCAAGAAGGGGGGCTTAGCCCACACAGGCTAGAGAACTACTTATGATATTTCATACCATATCGTGACACAGCCACTAGTGGTAACACTGCAGAAGGACAACAGGAATCCTGACAAGCGTATAGTAAAACAGTTCATGTAGTACAAGAAAAATCTTAGCACAATCCATGCAGAGAGATAATAGTATGGTACATGCAGTACAGTTTGAGGATATAACAGTAAAGTACATGCAACACAGGTAGTGAGCTGTACAGTTTATATAGGACAGGTAAAGTGCAGTACATGTTGTACAGGTAATATGAATACCATATAATTTGTAAAGTGCTCCGGAATATGTTGGCGCAATATAAATAAAATTATTATTATTAATATTATGTACCAGCTATAGGTACAGAGCAGTGCAGTACATGTAGTACAGGTAGGTAGCAGTACAATGCATGAATTACATATATAGAGCGGTACATATTCTACAGGTAAGTAGCATTACACTCCATGCATTACAGCTAAAGAGCAGTGCGATACATATAGTACAGGTAGGTAGCAGTACAATGCATTACAGCCACAGAGCAGTGCGGTACATATAGTACAGGTAGGTAGCAGTACAATGCATACATTACAGCTACACAGCAGTGCGGTACATATAGTGCAGGTAGGTAGCAGTACAATGCATACATTACAGCTACAGAGCAGTGCGGCACATATAGTACAGGTAGGTAGCAGTACAATGCATGTATTACAGCTACACAGCAGTGCGGTACATATAGTACAGGTAGGTAGCAGTACAATGCATACATTACAGCTACAGAGCAGTGTGGTACATATAGTACAGGTAGGTAGCAGTACAATGCATGTATTACAGCTACACAGCAGTGCGGTACATATAGTACAGGTAGGTAGCAGTACAATGCATACATTACAGCCACAGAGCAGTGCGGTACATATAGTACAGGTAGGTAGCAGTACAATGCATGTATTACAGCCACAGAGCAGTGCGGTACATATAGTACAGGTAGGTAGCAGTACAATGCATTACAGCCACAGAGCAGTGCGGTACATATAGTACAGGTAGGTAGCAGTACAATGCATGCATTACAGCTACACAGCAGTGCGGTACATATAGTGCAGGTAGGTAACAGTACAATGCATGTATTACAGCTAAAGAGCAGTGCGGTACATATAGTACAGGTAGGTAGCAGTACAATGCATGCATTACAGCTACACAGCAGTGCGGTACATATAGTGCAGGTAGGTAGCAGTACAATGCATGTATTACAGCTAAAGAGCAGTGCGGTACATATAGTACAGGTAGGTAGCAGTACAATGCATGCATTAGAGCTACAGAGCAGTGCGGCACATATAGTACAGGTAGGTAGCAGTACAATGCATGTATTACAGCCACAGAGCAGTGCGGTACATATAGTACAGGTAGGTAGCAGTACAATGCATGTATTACAGCCACAGAGCAGTGCGGTACATATAGTACAGGTAGGTAGCAGTACAATGCATGCATTACAGCCACAGAGCAGTGCGGTACATATAGTACAGGTAGGTAGCAGTACAATGCATGCATTACAGCCACAGAGCAGTGCGGTACATATAGTACAGGTAGGTAGCAGTACAATGCATGCATTACAGCCACAGAGCAGTGCGGTACATATAGTACAGGTAGGTAGCAGTACAATGCATTCATTACAGCCAAAGAGCAGTGCGGTACATATAGTACAGGTAGGTAGCAGTACAATGCATGTATTACAGCCACAGAGCAGTGCGGTACATATAGTACAGGTAGGTAACAGTACAATGCATACATTACAGCCACAGAGCAGTGCGGTACATATAGTACAGGTAGGTAGCAGTACAATGCATGTATTACAGCCACAGAGCAGTGCGGCACATATAGTACAGGTAGGTAGCAGTACAATGCATGTATTACAGCTACACAGCAGTGCGGTACATATAGTACAGGTAGGTAGCAGTACAATGCATACATTACAGCCACAGAGCAGTGCGGTACATATAGTACAGGTAGGTAGCAGTACAATGCATGTATTACAGCTACAGAGCAGTGCGGTACATATAGTACAGGTAAGTAGCAGTACAATGCATACATTACAGCTACACAGCAGTGCGGTACATATAGTGCAGGTAGGTAACAGTACAATGCATGTATTACAGCTAAAGAGCAGTGCGGTACATATAGTACAGGTAGGTAGCAGTACAATGCATGCATTACAGCTACACAGCAGTGCGGTACATATAGTGCAGGTAGGTAGCAGTACAATGCATGTATTACAGCTAAAGAGCAGTGCGGTACATATAGTACAGGTAGGTAGCAGTACAATGCATGTATTACAGCTAAAGAGCAGTGCGGTACATATAGTACAGGTAGGTAGCAGTACAATGCATGTATTACAGCCACAGAGCAGTGCGGCACATATAGTACAGGTAGGTAGCAGTACAATGCATGCATTAGAGCTACAGAGCAGTGCGGCACATATAGTACAGGTAGGTAGCAGTACAATGCATGTATTACAGCCACAGAGCAGTGCGGTACATATAGTACAGGTAGGTAGCAGTACAATGCATGTATTACAGCCACAGAGCAGTGCGGTACATATAGTACAGGTAGGTAGCAGTACAATGCATGCATTACAGCCACAGAGCAGTGCGGTACATATAGTACAGGTAGGTAGCAGTACAATGCATGCATTACAGCCACAGAGCAGTGCGGTACATATAGTACAGGTAGGTAGCAGTACAATGCATGCATTACAGCCACAGAGCAGTGCGGTACATATAGTACAGGTAGGTAGCAGTACAATGCATTCATTACAGCCAAAGAGCAGTGCGGTACATATAGTACAGGTAGGTAGCAGTACAATGCATGCATTAGAGCTACACAGCAGTGTGGCACATATAGTACAGGTAGGTAGCAGCACAATGCATGTATTACAGCCACAGAGCAGTGCGGCACATATAGTACAGGTAGGTAGCAGTACAATGCATGTATTACAGCTACACAGCAGTGCGGTACATATAGTACAGGTAGGTAACAGTACAATGCATGCATTACAGCCACAGAGCAGTGCGGTACATATAGTACAGGTAGGTAGCAGTACAATGCATGTATTACAGCCACAGAGCAGTGCGGCACATATAGTACAGGTAGGTAGCAGTACAATGCATGTATTACAGCTACACAGCAGTGCGGTACATATAGTACAGGTAGGTAGCAGTACAATGCATACATTACAGCCACAGAGCAGTGCGGCACATATAGTACAGGTAGGTAGCAGTACAATGCATGCATTACAGCCACAGAGCAGTGCGGTACATATAGTACAGGTAGGTAGCAGTACAATGCATACATTACAGCCACAGAGCAGTGCGGCACATATAGTACAGGTAGGTAGCAGTACAATGCATGTATTACAGCTACACAGCAGTGTGGCACATATAGTACAGGTAGGTAGCAGTACAATGCATACATTACAGCCACAGAGCAGTGCGGTACATATAGTACAGGTAGGTAGCAGTACAATGCATGTATTACAGCTACACAGCAGTGCGGTACATATAGTACAGGTAGGTAGCAGCACAATGCATGCATTACAGCCACAGAGCAGTGCGGTACATATAGTACAGGTAGGTAGCAGTACAATGCATACATTACAGCCACAGAGCAGTGCGGCACATATAGTACAGGTAGGTAGCAGTACAATGCATACATTACAGCCACAGAGCAGTGCGGTACATATAGTACAGGTAGGTAGCAGTACAATGCATGCATTACAGCTACAGAGCAGTGCGGCACATATAGTACAGGTAGGTAGCAGTACAATGCATGCATTACAGCCACAGAGCAGTGCGGCACATATAGTACAGGTAGGTAGCAGTACAATGCATGCATTACAGCCACAGAGCAGTGCGGCACATATAGTACAGGTAGGTAGCAGTACAATGCATGCATTACAGCCACAGAGCAGTGCGGCACATATAGTACAGGTAGGTAGCAGTACAATGCATACATTACAGCCACAGAGCAGTGCGGCACATATAGTACAGGTAGGTAGCAGTACAATGCATGTATTACAGCTACACAGCAGTGCGGTACATATAGTACAGGTAGGTAGCAGTACAATGCATACATTACAGCCACAGAGCAGTGCGGTACATATAGTACAGGTAGGTAGCAGTACAATGCATGCATTACAGCTACAGAGCAGTGCGGCACATATAGTACAGGTAGGTAGCAGTACAATGCATGCATTACAGCCACAGAGCAGTGCGGCACATATAGTACAGGTAGGTAGCAGTACAATGCATGCATTACAGCCACAGAGCAGTGCGGCACATATAGTACAGGTAGGTAGCAGTACAATGCATGCATTACAGCCACAGAGCAGTGCGGCACATATAGTACAGGTAGGTAGCAGTACAATGCATACATTACAGCCACAGAGCAGTGCGGCACATATAGTACAGGTAGGTAGCAGTACAATGCATGTATTACAGCTACACAGCAGTGCGGTACATATAGTACAGGTAGGTAGCAGTACAATGCATGCATTACAGCCACAGAGCAGTGCGGTACATATAGTACAGGTAGGTAGCAGTACAATGCATACATTACAGCCACAGAGCAGTGCGGCACATATAGTACAGGTAGGTAGCAGTACAATGCATGTATTACAGCTACACAGCAGTGTGGCACATATAGTACAGGTAGGTAGCAGTACAATGCATACATTACAGCCACAGAGCAGTGCGGTACATATAGTACAGGTAGGTAGCAGTACAATGCATGTATTACAGCTACACAGCAGTGTGGCACATATAGTACAGGTAGGTAGCAGCACAATGCATGCATTACAGCCACAGAGCAGTGCGGTACATATAGTACAGGTAGGTAGCAGTACAATGCATACATTACAGCCACAGAGCAGTGCGGCACATCTAGTACAGGTAGGTAGAAGAACAATGCATGCATTACAGCCACAGAGCAGTGCGGTACATATAGTACAGGTAGGTAGCAGTACAATGCATACATTACAGCCACAGAGCAGTGCGGCACATATAGTACAGGTAGGTAGCAGCACAATGCATACATTACAGCCACAGAGCAGTGCGGTACATATAGTACAGGTAGGTAGCAGTACAATGCATACATTACAGCCACAGAGCAGTGCGGTACATATAGTACAGGTAGGTAGCAGTACAATGCATGTATTACAGCCACAGAGCAGTGCGGCACATATAGTACAGGTAGGTAGCAGTACAATGCATGTATTACAGCTACCCAGCAGTGCGGTACATATAGTACAGGTAGGTAGCAGTACAATGCATACATTACAGCCACAGAGCAGTGCGGTACATATAGTACAGGTAGGTAGCAGTACAATGCATGTATTACAGCCACAGAGCAGTGCGGTACATATAGTACAGGTAGGTAGCAGTACAATGCATGTATTACAGCTACACAGCAGTGCGGTACATATAGTACAGGTAGGTAACAGTACAATGCATACATTACAGCCACAGAGCAGTACGGTACATATAGTACAGGTAGGTAGCAGTACAATGCATGTATTACAGCTACACAGCAGTGCGGTACATATAGTGCAGGTAGGTAACAGTACAATGCATACATTACAGCCACAGAGCAGTGCGGCACATATAGTGCAGGTAGGTAACAGTACAATGCATACATTACAGCCACAGAGCAGTGCGGCACATATAGTACAGGTAGGTAACAGTACAATGCATACATTACAGCCACAGAGCAATGCGGCACATATAGTGCAGGTAGGTAACAGTACAATGCATACATTACAGCCACAGAGCAGTGCGGCACATATAGTACAGGTAGGTAACAGTACAATGCATACATTACAGCCACAGAGCAATGCGGCACATATAGTACAGGTAGGTAGCAGTACAATGCATGCATTACAGCTACAGAGCAGTGCGGTACATATAGTACAGGTAGGTAACAGTACAATGCATACATTACAGCCACAGAGCAATGCGGCACATATAGTGCAGGTAGGTAACAGTACAATGCATACATTACAGCCACAGAGCAGTGCGGCACATATAGTACAGGTAGGTAACAGTACAATGCATACATTACAGCCACAGAGCAATGCGGCACATATAGTACAGGTAGGTAGCAGTACAATGCATGCATTACAGCTACAGAGCAGTGCGGTACATATAGTACAGGTAGGTAACAGTACAATGCATACATTACAGCCACAGAGCAATGCGGCACATATAGTACAGGTAGGTAACAGTACAATGCATACATTACAGCCACAGAGCAATGCGGCACATATAGTACAGGTAGGTAGCAGTACAATGCATGCATTACAGCCACAGAGCAGTGCGGTACATATAGTACAGGTAGGTAGCAGTACAATGCATACATTACAGCTACAGAGCAGTGCGGTACATATAATACAGGTAGGTAACAGTACAATGCATACATTACAGCCACAGAGCAGTGCGGTACATATAGTACAGGTAGGTAGCAGTACAATGCATGCATTACAGCCACAGAGCAGTGCGGCACATATAGTACAGGTAGGTAGCAGTACAATGCATGCATTACAGCCACAGAGCAGTGCGGTACATATAGTACAGGTAGGTAACAGTACAATGCATACATTACAGCTACAGAGCAGTGCGGTACATATAGTACAGGTAGGTAACAGTACAATGCATACATTACAGCCACAGAGCAGTGCGGCACATATAGTACAGGTAGGTAGCAGTACAATGCATTACAGCCACAGAGCAGTGCGGTACATATAGTACAGGTAGGTAGCAGTACAATGCATGCATTATAGCCACAGAGCAGTGCGGTACATATAGTACAGGTAGGTAACAGTACAATGCATACATTACAGCTACAGAGCAGTGCGGTACATATAGTACAGGTAGGTAGCAGAACGATGCATGCATTACAGCTAAAGAGCAGTGCGGTACATATAGTACAGGTAGGTAGCAGTACAATGCATGCATTACAGCTAAAGAGCAGTGCGGTACATATAGTACAAGTAGGTAGCAGTACAATGCATACATTACAGCCACAGAGCAGTGCGGTACATATAGTACAGGTAGGTAGCAGTACAATGCATTCATTACAGCTAAAGAGCAGTGCGGCACATATAGTACAGGTAGGTAGCAGTACAATGCATGCATTACAGCCAAAGAGCAGTGCGGTACATATAGTACAGGTAGGTAACAGTACAATGCATGTATTACAGCTACAGAGCAGTGCGGCACATATAGTACAGGTAGGTAGCAGTACAATGCATACATTACAGCTAAAGAGCAGTGCGGTACATATAGTACAGGTAGGTAGCAGTACAATGCATGCATTACAGCTAAAGAGCAGTGCGGTACATATAGTACAGGTAGGTAGCAGTACAATGCATTCATTTCAGCTAAAGAGCAGTGCGGTACATATAGTACAGGTAGGTAGCAGTACAATGCATGCATTACAGCTAAAGAGCAGTGCGGTACATATAGTACAGGTAGGTAGCAGTACAATGCATTCATTTCAGCTAAAGAGCAGTGCGGTACATATAGTACAGGTAGGTAGCAGTACAATGCATTCATTTCAGCTAAAGAGCAGTGCGGTACATATAGTACAGGTAGGTAGCAGTACAATGCATGCATTACAGCTACAGAGCAGTGCGGTACATATAGTACAGGTAGGTAGCAGTACAATGCATTCATTTCAGCTAAAGAGCAGTGCGGTACATATAGTACAGGTAGGTAGCAGTACAATGCATGCATTACAGCTAAAGAGCAGTGCGGTACATATAGTACAGGTAGGTAGCAGTACAATGCATACATTACAGCCACAGAGCAGTGCGGTACATATAGTACAGGTAGGTAGCAGTACAATGCATACATTACAGCCACAGAGCAGTGCGGCACATATAGTACAGGTAGGTAGCAGTACAATGCATGCATTACAGCTACACAGCAGTGCGGTACATATAGTACAGGTAGGTAACAGTACAATGCATACATTACAGCCACAGAGCAGTGCGGTACATATAGTACAGGTAGGTAGCAGTACAATGCATGCATTACAGCTACACAGCAGTGCGGTACATATAGTACAGGTAGGTAGCAGTACAATGCATGCATTACAGCCACAGAGCAGTGCGGTACATATAGTACAGGTAGGTAGCAGTACAATGCATGTATTACAGCCACAGAGCAGTGCGGCACATATAGTACAGGTAGGTAGCAGTACAATGCATGTATTACAGCTACACAGCAGTGCGGTACATATAGTACAGGTAGGTAACAGTACAATGCATACATTACAGCCACAGAGCAGTGCGGTACATATAGTACAGGTAGGTAGCAGTAGAATGCATACATTACAGCCACAGAGCAGTGCGGCACATATAGTACAGGTAGGTAGCAGTACAATGCATACATTACAGCCACAGAGCAGTGCGGTACATATAGTACAGGTAGGTAGCAGTACAATGCATGCATTACAGCTACACAGCAGTGCGGTACATATAGTACAGGTAGGTAGCAGTACAATGCATGCATTACAGCCACAGAGCAGTGCGGTACATATAGTACAGGTAGGTAGCAGTACAATGCATGTATTACAGCCACAGAGCAGTGCGGCACATATAGTACAGGTAGGTAGCAGTACAATGCATGTATTACAGCTACACAGCAGTGCGGTACATATAGTACAGGTAGGTAACAGTACAATGCATACATTACAGCCACAGAGCAGTGCGGTACATATAGTACAGGTAGGTAGCAGTACAATGCATGCATTACAGCTACACAGCAGTGCGGTACATATAGTACAGGTAGGTAGCAGTACAATGCATGCATTACAGCCACAGAGCAGTGCGGTACATATAGTACAGGTAGGTAGCAGCACAATGCATGTATTACAGCCACAGAGCAGTGCGGCACATATAGTACAGGTAGGTAGCAGTACAATGCATGTATTACAGCTACACAGCAGTGCGGTACATATAGTACAGGTAGGTAACAGTACAATGCATACATTACAGCCACAGAGCAGTGCGGTACATATAGTACAGGTAGGTAGCAGTACAATGCATACATTACAGCCACAGAGCAGTGCGGCACATATAGTACAGGTAGGTAGCAGTACAATGCATACATTACAGCCACAGAGCAGTGCGGTACATATAGTACAGGTAGGTAGCAGTACAATGCATGCATTACAGCCACAGAGCAGTGCGGTACATATAGTACAGGTAGGTAGCAGTACAATGCATGTATTACAGCCACAGAGCAGTGCGGTACATATAGTACAGGTAGGTAGCAGTACAATGCATGTATTACAGCTACACAGCAGTGCGGTACATATAGTACAGGTAGGTAGCAGTACAATGCATACATTACAGCCACAGAGCAGTGCGGTACATATAGTACAGGTAGGTAGCAGTACAATGCATGCATTACAGCCACAGAGCAGTGCGGTACATATAGTACAGGTAGGTAGCAGTACAATGCATGTATTACAGCCACAGAGCAGTGCGGCACATATAGTACAGGTAGGTAGCAGTACAATGCATGTATTACAGCTACACAGCAGTGCGGTACATATAGTACAGGTAGGTAGCAGTACAATGCATACATTACAGCCACAGAGCAGTGCGGTACATATAGTACAGGTAGGTAGCAGTACAATGCATACATTACAGCCACAGAGCAGTGCGGTACATATAGTACAGGTAGGTAGCAGTACAATGCATGCATTACAGCTACAGAGCAGTGCGGTACATATAGTACAGGTAGGTAACAGTACAATGCATACATTACAGCCACAGAGCAGTGCGGTACATATAGTACAGGTAGGTAGCAGTACAATGCATGCATTACAGCCACAGAGCAGTGCGGTACATATAGTACAGGTAGGTAGCAGTACAATGCATGTATTACAGCCACAGAGCAGTGCGGCACATATAGTACAGGTAGGTAGCAGTACAATGCATACATTACAGCCACAGAGCAGTGCGGTACATATAGTACAGGTAGGTAGCAGTACAATGCATGCATTACAGCCACAGAGCAGTGCGGTACATATAGTACAGGTAGGTAGCAGTACAATGCATGTATTACAGCCACAGAGCAGTGCGGCACATATAGTACAGGTAGGTAGCAGTACAATGCATGTATTACAGCTACACAGCAGTGCGGTACATATAGTACAGGTAGGTAGCAGTACAATGCATGCATTACAGCCACAGAGCAGTGCGGTACATATAGTACAGGTAGGTAGCAGTACAATGCATACATTACAGCCACAGAGCAGTGCGGCACATATCGTACAGGTAGGTAGCAGTACAATGCATTACAGCCACAGAGCAGTGCGGTACATATAGTACAGGTAGGTAGCAGTACAATGCATACATTACAGCCACAGAGCAGTGCGGTACATATAGTACAGGTAGGTAACAGTACAATGCATACATTACAGCCACAGAGCAGTGCGGCACATATAGTACAGGTAGGTAGCAGTACAATGCATACATTACAGCCACAGAGCAATGCGGCACATATAGTACAGGTAGGTAGCAGTACAATGCATGCATTACAGCCACAGAGCATTGCGGTACATATAGTACAGGTAGGTAGCAGTACAATGCATACATTACAGCTACAGAGCAGTGCGGTACATATAGTACAGGTAGGTAGCAGTACAATGCATACATTACAGCCACAGAGCAGTGCGGTACATATAGTACAGGTAGGTAGCAGTACAATGCATACATTACAGCCACAGAGCAGTGCGGCACATATCGTACAGGTAGGTAGCAGTACAATGCATTACAGCCACAGAGCAGTGCGGTACATATAGTACAGGTAGGTAGCAGTACAATGCATGCATTACAGCCACAGAGCAGTGCGGTACATATAGTACAGGTAGGTAGCAGTACAATGCATGCATTACAGCTAAAGAGCAGTGCGGTACATATAGTACAGGTAGGTAGCAGAACGATGCATGTATTACAGCCACAGAGCAGTGCGGTACATATAGTACAGGTAGGTAGCAGTACAATGCATGCATTACAGCTAAAGAGCAGTGCGGTACATATAGTACAGGTAGGTAGCAGTACAATGCATGTATTACAGCTAAAGAGCAGTGCGGTACATATAGTACAGGTAGGTTGCAGTACAATGCATGCATTACAGCTAAAGAGCAGTGCGGTACATATAGTACAGGTAGGTAGCAGTACAATGCATGTATTACAGCTAAAGAGCAGTGCGGTACATATAGTACAGGTAGGTAGCAGTACAATGCATGCATTACAGCTAAAGAGCAGTGCGGTACATATAGTACAGGTAGGTAGCAGTACAATGCATTCATTACAGCTAAAGAGCAGTGCGGCACATATAGTACAGGTAGGTAGCAGTACAATGCATGTATTACAGCCACAGAGCAGTGCGGTACATATAGTACAGGTAGGTAGCAGTACAATGCATGTATTACAGCCACAGAGCAGTGCGGTACATATAGTACAGGTAGGTAGCAGTACAATGCATGTATTACAGCCACAGAGCAGTGCGGTACATATAGTACAGGTAGGTAGCAGTACAATGCATGCATTACAGCTAAAGAGCAGTGCGGTACATATAGTAAAGGTAGGTAGCAGTACAATGCATGCATTACAGCTAAAGAGCAGTGCGGTACATATAGTACAGGTAGGTAACAGTACAATGCATGTATTACAGCTACAGAGCAGTGCGGTACATATAGTACAGGTAGGTAGCAGTACAATGCATGCATTACAGCCAAAGAGCAGTGCGGTACATATAGTACAGGTAGGTAGCAGTACAATGCATGCATTACAGCCAAAGAGCAGTGCGGTACATATAGTACAGGTAGGTAACAGTACAATGCATGTATTACAGCTACAGAGCAGTGCGGCACATATAGTACAGGTAGGTAGCAGTACAATGCATTCATTTCAGCTAAAGAGCAGTGCGGTACATATAGTACAGGTAGGTAGCAGTACAATGCATGCATTACAGCCAAAGAGCAGTGCGGTACATATAGTACAGGTAGGTAACAGTACAATGCATGTATTACAGCTACAGAGCAGTGCGGCACATATAGTACAGGTAGGTAGCAGTACAATGCATTCATTTCAGCTAAAGAGCAGTGCGGTACATATAGTACAGGTAGGTAGCAGTACAATGCATGCATTACAGCCAAAGAGCAGTGCGGTACATATAGTACAGGTAGGTAACAGTACAATGCATGTATTACAGCTACAGAGCAGTGCGGCACATATAGTACAGGTAGGTAGCAGTACAATGCATTCATTTCAGCTAAAGAGCAGTGCGGTACATATAGTACAGGTAGGTAGCAGTACAATGCATGCATTACAGCTAAAGAGCAGTGCGGTACATATAGTACAGGTAGGTAGCAGTACAATGCATACATTACAGCTAAAGAGCAGTGCGGTACATTTAGTACAGGTAGGTAGCAGTACAATGCATACATTACAGCCACAGAGCAGTGCGGTACATATAGTACAGGTAGGTAGCAGTACAATGCATGTATTACAGCTACAGAGCAGTGCGGCACATATAGTACAGGTAGGTAGCAGTACAATGCATGCATTACAGCTAAAGAGCAGTGCGGTACATTTAGTACAGGTAGGTAGCAGTACAATGCATGCATTACAGCCAAAGAGCAGTGCGGTACATATAGTACAGGTAGGTAGCAGTACAATGCATGCATTACAGCCAAAGAGCAGTGCGGCACATATAGTACAGGTAGGTAGCAGTACAATGCATGCATTACAGCTAAAGAGCAGTGCGGTACATTTAGTACAGGTAGGTAGCAGTACAATGCATACATTACAGCTAAAGAGCAGTGCGGTACATATAGTACAGGTAGGTAGCAGTACAATGCATGTATTACAGCTACAGAGCAGTGCGGCACATATAGTACAGGTAGGTAGCAGTACAATGCATGCATTACAGCCACAGAGCAGTGCGGTACATTTAGTACAGGTAGGTAGCAGTACAATGCATGCATTACAGCCAAAGAGCAGTGCGGCACATATAGTACAGGTAGGGAGCAGTACAATGCATGTATTACAGCTACAGTGCAGTATGGTACATACAGTACAGGTAGGTAGCAGTACAATGCATACATTACAGGTACAGAGCAGTGCAGTACATATAGTGAAGGTAGGTAACAGTACAATGCATGAATTTTCAGGTACACAGCAGTGCGGTACATATAGTACAGGTAGGTAGCAGTACGATGCATTACAGCTACACATCAGCGCGGCACATATAGTACAGGTAGGTAGCAGTACGATGCATACATTACAGCTACACAGCAGTGCGGCACATATAGTATAGGTAGGTAGCAGTACAATGCATACATTACAGCTACACAGCAGTGCGGTACATATAGTGAAGGTAGGTAACAGTACAATGCATATGGAGCGCCCCCAGACGCAGGGCCGCGGGGTACTCGGTACCGGTCCTCTCTGTCTCGGTGCTGGGGTTGTTACGGTGGCTGGACCCGGTCCGTGACCCTGCTAAGGGGCGTCCAATGAAAGGGTTTGTGACGCCACCTGTGGTGTTCGGTCAGGGTGACCGACACTGCTTAGGGGTCCGCTGGGGTGATGGAATGGCAGCTAGATGGTATACCTTCCCACAGGTGAAGTATATCCCCAGGGCTTCCCAGTAGTATAGGTGGCGATGATGTGAGTCGCAGTTAATAACGAGGACACAGGGTTGCAGTCTCTTTACCTTTTTACTGAAGACTTTGGGATCCGCAATCCAAAGCACAGTTAACAGGGCTGGCTGAGTCCGGCCGGTCCGAAGGCACATCCAGAGTTCCCTTTGCAGGTGGAAATCAGTGCCTACCACTAGCGCCTGTGTGTTATAGTCCTTCCCTGCTGAGCATTCGGGATAGTCCTCACAACTTTCGTATCTGTTCTTTCTCTTTCTCTCCGTCCCCCAAATTTATCTGGCTAGGACGTACCCGTATGACGGGTAGGCTCGGAGCTATTCTGGGACCCTAGAGACGCCCATCTCCAACTTTGCCCCCTATGTCTGCTTAGGTGATGTAAGGTAGACAGCCAACCTAAAATCAACTGTCCTGCCGCTGTTTGAAGTAATGCTTGAAGTCTGTTACTTCCTCGGCGTTCCGGCCACCGGCTACGCGCCTCAGTAGGATGTTGCCGATCTCGGGGCACGACTCCTACTGGTTTATCTCCTTGTGCTACGATTTAGTTTCTCACTTCTCCACAATATCCTTCGCTGCCGCCGCAAGGTAGTGCAGGAGCGGCTCCTTACATTCTGTCCCTTCTGCTAGGCACCTGCCAGGTCCTCCCTGGAGCTCTCCAGGCTGCGTTCTGTCCTAACTTCCTATCCAACCCCCAGTTTTACCAAAGTGTGAGGAGTGGCCTAATACATAGTGCCTTTTGCTCCCCCTGGTGGCCGGAGTGTGAAGTGTAATGTGTGACTGTGATACCTGTAATGTGTGACTGTGATACCTGGTCAGGTGAACTCCTTTAGTGCAATAACATAACATAACATAACATCATAACATAACATCACTCCCCTTAGTGGCAAAGCGACATTACTGCAACGACCAGGACTCTGGGGCGCTGCACATACATTACAGCTACACAGCAGTGCTCTCCATATAGTACAGGTAGGTAGCAGTACAATGCTTACATTACAGCCACAGAGCACGGATCGTACCCCTTAGTGCCGATTGCATCGATGTGTTAATGCTTTGCCGATGGAACACCCCGTTAACCTCTTTCACTGTCGGCATAGCACAGGTTAACCGGCAGCAAATTTTCTTGGCAGATGAGAGAAGATATAAGAGAAGTTGACATTTTTGGTACCTTCCACAGTAATTCACAATCTATTCTTTTATTTCAGCTGAGCTTTTTCAATCTCCTGTATAAATCCTTCCATTGGAAATGACAAGATGAAAGGTGCGCGAGGATTTCATCAGAAAACTTGGTTCTGTCCATAGCGGAGAGTGAATGCTGTTCTAATAGCATGAGAGGGCTGCCAGAGGGAAGCAGCAGATATATTTCTCCATGGACGGAGCACTCGCAATCTGTCTCTTGCTATTATTCAATACTTCCAATAATATTTCCGCTCCTTGTCAGAAGCCAACTTGTGATTAATAATGCAAGATCTCAATCTCTAAAAACTTTTACGGAAATGAACGTCAAAGACATTTTTTTTTTAAATTATTATTTTATTTTTATTTTTTTTTTATTTTTTTTTTTTTTTGGGGGGGTTGTTTTGCATATTGTTATTTGCGTTTTACCAAACCGAAACGCTTGTGTTTCTCGAAGCTTTATTTTTGGCTATTTATTTTGTTTTCTTCTATTTTGTTTTTGGAATAATAGATAATAGCTACTTTTTGGCAGCTCTAATTCTGTAGACCAATCAGAATTCATCAGAGCGCATAATAACAGATCAATGGATCACCGAGACCTAAACGAAATAACGGATGAATGGAATATTGTTATTCATTCTAAAGGCAAATGAAAAAGAAGTAAAATGTATTATTTGCCGCGGAACAATGAATCCGTCTTATTTTGGAAGCAATCTTTAGCAGAAAGCTGCAGGTGCGATCCGGGTTATTTCCGTACAATTGAAGGTTTTGTAATATTTACGGCACATGAGAGACGTGGGATTCACTAACTGCAGCTTACGCTTCTCAGAATTTTGACATCATGTACAAGATTTTGTGCTTTTATTTGTTGTTGTTTCTTGATAAAAAAATACAAGAAAAAGCAAGAGAAAACATTAATGACTTCCATAAATGTTTGACAGCTCACCGTCTAATTTGTATGGGGGCTTCCCGACTCTCCCCCCCAACAGATGACGTTGGAGAAAAAGGTTACAGCCCGTTTCATTTCAATGGCAGGTCCTTTTGTTCTCCCATAAAACAAGACATTGGCAGAAGTGTCTGGCAGTAGCCTTCTCATACAGAACAAAGGAACGCTTGACCAAGCTGAGCTTTCCTGTGTGTGGTCGGGTCAGGAGAAATAGCTGTTGGCCCACAGCAACCTAATATGCAGGCACACCTTCCTCCCCTTGATAAAGCGATCAGCGAAACGCGCGTCGGGGTTTCAGTGACGGAGGACAGGCGGACGATATGGGTATGTGTATAGTGACCATTTGACTTACTTTGCATGAATCTTTGCACTTTGCACTTCTAAGGCTAACCATGATTGGGCTTCTTGTGCCCATCAATATGTAAATGCCTCACACATTACTCCAGAGCCTGAGTATATTTCCTCTATCCTGTCTGTGCATCTGGCTTGAGTAAAAATCCTTCCTCTGATATTTGTGTTTTTAACCATAGTATTTGTATAATATGTAACTTAATAAAATTTGTTATCCCTTTACCTTCTCTGTTTGAGTGGTGTGTTAAGGTATTTTCTATACCTGGCTTATGGGTCTAATATGTGTGGGAACCTTAAAGGGTTATTGAAAAAAGTAAGATATATCCTATCCATAGGGATCTTTGAGAAAGGAGCTGTCAATCTTGAAAGGAGGGAACGTGTGAATGCTCCACCACCCCTCTACCATTGTCTATAGGATTCCCTTCAACTTGGAGAGGAGATCAAGCATGCTCAGCTCTGCTCCATTCAAGACAGGGCTTCAAAAGTCCATCATTGGGGCTCCAAGGCCCCATTCTCAGGAATTCTGGGGGTCCCATCAATCTGCAAGTAAGGAATATCCTATCCATAGGGATATTTGAGAATGGAGATGTCCATCTTGAATGGAGGGAAAGTGTGCATTCTCCACCACCCCTCTACTATTGTCTATAGGATTGCCTTCAACTTGGAGAGGAGATCAAGCATGCTCAACTCTGCTCTATTCAAGACAGGCCTTCAGAAGTCCATCGCTGGGGCTCCAAGGCCCTGTTCTCAGGAATTCTGGGGGTCCCATCAATCTGCAAGTAAGGAATATCCTATCCATAGGGATCTTTGAGAATGGAGCTGTCCATCTTGTAAGGAGGGAAAGTGTGCATGCTCCACCACCCCTCTACCATTGTCTATAGGATTGCCTTCAACTTGGAGAGGAGATCAAGCATGCTCAACTCTGCTCCATTCAAGACAGGGCTTCAAAAATCCATCATTGGGGCTCCAAGGCCCCGTTCTCAGGAATTCTGGGGGTCCCATCAATCTGCAAGTAAGGAATATCCTATCCATAGGGATCTTTGAGAATGGAGATGTCCATCTTGAAAGGAGGGAAAGTGTGCATGCTCCACCACCCCTCTACTATTGTCTATAGGATTGCCTTCAACTTGGAGAGGAGATCAAGCATGCTCAGCTCTGATCCATTCAAGACAGGTCTTCAAAAGTCCATCATTGGGGCTCCAAGGCCCCGTTCTCAGGAATTCTGGGGGTCACATCAATCTGCAAGTAAGGAATATGTTATCCATAGGGATCTTTGAGAATGGAGACGTCCATCTTGAAAGGAGGGAAAGTGTGCATGCTCCACCACCCCTCTACCATTGTCTATAGGATTGCCTTTAACTTGGAGAGGAGATCAAGCATGCTCAACTCTGCTCCATTCAAGACAGGGCTTCAAAAGTCCATCATTGGGGCTCCAAGGCCCCGTTCTCAGGAATTCTGGGGGTCCCATCAATCTGCAAGTAAGGAATATCCTATCCATAGGGATCTTTGAGAATGGAGATGTCCATCTTGAAAGGAGGGAAAGTATGCGTGCTCCACCACCCCTCTACCATTGTCTATAGGATTGCCTTCAACTTGGAGATGAGATCAAGCATGCTCAACTCTGCTCCACTCAAGACAGGGCTTCCAAAGTCCATCATTGGGGCTCCAAGGCCCCGTTCTCAGGAATTCTGGGGGTCCCATCAATCTGCAAGTAAGGAATATCCTATCCATAGGGATCTTTGAGAATTGAGCTCTCCATCTTGAAAGGAGGGAACGTGTGAATGCTCCACCACCCCTCTACTATTGTCTATAGGATTCCCTTCAACTTGCAGAGGAGATCAAGCATGCTCAACTCTGCTCCATTCAAGACAGGGCTTCAGAAGTCCATCGTTGGGGCTCTAAGGCCCCGTTCTCAGGATTTCTGGGGGTCCCATCGATCTGCAAGTTAGTCTCTATCCAATAGAGTGCAATTTTTTTCGCTTTTGGGAACAGCCCTTTAAAGCTGCCAAAAAAACCATACAAATCAAACTGCCGGATCCTTATTTCCCTGATATCATCTGTCAGTGGAGATTCGAGAAGAACCCTCTTGGTATCAGCAGGTTCAGAAAACATTTAACCAATACATTTAGGTGCGTTTAGTCTGCCAGGCACAGGATACAAACTTATTAGCAATTTCTTGACACCATGTGCCATCCATCGATGTGAGGCCTACTACCACCTTTGCGCTGATCACTTTGAGACAAGCTTCTCTTATTTTTGTAAAGAAAATGACAGGTACATGACATGCTGTTGACCATTCAAATAAATGGGCTACTATGCATCACATGGCTGTGAGAGCGCTGTTCTGTGAACACAATCTCTGCACTGGTTCATAAATTTATTTATTATGCTTTGCTTATGTAACTCCATCTTAATCCGCAAAACTTTATGTACATTATCATCACTGTCCCCATTGGGGCTCACAATCTAGATTCACTATCAGTATGTCTTTAGAGTGTGGGAGGAAACCGGAGAACCCGGCGTAAGCCCACGCAAACACGGGGAGAACATCCTTGCAGATGTCGTCCTTGGTGGGATTTGAACCCAAGACACCAGAGCTGAAAGGCTGCAGTGCGAACCACTGAGATAAAGGGAAGTCTTGAGCTCAAGAAACCCTTCTATGATGGCCATATAACCTAATCTATGCTAATTAGCAGAAGAGAAGATTTATTTCTTCTCTTGACACATCCCTGCTCCTCAGCTCATGGAGGCTTAGGACACAGCTCCTCTGTCAGTTGAGACACAGGTCTCGGATCTGTTTTTCTTCAGACTTCAACCCATCCTGACATGTAATGAGGACGGACTGGAATTTTAATTATGTGATGTGGGGGCATTTTATTACATGACCATTAATACTTTTAGTGCTACTTACTCGGCTTCCCCAACTCCCATCCCACCAGAGTTCTGCCAATAGTCATAATATTTTGTGCTACTTCGAGTTCTGCAAGATGTTGTGACTTTTCAACAAGTTTTGCTCCAGAATTCTAGAGAAAACTCCTTTACGGATCAGGGACTTAAAATACACACATCTCCGAAGAGAGTAAGATGAAGTCATGCTTTTTTTAAGCAAAGCTGGTCTTCTTAGCTAAAAAGTAAGCTTCACTTTTCTACACGAAGTACCTGGTTGTAGACATCTGTCACCAATGGTTGAAATACAATTTTCTTTTTTTAGCTTTTCATCCAGGTCTTCTAATTCGACCACCAAATAATATTTTTAAAGCCAAATAGAAACTTTGGCCTATTCATCAGTTCTTCTTTGGCAGTATACACAATGAAATAATAAGGGGATTTAGCAGCTTTATGTTGGAACTGGCTAAACATCCCAGGCTGAAGAATAACACTTAAGCTTCCTGACATGTTTGCGCTGGGATTTGCACATGATCTGTGATTACACAGAGGGTTTCTGTCAGCATTTTCCAAGAGTCACCTTGTGAGGTGGAGCCACTGCAAACAGGGCACTGGATTCCAATAGCGGTGCGGGGCCAAGGCTGCCATTCTTTAAATAGATGGAAGAGGAAGGGGCAAGGACAAATGTCATTCATATTGAGCATTAAAACCTGAAGCACATCATTTGGTGTATTCACGGATGCATACTCACTGTTAACTTTTATTGTTTTTTTGCAATATTAAAGATATAGGGGAAATTCATCATGAGAACAATTCTTGAAGTCTGTTTTCCTCATAACTGCATCACTGGTATCTGTGCCAAATTTGTGAAATGTTGCACCATGTTTGAAAATTTTGGCACATCTTTAGATATAACACTTTTGTGAAAAGCTGTTTTTTTCCCACTTATGTTCTAACCCCCTACTGGATTGAGTTTCTGATTTTTTTTGTTCAACTTTTTAAAAGGTTGCGATTCCTAAATCGTATTGAGTCTGACCTTCAACCAAGAGCTGATCAGGCTCAGATTACACCCACTTTTATAATGGTTGACAATGGAGAAAAATAGCAAAAAGCAGCCAATTGTTGCACTACACATGGATTTTAACAAGTTTTCCCATACCTCTGATTTCACACTGAGAATTCAACACCTGTCCGAGTTTCTCGATCAAGCCTTAATTGCACTGGTTAGTGTCACGATATTGTGTGAAATATAATATGATGTTGTAGCTTTGTCCTTCAGCTCATGCTGGGGGCTAAACCCCCCCTTCTCTTTCTGGCTCTCTTTGCTTCTCTGTGTGCTTCGGAATGTATGGTATAAGGGGATTTTATTGCCCTGGCCATAAATTCCAGGCTCGAACCAAGTTACTTGTCCCCCCTCCCATCTGTACAGCTATAACTGGTATAGAAGTTGTCCAAAATCCATGAGGGTCTTTGCTCTAATATGATAAGATATTGGGCCAACGACTTGGGCTAAGAGAATATTAAATACATATTGCTAAAGTCCATCGGCGCATCTATCCATCACGGTAAACGCGGGCTTCTAGTTCCAACAGGGACAAAGTTGGGATTTCTCTGTAATTATGCATCACAAATAGGACATATTTGATCACATTAGAATGCCAATGTTAATACGAGATGAATACTGGGTTTGTTATGACTATGACATGATCTGTAGCGGAGTTACAGGCATTAGACAAATTTAGGTTAAATTTAGTTAAACTTAAGAGAAAGGAGGGTCTGGATAAGCCAGCCCTGTTGGTGATGTCACAGGCTGCGGTTTAAAAGTTTTTGGCCAGACCCCAGCAGTGAGTCTGTCTGCTGGAGCCTATGTGAGTCTAACTTGAAGAGCTGTTCCTAACCAGAGTCCTAATGCATTGGGACATATGGAACTAGCCTGGTTGCCTGCAATGCTCTGAACACATGTAAGTGTTATTTCTCATTTAACCCCTGTTATTTTTATAATTACCTTGTACATATTTTCAATTTTCTCTTATTGTAACATCTTTATATAACTGTTTATAAACACTGCCTGAAACCTTTGATGGGGTATAACTACTACCCTCACCCACAAAGCACTCCATGGCTCTGCACCACCCTACATCTCTCTGATCTCAGTCTACCACCCTACCCGTGCCCTCCGCTCCGCTAATGACCTCAGGTTAGCATCCTCAATAATCAGAACCTCCCACTCCCGTTTTCAAGACTTTACACGTGCTGCGCCGATTCTTTGGAATGCACTACCTAGGTTAATACGATTAATCCCCAATCCCCACAGTTTTAAGTGTACCCTAAAAACTCATTTGTTCAGACTGGCCTACCGCCTCAATGCATTAACCTAACGATCCCTGTGTGGCCTATTTATATAAAAAAAAAATAGAAAAAAACAATCAGGTTCCTCGCATCATGTTCTCATTCACTTTATGCAGTTAATAGCCCTCTGTGTCTGTACTGCTACATACTTAGGCAGTTAACTGGTTCATGCAGCTTTACATGAACACCCGAGCCTTACACTATGGCCGGTCCGAATAACTAAAGCAATTGTTACCATCCACCTCTCGTGTCTCCCCTTTTCCTCATAGTTTGTAAGCTTGCGAGCAGGGCCCTCATTCCTCCTGGTATCTGTTTTGAACTGTATTTCTGTTATGCTGTAATGTCTATTGTCTGTACAAGTCCCCTGTATAATTTGTAAAGCGCTGCGGAATATGTTGGCGCTATATAAATAAAAATTATTATTATTATTATATTATTTAATACTAGATTCGTTCTTCCCGTTCTAAAACGTTCCCTAAGTCTTCTGAAGGGAATTACGCTACTGTTTTGGGTTAGCTTCGGACCCGTTTAATCGAAGCTGGTGGCAGCATACGTTTGTACTGGGTAGTTGGGAGTCGTTGTAGTGACTGCGACGTTGATAATTATTGTTCCTGCCTGAGTGGGAGTAGTTTATCGCGTCGCTGCAGCGTGCCCAATAGCCAGTACATAGCAGGCAGCCTTTCTGGCGACTAATTACCCCAGGTGCAGTACCTAATCTGACCTGAGAGTAAGGGGGGCGCCAGAGAGCTGCAAGTTTCAAGTGGAATTGTAAGTGGGATATAGATAAATCCCTGCAGTTCGTGGTATATTGCAGAGCAGTGGGATACCTAAAATAAGCCTCTGCTGTAAACTAAGAGGTCAATAGCCTCTGGAGTGGAGTGGAGAGAGGGATAACTAAGATAAGCCCCCCTGCACATGTGATAGCCGTCTGTTGGCCTAAAGTCATCCCGATCTGTGACGTGGTGGTAACGATCACGGTGTGAATCGTGACAAATTGGTGGCAGCGGTGTGGATTCGTAACAGTTAGCCACTGCAAGGCCTTGATTTTTCAAGTACGTGTTCTACCTTGGTTCCTAAAGGTAGGTTCACATGACCGATTTTTCTGCATCTGAGAAAAACGGTTCAGTTGATCACAGTGGAATCAGTTTTCCTCAGAAGTTGAGAGAAATACGTTTCTCCATGTCCTCCTATCTACCGGTCTGTGAAAACAGGACCCCATTCGAATGTCATCCGAGTGCGGAGTGATTTTTTTCAGGGACCCAAAGACTTGCATTGCCGAGTTTGTTCCGACACTCTCTGATTTTTTCCGTTGACCACTCAGTCCATGAAAAAAATCTGACATGTGTCCAGCCCCATAAAATATCATAGGTATGAGTGCTAACCGTGAAACCCAAGAATAGCGCCCGTCTGAGAAAATCGGTTGTGTGTATGAGCTCTTACGGAGAGAACACATACCTACCAAGGTCTTTGCCTTTCATGTTTCATCTGCATGCCGATTTTGTTTTACTGTTTCAATGGGTGAGAGAAACTTGGACATTTTAACTTTTTTTTTGCATAGGATAGAAACTCATGAAACATGAATGGTAAAAATGGAAGCATGGATCAAAAATATATCAAAATAGGTTCCATATATTGACGGAAATTCTGTTTTTTTTTTCATATATAAGAAAAAAAGAGAACTCTGAATAAGGTCTTAAAGAACAACTGTTTTCCAGTGATTTGTGCATGAAGAATTAAAACAAAATTAGATGATAATGATGTGTGTCGGTTCAGTCACCTGTCATCCGACCCTACTCCACAGTTAAAGATTCTGCAAAGATGGCTGAATTCGTCCATTCTAATAACACTAGTAAAATGTAGAGCTCTGTGGCCCACCAATTATTAATAACCAAAGACAGAAACATAATGATTAAATACCTTGCAGTAAATAAAATAAATAGCATAGAGCATGAAAATAATATATGGTATTTAGTTAACGAAAGCCATCCCACCTCTTCATGGTGACCATAAATGGGATAGTCCTAACTCCAATATTAAAAGCCTTACCGTTTATAAAGTGACATACCTTTGGGGTTTATTCCCACCAATCATTAAAAAACAAAGACAGAAACATAATGATTAAATATTTTGCAGTAAATACAATAAATAGCATAGTGCCTAAAATAATGTACGGTATTTAGTTAACGAAAGCCATCCCACCTCTTCACGGTGACCATAAATGGGACAGTCCTAACTCTAATATTAATAACCTTACCGTTTGTCAAGTGACATACCTTTGGGGCTTTTTTTCCCACCAATCATTAGAAACAAGTGGCAGTATCAGTAGTTTTGCACCATTTCACTTTTTCTCCTGCTTTCTATAGAAACTATAGATGTAGCAAGCTCCGAACTCCATGTGCAATCTATAGGCCTATGGGAATAATTAACTCTAGTGTTACAATGAAATTCTAAAAGCAAACACTGCATCCTGTGCATGAATCACGCAGAGCGGCGCACCTCCATCATAGAGCCCAAATAATACCCTATTATGTAGGCTATTAGCAGTATTGACAGAGCATTGATATACATTGATGAGCAGATAGTCTACAGAGGTTGTAGTGGGAAGGTTGGACTTCTTCCATCACTTTTACTTTCTGTAGTTCTAGCTATAATCTGCCACTGGAGATATTTATCAGATTTGCGCTATATTTTGTTGATATATACAGTATATAAATATCAGAAGATGGCGCTCAGATTTCATGCAAACTTTAATACCTTATATTTGCCGAAGATCCTGATGCCTGCCACCCACTCACATCTCTGAGCCCCAGATGGGCCGTAATGGTTTTTTACTGGTCTTGTTATAACTAGTGTTTTTAAAGCTGGCATGAGAGAGGTTATTAAGAGATAGGAGGGACATTTACAGCCAGCCACCGTGTTCAACCCAAGAAAGAGTCTTCTTTGTTTTATATTTACCAAACTGATGTTTCTCAGCTAGATACTTAGTAAAATACATATATAAAATATTACGCATTTAGATTTTTACTGCAAAGGTAACATATATAAACACCTTTAGGGCTATGTTAGCAATAGAGTTCGATTAAAGTATTTGTCTCATGCCCTATCTTCAAGCGTGCATGTCCTCTGCCTTTCGGCTCATGATTGACTTTTCGACCAGAGGCATAGCTGACCACTAGCCCAAACTGTGCGTTCTCAAGCAGAGGCAGCTTTGCCTGTGTATCATCGGAGGAACATAAGTAATCAGAAGTTGGTCAGATCCATTTCTCTAGCCAGCTACATAGGCCTGCGTATAAGCTGTATAGCAAGAGCTCTATAGCAAGAGCTTGCAAGCGCTGTGCTCCTTACCTAGGAGATTGGCCACTTTTGCAGCCCATCAGTTTCTAATCAAGGCAATGAGCAGTAAAATATAGAACGGGGAGGATTTTTAATAAAAAGGTAAAGGCAAAGTTGCTTGTCTTTACAAACAGTTTGTAATTTAACCAATTTAATAAGATGATAAAACCCTTTAGAGAATTATTCTCCTAGAAGATGTTCTTCTACAGCCTCTATGTGTCCCAATGCATAGCATACTGCAGAATTTTAAAATCAGTGAACTTGTTTTGATGCTCATGTTTACCTCCCTTATGTCCCTTAATTATCAAATCAAAGTTCAACTTCCATTTGGTCATAAATCAGATCGAAAGATCATTCAATAGAAGAGAGATAAGAGTTATAGATCCTGCTGTGGCCGAGAGCGGTAGTCATGACTGAGCTGCTGTCCAGTTACGCCCTGGCACTATACAGGAAAACAGTGTTCCAGTCCCAGTGTGCTGTTAGGCATGGGGTGCATCACACTCACTTATAGGCTGCAGGCCTCTGTTGTCTCCAGGTCTCCACCTTCAGGAGCCAGCACACAACTCAGGGGACACCAAGCTCATTGTAACAAGCAAAGGTTTACTGGTCAGTTCAAGTTCATCAAGTTGTAACATGTGGGATAGGGCAAAATATTTTGCATTACTTAGTTCCTCAGCACAACACATCTTCAGCCCTACCACTGGTTTCTCCTTGAGTGTCCCTCTGCCCACTGGCTCTGTTAGCGGAAGGGATCTCACTTCCAGTTTGGCAGTGCGCCCGGGATCCATTACCTTCCGTGTACACGGGTCCCTATCCATCTTCCACTGTACACCAGAGGACACGATATGCCCGACAGCCTCTATGCCAGACCTAAGCTCCGGACATGACAGGGGCATCCACTCGGATTGCAATACGATGTCCCACTGCCTCGAACGATAGGTGCATGATGGCCCCAGCAGCCCACTTAACTTGAGCTTGTTACTCTATTTCCCTATCTGACAACTACCAGGAAGTCAGTACCTTCTAATCCCCTTCCACTGTGGGCTGGTAACAAACATTAACTATATCTTACCCTATATGAGTACATAATAACCGTTTTGTCATTATCTTATGTCCTATGCCTACCCTATGTAAATTCTGCATTTTGCACTACTCACATTGTATGCTAACTCTTCACATTATTTAAACACTGCACATTACTATACCGCAATACATGGCAATTTATTATGACAAAATACATGTATGAAAACGCATTACAGTATACACATTACGCGATTGTTGTGTTCGGGGACAAGAACAGGGCAAGACAGCCCACACCCTTACAATAACAAACTCACTGACAAGCTCACTAGCTCATTCTGTCGTCTGCTATGTACTGTTATACATAGAGGCTATAGAAGCTAAACAGTAGCAACTCGGAAATGAAATCCTACTGCAAAAATTTTATTTTTAGACAAAGACAAGTTTCAAAATGCCACTAAATGTGCCCAAATTCTTTAAATGGAGTTTGTCAGCATGCAATGACCAAACCAAGCACAGTCGCTCGTTGCATTCTTTGCGTGGTTGAGCAGTTCGATGCCCCTTCCCACCTGCTTTATTTGTATCTGTGCCCCCCTATTCCTTGATTGACAGCTTTGGCTTTACAGGAGCCAGAGAAAATCATGGATAGTTGGAAAACAACTAGAAGGGAGGATGCATTGAATAGTTTGGCCCTGACAAGGGTTCACTGAGAGCCTGTGCTTGGCAAGAACCATCACCTTGTGCTGACTCGCTCCTTCAACTCACCTGAAATTCTATGGAAAGTTACAAGTAAAAGCAAAGAAATATATCTTGGTACCATGTTAGCCAGTAGATAGAAAAATATTTAGAATTGAGAGTCCTCAGTGGTTGATACCTTTTAATGGCTAACTGAAAAGATTGTAACAAATTGCCATTTGTTACCATCTTTTCAGTAAAGGTACCGTCACACTAAGCGACGCTGCAGCGATACCGACAACGATCCGGATCGCTTCAGCGTCGCTGTTTGGTCGCTGGAGAGCTGTCACATAGACAGCTCTCCAGCGACCAACGATGCCGGTAACCAGGGTAAACATCGGGTTACTAAGCGCAGGGCCGCGCTTAGTAACCCGATGTTTACCCTGGTTACCATCGTTAAAGTAAAAAAACAAACACTACATACTTACCTACCGCTGTCTGTCCTCGGCGCTCTACTTCTCTGCTCTGGCTGTGAGCACAGCGGCCGGAAAGCAGAGCGGTGACGTCACCGCTCTGCTTTCCGGCTGCCCAGCGCTCACAGCCAGAGCGCCCAGGACAGACAGCGGTAGGTAAGTATGTAGTGTTTGTTTTTTTACTTTAACGATGGTAACCAGGGTAAACATCGGGTTACTAAGCTCGGCCCTGCGCTTAGTAACCCGATGTTTACCCTGGTTACCAGCGAAGACATCGCTGAATCGGCGTCACACACCGATTCAGCGATGTCAGCGGGAGATCCAGCGACAAAATAAAGTGCTGGCCTTTCTTCCCCGACCAGCGACATCACAGCAGGGGCCTGATCGCTGCAGCCTGTCACACTGGACGATATCGCTAGCCAGGACGCTGCAACGTCACGGATCGCTAGCGATATCGTCTAGTGTGACGGTACCTTTAGCCATTAAAAGGTATCAACCACTGAGGACTCTCAATTCTAAGTAAAAGCAAATAAGCAAATTGTTATATATATATATATATATATATGTATATATATATATATATATATATACATACACATACAAAATGGGCAGAAAGTGTCTAGCATCTATTTTCTCCTTCGTGCATTTCTCCTGACCCATGGGCCAACTCCCCATCTCATTGTTTGCTTACCATGCAGTTTTTCTGGAGAGCAAGTTGTGTTCTTCGTTCATTTTTCTACATCGACATTTGTAACATTATGTCTCATTGCTACTGTATAAGTTCTTATTTTTCTCTTGAGTTGCACTTTTTTCATTTCACATCCTGTAGTATAAATACATTACTGAGCTTTTTTTTTAATAAAAATTTGAAAAACAAAAAATCTTTTATTTTTTTTATAACAGAGTCTTTTGGAGCTAGGATGTATAAGTATATTGTATGCTAACTATCTGGGCATTGGAACAAATAATCAAGAGCCCAAGGGCCGTATTTTCCACCCGGGTGCGATTTGGCAAAACATCGTATTGTGCTCGGACCCATGTTAGTCTATAGGGCCGTGCACCTGTCACATCTTTTCCCCAGACCGCGTTGGTCTGAGGAAAAAAATCGCAGAATGCCAGAGTTGGATCCAATATTCGGCTCACACTCGGCCATACAAGTCAATGAGTCTATGGAAACTATCGGACTGTACCTGGATGACATCTGAGTGCAAACCGATTTCCACGGACTGGCAGAATGGAGAAGATGGAGACATTTTTTTTCTTCGTCTTCTCCTCATCCGAGAGAGTCGTATCACATTATAGGTCACACTCTGATCAGATCAGAGTTTGACTTTCATAATTTATAAGATTTTCTCGGATGACAAATATTACGCTTGTTTGAACCTTGCCTTAGAATGAGAAAAAAAAATGGCCGCTCATCTAGCTTAGTCCTTATATAAATGGCCCACCAGAGTCATAGATGATCCCCCATCCTCTGAAGCTCTGATAATAATGGATTCCAAAGCTCTAACAGAAGGCAGCGGTATTTGGAGAAGACTTAATAGAAAATATTACAATGAAATCAAAATGAGATTCCTGCTTGTTCTGCAGAGATCAGAGACATTTCTTGCGGTGAGCCTAAGGACCTGGACTAGGCGCCTCTGTATTTGTCCAGGCGCGAAGTAAATATCACGTTGGTTCACATTCACACATTCCTGATTTATGTAGAGGTGACACAAGCCAAGAAACCATTTTCTTAACTCACAGCAGCGCTACTGCTATACCTATAGGCACTGCGAACATAATCTGCCAGGTGTAAACAGCGTGTTTCCAAGCAGAGTGTTTCTGCTCAGCTGTCAGATAAGACCTGAAACTATTTCACAAAACTTCTATTTTATTTAAGTTGGAATGCTACTTAGATTTACAGATGTGTCCTTCCTTATCTTTGCTCTTGACTCCAAATATGTGAAGATGAAGGGTGTGAGATTACAATTTTTTTTAAAATAAAACAAAACAAAACATTGGTTTATTCCAGTATTATGGGCACCACATAGTCCTCTACAGTATTATGGGCACGACATACTGTAGTCCTCTACAGTATTATGGGCACCACATAGTCCTCCATATTGAAAAATGGGCCCCACATATTGCTTCATATAGTATAATGGCCCCATATAATGCTCTTTACAGTATTATGGGCCTCATATAATGCTCCATATAGTATAATGGCCTCATATATTGTTCGATACAGTATAATGGGCCCCATATAATGCTCCATATAGTATAATGGCCCCATATCTTGCTCCATACAATATAATGGACACCGTATAATGCTCCAGACAGTATAATGGCCTCATATATTGCTCCATACAGTATAATGGCCCCATATATTGCTCCATACAGTATAATGAGACCCATATATTGCTCCATACAGTACAATGGGCCCTATATATTGCTCTATACAGTATTATTGGCCCAGTTTAGTGCTCCATACAGTATAATGGGCCCCATATAATGCTCCATATAGTGTAATGAGCCCCATAATTCTGCATACAGTAAAATAGGCCACATAAAATGCTCTATACAGCATAATGGGCCCCATATAATGCTGCATACAGTAAAATGGGCCCTATATATTGCTCCATACAATATAATGGGCCCCATATATTGCTCCGTACATAAAACAAAACACACACTCACCTCTCCTTGCTCCCTGCTGCTCCAGTCACCTCAACGTCTTCTGACCCTCTGAACTGCTCAGAACAGAGGGCGCACTGTTGTGACATCATCATTCCCTCTGCTCTGAAACGCAACAGAGAGTCAGCTGCAGAGACCAGAGCTGCAGGGAACGCGGAGCGGAGAGAATTTCAGGAGGAGGACCCATTGCCAATGCTGACAACTGGCTCCCTCGACTCACTGGACCCCATAGAATGTCAATGTCTCCGACAGCGAGTGGGTCCCCCGTTTATCCAGGGCCTCGGCAGTTGCCCAGGCGTGTCGGGTGGTGACGCCAGCCCTGACTTCATGATTACATGTTTCAGTACATTACTTCTGTTTCATGTTGCAGTAAATAAACAGATCACAATGGGAACATTTATGTTCCCTTGAGTAGTTCCCTTGATTCATAACTGGCTAGGAGATCGTGCGATGCCCACCAGGGCCATGGGGTACTCGAAACCGGGTCGGACAGTTCTTTGGGGAAGTCACGGGGCCGTGACCCGACTCCATGGCCCTGGGCATACAATAAAAATGCAAGGGGAAAAGTTACATGGGATTGATTCGTGACGACACCCATGGTGTTCGACAATAAGGAAAGTGGCCGACACTGTAGTTCAGGTCCACTGGGGCCGATGGTGATGCAGCAAAGATGTTTAAGCTCTCCATGGGTAGAGCGGGGCCCCAGGACAGATATAGGTGTAAATTGAAGTTGTAGTACTGGGCAGGTGATGCAATAAATAATCCTGAGGACACAGCGGGGTGCAGTCTTCACACTTTACTCACAGATTATCGGTTACAGTCACCAGCTGGGTGCTGTGTCCTCTGAGTCAGTGGTCCAGCCAACTCTCAGGTAATTTGGGGTGCACTTTTCCGGGACCCCCTGCTTGTGTCCCTTTCTAGGTCATCTCTTTGCGCTGGCTCTCACTCTTCTGCCCTGTGCCTTACACACAGTGTCCCAAGCCAGCAGCCTCAGATCCTGTCAGGCGACGTCCTCCTGGTCCCCTTGATCCTATATAGCTGCATTTTCAGAGAATGTGTGTAGATTTGGCTGTGGCACATACAGACACCACAGCCTCCGGTTTGTTAGCTGAGTCCTACAGTATCTCCACTAGTCTGGGGTTGGTCCCCCACTGCCACCTGGTCCCTCCACCCACCTACGATGGGCATGGATTTGGGCACCACGAGTGGATTCTTCACTTCCCTGGCCCCTAGGACCTCTTCTCACTAGAGCTCCTCTTCTCACTCCCTTCTCTCTCTCCTCACCAACTGACTGAATCCTCACAGACTAACTCCACCTCCTCCATTTTCCATGACAACTCACTCCCAACTGTCACTTTCTCCAACCACACCCTCTACCTAGTTCCCTCTCCAGCCTGAGATGGAGCCCTCCCTAAATAGGGTCTACCCAGATCCCCCTGGCCTGGAGTCGTGTGGTGTTGGATGCTAGTGTGTGGGTACCGGATAGTGCGCCCTCCTTACCCGAGAGCGGAGTACCACACCTCCGGCTGAGGTGCAGTACCTTTGTGGCAACTGGATCTTCAAGGGCGCCACAATCATACTCAAAGAGTGGTGATAAATGGTTTAATATCCAATTAAGTGTTTGAAGTGGGGTACCACAAGGCTCTGTCCTGGCCCCAGTGTTGTTCAACATTTTTATAAATGATCTAGATTAGGGAACTGAAGGTAAACTGTTACGATCTGGTGATTAAGGAGCGACATGCGTCTAGCTCTGAGCAGGTGGCAACTATACTGACCGCAGTCCCTAAGCTCAACACGACACTAGAAGTAGCCGTGGAATGCTCCTAACTCAGCCTAGGCATCTCGTCACAGCCTAAGAGCTAACTACCCCTAAAGATAGAAGCAGGAAAACTATCTTGCCTCAGAGAAAATCCCCAAAGGATAGATTAGCCCCCCACAAATAATGACTGTGAGAGGAGAAGGAAATGACATATGTAGTATGAAACAAGATTTAGCACAGGAGGCCACTTCTAGCTAAATAGAAATAGTACAGAACAGAACGCTGTGCGGTCAGTAAAAAAAAACTAGAAAAAGTCCACCGCAGAGAAATGCAAAAATCTCCACACCTGACTAAAGGTGTGGAGGGCAAACTCTGCTGCCCAGAGCTTCCAGCTTAACTGAATAGATCCATACTGAAAAGCTGGACAAATGAACAAAAACAAAGAAAGTGCTGAACAACAAGTCCACAACAAGAAAACCGCAAAAGGACAAGCAAGGACTTAGCTTTTGATGAACTGGTCAGAGTGTCAGGAAAGTCCTAAGAGCAATGACTCCAGGCAGGAACAATTGACAACTGGAATTGAATGAGGGATAAGGCCAGACTAATATAGCCGAGCCAGAAAGACGATCAGTGAAAACAGCTGCTGAAGCTAAATCCAAGAAACAGCCATACCACTCAAAACCACAGGAGAGAGCCAAAGAGCAGAACTCAAAAAAATGCTACTTACAACCACCGGAGGGAGCCCAAGAGCGGAATTCACAACAGTACCCCCCCTTGAGGAGGGGTCACCGAACCCTCACCAGAGCCCCCAGGCCGATCAGGATGAGCCAAATGAAAAGCATGAACCAAATCGGCGGCATGAACATCGGAGGCAACAACCCAAGAATTATCCTCCTGGCCATAACCCTTCCACTTGACAAGATACTGAAGCTTCCGCCTCAAAAAACGAGAATCCAAAATTTTCTCAACCACATATTACAACTCCCCCTCAACCAACACCAGGGAAGGAGGATCAACAGATGGAACAACGGGCACCACATATCTCCGCAACAAAGATCTATGGAAAACATTGTGGATGGCAAAAGAGGCTGGAAGGGCCAAACGAAAAGACACAGGATTGATAATCTCAGAAATCTTATAAGGACCAATAAACCGAGGCTTTAACTTAGGGGAAGAAACCTTCATAGGAACATGACGAGAGGACAACCAAACCAAATCCCCCACACGAAGCCAAGGACCAACACACCGACGGCGGTTAGCAAAACGCTGAGCCTTTTCCTGGGACAACGTCAAATTGTCTACCACATGAGCCCAAATCCGCTGTAACCTGTCCATCACAGAATCAACACCAGGACTATCAGAAGGCTCAACCTGCCCTGAAGAAAAACGAGGATGGAAACCAAAATTACAAAAGAAAGGCGAAACCAAAGTAGCCGAACTGGCCCGATTATTAAGGGCAAACTCAGCCAACGGCAAGAAAGTCACCCAATCATCCTGATCAGCAGACACAAAGCATCTCAAATAGGTTTCCAAGGTCTGATTAGTTCGCTCAGTTTGGCCATTGGTCTGAGGATGGAACGCCGAAGAAAAAGACAAATCAATACCCATCCTAGCACAAAAGGCCCGCCAAAACCTGGAAACAAACTGGGAACCTCTGTCAGACACAATATTCTCCGGAATGCCATGCAAACAAACCACATGCTGAAAAAACAATGGAACCAAATCAGAGGAGGAAGGCAATTTAGGCAAAGGTACCAAATGGACCATTTTAGAGAACCGGTCACAAACCACCCAGATAACAGACATCCTCTGGGACACAGGAAGATCCGAAATAAAATCCATGGAAATATGCGTCCAAGGCCTCTTCGGGACGGGCAAAGGCAAAAGCAACCCACTAGCGCGGGAACAGCAAGGCTTGGCTCGGGCGCAAGTCCCACAGGACTGCACAAAAGCACGGACATCACGCGACAAGGAAGGCCACCAAAAGGACCTAGCAACCAAATCTCTGGTACCAAAAATCCCAGGATGACCAGCCAACACTGAACAATGGACCTCAGAAATCACCTTACTCGTCCATCTATCAGGAACAAACAGCTTCCCCACAGGACAGCGGTCAGGCCTATCAGCCGGAAATTCCTGAAGCACCCGCCGCAAATCAGGGGAGATGGCAGAAAGAATCACCCCTTCCTTAAGAATGCCAACCGGCTCAATGACTCCAGGAGAATCCGGCAAAAAACTCCTAGACAGGGCATCCGCCTTAACATTCTTAGATCCTTGAAGATATGAGACCACAAAATCAAAACGGGAGAAAAACAGGGACCACCGAGACTGTCTAGGGTTCAGCCGCTTGGCCGACTCAAGGTAAATCAAATTCTTATGATCGGTCAAGACCACAATGCGGTGCTTGGCTCCCTCAAGCCAATGTCGCCACTCCTCAAATGCCCACTTCATAGCCAACAACTCCCGATTGCCGACATCATAATTGCGTTCCGCAGGCGAAAACTTTCGGGAAAAGAAGGCACATGGCTTCATGAAGGAACCATCAGAATTCCTCTGTGACAAAACGGCCCCTGCCCCAATCTCAGAAGCGTCAACCTCAACCTGAAAAGGAAGAGAAACATCCGGTTGACGCAACACAGGGGCAGAAGTAAATCGGCGTTTAAGCTCCTGAAAGGCCTCAACAGCCTCAGAGGACCAATTAGTCACATCAGCGCCTTTCTTTGTCAAATCGGTCAGGGGTTTAACCACACTAGAGAAGTTGGCAATGAAACGGCGATAAAAATTAGCAAAGCCCAAAAATTTCTGAAGGCTCTTCACAGATGTGGGTTGAATCCAGTCATGAATGGCTTGGACCTTAACAGGATCCATTTCTATAGACGAAGGAGAAAAAATAAACCCCAAAAAAGAGACCTTCTGAACTCCAAATAGGCACTTAGACTCCTTCACTAATAGAGCATTATCACGAAGGATCTGGAATACCATCCTGACCTGCTTCACATGAGACTCCCAATCATCGGAAAAAATCAAAATATCATCCAAATACACAATCAGGAATTTGTCAAGATAATTGCGGAAAATATCATGCATGAAAGACTGGAACACAGATGGAGCATTAGAGAGCCCAAATGGCATCACAAGGTATTCAAAATGGCCTTCGGGCGTATTAAATGCAGTCTTCCATTCGTCACCCTGTTTAATACGAACAAGATTATATGCCTCTCGAAGGTCAATCTTGGTAAACCAACTAGCCCCCTTAATCCTAGCAAACAAATCAGAGAGCAAAGGTAAAGGATATTGGAATTTGACCGTGATCTTATTAAGAAGGCGATAATCAATACAGGGTCTTAAGGAGCCATCCTTCTTAGCAACAAAAAAGAAACCCGCTCCCAATGGTGACGAAGACGGCCGAATATGCCCCTTCTCTAAAGACTCCTTAACATAGCTCCGCATGGCGGCATGCTCTGGCACAGACAGGTTGAAAAGTCGGCCCTTAGGGAACTTACAGCCAGGAATCAAGTCAATAGCACAATCACAGTCCCTGTGTGGTGGAAGGGAACTGGACTTGGGCTCATCGAATACATCCTGGAAATCTAACAAAAAATTAGGAACATAAGAAGAGGGGGAAGAGGAAATTGACATCAAAGGAACGTCACTATTTTCCCCTTGACAACCGCAACTAGTCACAGACATTGATTTCCAATCCAGCACTGGATTGTGTACTTGTAACAATGGAAAACCCAGTACAACAACATCATGTAAATTATGCAACACCAGAAAACGGCAATCTTCCTGATGTGCAGGAGCCATGTACATAGTCATCTGTGTCCAGTACTGAGGTTTATCCTTGGCCAAGGGTGTAGCATCAATACCCCTCAAGGGTATGGGACTCTGCAAAGGCTGCAAAGAAAAACCACACCGCCTAGCAAATTCTAAGTCCATTAAGTTCAGAGCAGCGCCTGAATCCACAAATGCCATGACAGAAAAAGATGACAATGAGCAAATCAGGATCACAGACAGGAGAAACTTAGGCTGCACAGTACTAATGGTAACAGATCTAGCGACCCTCTTAATACGCTTAGGGCAATCAGAAATAGTATGAACAGAATCACCACAGTAAAAACACAGCCCATTCTGACGTCTGTATCCCCTCTGTTCCGCTCTAGTCAAAATCCTATCACATTGCATGGGCTCAGGACTTTGCTTAGAGGACACTGCCATATGGTGCACCACTTTGCGTTCGCGCAGGCGCCGATCAGTCTGAATGGCCAGAGACATAGATTCGCTCAAACCAACAGGCGTGGGAAACCCCACCATAACATCTTTAAGGGCTTCAGAAAGACCCTATCTGAAAATTGCTGCCAGAGCGTCCTCATTCCATTTAGTGAGCACAGACCATTTTCTAAATTTCTGGCAGTATAATTCTGCCGCTTCCTGACCCTGACACAGGGCCAACAGTGTTTTCTCAGCATGCTCTACAGAGTTAGGTTCGTCATACAATAATCCGAGCGATGGAAAAAATGCATCTACATTAAGCAATGCCGGATTCCCTGACTCAAGTGAGAATGCCCAGTCCTGAGGGTCGCCACGCAGTAGAGAAATAACTATCTTTACTTGCTGAACGGGGTCACCAGAGGAACGGGGTTTCAGAGCAAAAAACAATTTGCAGTTATTTTTAAAGTTCAAAAACTTAGATCTATCCCCGTAAAACAAATCCGGAGTAGGAATTCTAGGCTCCAAGGCCGGAGTCTGAACCACATAATCTTGAATACTCTGTACTCTTGCAGCAAGCTGATCCACACGAGAAAACAAACCCTGAACATCCATGCCTGCATCCAAATCCCGAATCACCCAGAGATCAAGAGGAAGGAAAAAGACAAAACAAACTAAAGAAAAAAAAATGGCTCAGAACTCTTTTACTCTTCCTTCTTTTGAGAGGCATTCAGCTCATTTTTGGCCAGTTGTACTGTTATGATCTGGTGATTAGGGAGCGACATGCGTCTAGCTCTGAGCAGGTGGCAACTATACTGACCGCAGTCCCTAAGCTCAACACAATACTAGAAGTAGCCGTGGAATGCTCCTAACTCGGCATAGGCATCTCGTCACAGCCTAAGAGCTAACTACCCCTAAAGACAGAAGCAGGAAAACTATCTTGACTCAGAGAAAATCCCCAAAGGATAGATTAGCCCCCCACAAATAATGACTGTGAGAGGAGAAGGAAATGACATATGTAGTATGAAACAAGATTTAGCACAGGAGGCCACTTCTAGCTAAATAGAAATAGTACAGAACAGAACGCTGTGCGGTCAGTAAAAAAAAACTAGAAAAAGTCTACCGCAGAGAAATGCAAAAATCTCCACACCTGACTAAAGGTGTGGAGGGCAAACTCTGCTGCCCAGAGCTTCCAGCTTAACTGAATAGATCCATACTGAAAAGCTGGACAAATGAACAAAAACAAAGAAAATGCTGAACAACAAGTCCACAACAAGAGAACCGCAAAAGGACAAGCAAGGACTTAGCTTTTGATGAACTGGTCAGAGTGTCAGGAAAGTCCTAAGAGCAATGACTCCAGGCAGGAACAATTGACAACTGGAATTGAATGAGGGATAAGGCCAGACTAATATAGCCGAGCCAGAAAGACGATCAGTGAAAACAGCTGCTGAAGCTAAATCCAAGAAGCAGCCATACCACTCAAAACCACAGGAGGGAGCCAAAGAGCAGAACTCACAAAAATGCTACTTACAACCACCGGAGGGAGCCCAAGAGCGGAATTCACAACAGTAAACTATTCAAATTTGCAGACAATGCAAAGCTAGAAGGGATAGCTAACACTACAGAAGACAGAGAAAGGATTCAGAAGAATATACAGTGGGGCAAAAAAGTATTTAGTCAGTCAGCAATAGTGCAAGTTCCACCACTTAAAAAGATGAGAGGCATCTGTTATTTACATCATAGGTAGACCTCAACTATGGGAGACAAACTGAGAAAAAAAAATCCATAAAATCACATTGTCTGTTTTTTTAACATTTTATTTGCATATTATGGTGGAAAATAAGTATTTGGTCAGAAACAAACAATCGAGATTTCTGGCTCTCACAGACCTGTAACTTCTTCTTTAAGAGTCTCCTCTTTCCTCCACTCATTACCTGTAGTAATGACCCCTGTTTAAACTTGTTATCAGTATAAAAAGACACCTGTGCACACCCTCAAACAGTCTGACTCCAAACTCCACTATGGTGAAGACCAAAGAGCTGTCAAAGGACACCAGAAACAAAATTGTAGCCCTGCACCAGGCTGGGAAGACTGAATCTGCAATAGCCAACCAGCTTGGAGTGAAGAAATCAACAGTGGGAGCAATAATTAGAAAATGGAAGACATACAAGACCACTGATAATCTCCCTCGATCTGGGGCTCCACGCAAAATCCCACCCCGTGGGGTCAGAATGATCACAAGAACGGTGAGCAAAAATCCCAGAACCACGCGGGGGGGACCTAGTGAATGAACTGCAGAGAGCTGGGACCAATGTAACAAGGCCTACCATAAGTAACACACTACGCCACCATGGACTCAGATCCTGCAGTGCCAGACGTGTCCCACTGCTTAAGCCAGTGCATGTCCGGGCCCGTCTGAAGTTTGCTAGAGAGCATCTGGATGATCCAGAGGAGTTTTGGGAGAATGTCCTATGGTCTGATGAAACCAAACTGGAACTGTTTGGTAGAAACACAACTTGTCGTGTTTGGAGGAAAAAGAATACTGAGTTGCATCCTTCAAACACCATACCTACTGTAAAGCATGGTGGTGGAAACATCATGCTTTGGGGCTGTTTCTCTGCAAAGGGGCCAGGACGACTGATCCGGGTACATGAAAGAATGAATGGGGCCATGTATCGTGAGATTTTGAGTGCAAACCTCCTTCCATCAGCAAGGGCACTGAAGATGAAAAGTGGCTGGGTCTTTCAACATGACAATGATCCAAAGCACACCGCCAGGGCAACGAAGGAGTGGCTTCGTAAGAAGCATTTCAAGGTCCTGGAGTGGCCTAGCCAGTCTCCAGATCTCAACCCTATAGAAAACCTTTAGAGGGAGTTGAAAGTCCGTGTTGCCAAGCGAAAAGCCAAAAACATCACTGCTGTAGAGGAGATCTGCATGGAGGAATGGGCCAACATACCAACAACAGTGTGTGGCAACCTTGTGAAGACTTACAGAAAACGTTTGACCTCTGTCATTGCCAACAAAGGATATATTACAAAGTATTGAGATGAAATTTTGTTTCTGACCAAATACTTATTTTCCACAATAATATGCAAATAAAATGTTAAAAAAACAGACAATGTGATTTTCTGGATTTTTTTTTCTCACTTTGTCTCCCATAGTTGAGGTCTACCTATGATGTAAATTACAGACGCCTCTCATCTTTTGAAGTGGTGGAACTTGCACTATTGCTGACTGACTAAATACTTTTTTGCCCCACTGTATATATATATATATATATATATATAAGCTTGAACAATGGGCAGCAACTAACAGAATGGTTTTTAACAAGGAGAAATGCAAGATTCTATGTCTGGGCATGAAAAACAAAAATAACATATATAGAATGGGAGGAATAGAACTTAGCAACAGCACATGTGAAAAAGACTTGGGTATACTAATAGATCACAGACTGCACATGAGTCAACAGTGTGATGCAGCAGCAAAAAAGGCAAACACAGTTCTAGGATGTATTAAGACAAGCATAGAGTCTAGATCACGTGAAGTAATTATCTCCCTCTACTCCTCCTTGGTTAGGCCTCATTTGGAATACTATGTCCATTTCTGGGTACCCCATTTTTAAAAAGACATTGAAATACTGGAGCAAGTTCAGAGAAGAACAACCAGGAAGGTAAGCGGACTGCAAAATATATCCTACAAGAAAAAGTTAATGGATCTGGAAATGTTTAGCTTCCAAAAAAGGCTAAGAGGAGACTTAATAGCTGTTTACAAATATCTGAAGGGATGTCTCAGTGAAAAGGGATAATCTTTATTCTCATTTGCACATGAAAACTCAAGAAGCAATGGAATTAAACAGAAAGGGAGAAGACACAGATTAGATATTACAAAAAACTTGTTGACAGTGAGGGTGATCAATGAGTGGAACAGGCTGCCATGAGAAACGGTGAGTTCTCCTTCAATGGAAGTCTTTAAACAGAGGCTGGACAGACATGTGTCTGAGATGGTTTAGTAAATCCTGCATTGAGCACGGGGTTGCACACGATGACCATTGAGGTCCCTTCCATTCTAACATTCTATGATTCTATGCCCTGAGGTGGGTTGCTACGATCGCTTATGACTCTCCTCAACTTCCATTTGTTGTGGGCTACATGCACCTTGATGTGCTACTGCATCTTCAATTTTCCTTAGGATAACATGTGACTCAGCCAGGCCATCTTTTCTATGAACGCCAGGTTTGTCTACACTTCCAATTCTTATCTATTATAGATGACATTTGCTGTATACCCCACTTGCTTGAGATAAGGAATTTTTCTGCCACTTGATACTTATTCACTCTAGTACTTGCTGTTCAAGGATGGTCTATCTTCTTCACATGCAACACCCTCTACGATGCAAGAATGCTAGACCATAGGTCCTTCCCTTTTAAGTACTTTTCACTAACTGCCTCACATTCAAGAATGCTGCTCTAAAGGCCTTCCAGATTGATGGAAGCCGGACTGGCAATGTTCTCTAAGATAATGACTTCCAATTGGATAAGAAGATTTGATGCATCCCTTACATATGATAGAAGGGCAATAACAAATTAATGTAGAACATTATCAATATACAGCTCTGGCAAAAATTAAGAGACCACCACATCAAAACCCTGTCATGGGCAGCCCAATCTCCAGACCTGAACCCCATTGAAAACCTCTGGAATGTAATCAAGAGGATGATGGATAGTCACAAGCCATCAAACAAAGAACTGCTTACATTTTTGCATCAGAAGCAGTGTGAAAGACTGGTGGAAAGCATGGCAAGACGCATGAAAGCTGCGATTAAAAATCATGGTTATTCCACAAAATATTGATTTCTGAACTCTTCCTGAGTTAAAACATTAGTATTGTAGTTTCTAAAGGATTGTGAACTTGTTTTCTTTGCATTATTTGAGGTGTGAAAGCACTGTTTTTTTTTTTATTTTGACCATTTTTCTTTGTCAGAAAAAAAATACAAAATTTATTGCTTAGAAATTCGGAGACATGTTGTGAGAAGTGTATAGAATAAATAAACATGAACAATTTACATTTTATTTAAAAAAATATGCCTATAAAGAGAAAAATCTGAAAAACTGAACATTTTGCAGCGGTCACTTAATTTTTTGCCAGAGCTGTATATTCCGCTGTTCTAGGTGAAAGAATCAACTCTAGAGACGTTAATACTTCCTTTAAGGGGATTAAGGCCCTTATGGATTTTCAGGAGGGCAAAGAAAGTAGGTATAGTTGGTGACTCTAGTAAAAAAAATTAATGTTCATTATTAGAGGTGAAGGACTATTCTTTGGCTTTGCCAAGGATGGCTAAAAGTGTGTTAGTGTATATGAGAGTCAGATTAGTAGATAAGATTTCACAGGTCTTAAGGTACCGTCACATTAAGCGACGCTGCAGCGAGATAGACAACGAGCCGATTGCTGCAGCGTCGCTGTTTAGGTCGCTAGGAGACGTCAAACACCGGCAACAGCTGAGCGATGCAGAAGCCATCCAGTGACGTACTTATCGTTCTCGCTGGTTGTTCACTCCATTGAAAACCATTGCAGGCATCGTTGCTTTTGATGTCAAACATGACGAATCACGCCAACCTGATGACCAAATAAAGTTCCGGACTTCTAGCTACGACCAGCGATGTCACAGCGGGATCCTGATCGCTGCTGCGTGTCAAACACAACAAGATCACTATCCAGGACGCTGCAACGTCACAGATCGCTGTCGTTCTCGTTGGAAAGTTGCTCATTGTGAAGGTACCTTTAGAGTCATCTAAGATGGAATTTGCATAGGGTTAGATATTTCGGGTGGTCTAATAGGATGAGATTACCCTACCTAAGACGTGCCTCTAAAACTCACATCACAATCCTTGCTGGAAAGCAGCTTGTGGACTGGAACTTGGACACCGTTAGAGGCTTCTTCTGACCAATCTGACCATACCCGGCAGTAGGACTCTGAGTAAACTGTTTGGTCAAGGTCTGCTTATGTGCCCTGATAAATGCTCTAGCCATGCATGACGATGGCTGGTTTGCACCCCCCATCTACCGCACATCACCACTAGACCCTTCTGCAGTATGTCCGCTGTGTGCAGATAGTTGCTGTCAGAGCAGGCAGCACTGCAGGATTGACCGGGAATGGGGGGTGACTGGGAGCATGCTCAGGTGGCACAGCGGGAGGGCCCGAGTGTGACATAAGTGGGTGAAAAGAAACTCATTCAGAAGTTTGTTATGGGGTCTTGGCTTTTCTAGTTATGACCTGATTGTTGCCACCCCTGGACAAGATGACAATCAACGCCCTCCAATACCCAAACTCGATTCTTCTTTTCAATTGATGCCGCCATCCTCCAGAAAGCTAAATAATAAGAGACATATAAAAAAAGAGAAGCTAAAAAATATGTAAAAAGAATGGAAGCAGAAGCAATTACCCTTCCACTACTGTAAGAAACAGTAGAGCAGACAACAAAGGCTGGCGAGAGGTAACAAGTTGGCTTTCTTGGCATCTGATACTTGCGTCTCAGCTTTATTTCATTGCCCCTAAGAGATTTTTATCCTTGGTCATTTCATTTTTAGTAGCAAAAAAGTTAATGTACGTTCAATGCAATTGCTATTCATCTAAATGAATCTTATCTATATTTATGTACTATTTCCATTCTGTTTGCTGGCTCAGTATTGTGCTAGCAGAAGCCCTCGCTATAAAGAAAACAGAGCGCAGCCTATTAACATCTAATGAGAGAAGCGGGAGTTTGCTGTACACAGTCTAAAGAACAAGATGAAAAATCATGTTTTGTTAAGAAATCTGTGCTCCTGTTCATTTCGCTTCCCCACATCTAATCTGAAACTTAAGCTGGCCGCATCCTCAGGCACAAACAAAATGATTCTTTAATGATTCGGGTGGATTTAATAGGGGAAATGCTAAACAGACTGGACAAGATCGTCTGCATTGGGATAATTTGGAAGATTTTACATTACAAGACATCAGAGACAGTAAAAGTAATAGGACGGGGGGTCATGTATGAGACAGAGACATTTCATTTTTAATGTCTTGCCATAAAGTTACCTCTGTCTTTGGCTTTGATTATTGATACGGGATGAATGTTATAATGGCTTATGTAGTTACTTGTAGATGTATCTGTAGCAGTGGTGCGGCCTGGTGATTTGCTCCCTGGCACTCCAAGGGTTAAATGCATTTGATGTTTGCATATGTTGTAAAAGGATAATACCCACTGGGGCTGCTGTTAGCTTAGACAGTGTTAACTGCAATGGCCGGCTCAGTTTGGGAAGGGGAACTGAGTGGCAAGTCCAGGAAGTGACAGGGCAAGTCAGTGTGTGGACAGCAGTGTGCAAAGTAGTAGTCAAGAGGCTGCTAGGGACAGCGTGGGGCTAATACTTGGGGCAGTAGATTGCCGAAAAGTCCCAACACAGTGCTTCTGGAGCGCAGCGCACCTCTGCCTCCTGGCTTCCTGCTTGCTGAATTCAGTGCGCTCGTAATGATTGGCAGTATGAACTATCGGGATGATTGAGCCTCTGGTACAAGTTGTGCGCTCACCCTTACTGGAAGCAGCTGTGCCTCTCCAACACTGGAGGAGAGAAAGGGAACTGGAAAAGGCAGTACTTGACCAGATTCAGAGAAATGCCTGCAAACTCTATAGCAAAGGGCTGTCAAACACCATTCCAGTGGAGTCTCTTATTGCAGCACGGGAGCGGTGCTTCAAATTTAAGGTCATTGCCCCTTGGTCTTATACTTTCCTTCCCCCGTCTTTACCTTTCATCGCTGCCGCTCGGGTCAGTCATCAGCAAGTTGTAACTTGTCGGATCGCTCCAGTGTTTGTATGAGCGAGTCAAAGATCACTTTTCAATGTAAGTCTATGAGAGCATTATTCTGACCCTCATAGACTTATACTGAGCGCTTGTGAAAGTTACCTCTGACCTCCAAACTGTCAAAAGTTACGGTCACAAGATGGTGCCATGGGTCCGGAGCAGCACTGATAAAAGTAGAAGCCGACAACGGATACGTATAGGACTCGGGGCAGGGACCTTTTATTAATAGCACTCTAGCACTGCAGGTGCTTTCATATGATTGACCGCAGAGGAGGCCGGTAACCTAGGCAATGAATGGTAAACAATAAAATATAAACCTCTTTGTTCTTTGAAAATGAAAAGGATTTTTAAAAAGAAGTCAATTCGGAAGTTGCTTGTTCACATTGGCGCCAAGAGAGGGTGGTTATGTGACCCTAAGTATGTAGTTTGCATACTTCTGTCCACATTCCAACTAGACTTGTCCGGCCATGCCCATTTCATCGGCAGGTGACCGAATGTATGAAAATCACATACTTGCAATCTCGCAACACCGGAACAGGAGAATCCTGGCAGCGCACAGTGCGCAGGCTGTGAGGAGTCACATAGTGTGACTGCATACTTGTACTCTAAGGCCGGACAACCCTTTCAGTGCTAGACCCCTGTTCATTGTCTTGTTGAGGGAGAGGAGTTAATACCTTGGGAGAGATTAAAAAGCAAACATATCAACAGTAAGCTCAGCGGTTCTTGGTATGGTTCAAACAAGAGCTTCTGCAGGACAACCCTCTCTGGAGGACCTCTCTATGGAACTGCTAAATGGGGAATTGATCAAATGATCACTAGGCATAAAGGGTTAAACATACTCCAAGCCCTTCTGTCCTGAGTGGTAAATTGTATGCCGATTTATATCATTTAGACCTTATTTTTAGGGCAGATTTTTTTTATGACTGCATTCGTTTTTCTGAATGTCCGACACATAAGCAATCATTCTCGTTGTTTTATCCCCCTGGCTTCCCCCCCACACGCCTTAAGGTCGTGAACTGTGGCTGGTATCCCACACTGTTGTTTCTCAAATGCTAAATGGTTGCTATTTATACAGCCCGATCTCTTCCATTTATATAATGGTATAGATTCTGCACTTACTACAAGGAATGCAAAGCACGAGGCAATACTTCTAATGCCAACTCGAAGGTCACACAGCACCTCTAAGTCTATCGCAGTGCAGTGTGCACCTATCATGGCATAAATCAATCAATATGCATGCGCTTTATTTCCAGTAAACGTAGCAGTTTGTCTTGTTGTCTCCTTAAAATGTCCATAAACCTGAAATAGCTGTCGACCCACATTTATTTTTCCTGTCCCTACAAACATGTGCAAGGCTGGTTAAGCTGATTTGAGATTTACGGCTCCGATCTCTGCCGGCACCGAGCGGTCACCATTTAATCCTGCCAGCGATTCAGCAGCTTCCGCTGAGGTCACATTAGCGGCTTCTCTTCCATTCAGCTTTGTTGACTTCCAACGTCATGCTGATTAATAGTCGGCTCCCTGCTACCAAACTGCAGGAAGCTGTGCTGTCAATCAGCATAATGCCAGCAGTCAAGCCCATAAACAGAGCAGCTTGGAATAGAAAGAGCAGCTCTGTTGACGTAGAGCAGTTGAGGGCCAACAGGAATGGTCAGTATCCGCCCTGAGGCAGCGTATGATAGTGCAGGCAGGTTGTTTAATCTGTCAGCATCTATCTGCCTGTATGTTCTTAGGCCCATAGTAAAAAAAAATCCTAGATAACCTCTGTAATGGCTCTACAAAAATGTCACAAATCCAGCAGAACTCCTGTTCTTGGTTCTGACGTCTCTCTATTCTCTCCCTCCCTTCTCTCAGTGTTAGAGATAGCTGCCGGGAGGGAGATGGGGTTGTAAGCAGATCTCTACAAATTTGTATAGAGGCAAAAGCATGTAAAGTCTTAGAGAGGGCACAGGCAACAGGCTACAGAAAAGGAGGAAAGCGCATAAAGCATAAATAAGTGCAGGATAGAAGCTGAGCTGATATGTACCAATGAAGAAAGCAGCACCCTGGACACCCAGCCTATATTACTGGAAGTGACACTCCCTCAAAAGACAAATATGAAACCTGGATATGGCTGCAAACTGCATATCAAGGGTTTGAAAATGAAGAAGGGATAAAGTTTGCAGATTAAAACATTGTGCAATTTTATTACCAGTAATATACTGTGTGTACTTATTTTCCCCCCTCACAGTTCTCCATAGCCTTTAGCTTTAAGTCCACAGTTCAATTCTGATATTACACTACAGAGAATCCACCCGCTCAACATAAAGAGAACATGGACATCCAGGAAACAAGGAGAGGGAGAGAATACCCCAATGTACGGGATAGACACAACACTAATCATGCCGTAATAACTTTATGTGACAGATGAGAAGAGCATGAACACTTTGTAGATGGGTCTCACGCTTCGCGATCTTGGCACTGCCAGATAATTTAACATTAGATTTCATGACAAAGGTAGCGGAACTCTATTATTTTAACACGGCCAGCCTACCAGAATAAGGCACATATCAATTCATTCAAGTCTCGTAAGTTATAAAAGAATGGAAGGCATCCCAGATTGAACCACCCTATGGTCCAAAGTTCTTCCCATACACAACCGGTTCTGAAAAGATTGCCTTCTATTCAGTTGGGGATCTTCAGTAAAGTACTGAACAATGGGATGGAATATATATGGTACCCAGAAAATAAGTTGTGTTAATAATAATTATAGTTTCTGGTTTATTATACAAGAATCCACAACTAATGGAGGCTACAGAAGATACAAATGCAAAGAACCAACACAACGGAGAAAGACCATAAAAGTGCCCAGACAATAGAGATAATAATATTAAAATGTCTTTATTGGTACAAATGACAGTAGTATAATGAGTTAAAAGTGTGCGCACAAACAAGAATAAATATATATTTCAACCAGATAAAAAAGGATAAAATGAGGTAATATATATCACAACCAAAATAGGTATAGCTAGTTGGACTAAAGGTATATCAAAGGTATATATGGCAACACTGATTAGAATCTAAGAGGTAGTAAAAATGTGCAATAGTAAGAAAATTAATAATATACAATTGTGCAAATTGTGCAGATAGACTATAACACCAACCAGGTGATAAATCAATCAAAGACCCTACACATTACTACGCAATCAATGCACAAAATTTAAAAAAAAAATTCAAAAAATGTGGGAAATACGCAGATGTATATAAAAAAATGTGCAAAATAGGCCAAAAATTGCTTTATCTATAAAGTGCCAAACCAATCAGTCATATTCCACATAATGTGATGCCAGTAATACTCGTAAACAGGTCAGAACCAAGAAGAAATGTGCCAATGAGGAATAGAAAAAAGGAAAAAAGGGGAACAATTGCCACAATATACTAAAGAAAAAGATTTTTGTAAATGGGGAGATATACCTTTAAAATCGATCTGGTCGAAGTAATGTGCACACCCCGACGCGCGTTTCGGAATTATATTCCTTCGTCAGGGGGTGAAGATACAAATGGTTGACAAGAATGGTGACTATCATGCATGCTCGTCTGCGACAATCCGGTGCTAACTGATGCAAATACTGAAATATCTCTCACCTCCTAGGCATGTGGTCTCAGCTCAGCTCAAGGTTTGGGTCAGCAAAGGGAGGCTTGCACTGTGGAGACCTGACTGTACCTGGCCTGTGGACAGAAAACAGGGGCTTCAGAATATCATTGTGACGTTACCTTCACACAAAATTATTTTCGTTGATCAGTTAGCAGAAGATTGGGAGAGAATGAATGCATGCAATCAAATACTTTGTGATGATATTAATAATTATGTCCATCCAGAGCATGAATATGATGGATAAGGAAGGGAGAAATGGAAGATATTGTGAAATGAAATTCCCTTTGAGTGCATATAATGTCCTTGGTAACAATGAATGGCGTAATGAATGGAGGCAGCTGAATGTACGCTATGTATATGCTGTTCTCTCCCACAAGTCGTGAATGGAGGCGAGGGGTGCCAGCTAAGTAATGCTCCTGTTTTCTTATTTGCTTGAATAAAATAAGAATGTCCTCCGCACTTGTATGAACGCAGGTTGGTCATTGGGGAGAGAGATGCGCATGTGGTGGAGGAGCGTTAATGAATAAGCCGAGGAAATACACAACATGCGAAATACATACACAGGGCTGCATTACATTTTACTCATGTTGCATGCCAAACATCTAAGCTTACACGGAATATCTAAAACTTACACCAAATACTCGAAGAGAGAACTTAAAGAGTAGCCGTCGTATTAATTTTTATTTTATAAATCAATTGTACCCATGAAAATAAGAAACTTTGTTATATATTGTATCCGAGAAATCTGCTCCTTTCTCCTCCTGGACTGCTTATTCATTCTCAAAATTGTCATTCCCGTGTAAAATCTATATTCGGTGGAGGCAGAATGTTAGATTACTGGCAATTGGTACCGAGGAGATTCTATGTAGATGGGAGGAATTGAGAGTAAAGGTGGAGCTCGAGGCAAAGCTCCTCCCAATCCGGTCTTCATAGAGTCTTATCAGCAGCAGCTGCCATCTTCTGTCTCCGTAATGGGAAAGTCTGTCTTCACTGAATCCACATTTTAACCGAGAAATGAGAATTGTTTAAGAATGACTGATTAGTCCAGGAGGAGAAAGAAGCACATTTCTCTGATAAGATATATTACAAGGTTACTTATTTTCACATGTACTATTGATCTATGTAAAAAATCAAATAAAATGATGGTTACTCTTTACGTTACATTAGTTGAAATACAAGAAGAATAGCAATGGTGGAGTTAATCACTAAAGGCCCCTATACACATTGAGTAAAACTTGTCTGAACCCAGCAATTTCAACAGAATTGGCCAGCCATATCATCTGCACAGGGGTATCCAACCGTCCTCGGACAGATTATGTTGGGGGGCATGTCAGGACATAGGGATCTGGTAGCTCCTCTCTCATGGTCAACACAAGAATGCTCGGTTGAGATTACTATATACGGGGGAGTCTTCACAGATGGTTGTCAACTGAAATTACGTCCAACAGCTAACTGATATGTATGGCCAAACTATAGGCTAGAAATCCACATTTTTCTAAACTCAATGGAGAAGGATAAGTTGAAGATCATAAATATGTCCTCTAGTCATGGGGTGTAGACTAAGATATGCTATAGCATGTAATGGGTCATCTAATACTATTGGTGAAGATATGGATGAGGTCTGGCTATCAAATATTACCATTTTCAGGCTAAAGGGGATTTGTCGAATTAAACATGAAATCTGATTGGTGAGGAGGAGAAAATGAGCAGATTGGCATATAGGTTTGTGGGAAAAGATTCCGTTAAATTCCTGCTTATTTGAGATTTAGAAGTCCTGTGGGTGGTCCTAATCAGTGATCGACTGATTATCTTGTTTTAGTGTGCACAAAGAGATAGATTTCAATATGAGTAGAGTGGCCCCCTGGACTCCTAAACCCAAGTTAAGCAGGAATAACCAACAATAAAACACACAGTCTACTAAATATATTCCCACAAAATAATATATCAATATAATTCTATATATAGATTTAGTTCTTTTTTACTTAAAAGAAGCAATTTTGACTATATATAGTGGGTGCGGAAAGTATTCACTCTTTGTTTCATGGCAGCCATTTGGTAAATTCAAAAAAGTTCATTTTTTCTCATTAATCTACATTCTGCATCACATCCTGAGTGAAAAAACACGGAAATGTAGAAATTTTAGCAAATTTTTAAAAAAAGAAAAACTGATATATCGCAATGTCATAAATATTCAGACCGTTAGTTCAGACACTCATATTTAAATCACATGCTGTCCATTTCCTTGTGATCCTCCTTGAGATGGTTCTTTCTGACCACAGCCTACTTATATTTTCTTCTGTCTCCACTCCTTGTCCACAATCCCCAATCCACAAACTCGCACACCATCGCAGGAATCTTAAACACCTCGATCTACACTCACTCTCTGAATCCCTCCTCCCTCTTACAGACATAAGTTCCCTACACAATGCGGATGCCACTGCTGCTTTTTATAACACCACAATAGCTGTAGTTCTGGAATCGGTTGTCCCTCTCACACATAAAAAAGCTCGCAAAATCAACAGACAGCCCTAGTACACCACACTGACCAAAGAACTGATATGGGCTACTAGGGTTGCTGAGTGGAGATGGAAAAGATCCCACTCCATTGAGCATTTCATCACATTCAATAGTAGTCCCTCGCTACTTTCAAGGCCACACTCACTGCAGCAAAACAAACCTACTTCTCATCTCTCATATCCTCCCTGTCTCACAACCCTAAACAGTTATTCAACATTCTCAATTCTCTCCTCCGTCCCCCAGCATCCCCTCCCTCTCCACTCATCTCTGCTGAAGACTTTGCCTCATTCTTCAAGCAGAAAACTGACAACATCAGAGACAGTTTTGGTCAACAACCCCCAAAGCCCTTTCTCCTAACTGCTCAGCACTCCTCCTACAAAACCAACTTCTCCACCATTACAGAATATTGACTCTTCACTGTAATCTCAAGATCACATCTTACCACCTGTCCACTTGACTCGATCCCAACCCACTTCATCCCAAACCTCACTATAGTCTTCATCCCAACCCTAACCCATCTCTTGAACCTATCACTAACAACTGGTGTTTTCCCCTCAAGCTTTAAACATGCCTCAATCACACCTATCCTCAAAAAGCCCTCCCTTGACCCATCCTCTGCATCTAGTTATCACCCCATATCACTTCTCCCCTATGCCTCAAAATCACTGGAACAACACGTCCATCTTGAACTGTCTTCCCACCTCTCTTCCTGCTCCCTCTTCGACCGCTTTTAATCTAGCTTCCGGCCTCATCATTCCACTGAAACTGCCCTAACTAAAGTCACCAATGACCTATTAACTGCCAAAGCCAAGCAACACTACTCTGTCCTCCTCCTCCTAGACCTGTTCTCTGCCTTTGACACAGTGGACCATTCCCTACTATTACAGACCCTCTCATCTCTTGGCATCACTGACTTGCCCTTATCTTGGATTTTGTCGAACCTAACAGACCGGATATTCAGCGTCTCCCACTCGCACACCACCTCCTCACCTCGCCCTTTATCTTTTGGAGTCCCGCAAGGTTCAGTCCTAGGGCCTCTGCTCTTCTCCATCTATACCTTGGCCTTGGACAGCTCATAGAGTCCCATGGCATTCAGTATCATCTCTATGCCGACGATACATCTCTGTACCAGATATCACCACCCTACTAACCAGAATCCCACAATGTCTGTCTGCTATTTCATCCTTCTTCTCCCCTAGATTTCTAAAACTTAATATGGACAAAATAGACTTCATCATCTTTCCCCCATCTCACTCGACTCCCCCAACAGACCTATATATTAAAGTAAATGGCTGCTCACTCTCCCCAGTCCCACAAGCTCGCTGCCTCAGAGTAATCCTTGACACTGATCTCTCCTTTAAACCACATATCCAAGCCCTTTCCATTTGCTGCCGACTTCAACTCAAAAATATTTCCCGGATCTGTACATTCCGAAGCCAAGAATCTGCAAAAACCCTAGTCCATGACCTCATCGTCTCTCACCTTGACTACTGCAACCTCCTGCTCTGTGGCCTCCCCTCTAACCCTCTCGCACCCCTCCAATCTATTCTAAACTCTGCTGCTTGACTAATCCACCTGTTTCCCTGCTATTCCGTGGCCTCTCCACTATGTCAATCCCTGCACTGGCTCACCATTACCCAACGACCCCAGTTCAAAACCCTAACCACGACATACAAAGCCATCCGCAATCTGTGTTCTCCATATATCTGTGACCTCGTCTCCCGGTACTTACCTGCATGCAATCTCCGATCCTCACATGATCTCCTTCTATACTCCCCTCTTATCTCCTCTTCCCACAATTGCACACAAGATTTCTCCTGTGCATCCCTCATACTGTGGAACTCTGTACCACAACATATAAGACTCTCACCTACCATGGAAACCTTCAAAAAGAACCTGAAGACCTATCTCTTCTGACAAGCCTACACCCTGCAGTAACCACCGATAGACCAAACCGCTGCACGACCAGCTCTACCCTCGCCTACTGTATTCTCACCCATCCCTTGTAGAGTGTGAGCCCTCCTGGGCAGGTCCTCTCTCCTCATGTACCAGTCGTGACTTGTATTGATTAAGATTATTGCACTTGTTTTTTATGAATACCCCTCCTCACATGCAAAGCACCATGGAATAATTGGCGCTATAATAAATAATAATAATATTACTCCTTCATTGGAGTCAAGCTGTGTTTAATTAAACTGATAGGACTTGATTTGGAAAGGCACACACCTGTCTACATAAGACCTCACTGCTCACAGTGCATGTAAGACCAAATGAGAATTATGAGGTCAAAGAAACTGGGCAAGGAGCTCAGATACAGAATTGTGGCAAGGCACAGATCTGGCCAAGGTTACAAAAGAATTTCTGCAGTACTCAAGGTTCCTAAGAGCACAGTGGCCTCCATAATCCTCAAATGTAAGAAGTTTGGGACCACCAGAAGTCTTCCTAGACCTGGCTGTCCAACCAAACTGAGCAATCATGGGAGAAGAGCCTTGGTGAGAGAGGTAAAGAAGAACCCCAAGATCACTGTGGCTGAGCTCCAGAGATCCAGTGGGGAGATGGGAAAAATTTCCACAACATCAACTGTCACTGCAGCCCTCCACCAGTAAGGCCTTTATGGCAGAGTGGCAGGATGGAAGTCTTCCCTCAGTGCAAGACGTATGACAGCCCGCATAGAGTTGCTAAAAAAACATGAAGGACTCCCAGACTGCGAGAAATACGATTCTCTGGTCTCGTTAGATGAAGATAGACCTTTTTGGTGATAATTCTAAGTGGTATGTGTAGAGAAAACCAGGCACTTCTCATCACCTGCCCAATACAATTCCAACAGTGAAACATGGTGGTGGCAGCATCATGCTATGGGGTGTTTTTTTTAGCTGCAGGGACAGGATGACTGGTTGTCATTGAAGGAAACATGAATGCGGCCAAGTACAGAGATATCCTGGATGAAAACCTCTTCCAGAGTGCTCTGGACCTCAGACTTGGCCAAAGGTTCAGCTTCCAACAAGACAATGGTCCTAAATACACAGCTAAAATAACAAAGGAGTGGATTCAGAACAACTCTGTGACCATTCTTGACTGGCCCAGCCAGAGCCCTGACCTAAACCCAATTGAGCATCTGTGGAGAGACCTGAAAATGTCTGTCCACCAATGCTCACCATCCAACCTGATGGAACTGGAGAGGATCTGCAAGGAAGAATGGCAGAGGATCCCAAAATCCAGGTGTGAAAAATTTGTTGCATCATTCCCATGAAGATTCATGGCTGTACTAGTTCAAAAGGGTGCATCTACTCAATAAAGAGCAAAGGGTCTGAATACTTATGACCATGTCATATTTCAGTTTTTCTTTTTTAATAAATTTGCAAAAATTTCTACATTTCTGCTCTTTTTTCAGTCAAGATGGGGAGCGGAGTGTACATTAATGAGAAAAAAAAGGACTTTTTCAAAATTTACCAAATTGCTGCAATGAAACAAAGAGTGAAAAATTTAAAGGGGTCAGAATACTTTCCATACCCAATATATATATATATATATATATATATATATATATATATATATATATATATATATATATATATATATATATACAGTCATGGCCAAAAGTATTGACACCCCTGCAATTCTGTCAAATAATACTCAGTTTCTTCCTGAAAATGATTGCAAACACAAATTATTTGGTAGTATTATCTTCATTTAATTTGTCTCAAATGAAAAAACACAAAAGAGAATGAAGACAAAAGCAAAACATTGATTATTTCACACAAAACTCCAAAAATGGGCCAGACAAAAGTATTGGCATCATCAGCCTATTACTTGGTTGCACAACCTTTAGCCAAAATAACTGCGACCAACCGCTTCTGGTAACCATCAATGAGTTTCTTACAATGCTCTGCTGGAATTTTAGACCATTGTTATTTGGCAGACTGCTCCAGGTCCCTGATATTTGAAGGGTGCCTTCTCCAAACTGCCATTTTTAGATCTCTCCACAGGTGTTCTATGGGATTCAGGTCTGGACTCATTGCTGGCCACCTTAGAAGTCTCCAGTGCTTTCTCTCAAACCATTTTCTAGTGCTTTTTGAAGTGTGTTTTGGGTCATTGTCCTACTGGAAGACCCATGACCTCTGAGGGAGACCCAGCTTTCTCACACTAGGCCCTACATTATGCTGCAAAATTTGTTGGTAGTCTTCAGACTTCATAATGCCATGCACACGGTCAAGCAGTCCAGTGCCAGAGGCAGCAAAGCAACCCCAAAACTTCAGGGAACCTCTGCCATGTTTGACTATAGGGACCATGTTCTTTTCTTTGAATGCCTCTTTTTTTCTCCTGTAAACTCTATGTTGATGCCTTTGCCCAAAAAGCTCTACTTTTGACTCATCTGACCAGAGAACATTCTTCCAAAACGTTTTAGGCTTTTTCAAGTAAGTAATGGCAAACTCCAGCCTGGCTTTTTTATGTCTCGGGGTAAGAAGTGGGGTCTTCCTGGGTCTCCTACCATACAGTCCCTTTTCATTCAGACGCCGACGGACAGTATGGGTTGACACTTTGTACCCTCGGACTGCAGGGCAGCTTGAACTTGTTTGGATGTTAGTCGAGGTTCTTTATCCAACATCCGCACAATCTTGTGTTGAAATCTGTTGTCAATTTTTCTTTTCCGACCACATCTAGGAAGGTTAGCCACAGTGCCATGGGCTTTAAACTTCTTGATGACACTGCGCACGGTAGACACAGGAACATTCAGGTCTTTGGAGATGGACTTGTAGCCTTGAGATTGCTCATGCTTCCTCACAATTTGGTTTCTCAAGTCGTCAGACAGTTCTTTGGTCTTTTTTTCTCCATGCTCAATGTGGTACACACAAGGACACAGGACAGAGGTTGAGTCAACTTTAATCCATGTCAACTGGCTGCAAGTGTGATTTAGTTATTGCCAACACCTGTTAGGTGCCACACGTAAGTTACAGGTGCTGTTAAAATTACACAAATTAGAGAAGCATCACATGATTTTTCGAACAGTGCCAATACTTTTGTCCACCCATTTTTTATGTTTGGTGTGGATTTATATCCAATTTGGCTTTAGGACAATTCTTTTTGTGTTTTTTCATTTAAGATAAATTAAATGAAGATAATAATACCAAATAATTTGTGTTTGCAATCATTTTCAGGAAGAAACTGAGTATTATCTGACAGAATTGCAGGGGTGTCAATACTTTTGGCCATGACTGTATATATATATACAGGGTGGGCCATTTATATGGATGCACCTAAACACAATGGGAATGGTTGGTGATATCCACTTCCTGTTTGTGGCACATTAGTATATGGGAGGGGGAAACTTTTCAAGATGGGTGGTGACCATGGCGGCCATTTCGAAGTCAGCCACTTTGGATCCAACTTTATTTTTTTTAATGGGAAGAGGGTCATGTGGCACATCAATCGTATTGAGAATTTCACAAGAAACACAATGGTGTGCTTGGTTTTAACGTAACTTTATTCTTTCATGAGGTATGTGCAGTTTTATGACCACTTATAAAATGTGTTTAAAATGCTGCCAATTGTGTTGGATTGTCAATGCAACCCTCTTCTCCCACTCTTGACACACTGATGGCAACACCGCAGAAGAAATGCTAGTCTAAGGTGGTCAGATTACTTATAGGAATACTCGGACCTGACACCCATAATGTGGTGGTGCACTGTCTTGCTGGAAAAACTCAGGGAACTTGCCACCTTCAGTGCATAAAGAGGGCAACACATCATTATGTAGCAATTTCAGATATCCAATGGCATTGAGATTTCCATTGCAGAAGAATGGGCGCACTAGCTTTGTACCCCATATGCAACACCATACCATCAATTATGGGTGTCAGGTCTGAGCATTTCTACATGAACAGTTTCCTGGACAGTGGATTGGTCATTGTGGGCCAGTGGTTATAAACTTGTAAATAACTCATGAAAGAATAAAGTTATGTTAAAACCAAGCACGTCATTGTTTTTCTTGTGAAATTCTCAATAAGTTTGATGTGTCACATAACTCTCATCCCATTGAAAAAATAAAGTTGAATCCAAAATGTTCGACTTCAAAATGGCTGCCATGGTCTCCACCCATCTTGAAAAGTTTCCCCCTCCCATATACTAATGTGCCACAAACAGGAAGTTGATATCACCAACCATTCCCATTTTATTTAGGTGTATCCATATAAATTGCCCGCCCTGTATATATATATATACCACCCTAGATTTATATCTATGAACCCTGGTCAAGTGGCTTGTTGGTTTCTTTATGGCATGAAAAATCTGGATATATGTTTCGCAGTCGCCAAGCCTCCCCACTCCTATTATGCCAATTCATTCTTCCAGCTAAACTTCTATAATGAAGTGCTATAGATAGTTGTTTATATATCACAATTGCTTTATAGAATTTGGTGAAAAGATGACCCGTGATGCAGACATAGAAATGCTGGCAGATAGTGTTGAGCGATACCGTCCGATATTTGAAAGTATCGGTATCGGATGGTATCGGCCGATATCCGAAAAATATCGGATATCGCCGATACCGATATCCGATACCAATACAAGTCAATGGGACACAAATATCGGAAGGTATCCTGTAATGGATCTCAGGGTCTGGAGGAGAGGAAACTCTCCTTCAGGCCCTGGGATCCATATTCATGTGTAAAATAAAGAATAAAAATAAAAAATATTGATATACTTACCCTCTGACGCGCCCTGGTCGTCACCGCTGCAACCGCCTTGCTTTCATTCCGAAGAATGAGCGCGTTAAGGACCTTCGATGAAGTTGCGGCTTGTGATTGGTCGCGTGAGCGGTCGCATGACCGCTCAGCGACCAATCACAAGCCGCGACGTCATCGAAGGCCCTTTACGCGCTCATTCTTCGGAACGAAAGCAAGGCGGTTGCAGCGGTGACGACCAGGGCGCGTCAGAGGGTAAGTATATCAATATTTTTTATTTTTATTCTTTATTTTACACATTAATCTTAATCCCGATACCGATTCCCGATATCGCAAAAATATCGGAACTCCGATACCGCAAATATCGGCCGATACCCGATACTTGCGGTATCGGAATGCTCAACACTACTGGCAGATCTAAGCTCTGAACGTTGTAAAACTCTGAATTAAGCTAACTATAATTCAAGCTGTATCTCAGGACCATTATAATGTAAGGCAATCCAATGACAATATTATTCTTTTATGTAGAATAATTATATATGTAAACCAGATGGACAATGATATATGTCCTAGATCTACATTTTGTATTATTAAACTTCTTTTATTCTCTTTTTATTTTGATAAAAAATGTTGAGCTTTGTCTAGCAGCTGGGACAATTTTTTTTCCTATACTAAAACATTGAGACTGTCTCTCAATTTTAGTAATGGATCTATTTTACTGCATTTTGGATGCAACAAAAAAACCTTGAATTTTGTGCGATGAAACCAAACTCTTCCAAAAATGTACATCCTTCCCAGCAGACCCCAACCCTTGCCCCCCTTGTAAAAAAAGACCAAATCAGTCAGATATTCAAAGAAAGGCTAGGTAAAGCAATTATATTTCTCTTCCTTAACTTTTATCTGTTTTAAACTATTATCCTAAAAGGTTCAATAATTCTATTTTAATTTCTAGATATTTTCCCGGAGACATCTACGGTACTTTTTTCCATTTTCCTTTTTGTGAAACATAAGCTAGTTAAAAAGGAGCAAAATGAGGATGTCCTGTCTCTGACTGGTCATCAGAACCAAACTAACCAGTCTGCCTGCAATGCTGACTAACCAATAATTAAAGTAGTTGTCAACCCCTATCTATGTTGATATCAGCTTGACATACAGTATTGAGTCTGACCTGATAAACCCTCACAGTCAGTGATACATTTCATGTGAGTATCTACGAGTATACAAATAATGAAATATGTATTTCTTATAGCTTTTAAATAATAAGTTAACACTTCCTGTTTTTAGCTTTGCTGTGTAGACTGGGACATGACCAAAAGAGTAATTTCAATATTAGAGGAAATGTAATGACAGATTGCAGCTCAACTGTATTGCTATAGACCTAATAAAATATATACAGATATTTAACTATATTTGAGGCTTTCCTGCTGTTCCCCAAAGGAGGAGTAAACTTCCATCTCTTCCTTGACACTGCATTAGTCTATAGACATTTTTCCGGCTTATAACTTCTATTCCTGTCCATAAAACACACACACACACTTTTTTGTACTTTCTATACAGCTAATGCTGGAGGGTAATTTGACGTTCCAATATGGCAATCACAGAAAATAGTTTAAAAAATGCTACATTCAAAATTATTGGAAACATAATAGAAATATATTATTACTTTTTTTACATATAGAAATCTAAATGAATGAAACTGAAATAACTCATCCCTTTGAATATTTTTTTTTTAATAACTAGAATTAAATTTACTCCACCAATTCTAAGACATAAGACATTATTTATCTCCGTATCTATCATGTCAGAACATTTTGGTCTCTCTCGTACACCAGAATCCACCTATGCAGGCTGCAATTACCCCAGTAGTCCATCTGAAAGCTGTTCAATTACGAGAGGACAGTCAGCTTCTGGAGCTGACCAGCGGTTAACCACAGAGTGCGACAGAGATCATTAATAAGGAAAAATGAATTCTCTGGTCTGGGCTCAGGTTGGATAACAATCTGCATCCTCGAGTTTCCCATAATTCAGCATAATTGTCAGTTTGGTATTCCGGACAGGCTCCAGGCCAAGCCTGCATGAAGCATGAATTACTTGCCTTTATCTTTACAGAATGGAGTTTGAAAATATAATTATGGCCATTGCTTTTTGTATAAAAAAAAACAAAAAAACTGCTCTCTGTATCAACTTGGAGATGGCCGGCAGAGAGGACAGCGAGGGGCTCCCCCTCTGCCACCCTCTAACCCTCCGTCTCATAAATATTCAGCTCTGATCTGCTGATCCTGCATAATTGGACACTCATTTATACCCAAGAGGAATTCTGTTTATAATTAATCTATGCCTGTGTATAATTAACCAAACTGAAGATCTGGGCTAATGTACTTTTCCAAGAGCTCTGATGTCACTCAAGAAGATGGTCTTACATTACGCACCCAACAAACTGACCGCTTTCATCGGTTGTCCTTTGTAGTCATTCTTCGAACATAGAATACTGTATATTATAGTGCTGCTGCAGCCTTCATATACACAAACCAGAGTCATGTCCATTTCCACACTTGGTTATTACATACCTTCTTCTATTAGATTGTGTAATATCCATTATTGAGATTTATATTCATGTATAATATTGAGGGCAAGTAAGCATCCATGCTCCAGCGATGTCTGCAGCTCCTCACTACATAGGCGATCAACAGGAAAAAAGTGCCATATTTATTTCTGCTTGCAGCTCTGCCTGGTGCTAATCACAGCTATTACTACCCCCTACTTATTTATTAATGGCATTTGGCTTGGTCCCAAGGCAATAGCGACTTCATGGATGAATAATCTATAGGAAGATTGATCTTGTGTAAACCTAAATAGGTCCACCAGGGTCTTCCCCACCATTATTTTGATTGTATCAATCCATCGGGTTTCTGATCTTTCTCTTCACTTTATTCCTACTATTCTTCTGACCATCATGTCTTTCTTCAGTGATTGCTTTCTTTGCATGAAACGCCCAAAGTAGACTAGTCATAGCTTGGTGATCCTTACTTTGAGTGACATGCTTGGCTTGATTTGTTCCAAAAATGATTTGTTTGTTCTTCTTGACATCCATGGTATTTATAACATCCTTCTCCAGCACCACATTTCGAAGGTGTTGATTCTTCTTCTGTCTTATTTTTTTTTATTGTTTCACATCCCTTTGTTACCATAGAAAAGACCACACTCTATACGAGCCATGTCTTCAAGTCTACCACCCTCTACCTTGTAGGTATCCTGTTATATTATCTACTCGCCACTTACTTTGATTAAAAAGTCTAGAAGAATTAAAATGCACCTTACTGATTTCATTTCAAAGCTTCTCACTGGTCTCTATTTACCACTCTGTCCAGCTAGAGACCACAGCTAATCACTGGCTGTTTGGTGACACATGGTCAATGCTGTGACCAGTGCTTAGCTCATGAAGCAGTCATATGTGTATCCAGCACAGAGACCGGCAAAACAGGAGCGGCCAGACATTGGTAAGCAATTACTATTTTACGGATCCTAGCGGTTCTGAGATTATTTTTTCGTGACATATTGGGCTTCATGTTAGTGGTAAATTTAGGTCAATAAATTCTGCGTTTATTTGTGATAAAAACGGAAATTTGGCGAAAATTTTGAAAATTTCGCAATTTTCACATTTTGAATTTTTATTCTGTTAAACCAGAGAGATATGTGACACAAAATAGTTAATAAATAACATTTCCCACATGTTTACTTTACATCAGCACAATTTTGGAAACAAAATTTTTTTTTGTTAGGAAGTTATAAGGGTTAAAATTTGACCAGCGATTTGTCATTTTTACAACGAAATTTACAAAACCATTTTTTTTAGGGACCACCTCACATTTGAAGTCAGTTTGAGGGGTCTATATGGCTGAAAATACCCAAAAGTGACACCATTCTAAAAACTGCACCCCTCAAGGTACTCAAAACCACATTCAAGAAGTTTATTAACCCTTCAGGTGCTTCACAGCAGCAGAAGCAACATGGAAGGAAAAAATGAACATTTAACTTTTTAGTCACAAAAATTATCTTTTAGCAACAATTTTTTTATTTTCCCAATGGTAAAAGGAGAAACTGAACCACGAAAGTTGTTGTCCAATTTGTCCTGAGTACGCTGATACCTCATATGTGGGGGTAAACCACTGTTTGGGCGCACGGCAGGGCTTCGAAGGGAAGGAGCGCCATTTGACTTTTTGAATCAAAAATTGGCTCCACTCTTTAGCGGACACCATGTCACGTTTGGAGAGCCCCCGTGTGCCTAAAAATTGGAGCTCCCCCACAAGTGACCCCATTTTGGAAACTAGACGCCCCAAGGAACTTATCTAGATGCATAGTGAGCACTTTGAACCCCCAGGTGCTTCACAAATTAATCCGTAAAAATGAAAAAGTACTTTTTTTTCACAAAAAAAATTTTTTAGCCTCAATTTTTTCATTTTCACATGGGCAACAGGATAAAATGGATCCTAAAATGTGTTGGGCAATTTCTCCTGAGTACACCAATACCTCACATGTGGGGGTAAACCACTGTTTGGGCACATGGTAAGGCTCGGAAGGGAAGGAGCGCCATTTGACTTTTTGAATGAAAAATTATTTCCATCGTTAGCGGACACCATGTCGCGTTTGGAGAGCTCCTGTGTGCCTAAACATTGGCGCTCCCCCACAAGTGACCCCATTTTGGAAACTAGACCCCCCAAGGAACTTATTTAGATGCCTAGTGAGCACTTTAAACCCTCAGGTGCTTCACAAATTGATCTGTAAAAATGAAAAAGTACTTTTTTTTCACAAAAAAATTATTTTCGCCTCAATTTTTTCATTTTCACATGGGCAGTAGGGTAAAATGGATCATAAAATTTGTTGGGCAATTTCTCCCGAGTACGTCGATACCTCATATGTGGGGGTAAACCACTGTTTGGGCACTCGGCAGGGCTCGGAAGGGAAGGCGCGCCATTTGACTTTTTGAATGGAAAATTAGCTCCAATTGTTAGCGGACACCATGTCGCGTTTGGAGAGCCCCTGTGTGCCTAAACATTGGAGCTCCCCCACAAGTGACCCCGTTTTGGAAACTAGACCCCCCAAGGAACTTATCTAGATGCATATTGAGCACTTTAAACCCCCAGGTGCTTCACAGAAGTTTATAACGCAGAGCCATGACAATAAAAAATAATTTTTCTTTCCTCAAAAATGATTTTTTAGCCTGGAATTTCCTATTTTGCCAAGGATAATAGGAGAAATTGGACCCCAAATATTGTTGTCCTGTTTGTCCTGAGTACGCAGATACCCAAAATGTGGGGGTAAACCACTGTTTGGGCGCACGGCAGGGCTCGGAAGGGATGGCACGCCATTTGGTTTTTTAAATGGAAAATTAGCTCCAATCATTAGCGGACACCATGTCACGTTTGGAGAGCCCCTGTGTGCCTAAACATTGGAGATCCCCCAGAAATGACACCATTTTGGAAACTAGAGCCATGAAAAAAAAAAAAATTATTTTCTCAAAAATGATCTTTTAGCCTGCAATTTTTTATTTTCCCAAGGGTAACAGGAGAAATTTGACCCCAAAAGTTGTTGTCCAGTTTCTCCTGAGTACGCTGATACCCCATATGTGGGGGTAAATCACTGTTTGGGCACATGCCGGGGCTCGGAAGTGAAGTAGTGACGTTTTGAAATGCAGACTTTGATGGAATGCTCTGTGGGCGTCACGTTGCGTTTGCAGAGCCCCTGATGTGGCTTAACAGTAGAAACCCCCCACAAGTGACCCCATTTTGGAAACTAGACCCCCAAAGGAACTTATCTAGATGTGTGGTGAGCACTTTGAACCCCCAAGTGCTTCATAGAAGTTTATAATGCAGAGCCGTGAAAATAATAAATACGTTTTCTTTCCTCAAAAATAATTATTTAGCCCAGAATTTTTTATTTTCCCAAGGGTTACAGAAGAAACTGGACCCCAAAAGTTGTTGTCCAGTTTCTCCTGAGTACGCTGATACCCCATATGTGGGGGTAAACCACTGTTTGGGCACATGCCGAGGCTCGGAAGTGAAGTAGTGACGTTTTGAAATGCAGACTTTGATGGAATGCTCTGTGGGCGTCACGTTACGTTTGCAGAGCCCCTGATGTGGCTTACCAGTAGAAACCCCCCACAAGTGACCGCATTTTGGAAACTAGACCCCGAAAGGAACTTATCTAGATGTGTGGTGAGCACTTTGAACCCCCAAGCGCTTCATAGAAGTTTATAATGCAGAGCCGTGAAAATAATAAATACGTTTTCTTTCCTCAAAAATAATTATTTAGCCCAGAATTTTTTAATTTTCCCAAGGGTAACAGGAGAAATTTGACCCCAATATTTGTTGTCCAGTTTCTCCTGAGTATGGTGATACCCCATATGTGGGGGTAAACTACTGTTTGGGCACATGCCGGGGCTTGGAATTGAAGTAGTGACGTTTTGAAATGCAGACTTTGATGGAATGCTCTGCGGGCATCACGTTGCGTTTGCAGAGCCCCTGATGTGCCTAAACAGTAGAAACCCCCCACAAGTGACCCCATTTTGGAAACTAGACCCCGAAAGGAACTTATCTAGATGTGTGGTGAGCACTTTGAACCCCCAAGTGCTTCATAGAAGTTTATAATGCAGAGCCGTGAAAATAATAAATACGTTTTCTTTCCTCAAAAATAATTATTTAGCCCAGAATTTTTTATTTTCCCAAGGGTTACAGGAGAAATTGGACCCCAAAAGTTGTTGTCCAGTTTCTCCTGAGTACGCTGATACCCCATGAGTGGGGGTAAACCACTGTTTGGGCACACGTCGGGGCTCAGAAGGGAAGTAGTGACTTTTGAAATGCAGACTTTGATGGAATGGTCTGCGGGTGTCACGTTGCGTTTGCAGAGCCCCTGGTGTGCCTAAACAGTAGAAACCCCCCACAAGTGACCCCATTTTAGAAATTAGACCCCCCAAGGAACTTATCTAGATATGTGGTGAGCACTTTGAACCCCCAAGTGCTTCACAGACGTTTACAACGCAGAGCCGTGAAAATAAAAAATCATTTTTCTTTCCTCAAAAATTATGTTTTAGCAAGCATTTTTTTTGATTCACAAGGGTAACAGGAGAAATTGGACCCCAATAATTGTTGCGCAGTTTGTCCTGAGTATGCTGGTACCCCATATGTGGGGGTAAACCACTGTTTGGGCACACGTCAGGGCTCGGAAGTGAGGGAGCACCATTTGACTTTTTGAATACGAGATTGGCTGGAATCAATGGTGGCGCCATGTTGCGTTTGGAGACCCCTGATGTGCCTAAACAGTGGTAACCCCTCAATTCTACCTCCAACACTAACCCCAACACACCCCTAACCCTAATCCCAACTGTAGCCATAACCCTAAACACAACCCTAACCGCAACACACCCCTAACCACAACCCTAACCCCAACATACCCCTAACCATAACCACAACCCTAATTCCAACCCTAACCCTAAGGCTATGTGCCCACGTTGCGGATTCGTGTGAGATATTTTCGCACCATTTTTGAAAAATCCGCGGGTAAAAGGCACTGCGTTTTACCTGCGGATTTTCCGCGGATTTCCAGTGTTTTTTGTGCGGATTTCACCTGCGGATTCCTATTGAGGAACAGGTGTAAAACGCTGCGGAATCCGCACAAAGAATTGACATGCTGCGGAAAATACAACGCAGCGTTTCCGCGTGGTATTTTCTGCACCATGGGCACAGCGGATTTGGTTTCCATATGTTTACATGGTACTGTAAACCTGATGGAACACTGCTGCGAATCCGCAGCCAAATCCGCACCGTGTGCACATAGCCTAATTCTAAAGGTATGTGCACACGCAGCGGAAAACGCTGCGGATCCGCAGCAGTTTCCCATGAGTTTACAGTTCAATGTAAACCTACGGGAAACAAAAATCGCTGTGCCCATGCTGCGGAAAAACTGCACGGAAACGCAGCGGTTTACATTCCGCAGCATGTCACTTCTTTGTGCGGATTCCGCAGCGGTTTTACAACTGCTCAAATAGAAAATCGCAGTTGTAAAACCGCAGTGAAATGCGCAGAAAAACCGCGGTAAATCCGCCATAAATCCGCAGCGGTTTAGCACTGCGGATTTATGAAATCCGCAGCGGAAAAATCCGCAGAGGACCAGAATACGTGTGCACATACCGAAACCCTAACCCTAGCCCTAACCCTACCCCTACCCCTAGCCCTAACCCTAACCCTACCCCTAGCCCTAACCCTAGCCCTAACCCTACCCCTAACCCTAACCCTACCCCTAACCCTACCCCTAACCCTACCCCTAACCCTGACCCTAACCCTATTCTAACATTAGTGGAAAAAAAAAATTTCTTTATTTTTTTATTGTCCCTACCTATGGGGGTGACAAAGGGGGGGGGGTCATTTATTATTTTTTTTATTTTGATCACTGAGATAGATTATATCTCAGTGATCAAAATGCACTTTGGAACGAATCTGCCGGCCGGCAGATTCGGCGGGCGCACTGCGCATGCGCCCGCCATTTTGGAAGATGGCGGCGCCCAGGGAGAAGACGGACGGGACCCCGGCTGGATCGGTAAGTATGATGGGGTGGGGGGGACCACGGGGGGGGGATCGGAGCACGGGGGGGGATCGGAGCACGGGGGGGGAATCGGAGTGCGGGAGGGGTGGAACGGAGCACGGGGGGCGTGGAACAGAGCACGGGGGGGCTGGAATGGAGCACGGGGGGGTGGAACGGAGCACCGGGGGGGGTGGATCGGAGTGCAGGGGGGGTGATTGGAGCACGGGGGGGTGATTGGAGCACGGGGGGAGCGGACAAGAGCACGGGGGGGAGCGGAGCACTGGACGGAGGGGAGCCGGAGCAGTGTACCGGCCAGATCGGAGGGCTGGGGGGGCGATCGGAGGGGTGGGGTGGGGGCACACTAGTATTTCCAGCCATGGCCGATGATATTTCAGCATCGGCCATGGCTGGATTGTAATATTTCACCCGTTATAATGGGTGAAATATTACAAATCGCTCTGATTGGCAGTTTCACTTTCAACAGCCAATCAGAGCGATCGTAGCCACGAGGGGGTCAAGCCACCCCCCCTGGGCTAAACTACCACTCCCCCTGTCCCTGCAGATCGGGTGAAATGGGAATTAACCCTTTCACCCGATCTGCAGGGACGCGATCTTTCCATGACGCCGCATAGGCATCATGGGTCGGAATGGCACCGACTTTCATGACACCTACGTGGCGTCAAAGGTCGGGAAGGGGTTAAACTTTCTTGTCTCCAGCCATTTTGTTCAGATAATAAATAACTGGAAAGCCTCCCTACACTTGAATTTTGGGACCATCAATGATGTGAATACAAACGTATCATAAATTTCAGGCGTAAATGTTAATATATGTGTATATGTGTGTACATGTGTAGGTGTATATGTATGTACTGTATCTGTGTAGAATAGATTTCTGTATCTTTCTATGTTTGTGTTAGTAGTAGTTTATGTGTGTACATACAATATGGTTTTGTATGTATTTGTGTTTTTATGCACTGTTTATGTGATCCATTTGAATATTACTATGCAGCGATATGATTATATATTACATCTAGATGGGGAAATCTTTTGAAATCTAAATTTGTAAGGTTCCCCACATTTTTCCCAAAATTTTTGGTGAACTACAAGTACTCCACTTTCTCTGAAAAGACATGTGTACCTCTGAGGTCTTCTAGGACTCTATCCAACTCATTTAAAGCTCTTTAGTGCAATCACAGACTTATTAACCCCTTCATGACCTTGGGATTTTTCGTTTTTCCGTGTTTGTTTTTCACTCCCCTCCTTCCCAGAGCCATAACTTTTTTATTTTTCCGTCAATTTGGCCATGTGAGAGCTTATTTTTTGCAGAACGAGTTGTACTTTTGAACGACATCATTGGTTTTAGCATGTCGTGTACTAGAAAACGGGAAAAAAATTCCAAGTGCGGTGAAATTGCAAAAAAAGTGCAATCCCACACTTGTTTTTTGTTTGGCTTTTTTGCTAGGTTCACTAAATGCTAAAACTGACCTGCCATTATGATTCTCCAGGTCAGTACGAGTTCATAGACACCTAACATGACTAGGTTATTTATTATCTAAGTGGTGAAAAAAAATTCCAAACTTTGCTAAAAAAAAAAATAAATAAAAATTGCGCCATTTTCCGATACTCGTAGCGTCTCCATTTTTTGTGATCTGGGGACGGTTGAGGGCTTATTTTTTGCAAGACGAGATGACATTTTTAATGATAGCATTTTGGTGCAGGTACGTTCTTGTGATCGCCCGTTATTGCATTTTAATGCAATGTCGCGGCAACCTAAAAAACGTAGTTCTGGCGTTTCGAATTTTTTTCTCGCTACGCCGTTTAGCGATCAGGTTAATGCTTTTTTTAATTGATAGATCGGGCAATTCTGAGCGTGGCGATACCAAATATGTGTAGATTTGATTTTTTTTTATTGATTTATTTTGATTGGGGCGAAAGGGGGGTGATTTAAACTTTTATGTTTTTTTTAATTTTTTCACATTTTTTTTTACTTTTTTTTTTTACTTTTGCCATGCTTCACTAGCCTCCATGGGAGGCTAGAAGCAGGCACAACGCGATCGGCTCTGCTACATAGCAGCGATCTGCTGATCGCTGCTATGTAGCAGAATTGCACGTGTGCTGTGAGCGCCGACCACAGGGTGGCGCTCACAGCCACCGGTCATCAGTAACCATAGAGGTCTCAAGGACCTCTATGGTTACAATGGAGACGCATCGCCGACCCCCGATCATGTGACGGGGGTCGGCGATGACGTCATTTCCGGCCGCCCGGCCGGATGCGGTAGTTAAATGCCGCTGTCTGCGATTGACAGCGGCATTTAACTAGTTAACAGATGCGGGCAGATCGCGATTCTGCCCGCACCTATTGCGGGCACATGTCAGCTGTTCAAAACAGCTGACATGTCCCGGCTTTGATGCGGGCTCACCGCGGAGCCCTGCATCAAAGCAGGGGATCTGACCTCGGACGTACTATCCCGTCCGAGGTCAGATAGGGGTTAATGTCAAAGTGACCTCACCAAAGATGTCCAAAGGTGATCACACCTGTTAATGTGATGGATTTCCTAGTTATTCCTGGAAAGTGCCCCATGTAAATTCAGACTGAAGACAGCAAAACCATGAAAAGACATATATAGAAACCAGGACTAAAGGCATAATTGTAAAGCAAACCAGAATGTGTGTTTAATCTTAGATTCCTCAAAGTATCCACCTTTAAACTCTGATAGCAACTGTACACCACCTTGACATTCTCTCAAGCAGCTTTAAATAGTCATCTAAAATGGCTTTCAGTGAGCAGCAGGTATGCTTCATCATTAGTTCATTTGTGATATCAATGGCCTTTAAAAAGGGTTTGCTATCATCAGGTGTGTTTTGAAGAGGCACTATTGATATATAGTTCCATACAATTTTAAGCCCTATTCTTCAATTGGTCTAAACCAAAATATGGCAAGAACCAGAAGAGAAATACCAGACCCTCATTACTCTAAAACATGAAGGTCAGTCAATCAGGAAAATTACTAGAACATTGAAGGAATCCTCAAGTGCAGCCATGATGAAACGCATTCATGAGGACTCCCCAAGGACAGGAAGATCTGCTGAAGAGGATAAGTTTATCAAAGTTATCAGCCTCAGGAACTGCAAATTGATAGAAAATCAATAAAACAACCCTCATAAATGATACATAGACATCTAGCAACAGACACATCTCAACATCTTCTGTCCAAAGGAGAAAGATAATCTGGCCTGAACTATTGCAAACAAGCCACTATTAAGGAACACAAGCAAGAAGAAAAGACTTTCTTTGGCAAACCAACACGAAGACTGAATATTAGATCAGTGAAAACCTGTTTTGTGGTCTAAGCATAAGACAAAATTGGATATTTTGGTGCCAACTGCCATGGTAAGCCAATGGTTTTTACATGTGTGGTGTCCACAGTGGAGAATAGAGGAAGAGATTTGATGGTGTAGGGGTGCTTTGCTGATGACGCTGATGAGGTTTTATTCAAAATTCAGGGGACACTTACCCAACATAGCCACCATAGCATTCTCCGAAAACATGCCATCCCATCTGATTTGCACCACCATTTGAGTTGCAACATGACAATGACCCCAAACACAACTTTATGCTATATAAAAGCTATGTGACCAAAAAGGAGATGAATAGAGTGCTGGGTCAGATGACATGGCCTCCATAGCAACCCGACCACAATCCAATTGAGATGGTCTGGGATGAGATGAACTGCAAAATTTAGGTAAAACAGCCAACAAATGCTCAGCATTTCTACAAACTCCATTAAGACTCTTGGAAGCAATTCCAGGTGACAACCTGATGACGCTGCCGATGAGAATGCTATTGATTTATTTCACAAGTACTTCTTTTCTTCTTTTTTCATACGTGTTTCTTCATGGTTTTACTGTCTTCAGTCTAAATGTACTGTACAATGAACAATGTGTACATTCCAATCAGAACAAGGAAAACCGTAGTATGAGCACGAGTGTCCAAACTTTTCACCAGTACTTTATATGGATTGAAGTAACTAATTGGTAACTTTTGTTCACAACTATGCTGCCATATAACTATCTGTAATACTTATTCAGTATTTTATAAATTTCTGTTTTCCAGATTCAGCATTAAATGGTTGCTGCATTCCCTTCTTCTGCTTTTATACAGGCTAAGATAGTCCCTCCTGATTGACTATACCATGTGATGTAATATGATAGCTGCAAGGCATTATGGAGAAGCCCGCCCAACTGCATCCAGTGTTATTTGAACCTTCATTGGCTGATATAGTCTTCTGCAATAAGTAAAATGAGATTTTGAGGGGGCAAATCAGCCAAATCAAATTGCAAATTGTTTAAATTCAGCAAATTTCCTAAAATTCGACATGAATTCGAATCACATTGAAACGATTTGCTCAACTTTAATATTTTCCCATTGGTAAGAAAAAAAATAAACTTGAAAAGCACACTGCTAAAACTAACAAGAATTATATACGGTATATAAAGAGAAATATGACCATTCTGCAACCTACTGATGGTGCTGCTGCTTTCCTATTTGTGTTGTCAGACTTGGCCTTAACTCTTTCACTTTCTCATTTCTTTCACAACATAGCAAAAAACGCTGACATTTCCAGATATGTGCTGACATTTCTGTTTATTTTTATTTTCCTTCTCCCTAGGTTTCCAGCTACAATATATTGTTATTATAGATTATTTGGCTAATAATTACAGATAGCTCAATATATCAGTGCAGCAAAATGATACTGAGGGTAATTACCTCCATCTAACAATGGAAATGCTGCAGCCGTAACATTTCAGTTCATATATTATTAACATATTGTCAAACATAATGTGCATCTTTCTACACCTTCATTTAATGCTGTATATTTTATTTATCATTTAATATTTGGTTATTTAAAACAGGTAGTAAATGAATATTTTTGAAGTCCATCTCATCAGACTTACCGTGCATGGAGATATATTTTATTAAATGGCTAAAATGATCTGGCATGTGTGTTCACTATTGACAACAACAACCTACAATGCAACAATAGAGGAGTCCCTCCTAACCACAAAATTCATATAGACAATTGATTTTAATGAGATATACCATAATTGAATGGGCTGTTCACCTTTCGGTCCAATTTTTTTTTTTTTTAATGCATGTAATTTGGGCCAACAATAATTTTTGCAATTGGGTTCTAATAAAAAATGTGCACTATTTGACTTCTATAGTCTCAGTATTACAGAGCAGCCTCTTGCTGCAGAATGAACTAACTTAAAATCTGTCAGTCAGCCCACTGTGACAGTCTGATGGGAAGTTTATAACTTCTTTATCTTTTTTTTCTGAGATACTCTCAGTTGAGTTATTATTATTATTATTATTTATTTATATAGCACCATTGATTCAATGGTGCTGTACATGAGAAGGGGTTACATACAAGTTACAAATATCACATACAGTAAACAAACTAACAATGACGGACTGATACAGAGGGGCGAGGACCCTGCCCTTGCGGGCTTACATTCTACAGATGACCACAGATATCAAAGTTGATTGTGAAGGGAAACAAAAAGCCTGTAAAAATCAAACAGTGATTTTTTTTTTAAGAAAACTCACTTGCAAAAATGATTTTTAGACCCAAATACATGCACTTAAGTAAGAAAATGTCATTAACAATCTCTCTAAAAAATACCTTAAAGAAGCTCTCCCATCATTGTTGCTATTCTCTTAATATATTGCAGTCATCATATTACATAGTGCTGTGCACTTACAATTGATCATTTTGCCTTTCTACCCTTTTAATTATTCTCTTTTCCATTAGGTCTATGACATCACTTGATTGAAAACAGACTAGCGGGATCCTTCTAATCTCTATGTAGAAACAGGAGACACTTTTACCTGCAGTCTCTCTTCTGGAGGGAAAGTGGGGTTCTTCCCCAGTTTGGTCAGTACAGGCCAAATCCTACTGGGTTAGGAGGATCCCGGAAACAAGAGTTCAAGTTCTTTAAAATAACTTCAACCCAGCTGGAACATCGGGTCATCCATCTTCCTCCCTTCAATTTATTTTTGTTAAGTTAAGGACATAGTCCATGAAGGAAAAAGTCCATTGTCCTCCATCAGTCCAAAGGATGGGGAGACAGTCCTTAAAACTACATTCATCAAAGGCATGATCCTTTTATTACAATCCTGTCCATGTAACAGACACACAGCCCTTTAAAGAAATCTTCCTTACTGGACAAGATTCCTTGGCTGAGGATGTAAAACCCTCCAGGGGCTGCATTGTCTCTTCAATCAAGCAGGAGAATGCACAATGGGCACAACCAAACTGTGAAGAGGAAAACACGCACTTCAGCCATCCATGGCCATCATCATGGGGGAGTCCAGGATTTGTGGGTACAATGTCAATAGGAGCTTTGGGCCCTTGGAACACAGGTGCAAGGAGCATAACATGGCCTGCTCAACTTCCAACTCCTTTGTTTGCTTGCCATGGGTTTACAACTGGTGGAGCTCAGACCCAGATCTCTTTGGCCTCTGCTCTTCTCACATAGACAGAAGAGTGGGCTTCGTGGGCTACATATTCCACAGCCAGATTGGCTGCTACTTCCGGCAGTCCCGTGCTCTTGTCCTCAGTCAAGGGCCTGAAGAGACTCAATGCAGATTCTCTGTTGTGTTTCCTCCCTCTAACCCCTGTGGATGTGGTAGCCTGATCCGTGACCACCTGTTAATGAGGCTGTATGGCCAGAAAAAGTTCTGTTGCTCCCGACCAGGTTTTGTAAACTGAGATTATGAACCAGCCACATGGCCATCTTCCTTCAAGAACTAAACGAGTCCCTTCCACAGGGAGCCAGTGTTAACATATACCTTGTGTTTGTTTTTTTCCTCCATTATGAAGCTGAAGCCCCATCCGCGATCGTAATGCATCATGGTACCCAGAGTCATCTGCTTCTCAAACTCTTCCCTTACAGGCTGGTCTAGCTGGGCCAGTTCCCATGCTTCCCTCTCCTTTTTGTCTCTAATGACACCTGCTATCCATTCCGCCTCTGTGGCAAGAGGCTTCCCTCCAGGCACAGGGGTGGTTTCAGAGACAGAGACCTCAAAGAGATGAGGGGTCCGGGTCAGGGATGAGTATTTCTGTGATGTTGGTGGGGAACCCACTGGAAACTGAGACAAAAGGGCTCTCAGTCATTTGGCCCATCCTCGAGCTGGAGGTTGAACTGCAATGTAGGGCTCAGCCTCCAATTCAGAGTTGAAGGATCGGGCGACTTTTTCTGCCAAACCTCACGGCCTTGTCTTTTGTCCCATAAGGGCCATAACCCTCCGCCACTCACTGTTTCCCAGTCCTCCCCAGTTGGGTATGCCATATCAGTGCCTGGTATGCTCCATCCAGGATCTTCAGTCCATCATACTCTCTTGTTCCTTCCTTTCCGACTTTCTCCCACAAAATGACCCTATCCCCCTCATCCTCTTGGGGCCCATCATGGCCTCACATTTCACTGGATGTCATCTTCTCTGGCTTACCATTCCATTTTTCGATTGCCTCTGCACATTTGTCTTGGTCACACCTTGCTGGATGGGCCTCTGCTTTTCACTTCACTTTACCGCAATGGCCATTCTTTGTTCTAGACTGACGCTTCCAGTTTCAACAGTCCCTTCTTTGGCGTGACCACTGAAGGGCTGTGCACCACTTTGCACTCTTTTGCTACTTCTATGCCCACAATGGACAGGGTCTTCTTGTTGTCCTGAGCAACTCACTCATTTTACAGTTCTTGTTTGGTGCCATCTTAGGCAATGCACCAGTCACCATTTTCCATACAACTCAGGTCTTCCATACATTACTTTGCTCCTCCAGCTGCAAGACTCAATCCTGCCAACTACCCCAAGTGGCTGTTTTGTAAGGATATAGAATGTTTTCTTCTTGAAGAAACAAGTTTAAATGTTGTATAATGTGATGTGATATGTTACGTGAATTGTGATGTGCATTAGATATGTTAGTAATGTTGGTAATATGTGTAGATTGACTGTAGGAACTGTTAGAATAAAATTTTGGGACTAGCTCAGAGTGGGAGGGATGAAGCAACAAATTCCTGTCAAAGAGTCACATAGGGCCTGTGGTGCATAGTGAGTGGACCATAAAGTCCAAGGTAAACAGTGCATCATTTTGGGATGACCCTATATAAGAGGAGACTAAAGAGAAAGGTTAGTGAGATCTGGATTACTAGTGACTGAGATGCAAAGCGACCTTCCGGAGACGGGTCCTAGGAGAGGACGCCTAGCCACGAGACCCCAAGCTTATGACGCTGAAAGGTAATGGGCGTAAACCAGTAAAAATCCAGCACTTGTCTTCTAGTGTGACTAAAACCAAAAACTTTGATTGAAATATCCAAATTAAAATAGCAGAATTCTTAAAATCCTATTCATCAGTGAATAAAAACAGCATACAAATGCCGGTTTTAAACACCTAGGTTTTTGCTACTACGGTATATCCAGGATGCCCTATTTTTTAAAGGTTCTACAATTTTAATTTAAATGTTTTAATAAAGGTTTTTGTTTTTATTCAGACTGGAAAAAGGGTGCTGAATTTTCACTACCTTTCCAAGTCCCATCCATTCCATCTCAACTGGGATTTTTCATTCGATCACTTCCCATACATTTAAATACAGTAAGCATTTGAGAGGTGAGCTAAAAGTACCCATTTTTTTCCAAATGTGAATAAATAATGAAACCATTTCATAGCCAAGTAAAACTACCTTGTATTGCCCAAATAATTCCACTATATAATACTGAAATAATACTGCCACTCCAAAATGAACTCACCAAGCCCGTCCTATCCGATGTAGGAGGACACATCCGGTTATAAATCACACTAGGTGAGTTAAACAATGGAGTTAGTAAAGGCCACCAAAGTTCAGCTTTTGGCCCAAAAATTAATAAACTAAACAAACAAAGGTGGAAATCTTTAATTTAAGAAATTGTGCCTTGGATATCGATAGTGATTATTTAGTCAACTAATATATAGACATGTGGCTCTCTTAACAAACTTTTATTGAAGAAGATTACACAAAATAAACCTATTATGTCTCATGCAGAGAAACAGACAATTTCAGCTACTTGCAATGATTTCCAAAACCAGGCAAAAATACTGAGATAATAAAAAACAGAAAAAAATAAAAATGAAAAAAAAATACAGAGAAGTGAAAAGCAAAATCCAAAACCTCAACTCACGGGGGAGAAGAAGTCTACACTTGTCATAAATCAACCTGGCTTATTCAGGAAAAATCCCATTAACAGGGAGTTCATTTATTCATAAAATATTTTATCAATAACATAAAAGGCAGAACACTGACAGTTTATTGGACCGCTTGTCTCTCGCCATCAACACTCAGCTCTATTAATAATACCCGATATCCCGGCACCATTAATCCCTATCGTTATTACATTTTTTGTTCATTTACAACAAGTAACTTTCACAAATAGGAGGAAGTAGAAAGATAAATGTTTATTTTAGGGAAGATTCTGTATGTAATATTTATGGAGGAAAGTGACAAGGAATTGCCAAATGTCATGTTTTCACATGAATTAATCAAGCTTTTTGCAAAAATGCAAAGGAAATTGTCCCACTACTCTCTATAAGCCCCTAAATACCTATAGTTAGCTATACTAGCATAAGTAAAAAGGGCCATAAAACAGCAACAAAGAGGCTCCGTCATGTTGAGTAATACTATAGTAATGCAAACCACAACATACTGTAACTACTTCTACTGCAGTAACAAAAGATTGGATCATGTTGTAGTGGAGTGACAGAACTGAAAACCAACACAGCATTTTTTCCCTGCAAAAAATGCCAATGCGTGATAGGTCATTTGTATCACCAGACCCTTAGCTGCTTCTGTGGCGCCACAGGGTCCTGGTCGTCACAGTGGCATTGCTTTCCTCATGGGGAGAGGGATGTCACGCTTGGAGGCAAGGAAGGATAACTTTCACCAGGTAAACACAAGCATGCAACATGTTCACACTTCAGGCCACAAGGGGGAGCTTTTGATCCTATTCCTAGGTGACTCCCCTATATATATTGTGGTTTGGAAGGGAAGCGAGTCAGTTCCTGTCAGAGAGACAGAGGGAAAGGAAGCAGAGGGGCCATGCAGCCACGAGAAAGTGCTGCTGCTCCCTGGGAGACAACACCGAAAGAAGAACAGATTGTAGTGAGCATGTAGGAGAGAGAAGCACAGGCGAGGACACCAGGGGGAGGACAGCAGCGAACAGACTGTCTCCCTGGTAAAGCGCAGACACCGGTAGCCAGAAGACCGAGGCTTCTGTGGGACTCTAAGACACATAGCTGAAACCGGCAGGACAGCTGAATTGCAAGTTACCTGTCCGCCTCAATACCCAGGAGGCACAGTGACACAGAGCCTGGGTCGTGATAGAGACCCTGTAAAAATGCTCGAGTCACCTGTCATACGGGTTTGCGTCCCAACCTATATGGGGGACAGAGAGAAGAACTGTGAGGACCATATCTGAAGCCATAGGCAGTAAGGGACTACATTTCCACCGCACTAGGAGGAAGGCTTTAATCTCCACCTGGAAAAGGGGACTCCCATCTTGCCTCAAAGCCGGCCGGACCCTGCCTGTCCTGTGATCTGGTGCTCTGGACTGTGGTTGCCTGAAGCTACAGTAAACCAGGTAATAGACTGCAAACCTGTGCCTTCGTTCTTCACTGCACCTCTCACCATCTTCACTTATACACCGGGAGCCCTGGGGACCTCCTTCACCTGTGGGAAGTTATACCATCTAGCTGCCATACCATCACTCTAGAGGACCCCTTTAAGCAGCGTTGGTCCCGACCGAATACCACAGGTGATGTCATGAACATAAACTTTAATCAATATCCCTTTTACATGGGCGCCCAGGGCCATGGACCGGGTCGCCGCCGTGACACGTCCCCTTAAGTCCTGGACCCGTACCGAGTACCCCACGGCCCTGGTGGGTGACTCACTACTACAAGTACACAGAAAAGAATTTTTGAGTACTGGATTTGCAAAGTCAAAAAATTAAACAATGAAATTTCATAGGATAATCAGAAATGATTTTCAAACACCAGTGATAGGTATAAATTGTGCCCATGGCTGTGCCTATTAATTGATTTACTGTATCTCATATAGCTTATCAAGTGCCAACATATTCCAGAGTGATGTCCATCCATTCCCTACCGTCAGGGACTGCAACATGTAACTTGGTAATGTTGATGGATTTTACTGGATGTTACTGGGGTGTCCAGTCCAAATCAATAAGTCTGCTATCACACTGTTTGACAGCAGACTTATGAATCTCCCCAATCCATGCTCTGTGCGCTTATGGGATTCACCATTTTTGAGCCGGGACCGGAGGGTATGTATGAGTTATTCATACTCTCAGCCTAAGGCCGTCCAGTGGGCACAGCCTCGCTCCATACACTTGTATAAAGTGAGGCCGCGCCCTGACTAGTGATGTGGCCTTCCAGTGGGCATGGCTGACTAGAGGGAGCGAGGCCACAACCACTAGATGGGCTTTTTCCGGAAGTATGTATAACTCATAGATACCCTCCGGTCCCGGCTCAGAGCATGCACTGGGGAGATTCATAAGTCTGCAGTCACGCAGAGTGACTGCATACTTATTGATTTGGACTGGACAACCCCTTTAAAGCCCAGGGGTGGCCAAATGCAGTCCCAATTGTTCTTTTATTTTCTGCATCAGAAAAATCCAGTAGAGGTGAAATCACCAAAGCTACAATACCTTATATCTCTTCATCGTTACAGCAAAGTTTGTTGAAAGTACAGTTCCCTTTTATCAGTTGCAGTTTATTGTCAATAAAGCGCAGAAATGGACCCAACATCGTTCATCTCACTATACCTCTACAATATGGCTTTAGCATGACTCCTAATGTCCCCATAAGGCAAGCTCACAATGTCGTCACTGCGACGCCCAACACTTTGGCCCTAATTCATCAAAGTAATTACGACAGAATTCTGGTGTACATTGCTTTGAAAAGTTGAAAAATAATTGCGCAACAAAGAGTTGCTCATAAGTCTTGCGACTTTTTGCATTTTCACACCATCTCTCGCCAAAATGGGCAAAGCTGGGGTGTGATGGAGACATAACGGGGGCATGACACTACATCTTGCCAAATTCATGATGTGGTTTGCTGTCCCTTAAACCAAAACTCTTACTCCAGTCCCTGGTGCATAGAAGCACCTGAAAGATGCATTCTTAAAGAATCAGAAGCATTTGAGTCCACCCTACCCCCATATCATGACCGGCCAGAAAAACGTCAGTCTTGATGAATTGAGGTCTTTGTTCTCAGTCCTCTCTCATTGTTCCTTTGAGCCCATAGTGGTTCCAGGACTTCACTTCTTCCAACCAACTCACCTGACTCACTGTCTCTCATTTCTGGGGAATAACAGGGGTCTCTCTCGCCTTATGAACTTCCAGTCTCTTCCCACCAGATTTTGTCACTAATTCTCCAGTTTCTTCCGTCTTGCTATATCCATTGCTATCTCTGACGCTATGGCTAATCACATCAGTTCCTGTCCCCATTTGGGCCCATAGTCTAGCTTCCCTATCACTAGAACTAATTTTTTATGAATCCAATTGACCCACTGTATTATTGTATCTCCAGAGCATGGAATAAAAATAATAATAATAATAATAATAATAATAATAATAAAAATAACAATGCTAAGTTCTTCTACAGGTTGTTAGGTCTACGGACAATAAATGGAGCCTTGATTATTCTGAATTATGTGCACAATTTTCCAGGCATTTTATGGAAGACTTTGTCACAAGGAGCATATCCAGTTCACGGGAAGCAGTAAATAGGAGAAGTGTTACAGTATGATGATCTGACACAGATTCACCCGAGTCAGAAAATAGGCTTATGATGTACCGTAGTCAATCGCTGTTATAATAACAGATTCATTTTACTAATCTAAATGAAATGACTGTGCCTGAATATGGGTGCGGAAAGAGAGTGCAGCTCAGAATGGGATTCCCCAATGTTGCTTCTATTGGAGAAATTATCAGTATTTGGTTGGAATATCTGATGTTTGTATTCCGATGCTGTTTTTTTTTTTCTTTTTTAGAAAATAAAGACTACATGTTGCTCCACTCTTACGTAATGGCTATTATAAGTCAGTTCTGTTGAGTTGAACTTGGATACGTTGCAATACCAGACACAGCCAATGACAAAGAGAGGCGCTGTTTCAGGAAACCCAAATGCAGACCCTCGGATAATCCCTTTAAATAGCAGAGAGATTTAGTAAAAAAAAAAAAGTCCAGGCTTTGAAAGACTGTCTATATTACCACTTCTGCTTCCAATGAAGCATAACGCGGCTTCAACTTTATTTTGTAACTGTTGTAAAATTCTGAATCTTTCTCTCCTTTCTCCATATATTGGATTACCTGTATAAATTCTATCAGTGACATTTTACGGAACATAGATGGTTTCTTTTTTTTTATCACCGGAAGCAAGCTGCATTTTATTGCTCTTACCCATATTCATATGTTAGTAGTGTGACGACAAAGCGACTTAAAGGGAACACGTCACCTTGGAAAATTCTATTTGCCTACATATATTGGGTTAATCTGCAGGTAAGCTCACAAAAGTGGATAACAGAAAGAGGATCAGTCATAAAATCAGCTAACAAAGAAAATCCCCTAAAAATATATTTTTAACTTTGTATTAAAAAGACTCCAAACAACAAACCACACATACGTTAATCCATTGGTACAAAACTGCACTACAAATAACACGATTAACCCACTAATTGTAGAGTTTTGGACAATCCAGGTAAAACACAATTGTGATTGTCCCTACTCACTATACTGTGACAATACCTGTATATAGTAGACTTTCATATATGTTTCTTACTCCAATCACTATTTATCCTATTTTTCCTTTATTATGGGTATAGATTATGATAGGGCATCATATCATCAGTTGACAGAGAGTTAAGGTGCTATTTACTTTTATTTTTATGGTACCAACCTTGGCGGTCAGGTAATGCCACCATCTAGGGTACCATTGTGTTTTTCCTGAATATTCCAGAATTGTAGAATTAATGGTTTAATCCCCGTTTGCATTGCAATTTTGTACTAATGGAAAAACTTAAGTGTTATTTGTTTGGGGTCTTTTTTAATACAAAATAATAAATATATATTTTAAAGGGATTTTTTATTAGCTTGATAATCTGCAGGTAGGTAAACAGTGTCACAAAGCTGCCAGGTCGCCTTACTGAAACTTAATTTTTCTCCTCCCCGGGGACCGCCGGCTTTTAGTGAAAGGGGTGTGCACAGAGTGATTTAAGTCAACACTCACAGCAGTATGATCAGCAGCTGTAAGCCAGCCCTGGCACTATGATTGCCAGCCGGCTCTCCAACGTGTATGCGTAGAGCAAGCTGTCAATCACCATGTAGAGGCGTGCTTACAGCCGCCACTCACGGCACTGTAGCCGCTCCATGCACACCTCTATAACTGAAGGACGGCAGATCCCAGGAGGAAATAAGTCACATTTTTCCTGGTAGCCACACTTTCAGTAAGGTGGCCCGGCAGCAGTGTAATGCTAACTATAAGGTTCAGATGAATGTGGAGACAAGAACAGTATGAGGGAAGTATTGGTTCGCTGAAATGAGACCAGCTGAGTATGGCATCTTACAGGCAATGATACATGGGAAAAAGTATGCAAATTATCTCTCTGGCAGAATTAAAGAAACCATCATTCAATTACTACATAGAAAAGGTAACCAACTACCCTTAAAGTCAATGTTCGATCCTTTAACATGACCAAGGATAAATACCTGAAACTCATCTTCAGACAGTTGGTTAAAAGCTCCGTACAAACAGAATGTTTCACTTGGTCAGTTTCAATCTTTGGCCCCAGCGCTACAAGGCTGCAATAATACTAACCACTGATCCACCATACAGCTCTTGTCACAGTTCTTTAGCCTTGAGAACTGTCTTTTTCGCCTCACTACCTTCTGAGAGCCACTTCATATTTTTTCCATACACTCTGCAGTTTGTGACTTTGATATTTCAGTTTCAGGGTGTATTTTCGATTTTGCTTTATTTTTGTTACATATATTCTGCTTTTTGCCTAATTATTTTTAATTGATACCTTTTTTAACAAATTTTGAAAGAATAACAAAGCAACCACATACACCGTGGATCAACCTCAAAAAGGCAAAAACAAGCATATTGCAAAACATGATTAGATGAGAAAAACCACAACTGGCCATATGGAGGGATAGTGTCTTCTCCAACCATACTCTTTCATTTCAACCTTAAAAACTTTTGGATTTGTTCTGGAGAAAAGCCGACTACTTTCCTTTACATCCCCTCAAACCATCATTTAATCTGTTATCTTTAAAAGGGTTTCTACCGAGTATGGAAGTTGTGCTTTGGATTCGTAATGACTCACTGATTGCTAGGGGTCTGACCACATAGACCCCTACCAATTCCAAGAACCGTGCTTTGCAGAGTGGAGGTTGAGCATGTTCACTTCTGCTCCAATAATTAACTTTGAGACTGTAGGAAATAGCCGAGTACATCACCTGGTCATTTCACCTGGTTTAGTCCCATAGAGATTAAATGGAGCAGAGTTATGAATACTCAAGCTATTCTCCAGGGCCGTTGTTTGAGAACGTTGGGGGTTCCAACTCCAAGCAATCTGACCTTTCGTGCAGGAGATGCCACAAGCACAACCCTACTGTCCTGAATTCACAACAGTCAAAGAATGAAAAAGCTCTGAGCGATCGGTACTGACTATCTCTACTGTCCGTCAGATCATACTAAGGGGTCAAAAATAAAAAAAAATTGGGAAAGTTGGCGAATGGCGATATGTCCAGTAGCATCCACCCAGATTGTGATCAGATCACAGTTTATGCATTCTACATTATCATCTTTGAGACAACTTTCATAAAGCTCCCTTTTGAAGTCCCTGCGGAGGATGGTATTTACTATGAAGAAGTGGAATGGGAAAACATGCTCCATGTTCCAGCTTGTCCTTAAATCCCATGTTTGCTGAAGAGTCTTGTTAAATCAAAACCCTCGTCGCCAGGCAGTTAAAGGTGAATCTCAACTCATTGACAAAGGCAAGGGATGACAAATGGCTTGTGCTTTACCATTTTCATAATAGACATAAATTTCTCTGAGAAATTCCACCGTATTTATAAGGAAATATTGCTGTTCTTTAGTGTTGGAAAATTAGGATGCTCTGATCTCTGTAGAGTGAGGATGAACCCAATCTTCTAAACAAGTCAGGACAGAGATGGTCCCATATTTGCCAATATACTACTGGTGCTTAGGATTTTTACTGTGTAATATAAAAAAATACTCATTTCATAAAGAAAAAAATCACAAACATAGTAAAGAGGGCTATTTGAGGCATTTTTCTTTTAACATGAAGCACTGGCAGAACAAAAAAATGTATTAGATTTATTTTGATAAATCAAAAGAAAAAATGTTAGACTTTTTGAGTAATTTCTTCACCAATCATATGTCAGCTGACACTTCTGAAGGTCACTTTAAGGAATGCATAGAGTTTATTGTAAATGAGAAGAGAGATTACTCAAACATCTAGGGGATAATTCATCAATCTGCCTCCAGAGATTATTTTAAATGAAAGGGGGCGATACCAGTGTAAGACATGTCTCACGCTGGTAATGTCCCCTTTCATTTAAAATGATCTCTGGAGGCAGATTCTCCAGGAGATCTATGTCCGGCCCATAGATCTAGACAGCTCATTTATATATTAATAAAAACTTGGATTTCTTTGCAATAAGACAGCAGAACACAAATATCAAAGTATCATTTTATTCAGCTCCCTATGACCTACATGCCAATATAGACATCTGTTATAGATTGTATGAACACATGATGCAGTTTTTTGTCTTCTTGCCATTCTGTGCAGTAGGTGATCTGGTTCTTTCACCATTTGGAGTCACACATGAGAGGCCATTACTTAGTATTTCTGAACACATGCACGTTTCGTGGTGCCTAAAGAAGTCTAATGTTAGTAATTTGCAGTCTGCGCTTTTCTTCTTCACCTTCTAAGTCACAAGGAATCAACACTTGCCACGTGCATATTGAGAATGGCAGCTGGCCTTGCCACTGGATTATTCTCTCCGTGTTTACAACACATAAAATAGCACCTCTCCAGGCATGATTAAGTAAGCAATTATATTTCCTGATCTATTAAGTCTTGATTGCTTATCAAAGCATTCAGCTAGATCATTTTCTTCCTGTCACTTCCAATTAATTGAGCACTTTCTTTAGTAAGAAAGCTTTTTTTCCCCAACATGTTTCCAGGATAGCACTGAGCTTCTCGGCCTGGTAAATGCACAGACTATCATAGTCATTCATTTGTCTTGTTAAGGGACCGTCGTGCATATATCTACACTGATATCATCGTCAGTCCCTGTGGATGAACAAAGGATTCTGGTGGATGTGTGTTGAGTAGATCGCTCTAGATCTAGACTTCTATATGTTTTGGTATCTTATTGGAATATTTTCTTGTTAGGATACGAAGAGACCTCGGCATTTGCTGGAGTGCTGCAAACCTTTAAATCAGCTATTTGTTGGAGTGTTGGAAGTAAAGACCCCATCAATGTTCCAGAAAAACTTTTTAAAGGATAGGGGCAGTTAGGTTACATCAAGAATTTTGCATAATTTACCTTCCATACCCCCTATGTTGCACGGTCTATTGCTGACTGCAGAATGAGTTAAAGTTATTGTGTAGCCTTCTAGAAATGTTGACTAATATTCTATCTTAATGAGCGAGCCACACCTCTTCCTCCTGGCTCCTTGTTTGCCTGGGAGCAGTGCACTCCTCAAGATTGACAGTGGTATGGTCATGTTCCAGCTTCCTATAGCCTATGTGTCACACTGTCTATTGCTGGTTGCAGAATGAGTTAAAAAGGTTGACTAATCTTCTATCTTCAGGAGCACTCCGCACCTCTTCCTCCTGGCTTCCTGTTTGCCAGGGGGCAGTACATTCCTGAAGATTAACAGTTCAGATGAGTGGCATGGTCTTGCTCCAGCCTCCCATAGCACCTGAGCTTCACAGTCTATTGCATGCTGCAGAATGAGTTGAAGATGTTGAGTAGCCTTCTGTCTTCATGAGCGCACCACACGTCTTCCTCCTAGCTTCCCGTTTGCCAGGGGGTAGTGTACTACTGAAGATTGACATTTCTCAGATCAGTGGTATGGTCAAGTTCTAGCCTCCTGTAGCCTATGTGTTGCACTGTCCATTGCTGGTTGGAGAATGAGTTAAAAGGGATGACTAATCTTTTATCTTCAGGAGCACTCCACACCTCTTCCTCCTGGCTTTCTGTTTGCCAGGTGGCAGTACACTCCTGAAGATTGACAGTTCAGATTGGTGGCATGGTCTTGCCATGGATCTGAACTTGCAATTCTGCAACTCCTGCCGCGGGTATATCGCTTGCGGAATTGGCATACATATTCCTGCTAAAAACTAGCGTTTTGCAAGCATAATTAGCTTGCAGAATGCTAGCGTTTTCCAAGCGATCTGTAGCATCCCTTGGAAAACTGATTGACAGGATGGTCTCACTGGTCAAACATAGTGTTTGACAAGTGTGACCAACTTTTACTATTGATGCTGCCTATGCAGCATCAATAGTAAAAAGATATAATGTTAAAAATAATAAAAAAAATAAATAAAATGGTTATTCTCACCTTCCGAAGGCAGCCGATCTCCTCAGCGATGCACGCGGCGGCTTCCGTTCCTAAAGATGCTTTGTGTGCAGGACCTGCGATGACATCACGGTCACCGTCACGGTCACCGCTGAGAGGCGGGAAGACTCCGGGGGCCAGCAGAAGGTGAGTATATCATTATTTTTTATTTTAAATCTTTTTTTTTTTTTTACAATTATATGGTGCCCAGTCTGTGGAGGAGAGTCTCCTCTCCTCCACCCTGGGTACCAACTGCACATGATCTGCTTACTTCCCAAATGTTGGTCATAGCCCCATGCGGGAAGTAAGCGGATGAATGTATTCCTATGTGTGCGGAGTCCCCGTGATTTCGCAAATTTAATGAACATGCTGCGTTTTTTTCTGGAATGCGATTCTGCTCTGGAAAACAACTCAGCATGTGCACAAAAAATGCGGATTGCATTCTATTAAATAGGATGCTTAATATGAGCGTTATTTTTGTGGTTTTATAGCGTTTTTATAGCGAAAAAACACACAAAAAAGCGAAAAATCTGCTACGTGTGCACACAGCCTAAATCAACAGATTCTTTTCATTGACTCTTGCGAAAAAAACAGGATTTGTAATTAAAAGTAAGTTGCAAAGTTGCTTATTTTTAAAGGCACTTTGTAAATTTAACCATTTAAGACATTGAGACATCTTTTTTCACTGAGAATCTGTCAGTGATCTCTTCCTGATCAAGAGTCCTTATGTTTTTCTTAGCTACTCTGAGCTGATTTATGAACAAAAATTAGCTGAACTTTATGGTTATAAATCACCAAGCAGGAGCACAAAGCCAAATCGTACAACTTTTTATCAATATTCAAAAAAACCCCACTGCAAAAATAATTTTTGGCAGAAAATACATGTATTTAAAAAATGTCCAAAGGTGTGTATAGCCCTTATTTACTGCTACATTTACAAGTACATTTATATAACATACTATGCTGAAAAAAGGATAGATGCATTTTTGTATGTGGTTCTTCAGCCAAAGTCAAGTTTTTATTCAAAACCAATAGGAAATATTAAGAAAATACTTCTGTTTCTCCTTATTGCTTAGTCCACCCATGACCATGGGTCAAAAAAAAACTCCATGAAAAACTATAATGTCATTTTTCAAAAAAATAGTGCACAGTATAAAAGCCACCCTAAATCGGACATCCAATAACAGCTGATAATGGTATAAGTTGGTTAGATTTTGGAGTCTTACAGCCAATAAAGTCTCAGTTTAACACAATCTACTCATATGGACCTTCTGCATCACATCAGAAAACAATTCCTCATTATCTGATTATTTTGTGCTCTTCTTTGCTGTAGACATGGCATTTACACATTTAATTAATTGTAGCTTTCATTATGCAAATTTTGCAGTGAAATCGTGTTTGTCTGGCGCCTGAAAACTACGAACCAAGTTTTTCATCATTATGCTCAAGTTTTTCCTCCAACCTGTCATTAAATAGAAACGTTCGGAACTGCTTCACATTACATTTAATAGTACTTATTCCAGAAACTTAAAGGGCAACTCCGGTAACACTTTTTCAGTCTGAGCTGAGTGCATTTGGACCATTTCTTAGGAGCAGAAGATGCTGACCTCAAGCAACATCGATAAATCTCTATTCCTTTGTGTAAATCTAATGCAGCAGGTAAATGACTTCTTGTCTCATTTGGGATGGAAGACAAGATGTCCACTGTGACACAGATCTCGTTGCTAGGTTTTAATGGATGGAGGCGGGTAAAGGTCCAGCAGGACCCGCTATATTCCCCAGCCTGAGAGCAAGAACGACAGCATGACTACTACTTATGATGTTCTCCACTTTACCTACCAGTTCTTGTCACTGAATAAAAAGGACTATAAGTACAAAATCACAACTTGGAAACATTTACAGCTTAGAAATGCCATATATTTTCTTAACACAGAAAAAAACCTGTTGCATTCAAAGGGAAATGGACGTAAAGTGACAACTTAATGTCATATAGACAAGATGGAAGATGACATTAGTGAGAGTCCAATGTCACCTCACCATCTGACTTGTCTTGTATGGTTGAAGTGTCATCCTCCGACTTGTCTGCTTGACATGCTTTAAATATTATATAAATATATATTCAAGGCTAATTTTCCCATAAAGGAGCATTTCCAAGCAAACAGTAATAGAAGAATGTCTAATAGTCCTAAATTGAGAATGAAGAAAAATATGTCACATAGAGGCAACTCCTGGTGTAAGGTCAACTTAGGAAAGAGCAATGAGAGGTCCAACTCAGGTTGGCAACTGAGATGAGTGGCACTGGGCACCACAATATTAGAAAAAGACAGTAGAGACCTCCTTCTTTAACATAATATATTAAACAGGTGGTGTCAAGGACAAGGATAACAGTCAGGGGGGTCCCTGTTATGGCTGGCAATCAGGCAACACAGCGTGCAGTAATCAGCGCACATACAGAGATCTGGCAATAACCAAAAACAATAGGACGAGCTCTGAGACGTGGAATCTCTGTAGACTGCAGTACCTGATCTATCCTCACACAACTATAAGCAGCAGTGGATTGCGCCTATCACTACCTATGCAACTCGGCACTGCCTGAGGAGCTGACTAGCCTGAAGATAGAAATACAAGCCTGACTTACCTCAGAGAAATACCCCAAAGGAATAGGCAGCCCCCCACATATAATGACCGTTAGCAAGATGAAAAGACAAACGTAGGAATGAAATAGATTCAGCAAAGTGAGGCCCGATATTCTAGACAGAGCGAGGATAGCAAAGAGAACTATGCAGTCTACAAAAAACCCTAAAACGAAAACCACGCAAAGGGGCAAAAAGACCCACCGTGCCGAACTAACAGCACGGCGGTGCACCCCTTTGCTTCTCAGAGCTTCCAGCAAAAGTTAATAGCAAGCTGGACAGAAAAAACAGAAAACAAACTAGAAGCACTTATCTAGCAGAGCAGCAGGCCCAAGGAAAGATGCAGTAGCTCAGATCCAACACTGGAACATTGACAAGGAGCAAGGAAGACAGACTCAGGTGGAGCTAAATAGCAAGGCAGCCAACGAGCTCACCAAAACACCTGAGGGAGGAAGCCCAGAGACTGCAATACCACTTGTGACCACAGAAGTGAACTCAGCCACAGAATTCACAACAGTACCCCCCCCTTGAGGAGGGGTCACCGAACCCTCACCAGAACCCCCAGGCCGACCAGGATGAGCCACATGAAAGGCACGAACAAGATCTGGGGCATGGACATCAGAGGCAAAAACCCAGGAATTATCTTCCTGAGCATAACCCTTCCATTTGACCAGATACTGGAGTTTCCGTCTAGAGACACGAGAATCCAAAATCTTCTCCACAATATACTCCAATTCCCCCTCCACCAAAACAGGGGCAGGAGGCTCCACAGATGGAACCATAGGTGCCACGTATCTCCTCAACAACGACCTATGGAATACATTATGTATGGAAAAGGAGTCTGGGAGGGTCAGACGAAAAGACACCGGATTGAGAATCTCAGAAATCCTATACGGACCAATAAAACGAGGTTTAAATTTAGGAGAGGAAACCTTCATAGGAATATGACGAGAAGATAACCAAACCAGATCCCCAACACGAAGTCGGGGTCCCACACGGCGTCTGCGATTAGCGAAAAGCTGAGCCTTCTCCTGGGACAAGGTCAAATTGTCCACTACCTGAGTCCAGATCTGCTGCAACCTGTCCACCACAGAATCCACACCAGGACAGTCCGAAGACTCAACCTGTCCTGAAGAGAAACGAGGATGGAACCCAGAATTGCAGAAAAATGGAGAGACCAAGGTAGCCGAGCTGGCCCGATTATTAAGGGCGAACTCAGCCAACGGCAAAAATGACACCCAATCATCCTGGTCAGCGGAAACAAAACATCTCAGATATGTTTCCAAGGTCTGATTGGTTCGTTCGGTCTGGCCATTAGTCTGAGGATGGAAGGCCGAGGAGAAAGATAGGTCAATGCCCATCCTACCACAAAAGGCTCGCCAGAACCTCGAGACAAACTGGGAACCTCTGTCAGAAACAATATTCTCAGGAATGCCATGTAAACGAACCACATGCTGGAAGAACAAAGGCACCAAATCAGAGGAGGAAGGCAATTTAACCAAGGGCACTAGATGGACCATTTTAGAAAAGCGATCACAGACCACCCAAATGACCGACATTTTTTGAGAAACGGGAAGGTCAGAAATGAAATCCATCGAAATATGTGTCCAAGGCCTCTTCGGGACCGGCAAGGGCAAAAGCAACCCACTGGCACGTGAACAGCAGGGCTTAGCCCTAGCACAAATTCCACAGGACTGCACAAAAGCACGCACATCCCGTGACAGAGATGGCCACCAGAAGGATCTAGCAACCAACTCCCTGGTACCAAAGATTCCTGGATGACCGGCCAGCACCGAACAATGAAGTTCAGAGATAACTTTACTAGTCCACCTATCAGGGACGAACAGTTTCTCGGCCGGACAACGATCAGGTTTATTAGCCTGAAATTTCTGCAACACTCTCCGCAAATCAGGGGAGATGGCAGACACAATGACTCCTTCCTTGAGGATACTCGCCGGCTCAGATAACCCCGGAGAGTCGGGCACAAAACTCCTAGACAGAGCATCCGCCTTCACATTTTTAGAGCCCGGAAGGTATGAAATCACAAAATCAAAACGAGCAAAAAATAACGACCAACGGGCCTGTCTAGGATTCAAGCGCTTGGCAGACTCAAGATAAGTAAGGTTCTTATGATCAGTCAAAACCACCACGCGATGCTTAGCTCTTTCAAGCCAATGACGCCACTCCTCGAATGCCCACTTCATGGCCAGCAACTCTCGGTTGCCCACATCATAATTACGCTCAGCAGCAGAAAATTTCCTGGAAAAGAAAGCACATGGTTTGAACACTGAGCAACCAGAACCTCTCTGTGACAAAACCGCCCCTGCACCAATCTCAGAAGCATCAACCTCGACCTGGAACGGAAGAGAAACATCAGGTTGACACAACACAGGGGCACAGCAAAAACGACGCTTCAACTCCTGAAAAGCTTCCACGGCAGCAGAAGACCAATTAACCAAATCAGCACCCTTCTTGGTCAAATCGGTCAATGGTCTGGCAATGCTAGAAAAATTACAGATGAAGCGACGATAAAAATTAGCAAAGCCCAGGAATTTCTGCAGACTCTTTAGAGATGTCGGCTGAGTCCAATCCTGGATGGCCTGAACCTTAACCGGATCCATCTCGATAGTAGAAGGGGAAAAGATGAACCCCAAAAATGAAACTTTCTGCACACCGAAGAGACACTTTGATCCCTTCACGAACAAGGAATTAGCACGCAGTACCTGGAAAACTATTCTGACTTGCTTCACATGAGACTCCCAATCATCTGAGAAGATCAAAATGTCATCCAAGTAAACAATCAAGAATTTATCCAGATACTCACGGAAAATGTCATGCATAAAAGACTGAAAAACAGATGGAGCATTGGCAAGTCCGAACGGCATCACCAGATACTCAAAATGACCCTCGGGCGTATTAAATGCCGTTTTCCATTCATCTCCCTGCCTGATTCTCACCAGATTATACGCACCACGAAGATCAATCTTAGTAAACCAACTAGCCCCCTTAATCCGAGCAAACAAGTCAGAAATCAATGGCAAGGGATACTGAAACTTAACAGTGATCTTATTAAGAAGGCGGTAATCAATACACGGTCTTAGCGAACCATCCTTCTTGGCTACAAAAAAGAACCCTGCTCCCAATGGTGACGACGATGGGCGAATATGTCCCTTCTCCAGGGACTCCTTCACATAACTGCGCATAGCGGTGTGTTCAGGTACGGACAAATTAAATAAACGACCCTTAGGGAATTTACTACCAGGAATCAAATCGATAGCACAATCACAATTCCTATGCGGAGGTAGGGCATCAGACTTGGACTCTTCAAATACATCCTGAAAGTCCGACAAGAACTCTGGGATGTCAGAAGGAATGGATGACGAAATAGACAAAAATGGAACATCACCATGTACTCCCTGACAACCCCAGCTGGTTACCGACATAGAGTTCCAATCCAATACTGGATTATGGGTTTGTAGCCATGGCAACCCCAACACGACCACATCATGCAAATTATGCAGTACCAGAAAGCGAATAACTTCCTGATGTGCAGGAGCCATGCACATGGTCAGCTGGGCCCAGTACTGAGGCTTATTCTTGGCCAAAGGTGTAGCATCAATTCCTCTCAACGGAATAGGACACCGCAAAGGCTCCAAGAAAAATCCACAACGTTTAGCATAATCCAAATCCATCAGATTCAGGGCAGCGCCTGAATCCACAAACGCCATGACAGAATACGATGACAAAGAGCACATTAAGGTAATGGACAAAAGGAATTTGGACTGTACAGTACCAATAACGGCAGAGCTATCGAACCGCCTAGTGCGTTTAGGACAATTAGAAATAACATGAGTAGAATCACCACAATAGAAACACAGTCTGTTCAGACGTCTGTGTTCTTGCCGTTCTACTTTAGTCATAGTCCTGTCGCACTGCATAGGCTCAGGTTTACTCTCAGACAATACCGCCAGATGGTGCACAGATTTACGCTCGCGCAAGCGACGACCGATCTGAATGGCCAAGGACATAGACTCATTCAAACCAGCAGGCATAGGAAATCCCACCATTACATCCTTAAGAGCTTCAGAGAGACCCTTTCTGAACAAAGCCGCTAGTGCAGATTCATTCCACAGAGTGAGTACTGACCACTTCCTAAATTTCTGACAATATACTTCTACATCATCCTGACCCTGGCATAAAGCCAGCAGATTTTTCTCAGCCTGATCCACTGAATTAGGCTCATCGTAAAGCAATCCCAGCGCCTGGAAAAATGCATCAACATTACTCAATGCAGAATCTCCTGGTGCAAGAGAAAACGCCCAGTCCTGTGGGTCGCCGCGCAAAAAAGAAATAATAATCAAAACCTGTTGAATAGGATTACCAGAAGAATGAGGTTTCAAGGCCAAAAATAGCTTACAATTATTTCTGAAGCTCAGGAACTTAGTTCTGTCACCAAAAAACAAATCAGGAATCGGAATTCTTGGTTCTAGCATCGATTTCTGATCAATAGTATCTTGAATCTTTTGTACATTTACAACGAGATTATCCATTGAGGAGCACAGAGCCTGAATATCCATGTCCACAGCTGTGTCCTGAAGCACTCTAATGTCTAGGGGAAAAAAAAGACTGAAGACAGAGCTAAGAAAAAAAAATGATGTCAGGATTTCTTTTTTCCCTCTATTGGGAATCATTGGTGGGGCTCCTTGTACTGTTATGGCTGGCAATCAGGCAACACAGCGTGCAGTAATCAGCGCACATACAGAGATCTGGCAATAACCAAAAACAATAGGACGAGCTCTGAGACGTGGAATCTCTGTAGACTGCAGTACCTGATCTATCCTCACACAACTATAAGCAGCAGTGGATTGCGCCTATCACTACCTATGCAACTCGGCACTGCCTGAGGAGCTGACTAGCCTGAAGATAGAAATACAAGCCTGACTTACCTCAGAGAAATACCCCAAAGGAATAGACAGCCCCCCACATATAATGACCGTTAGCAAGATGAAAAGACAAACGTAGGAATGAAATAGATTCAGCAAAGTGAGGCCCGATATTCTAGACAGAGCGAGGATAGCAAAGAGAACTATGCAGTCTACAAAAAACCCTAAAACGAAAACCACGCAAAGGGGCAAAAAGACCCACCGTGCCGAACTAACAGCACGGCGGTGCACCCCTTTGCTTCTCAGAGCTTCCAGCAAAAGTTAATAGCAAGCTGGACAGAAAAAACAGAAAACAAACTAGAAGCACTTATCTAGCAGAGCAGCAGGCCCAAGGAAAGATGCAGTAGCTCAGATCCTACACTGGAACATTGACAAGGAGCAAGGAAGACAGACTCAGGTGGAGCTAAATAGCAAGGCAGCCAACGAGCTCACCAAAACACCTGAGGGAGGAAGCCCAGAGACTGCAATACCACTTGTGACCACAGAAGTGAACTCAGCCACAGAATTCACAACAGGTCCCGCGGATTCCACCACTGTTACCACTTCACAAGAGAGATCACACAGATCTTACTGCTGCCATCAGTTGTCAAGGGATCACAACTTTGCTGCCTCTCATCTTCAGGGCAATTACACTATTGACTGACAAGGGATGGATGAAGCCACGACTGCTTCCACTATTAGGCCAATTATTAGTGGACTCACAGTGAGCGTATGGCATATACACCTCCTATTCCAATGCATGGAATGTATATATCGCCGTATAGTCAATGCCAACTCCACAATAACAAAAAGAACTACCACCTGTCACCAACCATTGTTTATACATGTTGATTGGACACCGTTACAGGTAGCGTATGGCTTCAGGGGTGCGGTCTACAGAGCAAGAGGAATAGAGCTATTACACTTTATATATTTAATACAGAAAGATAGGCAGTGTTTATAAAAAATACAAAGATTATATAAAATGGGAACAAAACAACACAGTAAATAAAATTACTTACAATAAAAAGGAATAACAAAGAAAATTACTAAGCGTGATGTTACAGAAATGGTTCAGAGCTTACAAGAAGAAGGTACCCCTTAAGAGAAAATGACCAGACCCCACAGTAAGATGAACCTTCCAGGGACTATTAAAGGTCCAAACCCAACTTCTGCTCTTTATTAGATCAAAATTATACCCATGTACCACCCCTTGATGAGCTCAAATGGGGGCTGTTTGTGGGATGTACTCTGCCCTTCAGAATTTCATGACATCCCCAAATTACAGGATATCTTCGCCTCTGGAGGTCCTAGGCGGTACATATTCTAATCATGTTTTCTATTACGATTTTACCTTTCCATGCAGATGAGAAATGATATGTTTAGCACTGTCTATTAGATCATTATTAAGTTGGAGAGGTTCTGCTGGCCTTATGGTAATGTGAGTGAATGCGTTCTGGTGGTCCCTGCACTACGACGCCGAAAATCAATCTCCCATAAATATCGTATAGATGCAAAACTCCAATATTCAAATTTGGACACCGGAGACAAAAAGTCTGAGAAGATTCTTTGAAGACAGGAAGCTTATACCTCTGTGAATCTGGATCCCAGAGTAGATCTTCCAGGTTTATTTGCCGGGTTACTTCTCAGAGCCGCTCTTTCAATTGGAAATGATGTGTCAGATCTCTCTCTTAATTCCCATGTTATTTTTTTTTTCCTCAGTGATAATTAGTTTTCTCTCTTCCCCACATATTCAGTGAGAGGTTCCTGCTTCAATTGAGGAGTCTTATGGATTTTTCATTTTTCTCTGGAGACAATGGGTACACTGCCCTCACAAGTCAACATGCCAAATTTTATGTGCAGATCACATTTGTAATTCTTTCAAAACACCAGGATGACTCTCCTGCATGGCAGCATCTGCCAATTTATACTTTTACCCCATAGGGATGACATTTAGAAATTCCATTCATGGTGCAGGAACATATTGTAGATGGGCGTAGATTGGACATGGCACCAAAACATGACCCATATTTATGAAATTCCCAACGTCCTGGAAAAGTTATGGAGTAGGACGAAGTTCCAGGTACCACAGAATCAGACTTTTGACCAGGAGGAAATTATTCTTTTGGCACCGATGCACAGAAGATATTATTAATAAGCTTCAATAAGTTATTTGTGAATCAATCTGCACAATATAGACCCTAGTGGCAAGTGAATGACTCCAAAGACACTACCAAAATAAATTGTCTCCAGCTGGACCTGTGGTGTCCAGGACAGGGCATCACCATATATCTTTTCTGTAGAAACTGGGACCTTTTGATTCTTGACTGAGATTTTCCTATTGGGATAACTTCTATTCTATAAATAAAAGAGGACCCTTATCTTCAAGCTAAGTACTCCAGAATATATTTTATCTTCTTTTCCCCTACTTAAGGGTAAGCATATGATTACTCAGTTGGGGGCAGCTGTCATCGACTGGGGGCACCATATCGCAAATTATGGTGCCAACACCATGATCAGGAAGGTGAAAATTATTTGCTTAAGGGCATCATTCAGCTATTATACTGTCTTACCTCCCTAACGATATTTTGCTTGTTTGTTTTTTATTGTTGTTCTTCTAACTTTTTTTTCCTTGTAATTTTTTTAGACTAATATTTCTTTATTGATTACTTTGTATAACTATGGTGTTGTTCGTTTTTGTATTAATAATTATGAATAAAGTATGAGCATTTTTAATATGTGGGTTTTCTCTATAAACACTGATAATATATACCCTATTATTCAATTGTCAGACTTTTGACCAAAAGGAAATCATTCTTTTGGCACCAATGGACAGAAGATATTATCAATAAGGTCCAATAGGTCATTTGTAAACCAATCTGCGCAATGTAGACACTAGTGGCAAGTAAATGTCTCCAGAGACACTACCAAATCATACTGTCTTCAGCGGGACCTGTGGCGTCCTGTTGAATTAATGCCCCTCATCCTGTTGAGGTGGTCCTTTCCTTCTACAGAAATACGGTAGTAAATAAAATATTTCATTCTGATATTTGAATTGCTATAACGATAAGACAGACACATCGGTACTAGCGACCCATAATTATGTTTGGATATTAGCACTGCTATAGTGAGCGCATATAAGTGTATATGAGTGTGTATAAATACTATTTCATGTCAATTGATTTTTATTTTAACCTCTTTGTATTTTTATTTAAGCCTTGTCATGAACGTAAATGCCTTTTTGATGAGCACGGCACTACTTAGCGGGCAATTCCTTCCTTTTCCACCACCGTGCTCGATTAGAGATGCCTGATTTAACCCCTTTTTCCCCCAAGCTTGTTAGTTAATTGCCTTCAGAAGCCGGGAATCTCGGTGAACGTTGAAGTCATTTTCTTGCAGACGCAGTCTCTATTTGCATAGCAATGAAGGCCCCTCCGGTGATGCAGCTACAGTATCCTTTCAAGAATGCTCTAATCTCTCCTGTTTTTGCTGCTCACACTGCGAGGGGACTGGGGGCAACTTCTTTGAAAACTTGTTTGTAACATCTGCAAACAAATTGACCCCAGAGACATCAAAAGCTGTTGAACATTTCAGTAAGAGTTCACAGCGTGTTTGGAGACGACAGAACGACGGTATTTCTGCTTCCACGTTGGATCCATATCACCTCCAGCCATGTAGTAGACAAGTGGATGAAGATGACCATGAAACCCGACATCTTTACGTGTATAAGTATCGTCTTTTGCATCCCATCGCCCATACATAATTGACGATGCAAGGCACGTACGATACACGCAGGCACACGCAGATTTAAGCATCTATTTGTTCTTCCTCTGCAGAAAGTCAAAACTAATGTTCATTGCAGCTAATACAAAGCACGTTGTCATGTTAAAGAATCAAACTAACGTCCTACATTCTTTGGTTTCGTTTCTTTTCATGCACTCAACTCTGACAACGGCCAAGATCAGAGCTATTGACGGAGGGAATAATGCGATCTACATTATCTATCTATTCCGCAAATGAGTAAAATGCACACTAGGATCACTTGTTTACTTGGGAGGCAATTTTTTATCTTTACTTTGCCAATAGTTGTTGACATGCCTGTAAAAAAAAAGTCTATCAAATCAAGTCATAGACATTTCTTAGAACAGAATCTACAGCCTTAAAGGAAACCTGTCACATTGAACACGGTGTCTGACCCTAGGTCAGCAAATTATAGAGCAGGAAGAGTAAGCAGATTGATAAAAAGGTTCGTGGGAAAAGCTTCAGTGGACTTCTAATTTACTAATTTAAAGGTAATCTCATGCTATGCCATCTAAGAGCAGAATGAACAGAAGCCGAGACCCTGATTCCAGTGATGTAGCACTTAGGCTAGTTTCACACTAGCGTTTTGAGGAGCTGCGGCGAGCTGCGGACTTCCTCTGTGAAGCCCCGCCCTCGGCCGCACCTCTGCCGCTAGCTCCGCCTACTTCTGCATGCGGCCTGCGTACCTATCTTTAACATTAGATAAGAAAAAATAAGAGCAGCACAATGCTCACCGGTGGGTGCTAAGCCTCCTGGATAAGACCATCCACATGTCCAACCACATAATATGCCAAGCAGAAAAAGAAGGCAGCACTCCAACAATTTGTAAAGGTGAAAAAAAGCTGTGAAGTTTATTTCAGACCCACATCTCGCGACGTTTCGGCTCACACTGAGCCTTTCTCAAGCAATAGGTGGTAACAAGTTGTGTCCTTATATACAAATACCCTCAATCATTTACATAATAAATAGCCATACATATGTTTACAGTTATTGTGATAAATATACATCATACTTAAACAGTGCTCCATGTGTTGCCCTAGTCTATAAAGTGCATTGTGCTAAGGTGCTTTAGACTTCTCTAACTTCCACATACCCACTAATATTGCTGCTTTTAAAGCTAATTATATTTTATTCTCTTTTATATATGAAATAATTCATATCCTCAGATATTAATAAAGCATAGCGCTTACCCCGCCGGATAGATGGAGTCACATGGAGGACTAAGTAGCCGCTGAATTCGGCGTTCCATAAGGCTTACCGCGCATGGCAAAACCTCCCATACCCACGTGTTGGGAAGCCAGCCAGTGAGATGACAGACGCTCCTTCATTTTACCCGCGCCTGCGCACAGGAACTATGTCTGCCCCGCACTTCCATCTTGGTTGTGGAAGCGCCGAGCTATATAATATATAGAAGAGCTCTCTCATTAGATATTCCTACATACTTTTTTTTAATTATATTATCTTGGATGTAGATACCAACTGGGCCACTATAACAATCCACTTTCGGCTAGCAGGACGGCACCTTATTCAGGCTGTCTCCCGCTGCCGATGGGCCTCTACCTTGACCTATGACCTTCTCAGATCATATAGTCTCCGTAGCAGGACCCATATCAGTGTGCCAATATTATGCCCAGTATCTGACAAAGACAAAGACATACTTCTAATATTGATTTTCTATATACAAAGTTGAATGCCAATTTCATATTTATTGAATCATATAAAGACAATCTCAACTGGCCAGCACACCAACATCGGGTAACTTATAAGAGGAATATTTATAATTAAACATTTAACGAAATTAAAGTGTATTAATAATTATATCCTCCTCTGTGAACTTCCAATCCATTAACAGCAGGGCAAGGACCTTTTAGCTGGGAGTGGAGATACATCTAAAAAAATACAAACATAACACTTATTAAAATAGGAGCAGTAGAACAGTCTTCATTCTGCATGTTCCATACAACTGGAATGTATATACAACCAATTCATATAAACATATCCCTTTAAGGTAGGACCATTTATGGATGGATTTTAAACTCTACATTTAGGCCTTTTGGCTTTAGTGTATCTAACTCATAAATCCAACGGAGTTCTAATTGTTTTAGGAGACATATTCTGTCCCCCTCTTCTTTGGGCTGGAACTCTATCTATTATTCTGAATTTTAGATCTTTTTCCGTATGTTTAAAATCTAAAAAATGTTTCGAGACTGGTAGGTCTTGTCTTTTTTTCCTTATTGAGAAACGGTGATTATTCATGCGGGCTTTAAACTCGCATGTTGTTTCCCCAATATACCACAATTTGCAGGGGCATTCTAGTAAATATATAACATGGTCAGAGTTACACGTAAAATATTCCCAAATTGTATATTGTTTATTCGTGACTGGGTGGTCAAAAGTAGATCCCTTCATCATGTGTTTACAATTTACACATGATAAACATGGGAAACAACCATGCTGTTTATTACCTGTGATTGTGGTTTGGCCAGTATTTTTGAGGGAACCAATATCCGATTTTACCATATGATCTCCAAGATTTTTACTTCTGCGGTAAAGAGTGGGGGTTCTCTAAATTCTGTAATATTGGGTAGGCATTTGCCCAACATACCCCAATGTTTCCTGATCACCTCCGAAATTGGTCCACTCTCTTCCGTATACGATATTACACATGGGATTCTATTTAACGTTTTATTCTCTGTATTTTTCTCAATTAGTTCCCTTCTATTTTTATTGAGTGTCCTATGCTTCACTCTGTTAAGTAGCTCCTTCGGGTATCCTCTCTTTAAGAACTTTTGTGCCAGATTATCCACTACTCCCTCTATCTCATTTTCTTCTTTTACTATTCTACGTACCCTCGGCTGTTGAACATTAGAAGATTATTTTTATCCGTTTCTTTAACAAATAGGGTTGTGGTGAGTTCCCCATTCTCCTGTATTATCAAGACATCTAGGAACTGTATACTTGACCTTGAAGAGATTAGCGTGAATTTAATGGTTCTATCTATCGTATTTAAGTACTCATGGAAATACGTAAGCTCTATTTCTGTCCCTGTCCATAGGAGGAAGATGTCGTCTATGTATCGCCACCACACCAGCACATGCCGGAAGTGGTGGGACACATAGACGAGATCTTCCTCCAGGACGCTCATTACAAGATTTGCATAAGCGGGGGCCATACTGGCCCCCATTGCTGTACCGCGTTGTTGTGAATAAAACGTATCCCCAAAAAGAAAATAGCTCCGCCCCAAAATAATTTCCAATAACTTCAGTACAAATTCCTTTCCTTCCATAGACACTTCTATTGTATTCAGCTTCTTTTCTACTGCTTTTAATCCAGTCTGATGTTCAATTGATGTATAGAGTGAAATGACATCATAAGATGCCAAAATCACCTCCCCCTCTAATTTTATGTCTTCTAATTTTTTTAGAAAATCTGTTGTGTCTTGGATATAAGATTTGCTTTTCTTGGCAATTGGGTTGAGGATCTTGTCTAGGAATGTTCCCATCCTACTAAACACTGAGTCCACCCCTGACACTATAGGTCGTCCAGGGGGGTCCATCAGTGTTTTGTGGATTTTTGGGGTCGTATATATTACGGGTGTTCTTGGGAATTCTATATATAAATAGTCCATAAGCTCTTGGTCTATTACATTCTTTTTTACTGCTTCTTCTAGACACTTTTTAATTTCAGCCATGATATGAAATTTAGGGTCACATTCCAATTTATGGTATACTTTATCATCCCTTAATTGGCCCTCAATCTCTGCAATATATTTATGCCTGTCCATGATGAAAAAAAAAAAAAGTCTATCAAATCAAGTCATAGACATTTCTTAGAACAGAATCTACAGCCTTAAAGGAAACCTGTCACATTGAACACGGTGTCTGACCCTAGGTCAGCAAATTATAGAGCAGGAAGAGTAAGCAGATTTATAAAAAGGTTTGTGGGAAAAGCTTCAGTGGACTTCTAATTTACTAATTTAAAGGTAATCTCATGCTATCCCATCTAAGAGCAGCATGAACAGAGGCCAAGACACTGATTCCAGTGATGTAGCACTTAGGCTAGTTTCACACTAGCGTTTTGAGGAGCTGCGGCGAGCTGCGGACTTCCTCTGTGAAGCCCCGCCCTCGACCGCACCTCCGCCGCTAGCTCCGCCTACTTCTACATGCGGCCTGCGTACCTATCTTTAACATTAGGTATGCAGGTCGTGTGGCTGTATGCGGATGCTTCCGCATGCGTCGTTTTAACGATGCGGTGAAAAAATAAATTGCTACCAGCTGCGTCCTACACTGGTCGCCGCATCATCAAAGCAACGCATGTGGAAGCATCCGCATACAGCCGCACGACCTGCGTACCTAATGTTAAAGATAGGTACGCAGGCCACATGCAGGCCGTATGCAGAAGTCGGCGGAGCTAGCAGTGGAGGTGCGGCTGAGGGTGGGGCTTCACCGAGGAAGTCCGCAGTCCTCCGCAGCTCCTCAAAACAAGCCTTACTGGGTAGCTTGCTACATCTTGGAACCCTTTGGGATAAACACCTTTGATCAATCGCTTCCAATAACCATCTGCAAGCTTCTTAATTCTCTCAACTGGAATTTTGGACTACTCTTCTTTTGCAAACTGCTCCAGGTCTTTCATATTTGAAGGCACCTTCTCCCAACAGCAATTTTAAGATCTCTTCTCAGGTGTTCAATGGGATTTAGATGTAGACTCATAGCTGGCCACTTCAGAACTCTCCAGCCCTTTGTTTCCATCCATTTCTGGGTGCTTCATGAAGTATGTTTGTGGGTCATTGTCCTGCTGGAAGACACATGGCCTAGGACACAAATCCAGCTTTCTGACACTGGGCACAACATTGCAAACCAAAATCTTTTGGTAATCTTCAGATTTCTTGATGCCTTGCACACAGTAAACTCAAAGGATACAATGGCTAGCACTCAACTTAAAGATTAGAATGACGGTTCTAGTGAAAGGGGCCAGTGGTCCCATAAACAATAGTTCAAAAAAATCACTGCACACGTACTGTACGAGTTGAAAATTATGCTTTGAGTGAGAATTTATTAATAGTGATTGCTGAAGCGACTGGCAAAATGACATTTCGGCCATTTAATAGCCTTGATCACATAGTCGCCCATTCAATGAAGCATTTTAGGTCAACGATAGTTATTATCCCTGTGGTGTAGTATTTCATACAATATGATATGGTGTATCCCCACAAGGAGAGATACATACAGGGATCTTTACACAGGTGCTGACAAAAGACGGTTCCACACAGTAGGTTCTGGTGTGGAGCTGTCGCTAACCATTGGTAGCACAGTGGTAGAAGCTGACACTTCCATGTCTAAGCATGGTGTAGCACTGAGATACTACTGTTGTAGGGATACACCATATCATATTGTATGAAATACTACTCCACGGGGATAATAACTATCTTTGACCTAAGATGCTTCATTAAATGGGCGACTGTGTGATCAAGGCTATTAACTGGCCGAAACGTCATTTTGCCTGTCGCTTCAGCAATTACTATTAATACATTCTCACTTGAAGCATAATTTTCAACTCCTACGTGTGCAGTGATTATTTTGTAAGAATCAGTGTAAGAGGCAGCAAAACCACTCCAACACATCTTTGACCCTCCACCATATTTGACTGTAGGTACTGTATTCTTTATTTTTGAAGACCTCATGCTGCTTTTGGTAAATAGTAGAATGATGTGCTTTGCTAAAAAGCTCTATCATGGTCTCATCTGTCCACAAGATGGTTTGCCAGAAAGATTTGAACTCACTGAAGTCTAGTTTTTTTTTAAGTATCTGTGTCAGCAGTGGGATCCTCCTGGGTCTCCTGCCATAGCGTTTCAGTTCATTCAAATGTGGACTGATGCACCCTGAGCCTGAAAAACAGCTTGAATTTCATTGGAACTTTATTGGGACTGCTTATACAACATCCGGACTATCCTACATTGCAACTTTTCATTCATTTTTCACCTGCTAACTACATCAAGGAATATCAGCTACATGTGTTGTAAACTTCTTGATTATGTTGTCCACCATGGACAAAGGGGGGTATATATATGGTGTGTTTTTTGCACACTATTGCTTTTTCTGTTGTCCACCATGGACAAAGGGAACATATAAATATCTGGGGGTGGACTTGTTCAACTTCTTTGGTTTTCAAGCCCTCATACAGTTCTCTTCTCCTCCATTACCACCCATAATACCGCCCCCCACCCCATCACCACCCATAATCCCGCCCCCTCTCCATCACCACCCATAATCCCGCCCCCCTCCCCATCATCACCCATAATCCTGCCCCCTCCCCATCACCACCCATAATCCTGCCCCCCACCCCATCACCACCCATAATCCCGCCCCTCCACCCCATCACCACCCATAATTCGGCCTCCCACCCCTTCACCACCCATAATCCCACCCCGCACCCCTTCACCACCCATAAAACCGCCCTCCATCCCATCACCACCCATAATCCCGCCCCCTCACCACATCACCACACATAATCCCCCCACCACATCACCACACATAATCCTGCCCCCACCACTTCACCACACACAATCCCACCCTTCACATAATCCCACCCCCCACATTACCACACGAGGCTCCATCCCCACACATTACCACATGAGGCTTTGTCCCCCATATTACCACACGAGACTCCATCCTCACACATTACCACATGAGGCTCCGCCCCCACATTAAGAAAGCAGCACTCCCTTTCTATGTAATTCAACCACTTCAGCCAAGGTAAACGTACATTTAATTGTATCCGCATTCTCCCAAACAAAATTAGCCAAGAAAAGTTGCCAGGTCCATCTAACAAGCCGCAGGAAAATCCAGACAACGATGCAGTAGCTGATCGACAACAACAATATCGACAAAATCATAGGATTGGTTATCAACAACCAACACCTGTGCAGATTGATAAGGACAGAGAGAGATATCACAAGGTTTATATTAGATAGCAATGAGCGTGCCGAGCGTTAGCTGGCTGGAAACAGCTAGTTTCTTGGTTTCTTGGCTTTTGTCTGTGAAATGGCCACAGTGTGAACATGCTTTTACACATTGCATGTATACCAACTTATGCTTCAGCTTATCTCTTTGTTTTTGCCATATATGTCATTATAATAACAAAGAATAAAGCCAAAGAGTGATGGATGCTACTGGATGATATTTCGAAGAAGCATTCATTAAAGGGTTATTCCCAAGTTACTAAGCTATACATACAGGGAATATGATGCTGGATGTTATAAGAACCAAGTTACGACCACTATGAAGATGAATTGATAAATTATTCAAGCAGATGTTTTGACCACTGTAATTGAGAATTAAAAGACCTCTAGTTTAGGCATTCACTGTAATTGCTCTAATGCCAGCAATGTAATGATTGTTTATGAGTATGCGGTAAATGATTAATCCATCCATGCGCCAATGCCGAGAGCAGGTTATAGCATAACCACTGATATTACTGACTCAGAAGGCTGCATATTACTGGACTTAAGTTTAGCCTACAAAATTGCTGTTTATACACTGTGAATACATCTGAAATATCAATTGAAAAGGTCACAATCTCATAAATGTTATTAGATGAATGTGAAATGCAATCTCTAGGAAGCCCTTGTACATCCAATAGGTTGTCTTATGACATATTTAAGAGAGTAAGGCTAGGTTCACATTTGTACAGCATGTCAACAGACATAGGGCATAGGCATTTGACCTATTAGAACGTATGCAAATGTGTCCCAAACATCGACTATGTCCTCCTAAATTTCGATGTAACATGTATAATATTTCCATGTGTGCATTACTTGAGGAAAGTATTCTTTGGATCTTGTCTCCATCACTGTGGAGCAGGAGCAGCTGTGTCAACCCAAGCCTCATATTTCTCCTAGTGGACACCACCAGCTGGAGTAACGAGTCTAATACGCAAGCCAATGATCCTTGCTCTTCTCCAGAGGAAGAACAGTCTTTTTAGTGCCAGCTTTTGGAGATACAGTTATCATATGAGTCAATGTCCAGCCTTTTAACAGGTCTTATAACAAAAATAAGGATTCAAGTTTCTATTCTTATGGGTGTTTCCTTAGTCAAAAGCATATTTATAGTGGGTGCAGGGGTTGCAGTTTCATCCCAGCTTCAAAGCCTAGGAAAACCCAAGAGTACCTCTCTGGCCAATCCCATGTGAGAAGACCAATACTACTAACGACATGTGATAGTTGGTGGCCCTGCTAGAAATTTTGCATTGGGACATATAAACTTCAAGTTAAGGCCCCGTATAAATTACATATCAGCCAAACAATCACTTGGCTGACAGCTATCTCTCCTGACCTCCAATACACGCGAGCCTTCGGCTTGGCCAAAAGTTCATGTGATTTTAAAGAGTAGAATGGAGAAAGCCAAGCTAAAGGTCTGACAGCAGCTTATCTCCCGAATAGAAATAGGGTTGGGCATTAAAATTCTGCCTGCCTGTACACTGCTGTGTCTCTCCACACATCAGGGGAGACTCGGGAAGCCGTACCATAGATATCCATGGTTACGACCAATAACAACTACGGGTGGTCGTAACCATGGGTATCTAAGCTACTCCAATGCCCTGCACATGGGGTATGCAACGTAGCGAATCAGAAGAACTATACTACCTTTCTAATTGGGAACATTTGCTAATATTATTATTATTACATCTACTACATATTGGTAGAGGATCTAGGAGATGAGAATACCGCTTTAAGCTTCTGAGATCCTGAGATCTCCAGGACGCCATGCTTTTTGCTTTCATAATCTGAGATTTCATTACGGGATTATCTGACGCCCCCTAGTAAAAGTAACATGATGTTGGATGTTGCACTACATGGTACACTGGGGCAGTCTGACACAAATACCAACTCCCGGCTGATATTATTCACACCAGCGCTATTTACTTAACTATGAATGCCGATTCTTCTACACGGTAGCGCTAGAAAAGGGCAGACAAGGTGGGCCAGGCAGATCTCATCTCTTGTCACATCCTATAAGTCTTCCTACAAGCCCCGCATTTCCAATTACCTTTCATTGTACAAAGAGAAGCTAATTAGTGTCTTGTTCACATCACTTTCCCATCAATATTTCTCCAAATTATTAAACCCAGAGTCAGATTTCTCCATCTACCGGGTGAGAAGAGACAGAAGTATGTAATAAACAAATAAATATGCCTTTGTCAGTGACTAATGGGGAACAAGCAGACATTTCTTATTTAACCTGCGCACCTTCCTCGGAAATCGAACTGCTATTTTGCTGTTTTACAGCCATATTAACAAACAAACAGCAAAATAATTAGGGGGTTTGGCAGATATTTTACTGAAATAATGTCTTTTGAAATTTCCTATGAATACATTTTGAAGAAAATACTTTTTTTTTTTCAATTATTTTTCTTTCCACTGCTTTAATATGTGCCTGTGATTTCTGTGATTCATTCCCTGTGCACAATATATTAACTCTGGAGAGAACTGCATTCCTCCGGGAATCAATGTTTTACCGCAAAATGTTTTTATTATGTTATTTTTTTTTTTTATATTTTCTAGAGTTTTCATGTCGGGAACTTTGAACATGATCATTGCTATTATTATTATGAGTAATATGATTTACTTTTAGATCACAGACATATAATTCTGGGAAGTACAGGCAGTGCAATCATTCCCACAGTAAAGAAATGTTCTCACCACAGGACACACACAAACATACACTAATGGTTATGGTAGGAAACCTATTAAACCCGTCATCCATATTGGATTGCAATCTGAAAATCTTTTGCCAAGCCTATGGTGCTGCCCAACTACAGACTTGAGCTTCTTACATTTCCTATTGGCTCTACATAGTGATGTGTGGCATGAAATGACCAGTTTGTAAAAAAAACAAAAACATGATTTCATGGTACTCTGTCAGGAGTTGTTTATGCTATATGTCTTTAAGGGCGCAGTCTGAAGGCCATATAACATGGACGTCGATCGCATCACAGTGCAAGGACTGGCTGGCGGCTCTCCTGACCTGAAAATGACAGCTGCATAGAAATAAATGCTGACATACTCGGGTGAGGAGAGCTGCTGGCCAGTCCGAGCATTTCGATGCCATCGGTGTCCATGTTATACAACCATCTGACTACGTCACATGAGTGAGAACCCATTAGTTGTGATAAGAGCGGTAACCTGTAGAGGGTTTTCGTAGCATGTCAACTTTTTTTTTGCAAAATATAGTCGTACAAAACAAGCATAAGGATTGAGGCAGAAACTTAAAGAAGCCTTCCCATTAATTTTCTTTTTCTTCACTAAATCTATGTATATCTGCATGTAATGTAGTGTGTATGTATGAATATTTTCCCTTAGTGCCGCCTTCTCCTGGAGCGGTGACGTCACTGAGCATATTAATACACTGACACTACACTCCATACATATATGCACAGATTTAGTGAAAATAAACTTCACGGGAGAATTCGGAATCAGTAGGTGACCTTTTTAATTCCTTTGTATAATGTACTCCAGGGATTCTAGCCTAATTAAAGAGGTGTCCACTTTTACGTTCCCATAAACCTAATTAAATACTACAATTTCTCACAATCCAAATTCAATACATTATTAAAGGGAATCTGTCAGTAGGATCCACCCTCCTAAACCGTCTACATGGGCATGTAGGTCATAGGAAGCTGAAAAAAATGATACCTTGATATCTGTTATCCGCTGTCTTATAACAAACAAATCTATTTTTCTTAATATGTAAATGAGCTCTTAATCCGGACACAAATTTGCTCGCGACTCCGCCTCAAGAGCTTATTTTAAACAAAAGCGGCATTACCAGTGAGAGACATGAAATAACTGACGGTCTGCCCTCCTGACGTACAGGTCTCACACTGGTAACTCTCCATTCCTTTAAAATGAGCTCTGAAAGCAGATCCTTGGGGAGATCTATGTGCTGCCAATAAATCTTAAAAGCTCACTTAAGTATTAAGAAAAATGTAGATGTTTCTATAATATGATATTGGATTGCAGATATCAAGGTAACATTTTATTTAGTGTCCTATAACCCACATGTCCGTTTAGACGGCTTAGGAGGTTGGATTCTGCTGACAGATTCTCTTTAGACATGCAAGCAAAACCGATCTCAGGGTGCAGTTAACAACAGTACAACCACAGGGTAACCATACAGTGGCACCAAGAGCATAAACCTGATCTCAGGGTGCAGTTAACATTACAGCCACAGGGTGACCATATAGTGGCACCAAGAGCATAAACCTGATCTCAGGGTCCAGTTAACATTACAACCACAGGGTGACCATACAGTGCACCAAGAGCATAAACATGATCTCAGGGTGCAGTTAACATTACAACCACAGGGTGACCATACAGTGCACCAAGAGCATAAACCTGATCTCAGGGTGCAGTTAACATTACAACCACAGGGTGACCATACAGTGCACCAAGAGCATAAACCTGATCTCAGGGTGCAGTTAACATTACAACCACAGGGTGACCATGCAGTGCACCAAGAGCATAAACCTGATTTCAGGGTGCAGTTAACATTACAACCACAGGGTGACCATACAGTGCACCAAGAGCATAAACCTGATCTCAGGGTGCAGTTAACATTACAACCACAGGGTGACCATGCAGTGCACCAAGAGCATAAACCTGATTTCAGGGTGCAGTTAACATTACAACCACAGGGTGACCATACAGTGCACCAAGAGCATAAACCTGATCTCAGGGTGCAGTTAACATTACAACCACAGGGTGACCATACAGTGCACCAAGAGCATAAACCTGATCTCAGGGTGCAGTTAACATTACAACCACAGGGTGACCATACAGTGGCACCAAGAGCATAAACCTGATCTCAGGGTCCAGTTAACATTACAACCACAGGGTGACCATACAGTGGCACCAAGAGCATAAACCTGTTCTCAGGGTCCAGTTAACATTACAACCACAGGGTGACCATACAGTGGCACCAAGAGCATAAACCTGATCTCAGGGTGCAGTTAACATTACAACCACAGGGTGACCATACAGTGGTCACATACATAAACATCTCCCCACAAAATCATGTTCTTTTTGTCTAATGTTGTCATCTTGCGACTCATCTAAGGTAAGGGTAGGACACATCTGTATATATTGATATTGCATTTTTCCGCATATTGGTGCAGCCTATTTGTGTTGCTGTCACAGCAGCCGCAAAGCTTATGATTTTTTTTTCTGCTCTGTTAACATAAAATAGTTCAGTTAATTTCCACAACATCTCAGTTGAGTTTGGACGCGCGCACATTATAGAGATGATGTACTGACATTACCTGTGAGTGCTCTGACAGAGAAGGACAAACAAATGAAATGGGAACATACTGTTGCTGCAACGATAATTAAATCACTTGTCGCTGAGGATCCCTATGGTGACTCATTGCATACAATATCTGTCCAGCTGATACAAAATGTAAGATTACATTTTTAAGCTTAAGCTTAGATTATCATCCAGCGATAATAATAAATCATCAGAGTCACTCAAACAAGAGGAATGAATATCTAACACAATTTAATTATTTCTTGCATATATACATACAGTAGCTATAGGATTAAACTGGAAGCGGAGTAGGAGATTTACTAAGGGCAGGACAAATGTGGCAAAGTAACTTTTCCTTATAAATGTCTACGTCATTTATTTCCACATCCATGGAGTCCATTGTATGCTCTACATCATATATATTTTACATTTTATGTGTTAGGGGTAAATAATAGTATTTTTGAGACCATGAATATTTCTGGTTGTTTAGGATAATTTAATTATTAATTGTATTATCCTCGATGGTTTAGGCAGCTATTACATTTGTTTCATAAATTGAATTGTACTTCCCTCTTCATCCTTCATATTCTAAAAAGAGTGCCTTAGAATAAAAGACTTTGAAAAAAATATATATATCATTTTGTGATACTCTGTTGGGAGACGTCTATGCTGTATGTGTCGTTATGTGGTTACCCAGTGGTCGTGATGCATAAAGTAATCCAAATAGTTCAATGTATTTCTTTGAAGATGTTGGAAGTAGGCTTTGATGTCCATATCAGTATTATAAAGGGATATTTGGAGATTTTAGGCAATAACAACACAATATGTGCAAGATTCTAGTAGCCTCGAAGAGATTACCCAGTACCTCAGACTTCCATATCAGGAGCTGAGACGCTCTGCTGATTTTGTGTTTGTTGGCTGCTTGTCAGATATCGGTAAATCTTGTCTTAATAATGAGAGAAGGATGCAAGCACGATACCTACTGGGCATGCACAAGAATTTCTTACACCTGGCAAGTGGCTGACGGGCATAGCGTCAGCAGAACCTCTCCTGATTATGAAATAAGAGGAGCAGGACTTCCAGGTTTGTGACTTACAGAGTAAATTGACGTCATATTGATATAATCATCATTAATCACCATACCAGGCGGCGATTCTTTACTTTTAGAGCAATGATATTTTGGTCCTCTCAGCCATATGATGTTGTAACGGTTAATTCACCACAAAAGTATAAGAAGGGACCGTATGCCTTTCTTGAAAAAATGTAATATTACATTTTCCAGGTACTAGATTCTGTGATGAGATGTTGTATTACAGACCTTTCCTGGGTCTGCGCTCTACACTACTGGATCCACTAAACTTTCTTGTGCTCGTTGTCTAACTGCCATATATTATGCCTCCTGTGTGCATTGGTATTATTTTATTATTATTATACATTTTTATAGCGCCATTTATTCCATGGCGCTTTACATGTGAATACGGGGCAAATATAGACAAATACATTAAACATGAGCAGATAACAAGGCACACGAGTACATAAGGAGGGAGGACCCTGCCCGCGAGGGCTCACAGTCTGCAGGGGGTGGGTGAGGATACACTAGGAGAGGGAAGAGCTGGCTGTACGGCTGTTCAGTAGGTTGAGGATCACTGCAGGCTGTAGGCTTGTCGGAAGAGATGAGTCTTCAGGTTCTTTTTGAAGGTTTCTATGGTAGGCGCAAGTCTGAAGATTAAGATTCTCTTGTAAGACATTTTGTTTGTCTGTTCACATTTCCTGTTCACAGCCTTCAAGATGACTCCTGGCTGCTTGTGGTTTTCCAATCCCCGGGTTTCCTGTCTGTGGGTTTCAGTAACCATCTGCAGTCTCCAGGACATCTCCAGTCTGTCTGCATCTTCCGTTATCAGAGTTCCCTGTCTGCTGCTTTCAGTACCACTGCTAACTATCTGCAGTGTCCAGGACTTCTACTACCTGCGACTTTCAGACTATTCAGACTTTGTAGTCATTCCACCGTTCTGTTTCCTACCTGTTCACAGTCTTCTGGACTTCTGCTGAGCAGTTTCCAGGACATCTGTACTAGCAGCATGCAGCTGCCATGGTATTTAGACTTTTATGTGACTTTGTAATTTTGCTTGCTACCTGTCTGCGGTCTCCATGATGCCTCCTGTTTACCTACAACTTCCAGTTACCTGTCTGTCTGCGGACTTCAGTAAGTCTGCAGTCTCCAAGACATCTCCTGGCTGCCTGTGGTTTGCTGTATGCCAGTTAACTCTCTGTGTCCTGCGTGCATCACTTGTTTGGTGCACCAGTGCCCATGTTCCCACCCAGACCTTGGGCTTAGAGTTTCCACCGCACCCAGCAGGCCCCTTTTTGTGATGTGTTGATCCAGGGAACTATTCTGATTGCTATACGTGAAGTCAGGAAGGAAATTTTTGCCTATTATGGAACAATTACATCTGCCTCATGAGGTTTTTGCCTTCCTCTTGCTCAATATGTTGGGGTATAGGTTGAACTCTATAGACTTATGTCTATTTTCTATAGCGTGATGGCATCACTGCATGCTACCCCTCTTCCTCAGTAGGGACGCCATCTTAATCACCGCCGTGGACCCCGTCCCACACTTCTTCCTTCATCCGTGTGTGACGCTGCCCGTAGTGCGTGCACAAGTGCGCATAAAGAGGCTGCGATCACTGCCCTAAAGTGTCCCCAGCCAATAACTGAGTGACACCTTCGATTTAAGGCACCTCCTCCAGAATGGAGGTGCCTGAGCAGCGTGGTTAGTTAGCACATAGCAAGCTTGCTAGTTGCTAGTCGGTCTTCCTATCTGTCTGCCTGTACTTGCTCATCTATCTCAGTTTCAGCCAGTCCAGTCCGCACCTACATATCAGCCGGTCCAATACCTACCTGCCAGGTCTCATCTGTACATCAGCTGGCCCAGTCCACACTAGTCATTGCTCATCTGTGTATCAGCTGGTCCAGTCTACACCTGCCAGTGCTCATCTATGTATCAGCCAGTCTAGCCCAGACCTGCCAGTGATTCTGTATACCAGCCGGTCCTGTCTGTATCTGTAGTCCCTGTGTTTTTTCAGTGCCTGACTACATCAACTGTTGTCCCTCCGGGCCGTTCCTGCTACCAGTTCCTTGGGGGTCAGCTGCCGTGGGTCCATGGTCTGTCCTGGAGTAGCACCTAGTGTTTATCGGAAGCCAACCCTAACCCCATTATCAGGGGCTCTAGCGAATAGTCAGGCGATCATCTAGTTTTGTGCCTTCAGGCTCTCCTCAGACCATGGCACAATGGTCCCACCATACCTGTTACAGTTTCAACCTTAAAACTACAATATATTAAAAGTCATCCAGTCCCCCAAAGATTCAATTTTGGGGATTGCATGACTATATAATTTGGATTTATTAGTACCTCATGACTATTCCCTGACAGATCATGTTGTATTTTAACATGCCAAATTCTTTGTTGACAGAGGAAATAAGTATGACAGTGACTTTCTTCTACCTCTTTATAAAGGATACGTGTATGCTCAGCTAATATGAGCGTGCATGCATATGATGGAAGGGAAAAATAGCTATTAGCGGAATGAATATTTGTCCAACAGATATTAAAGATATATTGAGATCTTAAGACTACCCTCGCCATGGATAATTATGATGATAGAAATCAATATCTTTAACTATTTGTTCATAATTATAAGACAATTTATTAATCGATACTGCAAGGGAAGCACGGATTTGTCTTTGCTCCTGAGGCTGGCACATAAGGAGTGTGCATTGAGCCTTAGGTATTTAGAAAGTTCTCCATTTGCCTTTAGGGAATGTACATAATCTCGTAGAAACCCATTGTTACTTGGAACACTTCTTGGACTCCAAGCTGAATGAGATAACTTTTAAAGGTCACAGTTAAGTCTGTGGAGGACCGATCAAAAGATCAAGTGCTGAGTGGAATCTCCTCCTGACGGCCTTGTCACTCCTTCTATTTCCCTTGATGCCGGGGTTATCTGCTGGAAATATGGCCAGCGAGCTGCTTGAATACAAATTCTCGCAAAACAGGAGCAGCAAGTGGAGAAGGGAGGGGAACTGGATATACAACACTTGTCCCTTGAGCACGTTTATTGTCACCTCTGGCATGTGTGGAGCATACTGATTGATCTCTAGATTTCACAGTGAAAATCCAATGTCAGCTTTTAATAAATAATCGCCTTCACTATAATTGCACAAATGACAACAGCAGAACTTCAACAATGTTTATATAATAACTATTTACATTCAAATTCTTAAAATTACTTTTCTGAATGTTGTTCCAGCCAATCAGGAGAGGAAATTTGCCCTTTTAGGGCCGGCTGGTTAATGCGTATGGTTGTACCATACCCCTTCCAATTACCCTCACTCTCACATACATTGGGTGAAATTGATGGATATGTCTTTTTTCAATCTCAAATAACTGTTCAGTTCATTTTGGACTCTCAATGCTGAACATGGGCGTAATGACCGCTGTCGTAGAGGTTGTGACTGGGCCCATGCGGGTGGGGACCCACCGATGCAAGTAAAAACCTCAACTGGATATGTGTACTTTGAATATTATGGTGCACAGATCCATGGAGTCCATGCGCTGCAATACGCACAATTGGAGGCCAGCAGCAGAGGTTAGCGCGCACGTGACTGGGGCTCATAGCAGTGACGTCATGAGCTTCCATTGCTTGCGGGCTGATGTCAGCTGCCAGCTTCAGAAGAGGACGCAGAGTGGCAAGGGACTGGAGGGAAGAGAGTTTTCTTTTTTAAATAAGCTAGTACATGGTGGCCATACAACTACATGGATGTCTACATGTGCCTTATAATGTATAGAGGACCATGGGCTCTGCATTTTACAGGGTGGTCCAAAAGTAGGTGGACAGTATGTGTAATAGGGTTATGAAGGGGGAGATTTATCAAACATGGTGTAAAGTGAAACTGATTCAGTTGCCCTTAGCAACCAATCAGATTCCAGTTTTCATTCTTCACAGACTCTTTGGGAAATGAAAGGTGGAATCTGATTGGTTGCTAAGGGCAACTGAGTCTCTTTCACTTTACACCATGCTTGATAAATCTCCCCCTTCATAACCCTATTACACATACTGTCCACCTACTTTTGGACCACCCTGTATATATGAAGGATATGGGCTGTGCATTATACTATATGGAGGATTATGGGCTGTACATTATATTATATAAAGGATATTAGAATATTATACTAATATGGAGGACTATGGGGTGCACTATACTATATGGAGGATTATGGGCTGTGATTGACACTATATGGGGGGCTATAGGTTTTGCATTATACTATATGGAGGACTATGGGGGTGCATTATACTATAAGGAGCACTATGGCTCATGGCCCTCCATATAGTATAATGCACCCCCATAATCTATGGGGGTGAATTATACTATATGGAGGACTGTGGGCTGTGCATTATACAATACTATATAGAGGACTATGGGCTGTGCATTATACTATATGAGAGACTATGGGCTGTTTATTATACTAATATGGAGGACTGTGGGCTGTGCATTATACAATACTATATAGAGCACTATGGGCTGTGCATTATACTATATGAGAGACTATGGGCTGTTTATTATACTATGGAGGAATATGGGCTGTGCATTAAATATGGAAGTGCATTATACAATATGGAGGACTATGGGGGGTGCATTATACTATACGTATGACTATGAGCTGTGCATTATACTATATGGATGACTATGAGCTGTGCAGTATATTATATGGAGGACTATTGGATGCATTATATAACATGGAGGACTATGGGGGGTGAATTATACTTTTGCTATGGGTCCCCAATGTCTTCTATGTACGCCCCTGGTGAGTATAATGGTTTATTTTTTTCTATAAATTAATTAACAGTAGTAGAACCGGGGCATATAACAGGATGGGGGATATATATACCAGGATGGGGCACAGGATAAGGGACATACACCAGGATGGAGAGATATATATACACACACTAGGATGAGGCAAGGATAAGGGACATATATACCAGGATGAGGGACATACAGGTCCTTCTCAAAAAATTAGCATATAGTGTTAAATTTCATTATTTACCATAATGTAATGATTACAATTAAACTTTCATATATTATAGATTCATTATCCACCAACTGAAATTTGTCAGGTCTTTTATTGTTTTAATACTGATGATTTTGGCATACAACTCCTGATAACCCAAAAAACGTGTCTCAATAAATTAGCATATCAAGAAAAGGTTCTCTAAACGACCTATTACCCTAATCTTCTGAATCAACTAATTAACTCTAAACACATGCAAAAGATACCTGAGGCTTTTATAAACTCCCTGCCTGGTTCATTACTCAAAACCCCCATCATGGGTAAGACTAGCGACCTGACAGATGTCAAGAAGGCCATCATTGACACCCTCAAGCAAGAGGGTAAGACCCAGAAAGAAATTTCTCTACAAATAGGCTGTTCCCAGAGTGCTGTATCAAGGCACCTCAATGGTAAGTCTGTTGGAAGGAAACAATGTGGCAGAAAACGCTGTACAACGAGAAGAGGAGACCGGACCCTGAGGAAGATTGTGGAGAAGGACCGATTCCAGACCTTGGGGAACCTGAGGAAGCAGTGGACTGAGTCTGGTGTGGAAACATCCAGAGCCACCGTGCACAGGCGTGTGCAGGAAATGGGCTACAGGTGCCGCATTCCCCAGGTAAAGCCACTTTTGAGCTACAGAGAAGCAGCACTGGACTGTTGCTAAGTGGTCCCAAGTACTTTTTTCTGATGAAAGCAAATTTTGCATGTCATTCGGAAATCAAGGTGCCAGAGTCTGGAGGAAGACTGGGGAGAAGGAAATGCCAAAATGCCTGAAGTCCAGTGTCAAGTACCCACAGTCAGTGATGGTGTGGGGTGCCATGTCAGCTGCTGGTGTTGGTCCACTGTGTTTCATCAAGGGCAGGGTCAATGCAGCTAGCTATCAGGAGATTTTGGAGCACTTCATGCTTCCATCGGCTGAAATGCTTTATGGAGATGAAGATTTCATTTTTCAGCACGACCTGGCACCTGCTCACAGTGCCAAAACCACTGGTAAATGGTTTACTGACCATGGTATTACTGTGCTCAATTGGCCTGCCAACTCTCCTGACCTGAACCCCATAGAGAATCTGTGGGATATTGTGAAGAGAAAGTTGAGAGACGCAAGACCCAACACTCTGGATGAGCTTAAGGCCGCTATTGAAGCATCCTGGGCCTCCATAACATCTCAGCAGTGTCACAGGCTGATTGCCTCCATGCCACGCCGCATTGAAGCAGTCATTTCTGCCAAAGGATTCCCGACCAAGTATTGAGTGCATGACTGAACATTATTATTTGTTGGTTTTTTTGTTTGTTATTAAAAAACACTTTTATTTGATTGGATGGGTGAAATATGCTAATTTATTGAGACAGGTTTTTTGGGTTATCAGGAGTTGTATGCCAAAATCATCAGTATTAAAACAATAAAAGACCTGACAAATTTCAGTTGGTGGATAATGAATCTATAATATATGAAAGTTTAATTGTAATCATTACATTATGGTAAATAATGAAATTTAACACTATATGCTAATTTTTTGAGAAGGACCTGTATATACCATATATACTTTTCATAGTAGTAGTAACACCCAGAGCCCCCATTACTGCTATAATGACAGCCAAAACTTCCTTACAGATGTCACACCGAGGCAGCATACAGTACCTGGATTCAGGGATACCACCTGACTGACCGTAATATCCTATATCAAGGGCTGTATATGTTCATCCAGATCCGCTATTCTGTGCAGGGATACTCACAAAAATCACTGTCTGCAAACCTGCTCTTAATAGCTGTTTTGTAAGCCTTGTGATAATGTACCAAGTTGACACACAACCAGGAGCTACACATCATAGGTCTACGTGCCACATGTGGCTCCCCAGCCACAGGATGGGGATCCCTGATCTAAAATAATGCCTCCGCCACTGTAATGTTCAAACAGGAAAAAATGACTTACCAGAATGAAAAAAAACCTTTAGGGTGGATTTCTTTTGCAAAGAGGTATTCCAGTTAGAAGCAGGTAGCAGCAATCCTCTGAATAGGTGTGAAATGCTAAATTGATGGAACCTTTGCCATTTTCTCAGTACCATGTACCATTCCTATTTTCGCCATCCTTTGCTGCGCTCCATATTAGAGTTTACAAGTTGTCCAGTGTGTCTAAGTGACATCATCTCGCTGGGCCTCTAAAGGCCCAGTTAGACACACCTGTGTCTTAGTATGAGACTCATGAGTTCAGTCGCTGTTTGGAATGCTCCACTATTCACTAACATTGACAATTAAAACGAAGAAAAGGATCCACATGGCCATTTGAATAAAATATATGTAATTTTATTATTTTATCCATACGGCCATGTGGACCCTTTTCTTCCTTTTTTTGTGTCAATTTTCTCCGGAGGTCAACGGTATTGGATCCATGTTATGTTAGCAAAGAGCGATGCAACATTTACCACACGGTGAGGCTATTCCCAAATTTTCTTTTTGTGCTTCATCCATTCACATTGTGCATTCATTTTTGCAAAACTCCTGTGATTCTTGCATTCCCTAAGACCTCCTGGTTAACCCTCTAGTTAGGACATCAGTTGCAGTAAGCATCACAAACTGTTATTGAGCTCTGTATATATTGTGCTTTATTACATGAAAAACTCCTGTGGCTCCTCTGCCTTTGTCTTTGTACTGCTTTGGACTTGTCTTTCCTTCTTCTTCTGTCCTCCTGTTTCTCTGTCTTCCAGCATCTCCAAGTCCTTGCTTTTTTCCCTACAGCCATCTGCGCCACCCGAGTCCGTGTGTCCACCCTAACCTGTGATTTTGTGAATCCTCCATCACTAGCTAACCCTAACAACCCGATTCACACATCCGTGTTTCATATTTGGACTGTGACTCATGGATCGGCCACTGGTCTCCAGGCTTGAACTGACCAGTCACATATATCCTTATAAAGCTGTCAAGTTCCGGGTCAGGAGACCGGCAGCTGGTCCATGTTCGGGCTGTGAAACATGGATGCGTGAATCTGGAGTACACCTTCACAGACACAATTTAGAACATGTAAGAGTTAATGTAACATCAGTAACCCACCTGCCATGTCTTCAGCCACCGAGTGCATCTGTTACCTCTGCACCGCCTAACACATCTGTTGAAAAACCTTTCATTTCATTGCTTTTATCATATTATGTTAAAGCAACATCTTTTTATTTGGTCGATTTATGGAAAATCCATTACACAAATGAGATTTCTGCTAAAATATTTCAGCATCTTACTCCGCACAGCCTTCTTGTGTATTCGAAGACCAAGTCACCTTACAATATGGCAAGTTCCCTCTTAGCAGCCAGGAGCTTCTTGAAGGCCACATTAATTCTACTGCTGCAGGAGAGGAATATGGTAGCGAAAGGGTCTACAGACGACGAATCTTCGGCCTCCATAACATTCTAGCTTGTGTTTTTCAGCTGAATCCCCGTTCTGTGGCCTCAGGTTTAGCATTTTCGAGAGCCTTGGCAGATGAACACAGAGTTGCAGCACTTCTAAGACTTGGTAATTCTGCTAATTGGCAGAGAGATTCTGCTGTCAGACTGCAGGATCCACAGACTGGCACCAGCAGGAACATTTATTTGTATTACTTATTTTTCCCCTTCCTCTTCTTTTCACATCAACAACACACTTTGTTTCATCCAAAACACTTATCCTTTTCGAGGCAGCTACAGGAAGATCAGCGGCATAAAGTATGTTCTGACAAATTGTTTAGTACTCTGTACACACACAGCGAGAGGCACAAACAGGAGCTTCACTTTGATGGAGTTAAGTCTCTAAGCCATCCACTCGGAGGATGAAACACCGAAATATGGCGTAGCCAAGTCCTCTAGTACTTAGATGCAAGAAGTGACGGGGTTGGCGCACAATTAATATGGATTCCAATATTTTTGCTTTAAGTTGAGGATCACTCAAAGTCTCCAAAATTAGTCTTTGAACTCTATGCTGGAGATAAGGACCATCTGTGAGACACCAGGGGTCTACCTTGAAGCGGTAGGTGACTAAATGCCATTAGGCACTTGTCATGAAATGCTGTAAATCCCAATCCAGTTCTGTCTGTTCCAGAATTTCCATGGAAAAAAAATCGTATTTTGCAGCAACTGTGATGGAAACTCTCCATTTGTAATCTGCAAATGCGCAAAAAAGCTTAACCTTTTTTCTCGAGTGGCCCTTAAAGGCTTATTCACATCTTCACAAATGGATATGGTTGGATAGTACTTGTAAAAACAAGCACTTTTGCTATTTATGCAGTGCTTACTAATATTTACGGCCGTTCTTGAGATATTAAAGGGGTTTTCCAAGACTTTAACACTGATGGCTTATCCTTAGGATGGTTCATCCATTTCTGAGCAGTGGGGTTGCGACAATTGGCACCCATGCCCATCACCTGTCCCTGGTGTCAGTCTCGCCCCAAACTGCTCTGATGCGGAGCTACACAGCACAGCTCCATCGATGGAATAGTGGCCCCGGCTGGGTACTGCACATTCACCTCCTATTTACTGAATAGGTGGCAGATGTGCAGTACCTGACCAGGGCCAATATACAGTCAACGGAGCTGTTCCGGTTGCCGTCAACACCCGCAACAGCTGAACAGGGTGGTGGGGGTACTGAGTGATGCATCCCCACCAATCAGACACTTTTCTTTTGATTACAGCTCATTGCCTAGGAAACCGACCACTGCTGCTGTCTAGCTTGTAAGCACTGTACTGAAGCTGGCTGGGATTAGGGGGTAACCGCGCGCTCCATCTATACTGACCAGCATCAAAACAATGCTGACAAGCTCTATAGAAATTAAGTTGTAAGCGCTGCACATGTTCTGCTGTCCAGCAGAGTCGGTCGCTCTCCAAATCAATAAAAAGTCAAGAGTAGCTGAAAATGTTATTAAGCAGTAAATTGCCAAATCGCCTTTATTTACAAGTAATATCTGACAATTCCCATTTATGAAAGTGGACATAAACCTTTTAAGTGATATTCCCAGAAAAAAGCTTGCTAAGAAGTCATTCTAGTCACCAGAGTTCAAGAGATTCATGTTGTTCTTCGCGCGGGCCGCTCTGCCGAGTGACTACAGATGTGCTTACTCTTAACCTTCCTTGAAATTGGTTGAGGACTCCAATTTCCCACAACACAAATTCGATCCAATATCCTGAGATCCTAGAAGAAACGGTGGCAGGTAGCAATCCACATCACAAGAACTGAGAGGTCACATATAGACCCCTATAGCATAAACAACTCACGGAACCTCACAAAATAATATTATTTTCAAAGCTGGCCATCTGGCGCCATTTATCTAAGGAGATGTGGAGCAAAGGGGAAAAGTAAGGGAAAGTCCATCTGGATTTTTGCAGTTCCCAAGTAGTAGGTGCAAAGAGATGTCCCAGAACAAAAAATAAATCCCCGACAATCCCGTCAAGATTGTTTCCTACATTTTTTTTTTCTTAAAGGAAATCTGTCATCAGGTTTTTGCCATTTAATCTAAGAGCATCAAATCGAAATCGAATAGAAAGAGACCCTGTTTCCAGCACTGCATCATTTACTGGGCTGCTTACTGCAGTTTTGATAATATCACTAGAGGACTAGTAGACCTTCTGGCATGTAGTCCTCTACATTCATAAGCTCTGTATAAACCCGCCCCCACCACTAATTGGTAGCTTTCTTCCTATGAGAAGTGTACAAAGAATGTGGGCGGGGTTATACAGAGCTCAGCAGTCAGAGAACTGCTAGATCTGCAGCAGAGAAAACAGGGATTTTTATCAAAACTATAGCAAGGAGCTGAGTAAGTGACACATTGCTGGAATCAGGGTCTCTGCCCCTATGTCACGCTGCTCTCAGATGTTGTGCAAAAAAATGGTTGTCGATTAAAGATTTAAAAGACATTTAAGGACGTCTGGTCCTAACGGAGAGGCAGGTTTAGTGCGACATTAGAAACAGGAGCATTACTACAGTACACATCTGCAATTTAAATACCCATCCGGAAAAGCAGCTTGACTTTCTATCTACAGTCTGCACATTCCTCGGGAAAACTATATTCTTTTATTACAGAAATCAGAACACAACAGAAGACTGAAACCTAATAAAACTCCCAGGATGTGTCTGGTGCGCAAGATATCCAGAGAAACAGTCAGGTCACAATATCTTAAAGCACAAGCGCTTGTTTCATGGTTTTATTTGCTGTTCACGTTACTCATCAGTTTTATTCGTGCTAGTGTTTATCCGTTCTGTAATTATGCTAATTATCGAAAATATTAACTTTCTATTTTCGTTTTTTAAAAGGAGGTAAAAATTAGAGAGAAACAATGGCAACGAAGATTTTTATGATAAAGAGCACAATGTTACTTATATTGCCAAAAATATAAAATATAATATTTGGCATGTATTCATTCATCACGTCGACAGAGCTGTGCACCTGAGCAGTTCTGGCTGCCACCAAAAGTGGGAACAGCTGCTCAGCATGGGTACCGGGTGTCGCACCCCCACCAATTAGACATAGATGACCTTTCCTAAAGATAGACCATCAGTATTAAAGTCCCAAAAAGCCCCTTTAATATATTGAACTCAGTTATAAACACTATGCAGTAGGCTCCTAAGCTCCCTCTAGTGGTGGCTGCAGACACCATATTACCGGGTAGTATATAAAGGCGATCTGTCGCCAAATTTAACAATACAAACTGCACACATTAATAATCACATTTCTTTGGCCTGATGAGACTGGTCTACTTACCTAATTACTTTGCAAATCAATGGCATTGTGGCTATATAATCCTGGCATTAAAATTAACATTTTATTAATTATTTCAGATTGAGAGGGTAGTAGAGCAGTGAAATAGGCTTATTAAACTGCATATAATTATACCTTAGGTTTAATGAAATGGACCTAACATAAATTAAATAGGGCCACATATGGATCAACTATGGTGCAGCCAGACATATTTTGGAAAATAAATCCCCATTTTCTACAAAGCATTTTTGTAGTTCTGCAAACCCAATTATCAATATATTATTTATGTTATTTCTTAGTTATAAAAGAAATGTTCTAAAATAGCTATAATGGTGTCACATAACACGTTTGCTTAGGTTAAAACTTTACATGGTTTCCAAAATGTTAGGTTAGGTCAACAATTGGTGAAGCTTTCAGAGGTCAAATGACGATTTCCCACCTTGTTCCTTTATTGCTAAGGTTTAGGAAGGGCTGTACCCCCTTTTTCTAAACCAAGAAGTGGCTGTCCACTATCACATCCAGTTACAAATTTTGCTTTAGAGCCCTTGATTATGTTTACACACTGTCAATGAGATACAGTTAGGTCCATATATATTTGGACAGAGACAACATTTTTATAATTTTGGTTATAGACATTACCACAATGAATTTTAAACAAAACAATTCAGATGCAGTTGAAGTTCAGACTTTCAGCTTTCATTTGAGAGAATCCATATTAAAATTGGATGAAGGGTTTAGGAGTTTCAGCTCCTTAACTTGTGCCACCCTGTTTTTAAAGGGACCAAAAGTAATTGGACAATTGACTCCAAGGCTATTTCATGGACACGTGTAGGCAATCCCTTCGCTATGTCATTCTCAATTAAGCAGATAAAAGGCCTGGAGTTGATTTGAGGTGTGGTGCTTGCATTTGGAAGGTTTTATTGTGAAGTAAACATGCGGTCAAAGGAGCTCTCCATCCAGGTGAAACAAGCCATCCTTAAGCTGCGAAAACAGAAAAAAAAACATCCGATAAATTGCTACAATATTAGGAGTGGCAAAGTCTACAGTTTGGTACATCCTGAGAAAGAAAGAAAGCACTGGTGAACTCATCAATGCAAAAAGACCTGGGCCCCCACGGAAGACAACAGTGGTGGATGATCGCAGAATAATCTCCATGGTGAAGAGAAACCCCTTCACAACAGCCAACCAAGTGACCAACACTCTCCAGGAGGTCGGCGTATCAATATCCAAATCTACCATAAAGAGAAGACTGCATGAAAGTAAATACAGAGGGTTCACTGCACGGAGCAAGCCACTCATAAGCATCAAGAACAAAAAGGCTAGACTGGACTTTGCTAAAAAAACATCTAAAAAAGCCAGCACAGTTCTGGAAGAACATTCTTTGGACAGATGAAACCAAGATCAACCTCTGCCAGAATGATGGAAAGAGAAAAGTATGGCGAAAGCGTGGTACAGCTCATGATCCAAAGCATACCACATCATCTGTAAAACACGGCGGAGGCAGTGTGATGGCTTGGGCATGCATGGCTGCCAGTGGCACTGGGTCACTAGTGTTTATTGATGATGTGACACAGGACAGAAGCCACCGAATGAATTCTGAGGTAATCAGAGCCATACTGTGTGCTCAGATCCAGCCAAATGCAGCCAAACTGATTGGTCGTCGTTTCATACTACAGATGGACAATGACCCAAAACATAAAGCCAAAGCAACTCAGGAGTTTATTAAAGCAAACAAGTGGAATATTCTTGAATGGCCAAGTCAGTCACCTGATCTCAAACCAATTGAGCATGCATTTCACTTGTTAAAGACTAAACTTCAGACAGAAAGGCCCACAAACAAACAGCAACTGAAAACCACCGCAGTGAAGGCCTGGCAGAGCCTCAAAAAGGAGGAAACACAGCGTCTGGTGATGTCCAAGAGTTCAAGACTTCAGGCAGTCATTGCCAACAAAGGGTTTTCAACCAACTACTAAAAATGAACATTTTATTTAAAATTATTGACTCTGTCCAATTAATTTTGGTCCCTTTAAAAACAGGGGGGCACATGTGAAGGAGCTGAAACTCCTAAACCCTTCATCCAATTTTAATGTGGAGACCCTCAAATGAAAGCTGAAAGTCTGAACTTCAACTGCATCTGAATTGTATTGTTTAAAATTCATTGTGGTAATGTCTATAACCAAAATTAGAAAAATGTTGTCTCTGTCCAAATATATATGGACCTAACTGTAGATAGGAAAGTCAATGTCACGAGGACATATGGCTGACCTGCCGGAAGTACAGTATTAGGATCTTCGCCTACCGGATCCACCATGTTGTACTTGGAAGAGAAAAACACCATAGTTATTAAAAGTGTTTCCTGGGATGTTGGCATTTTTTTTGGCTATGGGACTAGGTATTTACCAGCTATTAGTTGCTAACTACCGGTTTCTTCTGCCCTGTGCCGATCTTTTTCAGATAAGAGTGATCATAGACCGCTTCTGTCATCGACTCTCCTGCTTCCGATGCTGCCATGTTGACAGAGCCGACTGGTAGTGAAATAGCTGCTCTGTTGACATGAGGTCAATTGAAGCCGGCGAATCGCCACCTGAGCCGGAACGCATTGTCACAGGGGAAAACAGGTAAATAATGCATAATAAATAAGAGTAGAAGCTTGGCATTGTCAAAAAATTAAAGGGCTATGAAATTCATGGACTCACCCTCTGGCTGAAGGACATAATCGGTGGGTAGTTAGCAACAATTTGCTGGTAAGTTTTTAGCCCCATAGCCCAAAAAATCCAAAGTCCTGGATAGCCTCTTTAATTTTCACACATGCTCAGCATACATTACTTAGAATAAGTGGGGGATTATAATAATCAAAGTGGCCCCTACTGGTTTTCGTCGACCAAGACAAAAAGGCTTTGTACTGCTTTTCTACTCTGTACACTTTCTAGGACCCTTTGGGCAAATCGCCCACCCTTCATTGTTTTCTATTCAGCTCCTCGTGGGTGGGAAGTTTGATCATTTTAAGAACACACAATCCCATCGAATTTCACCTAAAACCTAACGTTGTGTTCCACAACAGTTCAGCAAAAGCTTATAGGAGATTTGTTTTGTTTTATCGCCCAAAAACAACCCCATGGTACGAACGTCCTTGCAAATATTCCAACCATAACGCATTAAAAGAAAACCCCGCATCTGTCTATCAAATAAATGAATTTATTAAAAAAAGAGTGTGAAATCTTTTGCTTTAATTAGGGTTTAAATACAAGCATTATGTAGACATTGGATTCATGGGTTGGTGTGGGTGTATTAAATCACCTAAAAGCATTATTTTTAATATTGTATAATCCTTTTCTGAACTTTTTTTTTCTTTTTCCCTTTCAAAAGAAAATTAATAAGTGGGGTTTTTTTTCAAAATAACCCCAGTGTAAAAATAAATATAAGCATCAATACGATCTTTTAATCTTGATTTCTTCAGACGGTATTCAGGGCTGTTAAGGACATCAAATGAGTACAGCCGTGTATAAATCAGATAATTACTTAAGAATATGAGTAGTTTGGGGTGGAGGGTTGGAGGACGAGGAGGAGCGGTCCGGTTCTTAGCGTACAAATATCGTTCTTCAGTCTAAATTTGGTTGAATGGCACAGATGGTTGACTTACCTCCTAAATGGCGCTCTATTGAACCTGCCATAAAGGAAACAGAATCCAGCATTCTTGTTAGCCGGCAGGATTTATGGACTTTTCTAATTATTTACGACTTTATAAAGTGCAAGCCACAAATAATTCCCAGGCTAATGTAATTGAGGGTTGGAACCTGGCGTGTGGAAACTGTTCTCCTTGGAATAATAAAAAAGAAACGAAAGGGAGATTTCATCTCGGTGTGTAACTTAATAAAGAGGCTCTTTGAATCTGATCAAAGCTCTAACAAAGTCTCCACTTCGGGCCATGTGGAAGGGTTAAGGAGATACACAGAGCTTGTATGGCTTTCGGAGACACATGACGGATTTTAGACACTTCGCTATCTCATTTGCCAATGCTAAACTAGCACTAAGAGATCAAGGAAGACAGAAACGACAGCGCCAGGTATTAACAATACGAGTTGCGTTGCATAAAGGATTATGTATATACTACAGCTGTGGACCATTATGGCTCCTTCTTTATCAAACCGAGCTGACTGTGTGAATTATAATAGGGTAGAAAATGTTTGGCACATGCACCATAGACAAACCTAGGGCACAGATGTCTACGAAATGAAGCTACTTAAATGGTAAGCGTCTGTCAAAAAGTATTCAATCTGCTTCAACAGAGTTACTTCACAATACTATGTACCAAAGGAGAAACACGACTTTTTCACAATTTCTATTTATGGTTGTGGTTGAATTATGGCTTTGTAGCCCACGGTGTTGTATTGAATTTGTAGTCATGTATGGTAGGTCCCAAAAGACCACGGCCCCCGAGGAAGCACTAACAGCAAACGCGCGTTGGGGCTCTTTTCCCATGTCTTGGCAGTAAGTTGGTGCTACTACATTTATTTTTTCACCTTTTTCCCTCTGTTCCGGGGTTCTTTATACCTATACCTCTATTTCAGAGGATAATCTATCGATTATGGTGTTGTATATGTAAGATACTAAATATATTATGGCTCCTCAAGCATGTCACATTGAATTTATGCACTGGCAGTTGCTTATGGGCCTTTTACCTGTGTCTGCTTACATTTTACAAGTGCTGTTATAGGAACAAAGAGATATATTTATTGTAAAGATTATACCTTCATTCTGTCTGGCATGGTCTCTAGGTGTCACTAGCCCTGTCATTATTTGATATACATTTTTGTCCTACTTTTCTATCTCATGTAATATTTATTAAAATTGATATATCTTATTAGAATTTTGCTATGTGACTCACTTTTTTTTTGTTTTTTGGTAATATAACGGATTATGTATATACTACAGCTGTGGACCATTATGGCTCCTTCTTTATCAAACCAAGCTGACTGTGTGAATTATAATAGGGTAGAAAATGTTTGGCACATGCACCATAGACAAACCTAGGGCACAGATGTCTACGAAATGAAGCTACTTAAATGGTAAGCGTCTGTCAAAAAGTATTCAATCTGCTTCAACAGAGTTACTTCACAATACTATGTACCAAAGCAGAAACACAACTTTTTCACAATTTTTATTTACGGTTGTGGTGGAATTATGGCTTTGTAGCCCACGGTGTTGTATTCAATCTGTAGTCATGTATGGTAGGTCCCAAATATTTTATCTTGGGTGTTCACTACGTAAAGGAACACTACTGTAAACCTAGAAATAGGTATTTAAATAAAGCAAGAAAAATAGCTGTTCTCACCGTTTCTAAGGGCTCATTCACAAGTCCGATTTTTCCACGAACAAGAAAAACGTATTGATTATTCGGATCAGACTTTGATCAGAGTTTCGTCAGAGTTTAATCTGTTTTTGGAGAAATAAATAAGGAAACGTTTCTCCACCTTCTCCGTTCTGACAGTCAGTGAAAATCGGACCGCATGTCACCTTAGATCGGTCCGATATTTTCATGGACACATAGACTTGCATTTTCGATTCTGTCGAAACTGAATATGTCTCCGATATGTTCCACGGATCACTCAGTCTAAGGAAAAAATTCGAATAAGTACACAACCCCATAGAATATTAAAAGTATACGTGTTATCCGTGAAAACCATTGATAGCACTCATACGCAAAGAGAAAAATTAATTTAAAGTGGGGTTAGACGCCAAAAAAGGGTGAATGGGAATCATTCTAGTAGAAATATTATGTACATTTTATACACTTCTATAGGCTTGAGATAGGCTTCAAATTTCTTGGTTTGACTCAATTCAAGCTTTCAAAAATGGTCCAACTTCATGTAAAAGTAGTACTTTTGTCTGGCAGCGTGGAATGTCATTGCCAACAGAATGACAACTCATAATCTTGAATTGAAAGGTGGTGCCAAACTGGGATTTGGCATCCCAAACCTTGCCAAGTATTTCCAAGTAGTTTAGAGGCACATGGGTAGCCTGTGGCTACCGGACCAGAGCCCAATGAACCTTCTCCTATCTGCTGGTTCTTCCAGCTCCTCTTCTGGTTAGTAGACTTGACAAAATTTCAGGAATGCATCAACGCACAACCAACATGTCACACCGGGCCTACAAACAAAAAGAGGTGCAGAGGATGTAGGCAGTAAGGAAGAGCTTCACAGGTGTCTGGTCTGGAAGCCATGGGCTACCAAAGTGGCCACTGGACCAGAGTCCTGCCTCATCGAGAGGTAAAAAGATGTCAAACTCTCTTAAGAATATCTACAACATGTTTACTATCATATTCTGTATTCTGCCCTTTCTTTGTCTTGCTATGCAAACAGTTCTCCACTCATTGTTCCAATGAAATCAATGTGCCTCCCTTTCTGGCTATTGCATGGAAATTATACTTCATGATAAGCAGAATGATCAGAGTTGAAGAATCTAAGCGATTTGTTAAAGAAAATTGTAATAGAAAATTCATTATTCCCATAGTCCTGTTAAATGACAGCCAAGTCACTTCAATAACATGTGATAAACATAGTCTATTGTGAGTGAAGAAGGTACCACAAAAGACATAAAGAAGTATAGCAGAGCAAAAGGAATTCAATATAAAAATTAATTTTTAGTTATACAACGTAAAAAATGTTTTTTTTATAAAAATAATTTTTAACAATAAAACAGACAGGGGTATGGGACCTCCAATAAAGGGGGGAGGATAACCAGCATCATATATGACACTTAATAATAGCTGCCATGGCTGAGTTTGCACTACATGATAATAATTTATACTCAAAAACCATGATGGATAAGAAAAATAGGATATTGTAATTCTAATAGACTGGCAACACCTCATGTGCACTTTATTGGGTTTATTATCACTTTTTAATAGACTGGTTCTTCGTCATTATTAAGTGTCATATATGATGCTGGTTATCCTCCCCCCCTTTATTGGAGGTCCCATGCCCCGGTCTGTTTTATTGTTAAAAAAATATTTTTATAAAAAAACTTTTTTTACCTTATACAAATACAAATTAATTTTTTATATTGAATTCCTTTTGCTCTACTACACTTCTTTATGACTTTTGTGGTACCTTCTTCACAATAGACTATGTTTATCAATAGAAAATTCATGTAAAAAATATTGTAAAAAAAGATTATTTCAGTAAACGACGTTTCCTCAGTCTGCAATGTATTGTTTGTCACCCAACAGTGGATTCAGATATTCTGACAAGTGGTTCTCATTTGCAAAAAAATAATAGCTTGTGTCTGTAGACATTAATCCCGCCACAAACATGCAGAAACAGATAAATAAAAAGTGCACCGTGCTCAGTTTTGTACCTGAAAAGGTCTATAAATAAGGATTCAGAGAAAAGCTCAGCTGATTGATGATGATACAAACAACTGCGGTTGGAAGGTGCTCAGCTCTCCCGAGGCTCTATTTGAAGTATTGAGATTCACACAAAATCCATCACTTTTCTGGGACTGCAGCTCTAATTCACAGAAAATGAAAGCACTGGACAAAGACTGAGATGGAAACTGGAGATAACCAGAGACGGGAAATAGAACGAGGCATGGATTTTTAATTTCTCAGTCCGAACTAGATGAAATGATAGAGATGCCAAACTCTGAAGGTCAGGCAGATTCTGTCTGACACTGGTAATTCTTACATAGAAGAAAGAAACATCCGCTCTTACCAATGTGGATCTACACGCTCCGATCTCAAGGTATACAGCCACAATTCACCTATCGTGTCGCTCAATCGAAAAACCTCCTTTCAATTTACAGAGCAAATTGTACAAATTTACAGGATGTAAAATGGAAACACTATGAAACACTTAGCTGAAATATTGAATCCACTCGCCTACTATAAGATTCTCAACATGCCACCGAAACAGCTTTGACCATTGACCCATTAAGGCATGGGCTCCATGAGATCTCTGAAGGTGTCCTGTGGTATCTGACCACATGAAGCAGCACATCCTTTAAGCTCTGTAAGTTGTACAGGAAGGTCTTCATGAATTGGACTTGTTTTTCTCCCAGGACATCCCAAAGATGCCTGATTGGAGTAAGATCTGGAGAACTTGGTCAGCAAGTAAATACTTCATTGTCAAGTCATGAACTAATGTTCATGTTACTCCAATACTAAACAACATTTGTATTGTGAACATTTGTCTGCCGAAAGATGGCAAAGCCGTTAGGGAATATGGTTGTCATGAAGCAATGTTTTTGGTCTGTAGCAATGTTTGGGGAGGTGGTAGATATCAAAGCAACATCAGGATTCCAGGATCTAAGATTTCCCTGGAGAACGTTTCCCAAACTACCATTACTCCACCAAATTGTTTCCCTACAAGCATCTTTGAAACTTGGGCACTGATCTGGTTGCCAGTTGACTGGTTGTCCTCTCCATGACCAATTTTTAATTAAACCTTGCATGTTAGGAGCATCCCATAAGACTTGTCATTTTGGAGATACTATGACCCAGCTGTCTATCATAATTTTGCCCTTGTCAAAGTCACTCAGATCCTAATGATTGTCCATATCATATTTCTTGCTCCCACCACATCAAGTTTAAGAACGGACTGTTCACTTGCCGAATAATCCACAACCCTTTGACATCACCAATGCCATTATAGAATCAATTCAATTGTCAGCTATTTTAGTGTGATGGCTCAGTTATGTCCTTCATACCGTGTTATTTTTCCTATAAAAAGGATACCTTTGTGGTACCCAGTGGTCCCGGCTGTAAGTCAGAGAGGTTTGTTGGGCACCGGTGGTGTTGTTCACGTGATAGATCTGGCCCAGCGTTATGGTGTCCATTTCTCATTGGAACATCCTTTGTATTTACAGGGGGCAAAATGATGCTATGTCCTCCTTTCTAATATTTTGCCATGAATGTCATGATTTTCAATGACAGCCTATTTGTGGACGCATTACACATAGCTTAATGCAAATTAGTGTAATTTCAGTTTTGTGCCTTGTATCTTTTTCTCTGGACAATCCTGTGAGGCTCCTAACATAGTCCTAACATGGAAAGTACAAGAGAACACAAGAGAAATGCAAAAGATAAATGCCAAGCGAATACTTCAAAATCGGAATATTTATCCATAAACCCCACTGTGAAGGTTAGATCTGTGCCGGGCTCCGGCTGGGAGCTGTCAATAACCATAGTGATTATTGAAAAACACAGTTTGACCGATGAGGCCTCATTTGTATTCTCTTAAGGTTTTGCCTGTTCTGTCTGCACAGAGGCCTCTTGCTGCGATGTCATCCAGGACCGTGCTTCATCAGCCGCTCATAATGTCTGATTCTTGCATTTTTGGTTTAATAAAACTGATAATAGAAATAACAGTGTTCTACATGAGACTGTAAAATGTGACGACCTGTCTACGGGAAAAGCCTAGGAAAGTTGATCTTTAATATTTATATGAGATTAATATACAGTAGGTAAAATAGTACGTGGGGGTGCAGACGATTTGCAGATGTGTCCATCTTTAACTTTTTCAAAACTTTGTGAGAGGCTCCAAATTTTCACAAATACAGTATATATTAAATGGGATATTCTGCTCTTATTCATTGATAGGTAGGAAAGAGAAAGGAATCTAGCTCCATGGACGAACATCATGATTAAGGGTACTATGAGCACCTGAAACACGTAAATGTTCTTTGCATGAGGTTTTTAAATATGTCATCCACTTTATAGTTACTAACTTAAAGGGAACCTGTCACCCCCCCTGGCGTTTTTAACTTAGAGAGACACCTTGTGCAGCACTAATGCTGCATTCAGTCAAGGTGGCTCTTTTAGTTGGGGTTCCTTCTAATGCTACAATATTCATTTTTTAATTAGCCCGCCATACCTGTAGTCTGTCCGGGGGGCATGTCTTTTCCCCCGGAACACAAACGCCTCCCAGCGATCACTCAGCCCCTCCGTGCACCGGGCGCCGCCTCCTGTGCCTTCATTAATTTCCCCGACGCCTGTGCTGTAAGTTCCTTTTTGGGCATGCACAGTTTGCGCTGCCCTTCGACTCCCATCACAAGATGGGAACTTACAGCGCAGGCGCCGGGGACGTTAATGAAGGCACAGGAGGTGGCGCCCGGCACACAGACGGGCTGAGTGATGGATGGGAGGTGTTTGTGTCCGGGGGAAAAGACATGCCCCCCGGACAGACTACAGGTATGGCTGGCTAATTAAAAAAACGAATATTGCAGCATTAGAAGGGACCACAACTAAAAGAGCCACCTTGACAGAATGCTGCATTAGTGCTGCACAAGTGGCTCTTTTAGTTAAAAATGCCAGGGGGGGGTGACAGGTTCCCTTTAATAAAGAAGATTGCTCGTCCGTGGAACTGGACCTTTTTCTCTTTTCTACCACCATAGAGGCTTACACGTGCTCCGGATCGCAAAGGAATGTGACAGCAGTGAGCTGGATTTCCTTATCCCTTGTCAACGAGTTGGAAACCACTGATCTGACATTGATGACAATAGTAAGGATAGGTCATCATCATCTGTCCAACTTGTGGTACTCCCACTGATCAACTGTTTGCAACTACAGTGCCTTGATGTGAACAGTGTACAGCACCACTCCATATACCGTCTACTGGCCATTTTCATCTGCAAATATCTGATTGGTTGACGTTCTGAGTTTCAGACTCCCACCTTTCTGACATTGATGACCTATTCTAAGAGGAATTCATCAATATCTGGACAATCCCTTGAAATATGATATTGTGACACACTAGCAAAGCCCTTGACATGCTACAATCCATACCACGGCTGCTGGGTGGCCACATTCAGACACATATACAATAAACAACTCTTGACAGAGTATCATAAAATTATATATAGATTTTTTTTAAAACCTGGTCATCTTGTATCAATCATCACGAGATATGTCAAGTGAAGTGTAAAGGTAAGGAAAGACAAATCTGTATATAATATTTCTAGCTTTGGTCCATAGATTCTTCTCCATTCAACCCTTAACTAGACATCAATTCCCAGGATGAAAAAGACTAAGCACTAAGATGTCACTTATGGCTCTTATACTGTATATACCCATAACTATCGACCTCTCAATAAATAAAGGAATGTCCTTCTTGGTGTGTCCCCAGAGACAACCCCCTTGTACTTTGCAGGTCTTATCGGCCATGTCTCCTACTCACACCTTCTGCTGTTGTTTGGCGGAACGTGATCTCACATTGCATTGAAGAAGCTTGCATTTCTCCACGACGTGTCAAGATGCTGTCAGCGTAATGCTTTGGCAGCTCACTTAAATAAATAATATTGATCATAGCTTGGGGGCAGAGTCAGTATAGTAGCGCATCACTTCTTTCTAGAAGATTCCCGGCAATTTTTTCCTATACCCATGCAGTTTACAAAGTTTGAAAAGCGAAAAATCGATTTGCATTTTAATTTACTAAATGAGAAGGTTATCATTGTTGAAAAACCTCTGAACTTATGAATACGGAACATCAAAAGGGACAAAAACATTAGCTTAATAGATGGCGGCGTGAAAATCTTTAACGGGGTCTATAAACGTTTTATTACCGGCTCTAGGTGGGTTTTTCATGATTTGCAATAAAATACAGCATTGATTGGCAAGAGCGTAAACCAAGTTTCCAGCCTTAGAACCTTTAAGTGCTTGGTAACTAAGAGGCTATCCTTCTTGAGGGAGGTGGGGTTCCAATAAATCAAATAAATCACATTCATTGTCTATATTTTGCTTGTTGCAAATCGTTGAGGATTGACGTGGAAGACTGCAATCAGCCCCTTTCCATCACGAGAAAGCAAAATCCAAAAAGAAAGGAATCCAACTTGGCAAAACTGTAGAAATGCAAACAGGTGAACAACGTGAAAAAATGGTACGATAAAAAATAATATTTTGCCTCATTCAAAATATCTACATTTCAGCCTATTATACATCTTTGTTATGGTTGATAAAGACCTGTACCAGGTCGATACACCGCTATCCTGTATTAAGGTATGTTCACACGTTGAATTTTGAAAGCATTTTGTTTCTGCAACCAAAACCTTTTACTCTTTTCAGTAAAAAGCTGTCTATAAAACTCAGTAATAAGCAATATTTTTGCTACATTTTCAGGCAGATTACATGAGTTATTTGTCTACACAACATGCTAATCAAGTTAGTTTAATCTGCCAAATAAGCTGTTAAAAAAAAAAAGCTGAAAAAACGCTGAAAGAATTGACAAGCCGCAGATTTTCAAAAACGCTGCTGTGATCAAACTCAGTCTGAAAAAAAAGCTGTGTGCACATGAGATTTCTGAAATCTCAGAGCTTTTGGCTGGTACTGTAAACGGTAACTTCATTTCTGCAAAAATAAAAGCTGCAACAAAAAAATGCTGCAATGATGCCGTGTGTGTGTATACCCTTAGGCAGAGCAAACTTTTTTTTTTTCTATTATTTTCACCTTTTTACCAATTGGACACTTTCTACATCTTTGCACGTGTGAAGTCGAGGAATGATCTCTGTCAGTTTTCTTGCCATTTTCTTACTAAATATTTATATTAGTGGCAAATATGGAAGAAAGGGTTTTATTCCTTTACTGGAATAGTCGTTTATGACCTGCCCTCACCATAAACCAGCAATATGTGATTGAGTCTGACTATGAGGACCCACGTTGATTCGTAGAGTGAAAGGACCCTTTTTAAATGGAACCTGTCACCAGATAAAAAATGCTATTAACCTGCAGATATGGGATTAATCTGCAGGTTAATGGCTTTATAATGCTTCCCGGTGCCCACATATAGGGAGAAAATTAACTTTATTCCCCTTGGCAGCATTCCGGTTTCAGTCACGGGTGAGTCGCCGGCGCAGGTTCAGTCACCGCTGTGAGTATAGAGAGCTGTGGCTGTAACCGCGTCACCAGCCCTGACTGACAGCCGCACCCGACTGACAGCCGGACTCAATGCACAGGGAGTGTCAATCAGGATCGGGGGTGCAGTTGCAACTGCTATTCTACACTCAGAGTGGTGACTGAACCTACGCAGGCACCGCACCCATGACTGAAACCAAAATGCTGCTGTAGACATCTCCTGACAGAGTATCACAAAATCATGTTTTTTTCTGAAGCTGGTAATTTTGATCAAGACATTTCATGATAGACTGAAACAAGGGAAAATGTAATGAAGAACTCAACTGCACTCTGATTCTGTCCATAGTGAATGAATGTCAAGACATTGAGGAACATGGCAGATATTGAAGCCTAGGCTACGCACAGCCCCAGCCAGATACATATTTCAATATCACGCATTACTTTTAGACTGTGGTTAAGTACATAGATGTCAAATCAATTGTTTATCTTCTATTTTGAGGATTACATGCCTCATGCCTCGCTGCTTCCTCTTTCTCATCAACCCTTCCCCCATCCACCGTCCATTAATTTAATCAGATTGTAATGAGAATCATATTGGTGTTTGACTTGCCGACCTGGACAGACATCTGATTAATTGGAATCTTTGCAAAGCATGACTAATCTGTGCAGGATGACCCCGCGCCACACAACAATACATTACCTCTCCCAACCAGTAAATATTTTGTTACAGGGAAAACCACCGGCTCTTGTGTCAGCTTTCAATAAATCTCTTTCTGGATGACCTACAGATCCTCTGCAGCTCTCATGAAGCAATCTTTCACAAATGGTCAGTGATGTTCCCAACGTATGTAGCATATATTACAAGGGACATTGCATATTACTGCCATACGGTACCAGAGAAGCCATCAGATTGTCTATACAGGGAGATTTATTATGCTGATCGTTAAATACAATTTACTTTATAGAATCAAACATGATTGTCCTTGGACAATGTCATGGGAAGATGATAATTGCTGCAGCTTATTAGCTATGCCTCCATAGCCACCCAAGCCAATGGACCTTGACACATTTTTTTTTCTCCAGACCAGAGATGGCGTGATCTGTTGGGGTTCGAGTAGTCTTCAGTCAATTTGGAGCATTTCTTATAGTTTTTTTATGGTTTATATGAAGTGATGCAAGCGATAAAGGCTTCTTATAGCATTCCTGTAGCTTCAGACATTATTGATTGGTGGGGTCTGGCTGCCGAGACCCTGACCGGTTACTGAAACAAGGGCTGAGTGATATGCTCTTTGGCCTGTGGTCAACTTTGTTCCAACTTTGCAGCTTCACCTTAGGCCTCTTTTCAGTCTGGTACGTGTGGTACTCATGCGACAAATGGTTGCCACACGTGTGCCACAAGTATTACACACACAGACACGGATATCTCCGGTACTGGTTTTTCCGGTACCGTAAATATCAGGATGTGTGAAACTGGCCGTAGAGATGCGACCAGAATATTGTATTGATGATTCTGCAGGACTCTCTATTGGAATCTCTTAGGCCAGTCTCACACGTCCAGATAATTCCAGTACCAGAAAAATCGGTACTGGAATTATCCGTGTCCGTGTGCCGGTGCATTTCTGTGGTACATCAGTGTGGCACACGTGTGGCACACGTGTGCCGCCCGTGTGCCCACTGGGTACCACACGCACCGTGCTGGAGACAGCGCTAAAGTTTAGCGCTGTCCCCGGCATCGTGCTAAAGCCCCATTCATATGAATATTAGTGTTTAAAATGCAGATCCAGGTCCCATCCCCCTCCCACCCCCTGTGTGCCGCCCCCTCCCCGCTGTGATTAAAATACTCACCTAGCTTCCGGATCCCTCGCCGCAGCGTCCTCTCCTGGCCGCAGCTTCTCCTGTATGCGGTCACGTGGGGGCGCTCATTTACAGTACTGAATATGCTATTCCACCCCTTTGGGAGGTGGAGCCGCATATTCATGATTGTAATCGGCGGCCCCACGTGACCGCATACAGGAGAAGCTGCGGCCAGGAGAGGACGCTGCGGCGAGGGATCCGGAAGCTAGGTGAGTATTTTAATCACAGCTGGGGGGGGGGCGCACAGGGGGTGGGAGGGGGTTGGGACCTGGATCTGCAATTTACACACTAATATTCATATCTTCTCTACAGCAAACGCTGCTGGAGAGAAGATATGAATCGCGGCTTCAGCACTAGTGGGGGGGACAGCGCTTAATGTGGCACTGTCTCCTGCACGGCACAAGGACTGCACATGGACAATGTCCGTGTGCGGTACGTGTTTTACATGGACCCATTGACTTTAATGGGTCCGTGTAATCCGTGCGCTCCCACGAACACTGACATGTCTCCGTGTTTGGCACACGGAGACACGGTCCGCAAAAAATCAATGACATCTGAACAGATGCATTGATTTTTATGTGTCTACGTGTGTCAGTGGCTTCGGTACGTGAGGAAACTGTCACCTCACATACCGGAGCCACTGACGTGTGAAACCGGCCTTAGGAGAACCGATCTGATCAGAGTCAGACCCCTCCACTTTACTGCTTGATGGGGATCTCCGCAGCTTCACTAAGACATGTCAGAAGTTTGCAGAAACTATAGAAACACCTTAAAGCCAAGTTCATACATTCAGTATTTGGTCAGTATTTTACCTCAGTATCTGTAAGCCAAAACCAGGAGTGGGTGATAAATACAGAAGTGGTGCATATGCTTCTATTATACTTTTCCTCTGATCGTTCCACTCCTGGTTTTGGCTTACAGATACTGAGGTAAAAAACTGACGAAATAGTCCACTTGTGCATACGGAGTCAATGTATGATTCCAAGTGTAACCATGGCTGTTGCTAAGAGGACCATGTCCCTCAATGCCTAGTGTCACCGATCACTGTGAATAGAGTCTTGTTTCGGACTCTTAACCTCTTCACACCGTGGCCAATTTAGGTTTTTTTCGTTTTTGTTTTTTTCCTCCCCTTCTTCCAAGAGCCATAACTTTTTTTTTCTGTCCACATAGCCACGAGAGGGCTTGTTTTTTGCAGGACAAATTGCAATTTTGAATGACACCATTCATTTTATCATGTGACTCACTAGAAAGCAGAAATATAAATTCCAAGTGAGTTGAAATTGCACAACAGAAGCACAATTCCATATTTACATAAAACTGACCAGATGATTCTCCAGGCCGGTATGATTATGCAGATACCAAACATTTATAAATTTATCTTTATAAAAGTGGTGAAAAAAAAATTGAAATTGATGAAAAAATTTAAAATGTGCCATTCTTTGAGGCCCTTAATGTTTTTAATTTTGGGGACTTGCAGCTGTCGAGAGCTGCATTTTATTGAAGTGTTGCGGCAACCAAAAAAACAGTAATTCTGTTTTTTTCTTTTTTTCTTGTTACGCCATTTACCGATCGGATTCATTAACTTTATATTTTGATAGATCAGACTATAAGTCTCTTATAAAGAGCACAGTGAGCCTGAATGTGTATTTTTTAATTGCTTTATTTTTAAATCGGGAAAAAGAGGGGTGATTTGAACTTTCGCATTTTAATTTTTTTTCATATTTTTAATAACTTTTTGTAACTTTCTACCATGTTTAATAGTCCCATTATGGGACTTGAAGTTGTGATCACCTGATTGTTTGCACTATACATAGGATAGCGTAGCATAGTGAAAATCACAGTCTCCTATGGAGGCCAGCTAAAAGCGATGACAACACAGGTGTGCTGATTTGCGCTTACAATGGCGCACCTACCTGCCAACGTGCCATAAATGCCGCTGTCAGAGGATGACAATGGCATTTAACAGGTTAACAGCTGTGCTTGGCTCCACCTATGACTGTTAGGGCGGTTTCACACGTCCAGATAATTCCGGTACTGGAAAAATCGGTACCAGAGATATCTGAGTCCATGTGTCCGTGTGCTCACGTGGTACATCCGTGTGGCACATGTGAGGCAGCCGTGTGCCAACCGTGAACCATATCACGACCACATGGACGGCCGTCGGGAAGCCATTTTACCATCTTTATTGCACGCTCAATCCAAGCAAATCCCTCGTTCTCCTGTAAAAAAAAAATTCAGAATATTTTCCCACGCTACAGAGTTCATATGAGTTCATGCCGCCAGGGGGCGCAGCTACGGTGACAGCACCGTTATTCACTGAAGCTCCGTTCCCTGCATTTCATTAATTCCCCAGTCATTTACAGCCGGGAGTGGCCGCATTAGCAGCGCTCCCGGTTGTAAATGTAAATGCCCCCAGACATGGATTACAGCATGGGACTTGACTGCACGGCAGACAGGTATGGGATATTGTTGCTTTTTTATTTTGGAATTTTTTTTACAGGAGATCAAGGGCTTCGCTTGGATTGAGCATGCAATGAAGATGGTAAAACCTGTGTGTTTATTTATTTCATTAAAGTTCTTTTTTCTAAGTGTGTGTGTGTGTTTTTATTAACGCTTTCACAACTGTGGGATTAGTAATGGATAGGTGTATTATTGACACCTCTCCATTACTAAACTGGCTTAATGTCACTTTACAATAGCAAGGTGACATTAATCCCTTATTACCCCATATGCCAATGCCACAGGGCAGTGGGAAGAACTGGGCAAAGCTCCAGAATTGGTGCATCTAAGGCTGCCATCACACTAGCAGTATTTGGTCGGTATTTTACATCAGTATTTGTAAGCCAAACCCAGGAGAGGGTGATAATTGCAGAAGTGGTGCATATGTTTCTATTATACTTTTCTTCTATTTGTTCCACTCCTGGTTTTGGCTTACAAATACTGATGTAAAATACTGACCAAATACTGCTAGTGTGATGGCAGCCTAATAGATGCGCCTTTTTCTGGGAAGCTGCGGGCGGCATTTTTAAGGTTAGGGGGGTCCCATAGCCATGGCCCCTTACCAGCCTGAGAATAGCAGCCCGCACCTGTGAGTTTTGCAGGGTTGGTTGGAAAATATAGGGGGACCACATGTTGGTTTTCTTTAATCCCTTCTCCCCTGCTCGCACTGCTTTCAGCCGAGCAGGGGAGAATGGATGACAGCCGGCTTCACCACCACACGTAGGGGAACAGCGCTTACAGTAGCGCTGTTTCTCCTGTGTGCACTGTTCTCCATGTGCATGTGTGCGGGATGTATTGCGGTACGTGCTGCCGGTAAAAAACGGACATGTCTATGTATTTTGCACATGGACAAATGGTCCGTGAAAACATGCTGACATGTTAGACCCATTCATTTGAATGGGTCTACGTGTGTCAGTGTCTCCGGTACGTGAGAAAACTGTCACTACACGTACCGGAGGCACTGACTTTTGAAACCGCCCTTAGAGGCAAATGATGGCTGATTAATTGAGCCATCATCTGCTGGAAAAGATGCCGACTCAGCTTGTGAGACGGCACGAAAATCAACCAAAGGTATCAACCACTGAGGACTCTCAATTCTAAATATTTTTCTATCTACTGGCTAACACGGTACCAAGATATATATCTTTCCTGTGCCATATTTTGGGAAGGGGTTAAAGGGAGTGTCCATTACTCGCCAAACCCAGAGTAATCAATTTAGTGCCACACAATATATAAAAACTATGTATACTCACCTCCCATACGGGTGCCTTTCCAGCAGGGTGGATTTGATTTAAGTCTAACTGATTTAAATCATGATTTAAATCACGATTTAAATCACTAGTCAGTAAGGCTTGATTTAAATCAGTGATTTAAATCAAAGTTTCTACCTAAACTAGTTCTTGCTACTTTAACATGCAAGTAGATGAAGATTTTTAGAATCACTTTTTATATTACTTTTTTCTCCCCAGTTTAATGGGTTAATCATTCATATTTGGACACCACTGTTCTGTTGTACTTAGGAAGGAGAAAAATAATCCTGACCTTAATAACAATTTAAATAGATTTATTCAACTGAAACAATAACAACATTACAGCATAAGTTATTTGCTTAAACAAACATCCATGTTTGTTAACTAATTTGGCTAAACAAAATATATATATATTATAAGAAACTTAGACTGTCAGCCCAGCCGACACATGAAAAACTTAAATACTACTGTCCCTGCTGTCCTCTGTAGCTCACTTGTCGTCATCTTCATCATCATCTTCTTCTTTGTTCCTATTCATAATCTGGAAAAGAAAAACAAGCTTTCCTGCTTTATTGGGTCCCAACCAATTTCTCAATTTAGAATGAATGAGTCCAAAGGAAGAGAATATTCTTTCAACGCCTGCAGAAGAAGCTGCTGCTGTTAAAAGTGAAATCATTACTTGAACAGTCTCTAAATCCAAGCGCTTAAGTGACTTCCACCAGTTTACTGGTGTGACCTTCCTTAAAATATCTTCAGCAAACATATATTTCTTGAATGGTTCCCCCTTAGCTCTGAAGTTTATTATAGTTGGCATTAAAGATGGATGATTGCTGGATACCCATGTCATAGCTAACTCCTCTTCCTCAGCACTTAGGTTTTGACCCTGATATTGGATATTGACAATATTTGCCAAAAAATGAGCTGGAGTCAGTGCTTGTCCCATTCGTTTGTTTACTGCTTGTAATTTAATTCTGTCCATGTGTAGTTCTGTTTTTAAGTGTTCACTCAGTTCCTTCCAAATTTCAACAGCATCCGCAATAAAACAGCGATTTTTCTGTATTTTGTTTAAAGCTTGAGAGATGGGTTTCAGGAAGCTCAGCATATGTTCAACATTTCTCTTAAGCCCAATGTTGAGGATTTTGGCCGTGACAGTGCCATCTATTTTATCTCGATTTTCTTCACAAAGTGTCATCAGAATAGGCCAGTTTTTGATATACTGCTCAAAACAGTCCACCACAGAGTTCCATCTAACATCTTGTGGGAGCGTTAGCTTGGTTCCACCCATCCTTTTCAGAGCTGCTGCAGCAAAATGATTATTACGGAAGTATTTAGCAATTTCAACAACATTAGCCTTTATTTCTGGAACACTTAAGTCTTTGGCTAAGAGGTGCAGCAAATGAGCACTGCAACCATATGTTATTAGCAGCTTTGTATTCCCTCCCTGCTCTTCTAAATCTCTTCTCATCCTGGATACATTTGCAGCATTGTCAGTGACCAAACTGCGTACTAGACATTTGAATTTTTGTTCACATGACGTTATAACTTTTACTGCCACTTCTTGTAAGTATTCTGCTGTGTGTGCATTTCCTGACGTATCAGTTGTTTGTGCAAGGAAGACTTTACCTTCTTCTGTTGTTATACAAGCACATACAATAGGATCATTGTGGACATTACTCCACCCATCAATACTTAGGTAAACAATTTTACCCTCCAGAGCTGTGGCACATTGCTCCATTTCTCTGTCATACACTTGATCCAGCAGCTTCCCTGCAACATCAGCTCTGCTGGGTGGACTGTATCCTGGTCTCAGTGACTGAACCATATTAATGAAATGTGGGTTCTCAGTCAGACGGAAAGAAGAGTTCGTTGCATAAATAAACTGGGCAATTTTTTCATCAATCAACTCTTTTTCTAATCTGCTAGTTCTTATCACAAACCTATCTATGGTGGTTCCAGGAGGTAAAGGTTTTTTCTTCCTTTTGGGTGATGGTGATATGTGGCTGTGGGTGTCTGATGATGCTGCTGCTGCTAATGAAGCACTATCCTGGATGGATAACTCTGAAACTGTAGAACAGGATGATGGTGATCTTGGAAGTGGATAGTTTCCAGAATCCATGAATTCCCCTAAACAAAAAAAGTCAATGCTGTTATTTTATTGTTTATACAATTTCTGCTTATTGTACACAACACATCACTGCCCCTGCCCCAAAAGAAATATTTGTTTTTCTTCATAGCTGTACCAAATGACAGTAACATGCAGTAATAATAAGAAATATATTTTTTCTCACATATGACAGTTCAGTCTTTAGAAATAGGATTCAATAAAATTTTTTACCAACCTGAAGATCCTGCCTGTTGAGAAGTGTTTCTTTGGTCATCTTTATCACCGCACTTCTCATGATGTTGCCTCATTCGCGCCACCAGGCCTTGCATCTCTTTGTTGCATCATTTGCATTTTGCACGCATGCCTGCCTTACCGATGGGCGAAGGAGCTTCATTAAAATATTCCCAAACTGGGTCTCTTTTACGGCCTGCTGCCATTATAAGGAAAGAATGTAATAAACCTCAGATCGTACACACAAACAGATCCAGACTTGTCTGTCTGTGGCTATGCTGCAGTATTGTGCTCCAAGTTTCACTTTCATTTTCTTGTCTGCTTGCCCTTCCTCCTCCTCACACTTACATTCACATTCTTCTTGTGTTGTGCAGATCTATTCCACTCCAAACAATCAGAAACATATTGTCTAACTTCTTGGACTTGGCACTGAAGGGGTTGATTCTGTATTCATAGGTTTGTAGAACAATAGGATTAAGGTCTTTTTCTCAACTCTGTTCATGTTGTAACATTTTTGCCGTGAAGAAGAGGCTGGGACCTCTGTGGAGTCAAATTCAGTTTTGAGAACTGCGTAAGTAAAGCGAGCGTCTGTGATAATATAGGAGAGAAACTGCCCACTAATCCTACAGAAACCTCTGGAAGAGCATGGCATTGTGAATGTTACACATATACAGCCTTTATTCTACTCAGTTAAACAACTCAGCTTTATCTCATGATGGAAGAACCTTTGGATGGTAAAATATTTTCCTCAAAAAGCAGTTTATTGAAAAAAATCAGATTTAAATCAAAAAAATCCGATTTAAATAAAAAAAATCTGATTTTTTTGATTTTTTTTAAAAAAAACATTGATTATTATCCACCCTGCTTTCCAGCCATGTTCCTGGTGGATGGACATGATATTGTTGTGTGACACGTCCACTCATTAATATTCCTTCAGAGTGGACGTTACCTCCGCCAAAATACTAAAGGCTGCGGACAGTCAGTGTTTGCTAATTTTTTGCTGCTGTCACAAAGTCATGTCACCAACCAAGAACAGCACCGCCAACATAGCTGGAACGGTACCGCAGTGGGAGGTAAGTGTACATGGTGGTGATGTTCTGAATTGTGGAAGTAATGGAGAAACCCTTTAACAAACTACAATATCTATAAAGTACATAAATCCAAAAAAAGGATGATACTTGGGCAGATAGTAGAAAACAACAAGAAGCTTTATTATTTAAATAACACCAAGTATAAGGCGGTAAGATACAAAGAGGGGTCTAAAAACAGTGCTGTACATACAATGGCAGGAGACGTGTGACAGGAGGTCAGATAGTCAATATAAGCTGGTGGGATAAATAGACCGTGTGACCAACACAATAACCACACATAGTACTGGGCTCACAAACATCTTCCAATATACCCTGTGCAAGTACTGGGCGCTGCAACCACATAAAGTCTCATAATCAGCTGCTAAATAGTTAAACAGGGGCACAGCGCCATAGAGGATAATACAAAGAAACAGCGCATAACAAATAATTACCCACCGCAGTAAGGGTATGTGCACACGTCCGGATTTTTAGCGCTTTTTTTGCGGAATTTCGCCATAAAAACGCTATAAATCCGCTAAAAAACTCTAACATTATGCATCCTATCATTTATAATGCATTCCGCATTTTTTGTGCATATGTTAGCGTTTTTTTCCGCAAAAAAAACGCATACCGCAAAAAATCCGGACATGCTCTATCTTTTTGTGGATTTTCTGCGGATTTCCTATCAAAATGGACATTCCGGAAAAACCCGCAAAAATTCTGCAAAAAATCAGCGCAAAAAACGCGTCAAAAACGCGCAAATTCCGCGAGAAATCCGCGCGAAAAAAGCACGCGGATTTCTGGCAGAATTCTCCGGATTTTGTCAGGAAAAAATCCTGACTTGTGCACATACCCTAAGAGAAGACACTCCTGGCACACGTCTCCGCCCTCTGCTGGTGATGCGCCCTCTGCTGGATGTCCTTTGAGCGTGGGAAAAAATCAGAAAAGTTCCCAGGCTCGAGTTCATATGAGGACAACCAGCAGAGGGCACATCACCGCGAATGAAGGTAACTACAGGTCATTGACCTACATTACCTTCGTTCGCTGGGGTTTACAGCCACGAGCAGCGCTGCATTAGCAGAGCTCCTGGCTGTAAAATATTTTAACCCCTTCAGATGGATTTACATCGTGGGACGTTACAGATCATAGGAAGGTATGGATATTGTTGGTTTATTATTTTTCCTTTGTTACAGAGCGAGGGTCTTCAGGTGGATTGAGAGAACAATAAAATATTCAAACAAACTGTGTGTTCATTTCATTAAAATAATTTTTAATAATGTGTGTGTGTTTTTATTAACCATTTCATGCTATTGGATTAATAATGGATAGGTGTCAGAATTGACGCCTCTCCATTATTAATCTGGCTTAATGTCACCTTACAATAGCAAGGTGGCATTAACCCTTCATTACCCCATATCCCCCCGCTACACGGGAATCGGAAGAGAGTGGCCAAGTGCCAGAATAGGTGCATCTTCCAGATGTGCCTTTTCTGGGGTGGCTGAGGGCAGATATTTTTAGCCAGGGGGGGGGGCAATAACCGTGGACGCTCTCCAGGCTATTAATATCTGCCCTCAGTCACTGGCTTTACTACTCTGGCGGAGAAAATTGCGCGGGAGCCCACGCCAATTTTTTCCGTGATTTAACCCTTACATATAATAGCTACAGCACCCAAATTTTGCACATACACACTACTAACATTAGTAGTGTGGAATATGCAAAAAAATGGGGATATGAGATGGTTTACTGTATGTAAACCATGTCTCAAATCATGTCGGGTTTAGGAAGGAGAAAGCAAAAGCCGGCAATTGAATTAGCGGCTTTTAAGCTTTCTAGCGCTGTATGAAATAATAATATATATACATATATGTGTCTCACTGACATATATATATATGTATATATACCTATTCTATGTGTATACATCTACTCTAATCTAAGCTGTCAGTGTGATTTTACTGTACACTGCGCTGAATTGCCGGCTTTTCAAAGAACACCGGTGCGTAAAAAATGGACAGCACTCACATGGTGCGAGTGCTGTGCGTTCTTTTTCTCGCACCCATTGACTTGCATTGGCGAGTCTCGTCCGAGAATCGCAGCAATACGCAGCATGCTGCGATTTTTTTCTCAGTCCGATTTTTGGAATGTCACCTATTAAATAACATTGGTCCGAGTGCAATCCGATTTTTTATCAGATTGCACTCGTCCGTTTTCCTCGCAAGTGGAAAGGGGCCCTAATAGAAACATATGCACCACTTCTGTATTTATCACCCACTCCTGGTTTTGGCTTACAAATACTGAGGTAAAATACTGACCAAATACTGCTAGTGTGAACGTGGCCTTAGTATTACACTCAGGAAGTGCAGAAACATTTGACCTCATAATTATTACTTTATCTAACAAACCTCCAGCTTTGAAACCCTCTAGAGCCATTTACATACATGTGTGAATGATTTTGGCACTTTCGCTGCTGACTCAAATGACATCATATGAACATATAGAAGAGGAATCCACTAGAAATCATATGGGCTGCTGTTCTCAATGTGGCCACTAGGTGGAGAGCGGATTATCCTCTCTATCACATTGTATGGATTCTGAATTCTGCTTTTCATGTTTCCTTTGCTTCTTTTCCATCTTCCCTTCTTTGTCCACACAGTATGGACATACATAATCTATGCACATAAAGTGGTGAATATATATGCACAACCTCAAAGTTACAACATACTAGACTTTCTGATTGAAATTAATAAATCCATATCAATATTTATTAAATAGTGGAAGGTTCCAAGCATAAAATATATCAGGAGAGATGTACAGGGTTATTCGTAATAATTTCAGTTATCGTCTTTCTAAAGATTGTAGATAATGGCAGCACTGTGGCTCAGTGGTTAGCACTGTTTGGTGGCTCAGTGGTTAGCACTGTATGGTGGCTCAGTGGTTAGCACTGTATGGTGGCTCAGTGGTTAGCGCTGTATGGTGGCTCAGTGGTTAGCACTGTATGGTGGCTCAGTGGTTAGCGCTGTATGGTGGCTCAGTGGTTAGCACTGTTTGGAGGCTCAGTGGTTAGCACTGTTTGGTGGCTCAGTGGTTAGCACTGTTTGGAGGCTCAGTGGTTAGCACTGTTTGGAGGCTCAGTGGTTAGCACTGTTTGGTGGCTCAGTGGTTAGCACTGTTTGGTGGCTCAGTGGTTAGCACTGTTTGGAGGCTCAGTGGTTAGCACTGTTTGGTGGCTCAGTGGTTAGCACTGTTTGGTGGCTCAGTGGTTAGCACTGTATGGTGGCTCAGTGGTTAGCACTGTTTGGTGGCTCAGTGGTTAGCACTGTATGGTGGCTCAGTGGTTAGCACTGTAAGGTGGCTCACTGGTTAGCACTGTTTGGTGGCTCAGTGGTTAGCACTGTTTGGTGGCTCAGTGGTTAGCACTGTTTGGTGGCTCAGTAGTTAGCACTGTATGGTGGCTCACTGGTTAGCACTGTTTGGTGGCTCACTGGTTAGCACTGTACGGTGGCTCACTGGTTAGCACTGTACGGTGACTCAGTGGTTAGCACTGTATGGTGGCTCAGTGGTTAGCACTGTTTGGTGGCTCAGTGGTTAGCACTGTTTGGTGGCTCAGTGGTTAGCACTGTATGGTGGCTCAGTGGTTAGCACTGTTTGGTAGCTCACTGGTTAGCACTGTACGGTGACTCAGTGGTTAGCACTGTACGGTGACTCAGTGGTTAGCACTGTTTGGTGGCTCAGTGGTTAGCACTGTTTGGTGGCTCAGTGGTTAGCACTGTATGGTGGCTCACTGGTTAGCACTGTTTGGTGACTCAGTGGTTAGCACTGTTTGGTGGCTCAGTGGTTAGCACTGTTAAGTGGCTCAGTGGTTAGCACTGTTTGGCTCAGTGGTTAGCACTGTATAGAGGCTCAGTGGTTAGCACTGTTTGGTGGCTCAGTGGTTAGCACTGTTTGGCTCAGTGGTTAGCACTGTATGGTGGCTCACTGGTTAGCACTGTTTGGTGGCTCACTGGTTAGCACTGTACGGTGACTCAGTGGTTAGCACTGTATGGTGGCTCAGTGGTTAGCACTGTTTGGTGGCTCAGTGGTTAGCACTGTATAGTGGCTCACTGGTTAGCACTGTTTGGAGGCTCAGTGGTTAGCACTGTTTGGTGGCTCAGTGGTTAGCACTGTTTGGTGGCTCAGTGGTTAGCACTGTATGGTGGCTCACTGGTTAGCACTGTTTGGTGACTCAGTGGTTAGCACTGTATGGTGGCTCAGTGGTTAGCACTGTTTGGTGGCTCAGTGGTTAGCACTGTATAGTGGCTCACTGGTTAGCACTGTTTGGAGGCTCAGTGGTTAGCACTGTTTGGTGGCTCAGTGCTTAGCACTGTTTGGTGGCTCACTGGTTAGCACTGTTTGGTGGCTCAGTGGTTAGCACAGTATAGTGGCTCACTGGTTAGCACTGTATGGTGACTCAGTGGTTAGCACTGTTTGGTGGCTCAGTGGTTAGCGCTGTTTGGTGGCTTAGTGGTTAGCACTGTATGGTGGCTCAGTGGTTAGCACTGTATGGTGGCTCAGTGGTTAGCACTGTATGGTGGCTCAGTGGTTAGCACAGTATAGTGGCTCACTGGTTAGCACTGTATGGTGACTCAGTGGTTAGCACTGTTTCGTGGCTCAGTGGTTAGCACTGTTTGGTGGCTCAGTGGTTAGCACAGTATAGTGGCTCACTGGTTAGCACTGTATGGTGACTCAGTGGTTAGCACTGTTTGGTGGCTCAGTGGTTAGCACTGTATGGTGGCTCAGTGGTTAGCACTGTATGGTGGCTCAGTGGTTAGCACTGTATGGTGGCTCAGTGGTTAGCACTGTTTGGTGGCTCAGTGGTTAGCACTGTTTGGTGCCTCAGTGGTTAGCACTGCAGCCTTGTTGCACTGAGATCCTGGGTCCAAATACCATCAAGGACAACATCTGCAAGGAGTTTGTATGTTCTCCTCGTGTTTGTGTGGGTTTCCTCTGGGTTCTCCTGTTTTCTTCCACACTCCCAAGACTTACTGATAGGGAATGTGGATTTTGTGCTCCAATGGAAACAGAGATGATGATATCTATAAACCGCTGCAGAATATGATGGCACTATAGAGATTGAAATAAATTATAATAAAAGGATAGGTGAAATGCTTGGTAGAATTGGAGTGCGTGCCATGCATGTGAATCCCAGCTCCATTCATTCTCCATGGGACTGCTGGAGAAAGCCGATGTGATGTATTTTATTATCTCCAGCAGTCCCATACAGAATAAACGGGGCAGTGGCTTGCATATGTGACCAATGATTTATTCTGACGGGGTCATGCTAAGCTATTTCTCAATTAGGTACAAACTACAATACTGGTTTACTGCCACTAGGGGGAGCGTGCTGCTTCTGTATGTTTATTATTGCTCCACGTGACTATGTATGTAGTGAGCGCCCCCTAGTGGTGGCTGCAAGCAGCTAGGGTTTTATCACTGAACAAGGTCTATATTGAGAAAGTGCTTTTCTAGAAATGTATCAGGGGCATTAATTATAAAGGGTATGCTGCCTACAGTGTTGTCTGATGGGGGCACGTTGTTGGTATTAGCATATATGGCAAGCTTTCTTTTTAGTAATAAATTAATGGAGGCATACTGGGGTCACTTTAATGGCGCTGATAAAGGAGGCACTAACATTATATGGGCATAAGTGAAATTTAGGGTCAACATTTTTATAATCCACCTATGAGCCACTTCTCCAACCCTCGTCTTGTCTCCTACATTCACCATCCACTTTGAAAAAAAAGATCACAAATCCATGTTTGTCAAAGCAAGAAGTATAGTGAAGAGTCAGATTACAGCTCCTATTAAACTCTATGGAGATGGGATGAGGAGGAGTAAGGCAGTCTCAGCACAGGGAGACACACGCAGCTGCAATCAACTGTTCTGCATCACTGCAGTGCTGGATTCACAGCCACACAGTTCAGTACTACTGCATAATATCCTCCATGCTGTTACGTGTTGTCCTTAAAAATGTTGCTGCTTCTGAACATGTGATACACAAAGAGAAAAGAGCAGGAATCCATAATATATGTGTGCTTGGTGTATGGGAGACATAATAGCAGATAATCTCCAACCACTGGCTCAGAGAAAAATGCAAATTAGAAATAGAGTCTACAGGGTACAAAACTGCCGGATACAATCATATAATGACCAGTGATTCCTTATGTACATGTATTATTGACTTTGGCTAGGAAGCCCTAAGGAGGAACCTTCATGATGAATTTCTCAGACACCCTTTTCTTCTTTTTTGCCTGCTCCTTGTCTAGCCATATGCAAGAAAGTCAAAAAGTTCCTTTCCGCTACTCACCTTTTCATGGGAATCTGTCACCAGGTTTTTTGCCACTTAATAAGAGAACAGGATGACGTAGGGACATAGACCCTGATTCCAGTGATGTGTCACTTACTGGGCTGCTTGCTGCAGTTTGATAAAAATCATTGCTTTACCTGCAGGAGATTATCATAGGATTAGTAAACATGCTGCCAGGTAGTTCATTCCACTTCCCAATCCCCGATTGGCTGCTTTTTGCCTATGCACAGTATAAGCCGCCAATTGATGGTGTAGGTGGGGTTATACAGAGCATTCAGAGAACTGGCAGAGAAAACTGGAATTTTATCAAAACTGTAGCAGCTAGTAAAGTACAAGTCACATCACTGGAATCAGGGTCTCTGCCCCTATATTGTGCTACATGGTGTAATAAAAACCTGGTGACAGATTATTTTTAAAGGATACGATAACCATTTCATACATCTTTTATCCATTTAAAAAAAAAAATAGATATCAGTGATGCGCACCATAGATCCGTAGTCTGAGCGCCTTCTTGAGCTTTAGCCCTGATTTTCCAATGTTTTTCATACAGAAAACTCTTTTTTCTGCCTCTCCCATCCCTTTCACAAGATCACGAAATCCCCAGTCACAGCTTGACTTGTTAAAAAGACAGATGAAGTGGCTTTGGTGAATGGGGCTGTCTGTGGCATACATAATTCATCCGGAATAATTGAATTTAGTGACAACCTGCTGGCATGTGGAGGTTTACCAAACAAGCTCCTCACAAATGACTGTAATGGTGATGCATATTCCAGCAAATAGTAATAACCCGCAAACAGCGAGGAGAGTGGGGGATCGGTATCCTCCGAGATCTATCAATATGGTGTATGACACGTCAGAACTCCCCCCGCTGTCACCGCATCATTCACTGAGCGCGCTCCGTTCTTGGCCGTGCGCTCGGCACGCATGCATGGAGGTCCCATGATTCATCATGGACTAATTCCCAATACCGCACACTGTATATCTCCTGCTTACAGGAAGAAAAATGGAGCATGTCAACATCAGCCTAAATAAAAAGGGATGAATAATCTGGATGCACTGGGGTAGATCCTGCGCAGACGGCTTACGATGAGACAATGGCCAGCAAGCAGCTTGCAGTACAATGACTGCCCACCTATGGAAAGTTACTGGGCTGGCTATCTCCTAAATATATGTTCCAAAATATTTCTCGTTATCTGAGGGTAGGAGTAGAGTGTCAGCTGTGTCAGTGACTTCTGTGGCATAACAGGACTTGGTGTAAGTCACCCAGAAGGGAATGTGTCACCAGAAACTGACCTGTTGTGTAAATCACATTACGTTTTATGTTGAATGTATTTTGAGGTTTTTTCATTTTGATTTTTTTTTCAATTTTTCCAGTTTAAAAAGCTCATACTTCCTGTTCTTTACAGGACACTTTTCAACTGTCTCATTATCTTCACAGCCAGGGTTACAATGACAGATTTGCCTTTATAAACAGCTGATGACTCAAGATAAACTAATCATAATAGCTGATTTCACAGCTCACCTCCTCCTCCTCCTCACTTCACAATGACCTCTCTGCGCAGATCCACAGAGTATGACTAGAAAGCTCTCCTGTGGAAGTCAATGCATCAGAACAAGTTAATTGCTTCCTATATCCATGTGTCTGCCAGTAATATACTGTATATATATATATATAAAGCTGAGCGTATGTATGTGTGTATGTATCAAGCCCCGCCCACTCCACATAGACACACTCACTCCACATGCAAAGCCCCATACACACGGCCCATGTTGTAAGCGCACAGGGGCGAAGACACATTCACCTCAAAAGCCACCCTGCAAAACTCACTGGCTGCGACGTCCAAGCCACTGCGAGCTACAATCAGGGCCGCCAACTTCAGAGTATCAGAGCGTGGCAGGCACAGGCCACATCTAGCTCCACCATGTCTAGAATGGAGTTGCTCCTGTGAGGCATGATGTCAAGTGAGCGGGATTAGCCTCATGGATTACACAGCTGTGCTCATAACAGGAAGTTGCTGTGCACGTGAGGGGAAGAGAGGAGTGAGGTGAAAATAGTGGAGTGATCGGAAAATGACAGGTGTGAGCTCAAAATGACAAGTGTGAGGGGAAAAATGAGAGGTGTGAGGGGAAAATTTACAGGTGTGAGGGGAAAAATGAGAGGTGTGAGGGGAAAATTTACAGGTGTGAGTGGAAAATGAGAGGTGAGTGGAAAATAAGAAGAGTGAGGGGGAACATGAGAGGAGTGCGGGGGGGGGGGAAATGACAGGTATGAGGTGAAAATGAGAGGTGTGAGGTGAAAATGAAGAGGTTTGAGTGGAAAATGAGAGGAGTAAGGGGAAAATGAGAGGTGTCAGGGGGGAAATGAAAGGAGTGAGGGGGAAAATGAGAGGTGTGAGGGGAAAATGAGAGGTGAGTGGAAAATAAGAAGAGTGAGGGGGAACATGAGAGGAGTGCGGGGGGGGGGAAATGACAGGTATGAGGTGAAAATGAGAGGTGTGAGGTGAAAATGAAGAGGTTTGAGTGGAAAATGAGAGGAGTAAGGGGAAAATGAGAGGTGTCAGGGGGGAAATGAAAGGAGTGAGGGGGAAAATGAGAGGTGTGAGGGGAAAATGAGAGAAGTGAGGTGCTGCTGCAGTATGAGGCTGTGTATAGAGTAGAGTGAGGCGCTGCAGGTGGAGGCTGTGTATAAGGCCACGTTCACATGTTCAGTATTTGGTCAGTATTTATAAGCCAAATCCACGAGTGGGAGAAAATACAGAAGTGGTGACGTGTTTCTAATATACTAATACTATCAATACTTGGGTAATCATTTAATTTGTGTTGAAAACCTGTAGCGTTGAATATATGATGTGAAATGTTTTTATGTGCAATATAATCATTACAATATGTTACAACTAACCACAGTTAGCTAATATGCCTGAGCAACGCCGGGCTCTTCAGCTACAGCTAGTATATATATAACACTATCCTGTGTGTGGAAAGACATGGAGAGCAAGTGGGGCCATTACACTGTCTGGGGAGTCACTGTGGGCATCATACTGTGTGTGGGGAGCTGTGGAACATAATTCTATTTGTGGAGGGGTTGGAAATGCAGCTCTGCTGCATCTGACAATCTAAACTCTGCTGCATCTGTCAATCTCAGTTATGCTGAACCTAACATTCTCAGCTTTGCGGCACCTTACAATCTCAGCTCTGCTGCATTTGACAACCTCAGCTCTGCTGCATCCTGCAATCTCAGTTCTGTTGCACCTGACAATCTCACCTCTGCTGCATCTGACAATTCTATTTTTCGGAATGTGACAATCTTACCTCTGCTGCATCTGACAATCTCATCACTGCTGCACTTGACAATCTCAGCTCTGCCACATCTGACAATCTCAGCACTGCCGCACCTGACAATCTCAGCTCTGCCACATCTGACAATCTCAGCACTGCCGCACCTGACAATCTCAGCTCTGCCACATCTGACAATCTCAGCACTGCCGCACCTGACAATCTCAGCTCTGCCACATCTGACAATCTCAGCACTGCCGCACCTGACAATCTCAGCTCTGCCACATCTGACAATCTCAGCACTGCCGCACCTGACAATCTCAGCTCTGCCACATCTGACAATCTCAGCACTGCCGCATCTGACAATCTCAGCACTGCTGCGCCTGACAATCTTTGTTTTCTGGGGCATCTAACAATCTATTTCTGCTGCATTTGACAACCTCAGCTCTGCTGCATCTGACCTGTTCAGCTGTTCTGCTATGGAGGATGGCGCAGAAATGCACAGGAGACGCGCCATAAGTGCTCAGTGACAGCGTTCACACTGTGCAGTGTCCTCCTCACATGCCCGCCCTGTGAGTACAGTATGTGGCCGCCCTGCCGTATATCACACTGGTCAGCAGCTGCACCATGTCTCTGACCATTAAATCTGCGCAATCCATTTGGTCGCCGTGTGTCGTCTGTCCCCGCAGGCAGTGGAAGTGTTAAATAAAATCTAATGATAAATGCTCCATGTCGGGGTCTTTAGGGGGCTTCTCTGAGCCGCCCCGGGGGGCACAGGTGTTTTATTTCCACCTCTCGCAGCGCAGACCGTTCCGCTAATGGCAGCCACAAAGCTAACAAAGAGAAATCCTTCATTCCAAGTGTTTTATTTTAGACTTTTCATTGGAAGGCTGAGAAAAATGAGAAAAATCCAGAGGACTGCGAGCACCCGACACCTAATCCCTGATTTGCCCCTTTTATTAAAAGTGGGTTACATGGTGGTGCAGCAGAGTGCGGTGAGCCTGCCGGCGGTGACTGACAGCCCAATAACAGAACATCCAAGGCTCATACATTGCCTGCAGTTATTACCATCAATCTAATTGACTGAGGGAAGGAAGCAAAGTGTGCCGAGATTGCATGTCAAGTGTGCGCTCAGCGGGTACGGGGGATGCGCTTCTACAGCGCAGGTGACAAACATGCAGGATTTTCATTTTTTTCTCTCTTACTTAACAGCTTTGCATATTCCTTTGAACATATTCCAGCACGGCGGAGATAATCGAGACGAAAATACAAGTAATTGTCAACACTAAAAGAGTGAATCGGGTCCATCCAGGCTGCGCTTTGTTCTGGGAAAATACTTAGGGAGAGAGCAAAACTTTCCAAAGTATCACTATAGGAATTAGTGGTGGGCATCAAGACGGGCAACAGCGTTCTGCTACAGATTGAGCAGACAGTTCTAAAAGCCAATACTAAGCTGCTGACAAGGCAACCAGGCACCGATGGTCACTGATGTTCAATGATGTCTTTAAATACCCTGTTACACGGCCTTCATTTCAATTTTTGTGCTGCCCCTAGCAGCCGCCTACTCTGCCCTCCCCTTGTCCTCAGCCAATGAGCGCTCATGGCAATCAGATTTAATAGCCTGGAAAAGAATCAATTATTCATTACAGTCCAGAAATTATGTTTCTGCCCCAAAGTCACAGGGAATAATCCCACCTATAGTTACTGCTGTCTCTCCCTGTATACTATGGAAGCACAAGAGTTGTGCAGCCAGACTCATCCGATGTCAACACCACTGTGCCAGCCATTGCACTGGTTGTCCATCTGTAAAAATAACATTTAAAGGGTAATTCTCAAACTATCGAGTGGATAGATAATAACTTGTTAATCGCTGGGGGTCTGATCACTGGGACCGCAGAGATCTTCACATCGGAGCCCTGGTATCCCGAGAAGGGGGCTCTACTACCCTGTTCTGAATAGACTCGCGTTGCGTATGAGTAGGTTTTCTGTTTCATTTTTTTAATTAAATGCATGTAAGAAATATACTTTATATTACATGAAAAGTATACTATGGGAACTTCTTATTACCACTTTTAATTTATATATATTTACTTAGGAAGCGCCTCCAGCCTCTGGACACTACGCTGACAGACACAGCAAACCTTCTTGCCACAGCTCGCATTGATGTGCCATCCTGGATGAGCTGCACTACCTGAGCCACTTGTGTGGGTTGTAGAGTCCGTCTCATGCTACCACGAGTGTGAAAGCACAACTAACATTCAAAAGTGACCCAAACATCAGCCAGAAAGCATTGGTACTGAGATGTGGTCTGTGGTCCCCACCTGCAGAACCACTCCTTTATTGAGGGTGTCTTGATAATTGTTTGTTAGGAAGCAGGGTGTGACTAATATAAAAAATAACTTTTAATAAGTATGCATTAAAAACTGGTATAAACCACCAATATATAGATAGAACAAAAATGTAAAGGACTCACAGAAAAGATTCCCCATCAAAGGGAATCTAAACATAAATTGTCAAATCCCTGAGGTTTATCTAGATAGATACATCAGTATGAACCTCCAAAGGGAAAAAATGTCTCCTAGAGAGGAGTACATAACATATATGTATGGTAAGCAACATACAATCAATATGTGAAGCAAGAAGTATCTCCCAGAGGGGAGTGCACATATGTATTGTTGGCAGACCACAATGACTGTATATCTCGTTTCTCATAGAGACACAGAATGTAAAAACAGGAACGATCTCACCTCTGAGCTTCTAATCACACCAGGGTAGGATCACTCACATCCGCAGCATCTGGGGAGGGGGGGCCTACAAATCCGGCCGCACATGTACCCATCCACGCTGTCAGGAAAGTAATTTTTAACCCCAATATCTCGGACACATTTTCCCTATGCGTTTCGTAGTCTGAATACTCATCAGGGGAAACTCGTGCAGAGTCCTTCCACCGCAGTGGGGGACCTTAAGTCTGGGGGTATATCGAAAAGCACTGCTTTCCTGACAGCGTGGATTCCCTTTGATGGGGAATCTTTTCTGTGAGTCCTTTACGTTTTTGTTCTATCTATATATTGGTGGTTTATACCAGTTTTTAATGCATACTTATTAAAAGTTATTTTTTATATTAGTCACACCCTGCTTCCTAACATATTTTTTGATTGGTGGATATAGAGCTTTTTCGATGTCTTGATAATTGCCAATAATTTCCATCTGTTGTCAATTCCATTTGCACAACAGCATGTGAAACTGATTGTCAATCAGTGTTGCTTCCTAAGTGGACAGTTTGATTTCACATAGGTTTTATTTACTTGGAGTTATATTCTGTTGTTTAAGTGTTCCCTTTATTTTTTTGAGCAGTGTATATATACAATATATATGGGGGTCACTCTGGAGATCATGCAAGCCCTTTAGGGAACATAAGTTTTTTCCTTTGTTAAATTTCTTTCACTGTAACTGGGTACCTCATAGGCGAGAGCAACAACACCGAGGGTCAAAATTAAGGTGCACAGTGCAAGGGAAAAATTATAGCAATGATACTAATCCTGAGTATTACCTTGGAGGAGGGGGAAGGGTCGCCTCGTCCTATATGCTGCACCCCTACGCACGTTTCGGACTTTTGTCCTGATGAAGGATTAGTATCATTGCTATAATTTTTCCCTTGCACTGTGCTCCCTAATTTTGACCCTCGGTGTTGTTGCCATATAGAGGGTGTTGTTACATTGGATTGATTTGATATAAGCAAATTGCACTTTTTTGCCAGTTATATATACATGTATGTATAGCACATACTATGTGCATTTTAGGTGTGTTTTATAATAGTATATTTTTGCACTGTTGCACTTTCTCTTATTGCACTTTTGTATATATCCTGAAGCAAACCTGATATATATATATATATATATATATATATATATATATATATATATATATATATGGGAGGGTCTGCCACTATGAGTTGTTTGAGCTATTATATGGGTTGATTCCATGTCCTATTATGCGCACCATTGTTTGTTTTTATATACTTATATTGCCATATAAATTCAATAAAGGCATTTTTTAAAATCTATCCCCTGTATGGTGTCTCTCTGGGGATCCATTGTCTGGTTGTTGGGCTGTTCTCTGGGTCTGGGGAGTAATCACCCGTTTCTCACAGAGCACTCTCTTTCTTGTCTATATACTCAATTTTATATAATTTTGTTGTACATTTGATTTATTAGATAATTTGAGTGGTTTTTGTGGCTCTAATTGGTACATGACACTGGCAGAGTTGCTCTGCATTTTTTATGACCCAGCATCTTTGCTATGCCAGTGCTGGTCAAACAACAAATGATTATGATCCTACAGAGGCTTCTGTTCATAGCGGTCATAGGGTGCTATGTCAGTAGTGGTGTAAAAGACAGAAGTGGTGATAAACCGCTTCTGTCTTCTCCCCAGAGTACATGGCTAGATATGACCAGTGAGGATTGGGCTTCTTCCTGCTAGAGAAAGTTAGAAAACAAATTTAAAAAAATAATAAATCATGCATATGACATGAGCCCGGATCTGAGCAACCTTTATTCCTGTGCCAACCTATATGCTGGAAATAGGGCATTATAGCATGGCACCTCCTGTGTACAGCAGGACAGCAACACGCTGCCGCCACTGTGCCACCAAATGGCACCGAGTGTTTTTACCCCATTGCCCTTTTACTGCCATGTGACTTTCTTGATGGGTTCACATTGGTGACAGCGGACAGGTTGGCTCCTGTGGGCAATAGTAACTTGGAACTTGTGGGCCCCAATGCAAAGTCTCCAACAGGGCCCCTAAATATCACAGGTTATTACCAATAGTGGTCTTCTCCAATGGGCCCAATGGGACCTAGGCTTTGGGCCGACCCTGGTGTGGCTGAAACCCCTACATCTACTAGAGTTTGGGGGCTTTCACATTGTGTTCAGGCACCTGTTTGGTGGCCTCATCATCAACACTTACATCCAAATCCACCACAAAACGGGATCCAGACCTATGCGCCAAGGGGATCATAAATTATAATGCTGTTGGCATGCCATGCACATGGGCGATCGCTGATAGCTGCTATTGCGTATGCGCCATCTTGGAAGAGGATTTTTTTCCTCTAATAAGATGACGCCGCCGGCGCCTGCACAGTAGCAGTTATCGGATCACCTCTATATACACCCATAGCTGATACTGCGCAGGCGCAGCCAGCGCCATTTTCAAACAGATTTTTTATTTCAAATATCAAGATAACATGAAACAAATGCACATTACACAGGCAATCATGCTGCAGAGCAGGCGCCACCACCAGAGCCCACCTGCAGAAGGTGATTTTATTCTTCCCAAGGTATATATATATAATATTTTCTATAAACTAGGGGGCCGGTCAGTGAGGGATTAGTGACCTGTCAGCAGTCTGCATTATGAATACCTAATCAGAGCCCCACATGAAGACCCCCACAGGCCGCCCCAGAACACGAGCATGTCATTAACTCAAAACTGAAAATAAAGATTAAACAACAACCACAAGACGGATTTCATCCCCAGGTATCACTGTAATCAGTATAATGGCGCCGACCTGACTCTGCCTGTAGGTTAGTGAGCACAATCCTGCTGACAGGTTCCTTTTAAATGTGGAATTTAATGTAACAGCGATAACCTAGGACCCGAGCCAATGACATCGTGAAATATGATAAAGGAAAAAACATATTTATTTTTTTGAAATGTTTTTATATATTATATGAATATTCTTGAGCAACTTTTTAACATTTTCTTCCTTCTTTTTTCCATTTTACAGTGGAGAGCACAGGACGCTGAGGACAGCGCGGTCACATTCATCATCTCTCCTGGTTATAATTATTGTTGGGTGAATCGTTTCTCCAAACTAAAGTCTATACCTGGGAACAATTACAACAATGTGTAAGGCACAAGGCGCTTTACTGAAAATAAGTATATGCATCTGTACTTGATTATATATATATATATATACAGTATATATACCTACACTGGATTCCTAGTGTATATTGGATTGCATATGAATACACCAGGCTTTATGAACTTGTAATAATGTTAATGAACTTAATGGAATGTAATTACATGAATCATTGCTTGTACCTATATACATCTCACCATTTCCACTCTGACTTTGCTTGAGGAAAGTTCTATGAACTGAAACGTTGCCATTTGGGCTTAAAGGGACACTGTCACCTGAATTTGGAGGGAACAATCTTCAGCCATGGAGGCGGGGTTTTTGGGTGTTTGATTCACCCTTTCCTTACCCGCTGGCAGCATGCTGGCTGCAATATTGGATTGAAGTTCATTCTCTGTCCTCCATAGTACACGCCTGGGCAAGGCAAGATTACCTTGCGCAGGCATGTACTATGGAGGACAGAGAATGAACTTCAATCCAATTTTGCAGCCAGCATGCAGCCAGCGTGTAAGGAAAGGGTGAATCAAACACCCAAAAACCCCGCCTCCATGGCTGAAGATTGTTCCCTCCAAATTCAGGTGACAGTGTCCCTTTAATAAAGTCTTCCTATTTTAATATTATCTTGTTTTCATTGGAGTGCAGCTGTCTCTATGATTTATACTATGGAACAAATTGTCTGGAGGCCCGGCACCCATAGTGAGTAGTTGGTACATGGTGCTGGTCCACAATTCCCTGTTTCTAGATAGATAGATATGAGATAGATAGATGATAGAAAGATAGATAGATAGATAATAGATAGATAGATAGATAATAGATAGATAGATAGATAGATAGATAGATAATAGATAGATAATAGATAGATAGATAGATAGATAGATAGATAGATAGATAGATAATAGATAGATAGATAATAGATACCGTATATACTCGAGTATAAGCCGAGATTTTCAGCCCAAATTTTTGGGCTGAAAGTGCCCCCCTCGGCTTATACTCGAGTCACGGTAGCGGTGGGGTCGGCAGGTGAGGGGCTGAGGGCGCTGAGGCATACTTACCTAGTCCCAGCGATCCTCGCGCTGTCCCTGCCGTCCCACGGGCTTCGGCGCTGCAGTTTCTTCCTCTCTTCAGCGGTCACGTGGGACCGCTCATTACAGAAATGAATAAGCGGCTCCACCTCCCATAGGGGCGGAGCCGCTTATTCATTTCTCTAATCAGCGGTGCCGGTGACCGCTGATAGAGAAAGAAGCTGCGGCACCGAAGACAGGAGGGGACAGCGCGAGGATCGCCAGGACTAGGTGAGTATAGCATATTCACCTGTCCTCGTTCCAGCCGCCGGGCGCCGATCCATCTTCCCGGCCGGCGCCTCCATCTTCCCGGCGTCTCTGCTCTCTGACTGTTCAGGCAGAGGGCGCGATGACGCATACAGTGTGCGCGGCGCCCTCTGCCTGATCAGTCAGAGCAGAGACGCCGGGAAGATGGAGGCGCCGGAACGAGACGCCGGGAGCTGCAATCAAGGGAGGTGAGTATGTGTTTTTTTTTCTTTATTGCGGCAGCGGCGGCACAAATTTATGTGGAACATCTATGGGGCACAGTGAACGGTGCAGAGCACCGTATATGGCACAGCACAGCTATGGGGCACAGTGAACGGTGCAGAGCACCGTATATGGCACAGCACAGCTATGGGGCACAGTGAACGGTGCAGAGCACCGTATATGGCACAGCACAGCTATGGGGCACAGTGAACGGTGCAGAGCACCGTATATGGCACAGCTATGTATGGGGCACAGTGAACGGTGCAGAGCACCGTATATGGCACAGCTATGGGGCACAGTGAACGGTGCAGAGCACCGTATATGGCACAGCTATGGGGCACAGTGAACGGTGCAGAGCACCGTATATGGCACAGCACAGCTATGGGGCACAGTGAACGGTGCAGAGCACCGTATATGGCACAGCTATGGGGCACAGTGAACGGTGCAGAGCACCGTATATGGCACATCTATGGGGCACAATGAACGGTGCAGAGCACCGTATATGGCACAGCTAGGGGGCACAATGAACGGTGCAGAGCACTATATGGTTCACACCTATGGGGAAATATGAACGGTGCAGAGCACTATATGGCACAGCTATGGGGAAATAATGATCTATTTTTATTTTTGAAATTCACCGGTAAATGCTGCATTTCCACCCTAGGCTTATACTCGAGTCAATAAGTTTTCCCAGTTTTTTGTGGCAAAATTAGGGGGGTCGGCTTATACTCGGGTCGGCTTATACTCGAGTATATACGGTAGATAGATAATAGATAGATAGATAGATAATAGATAGATAGATAGATAGATAGATAATAGATAGATAGATAGATAGATAGATAGATAGATAGATAATAGATAGATAGATAGATAGATAATAGATAGAAAGATAGATGATAGATAGATAAATAGATAATAGATAGATAGATAATAGATAGATAGATAGATAATAGATAGATAGATAGATAATAGATAGATAGATAGATAATAGATAGATAGATAATAGATAGATAGATAGATAGATAATAGATAGAAAGATAGATGATAGATAGATAGATAGATAGATAGATAATAGATAGATAGATAGATAGATAGATAATAGATAGATAGATAGATAATAGATAGATAGATAATAGATAGATAGAAAGATGATAGATAGATAGATAGATAGATAGATAGATAGATAGATAGATGATAGATAAATAGATAGATAGATAGATAGAAAGATGATAGAAAGATAGATAGATAGATAATAGATAGATAGATAGATAGATAGATAGATAGATAGATAGATAGAAAGATAGATGATAGATAGATAGATAGATAGATAATAGATAGATAGATAGATAGATAGATAATAGATAGATAGATAATAGATAGATAGATAGATAGATAGATAGATAATAGATAGATAGATAGATAGATAGATAGATAGATAGATAGATAATAGATAGATAGATAATAGATACCGTATATACTCGAGTATAAGCCGAGATTTTCAGCCCAAATTTTTGGGCTGAAAGTGCCCCCCTCGGCTTATACTCGAGTCACGGTAGCGGTGGGGTCGGCAGGTGAGGGGCTGAGGGCGCTGAGGCATACTTACCTAGTCCCAGCGATCCTCGCGCTGTCCCTGCCGTCCCACGGGCTTCGGCGCTGCAGTTTCTTCCCCTCTTCAGCGGTCACGTGGGACCGCTCATTACAGAAATGAATAAGCGGCTCCACCTCCCATAGGGGCGGAGCCGCTTATTCATTTCTCTAATCAGCGGTGCCGGTGACCGCTGATAGAGAAAGAAGCTGCGGCACCGAAGACAGGAGGGGACAGCGCGAGGATCGCCAGGACTAGGTGAGTATAGCATATTCACCTGTCCTCGTTCCAGCCGCCGGGCGCCGATCCATCTTCCCGGCCGGCGCCTCCATCTTCCCGGCGTCTCTGCTCTCTGACTGTTCAGGCAGAGGGCGCGATGACGCATACAGTGTGCGCGGCGCCCTCTGCCTGATCAGTCAGAGCAGAGACGCCGGGAAGATGGAGGCGCCGGAACGAGACGCCGGGAGCTGCAATCAAGGGAGGTGAGTATGTGTTTTTTTTTCTTTATTGCGGCAGCGGCGGCACAAATTTATGTGGAACATCTATGGGGCACAGTGAACGGTGCAGAGCACCGTATATGGCACAGCACAGCTATGGGGCACAGTGAACGGTGCAGAGCACCGTATATGGCACAGCACAGCTATGGGGCACAGTGAACGGTGCAGAGCACCGTATATGGCACAGCACAGCTATGGGGCACAGTGAACGGTGCAGAGCACCGTATATGGCACAGCACAGCTATGGGGCACAGTGAACGGTGCAGAGCACCGTATATGGCACAGCACAGCTATGGGGCACAGTGAACGGTGCAGAGCACCGTATATGGCACAGCACAGCTATGGGGCACAGTGAACGGTGCAGAGCACCGTATATGGCACAGCACAGCTATGGGGCACAGTGAACGGTGCAGAGCACCGTATATGGCACAGCTATGTATGGGGCACAGTGAACGGTGCAGAGCACCGTATATGGCACAGCTATGGGGCACAGTGAACGGTGCAGAGCACCGTATATGGCACAGCTATGGGGCACAGTGAACGGTGCAGAGCACCGTATATGGCACAGCACAGCTATGGGGCACAGTGAACGGTGCAGAGCACCGTATATGGCACAGCTATGGGGCACAGTGAACGGTGCAGAGCACCGTATATGGCACATCTATGGGGCACAATGAACGGTGCAGAGCACCGTATATGGCACAGCTAGGGGGCACAATGAACGGTGCAGAGCACTATATGGTTCACACCTATGGGGAAATATGAACGGTGCAGAGCACTATATGGCACAGCTATGGGGAAATAATGATCTATTTTTATTTTTGAAATTCACCGGTAAATGCTGCATTTCCACCCTAGGCTTATACTCGAGTCAATAAGTTTTCCCAGTTTTTTGTGGCAAAATTAGGGGGGTCGGCTTATACTCGGGTCGGCTTATACTCGAGTATATACGGTAGATAGATAATAGATAGATAGATAGATAATAGATAGATAGATAGATAGATAGATAATAGATAGATAGATAGATAGATAGATAGATAGATAGATAATAGATAGATAGATAGATAGATAATAGATAGAAAGATAGATGATAGATAGATAGATAGATAATAGATAGATAGATAATAGATAGATAGATAGATAATAGATAGATAGATAGATAATAGATAGATAGATAGATAGATAATAGATAGATAGATAATAGATAGATAGATAGATAGATAATAGATAGAAAGATAGATGATAGATAGATAGATAGATAATAGATAGATAGATAGATAGATAGATAATAGATAGATAGATAGATAATAGATAGATAGATAATAGATAGATAGAAAGATGATAGATAGATAGATAGATAGATAGATAGATAGATAGATAGATGATAGATAAATAGATAGATAGATAGATAGAAAGATGATAGAAAGATAGATAGATAGATAATAGATAGATAGATAGATAGATAGATAGATAGATAGATAGAAAGATAGATGATAGATAGATAGATAGATAGATAATAGATAGATAGATAGATAGATAGATAATAGATAGATAGATAATAGATAGATAGATAGATAGATAGATAGATAGATAGATAGATAGATAGATAGATAGATAGATAGATAATAGATAGATAGATAATAGATACCGTATATACTCGAGTATAAGCCGAGATTTTCAGCCCAAATTTTTGGGCTGAAAGTGCCCCCCTCGGCTTATACTCGAGTCACGGTAGCGGTGGGGTCGGCAGGTGAGGGGCTGAGGGCGCTGAGGCATACTTACCTAGTCCCAGCGATCCTCGCGCTGTCCCTGCCGTCCCACGGGCTTCGGCGCTGCAGTTTCTTCCTCTCTTCAGCGGTCACGTGGGACCGCTCATTACAGAAATGAATAAGCGGCTCCACCTCCCATAGGGGCGGAGCCGCTTATTCATTTCTCTAATCAGCGGTGCCGGTGACCGCTGATAGAGAAAGAAGCTGCGGCACCGAAGACAGGAGGGGACAGCGCGAGGATCGCCAGGACTAGGTGAGTATAGCATATTCACCTGTCCTCGTTCCAGCCGCCGGGCGCCGATCCATCTTCCCGGCCGGCGCCTCCATCTTCCCGGCGTCTCTGCTCTCTGACTGTTCAGGCAGAGGGCGCGATGACGCATACAGTGTGCGCGGCGCCCTCTGCCTGATCAGTCAGAGCAGAGACGCCGGGAAGATGGAGGCGCCGAAACGAGACGCCGGGAGCTGCAATCAAGGGAGGTGAGTATGTGTTTTTTTTTCTTTATTGCGGCAGCGGCGGCACAAATTTATGTGGAACATCTATGGGGCACAGTGAACGGTGCAGAGCACCGTATATGGCACAGCACAGCTATGGGGCACAGTGAACGGTGCAGAGCACCGTATATGGCACAGCACAGCTATGGGGCACAGTGAACGGTGCAGAGCACCGTATATGGCACAGCACAGCTATGGGGCACAGTGAACGGTGCAGAGCACCGTATATGGCACAGCACAGCTATGGGGCACAGTGAACGGTGCAGAGCACCGTATATGGCACAGCACAGCTATGGGGCACAGTGAACGGTGCAGAGCACCGTATATGGCACAGCACAGCTATGGGGCACAGTGAACGGTGCAGAGCACCGTATATGGCACAGCTATGTATGGGGCACAGTGAACGGTGCAGAGCACCGTATATGGCACAGCTATGTATGGGGCACAGTGAACGGTGCAGAGCACCGTATATGGCACAGCTATGGGGCACAGTGAACGGTGCAGAGCACCGTATATGGCACAGCTATGGGGCACAGTGAACGGTGCAGAGCACCGTATATGGCACAGCACAGCTATGGGGCACAGTGAACGGTGCAGAGCACCGTATATGGCACAGCTATGGGGCACAGTGAACGGTGCAGAGCACCGTATATGGCACATCTATGGGGCACAATGAACGGTGCAGAGCACCGTATATGGCACAGCTAGGGGGCACAATGAACGGTGCAGAGCACTATATGGTTCACACCTATGGGGAAATATGAACGGTGCAGAGCACTATATGGCACAGCTATGGGGAAATAATGATCTATTTTTATTTTTGAAATTCACCGGTAAATGCTGCATTTCCACCCTAGGCTTATACTCGAGTCAATAAGTTTTCCCAGTTTTTTGTGGCAAAATTAGGGGGGTCGGCTTATACTCGGGTCGGCTTATACTCGAGTATATACGGTAGATAGATAATAGATAGATAGATAGATAATAGATAGATAGATAGATAGATAGATAGATAATAGATAGATAGATAGATAGATAGATAGATAATAGATAGATAGATAGATAGATAATAGATAGAAAGATAGATGATAGATAGATAGATAGATAATAGATAGATAGATAATAGATAGATAGATAGATAATAGATAGATAGATAGATAATAGATAGATAGATAATAGATAGATAGATAATAGATAGATAGATAGATAATAGATAGAAAGATAGATGATAGATAGATAGATAGATAGATAGATAGATAGATAGATAGATAGATAGATAGATAATAGATAGATAGATAGATAATAGATAGATAGATAATAGATAGATAGAAAGATGATAGATAGATAGATAGATAGATAGATAGATAGATGATAGATAAATAGATAGATAGATAGATAGAAAGATGATAGAAAGATAGATAGATAGATAATAGATAGATAGATAGATAGATAGATAGATAGATAGATAGATAGATAGAAAGATAGATGATAGATAGATAGATAGATAATAGATAGATAGATAGATAGATAGATAATAGATAGATAGATAATAGATAGATAGATAGATAGATAGATAGATAGATAGATAATAGATAGATAGATAGATAGATAGATAATAGATAGATAGAAAGATGATAGATAGATAGATAGATAGATAGATAGATAGATAGATAGATGATAGATAAATAGATAGATAGATAGATGATAGATAAATAGATAGATAGAGAGAGAGATAGATAAAGAAAAAAATGGAACAGCAACAGGTTGTCAACAAAATATTAAGTTAAGGTACCTTCATTTCTGTCCAGGCCTATTTCATGAGTTTTATTTTATTTAAAATTCTGTGGAAGCATGGATGAACAGCAATGTCTGACTTTCATTTGTTCATTTTTACAGATCCTTTATTGATTATTACTTTTGTTAGATTCAAGTTATTTCTGTGACCATTGTGGGTTTTTCTGTCATTAAACGAGGGGTGCCAACAATTTTGACCACGTGTGTGGATAGATAGATAATAGATAGATATATAAAGAAACAATTGGTAGGGTGACAATGAGCCGAGATGGATTGAAAGGAACTTCTCCTATTTACACTATTTGGATGACACTTAACAATATAACTATATTACAGGTGTTGGATTTTTCATCTCATTCATTTTACGGAGAAAGTGAAAATACCACAAGCGTCAACTCTCTTTAAGACCCTGGGATTCTACATTCTTTAGTCAGCTTCATTTATTGGCAACGTGTTGGTATTAATTACAATCAAGCCGCCGACATTTCCATTTTTTTTTAACTCCATGTGGTTTGTGTTCACGTGTCACTTGTTATGCTAATTATTTCTTGCTAGCAGTCACCACTAGGGGGAGCTCACTGCATACTACTGAGCTCAGTGTATGACCAGTTGTCAGTTAGCTCAGACGTGCCCTCTAGTGGTGATTTCAGGTATTGAATTTTTTTCCTATTTGGCTCTATTTCTTTGCAGGGCATTTGGAGCCGTATATTAAGACAAAGTGATCTCCAAGTACTATGAAGATTTTAAGACATTTATCTACATCACATTTTGATCCTATTTAGGAAACAAACAAAAAAAAAACAATGCAATGGTGTAATAATAATGACTTCAGCTTTTTGAGAATCTCTTTGTGTGCTATTTGCAATGGCTAGCTCCATATAATAGAATATCATGGCCGAACCTGCTGCTGACAAGTGAATCATTTCTCCAAACTGAGGACTTGCAGCTATGCCTGAGCTGCACGGCGTGAGACCCTGCTATTAAATGCACAATGGAGACTTAATTTCTGTTTTTTTGTAATGTGAAAAGTCATGCAGCGGTGTTAACCCCCCCCCCCCCGAAACTGTGCATTAGAGCGCGTCTAACAATGCACGCTGGGCCATTTTGGGGTAATTGATTATAGTATAAATACTAGTCTCAGGCTCGGAGAATATATATATATATAATATTTGACAGCAGCCGGCTTGTGATAATGATCATTGCTTTATTTACATGGGACTGCAGCGGAAAGCTTCTCAATTTAGATGACCCCCCTGTTCTGTTCCCCTGGCTAGACTCCTCTCCTAAATAACAATACGGCTTTAAAGTATCAGGCGGAAAAAAAAAAATTTAAAAAAAAGTCCCATCAAACAGGCGGCCAATTATCAGCGTGCCAAGAGATTTTGAAGTGTCCGAGCGAATAATTAGCGAAGGCCGGCTCTTTGCTTTGCAGAACGAGATGGGTGTTAATTAGCGTATTCCGTGGAAGCTGCAGCCAGCACCGCTCTGCGGAGAATCAAACGCAGGGAGCGGCGTCCGCGCTGGCGGGAACATCACAAGCGCCTGCGTTCAGAGACTTTCATCTTTAAGATATTATTAAGGCTTCTAATGATAATAACCTTTCAGACTTGGTGCAAAAGGGAGCGAGTCTCCGGAACGTTATTTTTTGGGGGGACAAAGACATCTCGCCTTGGCTCCAGCTCATTTCAGACCCGGAGTAATTAGGCGGAATCATTCAAATCCACTTCATTTCTACCAGAAACTCTGGAAAAAAGAAAAGCAAGTTTTCAAAGTCAAAAGCCTGTAGAATTGAGGCTCGTTTGAGAAAACAAAAAAAAAACAACTATTCTATGTTCCTTCTTTATTAACCAGAAATAAAACCAAAGGTTTCAGACAAACATTGCGGATTCATTGATCCTCATTACCAAAGCTTAAATGCTGCAATATCAATTCATGTGATTATATAAAGTGTAGCTATCATCAGGCTTGGACTGGCCCACTGGAGAACAGGAGAATCCTCCGGTGGGCCACCACTCTCGTATTACTTGGCACTATATACATGAATCACAATGTGCAAAGGCAGCATCTTATTCATTTATCGATCTACCCAGGTCATTATATACATTTGTAGCTTAGGATAATGTCACATTTGCATGTAGCAGAAGAGTGGGGCCCTGGAGTTGGTTACTGGTGGGCCCAGTCCGACACTGGCTGTACTGAAGCGTTTTGCATTTTCGTTTTTTGCTCCCCTTATTCCCAGAGCCATAACTTTTTTATTTTTCCGACAATATGGCCATGTGAGGGCTTATTTTTTGCGGGACAAGTTGTACTTTTGAAGGATACCATTGATTTTACCATGTCGTGTACTAGAAAACCGGAAAAAAATTCCAAGTGCGGTGAAATTGCAAAAAAAGTGCAACCCCACACTTGTTTTTTGTTTGGCTTTTTTTGCTAGGCTCACTAAATGCTAAAACTGACCTAACATTATGATATATATAGACTGTATATATGTTTTCAGGAATATTTGAGCCCATGGATCCTTTGTATGTCAATTTTGCAAGAAAATCTCACAGTACGGATGCCATATGGATTACATACGGAGGATGACATGCGCAAAATACGCAGCCACACCCTGCCTACGGATGACATACGGATCACTGTTCAGGGAACATTTCTGCATATTTGGTCTGTAAAAAATGGACTGTATTTTTATACGTTGTGTGTGACTCCAGCCTAAAACAGGGTTTATCTTGACGTAGAAGTAGGCAAAGGGCAGATTCCCACCATGTAGGGGTCATATTTTGGTTACATTCACTTTAACGGAGTTTAGCCGCAATACCAGATGCAACCCCTAGACAGGTGTGGCGCTGTTTTTCTAATCTTGGACACACATTGACAAGAGATGTGTTTAGAGAAGAGTTTGTCTGGAAGAAACCGCCCCTTTAAACTTAGAAGGAACTGATGTTCTCAAGACCAAGGAAGAATCGCTCTGCAGGGTCCTGGCATTTTTATGTGGGCGTTAGATATCCTGCATTAATTTTCGGCAATGCCATGTACATTTGATGTACACAGTAGGTTTCTGCAATATTTAACATTTCCTTCTGAAAAGATCCTTTTGGAAAATGTCAGTGTGATGTTTTCAGAAAATATGTGCAAAACCTCGCCAGCTTTAATGATGTACAGAACTTTCTAGTGAGCGCAGCTCCTGAGTCATGTGACGGCCCTTGCGATGTGGAAGAGACTGCCGGAATATTGCTCACAGCAAATGTCTGATTATTAAAGTCAAAGGAAAAGTACATAAGACTGTGCTTGTTCTGTCATGGGAGCAACATGCCATGGGGAATGGAGATAAAAACGGGATGGCGGTATTATTAAGTAGCCTTGCGGTTACTGTATGGTGGTATTATTAGTAACTGTTATGGTAATATGTGGTTACTGTATGGTGGTATTATTAGTCACTATGTTATGGTAACATGCGGTTACTGTATGGTGGTATTATTAGTCTCTGTATGGTGGTAATATGTGGTTACTGTATGGTGGTATTATTAGTCTCTGTATGGTGGTAATATGTGATTATTGTATGGTGGTATTATTAGTCACTATGTGATGGTAATATGTGGTTACTGTATGGTGGTATTATTAGTCACTATGTGATGGTAATATGTGATTACTGTATGGTGGTATTATTAGTCACTATGTGATGGTAATATGTGATTACTGTATGGTGGTATTATTAGTCTCTGTATGGTGGTAATATGTGGTTACTGTATGGTGGTATTATTAGTCACTATTGATGGTAATATGTGGTTACTGTATGGTGGTATTATTAGTCACTATGTGATGGTAATATGTGGTTACTGTATGGTGGTATTATTAGTCACTATGTTATGGTAATATGTGATTACTGTATGGTGGTATTATTAGTCACTATGTGATGGTAATATGTGGTTAATGTATGGTGGTATTATTAGTCTCTGTATGGTGGTAATATGTGGTTACTGTATGGTGGTATTATTAGTCACTATTGATGGTAATATGTGGTTACTGTATGGTGGTATTATTAGTCACTATGTGATGGTAATATGTGGTTACTGTATGGTGGTATTATTAGTCTCTGTATGGTGGTAATATGTGGTTACTGTATGGTGGTATTATTAGTCACTATGTGGTGGTAATATGTGGTTACTGTATGGTAGAATCATTAGTCACTATGTTATGGTAATATGTGGTTACTGTATGGCAGTATTATTAGTCACTATGTGGTGGTAATATGTGGTTACTGTATAGTAGTATTATTAGTCACTATGTTATGGTAATATGCGGTTACTGTATGGTAGTATTATTAGTCACTATGTGGTGGTAATATGTGGTTACTGTATAGTAGTATTATTAGTCACTATGTTATGGTAATATGTGGTTACTGTATGGTAGCATTATTAGTTACTATGTGATGGTAATATGTGGTTATTGTATGGTGGTATTATTAGTCACTGTATGGTGGTAATATGTGGTTACTGTATAGTACTATTATTAGTCCCTATGTGATGGTAATATGTGGTTACTGTATAGTAGCATTATTAGTCACTGTATGATGGTAATATGTGGTTACTGTATAGTAGTATTATTAGTCACTATGTGATGGTAATATGTGGTTACTGTATGGTAGTATTATTAGTCACTATGTTATGGTAATATGTGGTTATTGTATGGTGGTATTATTAGTCACTGTATGGTGGTAATATGTGGTTACTGTATAGTAGTATTATTAGTCACTGTATGATGGTAATATGTGGTTACTTTATAGTAGTATTATTAGTCACTATGTGATGGCAATATGTGGTTACTGTATGGTAGTATTATTAGTCACTATTGATGGTAATATGTGGTTACTGTATGGTGGTATTATTAGTCACTATGTGATGGTAATATGTGGTCACTGTATGGTGGTATTATTAGTCTCTGTATGGTGGTAATATGTGATTACTGTATGGTGGTATTATTAGTCACTATGTGGTGGTAATATGTGGTTACTGTATAGTAGTATTATTAGTCACTGTGTGATGGTAATATGTGGTTTCTTTATAGTAGTATTAGTCACTATGTGATGGTAATATGTGGTTACTGTATGGTGGTATTATTAGTCACTATGTTATGGTAATATGTGTTACTGTATAGTGGTATTATTAGTCACTATGTTATGGTAATATGTAGTTACTGTATGGTAGTATTATTAGTCACTATTGATGGTAATATGTGGTTACTGTATGGTGGTATTATTAGTCTCTGTATGGTGGTAATATGTGATTACTGTATGGTGGTATTATTAGTCACTATGTGATGGTAATATGTGGTTACTGTATGGTAGTATTATTAGTCTCTGTATGGTGGTAATATGTGGCTACTGTATGGTAGTATTATTACTCTAAACAGCAAAAGCACAAAAAGAGGATACAGAGATCCTCCAAAAATTAGAAAAAAACAGCAAAACACGGCAGAGGTTCTCACCTGCCTAGGCCTCCAAACAAATGCACTAACAGGATGCAGTGGACCCATGTGGTAAAATAGAAACACAGGTGCAGCATAACCGATGACGCAGCCACTCACCAGCTACCAAACTAATGGAGGGGGTGGCTGCTTGGCACATTGCTGCACATAAAAACTTGCATGTGGCACTGTTCACACAATGGAGATGCACAGCAACCAGGCAGGCCTAGTAGTGACACCCTTCTATTAGATCAGGCAGGCCTGCCCAGCGCTATCCAAATGCACCCCATGTGCACAGACACCACAGTTTACAAGCAGAAAATGGGCCCAACTGCACCCCGAAAAAAAGTGCAAAAAACACATAAAAAAATATTATGTGAGGTATTGGTTTATATTCTGGCCAAAATACGTAAGCTCATAACCCACGTCAAGGGTCCTCACGCTTATGAGTCCTATCTCTAAACAGCAAAAGCACAAAAAGAGGATTCAGAGATCCTCCAAAAATGTATGGTGGTATTATTAGTCACTATGTGATGGTAATATGTGGTTACTGTATGGTGGTATTATTAGTCTCTGTATGGTGGTAATATGTGATTACTGTATGGTGGTATTATTAGTCACTATGTGGTGGTAATATGTGGTTACTGTATAGTAGTATTATTAGTCACTGTGTGATGGTAATATGTGGTTTCTTTATAGTAGTATTAGTCACTATGTGATGGTAATATGTGGTTACTGTATGGTGGTATTATTAGTCACTATGTTATGGTAATATGTGGTTACTGTATGGTGGTATTATTAGTCACTATGTTATGGTAATATGTAGTTACTGTATGGTAGTATTATTAGTCACTATTGATGGTAATATGTGGTTACTGTATGGTGGTATTATTAGTCTCTGTATGGTGGTAATATGTGATTACTGTATGGTGGTATTATTAGTCACTATGTGATGGTAATATGTGGTTACTGTATGGTAGTATTATTAGTCTCTGTATGGTGGTAATATGTGGCTACTGTATGGTAGTATTATTAGTCACAATGTGGTGGTAATATGTGTGTAATGACCAGAGGTCCGAATAAGATCCAGTGAGTCACAAACCAAGACCAAGGCAGAAATCTCCAACGTTATTTACTCAAAGGCAAAATAATCAAGGTAATATGGAGAATATTAAGGCAGATGCACCCCAAAGATACACTAGCTCAGCAGCAGCTGAAATCACTGTGCCACTCCAAGGTCTCCTGAGAACTGTATACTACAACAGACTAGTAAGAAATTTACCTAACAGGCAACTAAAAACAGGAACAAGTGTAAATTGAATGTAGTGTTATCAAGGGGAGGCCCTGGAACGGCACACTGAGTATAACTTACACCACTCTAATACAAGATATACCTCTAAAGTAACAATTTAACACTCTGAGCAGAGATACCCGGGTATCTATAACTATGGTACCGTATCCTGAGATGGATTTCCTCTCAGGCAGGAATCCGCACAGGCTGCAGCCAGTCCATATCTTCAGCGCCAATAAGTTACAGCAAGCTCCTCTTGTCTTGTCGGCCGATGCCGAGCCCAAACGCCGGGGACTTAGTTAGTGGTCTCACGATGTTGTCTCTGCTTCTGTAGCTCCTAGGAATGCTTCCACGACAATCCGTCCGTCTCTGTATTAGCAGTCTGTCCAGACTTGTTTCTCCACTCAATGCACAGGGAATCCACAGACTTCCAAATTCGTACTGGGTTCTTAGTAAAGTCTCAGTCTTTTCTTAGATAAAGGGTTAGCTCCTCTCCAGGAAACGTTAGCAACACAAGTCTCTCACAGAGTTAAACAAAAGGTTAGCTCTTCTCCAGGGGAACGTTAGCAACAAAAAGTTTCTCAAAAGCTTCTTTTCCTCCAAAAACACTTGCAGTAAATCCACACACAGTCTCTTTTTAAGATCTCACAGCAGCTTCTGCCTTTGCTTCCCGCCTTTTCTCTCTCAGCTCTCACTTCCTAGTTTCACTTTACACACGAGACACTAGACCCCACCCCCCAGCACACATTGTCTCCGGGAGTTTTGCACGATCCGTCCTCTGCTGCAACAGGCAAAAACCACAGGGTCCTAGTGCCCTCTCAGTGGGACTACAGTTCACCCTCTTACATGCCACCCCACTAGAGGTTGGCGTCCTCGACATACCTTCCCACTCAAATTCATCTTGAGCATATCGCTGAGGCGGTATTCCTGCCGTAGATCGTGTAGTTCTCCTGAGTCCTACATCAACAGGTGTGACCTTAGAGGGAGCTAGAGTCTCTTCCGTGGTCGTGTTAATGGGCGTAAGTGGAGTTGTCTCCTCCTGCGGCTCGATGTCCTGTGATACAGCGTCAGGACCAAGCAGTTGACCTGATGCACTCTCCTCAACAACATCCTCCATATCCCAACATTCTCATCACCCGAGGCCAGATCGGCCACAGGGGGCAAATAAGCAGGCGCAGGAGTAAGCACACCATCAAACTCAAGATCATTCAGAGCTTCCGCCCCTTGAAACATGGCCTCTGGCTCTAGGGGGGTAGGCGCCGAATCTTCAAACCAGCACCGCTGTAACATGTTACGATGCAAATTACGGGTTGGCCCCCCTGTCCCCACCGGTTCGACCTCGTACACTGGAATCTCAGGGTTCACCTGTTTTTTTATCAGATACGGTATCGCCTCCCATCGGTCACTCAGCTTTCCTGACCGTCGTTTTGTCCTCACCAACACTCTGTCTCCCGGAGAGAACAGCTCTGTTTGTACAGGTCGCGTGTCCTTATGGACCACCTGGCGAAGGCGGTCGCCCACCACCTGATGCACCACCCTCAACCGCCGCCGATGCTCTCGTACCCACTCGGATGCAGTCCGAAGGGGGGCGGAGGAGGGATCTGGCACGTTCAAATCCTCAATGTCTCGGCCAGGTCTACCAAACATCAACATGTGTGGTGAGTAACCAGTAGTACTGTGCACCCTGTTACTGTAAGCCCACATCAATTCGGGGAGATACTCAGGCCAGCATGTCTGTTGCTGACTCACTAAGGACCTCAACATTTGCAACAGGGTCCGATTAAAACGCTCACACGCCCCGTTACCCTGAGGGTGGTAAGGCGTTGTTCTCGACTGCTCGATACCATAGAGCTGGTGCAACTCTTTCATCAGCGTCCCCTGAAAGCAGGCCCCTTGATCTGAATGTATTCTCTGCGGACACCCGAACACTTGGAAGAAATGTCGGCACACTGCCTCAGCTGCCGACTTGGCCGTCTGATCTCTTGTCGGCACCGCTACAGCATACTTGGTAAAGTGATCTGTCATCACCAGGCAATAGGAGTACCCTGACGTAGAGTACCCTATCAACACGTAGTCAATCATGAGTAGTTCCAGTGGAGCTGAAGTCTTAATAGACTGTGTGGGAGCCCGCTGTTCAGGGCTTTTGTTGAGCCCACAAATTCGGCACTGCCGACACGCGTCGGCCACCATCCCTCCCAACTCAGGGCAGTAGAGGACTCGCTGCAACCACTGAAGTGTCTTTTCACTTCCAAAATGGGCCCCCTTCTCATGCGCCTCACGAGTGACCACTGGCCCCATCCCCACAGGAATTATCAGTTGGTACCGATGCTGCAGCTCCGATGGCAGGTACACCTTACGATACAATAGACCATGTTCCACACACAATTTATCCCATTGTCGAAGGAGTTTCATTCCTTCCATGGACAACTGAGCCTTGTCCTCTGCACTGGGCCAGGCCTTGTTTTGTACCCAACGGCGTACAAGTGCAACGTCCGGACACTCATCCTGGACTCTTGTCCAATCTGAGGGTGTTTTACCCAGGACACAGGGCATCCCGGTGGCCACCCCACTTGAGTGTACCACACTTTGGAAGATAGGTATTTGCCCCAAAGCTGGAGTTTCAGTATCCTCAAGTTGTTCGTCAACATCTTCCCCGGATGACCCAAGGGGCACTCTTGACAATGCATCTGCATTGCCGTTCTCTCGACCAGAGCGAAATTTAATGCGGTAATTGAACTTGGCCAGTCTGGCGACCCACCGCTGCTCCAACGCCCCCAGTTTTGCATTCTCTAAGTGAGCTAGCGGGTTGTTATCTGTCATGACTAGCACCTCAGCTCCTGTTAGATACTCGGCGAAGCGTTCTGTCATTGCCCACACCAGGGCCAGCAATTCCAGCCGGAATGAGCTGTAGTTAGCCGGATTTCGCTCGGAGTCTCTTAAAGATCTGCTGCCATAAGAAATCACTCGTTTTCGGCCGTCCTGCACCTGTGCTAGTACTGCCCCCAACCCATGAAGACTACCATCGGTATACAACAAAAAAGGGGTGTCAAACCGGGCGTAGGCCAGCAATGGGGCACTCGTTAGGGCGGTTTTCACTCCATCAAATGCCTTTTTCTGTAGGGGCCCCCATGGAATGGGGCGATTTCGAGGACCCAGCGCTGTCCCTCTCAAAAGTTCATTCAAGGGACTCACCACTTGTGAGAATTTAGGCACAAACCGCCGATAGTATCCTGCTAGGCCCAGGAAGGCCCGCACTTCTCGCAGGTCACAAGGAGGTGGCCACTCTTGTACCGCCTTAATCTTACTGGCTAAAGGTAGTACCCCGTCCGGGGTCACCAGATGCCCCAAATATTCAATCTGGTTTCGTAACAGTTGACATTTTTTTGGCTTTATTTTCAGGCCGTAGCTCTTGAGCCGCCGGAGAACTTGACGCAGCTTCTCCAGATGATCTTCAAATGAGGTTCCGAACACCACAATGTCGTCTAGATATATCAGGACTGATTCAAAATTTAGATCGCCCAAGCAATGTTCCATCAGGCGTTGGCAGGTTCCCGGGGCGGTAGCGAGGCCAAATGGCATCCGGTTGAACTCAAAGAGCCCCATTGGCAAGACAAACGCCGTCTTGGCCCGATCTTTTTCAGCCATTGGGACCTGCCAGTTCCCGCATGCCAAATCCAACATTGAGAAATACTTGGCCCGACCCAGGGCCGACAGGGATTCTTCAATACGGGGTAAAGGATATGCGTTCCATACGGTGTGGGCATTCAATTTCCGATAGTCCACACAAAATCGGAGTGTCCCATCCTTCTTGCGGACCAAGACTACAGGGGCCGCCCAGGGACTCCGGCTCTCTCGGATCACTTGGTTGTCCAGCATACTGGCCACCATGCTCTTCACCTCTTGATAGAGCGCCGGAGGAATTTGACGATATCTTTCTCTAATGGGTGGAGTATCCCCCGTTGGAATCTCATGCTCAATCGTCTGGGTACACCCGAAGTCCTCTCCATGTCGGGAAAAGGTCTCTTGATGTTCCCACAAAACTCTCTCCATCTGCTCCAACTGCACGGGGGTCAGCTTCTCCCGATCCACTCCCATCTGCTCCATGATCACATGAACATTCCATTCCTCCGTAGAAGGTTCAGTCCGGCCTATCTCGACCGCGAATGTCCAGGATGACTGTTGGTCTGGTCGCAATTCGAACCCTGCATTTTCCGGCACCTTCTCTGCCGGCACGAACAGTTCAGCCAGTATGGTCCCAGCGGGAATTGCAACAGCTTCATCTAAAACATTGATGCACCGGACCGGCACTCGTCCATTCATCACAATCGCCAAAGACCGGGCCACATGTACCTTGGCAAATGAGGAACCCTCTCGGGCGGGCTCAAGTAGCACTTCAAGCCCATTCAATCTCTGTGCAGCTCCCACAGGCAGCATTAAGAGTTCCTCTTGTCTGAGTCCCAGCAGGATCGGGGCCCTCGAAGTCACTCGGACCCGGCCCACCCGGCCACCTGGGACCGCACTTTTCAGCAAGTCGCAACTCAGCACTAGACGGTGTAGAATTCTCTGTGTGGGTCGGTGTCTTGTCGCACGGGCCCAGTATCGGGGTCCTTCACTGGCATACATCTGGTGATTCAAATCTCGCAGCACGTTCATTCCGAGCGTCACTTCCATCCCTCTTCTAGGGGGGTGATCCACCAGTACTACCCCTTTCTGCCCCAGCTCTTGACCAAACATTTTTAGTTGCATCCACACGATCCCTTTGACTGACAATTGACCATTATTTGCGGCGGTCAGTCGTATCACTCGGCCATCCTCTGGAATCACTAGTCGACTGAAGTATCTCTCATATACTTCTAGAGGCATTATAGTACAATCCCGTGTCAACCAAGCACCTCATCTTTCGCCCTTCAAACTCTGCTTCTATCACTGGACTACATGCAAACAAATCTTGTTCATTCCGTCGAGGGCTTTGTGTGGGTGGGGCCGCTGCTGTTTGCCCTCTCATGGCAGCGGCCGGAAGTTTAAAGCCGGCGATGGGGTTTCTGGGGCTGTAAGCGCCCGGCAGTAACGCGAGATGTGTCCCTGGCGGCCACACTTCCAGCAGGTGATTGTTCCTCGTGGGCGAGGGCTTGACTCATTCTGATAGGACGACCTGGCCATTTGCGGGGTCACCGTTCCAGGGGGTGGGGCAGGAGGTTCCCGTGAGGGGGTAGAGGCGGGATCAACTGTCAGTTTAGACAATTTCAGCTTCAACTCCTTCACCTCAGCACGCAAAGCTTGTACCACGCTTACCAGCCCCTCTCCCCCCGACCCTGATGACCCACCTTCCTCCAGCTGGGCACTGTTCACTGACCCCTCGGGAACATAGGCTGATTTCTTTTCCCTTTCCACTGCAGCTCGGTAAATCTGCCAGAAAGATAACTCTGGTGCAACCCGGGCCATTTCCAACAGTTTGTCCCGGAGAAGTCTATTGGCTAAACCGGTGATGAATTGGTCCCGGAGCAAGCGGTCTACCTCCCGGAACGCCCCCATGGCCCCTGGGTCTAGTCGCTGCATCTCATTCAACATCTCTTGCAAAATATTAGAGTACTGCATCAGGGACTCACACTCTCTCTGGGGACGATTAAAGAATAGGGACCGAAGCTAGGCCACACGCGCTCGACCCCCCAAACTCCCCTCTAACAGTTAATCTTTTCTAATGTATCCCTCTCTGATTCTGGGCGCACCATCACCATACGCCTAATATCACCCTCCAGTGCATTTAATGCCAGCTCAGCGCGTAACGCGGGGGTCAAATTACACATGCGCAGAATACTCCGGATTCTCTCAGCCCAATCTTGCAACGCCATATTGTGCCCATCGTATTTCGGCATGTGCTGAAGTAAAGCTCCTACAGGCACATACCCTCCCGGAGTCGCCGCGGCTGCCAGGGGAACCCCAACCCCCGAGGAGGATGCGGATACAGCGGGGTCATTTCCACCCTCGCCCTCGTCCATGACAAACACTGGATCCTGCCGACTACGCCAAAAATGTAATGATCAGAGGTCCGAATAAGATCCAGTGAGTCACAAACCAAGACCAAGGCAGAAATCTCCAACGTTATTTACTCAAAGGCAAAATAATCAAGGTAATATGGAGAATATTAAGGCAGATGCACCCCAAAGATACACTAGCTCAGCAGCAGCTGAAATCACTGTGCCACTCCAAGGTCTCCTGAGAACTGTATACTACAACAGACTAGTAAGAAATTTACCTAACAGGCAACTAAAAACAGGAACAAGTGTAAATTGAATGTAGTGTTATCAAGGGGAGGCCCTGGAACGGCACACTGAGTATAACTTACACCACTCTAATACAAGATACACCTCTAAAGTAACAATTTAACACTCTGAGCAGAGATACCCGGGTATCTATAACTATGGTACCGTATCCTGAGATGGATTTCCTCTCAGGCAGGAATCCGCACAGGCTGCAGCCAGTCCATATCTTCAGCGCCAATAAGTTACAGCAAGCTCCTCTTGTCTTGTCGGCCGATGCCGAGCCCAAACGCCGGGGACTTAGTTAGTGGTCTCACGATGTTGTCTCTGCTTCTGTAGCTCCTAGGAATGCTTCCACGACAATCCGTCCGTCTCTGTATCAGCAGTCTGTCCAGACTTGTTTCTCCACTCAATGCACAGGGAATCCACAGACTTCCAAATTCGTACTGGGTTCTTAGTAAAGTCTCAGTCTTTTCTTAGATAAAGGGTTAGCTCCTCTCCAGGAAACGTTAGCAACACAAGTCTCTCACAGAGTTAAACAAAAGGTTAGCTCTTCTCCAGGGTAACGTTAGCAACAAAAAGTCTCTCAAAAGCTTCTTTTCCTCCAAAAACACTTGCAGTAAATCCACACAGTCTCTTTTTAAGATCTCACAGCAGCTTCTGCCTTTGCTTCCCGCCTTTTCTCTCTCAGCTCTCACTTCCTAGTTTCACTTTACACACGAGACACTAGACCCCACCCCCCAGCACACATTGTCTCTGGGAGGTCTGTCCTCTGCTGCAACAGGCAAAAACCACAGGGTCCTAGTGCCCTCTCAGTGGGACTACAGTTCACCCTCTTACATGTGGTTACTGTATGGTGGTATTATTAGTCACTATGTTATGGTAATATGTGGTTACTGTATGGTGGTATTATTAGTCTCTGTATGGTGGTAATATGTGATTACTGTATGGTGGTATTATTAGTCACTATGTTATGGTAATATGTGGTTACTGTATGGTGGTATTATTAGTCTCTGTATGGTGGTAATATGTGGTTACTGTATGGTGGTATTATTAGTCACTATGTTATGGTAATATGTGGTTACTGTATAGTGGTATTATTAGTCACTATGTTATGGTAATATGTGGTTACTGTATGGTGGTATTATTAGTCTCTGTATGGTGGTAATATGTGATTACTGTATGGTGGTATTATTAGTCACTATGTGATGGTAATATGTGGTTACTGTATGGTGGTATTATTAGTCACTATGTTATGGTAATATGTGGTTACTGTATGGTAGTATTATTAGTCACTATTGATGGTAATATGTGGTTACTGTATGGTGGTATTATTAGTCTCTGTATGGTGGTAATATGTGATTACTGTATGGTGGTATTATTAGTCACTATGTGGTGGTAATATGTGGTTACTGTATAGTAGTATTATTAGTCCCTATGTGATGGTAATATGTGGTTACTGTATGGTAGTGTTATTAGTCACTATGTGATGGTAATATGTGGTTACTGTATGGTAGTATTATTAGTAACTATGTGGTGCTAATATATGGTTACTATATAGTAGTATTATTAGTCACTATGTGATGCTAATGTATGGTTACTGTATGGTGGTATTATTAGTCTCTGTATGGTGGTAATATGTGATTACTGTATGGTGGTATTATTAGTCTCTGTATGGTGTAATATGTGGTTACTGTATGGTGGTATTATTAGTCTCTGTATGGTGGTAATATGTGATTACTGTATGGTGGTATTAACAAATCACTTGGCACTCAGAGGTTCTTTTGCAAGATGAAATTGAACATTTCGTTTATTTGTGCATCTTTAACAAAACTCTAGGGTCCTGGAGAATATACTGTAGGTAAGGCGCAGAGGCAGGGCGAGGAATCACAGGGAGAGATGGCGCTGATATCTCCAGGTCCATGGCGCTGAGCTGCAGAGGAGACGGTGATCCCAGGGGTCGTGATTTGTTATTATCTATTGACGGGCTGGAAACCTGACTTGTGCACCACTAAGGAGCCTTGAGTGCCGTGTGTACTTCCTTCATCTGTATGGTGGTATTATTAGTCACTATGTGATGGTAATATGTGGTTACGGTATGGTAGTATTATTATTCACTATGTGATGGTAATATATGGTTATTGTATAGTATTATTATTAGTCACTATTAGGTGGTAATATGTGGTTACTGTATGGTGGTATTATTAGTCACTATGTAGTGGCAACTTGTAGTTATTGTATGGTGGTATTATTAGTCACTATGTGATGGTAGTATGTGGTTATTGTATGGTGGTATTATTAGTCACTATTTGATGGTAATATATGATTACTGTATGGTAGCATTATTAGTCACTATGTGGTAGTAATATGTGGTTAGTGTATGGTGGTATTGTTAGTCACTATGTGGTGGTAATATATGATTACTGTATGGTGTGTTGTGAATTCTGTGGCTGAATTCACTCCTGTGGTCACAAGTGGTACTGCAGCTTCTGAGCTTCCTCCCTCAGGTGTTCTGGTGAGCTCGTTAACTGCTTCATTACTTAACTCCGCCTGATGCTGCTATCCTTGCTCCTTGTCAATGTTTCAGTGTTGGATCTGAGCTTCTCCTGATTGTTCCTGTGACCTGCTGCTCTGTATAGCTAAGTGCTTTTTGCTTTTTTGTTGCTTTTTTTCTGTCCAGCTTGTCTTTTGTTTTGCTGGTAGCTCTGAGACGCAAAGGGTGTACCGCCGTGCCGTTAGTTCGGCACGGTGGGTTTTTTTTTTGCCCCCTTTGCGTGGTTTTGCTTTAGGGTTTTTTGTAGACTGCAAAGTTCGCTTTACTGTCCTCGCTCCGTCCTAGAATATCGGGCCCCACTTTGCTGAATCTATTTCATCCCTACGTTTTGTCTTTTCATCTTACTCACAGTCATTATATGTGGGGGGCTGCCTTTTCCTTTGGGGAATTTCTCTGGGGCAAGTCAGGCCTATTTTTCTATCTTCAGGCTAGCTAGTTTCTTAGGCTGTGCCGAGTTGCCTAGGTAGTTGTTAGGCGCAATCCACAGCCGCTTTTAGTTGTGTTTAGGATAGGATCAGGTGTGCAGTCTACAGAGTTTCCACGTCTCAGAGCTCGTTCTTGTATTTTTGGGTATTTGTCAGATCACTGTGTGCGCTCTGATCGCTAAGCACACTGTGTTTCTGGATTGCCTTCATAACACCTGTCATTAGCAAACATAACAATGGTGGTATTATTAGTCACTATGTGGTGGTAATATGTGGTTAGTGTTTTGCTAACACATTAAACTCTCCTTTTTTTCCCATGCCCTCCACATCTCCCTGATCCTGATCCTCTGGATGTAGTACCGGAATAACCGGAAACTTTCATGGAGGATCGGACAGGTGCAGCAGAGGAAGTGCCGGTGTAAGGACAGGCAAGAGCCTACTATATTTTATTTTTTTTACCCCTTCTCCAACATTTATTATACTTTGGGGTCTTGAAAGTTCTCATAGTATATTTAAAAAATTTTTGTGGTACTTTCGATTTGGACCCTAAAATGGGTGTCAAATGTATAATCAATTCACCTCGATAGTATAACATAGCATTTCCTCATATATGAAAGGAGTATTCTCAAGTTTGCAAGTTATCTACTGCTCATGGTATTGGGGACAACTTCCTGATCATTGGGACTTCCAGCAATCCTGAGAACCGGGGCTCTAAAGCCCTGTGTGAATAGAGTAGTGGTCAATCATGTTCACTTCGTGCCAGGGGTCCAAGTATAAATGAACGGAGCAGCAGTACACATGATCGACCACTGCTGCATCCACACAGGTTCTTCAGACCCCTAATTTTTGTGATCGGTGGGAGTCTCAGAAGTTGGACCTCCAATGATTAGGAAATTATCCCCGATTCCATGGTTAGGGGATAACTTCCAAATTTAAGATTATCCTTTTAATTTTACCAATTGGTAAAATGAGATATTTAACTAAAGGGGTGTAATTATAATAAGTGCAGTGGTCTTGGGTGATGGGATATTTCTGTCTCCCATATGAGAGACCCCTTAAAGATCACTTATAGTTGGGTCCTCAGTAGAGATTTTGCATTGGGGCGCTCACGCTTCAAGTTACACCACTGACTAACCTGAGAACTGTTATAAACCCTTGGCCATGGGGTGATTGTATCCAATGTTTATTTGTTCCTGTTCATTTTACTTTAGATGTTCTCCATAAAACCCGACAGAACACAAATCGTCTGTAAGCCGATCCCGGGGGCTTGTTTTGTGATGTGTATCGCCCCCTTGCAGAGTGCAGTGAAACGTTCAACCATTTTTCTTGCTCATCTCCTAGGTACTTGCCATTTCGTCTTTGGTTCTCGTGGCGGCTCCTTCTTGATCAGTGTCATTATTTAGCCACCTATCTATACGTCTTCTTGTCATAAACAATGTAAGTCTTTTTTCTCTGTATCCTAAATCTTTTGCCAATGTGATCGCTCGGCGTCTCAGATTACGGTGACTATTAATTCATCACATCGGTTTCCCATATCTCGGTCTCTTATTATCTGTCTAATGTATTTCTCCCTCCGTCAGCGCTAAACCCTGCATAAGAACGTGGAGGAAAGAGAACGTGTGAATCATCTGCTGCTTCTCGAGAGACCCTCAACTTCATCTGTAGTGAAGCCCGCTAAGCCAAGATGCTGAGTCTGATGTCACATGAAATGCCCACCTCTCTGCCCACCTGATGTCATTCTCAGATCTCAGACCATTAATCACCTGCAGTACAAACGTTCCTTCCCTGTGTACGTCATCGATTGCCAAAATGATACCCATAGCTTTCAGAGAATCTTTAGGGAATCCATAGAAATAACTGATCTCACTATTCAGAAGATCTCACATTTGTCGTCTACTGTATCTACTGTATCTATTATACATACAACCATGTATAAGTATATAAGGGGACAATACAAATATCTCGCTGAGGATCTGTTTATACCAAGGAAGGTGACGGGCACAAGGGGGCATTCTTTGCGTCTGGAGGAGAGAAGGTTTTTCCACCAACATAGAAGAGGATTCTTTACTGTTAGGGCAGTGAGAATCTGGAATTGCTTGCCTGAGGAGGTGGTGATGGCGAACTCAGTCGAGGGGTTCAAGAGAGGCCTGGATGTCTTCCTGGAGCAGAACAATATTGTATCATACAATTATTAGGTTCTGTAGAAGGACGTAGATCTGGGTATTTATTATGATGGAATATAGGCTGAACTGGATGGACAAATGTCTTTTTTCGGCCTTACTAACTATGTTACTATGTTACTATGTTACTATGTTACATGCCTCAACACGTCATCTAAATCATTCTATCTACATGCCTTAACATTGAAACTGGAACACCAAAAAGAAAAAAATCTTAGAATTATGGAAATCACAGGTTTTTGTGGTGTCACGGTCAAGGAATGCGCGGATCTGGGAAATATTTTTGAGTTTGAGAAGGCAGGAGAAGGCAAGGGCTTGGATATGTGGCTTGAAAGAGAGGGCAGAGTCGAGGATCACCCCGAGCCACCGAGCGTGCGGGATTGGGGAAACTGAGCAGCCATTGACATTGATGGATAGGTCTGGTGTAGGGGTAGAGTGAGATGGGAGAAAGATGATGAATTCTGTTTTGTCCATGTTCAGTTGTAGAAAGCGAGCAGAAAAGAAGGCTGAAATGGCAGACAGACAGTGCGGGATTTTGGTAAGTAAGGAGGTGAGGTCAGGTCTGGATAGGTAGAGCTGCGTGTCATCGGCGTAGAGATGGTACTGATGTGTATTGTTGGGGTTATTAATGGTTGTCTGAGGAATTGTCTGCCACTGAAAGCACTTGTGCAGTAAATCATCAAGATCCACTGCTGGCAGCTCCCATTGCCGGCCAATGATGCCCCTAATGTGCTCAGTGGGAGACATGTGCGGAGACGCTGCAGGCGATGGTAGCACATTTAAGCAACGCAGATTGCTCAAAGTAGCCAGAGCAACATATGGCCTCATGATGTAATTTTGGAAAGTCTATAACCTATTAATATGGGCATACAGGTGATAGAAATGGTACACTAGTCCTACCTGTATGCCTTATATTTACAGTCTTGTTGTTGACAAGTCACATTTTATTTCTGTATTCTAATAATTTCTTCCATGGTCCAGGGCGTGCGGTGCCTGGAAGAAATCTCTGCCTCCTGTTTTCATTATCATACCAACCGTCAGCCGTCAGCATAACAGGGCCCTGTGACTTGTATTGGTGGCGCCCTGCAATAGCGCGATTATACAATACCTATTCCGCCCTTCTGTGAGCATTGGATTCAACATTCTTCTGCGCAGGTGCCAGCGTGCATGACGATGAGGTGCTCTCCCCACTTCCTTCCTTCTATTATGCCACCTCAAACCATACTTTAGTGAGTAGGACTGGTGTGACGTTCCCTCATGAAGGCCTATTCTTTAATCTCATGCCACCATTCTCTTGGATGAAATAATTGCCAGAGATTGGTCTAGAGATCCCACGAAGAGACCTTCACAACAGAACATCACATCAGTCCTACACTCAGGATTATGGTGTGGGGTAGCCGGACCTGCTAGTCTTCATTCCACGTACACAACCAGGACAACTGGGACGCCACTGGTCGGCAATTGCAAAGGGAGCTGCCAGCTGTGGATCTTGACGATTTGCCCAAGTGCTTTCAGCTTGACGGAACCTTCCTCAGACAACCATTAATAACCTTATTGATAGCAGTGAAGATGTGTCAGTGCGAGAATTTCTGTGCATGGTGCTCATACTTCATACTGAATAAATCAAAATGTTTTCATTTTTTTTTTCATTTTTTCATCATTTCCATATGATTAGCATATCTATCCATCCTAAAACTTGCATAATTCCATGACTTTTCCATGTTCAGCAGTCTGTCTCTCTATCAGTCTGTCTCTCTATCAATGACTCATATGAGCATGTCCTAATCTGAGGACAGATCATAAACTGGACACAGTAAATAAATGCATAATGCATCCATCCTAATCAAAACCAATACAGTATCGAGTACAGAACAATGGCAAAATAAAAACTTTCCTAAATAGAAATGATTTCTTCCCATGGAGCCTCTCTCCCCTCTCTGCTTGCTCTCAGTATCAGGACTTTGTGCATGGAGAACATGTGCCCATCACAACTCGGAGCTTCATGGTGCCACTTCCTGTTTCCAGGCCGTGAGCCAAGATGGAAGATCCAGATAGCTGGAAGAATGTAGCCCTAGGATTCCGATTGCTGTTTCAACTGTTATTAATTAACAATTTGCTAATTAGTTTCACTATGATGAGCATCAAACCGCTGACTAATTAAAGTGCATTTGACTAAAAGCAGATGGTTCTCCCTGCTCCTGCGCGCTGTGTAGAAGGGACTAAACGTTAGAAATCTTTAGGAAGAGCATTAACAATACAGCATGCAATACAATACATCGTCTTATCGGGGTCTTGCTGCTTAAATACTCCCGCGTTTTGGAAGTCTCTGCTGATGGGTTTCTGATGGATTCAGAAATGAATCCATATTTTGCATGGCGTCCGAAGATTTGTAGCATATCGGCACCATGTACAAAATAAGTAAGGGGAAATTAGATTTTATCTTTAAAATATTGTGTCAATTTGTGTTCAGTACTGGAGCATTTAATGTAGTTTTCTGCACAATTTTTTAGTTTTCCTTTAAATGTATTTTTTTAAATAATATGCATTTTTTGTATTCTTCTTACTACAATCTGCGTCTAAAAAAAATAAATAAAATAAAAATAAATGTACGGTATATATTGCAGTTTTTATACTGTCCATTAGGGCTATTTTATGCACAGTTCTTGTTCTTTACAGAACACTTTTCAGAAGTTTCATTATCATTACAGGCAGGATTACAATGACTGATAACAGACTGACACCAATCGACAGAGCTGATAGCTCAGGTCCCACCAAACCCAATAGAAGATGCCCCATAGCTGACCCTGCTCCCTCTCCTTTCACTATGATCTTTGCAGATGCTCATTAGAGGCTTCAATACAAGAGATAGGCTCTGAGTCAGTCTACTGCTGCTAATGTACATGTGCAGGTCCCGAAAGAACAGAAAATATTAGACCCGATAGCCAGTGTCAAAATTGCAAGAATTCTATTTTTTTTTTAATACGGATTGTGGTAGGTGAAGAAATGTATTTAACATAAAGACCTGATTTCAATATTTGGTCATTTTCTGAAGACACATTCCCATTAGGAACCATTATGTGATTCTATGTCTTTCTCTCCTAATGAACAAAGCTAAATGAATAAAGAACTCAGTTCAATTTTTTTTTGTTCAGAGAACAGTGCATTGTGGGAAAACTTGCAAACTAATCAGATTCCAGACCAGAATATGGGTGGGGTTATTGCTCATTTGAATTAAAACGAGTGATTCTGTCAATTTTAGAGGGACAAGAGTTAAAATATTACACAATTTCGGATTCATCTTTTGAAGAGTGAAAATAAAAGAAATGATCTGATACTTCATGGATGACTATGAGCTGCGCATTAGGCTGCCGTCACACTCTCAGTATTTGGTCAGTATTTTACATCAGTATTTGTAAGCCAAAACCAGGAGTGGGACAATCAGAGGAAAAGTATAATAGAAACATATTCACCTCTTCTGCATTTATCATCCACTCCTGGTTTTGGCTACAAATACTGATGTAAAATACTGACCAAATACTGCTAGTGTGAACGCGGCCTTGTACTATATGGAGGATTACGAGCTGTGCATTATACTATATGGAGGACTATGGGCTATGTATTGTACAGTCATGGCCAAAATTTTTGAGAATGACACCAAAATTATATTTTCACATGATCTGCTGCCCTCTGGTTTTTATTAGTGTTTGTCTGACGTTTATATCACATACAGAAATATAATTGCAATCATATTATGAGTACCAATAGGTTATATTGACAGTGAGCTAATGCAGCAAGTCAATATTTGCAGTGTTGACCCTTCTTCTTCAAGACCTCTGCAATTCTCCCTGGCATGCTCTCAATCAACTTCTGGACCAAATCCGGACTGATAACAGTCCATTCTTGCATAATCAATGCTTGCATTTTGCCAGAATTTGTTGCTTTTTGTTTGTCCACCCGTCTCTTGATGATTGACCACAAGTTCTCAATGGGATTAAGATCTGGGGAGTTTCCAGGCCATGGACCCAAAATCTCTATGTTTTGTTCCATGAGCCATTTAGTTATCACCTTTGCTTTATGGCAAGGTGCTCCATCATGCTGGAAAAGGCATTGTTGGGCGCCAAACTGCTCTTGGATGGTTGGGAGAAGTTGCTCTTGGAGGACATTCTGGTGCCATTCTTTATTCATGGCTGTGTTTTTAGGCAAGACTGAGTGAGCCGATTCCCTTGGCTGAGAAGCAACCCCACACATGAATGGTTTCAGGATGCTTTACAGTTGGCATGAGACAAGACTGGTGGGAGCGCTCACCTCTTCTTCTCCAAATAAGCTGTTTTCCAGATGTCCCAAACAATCGAAAAGGGGATTCATCAGAGAAAATGACTTTGCCCCAGTCCCCAGCAGTCCACTCCCTGTACCTTTTGCAGAATATCAATCGGTCCCTGATGTTTTTTCTGGAGAGAAGTGGCTTCTTTGCTGCCCTCCTTGAAACCAGGCCTTGCTCAAAGAGTCTCCGCCTCACAGTGCGTGCAGAAGCACTCACACCGGCCTGCTGCCATTCCTGAGCAAGCTTGGCACTGCTGGTAGTCCGACCTGCAGCTGAAACAGTTTTAAGATACGGTCCTGGCGCTTGCTGGTCTTTCTTGGGCGCCCTGGAGCCTTTTTGACAACAATGGAAGCTCTCTCCATGAAGTTCTTGATGATGCGATAGATTGTTGACTGAGGTGCAATCTTTGTAGCTGCGATACTCTTCCCTGTTAGGCCATTTTTGTGCAGTGCAATGATGGCTGCACGTGTTTTTTTTAGAGATAACCATGGTTAACTGAAGAGAAACAATGATACCAAGCACCAGCCTCCTTTTAAAGTGTCCAGTGATATCATTCGTACTTAATCATGACTGATTGATCGCCAGCCCTGTCCTCATCAACACCCACACCTGTGTTAATGGATCAATCACTAAAACGATGTTAGCTGCTCCTTTTAAGGCAGGACTGCAATGATGTTGAAATGTGTTTTGGGGGTTAAAGTTCATTTTCTGGGCAAATATTGACTTTGCAAGTACAGTAATTGCTGTTAAGCTGATCACTCTGACATTCAGGAGTATATGCAAATTGCCATTAGAGAAAAATGAAGCAGTAGACTTTGGAAAAATTAATATTTGTCTCATTCTCAAAATTTTTGTCCATGACTGTACAACATAGATGACTATGGGGTGAGTTATATTTTATTGATGACTGTGGGCTGTGCATTAGATTATATGAAGGCTATGGGCTGTATATAAAACTAATATATATGACAATGAGCTGTGCATTATACTCCACAGATGACTTTGGACTGTGTAGCATATTATATGGAGGACTATGGGGGTGCATTATACTATGGAATCCCATTACTTCTATGTATGCCTATATATATATATATATATATATATATATATATATATATACACATACATATACTATTTATTCAGGATGGGGGGGGGGTCCTGATACAAATCTAGCATCGGCACTCATCAGATTCTAGTTATCATGACACACTAGCAATCAACATCACACCCACATACAAGTGCTTCTCACAAGTTAGAATATCATCAAAAAGTTAATTGATTTCAGTTCTTCAATACAAAGAGTGAAACTCCTATATAATATAGAGTCATTACATAGTGATCAATTTCAAGTGTTTCTTTCTGTTAATTTTGATGATTATGGCATACAGCCAATGAAAACCCCAAAAATCATTATCTCAGTAAATTAGAATACTTTACAACACCAGCTTGAAAAATGATTTTAAAATCTGAAATGCTGTCCTACTGAAATGTATGTTCAGTAAATGCACTCAGTACTCGGTCGGGGTTCCTTTTGCATCAACTACTGCATTAATGCCGCGTGGCATGGAGGCGATCAGCCTGTGGTACTGCTGAGATGTTATGGAAGCCCAGGCTGCTTTGATAACAGCCTTCAGCTCATCTGCATTGTTGAGTCTGGTGTCTCATCTTCCTCTTTACAATACCCCATAGATTCTGTATTGAGTTATGGTCTGGCGGGTTCACTGGCCAATCCACCACAGTGATACTGTTGTTTTTAAACCAGGTATTGGTACTTTTGGCAGTGTGGACAGGTGCCAAGTCCTGCTGGAGAGTGAAATTTCCATCTCCAAAAAGCTTGTCGGCAGAGGGAAGCATTAAGTTCTCTAAAATTTCCTGGTAGACAGCTGCGCTGACTTTGGTCTTGATAAAACACAGTAGACGTACATTACAGCAGATGACATGGCTCCCCAAACCATCACTGACTGTGGAAACTTCACACTAGACCTCCAGCAGCTTGGGTTGTGGCCTCTCCACTCTTCCTCCAGACTCTGGGACCTTGAATTCCAAAAGAAATGCAAAACTTGCTTTCATCTGAAAACACCTTGGACCACTGAGCAACAGTCCAGTTCTTTTCTCCTTGGCCCAGGTAAGACGCTTCTGGTGTTGTCTATTGGTCATGAGTGGCTTGACACAAGGAATGTGACACTTCTAGCCCATGTCCTGGATACGTCTGTGTGTGGTGGCTCTTGAAGCAATGACTCCAGCAGCAGTCCACTCCTTGTGAATCTCCCCCAAATTTTTGAATGGCCTTTTCTTAACAATCCTTTCAAAGCTGCAGTTTTCCCGGTTGCTTGTGCACCTTTTTCTACCACACCTTTTCCTTCCACTCAACTTTCCATTAATATGCTTGGATACAGCACTCCGAACAGCCAGCTTCTTTAGCAATGACCTTTTGTGGCTTACCCTCCTTGGGGAGTGTGTCAGTGATTTCCTTCTGGATATCTGTCAAGTCAGCAGTCTTCCCCATGATTGTGGAGCCTACTGAAACAGACTAAGAGACATTTTTAAACACTTAGGAAGCCTTTGCAGGTGTTTTTTTGTTAATTATTCTAATTTACTGAGGTAATGACTTTTGGATTTTCATTTGCTGTAAGCCATAATCATCAACATTAACAGAAATAAACACTCACTCTCTTTGTAATGACTCTATATAATATATGAGTTTCACTTTTTGTATTGAAGAATTGAAATAAAAAAACTTTTTGAAGATATTCTAAGCACCTGTAGATGTGTCCACATATGGAAACATATAGTATAAACCTCTCCCAACAGAGTATCACAGAGAAAGTTATGGTGGGACATGTAGGACCAGGAGAAAAGGAAAGGAAGGACAAATCTATATTGTTACCTAAAAGAAAACCGCATTAGTGTGTGGTAAACAAACGCTTTAAAGGGAATACAGCATCAGCAAATGACATACTGTGGTTTTTGTGTTAAATGCAGGGCCGGACTGGGACTAAAATTCAGCCCTGGCATTTGAAGTCACACAGGCCCACTTGTCACATGGTGACTGTATAATATCTTTGTACACTTGTAGGTTACAAGAGGTGAGGGCAGTGTAACACGACTATATAACATATAATTACAGCTGTATCCAGCATTACAGCTCAGTCCCCATAGAATGTAATACAGCACAGGCCCCATAGAATGTAATGCAGCACAACCCCCATAGAATGTAATACAGCCAGCCCCCATAGAATGTAAGGCAGCCAGCCCCCATAGAATGTAATGCAGCACAGCCCCAAAGAATGTAATGCAGCCCAGCCCCATAAAATGTAATGCAGCCAGCCCCCATAGAATGTAATGCAGCACAGCCCCCATAGAATGTAATACAGCACAGCCCCCATAGAATGTAATGCAGCCAGCCCCCATAGAATGTAATGTAGCACAGCCCCCATAGAATGTAATACAGCACAGGCCCCATAGAATGTAATGCAGCACAGGCCCCATAGAATGTAATGCAGCCAGTCCCCATAAAATGTAATTCAGCCAGACCCCATAGAATGTAATGCAGCCCAGCCCCATAGAATGTAATGCAGCTAGCCCCCATAGAATGTAATGCAGCACAGCCCCCATAGAATGTAATGCAGCCAGCCCCATAGAATGTAATACAGCACAGGCCCCATAGAATGTAATGCAGCACAGCCCCCATAGAATGTAATGCAGCCAGTCCCCATAGAATGTAATACAGCACAGGCCCCATAGAATGTAATGCAGCACAGCCCCCATAGAATGTAATGCAGCCAGTCCCCATAGAATGTAATGCAGCCAGCCCCCATAGAATGTAACGCAGCCAGCCCCCATAGAATGTAATGCAGCCAGCCACCATAGAATGTAATGCAGCCCATCCCCATAGGATGTAATGCAGCCCAGCCCCATAGAATGTAATGCAGCCAGCCCCCATAGTATGTAATGCAGCACAGCCCCCATAGAATGTAATGCAGCACAGCCCCCATAGAATGTAATGAAGCACAGCCACCATAGAATGTAATGCAGCACAGCCCCCATAGAATGTAATGCATCCAGTTCCCATAGGATGTAATGCAGCACAGCCACCATACAATATAATGCAGCCCAGCCCCATAGAATGTAATGCAGCACAGCCCCCATAGAATGTAATGCATCCAGTTCCCATAGGACGTAATGCAGCACAGCCACCATACAATATAATGCAGCCCAGCCCCATAGAATGTAATGCAGCACAGCCCCCATAGAATGTAATGCATCCAGTTCCCATAGGATGTAATGCAGTACAGCCCCCATAGAATGTAATACAGCACAGCTCCCATAGAATGTAATACAGCACAGCCCCCATAGAATGTAATGCATCCAGTTCCCATAGGACGTAATGCAGCACAGCCACCATACAATATAATGCAGCCCAGCCCCATAGAATGTAATGCAGCCCCCCCATAGCCCCACAATCCAGTTATCACTCATTGATATATAATAATAATAAAAAAACAAACACTCTACTCACCTTTCCTCTTGCCCCGCGCTGCTTCTGGCTCCGGTCTCAGCAGCTGCAGTCTGCCCGCCCGTCACACAGCAGGTGTGCGATGATATGACGTCATCGCGCACCCGCAGTGTCAGAGGCAGAGCGGGGAATGATGGGAGAGGGAGCGACAGCAGACGCTCTCTCCTTCATCATTGCATTCAACTGTACCGGCATCATAGACGCCGGTATAGTTGAATGTGGGGCCGGGAGTGTGCTGACAGCGGGGGAGTGTGCCGACAGCGGGGGGAGTGTGCCGACAGCGGGGGAGTGTGCCGACAGCGGGGGGAGTGTGCCGACAGCGGGGGAGTGTGCCGACAGCGGGGGGAGTGTGCCGACAGCGGGGGGAGTGTGCCGACAGCGGGGGGAGTGTGCCGACAGCGGGGGGAGTGTGCCGACAGCGGGGGGAGTGTGCCGACAGCGGGGGAGTGTGCCGACAGCGGGGGGAGTGTGCCGACAGCGGGGGAGTGTGCCGACAGCGGGGGGAGTGTGCCGACAGCGGGGGGAGTGTGCCGACAGCGGGGGGAGTGTGCCGACAGCGGGGGGAGTGTGCCGACAGCGGGGGAGTGTACTGACAGCGGGGGGAGTGTGCCGACAGCGGGGGAGTGTGCCGACAGCGGGGGGAGTGTGCCGACAGCGGGGGGAGTGTGCCGACAGCGGGGGGAGTGTGCCGACAGCGGCACACTCGAGCGGCCCACTACTGCCACCGGCCCTTGTCCGGCCCTGGTTAAATGTATATAAAAGCATTACGAAAAATAAATAAAAAGTAAATTTTTCGCACAAAGCGCTTTTTTTAGGTCATTGTCTGATGACACGTTCTGCACTTTGCTGGCCGGTGTTCTCGTCCGGGGCTCCCAGGTGGGGTGGCTATTTGGGATAACAGTGTGAGGAGCGGGGAGGCTGCAGGACGTCAGACTGCAGTATATTCACAATGCAATGAAGCTTGCCGAGCGGAGGAAATCACATCTCGCTGATTGTAAATGGGAAAGCACATTATGCAGATCACATTGACAACCGCAGGAGAAATTGAGAACTTTTTTTTTTTTGTTTTGTTTCCAGTAACAGAACAAATCTGCCATCCCCAGTTCTGCAGCAGCTCTGGTGTAAATACATTACTTGTGTCTTATCCTGATCTTTGTGAATATGTAACCAACAAACGTAGCGGCGGCAGACAACGCTTGCATTTTAGAGCCGCATGAGGGACGGCTACAGCCGCGTACACAAGTAGATCCATTCATCATGAAAATGCAGCTTTATTGCCGAGAAATGGAGAGTGAATATTGCAATCCCCGGAAACAGCTCATCCTCCGATTTACAGGCAGTCCTATCGGCTTTTCTCCCACAGTATTTCATTTACTATTTAGGAAACAGTCAACGTTCCCGCTGTTTTCATTGTGACAATTATTGTCCTCATCTATCGACTTTAAAGCTCACCTGTAATTACAAATAAAAAACACAATCGTTCCTCTTCTATATAGATGTGCATTAAAGGGTTATTTTCACCATCTTGTATGGGTAAAATGGCAAAATCCTTTTTGTGTATTTATTATTTTGTTTACTGCTCATTGCCGAGTTTACCGGCTCATGCACAGCGCTTACAAGCTTGTAAGCTCTGCTCTGAAGACCACAGACATCTCTGGACCCGGCCGGCTTCACTGCCATTGTGCTTCTCTGATGCTGCAGAGACAAAGCTCGCCGGCTTGTAACATCGGGGAGTGAACAGTCCAAGCCAGCAGAGCAATGATGCCGCCCATACAAACTGTCAATCAAACACAAGCGCCCTAACCTTTTATAAGCAGGCAGCCAGGAGCATGGGGGGAGGCGCGCTCCTGAAAAAGAAAAAAGAATATGAAACAACCCCTTTAAGGAGAGTCTGTCAGCAGGATTTGGTTATGTAATCTAAGGGTAGCACGAGGTTGAGGCTGAAATACTGATTTCAGCGATGTGTCACTTATTAGGATGTGTGCTGTTGTTTACTTACAGTGAAGGTTTTATCACTAGGACATTATCACTGCCCAGACAAGGTGCTTCTTGCCAAGTGGTTCGACCACGCCTCCTTCTGTGACAAGCAGTTCACTGTCAATAGACATTGCACACAGAAAATTGTGGTGTGGGCTGGGTTAGCTTTCTCAGCTCTGCTACATGCTATATCTAAAATCTCTGATCGTGTCAAAACTGTTCAATACAGTAAACTAAGTGATACATCGTTGAAATCAGAGACACTTTGCCTACGTCAGGCTGCTCTCAGATGAGGTAGCAAAAAATTTGGTGACAGATTCCCTTTAAATACTGCCAGAAATGAGTTCACCCTTTACAGATGAGACGGGCCACATCTGTCCTGTGCTCTCCTCTCACGGCACAAGTCTCATACAGGCTGAGGCAAAGGGACCGTAACATCACCCTCCTTCTCCACCCTCTTCTTTTCCTCTATGTACAATTACTGGTAATTGCTGCCGGGGACTGAGCTGCACTGTGCACCAGTCATTCGGGCGGTTCCCCGGCAGCTTCTCCCTGCCCCGCTGCCAGTGACTGACAAGTGTCTGCCTATACGGTCATCAGTCCATATCAGTGAAAGCAGAGAAGCCACCAGGGATCCATCCGTATGACCAGTGCACAGTGCAGCTCAGTCCCCGGCGGCTATTAAAAGTACATTTTTTTTTTTGTGCAGCCTGTCAGAGACAAATATACATGGCCATAATCGAACAACCAGTGACTGATACATGCTCCTCACAGTTTTGGCAGTAGGTATCAGCTGACAGGTTCTCTCCAAAATAGATGTGAATGGGAAGACAAAAAAATGCCAGGAAGACCCCTGGACGTATTGTGCAGCGCTTAGGGAGTCTTTCTGCCTAAAAACAAAACGCTTTTTTTTTTTTTTTTTTTTTTTTTACTCATAACTTAAATTACTTCAGAAAATGTCGTCAAATCACCTCAAAAGACACTATAAAAGATGCTTAAAGAACAACACTCTCCCCCCCACTCCACCACAAAAGCTTAAGATGACGCCAACAAAAAATGCTTTTACAAATCACTTCAGGAAATTCTTAAAAAATGCGCAAAAAGACATAGCGGAAGTAAAAACATAGTGAAAAAAACGAGTGTTTCCTGCAGCATCTGATTTTCCTGCCTGAACGTTGTAAGAACATATTCGAAGACTCAGTCAGCACCCAGACGTAGGAGAAGGTTATGGAACGGGCATGGCCCCTGAAAGGATGTGATTCAGGAAAACAATGTTCAGATCCTATAAATAAGTAAAAGAAAAATGTAATTCTCTACTTTTTACTGAACTGGAGGGAAAAATTCCTCTCAGTGTCCATGGAATGACAGACTCCAGCGTCATCCGCCCAGTGCAGCATGGAGAAGACTCTTCTCGGAGCGCCATGACAGACCTGACACGCTCCACCCTGAGAAGGAAAGTACAGAAGAGCTGTCTGTGCACTTGGCAAGACTCGGAGATGGGGAGGACATATTTTTTCGTGTTCCGCATTATGTTTATGTTGCATCCAAGTTTGAGTTACAGAGAAAAAAAAAGCTTTCCTTTGAAATATTGAGAGGCTAATTGACAGTGAGAGCACTAATGAGGAAAAAAAATAAATGAATCTGCAAATGTTTCTGGGAAGGAAATAATTAGGACAGATGATGGTGTAAATCACTGGAGATAGGAACTATCCATTACCATTTTGTGAAACTGTGACTGGGGGCTGTTTAGAGCGTAACGCAGGAGGCTGCGCGTAGGGTTAACCCTTTCTTGGGGTGCGATGTAAGCAACACCTTCACCTGTTCCTGTTACAGCTGCTTATCAGTTTTTAGGTAAATGTGGTAAATATTTTGTAATTGCAATTATTCTAACTCCACCACAGAAGCATTGGGAATTCGTAGAACTATACCGTCCCCGTATCCAACAAGCCACGCTCAGCGCATGTCCAGTTCTTGTTCTGTGAAGGTGCATCTCGACACCTGGGTAGAGCTGTGAAATATGAACTGGACTTATTATTTAGAAATCAAATTGTCAAATCTTCTTTCTAAAAATTTCCAGAGCACCTCCCACCACTAAAAAAATAAAGTTGGGATAGGGACGGGTTCTAATTAGTGATGAGCGAATATACTCGTTGTTCAGGTTTTCCCGAGCACGCTCGTGTGGTCTCCGAGTATTTGTTAGTGTTTCGGAAATTTAGTTTTCATCGCAGCATAGCTATGGGTGTTGTAGAGGTGGCGTTCCTGTGTCTTAGTGTTTAAAGGGGTTGTCCCGCCTTGAGGTTCAAGTCTGCAGTCACTCCACATGACTGCAGACTTGTGAATCCTCACAGCGTGCACAGTGAGCGCCGTCAGGATTCTCTGGTGCCAGGGGAGGTGAGCGCATGACCAAAATTATGCGATATACGAGAGCAGTCTTGCTCAATACAAATAAACTAAGTGGTGCCCAACACATCTTGTCGGAATGTGACCGGTAGCATGCAATTGACATATATGCAGTCACATGACCACCTTCTCTAAGCGCCGAAGAATCCTGACAGCACGCACTGTGCACGCCGTGAGGATTCACCAGTCTGCAGTCATTTAGAGTCATCTAAGCACTTCTGGAAGTCAACACATTGTACATGAATTAGGCTCCCTTCCACGAGTCTGGCACAATGGCCATATTGTGTCATCTGTTTCATCCACGTGTCTGATAGGACGCGAAATGTCCATCATGCCGGACACATGGTAGTGAGCCAACACCAACCCGCTGGATGTACAATGTTTCGTCTTATGAATAAAGAAGTCTTTTGGAAAGGAAACATGTGGGTGTCGTGATTTTTCTTGTGCACTTTAGGAGAAGCTTATACATTGATACTGGACTGCGTTATTACGAACACCACCTTATCCGACTTTGACTGCCCCTCTTTTATTCTTGGATTGCTCTTAATGTTTGACGGACTGTTGCTACAATGATTCTCCTCTAAAGACAATTTCTTTAAATAGCTGCTACACAGTGTACAGAGATGTGCTCCTTACCGCGGAGCTACAAACAGCTGATGGGCGGTGATCTGGGTGTCGGATTCACACTAATTTGATATCGATGGCCTATACTAAGGATAGGGCATCACTGTACAATAAGTGGAAAACCACCTTAATTTTTGTTTTATTCTACCTTGGTAGTTAGAGTTCAGAATTATATTATACATAAGACTGATACTGTTTTTGATCCAGTTCTCAGACACCGAGATGAGTTACTAGCCATCCAGGTGATGACCAATGAATGGAAACACCATAGGCACCATAACCTGTGTCACCTTCAGCTTGAAGCCTCACAAGACTGTTTCAGTTGTCTTATTTGAAAACTGACCTACCTGCTACATTTTCTAACAATGAGATGAATTTCTCTAAACATATTACCTTGCTTAGGTTTCAAGGAGTTGTACACTACTCAGGCAACTCCATCAGCAGCTCTCACTTCCTCCGGATGTGGGGAGAGTGAAGCAGGCGCTGATTAGCTGTACGGATCCCGGGGAGAGTCACTGCCGACACCGCTGGAACGGCACCAGCACAGGAGGTGAGTATAAGAGCCATTATTTTACAAGGGGACAATATAGGGATTGAGAAGGGGATGTCTGGACAACCTGTTTAAAGCTTCAACAACCTGAAATCAATGGGAATATTAAGAAAAACAAAATTAATAGTCTAAACCAGAAACTGAGGATGTGGAAGGCTGAGTGAGTGAGCACATCTGCATAAAGGCTTAGGCACACTGCTGAATTATGGCTCTGTCCAAGCTCTATGTTTTTCAGAGCTGTAATACAACACCAATAGAAATGTTACAACAGTGTCCTCCCTTACTGTACCTTTTTGAAATTTTGCACACAACTCCAGTTTCTCACAACTCCAGTTTCTCACAACACAAAGTCAGTAGGTTTAGCAACAAGTCAGTAGGTTTAGCAAAAGGTTAGCAAAACCCTTGATAGACAGCAACTTGCAGCCCAACAGCCGGGTGGTCACATATAGACCCCTGTAGCAGATACATCTCCTGGCAGAGTACAGCAAAATCATGTTATTTTTTCAAAGTTTGAAATGACACGCCATTCAACTCGTGCCAAGAGGAAAGCTAAGGAAGGACACTTCTGTACTGTGCCTCTAAATTCCAAAATAATCTAGAAAAAGTCTTATATAATAAGGAGACAACACATAAGGAATGACATTAACATATTAGAACTAACATGCAGTATGCACTCTACACATTCTTCAGTATTTGTAGCTGGCTGAGCTTTTCCTTCTCTCACATGTTAAATATTGTAGCAATCTACGACAAGCCGCCATGAAATTGTCAATTTATCCTTTGATCGTGATTTTTATTAAAAGTATCTTATGGTAAAAGTAATAATAACCTTTTCTTCGTTCTTTTTGCCTTCCTTAAATTCGGCTGCTCTATAATTTCACAGTGGGTTTTTCACAAAGAAGGAATTGATTAGAAAGGATTAAAGTGTAGCAGGAAAAAAAATTGTTAGATCCTATTCCTTTGTTGTACTTGTAGACATTGTGTCCACATGTATTGTAGTTAAGGAAAAATAATCAAAGTCAACAGTATGTTTATCACGAAGCTTCAGGTCAGGCATTGTATGCTCACTGGCTATTTTCCTCTTGATTAGACCATGTTAAAAGGGTTGTCCGAAATTGCAGAATTTTATTCAAGCATCTACTATATAATTGTCTAAGGGTCACTTCCGTCTTTCTGTCCCGGATATTCATTGGTCGCGGCCTCTGTCTGTCATGGAAATCCAAGTTGCTGATTGGTCGTGGCAAAATGCCCACGACCATTGCCACGACCAATCAGCGACGGGCGCAGTCCTGTGGCAACATGGCCGCTCCTTCCTCCCCGCAGTCAGTGCCCGCTCCGTACTCCCCTCCAGTCAGCCCTCACACAGGGTTAATGCCAGCGTTAACGGAGCGCGGTGTAACGCACGCCGGTTACGCAGCTATTAACCCTGTGTGACCAACTTTTTACTATTGATGATGCATATGCAGCATCAATAGTAAAACGATCTAATGTTACAAATAATAATAACACAAAAAAAACGTTATTTTCACCCTCCGACGTGTCGTCCTGTCCTTGGCAGTGCAAGCGGCAGGTTCCGGTGCTAAGGATGCTATGCAAGAAGGGCCTGCCATGACGTCACGGTCATGTGACCGCGACGTCATCACAGGTCCTGCGCTCATACCAAACCTGGTACCGGAAGCTGCCGCGTGCACCGCAGACAGGCGACAGGACTACAAGGGGCTCTTCAGAAGGTGAGTATGTTTATTTTTTATTTTTTAACCTGTTACATATGTGGCTGGGCAATCTACTACGTGACTGGCCAATATACTACATGGCTCTGTGCTGTATACTACGTGGCTGGGCAATATACTATGTGGCTGGGCAATATACTACGTGACTGGGCAATATACTACGTCACTGGGCAATATACTATGTGACTGGGCAATATACTATGTGACTGGGCAATATACTATGTCACTGGCCAATATACTATGTAGCTGGGCAATATACTATGTAGCTGGGCAATATATTATGTAGCTGGGCAATATACTACGTGGCTGGGCAATATACTACGTGGCTGGGCAATATACTATGTGACTGGGCAATATACTATGAGGCTGGGCAATATACTACATCACTGGGCAATATACTATGTGACTGGGCAATATACTATGTGACTGGGCAATATACTATGTCACTGGCCAATATACTATGTAGCTGGGCAATATATTATGTAGCTGGGCAATATACTACGTGGCTGGGCAATATACTACGTGGCTGGGCAATATACTACGTGGCTGGGCAATATACTTCATAGCTGGGCAATATACTACGTGGCTGGGAAATATACTACGTGGCTGGGCAATATACTACGTGACTGGGCAATATACTACGTGACTGGGCAATATACTATGTGGCTGGGCAATATAGCACGTGACTGGGCAATATACTACGTGACTGGGCAATATACTACGTGGCTGGGCAATATACTACGTGGCTGGGCAATATACTATGTCACTGGCCAATGTACTACGTAGCTGGGCAATATACTACGTAGCTGGGCAATATACTACATGGCTGGGCAATATACTACATGACTGGGCAATATACTGTGTGACTGGGCAATATACTGCGTGGACATGCATATTCTAGAATACCCAATGCGTTAGAATCGGGCCACCATCTAGTTGAAAATAAAGATGTTCTGCTCATAAGTCAATGTTGGTTTCACTGTCCCCCCCCCCCCCCGTGTTCTTGGTGCAGACAACTTGCTTCCTTCGTGATCATCTGAGTGTGGGTGTGCCTATGTAATGTGCCCAAGTCAGGTAGTCGTGTGCAAGCTGCTGCTCTCACTCGCTCTGGCACTCAACAGACAGCACATGTCCTCGTCCCGGTGTGCTGCTGTGTGGGGTGCATCACACTTACTTCTGGCTTGTGAGAGTCCATTGGTTCCAGGTTTTCCTCTTCTGGAACCTTGGCAGAAATCAATCCAGGAGACACAGGATTCGTAAAAACAAACAAACTTTTACTTGACAACTGGCAATCTTTACAAACAGGCATATAGGATAAGGTTGCAGTCTTTTCCACAGGTACCAGACTGTTATGATACGGTGGTCTAGGAGCAACATGGAACGAGCTCTGAAGGACGTGGTAACTGTACTGACCGCAATCCCTAAGCTCAACACAACACTAGAAGTAGCCGTGGAATGCTCCTAACTAGTGTTGAGCGATACCGTCCGATACTTGAAAGTATCGGTATCGGATAGTATCGGCCGATACCCGAAAAATATCGGATATCGCCGATACCGATATCCGATACCAATACAAGTCAATGGGACATCAAGTATCGGAATGTATCCTCATGGATCCCAGGGTCTGAAGGAGAGGAAACTCTCCTTCAGGCCCTGGGATCCATATTAAAGTATAAAATAAAGAATTAAAATAAAAAATATTGTTATATTCACCTCTCCGGCGGCCCCTGGACATCAGCGGGAGGATCCGGCGTCCGGCACGGCTTCTTTCTTCAAAATGCGCGCCTTCAGGACCTGTGGAATGACGTCCCGGCTTCTGATTGGTCGCGTGCCGCCCATGTGACCGCCACGCGACCAATCAGAAGCCGCGACGTCATTCCTCAGGTCCTAAAAGGCGCTCATTCTAGGACTTTAGCTGAGGAATGACGTCGCGGCTTCTGATTGGTCGCGTGGCGGTCACATGGGCGGCACGCGACCAATCAGAAGCCGGGACGTCATACCACAGGTCCTGAAGGCGCGCATTTTGAAGAAAGAAGCCGTGCCAGACGCCGGATCCTCCCGCTGATGTCCAGGGGCCGCCGGAGAGGTGAATATAACAATATTTTTTATTTTAATTCTTTATTTTACACTTCCGATACCGATACCCGATATCACAAAAATATCGGATCTCGGTATCGGAATTCCGATACCGCAAGTATCGGCCGATACCCGATACTTGCGGTATCGGAATGCTCAACACTACTCCTAACTCTCCCTTGCCTCAGAGAAAATCCCCAAAGGATAGATTAGCCCCCCACAAATAATGACTGTGAGTGGAGAGGGAAAAGACATACACAGAATGAAACCAGGATGAGCACAGGAGGCCAGTCTAGCTAAATAGATAGGACAGGATGGAATACTGTGCGGTCAGTATAAAACACTACAAAAATCCACGCAGAGTTTACAAAAAATCTCCACACCTGACTAAAGGTGTGGAGGGCAAATCAGCCTCCCAGAGCTTCCAGCAAGACAGAATTAATTCACACTGATAAGCTGGACAAACATAGAAAGCACAGAATGGATAAGTCCACAATCTATGGACAGAAAAGAGCAAGCAAAAACTTAGCTTAGCTGAACTGGTCAGGATAACAGGGAACTCCAAAGAGAAGTGAATCCAACCAGGAACCATTTACAAGTGGCACTGGCTGAAGAAAGAGCCAGACTTAAATAGCCGAGCAGAAGAGATGATAAGTGGAGGCAGCTGATGACAGCTAACTCCAAGGAGCAGCCATACCACTAGAAACCACAAGAGGGAGCCCAAGAGCAGAACTCACAAAAGTGCCACTTACAACCACCGGAGGGAGCCCAAGAGCGGAATTCACAACACCAGACACAACGTCAGCCCTGGTTCTCGGTATGGGTAGAGTATCCCTCTTGCTATCTTCTCTAGCACTAGGAATTCTTCTCCATCACTAGCAGTGCACCCGGATTACAACACCTTCGCCTCTTAGAGATTGAGTCCATCTTTCCCAGAATCTTCACAGACTGAGTGAGCCCATGGTCCCCGACATCCATCTTGAGGTTCCCCAGGCCGGCAGACGGAATAACACAGATGGGTTTTTTTGGCAACCCACTGCCCCAAGTATTAGGCCCACTTTATCCCTACCAGCCTATTGCCTGCGACTGCTGCTGCCACCTTTCACTACTCCTTCCAACTGCCCCTGACACTTCCTGGACTTGGTACTAACTCTAGCTCCCCCTCCCTAATCTGGGCCGGCCATTACAGATAACCTTATCTAGGCTAGACTGCAGCCCCAGAGGGTTTTACTCTCAGATATCATACATCAACATAAAATACATTTAACCATTTGGGCTGTCAAGGAGTGGCACATCACCTCCACCAGTCCTACATTAACATTACAGCAGTGAACACTAAACTACAATTCCTGCAATGCATTTCCAGCTCTTTAGCGCCCATCCAGTCTTCTCCCCATTGTTGCTTGTCTGCAGTCTCTATTTAGCATTGTCAATGTCAATTGTAGGGCAATGCAGGTGTGTAGGCTTTTTATGGTAGGAAGACAAACCGAAGAGGGACCTAAATTTGTAACGGTGCCCAACAGCTCTAATGATTATTCGTAGACCTGATTTTTTCACATCGAGTAAAGCACAGAAACCTTTGATACTACGAAATTCTTGGACTTACATACAAACAAAACTACAGCTGCATGTTGATATGACCAGAACAGGTGCCAGAAGATTAGGTTCTGTTTGTATAACATGAGACCACAGTGGTCAAGCATTGGCCGCAATGGTGCTACTGATCTAGGATTGGCTGCAGCGGTCACATACTCATCCTGGATGGAAGAGTACGTTTAGAGACTGGTGGAGGACCCAATCAACAGTATGAGAAAAGCGGCCAAGGACCAATAGATGAGTATACATTATTTTTAAATCAAGTTGAGCCTATTTTCAGTGGCAGACAGTGGTCACTCTAATTTCAAAAACTTGGCACAAATTAAATAGTTAAGTCAAATCTAAGAAACTTTGCAGAAACTTGCAGTACATCTGAGAAATGTGCTTTTGTCTCAACTTAATAGGGAATTCTTCTTGTCTTATTGCAATGAGAATTAAGGGTAATTGGACCACCAGATCACTGAGGGATCAGATTACAACTACCTATCGACGTCTAAAGAAAGGGAAGGAGGAAATAAGAGCAGAGAAAGACAGTAAGACATACTGTACACAAATGTGTGCTGTTTTATTGTCACTCTGCTGGATTCAGAGCTACACTGCTCAGTACTGATGAAATAATGTCTTCCATGCTGCTGCTTCTGAACATGTGCCACATAAGGTCAAGAAGACAAGAATCCCTCATGTCTCTGTTTGCAGTGTATGGGAGATATCATAGCAGCTAGTTTTTACCCACTAAGTTAGCAACAACAAAAAAGAAAATACAGAGCCCGCACAGGAGAAAACAGGCCGCAAGTCCAAAAATGGTCAAAAATAGTGTTGTTTCTCACAACAAAAAGCACAGCTTATTTTGGAAAGTCATCTAAAACAACACATATGCTCTAGGACTTGTTATATTAGGTTCTATAATGCATTAAAGGGGTTGTTCAACCTTAGACTACAAGGCTACAGTGACTCTATGTGACTGCACACTTGTGAATCCTCACATAGTGTGCACTGTTAGTATTCTCTGGGGCAGTCATGTGACCGCAAGTATGTGATTTGCATACTTATGGCCACATTCCAACTAGATGTGTCCGGCCTCGCTCAATACACTTGCATTGAGCGAGGCCGCGCGCGTCTAGTTGTAATGTGACTGCATGTATGCAAATAGCAGTATGCGAGGATTCATACGTCTGCACACCCATAGAGTGAGTGCAGACTTGTAGCCTGGACAGCCCTAATTGTCGCCATAACATTTTGTACATATGTATCAGAGAGGAACTGATTGTGTTTTTTCCTATTACATTTAAAACTTAACAACATGACAAACTCAACTCTGCTGCACTGAAAAAATCAGCACTTAACATCTATGGTATCTATCTACAGACACAATGTCTACAAGTAGAAAGTGCATTAATCCATGTTTCTTCTGCTTCTCCCGCTATCTTACAGCTGACCTCCCTTTTCTTCTACCAGAACACAGAAATGTTCTTCAGGCGCTTCTTCAGCGATGCACAAAAATATGATTGTGTGATATGAAAACTTCTGTCTGGATTCCAGAGCAGGACAAAATGTTTGATGGGTTATTGGAGATGATGTTTTATATATCCTAGGTTACTTGCCGCTTTGTCACATTTCAGGTATACTATTGGAGGGCAAATATTGGCTGTTTTTGTGGCTCAAACTGCCTTCTTAGCACCTGTCATGCTGCTGCAGTGCAGTACAGAGCAACCTCCACCAGGGGGAGCTTGAGAGGGAAGTGATACTGCACACACAGAGTATCACCACAGAGCAGCAGCACATGCACCACCAAGTGACGAGAGAGTGGTCAGACAAGCCGAGTCAAAGAACAGTAAGAAGCAGAAGTACCGAAAGTATCAGCAGTAAATGTGGTCAGGAACAAGCCAGAGGATTCAGCAACGGTCAGAAGCAGATAAGACAAAGACAGAAGGCAGAAGCGAGTCCGAATACGAGCCAAGTCAAACACCAGAGAATCAAACCAACAAACAGGGAAACACAGGGAAAAGAGCAGACAGAGGGAGTCAACAGACACGGAGCAAGTCAGGGATCACAGCAGGACAAATCAAGGGCTACCAGAGTCAGGCACACACGCCGAAGGCAGAACTATAGCTGACACCGCCAGCAGGATGCATCAGAGCTAAATAGCAAACCTGAACCCAGAATGAGGCAAGCAAAGTTAACCCTTGACATGATCCACCAGGAAAAAGGGAAGACAGGATTAAACCCTGGAACGGATCATGACAGCACCAAACTCTGTAGGTAGAAATCCTGTTTGGCTTTGTGTGTTTCTTGTAGACTGTACCCTCTCCAAGCAGCTAAGTCTTAATTCATAGATGCAAGGGATATATTAATAACTGAATAATGTAAAGAAATTCACTGAGTTGTGTGCAGTCTTGCGGTCTGCAGCTGTCACTCAATAGTTACAATAAGAAAATACAGAAAATCTTAGTGTGTCCCAAGCCTAATAACTTAGCAATCCAGCCATTACTCTGGTGTGGGCCTCAATGCCTGAAGAAGAGGTCAGCCAAAATATTATGTGCACCACATGTACCAGCCTCTGGTTCTCTGTTAGTTTCTTTGGACATTTCCTTACCCTACAGCATATGTGTCAAACTCTGGCTCTCAGAGTTATTATATTTAGCTCAAGACGCCATGTGGAGGACTATGTGGGGCCATTATTCTGAATGGAAGACTATATGTGACCAATTTTACTGTATGGTAGACTATGTGGGGGCCATTATACAGTGTGGAGGACTATGTGGGGGTCATTATACTGTGTGGAAGGCTGTATAGGTATCACAGTTGGGGCATCATACTGTGTTGGGGTCACCATACTTTGTCAGGTGAGTTGAGAGGGGTACAGTGGGGTCATCATACCGTGCATGTCGAGTGTACGGTAGAGGAATTCACTTTGGGGATATGATAATTCTGTGCTTTGGGGTACTTTTGTTGGCATAATACTTTATAGGGGCAATGAAAGGGCAATCTATGTGCTTCAATAGGAGGAACATTACTTTTTAGGGGCTGCAAAGTTGTGAGATATGCTCTTCTGTGAACTCACTGAATATTACGGGTTTTTTTGAGGGAGGTGGTGCCCAATTAAAATTTTTGCTATGGGACTCCATGTTTTCTTTGCACATCCCTGCCCGCGAAAAAATACCAAATGTTCCTGTCATGTGGTCTGTCTCTTAAGATTTATTAATTAAAATGTACTTTGTTTGCGGGGACAAGCCCTTTAAGTTTGTCTCCATATTAGATGATAAGGAAAAACGTCCTCAACTGTACTCGTTTTTAATAAATATCAAGGTTGGCCAGCGACTTTGTCCAAGTTTTTAATTTTGTCCCTTTGTGTATTTGAGTTTGACATCACTGCCCTAAAGGATCCCACGGTCTGGTGATGATTAGCAGGGCTGGTGAGACATTACCTGTGTGCTGCACAGATGACATCGCTCCAGGCTGGCAATTAAGCCAGGGAACCCGAAAGCTCAGGAAATGTGTCCAGCTCCTCTCCACAACCAGAGAGCATCGCCCTGAAATATTGACTGGGGATGGGGAAGCAATCTACTCATCTCTGCCAGCACTGATAAAAGCTTTTGACATGTTAAACATTAATTTGTAATGACGGCCACGCTGTGATCTCTGTAAGTTTTAATTGCCATCTCCATACAGATCTTATTGACATGTCATAATGACTAACTTGTCTTCAAAAGGAGATTTGTAGTTAAAATTCTGCGCTGCCGCTAAGATGAATTTCAGGAGAGTAAAGTTGATTCACAGTGGTTTTATTCAACGCGTTTCAGGGGTGGTATTTCCTGATGAAGGGGGCATGAGACCCCTGAAACGCGTTGAATAAAACCACTGTGAATCAACTTTACTCTCCTGAAATTCATCTTAGCGGCAGCGCAGAATTTTAACTACAAATCTCCTTTTGAAGACATTATTTTCTCTGGTCGGTGAAGACCTGTGGATCTGCAGCAGCCGCTATCTATATGCTCTAATCTCATCCTAACCAGGTGAGCATATTTTGGTATATATTCTCCTCTGTGTAACGTGGATAAGACCCTATTGCGCTCTTTGTCTCCCCATTCTTTTACAATAATGACTAACTTGGCACAGCCCCTTTAAGGATATTGTTTCTAGTTATTATCACGTTTCCTATTTGCTTCCTCGGTATCATCTGTTTATCATGCAGATGGGGTTTATAAACTTTTTTTTGATAACTTATGAAAAGATCTATTGTTTTCCTTTCCACCTGATAAATCTGGGCCATTATGTTCTCGTAATTTTCCTGCGGTTAGAAGAAGAATGATGAACGGGAACGATCATATAATTATCCCAGGGCCGTAAACATTTTAAAGGTAATTTTTAAAACCTTTATTTCTCCCAAGTTATGTAGGCATGAATAATTTTATAGACCCTTGACAATATTATGGCGCAGAAAGCGCTCTTCAGCTACAGAGAATGGGCATTAAACTGGAGATTAAGCCAAAGTAAATAGGAAAGCGATGCAGGGGCCGACATTATGTCGTGGAAAGGTCAGGGCTGACATGACCGCGTTTTACCATCTGGATTAAGGTGTAAGCTCCCGACCCTACGCAGGTAGATCGCATTAGTGATCTGTGCACAGTTTACAAGAACGCAGCTATTGCATGGTCATCGGAAAGCATCCTTAAACTGAACCCGCCATAGACGGAGGAGATCTGAGCTCGTCATGTGCACAACACATTACAATATAGCAATATTTTATCTGTATGGTTAGTATATAGAAAAATATAATTAAATTCACTTCCTCCAATAAATCGGGTCCTGTAATAAACCAGGGTACATTATTCACACCGCTGCCACGACAAGGTCAAGTGACCTCTGCAAGAAACGCTCTCCACGGAGAGATCAATAGAGATCATTCTGCACAATGTAAAATCTGCACGTCTCCGCTGACCCTCACAGGCGTGAATGGAGGGGAGCACTGTGGGAAAAACGGACAAGAATATTTAACAAAAAAATTGCGCAATTATTTGCTATAAAGATCATATTTAGAATAAAAATGATCACGGTCAGGAGGATAGTCTTTGGAAGTCATCACCATGCTATATGGGACGCCAGAGTACATTCTGGGGTCACCAATCATTCCCCATATATAGATGTGACCAACCTAACATCATAATACAATTTATCACACATTTAATGTAAAAATACAGTGAAGGAAATAAGTATTTGATCCCTTGCTGATTTTTTTAAGTTTGCCCACTGACAAAGACATGAACAGTCTATAATTTTAAGGGTAGGTTAATTTTACCATTGAGAGATAGAATAAAAATAAAATCCAGAAAATCGCGTTGTATAAATTATATAAATTTATTTCCATTTTGCAGTGAGAAATATGTATTTGATCCCTTACCAACCATTAAGAGTTCTGGCTCCTACAGACCAGTTAGACGCTCCAAATCAACTCATTACCTGCACTAAAGACATAGTCACCTTTATAAAAGACTCCTGTCCAAAGATTCAGTCAGTCAGACCTCTACAACATGGGCAATACCAAAGAGCTTTACAAGGATGTCAGGGACAAGATCACAGATCTTCTACTGTAAGTGGAAGAAAACCGTCTCTCTCACTTCTTATATGTTGTAATCTGAGAGCTCAGACATTCACCGGTGCATGCCTAGGAATAACTAGTTTTCCAAAGCGTTTCAAAAGCAACAATGTGCGCTCTTAGTCCTGAAGTCAAGACGTGACAAGAGGACTTAGAACGTAAATTGAGTTCGAACCGCGTAATTAAGATACAATAAATACACTTTTTATCTTAGATGAAAAGGGACAATTTCCGTTTTTATACTGCAATCATATAGTTAATAAATTATGATGAGATGCCAACAAAACGCTTGGCACCATGCAATTCATACCACCGCCACTGGGTGGCCAAATATAGACACCTACGGCAGAAACATCTCCCAACAGAGTACTGCAAAATCATGTTTTTCCAAAAGCTGGTCTTCTCATGTCCCTCTACTCTGGATATGTTCAGCCACCAAAAAGGGAAGGTAGGTCACATATTTATATATTTTTTTTAGATTTTTCTGTATCCGTCTGGTGAGATTCCATTGAAATACACATTGATAAAAGTGATGTTTCATGCTATTATCCCTATGATTTTATGTCACACTCTCCATAGACAGTGCATCTCTGTGCACCAATTTCACTTGCCTCCATCAATATAATGGATTTGCGATTGATGATATTTGGAATTCTAGACTATTCTGTGATTTGTCCGTGACATCTACATGTGAGCGTTGTGCTGGCGGTAAGAGCTGTGTACGAGACTCTGTTCCCTATGGGCTGTTGTACAATATTAATTGTGTAAATGCTGTAAACACCAGCTGCATGTTATGGCTGCTCGTCGATCACCGCTAGATGCAGATATATTCCGGGATTTCATAGAAACAATCCTTATCGGGCAAGAAAGAATTAGCGCTTCTCACCACATGCTAGCAAAACCGGCTGCAATCCACATCCTAGCCACTGGGTGGCCACACAGAGACACGTATAGCATAAACATTTCCTGGCAAAGTATTACAAATTCTTGTTTTTTTTTCAAAGCTGGTCATCTTCTGGCAAGCATATTTGGATATGTTCGGCCAAGTGGAAAGGTAATTACTATCTTATGGTAATAACTCAAATGTACAACCCCTTAGCTGCCTATTCTTAGACCAGGAAGATAAGAAAAATATTGGGTCAACCCTTTACAGACCATGCTTAATTTATAGCTGTTAACTAAACGTATTACCTAAATTTCATTAAGTTTTTATGGGGAGAAATTGATGGAAAAAAACAGCAATTCTGCATTTTTTTGCTGTTTTAAATTCTACACTGCCACACAAATACAGTGTTAATTATATTTTTGGGGTCAGTACGATTGGGACGATACCAAAATTTATATAGTTTTATTTATGTCTTATTGGGTTCTGGGACAATTATTGCACTTTTATTCCCATTATATCAGAGCAGTGCGCCTATTCGTCCGCCACTTCTTCATTCTCTTTGGACTGCTGGAGCACTGTCTTTAGCTTTCACTGGCAGTCCCATGGAAAATGATTAAAACAGGGGTCAAGCATGTTCTGAGCCCCTCAGTTCCGCTGACGAATAAAGTGCCCCTTTCTGGCCATCAGTGGGGTTTCGAAGCAGCGGAATGCCCTTTTAAGTTATTGTCTATCAGGATATACTTGCATGTGATTTTGTCTTAAGGTGGTCAAAGAATATTCCTGTGCTTGGTGAGGACCTCAAAGGTTAGATCCCAGCCATCAATAAAGAGATCCCAGCCGTCAATAAAAGGGGTATTCTCAAGTTTGGAAGTTGGATTGGGGATAAAATCCTAATCTCTGAGTGTCCGACAACTGGGACCCCAAATGAGACCAAAAACTGGGTCTCTGAAGAGCCTCATGTGAATGGAACGGTGGTCAATCAAGTGAAGCGGTGCTCGATCAAGCGCACTGCCGATCCATTCATTCCTATGAGAGTGCTGAAGACCAACAGAGCGCAGGACTCAGCTATGTCCAATGGTCCCTTTAAAAATTCACTCCACTCCATTCCACTAGTTCTCGGGGTCAGTAGATATCCCGGTGGTCAGATGTTGGATATCTTCGAAACTTGAGAATAGAGATGGTGTACCCAACTGTTTGTATAGCCAAGTGATAGGCCATCCCTTACCAAGGTGAGAATACCCTTCTGGACCAATCAGTACCTAGAATCACATGATTTTTCTTCTCTTCTCACATCCAAAACATAATTCAGAATTCTAAGGCAATAGTCGAACCAAGTTGATAAATCACACGACATCTTGGACCATCAGACTCCATATATTACGTAGGCAAAATTCTGTTACTTTGAATGTGATAGGAGACAAAACCATGGAAAATAATAAGCAGAAAAGTTCTGAATACACTGCACAGAGATATGTTTTTTAAGATTTCTTCTTCTGTTGGGCTATAATTTATTATTTATTGTAACATTTAGGATTAGGACAAAAGTTTCTGTCTATTAAAATGTAGGAACCAGTGTGCGGCTATTGTGGACGCTGTGTAATAGGCTTAAGGCTCCGTCTAAGATCCCTGAGCATCCAAAAACGTTGAACTCAGCAAGGAACTAAGAACAAAACGCGCTACTTGCTTCAAATCTTTTTAATGGGCAAATAAGTGTAGATAGATCTTCACCGCCATACACGGGGTTTTATTTCAGTAAAGCTGTAAGGTAAAATCAACCAAGCCTTAAATTGTAGTGTCTGGATAAGACGGCGCCGGCACAGTCCCGGTGCTCCCTCCTCCGTGCCTCGCAGATGCTCCTTCTTTCTCTCGCCTACATGACATGCAGGTAATTTCCATGGGAAAGAACGGTTCCATCTCTGCCGATCAGCGCCTCACATCTATTTAGTTAGAATGTTAATTATTAGCGGGTTATTGACTGTTTTCTATTACTGCCCATTTAACAGGGAAGATCTCACTTGTTCCAATTAAATTCTTGTTCTTAGACATTACAATAAGAAAGCTTACATGTTCTCTCCATGACACGAGCTGTTCCTGCCGTATTAATTCCCTGACAGTGGCATCACTATAATTTAGGGCTAGGGATGCGTTAATCAATTCTCCGAACTCTGATCCAATGGACACATTGGGATTGTGCGACTGTGCGGATGGGAAGAGTGTGAATCATTTCTTGCCTGGTGATGTCCCAAGTGTCTCTTTTGATCTGTTGACCCCTCATTGTGGCGTGACATCATGTCGTGCCTACTAATCAAAGGAAGTTGCCAGCACGGGTTGAGCAAATTTTTCAAAATTCGGTTCCGATTACGATCGGCGGCGAATATTGTATTTGCAATATTTGCCAAACACAACTGAAAGTCAATGGAGTAAATGGGATTAGAAATGACCAAATATGTTTGGAATAGAGTACCAATATGGCACGAATATGGCAAATTCAGATTCGGCGACCGATTCCGAACAATTTGCTCAACTATACTTGCCTCCTTACTGTCCCCAATAATGTCAAGGAAAATAAGGATGGAGCAAGTTGAATTTCAAAGTCTGATCCTTTCCTTTTCACAGGAGGTATGTCACCAGAGATGTCCGACAGTGGATTACTTACCTATCCACAATGAAAACACATACATGGTCAGCCAAGCCAAACATGCATATTTATGGGGGTGGAATAGCAGTAGCTGTAGGCAGAATCATTTGTCTAATAGCTATTCAAGGTGTATGAACACATTTTGCCCAAGTCATTTCTCTTAGTTATTAGAAAGAAGAATGTGACATATTAAAGGAAATATGACTGCAAGATCCGACTACACAGGGGTTGTAGTCTGTTACCATGGAGACAAACAGACCTGAACAGAAGCTGTAGGAAAAAATACTTAAATTTATGTGTCACAATGATTCACCTTTACCCATTCATCACACTGTCATTTCTATATTTGTAGGAACTATAGTAATGGCCATATTGGGCTAAAAAGCCCATGAGAGAACTTTAGTAATGGCCATAATGAACGCATTGATGGAAACTGTTGTAATGGCCATATTGGAATGATAACCCATGAGGAAACTGTGATAATGGTCATTTTGGAGGGAACTATAGTAATGACCAAATTGGATTGAAAACTAAGGGAACTGCAGTAATGGCCTTGTTGGTAAGAACTAGAGTAATAACAATATTGCTGAAAGCCCATGAGAAAACTATAGTAATGGCCATAATCGTGGGAACTGTAGTAATGGCCATTTTGGAGAGAACTATAGTAATGGCAATAATCGTGGGAACCGTAGTAATGGCCATTTTGGAGAGAACTATAGTAATGGCCATAATCGTGGGAACTGTAGTAATGGCCATTTTGGAGAGAACTATAGTAATGGCAATAATCGTGGGAACTGTAGTAATGGCCATTTTGGAGATAACTATATTAAAGGCAATAATCGTGGGAACTGTAGTAATGGCCATTTTGGAGAGAAATATAGTAATGGCAATAATCATGGGAACTGTAGTAATGGCCATTTTGGAGAGAAATATAGTAATGGCAATAATCGTGGGAACTGTAGTAATGGCCATTTTGGAGAAAACTATAGTAATGACAATAATCGTGGGAACTGTAGTAATGGCCATTTTGGAGAGAACTATAGTAATGACAATAATCGTGGGAACTGTAGTAATGGCCATTATGGAGTGAACCATAGTAATGACAATAATTGTGGGAACTGTAGTAATGGCCATTTTGGAGAGAACTATAGTAATGACAATAATCGTGGGAACTGTAGTAATGGCCATTTTGGAGGGAACTATAGTAATGGCCATATTGTATGGAAAGCTCATAAGGAAACTAGTAATGGCCATATGGGTGAGAACTATAGTAATGAATATATTGGTGAGAATTATAGATCATGACAATTGATAGATAATGACAATATTGGATTGATGGACAATGAGGGAACTGTGGTAATGATCATTTTGGAAAGAACCATCGCAATGGCCATATTGATGTGGAAACCCATGTGGGAAATCTAGTAATGACAATATTGGATTGGTAGCCCATGAGGGAACTGTGGTAAGGGCCATATTCGTGGGAACCAGAGTAATGAGCCTATGTGAGGGAATTGTAGTAACTGCCATAGTAGAGTGATAACACGAGGGAACTGTGGTAATGATCATTTTGAAGAGAAACATAGTGATTGCCATACCGATATGGAAACCCACGAGAGAAATGTAGAAATGGCCAAATAGCTTGGAACTACAGTAATGGCCATATTGTTGGTGTCTTCCTAAAGAGGATGTAACTAAGAAGTCAGAAGAGTAATACTTTGAGGATAACCCTATGGATTTTGATTTTTTGTGATTCTAATCTTGATCATGTAAAATATCTTATGACAGTATGACTTAGAGCTGGAAGCTCCGACAGTTTTCCATCTGTGACAAAGTTGTAGATTAGCAACCCGAAGGAAAGCCACAGGTCGGAGAGCAGTGAACTAGCGCTGAAGGTTGTATCCATGGTCTGCGAATGGTAAAAGGAGCAAGAGAACAGCAGGCCCTGTAAGCACACAACATGTCCGCGTCCGCTGCTTTGGCAGGTACAGCATGTGCACTTCGCATACTCATTCATTTCTAACAGTTCCTGGGAGACCTCTGCGAGCTCACAATCTGTGCAATCAAAGATTTGCTGCCCCTGAAGCAAGGAACTGATTTATAGGTTTTAAGAAGTGGGCTGCAAGAAAGCTGCTATTTATAAATATCCTTTTAATCCAGTTTTACAATAATTGCTGCAGGCTGAAGGCTCACAAGCACCCTGGTGATTTGCATAATCATTTTAGTTATGTGATTGTATTGATCTTGTGCTGAGAAGTAATCTTTTAATTTGGCTGAATATAGCGCCTCTGGCAAATCTCACCTGTTTACCTGGAACTGACAAGAAAAGAGGCATGTCACCATGTCCTGGCGGGGGCAGCAGTGAGCCGCAGGCAGGTGTGGGAATAGGGAAACATGTGTATAGCACATAATTGCTTTCCTAACAACAGGTAAATGTTGTTTCCTGTCTGGGATACAATATTCAATCTAATCTATCTGTCTATCCGCCTGCCTGCTGATCTGTGCGCCTGTATATCTATCTATTATCTATCTATCTATCTATCTATCTATCTATCTATCTATCTATCTATTATCTATCTATCCCATCCCTTCTATCTATCTATCTATCTATCTATTATCTATCTATCTATCTATCTATCTATCTATCTATCTATCTATCTATCTATCTATTATCTATCTATCTATCTAATATCTATCTATCTATCTAATATCTATCTATCTATCTATCTATCTATCTATCTATCTATCTATCTAATATCTATCTATCTATCTAATATCTATCTATCTATCTATCTATCTATCTATCTATCTATCTATCTATCTATCTATCTATCACATATCTATTATCTATCTATCTATCTATCTATCTATCTATCTATCTATCTATCTATCTAATATCTATTATCTATCTATCTATCTATCTATCTATCTATCTATCTATCTATCTATCTATCTATCTCATATCTATCTATTATCTATCTATCTATCTATCTATCTATCTATCTATCTATCTATCGCATTTCTATCTATTAATCTATCTATCTATCTCATATCTATCTATTAATCTATCTATCTATCTATCTCATCTATATATATAATTGTCTAAGGGGTTTTCCGTCTGTCTGTCTGTCTGTCCTGGAAATCCCACGTCTCTGATTGGTTGAGGCCGCCAGGCCTCGACCAATCAGCGACGGGTACAGTATCGACGTAGAAATCCCACGTTTCTGATTGGTCGAGGCCAGCAGGCCTCGACCAATCAGCAACGGGCACAGTATTGACGTAGATGTCATAATGGTTGTCATGGCGACGATGATGTCATAAAGGTTGCCTCGACCAATCAGCGACTGGCACAGTCTGCCGCGAATTCTGGAATCATCATTGTCCATATACTACGGGGACATGCATATTCTAGAATACCCGATGCGTTAGAATCGGGCCACAATCTAGTATCTATATATTCATCTAAATATCTATCTATCCATTATCTATCTATCTATCTATCTATTATCTATCTATCTATCTATCTATCTATCTATCTTTCTATCTATCTATCTGTCTATCACATATCTATCTATTATCTATATATATAATTGTCTAAGGGTTTTTCCATCTGTCTGTCTGTCTGTCTGTCTGTCCTGGAAATCCCGCGTCTCTGATTGGTCGAGGCCGCCAGGCCTCGAGCAATCAGCGACGGGCACAGTATTGACGTAGAAATCCCGCGTCTCTGATTGGTCGAGGCCGCCAGGCCTCGACCAATCAGCAACGGGCACAGCGACGATGATGTCATAAAGGACGTAGAAATCCCACGTTTCTGATTCAGCGACGGGCACAGTATCGACGTAGATGTCAAAATGGTTGCCATGGCGACGAAGATGTCATAAAGGTTGCCTCGACCAATCAGTGACGGGCACAGTCTGCCGTGAATTCGACCAATCAGGGACGGGCACAGTATCGACGTAGATGTCATAATGGTTGCCATGGCGACGATGATGTTATAAAGGTTGCCTCGACCAATCAGCGACGGGCACAGTCTGCCGTGAATTCGCCTCAACGAATCAGCGACGGGCACAGTATCGACGTAGATGTCATAATGGTTGCCATGGCGACGATGATGTCATAAAGGTTGCCTCGACCAATCAGCGACGGGCACAGTCTGCCGCGAATTCTGGAATCATCATTGTCCTCCACTGCTGTCAAGTGCCACCATTGTGTTGTCTAAGGGTCTAATTGTCTGTCTGTCTCGGATATCAGCCAATCATCGCTATTAGTGCGGGATTTAAACACCACTGACAGCGCAACATACATACATACATACATACATATTCTAGAATACCCGATGCTTTTGAATCGGGCCAACATCTAGTCTATCTATATATATAATTGTCTAAGGGTTTTTCTGTCTGTCTGTCTGTCTGTCTGTCCTGGAAATCCCGCGTCTCTGATTGGTCGAGGCCACCAGGCCTCGACCAATCAGCGACGGGCACAGAATGGCGACGATGATGTCATAAAGCTTACCTCGACCAATCAGCGACGGGCACAGTCTGCCGCGAATTCGCCTCGACCAATCAGCGACGGGCACAGTATCGACGTAGATGTCATAATGGTTGCCATGGCGACGATGATGTCATAAAGGTTGCCTCGACCAATCAGCGACGGGCACAGTCTGCCGCGAATTCTGGAATCATCATTGTCCATATACTATGGGGACATGCATATTCTAGAATACCCGATGTGTTAGAATCGGGCCACAATCTAGTCTATCCCATATCTATCTATCTATCTATCTATCTATCTATCTATCTATCTATCTATCTATCTATCTATTACATATCTATCTATCTATCTATCTATCTATCTATCTATCTATATATCTATCTCATATCTATATATTTATCTATTATCTATCTATCTATCTATCTATCTTAAAGTGAAAATCTGATCCAGGTCACAGCTAAAATCTTTCTTTTCATGGGAAAATTAAAACATGTTATTTTTTTCAAGAATAAACTGGATCATTACCTATTTTTACCTACCTAGTCCATTAAAACAGCTGTCCGAAACACAAAGTAATTTTCATTTTAAAACCCTATCTAATCAATGCCATTAATCTATTCTATTTTCTTATGTAGTTTAAGTAAAAAGTTCCCATCCTTCCCTAACTACACTATCTAACTGGGATACTCAAACAAAGTGTTATTGGAGTCAGGCTGCGTTCACTGCCACAGCCTCTGCCCCCATCCTGAAACAAAGACTCATTAGTGATGTCCGTTTCAGGGGTTCGTCCCTCCTCCACTGATCATGCGTCAGTTGTTAATTCAGAAGAATGCTCAGTAGATTCTTGTCACTGTGTGATGTGCACAATGACAGTGCACTCTCTCGCCAGATCTGATCAGAAGTAACGAGTCGGCAACAGAGTGCACTGTCAGTGTGCGTTGTATGGTGAATAGAATTGATAACCAAAACATGCTCAGAAGAGTCGGGATTAGCCCAGAATCTGAAATAAAGGTCATAGATGACACCTCATTTAGGGGAGGTGACAGAGGCTGCAGTGGTGACCATGTACTGAGATTCTCAAATGAAGAGTCACCAAAAAGAAAGTCGTAAAAAATAAAATAAAATAAAACAGTGTAGTTATTGAATGGTAAGGACTTTTTAATTAAAATATATTAAAAAATAGTTTAGATTATGGCACTAAATAGATAGAAATATATTATAAAAAAAATATTTGAGTTCAATTTCTCATTATTTCTCATGATGCTAATTTAATTCATTCTTACAACATGTTAGCAAAGCCCACAACAGACTGCAGCTGACATCACAACCACTGGGAGGCAACATATTGGCACATATAACACAAAGCAAAGCGACAAAGCAACACAAAATCCGGCGTTTTTCATTTTGTTAAAATACCTCATCTTAGGATATGTAGAAGCAAAAGGAAAGTTAAAGAATATTGTAACACCCCAGGTAACTGGTTGTTACAGTGATGTGCCTTCCTTTTGGGGAGGGCGATATCATGCTTGGAGGCAAGGAGGATTCCCTTTACCAGGTTATGCACCTAAATGCAACACATTCTGAATCCAGGCCAGAAGGGGGAGCTCTGAACCTGGATTCAGGGGATCTTTCTCAGCTTTAAGTGTTCTGATCTGGAGGAGGAGTTAGGCAGTTGGTCCAAGGAGACCAAAGAGTTCAGTCTGGAGCAGACAGTGGAGGAGCGAGGATGGAGAGCAGACAGTGGAGCCGTGCAGCCAGGACCGAACTGCAGCTCCAGGAAAGGAAGAGAACCCGAGGGGTGGATTGTAGTGAAGCATCAGAGGAAAGAAGCACAGGAGAAGGAAAGGGACTCAGAGGGGATCTGTGACCAGGCAATCTCAGAGCCAAAGCGCATTAACCGAGCACCGGGAGCCCGAGGCTGTGTTGTACTCCAGGTCGCACAGCAGAACCGGAGGGCATAGGACTTTATGTAATTTGCCCGCATCCATACCTGAAGGTGCAGCAGTATACTAGGAGCCCGGGTCATGATAGAGACCCTATAAAAAGGCTCGCACTGCCCATCATACAGGTAACTGTCCCAGGACAGGAGAGAGAGGACTTTGCCAGCAAGCCACAGGCAGCAAGGACCTCGTATACTAGCTCGAGTAGGAAGGCTTACGGACCTCACCTGGGACAAGGGTCACCTTTGCCTCCAGGCCAGCTGGACCATATCACCACCTGTTCCTGGTACCCTGGACTGTGGACTGCTACCATCATTAAACCAGGTAAAGACGTTACAACTCTTTGTCCTCCATTTATTTTGCCGGCATTCACCATCTCTGCCCAGCACATCGGGAGCCCTGGGGATCCAGCTTCACCTGTGGGAAGCGTCATCATCTATGCTCAGGCACCATCACCCCAGAGGACCCCTTTAAGCAGCGTCGGTCCCCTCTGACCGAGAACCACAGGCGGCATCACGAACACAAACTTTATCACAACTCCCTTAAAAGACCTTTCCCCTTTCAATTGGGCACCCAGGGCCACGTACCGGGTCGCAGCCACGTGACATCCCACTTAAGTGAGACCGTACCCGGTACCGAGTATCCTCACTCAATTACACACTATCTATCTATCTATATAACATATATATATATGTATATATATATATATATATATATATATATATATATACAGTATATCTATCATTTATCTTACATCTATCCATCAAATCTCTGCACCAAGTGCCAAAACAGAGGCAATGAAGCACCACTCAGATTAAAGAGATACTCGAATATGTGATTAGTCTTGAAGGATGATGGGAGTGATTATAGTAGTCATTCCCATCATCATTCAAAACTGAGCGCATATTCCAGCATCTCTTCAATCTGGGAGGTGCTAATATCCATTTTTCCCGAAATTATAGAGTTCTCTTCCACCCACTTTTCTCTTAATATGCATTTACATAATGAACCAAAATGTGGACATTAAAGATCCTCGTTCCTTATAAGAAGCTTTAACAGGCGTCTAATTTTAGCGACGCTGCACGTAAGTACAAAAGATTCCCACTAAGCAGATTCAATTGATGGCAGACATATACGTTTTATAGGTCATTAAGCTTATCTTGTCCGTGGACATAGCACTCCTTTAAGTTAGACTGCAGTAAAAATCCGCATTTCTGTAGCTCGTCAGCTAAACGAGTACAGCAGGAGGGCAACCATGAATGAGTTCACAAAGTTAAAGTTTCAGAAACTTTCTGCCAGCTTCCAGCAAACGTGGCAATTTCACCCAGAACCTCTGATGCCCAGAAAACAATGAGCTTTTCTTTGTAGTAATTGTCTGCAGAATTGAATTGGCAGCCTTAATTGGTGCAGTCTATGAATATTATAGAGAAAACAGTCTTGTTACTCGGGCTATTAAATGACATTCATGCATTAGATGAATTAATTATAACCCGTTAATTGATTACACGATAAGAATCTGCCTATAAAGCAATGGTGAGCTCTGGGTAATAGACTGATCTGCATGTACAAATATATATTTATGACTGGCAAGTCTGGGGCCACGCGTCAGCTTTGATTACGATACAGGTTGCACAGCCAAATAATGCTGTCTGCTGCTAGATCTGCATATTAATACAAGTTAATGGGGTCAAATTGAGGCCCGTAAGGTACCGTGACAAGCAATTTGCAAAGAATCCAACTGGTTCCAACTTTTTAGAACTTCCTTGTCATGTCGCAGTAATGGTGCTTTCACGTTGTGTTCTAGCACCAGTTCGGTGGCCCTGCCGGAGCCTACATCTGAAACCCCTGCAAAACGTCATTCAGACATGTGCGCCGACGGGTTATAGACTACAATGGTGCCAGCAGATCAAACGTGCACTCTGCTGTGCATATACGCCTACTACATCAGAGAGTCTGCATCCAGTAGGCGTAGACGCCCAAAAATGAAGCACGGCAAAGTGCACCTTCTCTCTGCCGATACTATTATAGTCTATGACCCCGACGATGCATACATCCAAATCACGTTTTGAGGGGGGCCAGACATCAGCTTCGACGGGGCCACCGAACTGGTGCTGGAGCACAACATGAAAGCACCCTACCCTACAATATTTGGCCATGCAACCAATGGCGTAGGTCCAGCCTAAGGGATGATTTGTTCATTGCTACTATTACAGTACATGGTGATTTAGCAGAACTGAGACATTCATCAATCAAAAATAGCAGAACTGACTTTCTCAATGGGCCTAAACGTCTTGTCCACTACTAGGACAACCTCTTCTCAATCTAAATGCTTGACCCCGATAAAATAAAAAAAGCTTATACTCACCTCCCGTGCCAGTGCCGTTTCAGTGGTGTCGGTACCCATGGTCCCGGGGCTTTTGTGTGTCCAATTAGCTCTGGTGTCACTGTCTCCACCTTCGCATGAATTGAACAGGAAGAGGAAGTCAGATGTCAGCTGTGCCCCTTTCATGGTTAATTCGACAAAAGGCGCTGATTGGGTGCCGAGCACCACGTGTCACGCATGAGAGACCCAGGACCGCGAGTGCTGAAACCTTTGGAATGATTCCATGCATGGGAGGTGAGTAAAGGCTTTATTTTAATTTTATCAGGGCCAAAGATTTGGATCAAAAAGGTGTTGTTCTAGTAGTAGACAACCCCTTTAAATGTACACAACTATGTGTGCACAGACTACATTACATACATACAATACTGTCCTGCAGGACAGAATAATAGTGGAGTCTATGCACCTCCAAGAGGCACAGTATTCTACCCTAGAATCATTGCTTCACGGTACAATGGAGCCCATGAAATATTATGAGCACCACATATAGTTATATTTGCAGTATGATTTTTGATATTACAAGAGTCTGTTTTTTCATAAGACTGTGCATAAAGTGACTATGGTGGATTGGGGTTAGGTGGGTCCCCATTATGGTGCCATGATTTGCCAGAACAGAAGGACTTGGGATTTCTTCCTCATCATCTTTCCCATGAACTTTGGGAACATTACGCACCATTTATCTCTTTTCTAAAGGGAATGTGGCAAACTCAGTAAAATATCCTGACATGCTAGCACAGCCCTTTATAGATTGCAATATAGATCACAACCACAGATTGGACACATAGAGACACATAAGCCCCGAATCATGAAAGCAATTTCACCAGAATTCTGGCATAAAATGCTTTGCATATTGTAATATTTGGAATTTATTTCGAATTTAGCCTGATTTTTAATGAATCAGAAGCATCTGACTATTTAAAAGTTGTTCAATGTTCACTTTTTATCACTTATTACAGGATATGTTGGGCCAAGAGAAAAAGTAAAAACAAATCTAAAAATATATATGTGTCGTTATGATTAATGCCACCATGCTAACTTTATTTTTCTTTTTTTCTGAACAGCTTATCAAAAAAAATTAACAAACAGTCAATAATTTTATGAAGACATTACATTTGAAGATCATTAGGATTTCAAGCGATACATGTCTACAGACGATAATGCAGATATAAAAGCATGAGCTGCATTCACCGTAATAGATAACTGCAGTCAGAATAATACGTTCAAGGTTCCGGATGCTTCAAATATATTTTACGGACAACCGAAAAGTGCCTTTTTTATGGATTGTCCAGGGATTTCTAGATGGTTGTCAACCCTGCAACATACCCTTGTGCTGGAGTCAGAATGGATAATAAGGGAAACTAGAAGGTAGCAAAGAATCAGAGGGAACATGACTAAAGTTTTAGTTACAACAATGGTCCTGTAAACCTTCTGTCTGAGCGAGGCCTTAAAGACATAACATAGGGATTTCTACCTGATGATGACCATGACGGTCTAATGATATCTGTCCCTGCTCAGACCTATCGCTGCTGGCACATGGAGTTGTGGGAAACACATGCCCAATATGATCACAGCTACTGTGCATACAGTATAGTATCCGATTTTGCACTGTCCTGTATAATGCTCTGTATATAGAATTACTGAATATTTTGCTCACATCAGAAAAAGATTCATAGTTATTTTACTATCCCACTATATATTCTGTAACTCTCTGCTGCCCCCACCAGGACACAATACAAAATTAGTTTCATAGTTTTTAATGTTGAAGGTAGACTTAAAGCAAACCTGTCATTTTACTAAGTAATCTACAGTCATTGTCAGGTTGGCGCTGTTATTCTGATTAAAGTGATACTTGGGGTGAGGAAATTTGTCTTGTGTTGTCCATACAGTATAATGGTTCCACATAGTGCTTCATGCAGTATAATGGCCTCAAAAAGTGTTCCATACAGTATAATAGCTCCACATAGTGCTTCATGCAGTATTAAGGCATCAACAAGTGCTCCACACAGTATAATGGCCTCACGTAGTGTTTTACACAGTATAATGCGCCCACAATCTGCTCCATACAGTAAAATGGCCTCCCATAGTGCTTCGTACAGTAAAATGGCCTCCCATAGTGCTCCATACAGTAAAATGGCCTCACATAGTGCTCCATACAGTAAAATGGCCCCAGATAGTGCTCCATACAGGATAATGGCCTCACATACTGCTACATACAGTAAAATTGCCTCACATAGTGCTCCATACAGTATAATGACCTCACATAGTGCTACATACAGTATAATGGCCCCAGATCAGATAGTGCTCCATACAGGATAATGGCCTCACATAGTGCTACATACAGTAAAATGGCCTCACATACTGCTCCATACAGTAAAATGGCCTCAGATAGTGCTCCATACAGTAAAATGGTCCCCACATAGTGCTACATACAGTATAATGGCCTCACGTAGTGCTCCATACAGTATAACGGCCTCACATAGTGCTACATACAGTATAATGGCCCCAGATCAGATAGTGCTCCATACAGGATAATGGCCTCACATACTGCTACATACAGTATAATGGTCCCCATATAGTGTTACATACAGTATAATGGCCCCATACAGTGCTGCATACCATATAATGGCACCCACATAATGCTCCAAACAGTATAATAGGCCCCACATTAAAAAAAAAAACTCTGCCCCCCCTGCTACGGCTTCTTCAGATCCTTTGCACATCTCTGTACAGCGGGCACGTTGTAATGATGTAATTACGCCTGCTGTGCTGAGACGTCAGACACAAAGGGGAATGGTGGGAAAAGGAGCGTCAGCTGACAATCCCTCCGCCATCATTGCTTTCAACTGTTTCGGCATCTAGAATGCCCCCAGTCGGGGGACACAGTGTCCTGGGTCAAATATACTTGGGGAATCCTCCCAGCATCCCGGGACAAAATGTACTCAACCTATGGGCCAGATTTGTCCCGCAAGCCAGAGTTTGACATACTGTATGTGCTTTAGATGAAGAGGAAGCCCACTTGCCCCCTTGTTCTCTACAGTAGACCAGAGCAATTGGATTCATAAAAAATAAAAATAATGTATCACATATGTCCTTAAATATAATTTTCAGTGTCTACAGATGGAGCAGACACAGTTTGCCAGGGAAGTAGAGCTGAATTTGTCAGTTTACATAATTTATTGCAGTATCACCATGTGTTTTTTTTGTGATTTTTACATGGGACTGCCATTGAGGCCCCAAGGCGAGTAGCGGTACGTCCAATGGCACTAAAGAGTTCTCCTGACCAGGTATCACCAGAACACATTACACTTCACACTCCGGCCACTAGGGGGAGAAAAAGGCTTTATTTATTGGGCCACTCCTCACACTGGTAAAACTAGGGGCTGGGGAGGAAGTTAGTCAGAAGCTGACTGGGTTAGAACCAGGCAACATCCTGTGGCAGGGGGTGTTGCAGGGAGAAGACGCAGGGGGTCCCTGTCAGGCGTGGGAACCTGGCAGGCGCCTAGCGAACAGAACAGAACGTAACGGAACCGCGCCTGCACACCTTGCGGCGGTATCCTAAGAAAGAGACAAGAAGGGAAGAATATTGTGGAACAGTGTAAACGAGATCAGCACAAAGGAGAGCCAGTAAGAGTCGTGCCGTGAGACCGAGGCAACATCTTACTGAGGCGCGTAGTCGGTGGCCGGATCACCATTGGAGTAACTGACTTCAGGCCTTACTTTAATTCTGCTGGACAGTTGATTATAGGTTGGCTGTCTACCTTTTACACCTACGAAGACATAGGGGGCAACATTGGGAGAGGGGCGTCTCTAGGGTCCCGGAAAACCTCCAAGCCTTCAAACAGGTGGCGTCCTAGCCATACTATATCTGGGGGACGTTAGAAACTAGCAACATCTGGAACCAAAGAACGAGAGAGAGAAAGCTGTAGAGAACGAACGAAGGAGAACAGCAGTTGTGAGGACTATGCCGAATGCTCAGCAGGGTAGGACTACAACACACAGGCGCTAGTGGGTAGACACTGATTTTCACCTGCAAAGGGAAACCTGGATGTGCCTTCGGACCGGCCGGTCTCAGACAGCCCTGGTGAAAGTGCCCCGGATTGAGGAGCCTGAAACCTTCAGTAAAAGGTAAAGAAACTGAACTCTGTGTCCTCGTTATTCCTCGCACTCCGCACCACCATCTTTATTGGACGCCCCTTAGCAGGGTCACGACCTGGTCCAGCCACCGTGACAACCGCAGAACTGAAGGAGAAAGGACCGGTACCGAGTGACTTGTGGCCCTGTGTCTGGGGGCGCTCCATATAAACAAAAGAGCCTGAAAGAGTTAAATGATCAAATCCATATCATAAGACCACGGTGTGGCCACATTAGGGACAATAAATGTACTCTACAGGCTTTCTCCATGAAGCATTACCTCCAGATCACCCAGAACCTGCATTATTTCACTGTAATTACTAGATGCTTTTGTGATTGAGGATAATGTCACATTTGCATGTAGTTGAAAAGTGGGGCCCTGGAGTTGGTTACAGGTGGGCCCAGGCTTTGCACTTCAGTCAGACACTGGCCGCACTGGTTGGTCTCCAGACGTTTGCAAGAGGCCGGATGGCTCCAGTGTTTGCTGGGCGAGCCGGAGGTCACTTTTTTCAATGTAAGTCTATGGGATTCTCGTTCTGGCTCTCATAGACTTACATGGAGAGCCTGTGTGAATATTACTTCTGACTTCTGTCCAGTCAGAAGTTGTGGTCACAAGATGGCGCCACGGGCCCGGAGAGACGCCAATAAAAAATGAAGACGGAGGCGAGTAAGTATAAGGTTGCGGTCATGGGCCTTAGATTAGAAGCACCACTCCAGTGCTGAAAAAGAAACAAACTCTGAAATGGTGCTTTGCATTAAACGGGAAATATATTTGTCTAAGTGACACATCTTTGGAATCAGGGTCTCTTTTCATACATTATGCAGTTCTCAGATGAGGTAGCAAAAACCAGCGACAGTAATGCCCCTTGAAGTTCTGTACTGACTAAACTTTGCTATAGCATCTTTCTATTCAAATGTAGCAGAGCTTTGTTTGCCATAGAGTTTTTCACTATCACTTCACAGTTTTAAAGATGAAACAAGACACAAGTTCACAATGTTCAATCTAGAACCTTACACGTTGTAAAAATCTGCAACATTTTCTCAACTCAAGAGATAAATTCAGTGACCACTTCAGCTTTGCTGTGTAGGAAATGCTGAGAAGTTCCTAACCCCCAAGCCCCCCGTAGTATCTATATATTGCTCATGGAGCATGAATACGTCACTGAGTTTCTCAATAATAAATGGCCACCTCCTAATATTCGCGATATGGCCAGGCCGCAGGCAAAAGGTTAATATCAGTAATGGATTTGTGAGCGGGGAGCTGGTATCCTAGACGCGCCGGTTTCTCGGCGGAGTGCATGTGTTTATGTTCCTTCTCACAAAGCTATAAATACAGGTTTCCATAGTGAGCAGATTTTTTTTTGCCGCCCTTATAATTGGTGCATATTTTTATAGCGGTTACAGATTGCACAAGGAGTGGAATAGAAATGAGCGGCTCGACTTGGAGGAACACAGGCCAGACAATGAGCGTATGTCATCAGCAAAGTCCTCAAGCCCAACAAGTGTCTGCGATGTGATATTTGGCCGCAAAAAAAAAAAAAACACGTTGATTGAGAAGACACAGCGACTCCGTGAGGTGAACGCCGCACTTGACAGCGGGTAACCTTATTTACACATGAAACCTACTTCAATGGAACAAGACATTAGCTTTTATTCTTGCTGCTTCTTTCTTGTGACTGCTGCGCTTATTGATGATCATTGTAAGCAGCTATCATGGAGAGATTAGAGGCAGAAGCAATGAAAGACGCACTTCTGGGAATGCTATGGCTGGCAAATATGGGGGAACGATACTTGTCACACTTGACAGTACTGTGGCTAAAACTGTGAGAGATTCTGACACAGTCATAATGCACATACAGAAGTGTCCTTACCTATATTTTTGGCTCAAACTATCTCATGATTTAATAGCGTAAGAAAAAAAAAAACACGATTTCGTGATATTCTGTCATGAGATATCTGTGCTACATTTTTCTATATGGAGCCACTCAGTGGTTGTGATCAGGGCCAGTCCTAGGACCAGAGAGTCCCAGTGGGCCCAACTTCACTATTATCTTCTCCACTCCTGCTTTCCTTGTCCCAGTGGGCCCAACTTCACTATTATCTTCTCCACTCCTGCTTTCCTTGTCCCAGTGGGCCCAACTTCACTATTATCTTCTCCACTCCTGCTTTCCTTGTCCCAGTGGGCCCAACTTCACTATTATCTTCTCCACTCCTGCTTTCCTTGTCCCAGTGGGCCCAACTTCACTATTATCTTCTCCACTCCTGCTTTCCTTGTCCCAGTGGGCCCAACTTCACTCTTATCGTCTCCTCTCCTGCTTTCCTTGTCCCAGTGGGCCCAACTTCACTCTTATCTTCTCCTCTCCTGCTTTCCTTGTCCCAGTGGGCCAAACTTCACTATTATCTTCTCCACTCCTGCTTTCCTTGTCCCAGTAGGCCGAACTTCACTCTTATCGTCTCCTCTACTGTTTTCCTTGTCCCAGTGGGCCCAACTTCACTCTTATATTATCCTCTCCTGCTTTCCTTGTCCCAGTGGGCCCAACTTCACTCTTATGTTCTCCTCTCCTGCTTTCCTTGTCCCAGTGGGCCCAACTTCACTCTTATCTTCTCCACTCCTGCTTTCCTTGTCCCGGTGGGCCCAACTTTACTCTTACATTCTCCTCTCCTGCTTTCCTTGTCCCAGTGGGCAAAACTTCAAACTTATCTTTTCCTCTCCTGCTTTCCTTGTCCCAATGGGCCCAACTTCACTCTTATGTTTTCCTCTCCTGCTTTCCTTGTCCCAGTAGGCCCAACTTCACTCTTATCTTCTCCTCTCCTGCTTTCCTTGTCCCAGTGGGCCCAACTTCACTCTTATCTTCTCTTCTCCTGCTTTCCTTGTCCCAGTGGGCCCAATTTCACTCTTACATTCTCCTCTCCTGCTTTCCTTGTCCCAGTGGGCCCAACTTCACTCTTATCTTCTTCTCTCCTGCTTTCCTTGTCCCAATGGGCCCAACTTCACTCTTACATTCTCCTCTCCTGCTTTCCTTGTCCCAGTGGACCCAACTTCACTCTTATCTTCTCTTCTCCTGCTTTCCTTGTCCCAGTGGGCCCAATTTCACTCTTACATTCTCCTCTCCTGCTTTCCTTGTCCCAGTGGGCCCAACTTCACTCTTATCTTCTCCTCTCCTGCTTTCATTGTCCCAATGGGCCCAACTTCACTCTTACATTCTCCTCTCCTGCTTTCCTTGTCCCAGTGGACCCAACTTCACTCTTATCTTCTCCTCTCCTGCTTTCTTTCAAAGAGCTCTAACTTTTTCATTTTTTAGTTGTTAGAGATGTAGTAAATTAAGGCTTGTTTTTTGGGGAGGATAGAAGCTTTAGTTTTTATCATTATTATTTTAGGGTCCATATCACTTTCTGATCTTTTTTATTCCATTTTTTGGGTAGGTAACAAGAGTAGAATACACTGATTCTACCATTTCAATATTTTTTTAAATTCACTGTATGAGATAAATATTAGAATATTTTATTCATTTAGACAGTTATACACGCGGCAATTCCAAATATTGTTATTTATTTTGTCTTTTACAATTTTTTTTATTACATTTTTATTGCATTATCTAGTGGACTTGAACTTGCAATCACTTGATAATATTGAATGGTATTGTAAAATTAGCAATTCCTTATAAAGCCCAACTAGGGGGCTTTATAGCTGTATAGATATGGTAGGTACGGGGGGCACTCAGTAGTCCACCCCACACTATCTGCTATGACAATGCCATTAGCACCCCGCAATCATGTTCCTAGTTTTGGAGAAATGGGCAGACAACTGACGAAACTGCAATTTCTCATTCTCAAATGTCGCTGTCACCATTGCCAGTGTCATTTAAGAGGTTAAAATGCTGAGATCTGAGCTAGCTCTGGTAGCTGTGATGTATGGTGGGAGCTCAGCTCCTGAGGCTGCACAACTATTGTGATGTAAGGCAGATGTTTGCAATTGTACCCTGGACAAGGCCATGCCACTTGGTGGGTTCAATAGGTACTGATGCTGACCTTGGTTGTAATGTGAATTGCTGCCTGTGGGGGGTGAAATTGTATCTGTTTACACCTACACAATAGGCTATTTAGCTTTCTTTGAAATTTGACGCTAATATGTGCGAGAAAGTTAAAAACGATTGAGTCCAATGGGGACATGAACCGATGTGAGTGGTAACAATCTTGATACTGTGCTGTGGCTTCTACAGTATATAATCACTGGATATAAGAAGCACCAGTGGATTATAGGGAGGACATAAAGCCATAAAGGGTTATTTATCAAACCCAAAATCATGATCGATCTAGTCAGCAGTGCTAATCACTTGGCCTTCATACCACATAGGCCAGATCAGCGACTGAGAGGGAAGTTCTGAAGGATTTATCTCTGGAGTATTCAACCCTTGTATATTTCCCTGTCATCTCTATCATCATACACTAACACTTTTACAATAGCAGAAATAAACTTTAAACACTTCAAAATACAATTTTTTGCCTGGAGGTAAGTAGAAGGAAGAAGTCCAAGATGGTGCAATCTCCTGGGAAAGGAGGAAGAGGTACAGATTGTTGAGGAGTTGCAGGGCGCATGCGCGGGATTCCGGAGCGGGATTCAAGCACCACTGCATGTCACAGGTCAGTGTGACATACATGGGGCGGGGGTCATAGTATAATGAAGAGAGGAGGCAGGGATTTCTTCCAGGCACCACACACCCCAAAGCCTGAAAGAAATCATTAACATAATGAAATAAGTCTATTTCTCCACATCTATGAGGCATACAGGTAAGACTAGATTAACATTTCTATTACCTGTATGCCCATAGTAATAGCCGAAAAGTGTCCCAGGGGGTGACAGATTCCCTTTAAATTAGTAAGACCACAGACTGAAATTGGGACAAAGAAAGAATCAAAGTGTCCAAAACTTAAACTTTAAAAGCTTTTCCACTACCAGGATATCGATGATGCCCAGCACCCCATCACATCCAGCAGTGGAGAGATGTGAATGGTGCACAGATCGGAACACCAGAACTCCTTCACACTGTACAGTGGTCACTCCCACATTTATTCTACAGTATGACGTTATGTGGGGGCATCGTATTGGGTGGGGGTATCATACATGTGTGGGTGGGATCATACTCCGCACTGATGGGGGTTCCAGTGATCGGACCCCCATCAATTATCACTTTTTTACCTGTTTTGTGGATAAGCAAAAACTTTAAATGAAGGAAATCACTCTCTAAGCTTTTGAAAACTTCTATCTACCACTTTATCTGTTCTTTCTTTGTCTCTTCTACGAGCAGTTGCCTATGCAATGTCTTTCTAATGGCATAACTCCCAGTGGTGGGAGTATTTTAAGTTCTCCTATCAATAGAAGATTTACGGTTGAGGTCGTTCACAGTAAATGTCATTTCCGTTTTAATATATGTGAGTTCTCCATATGAAGACTCCTCATCATTTTCTGCTGCTTTCTATTAATCACACAACATCTGTTCCCATGTGAAGAAGACATTAACAAGTGTCGCCCTATTGTTTTATTGCTGGGGAAAGGTTGAAACAACATTATTCGTGAACCCGATGCCGTGCTGGAGACGATTTCTATGTCCTCATGTAATAAAACAAACACCAAATCTTATATTTTCATCTTGAAATCTCCTTTTGTCCATACAGGAGAGAAAACTGAGTTATGGAGGATAAACCGAACATAAGAGGAGACATTATTACATTGTATTGTTGCCCGGTGAAATGTCGCAGCCTGTCAGATTTCTTCCTGGAAGAAGACAAAGGAGTCTAGATTTTACAAATGACATTGAGGAAGCGCAGAGGAGAAGGATGAGCGGCTGTATGGAAGCTTCAGGGGCCGGGGAGAAAATGCTGAGCCAAGACCCCATAAAACCTTCATATAATTAGTACGTTATATTCAGAATGGTTATATACAAAACACTAAATAATATACTATCTAATATCTATCCATCCATCCAACTATCCATCCATCTATCTATCCCATATCTATCTAACTATCCATCCAACTATCCATTCATCCATCCAACTATCCATTCATCCATCTAGCTATCCATCCAACCATCCATCTATCCATCCAACCATCCATCTATCCATCCACCCATCAATCCATCCAACCATCTAACTATCCATCCATCCATCTATCTATCCATCCATCCAACTATCCATCTAACTATGTATCCATCCATTCATCCATCCATCTATCCATCCAACCATCAATCCATCCAACCATCCATCTAACTATCCATCCATCCATCCATCCATCCAACTATCCATCTAACTATCCATCCACCAATCCATTCATCCATCCATCTATCCATCCAACCATCCATCAATCCTGCCAACTATCCATCCATCCATCCATCCATCCAACTATCCATCCATCTATCTATCCCATATCTATCTAACTATCCATCCAACCATCCATCTATCCATCCAACCATCAATCCATCCAACCATCCATCTAACTATCCAGCCATCCATCCAACTATCCATCTAACTATGTATCCATCCATTCATCCATCCATCTATCCATCCAACCATCCATCAATCCATCCAACCATCCATCTCACCATCCATCCAACTATCCATCCATCTATCCATCTATCTATCCCATATCTATCTAACTATCCATCCAACTATCCATTCACCCATCCAACTATCCATTCATCCATCTAGCTATCCATCCATCCATCCATCCAACTATCCATCTATCCATCCAACCTTCAATCCATCCATCCAACCATACATCTAACTATCCAGCCATCCATCTATCCATCCAACTATCCATCTAACTATGTATCCATCCATTCATCCATCCATCCATCTATCAATCCAACCATCCATCAATCCATCCAAGCATCCATCTCACTATCAATCCATCCATCCATCCATCCATCCATCTATCCATCTAACTATCCATTCATCTATCCATCCATCCAACTATCCATTCATTCATCCAATCATCCATCTATCTATCTATCTATCTATCTATCTATCTATCTATCTATCTCTATCCATCTTTTTAACCCCCCCCCAAAAAAAAAAAAAATAAAGAGGGATAAACAGCACCAATCAAAAAGTATGGGTGAAAATCACCTTGTGCCCATGTGTAGTCCGTTTTAACAATGGTATGGGTAGAAACGTTTTCCAAATGGCTTCTTTTTTTTACATACCAGTAAATCACTAATAAAACACCAATGGTAAAACTGACTGACCAAACACCGATTAACATCTCCCCCAGAACAGTGATAAATCAGTCCATAGTGAAAACTCACTAATGTCTGAGGCCATAGTCTGATTTTAGTTAATGTTTGATCTTACCTGCCTCCTTGAATTTGTACAGAAGGTCTTGGCCCGGCAGAAGTAAGTCTGATAAAGGAAGGGTCCCATCAGCAAAGTTACAGCTTGTCGTGGTTAGTGGGTATATACGAATTGGCCACTTTATAAGTATAATCTTTATAGCCGTAATGTCATTTAAAATTCACATATTCTTAGTTTGCGTATAAACAGTATCTTCCAAATTGCCTTTTCAGATAGAAGAAGGACTTGAACTCAATAGCCACCAATTGGATGGAGCAAACCTTAAAGTCAGTATTGATTCTTTAACGAGCCTCGTCAAATGTTTTCGGGTGAGAAGCCAAACTAGAAACTCCAATTGCAGATAAGTGTTTTGGGATGTTGTCCTCTCTTCGGTGCAAAGCAGAAGATCTGTTTTGGCTGGGTGAGAGGCCTTTGACAGAAGGTCTAAGAGGGAACATTTCTCCTTGTAGAGTGTTCCAAGGCGTTGTAAAGGAGACTGATAGGATGTTAAGAGGTCAATATTGACTTTAAAGATTACTACATCCAATAGGTAGCACTAGAGTTCAAGTCATTTTTGTCTCTGAAAAGGCTATTTGCATATTTATAATCCCAGAGGAGCATTGCATTGTTTATAAGCCTCCTCACACCAGCTTGGCACTTTTCATATGGAGAGACATTCTTCCTTAGATCCCCCTTGTCTCTGGCCTCTCACCTACCCAAATCAGAGCTTATGCTTTGCAAGGAGGAGTGGCAAATGTGCCAAAACGTGTCTGCAAATGGAGTTTCAGTTTTGGCTTTTTTTCCTAAGTTCTTCAAAGGATCGATATTGACTCGTAGGTTGTTATATCCAATAGGTGGCACAAGAGTTCCTGTCCTCTTCCACTTTGAAGGTGCTATTTGTATATTTAAATTCCCAGAGAAGCGTTGCATGGCCTATAAGTCTCCTTACAATAGCTTGTAACGCTCAAAGAGGAAAAATATTCCCATGTAGACTGCATATATTTTGTCACAAACAGTGGCTGCTGTACTTTTTTGGTATGTAGATATATAGTGGATAGACATCCACAGAATAACCTATAGGTGTGTATCCCATCACTTGGACCCACACACGCTCTGCAGGGAACTAAAGGTGGGTGCGCATGCGCAGTTCTCTCCGGTCATATGTAGTAGACATTTAGGCGTTAAACATTACTCTTAGTATAGAAATCTTTCTTGTGATGTGAACTGACTGAGAACAGGAGCTGAAGTGTTTGTCTCCATTGTTATGCTGGCGTTGGAGACTGAGGCTGAGCAGGGAGCTCCTCCTTGCCTCTTCTTCTATCCCCCGCAGTATCTTCCATCTCCTCTGATTTTGCCCTGTGCTGCTTTCTCCGTCTTCATCTTTACATCTCCACTTATTTATTGGCAGTAAACTGATTCGGGAAACGGCTCAGCTAAACAATGCTAGAAAGATGAAATGGTTTTCAACAGAGCTAAATGTTTTTTGGGGTTTTTTTTGTGCGCAGTAAATTTTACAATGAAAAGAAAGAGATTACTATTATTAGTATTATTTCTTTTCTATATTTTCTGCTAATCTTGAAAGTGTCAAACGATGGCCTTTTTCTGTTTCTGACAACCCCCCCCTCCCCCCAACCCTCCAATGTCTCTGATAGAGTTTAATGGCTTTCTGGAAAACCTGCTGCGTTTCATAATTACATATTTTGGCTTTCTTAGCATTGCTGTGCACACATCGTAATAAAAATCATTAAAACATTTCCAAGGAACACAGCTATTGTATGAAAGGTTTTCCTCCGGCTCGATGCTTTAACGCTTCCATAAGTTGAAGTTGGACATAAGAGGAGACCGAGCGGCCGATTACTATACATGACCCTGTGAGTGGTCAGGGCTAGGGAGTGTGCTTGTTACTCGAGATTTCTGAGCATGCTCAGGTGTTCTCCGAGTATCTTGGGTGTGCTATGTTTGTGACCCCGCAGCTGCATGATTTGCGGCTGCTAGACAGCCTGAATACATGTGGGGATTCCCTAACAAACAGGCAATCCCTGCACATGTTCAGGTTGTCTAACAGCCACAAATCATGCAGTTGCGGGGACACAAACATAATCTACGAGCACGCCCAAGATACTGGGAGAACACCCGAGCATGCTCGTAAAACTCGAATAATGAGCACACTCGCTCATCACTAGTCAGGGCACATTTACGCCATTACACACCTGCAGTATGCATTTACTCAATGATCGGAGACTTTCCTCCTGCACATCGGGGCCTGATTTCCATTTTTCAAGAACTGAATTCTTCTACCTGCATCTAGCCCCAAGACTTCATTCACATATCAGTGAATTTTCTCGCATGCAAAAAACGGTCCGAGTTTCATCAGCGGTTCTGATCGGTGTCACCAGAGTTTGGTCCAAGTTTTATCACTTTTCTGGGCTGAAAAAAGAAACCTGATAGAAGTTTCTCAAGCTTCTCAAAATGGTCATGGATTGCATTTAAGAACTGTTTTTCCCGCAACCATACATTTGCATCAGACAGGCGGATCAAAATCGGACACCTCTCCATTATTTTGTGTGGACCACTCGTTCCAGAAATACACGGACATGTGATTGGTCGCCCCATGATCTATATCAGGTCCATGTGCCGTCAGCGAAAACCACAGACAGAACTTGTAGGAGAAAGACCAATGTATGAACGGACTCCAAGTTACATGTTGAGTTTTTGCAGCATGTTTTTGCTGCGTTGTTTAGTTCAAGATTTCAGAAATTTCCTACACATGATCGTTTGTTTGTTTTTTTTCTGGCTGAACTTCTAAAACTGCAGCATGTCAATTCTTTCAGCGGTTTTCAGAATTTTTGCTGCGTTTGTGTTGAACAAAATTAACTAATTAATTAAAAAAATAATTGACACAATCTGCACCAAAAAAGTAGCAAAAACGCAGCAAGACCTGCCTTTTGTAAGCATCATCTTTATCGCCAACAGAACAGGTTTTGCCTGTGGAAAACAATGCTAGAAAATGACAACGTGTGAACATAGTCTGAGGTGTCTTTCAGTCAGTTCTTTTGTTTTTTCCTTCTTACTTGAAAAAGCATGATTATCATGCTACTTTCCTACTGCGTTCCTAGAGAAGAATAAACATGAAAGAACATCACACGGAGCATGCCGAATCAGAGAGCAAATGGCCACCAAAATGTGAAAAATGCAATATTAAAGCCTCGCAGTGCTTGAGGCACTATTAATATTTGTCCACTGACTAATAAAAGTGATTTTCTGACTGCAGTGTTTTTTTCCAAGCCTCTAGCCTGCTCTATTCTTTTCACAAGGTCAAAGCTACAGGGGGCGCGGAGGTAAAAATTGCGCCACTATGATAAATGACACAGACTAGTTTTGGCTCTGCTCTAGATTTCGTATCAGGGTCCCAGAGCTTTAAGTTACCATAGTGTGCCCCAGATCTGTTCTAGGTTTTAACCCTAAAACACAGGCAATCCCTACATCTGTTGCGACTGTTGATCAGCCACGAGACATGCAGCCACGGGAACCCGAACATAATATTCGAGCACGCCGAGGACACTCAGTTAGCACCTGAGCATGCTCAGATAACACCTTCTCCAAGCACGCTTGCTTATCACTAAACATTATGCAACGAGTAAAGGGGTATTCCATAGTATATACCATAAATGTATAATAAATGGGCGCCCCACCACTGCAATAATCTTGAGAATGGAGAGACAGATGGGTGCACTTGCGCTGCTGACTCCATTATGGGCACCGTAGTGAAGGTGCCTAGGACTGCGAGAAGAATGAAGAAGTTACAAGAAAGCTGTCACTTTCCATCCTGTGGACTTGCAGGACCCAGGATTGGTGGATGGATAATTTTCATGTCAACTCATCATTGGGAAATCAACAATCATCCCTCGTCATCTCAGTTGTGGAAATAGTTTGTGTGTGGCAGTCGGCACGGCTGGCGGTTTTTGGCCTTGAAACTAACACATGTTTACTGCCTTGCGCGGAGACTCGGTTTGGGGGTGAAGGTATCTTTCTATACAGGGACCAAAATAAAGAAAGGTTTTGTGGTGTTTATTTGGTAAAATCAATAACGCTGTGGACATCTCGTTCACCCAACTCTGGTCTTGGTGTCAATATTTTAGAGGGCTTTGTTATTCAGGTAAGGTAGATGGAAGCCAAAACTAATTCTCTTCCCTCCATCTCGCATATCTTCCCTACCTGATCTATCTATCACAATAAATCAGTTCACACTTTCCCCCGTCCAGGTAATCCGCTGCCTCGGAGTAACCCTGGACTCTGCCCTGTCCTGTTTAAAACAGCACATCCAAGCTCTCGCCACCTCCTGTCGCCTCCAGCTCAAAAATATTTCCAGGATCCGTCCATTCCTCAACCCACACTCTACCAAAATGCTCGTGCATGCCCTCATCATCTCCCTCTTTGACTACTGCAACATCCTCCTCTGTGGCCTACCTTCTAACACTCTCGCACCCCTCCAGTCCATCCTTAACTCTGATGCCTAATTAATCTCTCCTCGCTACACTCCTGCTTCACCTCTTTGCAAATCCCTTCACTGGCTCACAATTTCCCAGCGTATCCAGTTAAACCCCTTAGTGACCGAGCCAAATTTTTTAAATCTGACCAGTGTCACTTTATGTGGTAATAACTCTGCAACGCTTCAACAAATCCCAGTGATTTTGAGATTGTTTTTTCGTGACACATTTTACTTTATGATAGTGGTAAATTTAGTTCAATATTTTTTGTGTTTATTTATAAAAAATATAAAAAAATTGAGAAAAATGTTAAAAAATTAGCAATTGTCTAAATTTGAATGATTATCCCTTTAATCCAGATGGTCATACAACAGCAAACCATTAATAAATAACATTTCCCACATGTCGGCTTTACATCAGGACCATTTGTAAAATGTTATTTTATTTTGTTAGCATTTTAGGAGGTTTAAAAATGTAGCAGTAATTTTTAATTTTTTCAAAGAAATTTACCACATTTATTTTTTTAGGGACATATCCATGTTTGAAGTGACTTTAGGGGTCCCATATATTGGGAAACCCCTAAACGTGATACCATTTTAAAAACAGCACCCCCTGACATATTGAAAACTGCTGTCAGGTAGTTTATTAACCCTTCAGGTGCTTTACAGGAATTAATGCAAAGTGGCATGACAGAAATGAAAATGTGTATTTTTACCACCTAAATGTTGCTAACTTCTGAACAGGTTACAACAGCCATCAGACTCTAAGGCCGCTATTTGGTCATGAATTGCCATCGCAAACATCAGGACAACAAAATCATGATCTGAGGGCACCAATTGGGATAAAGAAGAAGCCCCCACACTTTGTTAACCATTTATAATGATGTAGTCACTATTGACAGCAGCATCTAAGGGGTTAAACAGATTTAGAAGGTGCAAATACTGATCGTGGCTGATACAGCAAGTTGTCAGCTATAGTGTACAACCGACAGATGCTGGATTGTCACCTGTATGGGGAGGCTATTCTCTTATATCTCAGGTCAGTTAAAAGACGTATTGGCGGTCATTAAGGGGTTAAATTACTAACACTGACCTACAAAGCCATCCATAACCTTTCTCCTCCGTATATTTCCGTTCTAATCTCTCAATATCTTCCCTCAGGTAATCTCCGGTCCTCCCAAGACCTCTTTCTTTCCTCCACACTTATTCGCTCCTCACCCAATCGCCTCCAAGACTTCCCCCGAATATCACCCATCCTCTGGAATTCCCTGCCCCAACACATCCAGTTATCCACCACATTTGGATCCTTCAAACGGAACCTGAAAACCCACCTCTTCAAGGAAGCTTACAGCCTGTAAAGACCACACGGCCGCCTCAACACCATCGGAGCTACTGCAACCCCCGACCTACTGTCTCCTTCCCCATAATCCTGTAGAATGTAAGCCCGCAAGGGCAGGGTCCTCGCCCCTCTGTATCAGTCTGTCATTGCTAGTTTGTTTACTGTAAGTGATATTTGTATTTTCATGTAACCCGGTCTAATTAACATCACCATGGAATTAATGGTGCTATATAAATAAATAATAATAATAAAAATAAATGGAAGCGTGCTTCACGTCAATGGGAGCTCTGAAAATTGCAGTTGAAGACTAAAGGAGTTCTTTTTGGAATACTCTGGATATACTGCTAATTAAAATATATACAGCTCTGGAAAAAATTAAGAGACTACTGCAAAATGCTGTTTGTCTGATTTTTCTCTTTATAGGTATATTTTTGAGAAAAATTGTTCTTTTAGTATATAAACTTCTGACAACATGTCTCCGAATTTCCAAGCAAAAATGTTTGTATTTTTTTCTGACAAAGAAAAATGGTCAAAATAAAAAAAAATCCAGTGCTTTCAGACCTCAAATAATGCAAGGAAAACAAGTTCATAATCATTTAGAAACTACAATACTAATGTTTTAACTCAGGAAGAGTTCAGAAATCAATATTTTGTGGAATAACCATGATATTTAATCACAGCTTTCATGCGTCTTGCCATGCTTTCCACCAGTCTTTCACACTGCTTCTGGCGCAATAATGTAAGCAGTTTTTTGTGTGATGGCTTGTGACTATCCATCATCCTCTTGATTACATTCCAGAGGTTTTCAATGGGGTTCAGGTCTGGAGATTGGGCAGCCATGACAGGGTTTTGATGTGGTGGTCTCTTAATTTTTGCCAGAGCTGTATATATAATAGTTTCATAAGGTGGTCCATTGTGCACAGTAGAGAAAAGGATATACTATACAGTACAGACCAAAACTTTGGACACACCTTCTCATTTAAAGATTTTTCTGTATTTTCTTGAAGAAAAAAAAATATTTAAATGAGGTGTGTCCAAATTTTGGTCTGTACTGTACGTGATGCATTCTTCTTAAATGAGACCACTATACAGTGGGTTATGTTGTAACCATGCATTGAAGCTACTGTGTATATCTGGAGCTTTTTTCAACCTTTATGTCACATAGTGAGTACATTTTATTTAAAAGGAAATCTGTCACCAGATTTTTGTTAGCATCATGTAGAGACAGAGATCCTAATTCCAGTGATGTGTCACTTACTGAGCTGCTTTCCGCAGTTTTAATAAAATCACAGTTTTCTCTGCTGTAGATATATCAGTGCTCTGAATGCTGAGCTGTATATAATCCTGCCCACTCCACTGATTGGCTGCTTTATGTATACACTGTGCATAGGTAGAAAGCTGCCAATCAGTGGTGGGGGTTATACAGGGTTCATGAATATGGAGGACTACATGGCATGAGGTTTACTCGTCCTGTAGCAATAACTTGATAAAATAGTTGTGTTATAAGCAGCCCGGTAAGTGACATATCGCAGGAATGAGGGTTTCTGTCTCTATATCATGCTGCTCTCAGATTAGCTGGAAAAGACCTAGCGACAGATTCCTTTCAAAAATGATTTGAGCGGAGCCTTATATATCTGAATCTCTGATTTTATAGCATGGACTTCCAATTCTCATGGTTGTGTTATCACAGTCTATTGGGTTTATCGATATTGACTGTAGTTTAATCAAACAGACAGGGAGGTCGGGAAGGTGGAATATTCAGAAGCTGTTAATGTTACAAGTCATGGTCATGTTCCATTTACACCCTCACCATCGCTCATTTTGCATTTTCAAAATTCACATCTGAAGATGTGATGAGATATTAAATGTTAAAAATGACATTGATGAATTATTAAATGGATGAAGCAATTAAAAAAAACGTGCGGACATACACAGGGAAACCTGTGAAGAACGTCATGTACATATCCGGAGCTGTCGTGTGGAGGGCATTGTTGGAGATCCGCAGTGCAAGCAACACTGGTGTAGAAAGAGAAATCAGAGACATTTACATCTCTTATAAATGAAATCAAGAAAATGATCACAAAAAATGTACAATTGAGATCCTGGCATTAAAATGAGCAAGGACAACATCTGGCTGATCTCCCGATCTTTGTGTGGGCTTCTCCCCACCAGGGAAATAATAATTCTGGTCATAAAGGGTGCATGCATGATGTGGACACCTATTTCAGCTGGATGTTCGTCCGAGGACGCACATTCAGGTGAAATGCATGGCGGAGCATAGATCTGCTAGGTTCCTGCACTCCAATACAAGCAGAGGTCAGCAGCTGACATCAGCGTGCAAGTCACTGGCTCCAGAAGGCAGCCGCCGGTCTGTGCACCAGCAATGGACGAGGACGACACGCACTGTGGGAGCAGAGGAATGTGAGTAGAATTGTTTGGGGTTTTTTTATGCATTAAAGAACAGTGGCAGAATGGGGACATATATACCAGGATGGGGGACATATATACCAGAATAGGGGAAATATATACCACAAGACATAGAAAGGATTCAGAAGGATCTAGATAAGCATGAACAATGGGCAGCAACTAATAGAAAGGTATTTAACAGGGAGAAATGAAAGATTCTACATCTGGGCAAGAAAAACAGAAATTACATCTATAGAATGGGAGGAATAGAACTAAGCAACAGCATGTGTGAAAAAGACTTCGGTATACTACTACGACCCATGGCAAAAATTATGGAATCACCGGCCTTGGAGGATGTTCATTCAGTTGTTTAATTTTGTAGATAAAAAGCAGATCACAGACCTGGCACAAAACTAAAGTCATTCCAAATGGCAACTTTGTGGCTTTAAGAAACACTAAAAGAAATCAAGAACAAAAAATGTGGTAGCCCGTAATGGTTACTTTTTTTTAACCAAGCATAGGGAAAAAAATTATGGAATCACTCAAATCTGAGGAAAAATTATAGACTCGTGAAAAACAAGCAAACAAAAAACCACTCCAAAACATCACTAGTATTTTGTTGCACCACCACTAGCTTTTATAACAGCTTGCAGTCACTGAGGCATGGACTTAATGAGTGTCACACAGGACTATTCATCAATCTGGCTCCAACTTTCTCTGGTTGCTGTTGCCAGATCAGCTTTGCTGGTTGGAGCCTTGTCATGGACCATTTTCTTCAACTTCCACCAAAGATTTTCAATTGGATTGAGATCCGGACTATTTGCAGGCCATGACATTGACCTTATGTGTCTTTTTTCAAGGAATGTTTTCACAGTTTTTGCTCTATGGCAGGATGCATTATCATCTTAAAACCTTTCAATTGATGGGATAAGAAAAGTGTCCAAAATATCAACATAAACTTGTGCATTTATTGAAGAACTAATGACAGCCATCTCCCCAGTGCCTTTACCTGACATGCAGCCCCATCTTTTTAAATGTCATTGGAACGGCACCAAATAAAAGTTCCAGCATCATCACCTTGCCCAATGCAGATTCGCGATTCATCTCTGAATATGTCTTTCATCCAGTCATCCACAGTCCACGATTGATTTTCCTTAGCCCATTGTAACCTTGTTTTTTTCTGTTTAGGTGTTAATGGTGGCTTTTGTTTAGCTTTTCTGTATGTAAATCCCATATTCTTTAGGCGGTTTCTTACAGTTCGGTCACATACATTGACTCCAGTTTCCACCCATTCGTTCCTCATTTGTTTTGTTGTGCATTTCCTGTTTTGGAGACATATTGCTTTAAGTTTCTGGTCTTGACACTTTGATGTCTTCGTTGGTCTACCAGTATGTTTGCCTTTAACAACCTTCCCATGTTGCTTGTATTTGGTCCAGATTTTAGACACAGCTGACTGTGAACAACCAACATCTTTTACAACATTGCGTGACGATTTACCCTCTTTTAAGAGTTTGATAATCTTCTCCTTTGTTTCAATTGACATCTTTCGCGTTGGAGCCATGATTCATATCTGTCCACTTGGTGCAACAGCTCTCCAAGGTGTGATCACTCCTTGCTAGATGCACACTAACGAGCAGATCTAATTTGATGCAGGTGTTTTTTTGGGTATGAAAATTTACAGGGTGATTCCATAATTTTTTCCTCAGAATTGAGTGATTCCATAATTTGTTCCCTATGCTTGGTTAAAAAGTAACCATTACTGACTACCACATTTTTTTTGTTCCTGATTTTTTTTAGTGTTTCTTAAAGCCAGAAAGTTGCAATTTGAAATGACTTTAGTTTTGTGCCATGTCTGTGATCTACTTTTGTTCTACAAAATTAAACAACTAAATGAACATCCTCCAAGGCCGGTGATTCCATAATTTTTGCCAGGGGTTGTAGATCACAGACTGAACATGAGTAAACAGTGTGATGCAGCAGCAAAAAAGGCAAACACAGTTCTAGGATGTATAAAGAGAAGCATAGAGTCTAGATCATGTGAAGTAATTATCTCCCTCTACTCCTCCTTGATCAGGCCTCATCTGGAATACTGTGTCCAGGTCTGGGCACCACAATTTAAAAAAGACATTGAAAAACTGGGAGCAAGTTCAGAGAAGAGCTGCCAGGACGTTGAGCGGACCGTAGAGTATGTCCTACAAGGAACGGTTAAAGGATCTGTGAATGTTTAGCTTGCAATAAAAAGGCTAAGAGGAGACTTAATAGCTGTCTAAAAATATTTGAAGGAATGGAGAGGAAAACAGTCAACTCCAACAATTTCCTACTAATAGATGTCTAGTGGTTCTCAGCAACTGAAGTATCGTCTCTGTAATGTCTTCATATTACTTTACTAGCTATTGAACCCATTCTACTCACCAGTGGTGAGTATTTTAATTGGTACATTTGTACAGTGTTTGCAATAAATTGGCGCTGGAGATCGCGTTATGCGCACGTGCTGACTCTGATGCCATTTTATTGAAGTAATGTATTACAATGTCAACATAACAGTGTGCACGGGCCGGCAATAGGTGAAATGGCGATGGCCGGTGCATGCGCACTGCTATGTTGACATTGTAGTACAATTCAATAAAATGGTGCTGGAGTCAGTGCGTGAGCATACTGCGCTATTCGGTGCCATTTTTTTTAAGATACTGTGTCTGTAAATTGCATGCCCACACGCTGACTTCGGCACGATTTTACTGAAGTAATGTACTATAACGTCAACAAAGCAGTGTGCACGAGGAGGCTATTGGGATACTGGCTATAGCCAGCATGGTGCGCAATGCTATGTAGACGTAGTAGAATTGTTCAATAAAATGGTGCAGGAGTAAACACGTGCGCATCCTGTGATATCCGGTACCATGTTGTTGAAGACACTGTGTCTGCGCATTTGCACACACAGTGTCTCCAATAAAATTGCGCCACAGTGCTGTATGCGCACGCGCTGATTCCGAAGCTTTGCGCATGCGCTGACTCAGATGCCTTACTGCGCACGCATCCCCCATATCGGCTTTCTACAGAAGAACACATCCAGTGCTATATATAAGATGGCACTCAGTGCAAGTATGGTAATTTGTGTGGCATATGGGCTTGATCAGTTTGGCAATATCCCTCTTACATAGTTAAAGGGGCTGTCCATTACTCAGACAACTATTTCTGAATCCTTATATTTCCCCCCAGTAAAATAATAACACACTCACTTCCCATGCCGGCGCTTTTCCAGTGGTGTCTGCACTGGCTCTCCCAGTTATGTCATGCAATCTCTGTGGCCATTCAGCGCTGGCTTTACTGTCTCCTCCTTGGGACAAATGAAGGTATCTGTAGGAAGTAAGAGAGCAGCAGCCGCAACTCTCACTTCCACCGGATGTCAATTACATCCGCAGAAGGGACGAGATCACGTAATACCCTGGAGAGCCACTGCCATCACCCCTGCAATGAAGACGGCACAGAAGACGAGAAATGGTGACTACCTCTTGAAGCTCATCAAGAGAATGCCAAGAGTGTGCAAAGCAATCATCAAAGCAAAAGGTGGCTACTTTGAAGAACCTAGAATATAAGACATATTTTCAGTTGTTTCACACTTTTTTGTTAAGTATATAATTCCACATGTGTTAATTCAGAGTTTTGATGCCTTCAGTGTGAATGTACAATTTTCATAGTCATGAAAATACAGAAAAATCTTTAAATGAGAAGGTGTGTCCAAACTTTTGGTCTGTACTGAATATATACATATTTACATATATATGTATCGCCTATCCACAGGAGAAGTGAGAAATGTTTGATTGAGGGTAAACTTCCACCAATAACACAATAACATGAACAGGGTTCCTAAAGTCAGTAGTAAGCACATGGGGCCACTGATCCACTGTTCTTCGTCTCTGAGGTTGGGGGGTCACTATACTTGTTTGTTGCACAGGGGATGTCCTTTCATGCTTCCCTATAATATATTATACAACAGAAGGACTAATTTCTCACTTTTTTTAGTGAAATTTTGCTACGGCTTTTAGAACATGCTCAAATCTAGCCTTTATTCTCATCTCCCCTCGAATCTGTCTAGAATAACAAGTTTTCGTTTTTTTCTGATACATTTCATAGAGAACTTGTTTATGGTGTCTATTCATTACAGGGGATGAATACATGTCTAGCAACTAAAATTGGGTTGCTTAGAAACATTCCGAATATTAATTAAACAGTTCTCGCATACCAAGCCAGGGGAAAACTGAATTTGTAGGTAGCAATTTGGGTCCAGCTGTGGGTTGATAATAAAATGGGATTTTTTGGATCAATAAAAAGGTTGTGTTAAAAAAGGAATGCCAAAACACATCCTGTAAGTACTCGTGGTCTAGAAGTGGTTGAAGCACAGCCTAGACAATGTAGGGTGGAATCAATGAAAAATAAGGAAGCAAAATCACTTGAACTATTATGTGCCCGTTATTTCATAAAGCAACTGGAAATTCTTCTTCCAAACTGAATGGTATTCTATTTTTATGGTGACCAATATAAGGTTAAGATTATTTTAAAGATGTATGCTAGAGTCGCAACTCACTCAGGAAAAAAGGTAACAAACTAAACACTGCAATTGACCCTGCCACTTCCTGTACAGACTTGAGATCCTGACCCCGCAGTCCCTAATGGTTCCTAGGTGAGCAGAGATAGTCCTTACCACAGACTAGAAGATGGCAACTTGGACCTAAACTTTCAGAAAGGCCGTCAAGCGCTTCACGTTCCTCCCAAAGATCTGGAGGGCAGAGCACAGTGTGAATTACCTACAAAAGAGAAAGTGTTCCAAAAAAAAGGAAAGATCCCAAAGTGAGTAAAGTAAACCATGGAATACAAAATAAAGTATGAAGTAGATGGTGATAGATTATATGCTGCCTACTTCCTAAAATGAAACAGATGGTAGATGCAGAATAAAGAACAGAAAGCAAAGAGATAAACCCTAGCTACAATTTTACTGACTGACTTTAAGCTGTTCAGCAAAATGGCTGAACATCCACAAGAAACTATCACAAGCAGGAAATGCCAGCAGGGAAGACAGAATATAAAGTCGCACCCAAAAGGTGATAGAGCTGACAAATTAAATGATCTGTATTATGCTAAACAGACTGCGCTAGAATAACAGAACTTCAAATCCTGGAGAAAAGGTGGCTCAGCAGACAGACAAGTCAACCACAAAACACAGACTCAAGGGTTTGAATCCAGGAGCTTGACAAAAGAACATATTTGAGTTTGTGTCATATTTTAAGGAGGTGCAGAAGATCCCCTTGCCCATTATGAGGAGACCGCGGCTACCAAAGATGCATTACACTGGTGATTTTGGTGCCATTGATGTCTGAACTGTTTTATATTAAGTTTTTGGTGCGGATTCAGAATATGACTTTGGTTTTTCAGATTGGCTCTAGTTTCTCAGATAGTTAATAGGTAAACTAATTAATTAATGACAGTAAAATTCTGGCTTCGAAAAGTCGCTTTTATAGCATTGTAAGCCTACAAATTAAAATACTAAATCATTATATGGGCTTTTCATTACCTAAGACACTGTTAAAGAGTCAAAAGACAAACGAAGAGACCAAAAGCTATTGCATTTGCTATCTCACACAAGTCGCATTGGAGGAAAGCAATATTTTCATGGATGACTTATCTCAAAACTAGAACCAATTCAGCAAAAATAATGGGATTTTTTTAATTCTCCACCTTCAAAATGCCCTAAATCGATTAAAAAACCTTGGCACCTGAAAAAAAATGTTTTCGTCGACCTGTTTTATAATTGAAGTCCATGATGAATTTTTGCAAAGAGGTTTTACTGTACAACTATGATATTGATGGACTATCCACAGGACACCTGACACCCAACCGATCAGCAGCCACTAAACAGTTGATGGAACTGTTCTGTAAACCTCCACCACTGCTTACATCCAGCCACCACTAGAGCTGATAACAGCTGACTGATGGGAATGGTGGGTGTCGGACCCCTTCTGATCTGAGGTTGATGACCTATGCTACCATAGGTCATCAATGTCATAGTAGCTAAATTAGCCTTTTAAAAAATAACATTTTCTGTCACAAAGAGCCCCATTAGCTACTCCAATATTTTTCGGTGATGCCCATTCCTTGCCATTCCATGACCTATTCCTTACATACAATTGGTGCTGAGGAGAAAGAAACCTTCTAGAGAAGCTACTTTCCTGGAGGCACCGGCAGAGCGCTAGAGACTTGCTAAATTCTACAGAAGTCTGAATGTCTCCCCTTATAACAGGGGCCTCCTGGACATTCTGGGAGAGTTGGCATTCTGAAGGTCTTCCCTTATTACGGGGGCCTCCTGGACATTCTGGAAGAGTTGGCATTCTGAATGTCTTCCCTTATTACGGGGGCCTCCTGGACATTCTGGAAGAGTTGGCATTCTGAAGGTCTTCCCTTATTATGGGGGGCCTCCTGGACATTCTGGAAGAGTCGGCAAGTATAAAGCTAAATGGGAGAGGGCAATTTGAAACAATATGTGATCTTGCCAAAAGCCTACCAAAATTATGCCAGTGCAAGAGATTGGAGTCACTCCAATAGTCAAATTATGACCTGCAGACAATGTGGCTCACGAGTCTGGTGGAACCTGCAAACCTTTGCCTTAAAGTTTCTTGTCCCCCAACCCCATGTCATACAAGTTTTTAGGATTGCCTTCACTGTCCAAAAATACTGCAAGGTTATACTCTTTTTTTGTCTGACTTGTAAAACACAGCAGTGGGATGGGTATTTATGAAGAGCTTCTTCCACACACAGTCAGCAATGTCTTATTAGCTAGGTATCTTCTGGTGCTACCCCTCCATAATGTCCTTACTCACCAACATCTTAGTTGCTAAAATAAGGATGTTTACAACAGGACAGGAAGGTCCACTTTTGGGTGGTGAATTTCAAAAACCTCAGCCATTTTCTAAAAAGGAAATGCCCTAATTTGCCAGAAGTGTTTCCAAATATTTGGGACAGTCCATGGATAGAGTTAGGGTTTGGACTGTTGGAAACAATGGATTGTGTATTGTTATACAGTGTTCAAAAAAGCAAACAATGCAGTGCCCAATAATAGGCATCTATGTAATAGTGTCTGATAACAGGTTCATAGAGTTTTCTAAAATCATTGTAGTTATGTGCTGCCACAACCATATACTGCAGTAATCATATACTTAATAATGCCGAAGTAGCAGTGCCACACAATGCAGTAATACCACCACAGAGTTTTTAATATTGACAACATATGGGGCTAATAGATCAAAGTGTTTATTCCAGAAAACTGGCATAAAACACTTTGAATAGAAAATGCTTTGGTTGAGCTCACCACTTATATGTTGGATATAGGTATGCCAGGAGGCTTTCAGGGTATATGGTCTGTGGTCGGGGTGTGGTTACGGAGTATACACTGGTCTGCTTCCAGGTCAAATGGCTCTCAATGGTCCAAAAGGGAATGTTCTTCAGCATCATAGGAAAGTGGTTAAAAACCTGTAATAATATAAGATAAAAAATTTGAAATTGGGAGAATGTGTACATATTAAAAATGAAAACCCATGCTTACGCTTTTGGGGTAGAAAAACCCTTTATTATAGCTTTGCTACTTTCCTTTGGTTCTGGAGAACATTCCTTTTTGGACCATTGAGAGCTATAAAACTCTAAAGGCTTGCAAAAATTTGGAGTTGCTCAAAAATTTTGCAACTTTTGTAGTTTTCTCCAGTTTTAAAGAGTTCTGCCTAAATGAACGGAGCTGGGACGGGATTGGAGTGTGCCGTCACAGCATGTCAAGAATTATACTGGACTAGACGGCACATATTAGATGCACCTGAGTCATTAAAAGGCGTGTGCCTCCTAATGAGTCTGAGTCCAACCCACTCCCTCATCACTACCGGTCTTGCCGAATCAGGGCCGTAGTGTCCAAATAACTGCTCCATACATATAGTAATTGAATAACAGTGTATATAATGCATAAATAATACAGTTAAGCATTAATTTGTAGTACCAGGTCCTCTATGTGGCCCGATTCAGCTGGGAAGATTGATGTGTCAATGTGACTGCCTTGGTCACAGCTCCTCTCGTACAAGGTATATGTCCTACATGTAGAAACACATACTGTAGCTGCTATACATTTATAAAATAAGCAGACTATAAATTGCAAATGTTCTTCCCAGATTATTCCAACTCTGTAAATCACAGCGTAATCATATTTCTGTAGCAATGGGTCATTTCTAGTGCTAGGAACTGATATCATGCAGCCGGTTGATAACCAAGAGGTCAGTCACCATCAAGTCGCTATCAACTCATGAACTGTTAACATTTGATCTGCGCTCCCCTCGCCTCCCTCCCAGACTCCCCTGTCAGCTCCCCTTTGGTTCAGATTTCATATTAAATAAGAGACTGTCTCAGCCTGAAATTTAATTAGAAGGGATTTTGAGCTCCGGGGAGCAGCCACGTCCACCAGCCGAAGCTCATATGTCTGCTCCGTCTCTGCATTCCGCTGGAATCTGGGCAGAATGGAAAGTATTATCCATTCTACAAAATGATGTTTGAGGAAGGATTTTATAGAATTTATCTTAGGGCCCGCTGAATGGATGTGTGATGGGAATTGCAACCTTTAGGACTTCAACCATCTCACGATGTCTTGCGGCCAATTGAAAACACAGTTTATTATCAAGAAGAGCGTCATCCGAAAATGATTCTGATCTAAGTCTTCTCATATAAACATACGGGATCTGATATGCCTGACCGGCCAGTCGTTTATAAAAAAAGGGCCAGTACACATGGTATAATACCAGTACTCTTTCTTAAAGAACATGGCAGAAAACTCTGAAAAGTTTCACCGACCAAAAACTCAAGAACTTTCCAAGAACTCAAGAACTACTTTTTTTTCATATGTAGCTTAGTTGATCTTGTTTTTGAAGGGGATTACTTATCTGAAATCTTTATGGCACACTGACTTCATATTCCATGAATATCGATTGGTAGAAACCTGACCGCTGGGACCCCCATTATACCCAGGAACTAGGATACCGGGTCCCCATTTATAGCACCATCGTAGGGGACGTTGGTTTGTCTGAGTGTTCCCGTTTCATTAAACTTTATGACAGCAACCAACCCAGATTACAATGGAGCTTGATCACTTGAGACCATCTCCATCACTATATGGGGGTCACCTCTATTGGATAAAGACAGGAGACCATAGTCTATATGCCCTAAATATCTTATTTACAGAACATACTTAAGGTCTCATTCACGCGTCCATTTTTTTCTCATACATGATAAATTGGTAATTTTTTATTTTAGAGTGCTGGATTAAATTTTTGGGTCCATGTGTAAATTTTTCTAACAGTGTGGCTTTAGTTTTTATCAGATGAATAAAAAACCTATAGACTTTTTTTTAAAGCTTCTCCTATCAGCCACTGGCTGAAAACCTGATAGTACCAGAATGACACATGGATGGCGTTCAAGGGCTAGCCTCTTTTTTTATGGACCTATTCTGAAAATGAGTATCTTTAATCAGAAGAAAGTAAGAAATACCTCAATTTTTTTTTTGCCGATACATCAATTTTTATTAGTTAATGAATATACCAAGTGTTACTTCTGCTATAAAGAGGGACAAAACATAGAAATTTGCATCATCCCTGTCCGTCATCCACTTTGGTACTCTGTGGCAGCCAGAACAGGGTCCTACGAACTTCTTTGGTCAGCACTCCAATGGAGAGATGAGCGAAGCCGATCTTCAAAGTTCGGCGTTCGTACCAGTTAGTGTCCGGTGCTAAATGCCGAATGTGGACTTTCCCTGGAAGTCGGTTGCAATGTTCCATGTTCCGGGGAAGAGAGAGAGAGATACAGTTCTGGTACCCAAACCGAACCCTGGAATAAAGTTTGGGTCAGGTGCCAGAACCTGAGCTTTCACGGATCCGCTTACCCCTGCTCAAGTCTTAAAAGTTGTGGTTGATGAAAGCCTTGGATGGGCTGAAATGTGTCCTGAATTTGCTGACCAAAGACAAGTTTTGCATTGTAAAAGTGAGTGTCGGGCATTCTCTGTATCTCATCACTCATTTTTTCACATCCATTAGTGGAGTGCCGATCATTTTGGGATTTACTATAAGCACTCAAATGCCGGCATCATGGACATATGTCGTGACATAGATGAGTAATGGTGACCAGTCCTAACACAATGTCATGATATCTTGGAGTCTTGTAAACACCAGAGGAGCCAAGGGTGCGGTGTTCAAGTGCTGGCAAAGGAAGTTGACAGGATCCCGGTCCATGGAGTGCCAACCTCGATGCATCATACCCCGAGAGTGTCCAAGCAAGATTTCCCTTAGGTGCCTATGAGTATGTCTATATAAATCTATGGAAAGACAAACCTAACACATTTATCAACATTATATAGAGACTTATAACCATTACATCACTTTGAATTGGCCATAACATAATAAATGTATTTATACCTCGTGCCCACCACAGGGAATGTTCACATGCCTATTGGACCCATCTGCTGCCGTGTAGGAGAGCTTTCCGCACCCTATGACCACGTACCCACACATCTGGTATCTCGTATTCTGTATTTTCTGCAGTTTAGAGCCAACTATCAGCACGACCACTGCCGCCGTGTCCCGATGTCGCCGATGGAGTCTGCTAACAGGTAAGCCGCTGTGTGTAGAGAAATATCTCCTCCTGATATCGCGAATATCAAGTCTCAATTATCTGAGGATCTGATCATCTACAGGGACTGTTTTATATCAAGTTATTAGTTATTATTATTGCCTTTATGCAAATAACCTGCGCTTTATGCGCAGCGCTCAGGAGACGTACCGAGGACGCCCCGCGGGGAATCATTTACACGGGTTGTGTTGCCGTCAATTAGTTAAAGAAGATTTACAAAATGCTACACAACTACGAAACTTTGACAGACGTACAGTATATTGCCAAAGTTACATTTTAGGAGAAATCCTCTTTAAGAACTATTAAAGGGGATGTGTCATTAGAAAATGACCTATTTCTTAAATATTTTTTTGTGTTAAATATATTTTTTTCTGCAATTTGTTTTCTATATCATGAAACAAGTGAGAAATCTTGCAATTCTCACTCCGGGCATTTTTAGACTGTGACTGAGAAGATTTACACGCACCTTAGCTGCATTGAACTGATAATTTAATATTGAAGCATCTAATGAGCGTGTCAAAGGTCATTGCGAGGCAAGAGGGAGGGCGGCGCAGAGTCCGCTGTGACATCACCCCTGTTATCTGCTGTACAGAGGTGGTAACTGTCACTGTAATCCTGTCTCTGATGATAAAGAAACTACTGAAAACTCTTTCTGAAAGAACAGAAAATAGGAGTCTAAAATAGTCCTAGTGGCCAGATTAGCCAGTTTGGAGAGTCAGTAATGATGCAGTCTGGTGGACTTGGTTACACAGCTTCATTATAATTAGTGATGAGCTCAAGTGCTCGTTATGAGTTTGCCTGAGAATCGCGGGTACTCAAGTGACATGTTCGAGTCCCCGAAGCTGCATGGCCGTTAGCCACAAAACATTGCCTGGCGTACACAGCCAATTCCTTAATGTGTTGTGGCCATCTAACAGCCACAAAACATGCAGGCGCAGGGGCACAAACATGTCACTCGAGCACCCGCGATACTCGGTGCATACCAGAGCACCCAGGTAAATTTGAGTAACAAGCACTTGCGCTTATCACTAATTAATGGATGTCTTGTAATCCTCCATGCTGCCAGCAGTGGCCACTGCAGGAAAAGGGAGAGGCTCTTTGTAATGGTGCGATCGGCAGGTATCAGCTGAATGATGGGTCCGGTTTAGGTGAAGAAAGTCGTTTTTAGGGTCGTGTAATTGTTATATTTGTTGTAGAACAGATTTTGTATTGGGTTGTTGGAGTGTTTGATGCAGCACAAGAAAAATGTACCGTATGTTACAATCACCTGCTGTTGTGTATTTTTCAAAATACTGGCGCCATACTGAGCGTCTTTGGACACCTTTTTGTATGGACAGCCATACACGACATGGGGTTCTGTGCGCTACCAATAACAAAGGCCAGTTTAAAGTGCCAAGTAGTATTCTGCCCGAAAATAACACAATATTCCTTCTTTCTTTCCTTCCTCTCGCTATTTCTCTTTTCTTTTTTTCTTTCTCTCTCTCTGTTTCTCTTTTTCTTTCTCACACTCTTTTTTCGCTCTTTCTCTTTATTTCTTTCTCTTTCATTCTTTCTTTCACTCTATTTCTTTTCTTTCTTTCGCTCTTTCTTTCTTGCTTTCTGTTGCTCTTTTTTTTCCCTCTGGCTCTCCTTCTGTTCCTTTCTTTCTCTTCTTTTCTCTCTTTTAATCCTTTGTCTCTTCTTTCTCCCTATTTCGCCCTCTCTCTATTTCATTCTCTCACACTTTTTTCTTTTTTTCTTTCTTATTTCTTTCTCATTTATTTGTACTGTAATTCTCTCTTGTCCTTTGTCATTTTCTCTTATCCCACACCTCTCTCTCTCCTTATCCCTTCCATCCTTTCTCTCCCTCTCCCGATCCCTCCCACTTCCTCTCTCTGTTATTTCCTTCCATTTTTCTCTCTCTAAGGGTAGGTGCACACGTTGGTATCGCTTTGGACGCAACACATGTCCATGTGTTCACTGAATCGTGCGGATTCACAGCGTCCAATACAGGTGATATTTCTCTTGTATAGACTCGTGCCTCAGTAAGATATATTGACATGCTGCAGTCTGGAGAGACGTGCCGCATGTCAGTCTCTGCGGTTTAGTCTTTGGAGTGTTGGACAAAACCAGAGTACACAGGGGATAGAGGAAATCCACACAAGGAGAAAATGCACGCTCCATCAAGATGTTGTGCATCCTAGTGCTGTAAAGTACCAGGGCTAACCCCTGAACCATCACACTGTCCATACTTCTTCCAAGGGCCATTTGGATATTTATTCCATCCTTCGGGGGCTGGACAAATCATGTCCTAACTCTTCCCACAAGGTACGTCCTGACGCTGGGACAGGTGTCAGGATGTAACTTTTCATTGCACGCCTCTCAGTGTTCAGTAGTGAATACCACGTGGGTGCACTCATGGAGAATGAAGAAATTAAAGAGCTGGTGGCTGTCAAAATACAGCTCCCATAGCAAGCACTGTGGTCCCTGGGAATTTGATAAAAGGTCATTGAGCGCCGTAAATGTCCCGCAGGCCTCTGGATCCTTACCCCTGCTCTAAGCAATCCCTTCTGTAAGTGCCTAATATTGCATAGTATATAAATAACTATAGTCTTCACTTCAACACAGCTACATAATAATAATGTTATCAGACATTGTACAATGCTTCATTTGTAGTGCGGTAATCAGCACCGTGCATTACTCAAAAATGAATACAGCCATAGAATTAAAGGGAATCTGCCACCAGGTTTTTAATACTCCATCTGAGACCAGCATAATGTAGGCACACATATCCAGCTATATATCACTTACTTTGCTGAGTGCTGCAGTTTTGGTAAAATCACTGTTTTCTTTACTGCAGATCTAGCAGTTCTCTGAATGCTGAGCTCTGTATAACTGTGCACACACCACTGATTGGCTGTTTTCCGCGGGGTTACAAAGAGGTGGTGGACTACATGGCAGCAGGTTTACTAGTCCTCTAGTGCAGGGTTGTCAAGCTGCATTCCTCGAGGGCCGCAAACCATGCGTGTTTTCAAGATTTCTTTAGCATTGCACAAGGTGCTGGAATCATGATGTGTGTAGGTGATTAAATTATCACCTGTGCAGTACAAGGAAATCCTGAAAACATGACCTGTTTGCATCCCTCGAGGAATGCAGCTTGACACCCCTGCTCTAGTGATAATCTCCTGCTGATAAAACAGTGTTTTTAAAAAAAAAATAAAAAAAAAATACTGAAAGCAGCCCAGTAAGTGATACATTGTTGGAATCAAGGTTTTTGTCTCTACATTATACTCCTCTCAGATTAGGTTTCAAAATCCTGGCAAAGATTCCCTTTAATATGTAGATATATGATCGCTGGGGGTCCTCAATGGCGTCCTTCATCCTGCCTTCCCATGGACAGGTCATGCTCCTCAGGTTACACATTGGGACATCTAATACTAATGTGATCAGAGAACACCCATGTGAAGGACGCAGTTTTCTGACTATATCTTATATTTCCAACCACAATTCTTGAAGTTTGTTTTCCTCCTAAATCTCATCCCCTAATGATAATGCTATCAGTGTGAAGCATAGCCAGCCATCATTACAGAACAGATCAAACTGTTCCAATGCAAGTTCCATCTCTCCGGTGCTTAATGAGTTACATAAACTGCACATTCTGAAAATCTACAAACAGCTTCTGAGATCTGTCAAGTCTTTTACCAGACAGAGAATGGTTTTGGCACGCTCAGCCCTCCCGATAGAGCCAATCAGCTCTTCTCTTTTGCTCCATTTAATTAACACACAGATTTGGCTGGATCTTCTTCACTTAGGGTGAAAGCGATAAAACTATTGAGAAAAAGAAAAGAAAATTCTACCTGCTCTTCCGAGACGCCGTATTCCTTATCAGGAGCCAGAGAACGGGAAGATCTGTTATTCTCTGATGGTTATTAGACACTTTTAATTACCAGGAGGCAGATTTCTGCGCTGTGCTCAATGCACATGGTTTATTATCCGAGGGACATGTGCTTCAGCAAATGCTGTTTGGTTCTTGCACCCCTCCATAAGGAACACTGTATGTCTGCTGGCTGGAAAAACAGACAAGCAATGTGAACTAGCAGGGGAGCAGACTGGATGCTGGCTGTGAGCAGAAGAGACGGGCTGGAGATATCGGTTCATGAGCAGAATGTGTTCCTTCCTTCCATCTTACAGCCCAGGTTTCTTATTATTCTACTAGATGGTGGCCTGATTCTAACGCATCGGGTATTCTAGAATATGCATGGCCACGTAGTATATTGCCCAGCCTCGTAGTATATTGCCCAGCGCCGTAGTATATTGCCCAGCCACATAGTATATTGCCCAGCCACATAGTATATTGCCCAGCCACATAGTATATTGCCCAGCCACATAGTATATTGCCCAGTCACGTAGTATATTGCCCAGTCACGTAGTATATTGCCCAGCCTCGTAGTATATTGCCCAGCGCCGTAGTATATTGCCCAGCCACATAGTATATTGCCCAGCCACATAGTATATTGCCCAGCCTCGTAGTATATTGCCCAGCCACGTAGTATATTGCCCAGCCACATAGTATATTGCCCAGTCACATAGTATATTGCCCAGTCACGTAGTATATTGCCCAGCCACGTAGTATATTGCCCAGCCCCATAGTATATAGCCCAGCCTCGTAGTATATTGCCCAGCCACGTAGTATATTGCCCAGCCACATAGTATATTGCCCAGCCACGTAGTATATTGCCCAGCCACGTAGTATATTGCCAAGCTATATAGTTTATTGCCCAGTAACATAGTATATTGCCCAGTGACGTAGTATACTGCCCAGTCACATAGTATATTGCCCAGTGACGTAGTATATTGCCAAGTCATGTAGTATGTAGTATATTGCCCAGCCACGTAGTATATTGCCCAGCCACGTAGTATATTGCCCAGTCACGTAGTATATTGCCCAGCCACGTGGTATATTGCCCAGCCACGTAGTATATTGCCCAGCCACATAGTATATTGCCCAGCCACGTAGTATATTGCCCAGTCACGTAGTATATTGCCCAGCCTCATAGTATATTGCCCAGCCACGTAGTATATTGCCCAGCCTCGTAGTATATTGCCCAGCCACGTAGTATATTGCCCAGCCACATAGTATACTGCCCAGCCATGTAGTATATTGCCCAGCCACGTAGTATATTGCCCAGCCACGTAGTATATTGCCAAGCTATATAGTTTATTGCCCAGTAACATAGTATATTGCCCAGTGACGTAGTATACTGCCCAGTCACATAGTATATTGCCCAGTGACGTAGTATATTGCCAAGCCATGTAGTATGTAGTATATTGCCCAGCCACGTAGTATATTGCCCAGTCACTTAGTATATTGCCCAGCCACGTAGTATATTGCCCAGCCACGTAGTATATTGCCCAGTCACGTGGTATATTGCCCAGCCACGTGGTATATTGCCCAGCCACGTAGTATATTGCCCAGCCACATAGTATATTGCCCAGCCACGTAGTATATTGCCCAGTCACGTAGTATATTGCCCAGCCACGTAGTATATTGCCCAGCCACATAGTATATTGCCCAGCCACGTAGTATATTGCCCAGCCTTGTGGTATATTGCCCAGCCTCGTAGTATATTGCCCAGCCACGTAGTATATTGCCCAGCCACATAGTATACTGCCCAGCCACGTAGTATATTGCCCAGCCACGTAGTATATTGCCCAGCCACGTAGTATATTGCCAAGCTATATAGTTTATTGCCCAGTAACATAGTATATTGCCCAGTGACGTAGTATACTGCCCAGTCACATAGTATATTGCCCAGTGACGTAGTATATTGCCAAGCCATGTAGTATGTAGTATATTGCCCAGCCACGTAGTATATTGCCCAGTCACTTAGTATATTGCCCAGCCACGTAGTATATTGCCCAGCCACGTAGTATATTGCCCAGTCATGTAGTATATTGCCCAGCCACGTGGTATATTGCCCAGTCACGTAGTATATTGCCCAGCCACATGGTATATTGCCCAGCCACGTAGTATATTGCCCAGCCACGTAGCATATTGCCCAGTCACATAGTATATTGCCCAGCCACGTAGTATATTGCTCAGCCACGTAGTATATTGCCCAGTCAAGTAGTATATTGCCCAGCCACGTAGTATATTGCCCAGCCACGTAGTATATTGCCCAGTCACGTAGTTTATTGCCCAGCCACGTAGTATATTGCCCAGTTACGTAGTGTATTGCCCAGTCACGTAGTATATTGCCCAGCCACGTAGTATATTGCCCAGCTATATAGTCTATTGCCCAGTAACGTAGCATATTGCCCAGTGACGTAGTATATTGCCCAGCCACGTAGTATATTGCCCAGCCACGTAGTATATTGCCCAGCCACATAGTATATTGCCCAGTTACGCAGTATATTGCCCAGTGATGTAGTATATTGCCCAGCCACGTAGTATATTGCCCAGCCACGTAGTATATTGCCCAGTTATGCAGTATATTGCCCAGTGACGTAGTATATTGCCCAGCTACATAGTATATTGCCCAGTAACGTAGTATATTGCCCAGCCACGTAGTATATTGCCCAGCTACATAGTATATTGCCCAGTCACGTAGTATATTGCCCAGCCACATAGTATATTGCCCAGCTACATAGTATATTGCCCAGTAACGTAGTATATTGCCCAGTGACGTAGTATATTGCCCAGCTACGTAGTATATTGCCCAGTCACGTAGTATATTGCCCAGCCACGTAGTATCTTGCCCAGCCACATTGCCCAGCCATGTAGTATATTGCCCAGCCATGTAGTATGTAGTATATTGCCCAGCCACGTAGTATATTGCCCAGCCACGTAGCATATTGCCCAGTCACATAGTATATTGCCCAGCCACGTAGTATATTGCTCAGCCACGTAGTATATTGCCCAGTCAAGTAGTATATTGCCCAGCCACGTAGTATATTGCCCAGCCACGTAGTATATTGCCCAGTCACGTAGTTTATTGCCCAGTTACGTAGTGCATTGCCCAGTCACGTAGTATATTGCCCAGCCACGTAGTATATTGCCCAGCTATATAGTCTATTGCCCAGTAACGTAGCATATTGCCCAGTGACGTAGTATATTGCCCAGCCACGTAGTATATTGCCCAGCCACGTAGTATATTGCCCAGCCACATAGTATATTGCCCAGTTACGCAGTATATTGCCCAGTGATGTAGTATATTGCCCAGCCACGTAGTATATTGCCCAGCCACGTAGTATATTGCCCAGTTATGCAGTATATTGCCCAGTGACGTAGTATATTGCCCAGCTACATAGTATATTGCCCAGTAACGTAGTATATTGCCCAGCCACGTAGTATATTGCCCAGCTACATAGTATATTGCCCAGTCACGTAGTATATTGCCCAGCCACATAGTATATTGCCCAGCTACATAGTATATTGCCCAGTAACGTAGTATATTGCCCAGTGACGTAGTATATTGCCCAGCTACGTAGTATATTGCCCAGTCACGTAGTATATTGCCCAGCCACGTAGTATCTTGCCCAGCCACATTGCCCAGCCATGTAGTATATTGCCCAGCCATGTAGTATGTAGTATATTGCCCAGCCACGTAGTATATTGCCCAGTCACGTAGTATCTTGCCCAGCCACATTGCCCAGCCACGTAGTATATTGCCCAGCCCAAGGAGTATGTTGCACAGCCCAAGTAGTATATTGCCCAGCCCACGTAGCATATACAGTAGCAATGTGGGCATCATACCCCTGTTAAAAAAAAGAATTAAAATAAAAAATAGTTAGCAAAGCGGTTACCGACGCTACCGACGCTCCTCGCGCGCTCCGGTCTCAAGAGTGCATTGCGGTCTCGCGAAATGATGACGTAGCAGTCTTGCGAGACCGCTACGTCATCATCTTGCGAGATCGCAGCATGGACCGGTTACCGGAGCGTCGCGAGCGGGAAAGGCCTGTTGTGGATCCGAGGGGCTGACAGACTGTGAGTATATAACGTTTTTTTTATTTTTTAAATTATTTTTAACATTAGATCTTTTTACTATTGATGCCGCATAGGCAGCATCAATAGTAAAACGTTGGTCACACAGGGTTGATAGCAGCGTTAACCGAGTGCCTTACACCAGGGGTCCCCAACTCCAGTCCTCCAAGCCCACCAACAGGTCATGTTTTCAGGATTTCCTTTGCATTGCACAGGTGATGCAATTATTACCTGGGCAAGACTAAGGAAATCCTGAAAACATGACATGTTGGTGGGCCTTGAGGACTGGAGTTGGGGACCCCTGCGTTACACCATGGCATAGTGCGGTCAGTTAATGCAGCCATTAACCCTGTGTGAGCGCTGCCTGGAGGGGAGTATGGAGGGGACTGACTGCGGGGAGCAAGGGGCAGCCATGTTGCCGCCGGACTGTGCCCGTTGCTGATTGGTCATGGCTGTTTTGCCGCGACCAATCAGCGACTTGGATTTCCATGACAGACAGAGGCCGCGACCAATGAATATCTGTGACAGACAGAAGGACAGACAGACAGACAGAAAGACAGAAGTGACCCATAGACAATTATATAGTAGATACTGATACATTATATCTCCACGAGGTGTTAGATCCTATGTGCAGGCTGTGTTAGCTCTAAAAGTGGGCTTATGTGTTAGCTCTAAAAGTGGGCTTACATGTTAGAGCAAAGCTGACCAATCTAGTATGGAGACCTAGGACAATTTTCATAAACCATAACAGGGTGGTCACAAGTTTGAAAATCATCCCCTATTCAGAAGATAGAATATAACTTTCTGATTGCTGGAAATCCAACTGCCATGGTCCACCACGTTCCCAAGAACTGGCCCCCCGCGGTCAATCGTGGACACTGCTACTCCATTCGCTCTTAATCAGACCACCAGAGATAGATGAGCGCAGAGCTCTGCTGGTCTTTGGCACCCATATTAGAATGTATGCATGCGATCTGCCACTGCATAGGAATCTCCAGAGCACCTGTTCTTCGGATCGATGGTGGCAATTTCAGTCATACCTCGGAGAATCGGAAATTTATCCCCTATCCCATCGATAAACTTGAGAATACCACACTAATGAAAAAGTCTTCCAGCCACAAACTCATCTAATTTGACTTTGGCCTCCAACTCTGCTCCAACAGATGATGTTGAGAAAAACAAAGGTCACTATTGTCACGTCTATCAGAGGAGACAGGTTTAAAAAGGCTACCTTGGACAGACTTGGCACAAGTCACTCCACCTGGCAGATTCCAGAGGAACTCTGACCTTCACCCTTTCACCCCTGTACAGGGATCTGCTCTTACAATTTGTCCAGTAGATTGTAGCTACAGAAGGGCTGCCATCGGGAAGAGCAAACCAGAGGTACAAAGGGTCACCAAGCAGGGTGAGAACCAAGAGGTCATGTCAGGAACAGAATTGTAGAACATGAGCTTAGTCAAAATTCATGCCAAGGTCAGAGAATAGTAGAAATCCACAAACCACAATAATGTCTAGTGCAAACCAGGTAGCAAAACATGTTGACTGGCAGTGGAAGTCAAGATCCCAGGCTTAAATAGCAGACAGCCCCGTTCTGGGCTTTCAGAAAGGAGTATTCATAACCAAACAATTAATCCCATAGTTTTCTGTTCTCCTTACACTAAAAGTCTCAGGAATAAAACAGAACTGATGCCATCAAGCATCATCCATAACAAAGGCGTGGTGCCACCTAGCCGCTGTAGCAGAAACCAGCACAGATGTTACAGGTATGTATTTCAACATACTCCGAATCTATTAGTTTAAAGATTCTAGTGCTTCAGTAGAGACCACACCAAAACTACTGTTAGCCTATGTTCACACGTTAAATATTTGTTTAAAAGATTATTATATTGTTACAAATGTTAAAAAAACATATAAAAATAACAAAATTTACAGGCTCGAAAAAACGGGTGGGTGAGATGTCCACTGAGACTGTGGGTACCCTAAAAGTTGTAAGATGTAAAAAAATGAGGGAGGTAATACCCCAGTGTCAATAAAGTACAACATATATAAAATGCAAACATTTTAAGCAGGTATACTCACCCACCAGGCACCCGGCGCGTTTCACAGTTGTTCCGTTCGACCCCTGAACTCTGTTTGCATTTTATATGTTTTGTACTTTATTTACACTGGGGTATTACCTTCTCTCCCCTTTTTTGTCTGCTATGCTTCGCATTGTTATATTTTACATCTTTTGTAGGCTGTGGGTTGTACTTTTCCTTTTTGATGCTGATAGATCTTATTTCATGGTTGTGTAATAGTATGCAGGTATTGAGTGTGTCACCACGGAACAGACAGACCAACAGTTGAGGGGTTTATTAACAGGAATCAGGTTCTCCTCACAGGGAGGACGCAGTAGAATATAACTAACAATAAAACAGTGCAAAAATATGGGAGTCAAACATTGTAACAGGAGTAAGCAGGATTTCTTGAGAAAAGAACACTTATCAGTCTGATGAGGACTTGCTTGAAGGGTCGTCTTCTCCAACGTGGGCGCCGAGAAACAGAAGCACTTGTCGTCCCTCTGTTGTCCGTGGGCTGAATAGTCTCTTGGAGCCCGATGCCTGGGGTTTCGGTAGTTAATGTGGTATGCACAGGCTCTGAGTCTTTAGCTTTTACAGCACAGCCTATCCCGGGAAAAACGATGGTCAGTCTATTATTAAGTCTCTCACCAGGAATCAAGGGCTCTGCACTGATACCGTGGGTACTAGGGGGTCACAGTCTCTGCACGGGCCAATGTCTCTGCACGGCTCGCAAAGCGCCCCTCTCCAGTCACAGCAGAGTCCGCTTTCATGTACTCACAAGATGCAGTCTTTCTGGGCAATCTCCCTGTGTTTGTCCTCTGACCGGGAGCTCTCTCTCTCTCTCTCTCTCTCCCCAGGAGCACAGCTGCACCCTGCTCTGACCACTGCTCATGCTGCTCTGGCCCTTGCGTGCGCGCCTTTCCCACTCTCTGCCCGGCTTCCTTCCTGTCCCAGTCTCTAAGTCTGCCCCCTGGGGAACCTGTAGCACAGCTCAATGGTTCCAGGCACGGAGCCAAGAAGGTAACCGCCCCCGGACTCTTCTTGTGCTTCACCTCCTTACAGTTGCTATATGCGGAACTACTAGAGATTTCTCGATATACATGGTACTATTCTACTCTCTTGTGTATTATAATATAACAGCATCTTACAACTTCCAGGGTACCCACAGTCTTAGTGGATTTCTCACCAACCCCTTTTTTTGCTTTTTGTGTGTCTGTAAATTTTGGAATTTTTACTTGTTTTTTAACATTTGTATCAATAAAGTCATATTTTAAACAAATATTTAATTAATTCTATTTGTCCTGGCCCCTTTTTTGGAATTGTTATAGCTGTTAGTGCCCTGTGGGACACCTTATTCCCACCTTGATTTACAAATCTTTGTTATCTATGTTCACACGTTGCATTTTTGCTGCTTTTTATCCAAATTAAAATTTCTTTTTACAGTACCAGTAAAAGCTGAGAGATTTCAGAAATCTCATGCACATGCTTGTTTTTTCTGACTTAATTGTTTTTTTTTAAACTGCAGCATGTAAATTCTTTAAACCTTTTTGCCGTGTTTTTTTCACCCTTAGAAAGCAATAAGTGCAAAAAAATGCAGCGTTTTCAGTGTGAAACCTATTCATTTTAGTGATTTTACCAAGTTAAAACCAAAATAACTTGGTCTCCTCACCTGAGATGGTTGTTAGTATTGGTACAGTTTAATTAAATTAGTGATGTGTGTCAAAGTAAACAATGTCTGACCATCTCAATGCCATACCAATGTCTTAAGTAAACCATGCCTGACCAATTCAGCTCTCTCCACTTTTTTACAATCGCAAATGTGTATTTTTTCACGAGCTCATATGAACTTTTTTGTTCAGAATAGTCACTAATTTTCATACATAAAAATCTTTTTCCGCTGAATTATTTGATCAAATTGTCCTTATTTCCAATAGTGTTTTCTGGCTTCACATATGTTTTGCATTGGTGGCCTCACATTGTTTATGCATGTTTGGTGGAAAAAAAGCTGAACTTTGGGACCCTGAAAAACGCAGCAAAAAATACAGCAAGAAAGCAGCAAAAGAACCAGCAAAACCTGCCTTTAGTCTGCAGCTTTTGTACTGCCAAGAGATCAGGTTTTGGCTGCAGAAAAAAGAAACACAAAAAAGCAACGTATGAACATAGCCTTATGGTTATGAAGAGAGATTATACAGCTCTGCCATCACTGCACTAAAGCTACAAAGCGATCACCTAAATGCTGCCATTTTATGGTTTCCATTTGTAGGTAAATAGTGATTTTTTTTTTGCTTTATAATGAAAATGTATAAAATATTCTAATAACTGATCTGAGTGACTGCAGACTTGTGAATCCCCCCAGTGCACGCCGGAGGGTATGTATAAGGCTACTTTCACACTAGCGTTTTTTTCAATACGTCGCAATGCGTCATTTATGGGAAAAAAACGCATCCTGCAAAGTTGTCTGCAGGATGCGTTTTTGCCCCGTAGACTACCATTAGCGATGCATTGCGATGCATTGACACACGGCGCAACATGTAACGTTTTTTGCTGCCGACGGTCCGCCATTTCCGACCGCGCATGCGCGGCCGGAACTCCGCCCCCACCTCCCCGCACCTCACAATGGGGCAGCGGATGCGCTGGAAAAATGCATCCGCTGCCCCCGTTGTGCGGCGCATTCACTGCTAGCGTCGGTACCTCGGCCCGTCGCAGTGCGTCGGGCCGAGGTACCGACGCTAGTGTGAAAGTAGCCTAAGCTATACATACCCCGCCCAGGGGGCGTGGCCTGGCCTATATATACACTTATATACCCTCCGGTCCCTGCTCAGAAACTGGTGATTCCCTACAGTGCACAGTGAGCGCTCTTGGGGGATTCCTAAGTCTGAAGTCACACAGAGTGACTGCAGACTTATCGATTTGTACCAGACAATCTCTTTAAGTTCAGCTCCCCATTGGAAACCTATGGTATTTGACCACTTGTGGTTATCCTGTACAGCTATATAAGTTATGACTAGAACAAACTTTTCCAAACGTCACCGAATGTGTGAATATTACCTCAGAAATGTATTGAGCTGTGAGCACTGAATTCTCATGCACGCCGCAGACTTCCCGCACAAAGAACATTTCTCAAATTAGACAAACTTGGAACACAATCCTTCACCATAATAAAGGCTGAGAAATTTTTCAAGGTGCTGCTTAGCTTAAGGCTTTCAGTGCAATCTCTTCAAGGACCTGGCGCGGCAGTCTAGGTGACATTTAATGACATGTCAACATCTGCACAAAGAATTATTGATGTGCGATGTTAAAGAGGCACTCGGATCGCAGAGGCCGCTCTACACCCGTCGTGAGGTACTATCTATCTCGTCTGACATCAAAGTACAAGCAGTAGAAAGTTTGAACACCTTTGAAAATGATTCTTCCAGAGGATCTGAGGGGGCACAGTACCGGCATCTGCAATTCCTTTGACTCTTTGATTTCCCTAAAGACCTCTGATGATTTCCATGGGATTTGCACAGAGAACAACATAGAAATCCATCTACCTAGGATCGGCTTTGAGGCTTATTTTCTCTGGAACAAGATGGAGATTTCTCTATGAGAAAAGAAACGTGTTTGATGATATTAGAGTAATATGTTGGCGAGCAGCTGACGTGGAGTCATGGACTGTATGTGAATACACACATCAAGTACAAAAAAAATACTATCTAGAAGGTGTGGAGCCTAAGGGACCACCCTTAGAGGGGTCTGTCAGCCAAAACTGACAATATAAACTAATCACATTGGCAGGTAGGCAATATAGATCCAATAAAAAATTGATCTGGTCGCTGCCTCCATTTTGCAGAAACTAATGTATAAATAAATAAGATAATTAGAGTGTTCGTTGCACCCCACGAGTGGCCAAAGAGGCTCAGAACACTATTCCCCCTACTAGTTTCCAACTTCTGAGGAGAACGCTCAGGCAATCCAGCGCCGTTAGTAATGATGAGGGTGGAAGTGGCATTCAAAATTTGTGATTGAAGCGTTGCACTGAGACTCTTGGTCACACCAAGGGTGCACCGAACACCCTAATTAGCTAAAAAATTAACAAAATAAAGGAAGCAATAAAAACACCAAGGACCTTGGCACTTGCGCCAGTTGTTTTGTCAAGTTTTTTGTTTTGCGCCTTTTGTTTTCTTTGCACCAAATTAATCTTTTCATTTGTGCCTTTCTTGAAGTCAATTTTATGTGTTTGCTCGTTTTTTGTTTTTATTTATAAGTTCATTAGTGATGAGCGAATATACTCGTTACTTGAGATTTCTCGAGCACGCTCGGGGGTCCTCCGAGTATTATTTAGTGCTCAGAGATTTTGTTTTTCTTGCCGCAGCTGAATTATTTACATCTGTTACCCATCATAAGTACATGTGGGGATTCCCTAGCAACCAGGCAACCCCCACACGTACATATGCTGGCTAACAGATGTAAATCATTCATCTGCGGTGATAAAAACTAAATCTTCAAGCAGTAAAAAATACTCGAGTGACGAGTATATTCGCTCATCACTAAAGTTCATCCCTGATTCGCCTGATTCATCATTTACAACTTTTTTAAAAGTCACAAAATTTGACCCAAATGTTCTCCAGACCCACAATGGAGTGACTTCATGTACACCAGCAATTTTCTATGATATTTTGAAAAAAAACTTGTGACTTTTTGCCATTTTTGAGTTTGTGTAAAATTTATGGACTCGGTGTCTCACTTTGATTAATTTGGCCCCTCAAAAATATCAGTGAATAACAGAAGTGCAACTTTTATAGGATCTACTGTATATGCTCTACAAGGCTTTGTGCTTAGTTTCTTTCTTCAGTTTGGGGTGACAGACTTGTTTTATAGGGAATATCCGTGACTTTGTAAAAAAAAAAAAAAAAAAATAATGTGCATAAGTTCTAACATGCAGGTAATTGCTACCCACATGCATGTTGTGCCCGGCGATCTAGCTGCATCTGCTGACGTCATGTTGACAGAGTGGCGGCTTATTTTCTCAGGGCGGGACTGCCGACATCGCTCTGATTGACGGCTGGTTCTCCACTGCCTAATTGGCGGTGCTGACTGTCAACCAGAATGACATCGGAAGTCATGACCTGTCGACATATCAGGGTGGAAAAGAAGCTGCCGCTCTGTTGACAGAGCCAGCTAAATCGTCAGCAGGAGCCGTCTGTGACCTCTCTCTGCCGGTGACGAATGGCGCCGGCACAACAGGCTGGTAGGTAGCAACTAACTGCCTTTTAGTGCTTAGATACATTTTTTATTTTTCACAAAGTCCCAGCTAACCCCCTTTAAGGCTAGTCCCAGCAACCCCAGGCCGACAACTTGCAGCAAGGACTCTTGGAGTAATGTCAGGTCTGTGAGAGGGATCATAAAGCTCCAGGCTACTAGACACAGTGCACTATGATAACATAAGGTGCACGGACAGGTTTCCAGGGGTTAATCTATTCTTCACTGTAAGGAAGGTGGATATGGAAATTGACCCTCCCTGCATGAGGGTGGCGGAAGGGCTGTCACAGTGTAGAGGGATCACCCTTATTCTTATTTACACATGGAAACACGAGAAGCAATGGCATGAAACTGAAAGGGAGAAGATACAGATTAGATATTAGAAAAATCTTTTTGACAGTGAGGGTGATCAATGAGAGGAACAGGCTGCCACGAGAGGAGGTGAGTTCTCCTTCAATGGAAGTCTTCAATCAGAGGCTGGACAGTCATGTGTCTGAGATGGTTTAGTGAGTCCTTCATTGAGCAGGGGGTTGGACACAATGACCATGGAGGTCCCTTCCAACTCTAACACTCTATGATTAAGTTGCATAAATAATCACCAGGTCATCACCCTTTAGATTTCAGCTCTGAGCCCCAGCTTTTAGGCACATCCATGGTATGAAGCAGCATTTGCTTTTTTAATGGTTGGCACGATGTCGTAGTGGTCCAGCTCCAGCATTACTTCTCTCCTGTTACCTTCCAGGCTCCTGACCCTCGGCTTGTTTCCTCCCTTTCCTTGTATTCCGCCGGCCCTGACCTTATGTCTGAAGCCCTTTCTTCTCACCTGCTGCCTGATGCCCTTCATGTTTTCCAATTGTAATGACTTTTCTTATGCTTTGTTTTGCTGTTCCGGGAAAATGGCATCAGGTTTAACTTCATTTTAATGACTGTTCGAACATCAAAATCTGCATAACAGCCACCTGTTAGCGTTGATATTAAACCGCATAGCAGTGTCATGCCGCGATCACATCTGTGCAAGGAGATAAGAAGGCGCGATTAGGGACCAATGCAAATGAGTGTTCCTCTGACCAACTAATTAACCCTTTAACGTAGGAACACACTAAGTAGCCAAAGTAACATCTTAATTGGAAAGAGGTATATGGCAAGAACAGAAAACGGGCAGAGAATGAAGCCAGACTATTAAAAGAATCACAGGCCAGTCCAACAAGAACAGATGCAGCAGAGCTGGACTTGGTGGAAGCAGTAGGGCCCTGTTCACATGTCCAGTAGTTGCTTCCATTTTTGGATCCATTTGGAATAAAAGAAAATGGGAAGAAAATGTGTCTATTCTCTGCCCACAAAGAGGAAGAAAAAGCAGGCAAGCACATATAAAATAGACTTCAAAAGGGGCGGCACAGATAGAAAAATGAATTGGATGGGGAAAAAAAGTGCAAACAATAGACAAAAAATGGCAAAAAGGAGATGATGACTCAGGGCTGTCATCTTAACAACTTTTTTGTCTGGCAAAAAAAACAGCAGCTGGATACATTTTAAAAAAATGTAAGTCTATGTTCTCGTGCAGATGACCGTTGTATTCGGACGAGTGCTATCAATGGTTTTGACCGATAGCACTCGTCCCCATGCTATTTCATCAGATTGAGTGATCATAGAAAAAAAAATGGCAGCATGCTCCAAGAATCGAATGGCACGCACCAATTCAAAGTTATGGGTCCGTGAAAAAAATCGGGCCGCACTATGATGACATCTGATTTTCATGGACTGACTGCATGGAGAAGGTGGAGAAACATTTTTTTTCTCTCAGATTCCACTCTGATCAGTCTGATTAATAGAATTGGACTGATTTTCTCGGATGGAGAAAAAATGGTCATGTAACCCCAACCATAGGGGCATGGACCATAATGGATGGCTCTTTTTCGCCCATTTATAATGGATCCAGTTATATTGTTATACTGGGATTGTTACAAACAGACGACAGATGGACATGTGAACAAAGCTTAGAAGTGAATTCCTCAAGTAGAACAACTCTTGGTAATATCCCAATGTGCTGTCTAATGGTTTTACACAGGACTGCAGGTAATAATGTTACATAATCTTCACTCCCAAGCTCAATTAATACGTCACATTGCATCTAAATATATTGGTCTAACAGTTATATCTGAATATATTCATTAAATATACAATTAAACATTTCATAATTTGCTCCCGTCCGCTGTATTTAGAACTCAACCTTATAATGAAAAGGACTTCTGATGGAAACGCCTGGTTCAGAAATGAGCACTGGCTCGTTAGCAGGTACTGATTCCTAGATATATATCTGCCATCTGATCTATGCTTTTTAATTGTGCCTTCGTGGCAAATACAGTAGATATCACTGAGTATGTGTTTCTTGCAGATGGAGCCTTCTGTAGTGTAGGATTTGTAACTTGTGTTAAATCGTGTATTTGTGATCCTTTGTTGCCTGCTGTATCTACACATTGTGATTGTCATTCATGGCTAGATATTAGCATTGATGGCTTTAGAAGTGTCAATGGTCATAAATGATTAGAACCTACTAGGCTCGGACTGGCCCATCGGTGAGCCGGTGAAATCCCTGGTGGGCCCTTGAGAAGATGTGCTAACAAGCAGTGCCAATACACTTGATTCATTATTTAGAGAGAAAGGCATCATCCAATGATTCTTTACACAAACTATTCAGTCTCAGATTATATAGAAGCATTAAAAAAAAATTGTGTACTAGGGTAAGGTTATATCCCATGAAGCTGAAGAGTCAACGTTACTGGTCACCCGAGTCTGGCACTGGAATCATCAGATCTAGAAAATATAAATACAGGGTGGGCCATTTATAAAGTTGGATCCAAAATGGCCGACTTCAAAATGGCCGCCATGGTCACCACCCATCTTGAAAAGTGTTCTCCCTCCCATATACTAATGTGCCACAAACAGAAAGTTGATATCACCAACCATTCCCAATTTATTTAAGTTTATCCATATACATGGCCCACCCTGTATAAAGGGAGTCTATAAATATATGACTATTATTGCTTAATATCTAGGACATAGATATGGGGGTTACAGAGGAAGCAGTCACACTGGTGTCCCATTGTAAAACCTGTAGCAGTGCCCCTACCTATATCAGGGTGGCTTGAGATCTCCTCATGTAGCAAGGTCCAGGTGTGGCTGCTACCACTGGAGCCCCTAAAGCAGCACCCTGGGCATAGGACCCCCAGCACTGGCAGAATCTAATAGCAGGACTGGTATGTCCAGTGCTCTGGACTGATTCATGCTCGATGCAGATAAAGGCCCATTGTGACACATTTCCCATCTATCAGAGAAGCCTTTTTATGCCTTTCAGATGTGCAAGAAGACAGAGGAAGCATCAATGACCTGAAGTGAATACTCCAGCACACGGCCCCCTGCGGCTGCCCACCTCCATACTTTAGGCGTTAATTTTCATCTTCTAAACCCATTCTTTCCACAATGGGTTTTATATCCAACCATCAAGGCCTTTACTTGCTGCACGTTGAGGTGCGCAGACTGTCAATGTGGATGTGGTTTTCTTTCTTTATGTGTCTTGCCCCTTTGAAGCATTCTGATAATGATACATGAAAATGAATCAAACACAAACTAATTGTATTCAACCTTAAAGCTCTGATCAGCTATTGGGTGTGTACATGAGAAGTACCTCTATTTCTGGCAGTTACACTATATGACTTATATGCTGTTTCCCTTTGCAGGCTCTTTCTCTAATTTTAGTTGTCTCTGAGCTAGTGGGTGGAGATATGTACACAGGGACATGGGGGATTCTTGCTCTCCTGTCTTTATGTAGCCTATGAGTATAAGAAGCAGCAGCATGCAGAATATTATACAATGGTACTGTGAAGTATAGCTGTGACTCCAGCTCTGAGGTTAGTTAAACACATACTTAAAAGCAGCTGCAACCTTTTTCTGTGTTCTCCTCTTACTTTCTTCTTTCCTCTTACCCCTCCCTTCTTGCTAGACTTCAATGGCCAGTTGTAATTTGGGGAGAGGAAGGAAAAGGCAGCGTAAGAAGAAAACATAAAAAAGTTGCAGCTGCTTTCAAGTATGTGTTTTATTTAATCTCAGAACTGGACTCACAGCTATACTGCACAGTCTGTCTAGTTTTAACCTAAATGTTACCTGCATTTCCTGACTGAAAAATGAATTGGATGGAGGAGAGAAGAAGAAGTGGCTTGTTAGTGGAGGAGGAAAAAATATTTCTCTCATAAGATGTACTGAGAATTTTGAATGGAGTAATTAAGGGTTAAACAATGTATCGTTAAAAGTCAAGTGGAGTCTTAAAAGTGTTCTTTGGTACTTTTATATAGATGCTGTCTCCTTAGGATAGGATATCAATATCTGATCTTTGAAGGCGCAACACCTGGCACCTCCACCAATCAGCGGCTTCTGATGCCGATGGCGTCCAGATGTACTCAGTTGCATAGCAGCACAGCACAGCTCTGTCTAATGAAAAGTGGCTGCAACAAGGTACTGCGACTACTATATAGTGGACAGAGCTATGCAGCCCAGATACTGAGCACACCCTGCCCCTGCCAGCACCAGAGACAGCTAATAGGGTGCATAGGGGTGTCACACCCCTACCAATCAGATACTGATGAACTATCCTAAGGATAGGCCATCAATATAAAAGTCCTTTTATTTCATGTTGTGGTAAGGTTGGGTTCACAAATATATATATACAGTGGGGCAAAAAAGTATTTAGTCAGTCAGCAATAGTGCAAGTTCCACCACTTAAAAAGATGAGAGGCGTCTGTAATTTACATCATAGGTAGACCTCAACTATGGGAGACAAACTGAGAAAAAAAAATCCAGAAAATCACATTGTCTGTTTTTTTAACATTTTATTTGCATATTATGGTGGAAAATAAGTATTTGGTCAGAAACAAAATTTCATCTCAATACTTTGTAATATATCCTTTGTTGGCAATGACAGAGGTCAAACGTTTTCTGTAAGTCTTCACAAGGTTGCCACACACTGTTGTTGGTATGTTGGCCCATTCCTCCATGCAGATCTCCTCTAGAGCAGTGATGTTTTTGGCTTTTCGCTTGGCAACACGGACTTTCAACTCCCTCCAAAGGTTTTCTATAGGGTTGAGATCTGGAGACTGGCTAGGCCACTCCAGGACCTTGAAATGCTTCTTACGAAGCCACTCCTTCGTTGCCCTGGCGGTGTGCTTTGGATCATTGTCATGTTGAATGACCCACCCACGTTTCATCTTCAATGCCCTTGCTGATGGAAGGAGGTTTGCACTCAAAATCTCACGATACATGGCCCCATTCATTCTTTCATGTACCCGGATCAGTCGTCCTGGCCCCTTTGCAGAGAAACAGCCCCAAAGCATGATGTTTACACCACCATGCTTTACAGTAGGTATGGTGTTTGATGGATGCAACTCAGTATTCTTTTTCCTCCAAACACGACAAGTTGTGTTTCTACCAAACAGTTCCAGTTTGGTTTCATCAGACCATAGGACATTCTCCCAAAACTCCTCTGGATCATCCAAATGCTCTCTAGCAAACTTCAGACGGGCCCGGACATGTACTGGCTTAAGCAATGGGACACGTCTGGCACTGCAGGATCTGAGTCCATTGTGGCGTAGTGTGTTACTTATGGTAGGCCTTGTTACATTGGTCCCAGCTCTCTGCAGTTCATTCACTAGGTCCCCCCGCGTGGTTCTGGGATTTTTGCTCACCGTTCTTGTGATCATTCTGACCCCACGGGGTGGGATTTTGCGTGGAGCCCCAGATCGAGGGAGATTATCAGTGGTCTTGTATGTCTTCCATTTTCTAATTATTGCTCCCACTGTTGATTTCTTCACTCCAAGCTGGTTGGCTATTGCAGATTCAGTCTTCCCAGCCTGGTGCAGGGCTACAATTTTGTTTCTGGTGTCCTTTGACAGCTCTTTGGTCTTCACCATAGTGGAGTTTGGAGTCAGACTGTTTGAGGGTGTGCACAGGTGTCTTTTTATACTGATAACAAGTTTAAACAGGTGCCATTACTACAGGTAATGAGTGGAGGAAAGAGGAGACTCTTAAAGAAGAAGTTACAGGTCTGTGAGAGTCAGAAATCTTGATTGTTTGTTTCTGACCAAATACTTATTTTCCACCATAATATGCAAATAAAATGTTAAAAAAACAGACAATGTGATTTTCTGGATTTTTTTTTCTCAGTTTGTCTCCTATAGTTGAGGTCTACCTATGATGTAAATTACAGACGCCTCTCATCTTTTTAAGTGGTGGAACTTGCACTATTGCTGACTGACTAAATACTTTTTTGCCCCACTGTATATATATATATATATATATATATATATATATATATATATGGACCTGCCTATGATGACTGATGTACTTGTGTACAGACAGTGCACTCTGCTGCCAACTCAATAAGTCCTCATTAAAAAATGTGATTAGTTGTGGTATCGGTTTCACTACATTACTTCTATATCAACTAAGATAGGGATATATATATATATATATATATATTTATGACTAGCTTCTTTGATATAGAAGTAATGTAGTGAAACAGATACCACAACCAATCACATTTTTCTATGGGGACTTAATGAGTTGGCAACAGAGTGCACTGTCAGTACACAGGTACATCAGTTGTCATAGCCAGGTCCAGGTCAAAGTTGTTGTAATCATTATTTTTTGGTTTGGTTATGGACACCGAACCAGTGCATCTACAGCTCTATCCAAAGCTCCAACCATCCATAACACAATCCATCCATACATCCATGGCTCCATCCATCCATGGCTACATCCATCCATCCATTCATCCATGGCTCTCATCCAGTCATCTATCCATGGCTCCATCCATTCATCCATCCTGGCTCCATCCATCCATTGCTCCATCCATTCATCCATTGATAGCTCCATCCATTAATCCATGACTCCATCAATCCATGGCTCCATCCATCTATCCATCCACAGCTTCATCCATACATCCATGGCTCCATCCATCCATGGCTCGTTCCACTCATCCATCCATGGCTCCATCCATTCATCTTTCCTGGCTCCATTCATCCATCCATGGCTCCATCCATTCATCCATTGATAGCTCCATCCATCCATCCATGACTCCCTCAATCCATGGCTCCATCTATCTATCTATCCATCCACAGCTTCATCCATACATCCATGGCTCCATCCATTCTTCCATGGCTCCATCCATCCATGGCTCCTTCTGCTCATCCTTCCTGGCTCCATCCATCCATGGCTCCATCCATTCATCCATTGATAGCTCCATCCATCCATCCATGACTCCCTCAATCAATGGCTCCTTCTATCTATCCATCCACAGCTTCATCCATACATCCATGGCTCCATCCATTCTTCCATGGCTCCATCCATCCATGGCTCCTTCCACTCATCCATCCATGGTGTCATCCTTCCATGGCTTCATCCATCCTTCCTTCCATCCATCCATACATGTCGTCATCCATCAAGCCATCCGTTTTTATCTATCATTGCACATGTAAATCGGTTTAGGAGAAACATCTCAGTAAAAGTCTCTTAATATCAATGCTGAAGAATAAGGAAAATATATATTTTACAGACATATCAGAGTAAAAAGTAGCCAGCAGAAATGCGTCACAATTACTGACTGGATGACTGATTACTGTGGTTCACCTGCAATGCTAAATGACAAACTCAACTCTGCTGCATCATTTTTTCAGCGTGATAACCCTGCTTTTCTCACCATGCAAGTTATTGTTATCTTACATTTGCTGAGAAAATGCCCATTCACCTGTAATATTTAGTGAACTGAGACCTTGCAGCCGTAAATAACAATGGCATATTCACAGGCATATCTTCCCGCATGCACGATGTTTATTTCCAATATACATGGCCTAATTACTCTTAAGCCTCAGAATAAGTCAGTTTTATGGGAGCGTTTTACACCATAGTTACCTTTCCTCTCAGCTGCACTAATCCAAAAGATAGCAAAATGGTCTTATTTTTACAGCATCCCTTCATGATTCCCAGCCTCATCTCCGAGGGACAACTGTACAATAAGATAAGGCCTGAGTTATTGTTTATGTGACTGATTGGCATATCCAAACACCCGGAGGGATAAGAGAATGTTTCTGTGCACATTGGTGGTAAATAGATGTCATAAGAGGGTGTCAGACATATTCTGGAAGGCAGCGCGGATCTTGCTAAGACCTAAAAAATGCATTTAGTCTGAAAGAAAAAAAAGGGAGGATTATATTTTACTTACACAGCTTATTCTCCTGGGGCTCGGTATTTACCGGTGATGCAAACACAATCTTATGTAGACCATCCGACTGGTCAGGTCAGAGGCTTGGGCAGATGGCAAAAGTATATATATGTAAGGAGGAAGACCAGGCTGTGGGTACCTGTGCTGCGCTGGGTCCGGAATTGTCAAGGCTGCATCCCTTGTTTCCCGGGGGAAGGCAGAAAGGACCGGACCTCTGACTCGGAAGCTGGGGACGCGGTTAAAAGGGAAAGCGCGTGCAGCATTGGGCAGTTTCCCGCCAGCGCTGACAGAGGCAAGGTGCGTGTGCAGTGGGCCCTGAGGGGTGCGCAGCCGGGCCACAAAGACACAGGGCCGATCCGATGCCGGGACGCTGCCGGAGCCCACCACAGTAATAAGGAAAGAGTCGGGAGCCCTTTTCAGCTAAGCGCTGCACACCAGCATAAGAGACAAGGCAGAGTTCAGGACTGTTCACTGCTGCCCTCGTCGTTGGACCGTAGTCTGCAGGACCTGTTTGGAGAAGTGTTGCACCAGCTGCTGTAGGCGCTACAGATTTGGCGGTAACAGGCAGCGCGCAGCACAGAGAGAGAAGTGCAGCGCTCCCAGTAGCTGGCAGAGAGAGAGGTGCCGTGTGCTTCTTGACCGTGAGTACAGCGCACGTGCCGCAAAGAGAGAACCGGGTATTGGACAGATGTTTGCAGCCCACCTTACCAGCATATACCTTCCCACCCATGGGAGACCCTGATTGTGCTTCCGCCTTGTTTGCTCCGGCCGCATATGTTCATGACTACGGACACACCGACCGCTGCCATAAGAAGACGGAGCACAGTTACCAGCTGAACCTTCTTATACAAGAACCACTCCAGCCGTTGTTGGCGCTATTGACTCTCCCGCAGCAATCAAGAACTGCCGTTATCTGATCCATTGTTCCTTAACTCTGCATATCCTTTACAATTGGACTGTTATTCTCCCCATTTAACCCTGCTCCTCCCTGCGAGGAGTTAACCCCCTGTTAAATTACAATTGATATATTTGTTAACCCTTGCTCTGCCTTCTGTCTGTCACTGCCTCCCACAACCTGCTTACATATACGTGAGACATTAGTGTTGGTTCCCATCTGAAAAGGTCACCTTGTCATTGGCAGATGGGCTCATACAATGTTATTGAAAAGTGTGCTAAGAACCTCACAGTTTGTGTGTAACCTGAATGTCCTCTAGCAGTATTGCAATTCAGGATCCATACATTTATTAAAAGGCGTGGTTCAAATCACAAATTCATTTTTCTCCTAAATCCCTATCTATTTAGCGACATAATGTAATCTATTTTCTAATATACTTTATTTACAAATTCCTTATCCTTCCCCCACTACACTATGTAACAGCTTTAATTTTTTTTTCCTGTTTTTGAAGATCCTTCGTTTGCGAATCCAAGTGCATGCTAGGTACTCAAACGAAGCATCATCAGTGACTTCCATTTCAGGGGCTGGGCTAGTCTACATTAGACTGAGGATGTGCCAGTTGTCAATTCAGATGCTCAGTAGATTCTTGTAACCTTCTCATGTGCACAATGACAGTGCGCTCTCTCGCCGGCTCTGATTAGAAATAATGAGGTGGCAACAGAGTGCACTGTCAGCGTACACAGAAATCAGCCAATCAGTGATGTGGGCAGGGTTATACAGAGCTCAGTATACAGCGAACTGCTAGATCTGCAGCAGGTACAATCACTGTTGTATAAAAACTGCAGCAAAGAGCCCACTAAGTGATACAATGCTGGAATCACTGTCTCTGCTCCTGCATCATCTTGCTCTCAGATGAGGTAGCAAAAACATGGTGACAGATTTTCTTTAAAGGGTTTTTTCAACCAGATGCATCTATTACCTAATTAGCTAGATAGATCATAAATACTAAATGAGTGGGGATCAGATGAATGGGACCTGCACCCACCATCAAAACAGTGAACAATGACACCCCTAATCTCCTCACTGGTACTGTAAAGCATTGCCAAATTATACATTTATTTCTAATGTCTGGTCATGATGAATGCTACCATTTGGGCTGTGTCACCATCGCTTGAGTTGCCTTACCCCTCAAATCGAGTTTCATGTTGGTCATCAGAACAATCCAGACCATTCTCTGTCGCCATGACTGGACTGGCCGGCTGGTAGGGATTCCCAATCTCTTAGTACACAAGCCCGGTCAGCCCACCCTACTTTATTCCATTTTCAGATTTTTTGTTGTTGTTGTTGTTTCTACAGTATTTATGACCTTAAAGAGTTAAGTTTAGTGCATTATCTTCTGTCCCTGTGCCGCACATTTCAGGTGACAAGCATCTCTCCAATGTCACGTTGCTCGGAGGTCAGTAAGAGGACATCGCTTTGTAAAGTCACGTCGGTTTCAGAGGCTTTCGCTTGATGTTCCGTCACCTTCCTAATAAGACCTCGGCGCAGATTACAGCCGTAGTTTAGAGTTGGTGCAGGTCCTACTGAGGAACGTAAGCCGCCGAGACAAGTTTTAAAATCTCAATTGACCATTTTGAAAGGTTGTCAGGAAAATTAATTACTGCCTTGATTTAAGGAGCACGCTCCCGTCCCTGGTGACAAAAGGAGTCTTTAATTATTGAAGGCGTGAGGCGTTTTGGTTACCTTCTTGCTCCAGATATAACATGTCCAAGAGAATCAGGTGTCGCTTTATGAAATGATTCAAAGGCACAAAGCAAAAAAGGGCCGAATAAATCACCACGTTTGTCACTGTCATGTGTGAGGCTATCGTAATGGTAGATCTGATGTAAGTAACGCATGCAGAGGAACCAGCAGGCCGCTCCAGTATCTAGGTTAACCTTCACCTTGGTTATCAGCTGTGAATGTCGGCGAGATACAAAGGAAGTATACAGAATAGAATAAAAGCACGAGCCACGCGGAAAGCAAGTATGGAAATGTGCGGGATATATTTATGGTACAGTGCAGACTGCATATATTACAGCTTTTTCTTTTTTTTCCTCAGACATTTTATAAATTAAAGGGTTGTCCGATAAATACAGTCCCAGTCTATATCAACCATAACAGACCCGAGTAAGCTCATTCATCTGATGGGCCGCCATGTAACCCTACATGACCCTCGCTGCAGAGATAATGCCCAGCTTCCTCTGGGAAAATGAGTAGCTTACTGGGGTGCCAGGAGCAGAGATGCTGCATCATGTTACCATCAAGTCTGCTGGTCATATTACAGATGTATGTGCTGGAGAGGTAAAGATAGGCTCCACTCACATTACATTTTGGGCTTGTTTAGACGACCGCATTTTCAGTCCGAGTGTTATCCGACATATCATCGAATGGCACTAGGAACAATGTTAATTTATGGGGCCATGCACATGTCCGTGCACTTATTGCATGCCTGGGTTGGATCAGATTATGGTCGCGCGCGACCATACAAGTCAATGAGTCCATGGAAAACATTGGCGTTCACTGGGATGACATCTGAGAGCAGTCCGGATTTTCACGGATAGAACGGAGAAGATAAAGAATTGTTTTTTTCCATCTTCTCCTCATCTGAGAAAATCGGATCACACTGTGATCACGCTCGATTAGCATAATCAGCCCGATTCTCTCGGATGAGAGAAAAAACGCTGGTGTGACCTTTGCCTTAGGGGCTACTTTAGGTGTTTATTCATGGTCAAGTCTGGTGACATTTGCATCACATACCAGTCAAAAGACACTCTTCAATAGGGTTGACATGATCAGCGTTTGTATAGCATTCAGAAGCACATAGACATCTATGTGGTTGCACATTGCAACAGGAACAAGTCAGACCACCTACTGCCACTTTTCTGCACACCAGTTCCTATTTTTCCAAGCAGAATTGAGTCAGCTGAACAAAAATGGTGCTCTGGACTAATGAGTTAAAATGTAAAATATTTGGTTGTAAGAGAAGGCAGTTTGTTCACCAAAGGGCTGGAGGGTGATACAATAATGAATGTCTGCAGGCGACAGTGAAGCATGGTGGAGGTTCCTTGCAAGTTTGTGGTTGCAGTACAGCAAATGGAGTTGAGGATTTGTCAAAGATTAATGGTGTCTTCATAGTAGAGAAATACAGGCAGATACTTATCCATCATGTAATACCAGCAGGGAGTTATCTGATTGGCTCCAAATTTATTTTACAGCAAGAAAGAATCCCCCCAAACATACTGTACAGACAATGTCATTAAGAACCATCTTCAGCATAAAAAAGATCAAGGAGTGCTGGAAGTGATGATACGGCCCTGATCTCAACATGGAGTCTGTCTGGGATTTACCGTATTTTTCGGACTATAAGACGCACCGGACCATAAGACGCACCCCAAATTTGGGGTGAAAATTGCAGAAAAAAAATATTTTTTATAAGATGGGGGTCCGTCTTATTGTCCGAATGTACAGTATCTTACCTGAGGGCTGGCGGTGGCAGAGCAGGGTCAAAGGAGACATGGTGTAGGCATACGTGGGGTGATGCGGTGTGGCATGCACCTGAGCAGGGTCCCTTCCTGCTTAGGTGGGCGATGCCACGGCCTGGTGTCCATGGGAGGGTTGCAGCAGTGATTACCGGCAGAGGTGCTGGGATGAGGAGGTGCTGGGATGAGGAGGTGCTGGGATGAGGAGGCGCAGTGAGAGGTATGGCGTGAGAGGGGTCCTTTTCCCCGGTGAGGTGATGCAGCAGCCCGGTAAGCAGCAGAGCCAGGTGAATCCTGTTGTTATCGGTGGGGGCGGCCATCTTCCTGAAGCCACGCGTGCGCAGATGAAGCGCTCTGCTTCCCGGGGCTTCAGGAAAATGGCCGCGGGAGGCCGCGCGTGCGCAGATGGAGATCACGGCGGCCATTTTCCTGAAGCCCCGGGAAGCAGAGCGCTTCATCTGCGCACGCGCGGCTTCAGGAAGATGGCCGCCCCCACCGATAACAACAGGATTCACCCGGCTCTGCTGATTACCGGGCTGCTGCTGCATCACCTCACCGGAGAAAGGGACCCCGCTTACTGCGCCTCCTCATCCCCGCACCTCTGCCGCCATGGTAAGCCTGCATTGCGACTATTAGATGCACCCCCAATTTTCCCCCCTTTTTTTGGGGGGGGAAAGTGTGTCTTGTAGTCCGAAAAATACAGAAGGATTTGTGCAAGCGATATCCACAGAAGATCTGTGGTTCTTCAAGATGTTTGGAACAACCTCACTGCCTACTTTGTGCAAGTGTACTCAGAAAAGCTCATGCTTCTTTTCTTTTGTTCATTCACTTTGCATTTTGTTAATAGATAAAAATAAGTTATCAACTCTTTTTTTTTAAAGCTTCTTACTCTGCAGCATTTTTTTCACACCTGCCTAAAACTTTTGCATAGTACTGTATATGGAAGTCATGCCCATGGATGGAACTGCTCCTGCTCCCCTGTAATTGACTGTCACTGTCAGCTAATGTCCTTGTCTGCTTTTCTTCTATGTACTTCACTCTTTTATGCTTCCTTCTGGGATAAGATGTTGGGGATGTAGATCTGTAACTAATGACATTAAACCATACAATATAGAAAGAGAAGAAAATGCACAATTAAAGCAGACATTTAACAATGTACAAAGGCAGTATTCAATTAGAGAGGAACAGATCTGGCTCCAATTTTCACCAATTAGTGGTGGTAAAATCAAGACAATCGTATTATGTTAATGACGCTTTTGCCCTTTATTTAGAATGGGAACATACGGTGAAGCCTTGCTCGCGGCTCCAAAATAAATATACAGCTCCGATACCATAGATGACATAAAACTAATGACTGTACAAAACTCTTCATATTATCGCTCTACCGGACAGCCATAAAAAGTCATGAACTGCACTAGGACAGCATAGGACCTGTGGGCATGGGGGGACCACAGCTTGACCATTCATGGTGAATCAGACTATTCTAACATTTTATTGACCGTCTCAGATGAAGTTGGTCACATTCTGGCATGTATCAGGTATAATTATAAAAACTTCTATTTACAGTTTATGTAGAACAGAATAAAACTTTTTTTTATTGTAATTTCTCATCTCCATTGCAGAGATATTAGAGATTAAAGTATTTAGCACCTAAGCAGTTAATTCCTAGCGGGCGTTACCAGAGAGATTTCACTGAGGTCGTGTACTTCTTCCTCTGTGTGAGCCTGACCAATCATGAACAGGCAGCAACACACTGGGGAAAGAAGAACAATAGCTTATATCAGCAGCCAATGCCAATGAAAGCATGATGTGTATAGGGGCTTCCTGACTCTGCCTGGACCAATAATGTCTCCCGAACACCCGATCCCTTTATTTTCCAGAGCAGACCAGTAGCTGTTTCTCCTCGCTCCCTTCTGAAAACACATGAAAACTTTGCAGAGCGTGCACGTGTATAGGAAACGTTAGGTAAGATGGCGGTCTGCCAGAATAAACATTCAGCCAACAGCTATCTAATGTGTATGGCCACAGCCTGTATCCTTCACATCTAGTGTATCTCCATTGTGAGGTCCAGTCATCACTAATCTGTGGATCTCCAGCCATTGGGTTCCTACTATTATGCAGACAGTCTGCAGTAAATGGATTTTTCTTCTTTAAACAATGGTGTAGTCATTTAATTAATATGGCGTATGCCTATGAATGGCACTTCTTCTTTATAATTCATGCCACTCTCAGGCAAATGACGCATTGATTTATGAGCCCCCTATTTACTTTGACCCTAGATGGAAATTTGGGAAAAGCAGAGATAAACCCAAGAAATAAAGTGAATCCATTTCACATATTATTGTGTGCTCATCTATAAAGTTTTTAGGTGACATCACTTGATAATTTGGTTCCCAGGTGTGATGTCACCTACAGGGAGCTGTTCCAATTTATAACCTATAGGTGGCAGTAGCTGTAATGTATCTTCTTTTGGACGTCTTTGATGAAGGAGTAGAAAGGGGTGACCATAAGTGGTGCAGAAGTTGCAGTTATCAAGCTCCTCGTCCTCATGGATGGAGATCGGAGCTATAATTGACACCATAGTTGGGAGCCTTGACTGATTTGGAATCCTAGAATGTTGGAGTTGGAAGGGACCTCCAGGGTCATCGTGTCCAACCTCCTGCTCAATGCAGGACTCACTAAACCATCTCAGACAGATGCCTGTCCAGCCTCTGTTTTATGACTTCCATTGAAGGAGAACTCACCACCTCTCATGGCAGCCTGTTCCACTCATTAATCACCCTCACTATAGAATGTTAGAGTTGGAAGGGACCTCCAGGGTCATCATGTCCAACCTCCTGCTCAATGCAGGATTCACTAAACCATCTCAGACAGATGCCTGTCCAGCCTCTGTTTGAAGACTTCCATTAAAGGAGAACTCACCACCTCTCGCGGCAGCCTGTTCCACTCATTGATCACCCTCACTATAGAATGTTAGAGTTGGAAGTGACCTCCTGGGTCATCATGTCCAACCTCCTGCTCAATGCAGGATTCACTAAACCATCTCAGACAGATGCCTGTCCAGCCTCTGTTTGAAGACTTCCATTAAAGGAGAACTCACCACCTCTCGCGGCAGCCTGTTCCACTCATTGATCACCCTCACTATAGAATGTTAGAGTTGGAAGTGACCTCCTGGGTCATCATGTCCAACCTCCTGCTCAATGCAGGATTCACTAAACCATCTCAGACAGATGCCTGTCCAGCCTCTGTTTGAAGACTTCCATTAAAGGAGAACTCACCACCTCTCGCGGCAGCCTGTTCCACTCATTGATCACCCTCACTATAGAATGTTAGAGTTGGAAGTGACCTCCTGGGTCATCATGTCCAACCTCCTGCTCAATGCAGGACTCACTAAACCATCTCAGACAGATGCCTGTCCAGCCTCTGTTTGAAGACTTCCATTAAAAGAGAACTCACCACCTCTCGCGGCAGCCTGTTCCACTCATTGATCACCCTCACTGTCAAAAAGTTTTTTCTAATATCTAACCTGTATCTTCTCCCTTTTAGTTTCATTCCATTGCTTCTCGTGTTTCCATGTGTAAATGAGGATAATGATGATCCCTCTAAACTGTGACATCCCCAATACACGTGATCACACAACTCTGTTCTCAGATCAAAGGCAAATATTCTCCGAAAAGCCAGTGAGCTGCTGTGTCCATAGGAGAGTGCCGTGATCTGCTTTACCGGTGCACGGAGACGGACCGCTCTAGCTCTGCTTTATAACACCCCTGGGTACAACTAAGCATCATTTCATAAGGGGCTCCTGCAATATTCACGCTCCTGACACTTTAAGTGTTTTACATTCACTATAAAACGGCACCAAGCAGGAAAACACTGCCTCGGGTATGTCACAGCATGGAGCAGAGTGGGGGGAACTGCACAGATTATAGGGGGCAAATCTGAGAATCAGAGAATGTACGACACGGTACTAAAATTAATATGATCATAATTCAATGTGATTTATTATGATATAACTTATCAGATGATCAAGACTATCTAATAGAGCCCCCAATATGGACAAGTGCAGCCATTATTAGGGAGGGATTATTGAAGAGTAGGGTGACTGGCTCTCTCTTAGCTCCTCTCTATCTTTTGATTTCTGACTGCTATACCTCAGTTTGTCTGCGGGGGCACTGTAGTTAATTTGCTCGAAGGTGGATATCCTGCAATTCGCTAAGCTGAGGCAAACGCTGGAGACAATGTGCACAGAAAACTTTGGGATAATTATTCATTTTATAAGCACTAAACAGGAATGTCGATCACATAAGACGGTGAGTCGCCTCTTCATTCTGGTTACAATATTTAGTGTCATTTTTGACGGATTCCGACACATTTGCATTCAGAACAAATATATGTTTATTTTCCAGTCTGATGATGACAGATCATCTCGCTCTTCCCAGTGTAACTATTACCTATAATTACACGGCGTGCAGAAATATGTAGTGTTCAACACGAGGACATGTATGGTGTTTCCTGAGATGATACATCCTGAATAATGGCAGCCATATGTTTCAAGGTAAGCAAGACGTATAGAGGGTGAGGAGCCAACATCAGGGCTCAAATAAATTACTATAGTATTCATTATTCTCATTTAAGGGGTTTTCCAGTCTTGAAAAATTCCTGATGTAGTTTTAAAAAAAAAATTCCCAGGTCCAACGCTGAGTCTCCACTACTGTTCAGAGTAAATGTTATTGTCTGCAGCACTGATGATGATGATACGTCAACAGCTCTACAGCTCAAAAATGGTGATCAGCAGCTCTATCCGAGTTGACGGCATGAGCCGCTGAGCTCAATTATTGGAGTATTGACGTGATGTGGGAGAAGTGGTTAAAACTCAGCACTGGACCAGGGGATGGTGAGTAAAGTGTTGCTTTTTTTCCCTTTTTTAAACAAGCTGCAGTCGGGGACAGGAGTTTTACAAAGCTGAATTATCCCTTTAAAGAAGCACGCCCATCAAAGTTTATATCCCCTTAACATAATGCAGGCATCATATTACATAGCACTGGGTACTTACAATTGCTCATTTTGCCCTTCTACCCAGCTAATTCTTCTCTTTTCCATTAGGTCTACAACATTATGTGATTAGGAACTGACAAGCTGAGTCCTTCTAAGCTCTATGTAGAAACAGGAGGTCAATTTTTTCTGCATGAGGCATGACTGACTGCAAAAGTCCCTGGAAGAGGGGAGGAGGAGGAGCAACTGGGTCAGGAGGTGAAGAGGGGGGTGATAAATACAGGGACAAGAGGCTTCCTGTTTCTACATAGAGCAGAAAAAAGAGAAAACAATATCTGGGTAGAAAGGTAAAAAGAGCAACTGTAAGCACATAATGTTATATAATATGATATGATGACTGCAATATATTAAGAGGATAAAAACTGTGATGAGGATTGCTGCTTTAATTAAGATTAGTAAGTTAGAATGAAGTGATGATGAACAACAGAGCGGAATATGATGTTTGCCGCATGTCACTGTGGAAACATATAGCTCTGCATAGCGGCTGTACACAAAATGACAGGGGATAATGTACTGAATAATTCATACGCTCCTGGTACTAATAATCTGCCAATGCTGGAGGTGCGGCATGCATTGCTCTTCATGTGAGCCGTATTCCCCAAAACATCATTTGAGAATTGCTCATTCCTTTTGCCTACATCTAACAGCGCCGTCACACTTGTTATTTATTTGTGTTTACTCTCTGCCCCGTGTATTGTCGTGTTCGGTGAATTTTTATACATGTTTAATGATTTTCCTATTAAATATTAAAAACATGCTAAACTAGAATTTTAGCATGCACAGAAATCAGTGTATGATCTATTTATTATCTATCCATCTATTATGTATTTATCCATATCTCTATATATCCCTCATCTATCAATCTAACCTAAACTAATCAAATTTATTCCAGCATCTATCCATAAAAAATATAAAAAATGAAGTTGCACTAGCACTAGAAGTATACAGTGGCATGTGAACGTTTGGGCACCCCTGGTCAAAATTACTGTTATTGTGAAGAGTTAAGCAAGTAGAAGAAGAAAATATCTCTAAAAGGGCTAAAGTTAAAGATGAAGCATTTCCTTTGTATTTTAAGTAAAAAATAATATATAGAGTCATTTTTTACATTTCAAAAAATACTAAAAGGAAAATGGGCAGATGAGATTTGTGTGCTCAAATAACTTTGACCAAGTTTTCAGACCTTAATTAGCCTGTTAGGGTTATGGATTGTTCACTATTAGTGATGAGTGAATAAACTCCTTACTTAAGATTTCTCGAGCACGCTCGGGGGTCCTCCGAGTATTTTTTAGTGCTCGGAGATTTAGTTTTTCTCTCCGCAGCTGAATGATTTACATCTATTAGCCAGCTTGATTACATGTGGGGATCCCCTAGCAACCAGGCAACCCCCACATGTACTTATGCTGGCTAACAGATGTAAATTATTTAGCTGCGGCAAGAAAAACTAAATCTCCGAGCACTAAAAAATACTCGGAGGACCCCCGAGCATGCTCGAGAAATCTCGAATAATAAGTATGTTCGCTCATCACTATTCACTATCATTGTTAGGAAAAGTCAGGTGATGCAAATTTCACAGCTTTATAAAAGACCCAGCCTCCTCTAGCCATTAGCCAAAAATCAGCAGCCATGGGTTCTTCTAAGCGGCTGCCCAGCACTCTGAAACTGAAAATGGTGAAGGCCCACAAATCAGGAGAAGGCTATAAGAAGATAGCAAAGCGTTTACAAGATGCCATATCCTCAGTTCGAAATGTAATTTCCTGCAGTTAACAGGAACAGTGGATGTCAATATAAGGTCTGTAAAACCAAGTAAAATTTCAGTTAGAGCTGCTCGTAAGATTGCTAGAGAGGAAAATCAGACCCCCCGCTTGACTGCAAAAGACCTTTAGAAAGACTTTGCAGGATTTGTGGTACATTGTTCTTCTGATCAGAGACACCTGCACAAATATGGCCTTCATGGAAAAGTCATCAGAAGAAAACCTCTCCTGCGTCCTCACCATAAAGTTGAGAGCCAGAAGTATACAACAGAACATCTAAACCAGCCTGATGCATTTTGGAAACGAGTCCTGTGGACTGATGAGGTTATAATAGAACTCATTGGCCTCAATAGGAATGTGTGGAAAAAAGGGCACAGAATTTCAGGAAAACAACATCTCAACAACCATTAAAGGAAACCTGTCACATCCCACCCCCCCCCCCCCGGGCATTTTTAACTAAAAGAGCCACCTTGTGCAGCAGTAATGCTGCATTCTGACAAGGTGGCTCTTTTAGTTCTGGGTGCAGTAACTGCCGAAATAATCAGTTTTGTAATTTGTCCTAAATACCTTTTCTTCAGTCAAGGAGACAGGCCTTTGCCCCCTCCTGCAGACGCCACACAGCCGTCACTCAAGTCTTCTTGGCGCCGGGCGCCGCCTCCTCACCGCTGTTTTGAAATGAGCCGGCGCCTGCGCTCTTTTCTCCTGCCTTGGGCAGGCGCAGAAAGCACTGCCCATCTGTCTTCATATGCAGTCCAGCTGACTGCACCTGTGCGGATGCCCTGCCTGTGAATCCCAGCCCCGTAGTATGAATAAATAAGAAGACACTGCGGGGCTGGGATTCACAGGCAGGGCGTCCGCATAGGTGGCGAGGAGGTGACGCCCGGCGCCAAGAAGATTTGAGTGACGGCTGTGTGGCGTCTGCAGCAGGGGGGAAAGACCTACCTCCAGGACTGAAGAAAAGGTATTTAGGACAAATTACAAAACTGATTATTTCGGCAGTTACAGCACCCAGAACTAAAAGAGCCACCTTGTCAGAATGCAGTATTACTGCTGCACAAGGTGGCTCTTTTAGTTAAAAACGCCTGGGGGGGTGAGAGGTTCCCTTTAAGGGGGTGGAGCAATCATGCTTTGGGAGTTTCCACAAGGAACATTTCACAGGGAGACGGAAGAGTAGATTCAATTAAATTTTACCATATTCTCGATGCAAACTTAAAATCATCTGAAAAAAAATCTGAAGTTGAAAAGAGGATGGCTTCTACAAATGGATAACGATCCTAACACACATCAAAATCCACAACAGTCCACCTCAAAAGGTACAAGCTGAAGGTTTTACAATGGCCCTCTCAGTTCCCTGATCTCAACGTCATTGAAAATCTGTGGCTAGAATTCAAAATTTGGTATACAAGATGATCCAGGAATCTCATAAAACTAATAATTTTCCATGGAAGAATGGATGAAAATCCCTCACACACAAATTGAAAGACTGATTTTTGGCCACAAAAAGTGTTTACAAGCTATGTTACCTGCAAAAGGGGGTGCTACTAGGTACAAACCATACAGGGTGCTCAAACTTTTGCATCTGCCCATTCTCATTAATTGTAATTTTTAAAATGTGAAAATATTTTTTTTTTGCCTAAAATACAAAGGAAATGCTTAAAGCGAACCCGTCAGCAGGATTGTGCTTAGTTAACTACAGATGTCATGTTGCCGCTGTTACTCTGATAAAAATAATATCTGGGATGAAAAAATCCATCTTGTGGTTCTTGTGTAGTCAGTGTTAGAAGTTTTCAGTTAATGATATGTTCATGCTCTGGGGCGGGACTGTAAGTAGAGTCTTATTTTTCTGTTGTAAGCCAGAGAAACCAAGGGAAGACCTGTCCACAGGCCGTCCCAAAGTAGAAACACTCTCTCTCTCTCTCTGTCTTTATGATGAGGAACATGTTTGTGCTTCAGGGCAGCCTGTGGTCAGGTCTTCCCTTGGTTTCTCTGGCTTAGAGCAGGAAGAAAAGACTTTGCCTGGAATCCTGCCCCAGAGAATGGGCATATCATTAACTGAAAACATCTACACTGATTACACAAGAACCACAAGACCGATTTCTTCACCCCAGGTATCATTTTAATCAATGTAACAGTGGCAACATGACAATGCCTGTAGTTTATTAATGCCCACTGACAGGTTCAATATCCACCTATCAAGGCTCTCCAGGTGAGGTGGATCCTCTAATCCATAGGTCTAGGTGGGAACATTGGTGGCAAGTAGGGTTGAGCGACTTTTACTTTTTTAGGGTCGAGACGGGTTTCGCAAAACCCGACTATCTCAAAAGTCGAGTCGAGTGAAATCGGCCGATTATGGCAAAAAGTCGGGGATCGACCGAAACACGAAACCCAATGCAAAGTCAATGGGAAATCTAACCTTTTTTTTTTTCTCTCTCTCTCTCTCTCTCTCTCTCTCTCCTCCGTCCCTGAACAGAAAAGCTGGTGTTACACATTGCAAATCGCTACAGCGCACAAGCTACAAGATGACGATAGGCGTCCATGCCCCTAGGACCTATGTCATCACTCTGCCCACGCTCCTTCATTGGCTGAAAAAATGGCACCAAATGCGTCATACGAAACACGACTTTGGCGCGAAGATCGCCGACCGCATGGCCGATCCCACACTAGGATCGGGTCGGGTTTCATGAAACTCGACTTTGCCAAAAGTCGGCGACTTTTGAATTTGTCCGATCCATTTCGCTCAAGCCTAGTGGCAAGTACTTGGTACAGTCAGGAGTTTCATAAAAACCCTAACAGGAAAAGCATGACTATACATAAAGGCAAATGCACCACTATATACGTATACACATATATACACACACTTGTACCTTATTACTATTACTGGCATCATTCCCCTTTGATTATTGTGCTTTCTTTTTATTTATATATACTTCATTAATCTACTCATCAGATTTACTGCATGCCCATCTGCATTGTGCCATCCCTTGGGGCCTCTAACTGTTTTTATCTATTTTTCAATGAAGTTGTTCACTTTTGCATTAATGTATGCTTTTAGTCATGCTGCCAATTTTAGGGTCTTTATGATATGCTGCACGTGACCTTTCCATATACTTCGGACTATATTGATATCAGAAATCTCAGGAACAGCAGGAAGGACAGAATAAGTGAAACTCAGCAGGGATGAATGCAAGCAGAAATCTAAAAAGCACAGAAGATTGAGCACATCAAACCTAGAACGGAATCTCAATCCCAAGTCACAGGTGTGTGTCTAAATGGGCGTTGAATAGGTCTAGGGAGATTATAGAATTGATCCACTCTAGGTGATTTGCAAAACTTGAGGTGGAGAACAGCAGAGGGCATCAGACCGAGGAGAAGGAAGCGGAGCCCAGTATATCGGGGACATGAGTGTTGCAATATTTCAAATTTAACCCAACGACTCCCTCAATAAAAAAATCCACGCAACACTCCAAACAATATATGAAAAAAAGTTGATTTATTGGTTACATATTCCAATAAATAACCAACTTATTGCATCAAATGTCATTTGATGCTTAGATTGGGTGGACTTTCTGTCTTTTTATCATATATTTGTATAGATTTGCACATTTTCCCTTATCAGGTGCCATTCCCACAGGGCTGTCTACTGTGCTTATAGGTAATACCAGTCAACGCTGTGGTCGCAATGTAAAAAGTTCATGTCTTTCATAAGCCCCAATGTGTTATCATTGAGTCAACCAATACTAAAGAAGTCAATGGGGTTCTGGTCCAAAGAGGATTGTGCTTGGGATCCTGATAAATCATTATGGATTTCCTTCCTGTTGTAGCTGTTACTTTTACTCCTTTTCTTTTCCAAGGTTATGTTATACAATAGTGTTGTTGGCTTTTTTTATCTACAATTTTGATCAATGTATTTGAACAAAAAATATACAACGTTCCCATCCGTAATGTATCATTAAAAGGAAATTTCCAGAGTATTTTGCTATGTCATCTGTGAGGACCATGATGTAAGAGCAGAGAACCTGTTTCTGGGGCGATGTGTCACTTACTCAGCTAAGTTTTGCAGTTTCAATAAAATCAGTGTTTACCAGCAGGAGATCATCACTGCAGGACTAGCTCTCTGGTGCCTCCTAGTCCAACCACAAACCCAACAGTGAAAGAGCAGCTCTATGTCACTGCACAACGTACACAGAAAGCAACCAATCAGTGGTGTGGGCGGGGTTATTCACTGCTCAGCATTCGAGCTGTGCTAGATCTGCTGCAGAAAAAACTGTGATTCTATCACAACTGCCACATCCAGTAAACTAAGTGATACGTCACTGGAATCAGGGTCTTTATCCCTATATCACGCTGCTGTCAGATTAAATAGAAAGAAACTGCTGTTAGATTCCCTTTAAGAATCCTCGCTGTTAAATAACCTGGTCGAGCATCAAATGATCGCATCGTTTTTGTTTTTTTTGTCTTTGATCTCATTTAACCCGCTCACTGATTTATAAATGTTCATATTTAGCACTGTGTTCCCAAGAAGCCAAAGTTCTCCCCGGTGCCGTAATGGCATGGCGTAGGGTCTACTTGTCCCAGCTCCAACTCTTCAGCCTGGCAGTAACGTCTTTCTGGAGACATTTTACCAACCTCGGCTGATCCACTACTGGTTTTTTATTAAATAAAATCAGGTGTTTCACTTCAGGGCTCGTACAAGACCTTAATATGATGAGGACGACATTAATCTAGAGCGTAAACCACAAAAGAAAAGAAAAAAAAACACAAAAAACGCAGCGGGATCTGTCATCGGGTGAGATGTCGCTGGCTGAACGTGTCTGCTCCTCTCCCTAATGCTGATTCAGTGTAATACAAACCCATTTAGCAGAGCTTCTGTGTAAAACAAAGTCTGCAGAGATCTAGAGAACAAAGTGTAATGAATCATGTGTATCTCCTTCTCTATATGACAGGGAGTAAAAGAAATACAGCTCAAACTAAGCATAACCATTCATCACCGCGCTACAGCCCATCCCGCGGAGCCAAAAGCAACCATGTCATGTAAATTATACCGCGCCATGACATTGTAAAATAAACTCTTTCACTTATTAACTCCAGTCGGGCTATAATAAAAGCCGAAGGCAGAAGCCGGACCCCCGAACGATCAGCGGACGTGTCTGATACTGATCAAATCTGGTCTGATGGGGGCAGGAAGGACTGTCACCTCATGGCGCAACCTGTCCGCTCTTCACTACATGCGTTGCAATGACGGATGAGACGATATCGCCATCTATGATGGAGGCGGCGGTGTTTATCTGGCACTCATCCTTGCTTGTGCTGCCACCCCCCCACGTCATATGCTGGATAATATGGATAATAATAGCACACTTAGTGCCGCCATACAATTATGACCTGAACTGGCCGAAGCCACGAGATAAATGAAAAATTAGAACTTTCTTCAACTCACTGTTTTAATGCCAAAAATTAGTAAAGTTTTGAATTCGTCCTTCAACTGTTCAACAAACCCAACACTTTGCTCTAAAAGTTGGACTTTATTATAGAGCATTTTTTTATCAGCACTATTCGGACAGTATGGACTATATACTGTTCCTGTGGGGTGGTGTATCCTGGAGTCATAGGGGATCAGCCTTTCAATATGGGTCTTGGGTGCTGTGGGGCACCGGGTCACTCACCTTGCTTGTGTGCTATCGCTATGGCAGTGGTCATCCCATGGTGCCGTCCCCACCTTTTAAGGTCAGGAACCCACTGAGGGGTCTGCAGGAGGCTTCGTGCAATCTGATCGGAATGTTAAGTAGTAACCGTCATTTTAATTTTATAAATCAATAGTACACATGGAAATAAGAAACTTTGTACCCTATATTATCTGTGATATCTGCTTCTTTCTCCTCCAGGACTGATTTTTCATTTTCAAAATTCGGGATTTACAGGTAAAATCTGTATTCAGTGAAGAGTAGACAGGTTATTACATTACTGAGACAGGAGTTGGCAGTTTGTTCTGATAAGGTTCTATGTAGAGAGGAGGAGCAAGAAGCAGAGCTCCTCCCCTTCCACATAGAATCTAATAAAAACCAACTGCCAACTCCTGTCTCAGTAAAGTAATAACCTGTCTTCACTGAATACAGGTTTAACAAGGAAACTGAGAATTCTGAAAATGAGGAAATAGTCCGACAGGGAAAATAGCAGATTTCTGTGATAAGCTATATTACAAAGTTTCTTTTTTCCATGTGTACTATTGATCTATGGAATAAAAATTAAAACAATAGTTACTCTCTAAATCAAGAACCTCATGTTCAGTTTTGTAAGTTTTTGCTTAGCCCCAATAGATCAATGTACAAGTTTTGGATCTGTAGTCCAGCTATGATGTACAATATGGACACAATTAACATTTCCACAGGTGTATAAAATCCATCTGTATTTACAGACATTTGTGATGGAACGGCTCATTTTGAAGAGCTCACCGACAACAGTGAGATCCTGTAATAGGATGTCACCGGCGTAAAAAGTCAGATCATGACATTTCTACCCTCCTAGATGTTGTACAGCCAGGTGATGTTGCTATTTTTGAGAAGTGGAAAGAACCGCAGGAACTCATCCACATAGTGGAGACAACGTAAAGTTACAGATGAAGGTCGCCGAGTGCTAAGGAGCAGAGAGTGTAAAAGCCGCCAACATGCTGCTAATTCCGTAAATGCAAAGTTCAAACCTCCTCTGGTATTGCTATCAGCCCTAAAACTATACATCAGGAGCTCCATGATTTAGGTGTCCAATGGCCAAGAACTTCATGCAGGCTTACATCACCAAGCACAATGCCAAATGTAGGATGGAGTGGTGTAAAGCTGCCACCACAGTTCTCTGCAGCAGTTGAAACATGTTCCATGGAGTGATGGATCTCACTTCCCTTTCTGGCATTTGGTGGACTAGTCTGGGTTTGGCGAATGCCAGGAGAACGTTGCCTACCTGATTGAATTGTGCTAGGTTTGGTGGATGAGGAATAATGCTATGCGGTTGTTTATCAGGGGGTCATCCTCGGCTCCTTAGGTCCAGGGAAGGAAAGCATAACAAGACATTTTGGACAATTATAGCTTCCAACTGTGGAAACAGTTTGGGGAAGGCCCTTTCTGTCCCCCATGACTGTGCCCTGTGCAAAATGCAAGGTCATTTAAGGTATGACCTCAACTACATCAACACCTAAACTGTAACTAAAGATAAGTGGATCCACAAAGAATCCAGCTAAAATTAAATCTCCTGAAATTCACCGTTTCATGTGAATTCAAACACTTTACGATGCCAAAAAAAACTGTCCGGCTGGTTAAAGAAAAACAAAAAAACTAATAGTCACTTCACTACTCACCACTCTGTCCGCCCCGCTGCTCGCTGCCCACCATCTGGTCCTCTTCTTTCCGTAATTGTACTTCACATCTCCGGCCTACTATAAACCAGAACTTAAGGCTGCGATCAGGCCTTGGGGGTCACTGCGCATTGTAAGGTCATGATGTTGTAACATCATGAATTGCACCACAAACTTACACCTCGTCCTTTCTATAGAGGACAGATATGTGGTGTTCAATACCAGAAAGCAGAAGAACGGATGGCTGGCAGCAAAAAGTGAGCAGGGGGACGGCCAGGAAAGTGAGCGAAGAGGTGAGTATTAGATTTTTTTTTTATATCTTACATTTCTTAAGAAACAGTCAAATTTATGGCAAATATAATCTCTCTGGAAAGTACGCCGAAGACAGCAAATTTGAATGCCAAAATAGGAAATGTGAAACTCACCATTCCACCACAAGCCGAGCAATGTTGGCTGACCTAGAGATAGATCATCAATATTACTGTCCAAGAAAACCCCTTCATAGCATAGGAACATGTTTGCCACCCATTCTTTCTACGTTTTTCACCAATTCCAAGTCTACTTTTAACTCAAATCTCTTGGTCTCTCTTTTAACCCAGTAAATAGACATTAATGAATTCACTCCTATATGGACCTAGGTGTCTTCAGGTTTAGAGACTACAAACTGTGCAATACGATCCTGACGTCATATCCTTTCAATTGGTCTCAAGTTTTATTCCAACATACCAAATCCCTAGTGTTTCATATATTAATTTACCGCTCATTTTCTAGTGTATTGTACCCTCAAGTTTAAGCTCGGGACCTCCCATTTTAGCTCAAGAATGAAAGCCTTTCATCCACAGAGCTCCCAGGCCCTGTTAGCTCCAATGAATGATTTTCTGTGAGTGTGAGTATAGAGTTAAACGTAGTCACATAGACAGTAAGTGATGCCTCCAACTCAAAAATATCTGCCTCCTACTCAAAAATATTTTAACAGTCTGTCCTTTCCTCAACCCTGAATCTGCTCGCATGTTAGTGCATGCCCTCATCATCTCCTGCCTCAACTACTGCAATATCCTTCACTTTTGCCTCCCTGCTAACACTCTCACATTTCTCTAGTCTGTCATTACCTCTGCTGACTGACTATTCCAGCTCTCTACTCGCTATTCCTCCACTTCTCCCCTCTGAAAATCCCTTCTTTGGCTTCCAATTCCCCTACATATTCAAATCTATTGATCTGAATAGCTGTCTATATTCTGTCTTCTCAGTATATCTACAAACAAGTCTTCCAATATCTTCCCAAACAATCTCCAGTTGTCCCAAGATCACTTCCTCGTCTCCACACATTCTTCACCCAATCACCTCCAAAACTTCTCCCAAGCATCTCCTATTCTCTGGAATTTTGTGCCCCAACACGTCCAATTATCCATCACATTCAGACCTTTCAGACGGAACTTGAAAACGCTTCCCTTCAAGAAAGCTTACAGCCCGCAATGACCCAGCTGGATAACGAAACCCCAAACCTACTGTCTCCTTTTTCGTTATCCTATAGATTTTAAACCCGCAAGGACAGCGCCCTTTCACCTCTGTACCACTCGTTCATTGTAAAGGTACCGTCACACTAAGCAACGCTGCAGCGATACCGACAACGATCCGGATCGCTGCAGCGTCGCTGTTTGGTCGCTGGAGAGCTGTCACACAGACAGCTCTCCAGCGACCAACGATGCCGGTAACCAGGGTAAACATCGGGTTACTAAGCGCAGGGCCGCGCTTAGTAACCCGATGTTTACCCTGGTTACCATCGTTAAAGTAAAAAAAAACAACCACTACATACTTACCTACCGCTGTCTGTCCCCGGCGCTGTGCTTCTCTGCCCTGTGTAAGCACAGCGGGCGGAAAGCAGAGCGGTGACGTCACCGCTCTGCTTTCTGGCTGGCCGGCGCTCACAGCCAGAGCAGAGAAGCACAGCGCCGGGGACAGACAGCGGTAGGTAAGTATGTAGTGGTTGTTTTTTTTACTTTAACGATGGTAACCAGGGTAAACATCGGGTTACTAAGCGCGGCCCTGCGCTTAGTAACCCGATGTTTACCCTGGTTACCAGCAAAGACATCGCTGAATCGGCATCACACACGCCGATTCAGCGATGTCAGCGGGAGAGCCAGCGACGAAATAAAGTGCTGGACTTTCTGCCCCGACTAGCGATATCACAGCAGGGGCCTAATCGCTGCTCCGTGTCACACTGGACGATATCGCTATCCAGGACGCTGCAACGTCACGGATCGCTAGCGATATCGTTCAGTGTGACGGTACCTTTAGTTTGTCCTCTGTAATTTATATATGTATTTAGCATTTAATCCCTTCTACTCTATAGCCCATGGAATAAATGATGTACGAAAAATAAATAATAATAATAATTTGATTGACAGATGCCGACAAGATGAGAACATTGGCCTCTCACCGGATTTTGACTTCAATCAAGTCACATTTACAGGCAGTTCTATCCCTTGATGCTTTTTTTTCGGTTCACAAATGGTCAATTCCATGTCACGCTTGATGGTGTCGATCCAGCTGATTGTTGGCCATCCTCTTCTTCCACTGATCTATCCATGCATGACGTCTTTCTCCAACTACTAACTGCTTATAACGGGGCCAAAGTAAGCAAAATGTTTTGTCTGGTTATCTTAGCTTCCAGACACAGTTTCGGCTTGACTTAGTCCAAGATGTCTCTGTTGGTGATTCTTGATGTCCATGGAATGTCCAATCCTACACTTATTTCGACCTGCTCAATTCAGTGCCCATCCTCCTGTTTTTTTTACTTTGTTCACAACTGATTAGCATGTGACCTCTACAGACAATCACTGGCTGCAGTGTTCACGTGACATGCCATTCAATTGCTGAGTACTAAGGTCAATGATTGGCTACAGTGTCACATGCTTACCATTTGCAAACTGAGTCCAGGAGGACAGCCGGATCATTGGGAGGAAGAATAGTTTATTCTGCTATTTTATCACATTTACTGCTTTTTTTTTTTTTTTTAAACATTTAAAAGATTTATAACCCTTTAGGCTCGTATTTTAGCAGAGAGCCAATTTCAGGTATGAGTTATTACCCTTAAAGCAGGTTAACGGTGACAGTTCTGTCGCCCACTTCAATCTGTTCCCGTGTTGGATTTTAGTAGGAGTATGACAAGTTTGATGAGCCACAATTCCCCTTTTTCTGCAATGTCACTGTGGTCATCCTGTCAGTTTTTCGCTGCAGGCTCCAGCCTGGTGGACTTTACCTCTCTCGATCATTGTCATGTTATAGGTGGATGGTTGAGGTAGGAGAGTTAGGGGGGGACCGTCGTAACCTGGACCTTTAATTATATTTGTGTCAACATGAAGCAGACAGAGTAGTGAATCATCTTGTGGAGAGATGAGCAGATCCTGTCATCCTGTCAGTTTTACTGTATGAGAATCAAAGACAGAATGGAACTATTTCGGCATGTTGTCGACTCTCATTGACAAGTCAACCCGTGACTGGGAGGGCAGAGTCTATAGAGGCACCGGGCTTCTTTTTTTTTTTCCGTCTGTCACGCATGTGACAGACACTGTGGACCCTTCCTATTGAAAACCATGAAAATGAATCCCCTCATAGTTCATTTCATTTCATAAGATAAATCATTACATCTAATTTGTATGCAACTTGTAAAGAGAATAATGTTGCCCCGGGGCCAGCATGAATATTTCAGGGAAGAGAGAAGATTATAATTCCACTGAAATGCTTTTGTTAATCTTCTTTTGAAATGGACTGACAGGTATATAGTGGTGAGTTTCGGAGGAGCCAGTCGAAGGGTCCAGGTGTAGACCCCCAAGGCATCACCTCGGTATGCATGTAGCACCACATGTCACTCTTGCTGCTCTTCTACAAAAGCCTAAGCGGGAGCGATGACCCAGAGCTGATAGGTTTTTAATATTCCGATATATTATCTATAAAGCGCTCTCCGTCCCGTTCTTCCAGATTCCCGCACTATGCGGAATCCATTAAGGGAAGGCATCAGGAACACTGAAGCCACAGAGGGAACGCTCCACCTTCCGCGCCTCTGTTTAGTTTTACCTGGGTGTAATTATTACAGAGATTTTACTATTGACATTACTTGTTAAAGTAATAATCTTTTATTGTAATGGATCTGCCGGTGAGAAGACCATCTGTAGAAGCACTCGGAAAATGGAGCCATATATATGTAAAAATATTCCGCGAAAAGCACCATTTACAGAAAAAAGATTAGTTCATGCTCCTCGCTTTCCAAAGTTGGGAGAAAGGTCAGCTCTATTAAAAATCTTCCGCAAGATCGAGGACAAGACCTCAACAGGCAGAAGAAAGGAGACAGGCCATAGAAAGGGTGGGAGAAGATAGGCAGAAAAGTGTAACGTAAAGGAATCTAAATCAAAATGTTTGGTGGGTGTGTTTTAGGCGGTACAGTACTGTACGGCACTTTATGCCGCTGGTATGTTGTCTGCCTGTGGCTGTATAACAGGTAGCGCTGATCTACATTAGATGGGTTCCTGTGTTTTAGGTGGTACAGTACTGTACGGCACTTTATGCCGCTAGCATGTTGTCTGCCTGTGGCTGTATAACAGGTAGCGCTGATCTACATTAGATGGGTTCCTGTGTTTTAGGTGGTACAGTACTGTACGGCACTTTATGCCGCTAGCATGTTGTCTGCCTGTGGCTGTATAACAGGTAGCGCTGATCTACATTAGATGGGTTCCTGTGTTTTAGGCGGTACAGTACTGTACGGCACTTTATGCCGCTAGTATGTTGTCTGCCTGTGGCTGTATAACAGGTAGCGCTGATCTACATTAGATGGGTTCCTGTGTTTTAGGTGGTACAGTACTGTACGGCACTTTATGCCGCTAGCATGTTGTCTGCCTGTGGCTGTATAACAGGTAGCGCTGATCTACATTAGATGGGTTCCTGTGTTTTAGGTGGTACAGTACTGTACGGCACTTTATGCCGCTAGCATGTTGTCTGCCTGTGGCTGTATAACAGGTAGCGCTGATCTACATTAGATGGGTTCCTGTGTTTTAGGCGGTACAGTACTGTACGGCACTTTATGCCGCTGGTATGTTGTCTGCCTGTGGCTGTATAACAGGTAGCGCTGATCTACATTAGATGGGTTCCTGTGTTTTAGGTGGTACAGTACTGTACAGCACTTTATGCCACTAGTATGTTGTCTGCCTGTGGCTGTATAACAGGTAGCGCTGATCTACATTAGATGGGTTCCTGTGTTTTAGGCGGTACAGTACTGTATGGCACTTTATGCCGCTAGCATGTTGTCTGCCTGTGGCTGTATAACAGGTAGCGCTGATCTACATTAGATGGGTTCCTGTGTTTTAGGTGGTACAGTACTGTACGGCACTTTATGCCGCTAGCATGTTGTCTGCCTGTGGCTGTATAACAGGTAGCGCTGATCTACATTAGATGGGTTCCTGTGTTTTAGGCGGTACAGTACTGTACGGCACTTTATGCCGCTGGTATGTTGTCTGCCTGTGGCTGTATAACAGGTAGCGCTGATCTACATTAGATGGGTTCCTGTGTTTTAGGTGGTACAGTACTGTACAGCACTTTATGCCGCTAGTATGTTGTCTGCCTGTGGCTGTATAACAGGTAGCGCTGATCTACATTAGATGGGTTCCTGTGTTTTAGGCGGTACAGTACTGTATGGCACTTTATGCCGCTAGCATGTTGTCTGCCTGTGGCTGTATAACAGGTAGCGCTGATCTACATTAGATGGGTTCCTGTGTTTTAGGTGGTACAGTACTGTACGGCACTTTATGCCGCTAGTATGTTGTCTGCCTGTGGCTGTACAACAGGTAGCGCTGATCTACATTAGATGGGTTCCTGTGTTTTAGGCGGTACAGTACTGTACGGCACTTTATGCCGCTAGCATGTTGTCTGCCTGTGGCTGTATAACAGGTAGCGCTGATCTACATTAGATGGGTTCCTGTGTTTTAGGCGGGACAGTACTGTATGGCACTTTATGCCGCTAGTATGTGGTCTGCCTGTGGCTGTACAACAGGTAGCACTGATCTACATTAGATGGGTTCCTGTGTTTTAGGCGGTACAGTACTGTACGGCACTTTATGCTGCTAGTATGTGGTCTGCCTGTGGCTGTACAACAGGTAGCACTGATCTACATTAGATGGGTTCCTGTGTAATACCTTCTGTTTCTGCTCCCCGAATATGGTGTATTTTCACACCCTGTACTAACATGTATCTCATTTGCATTATACATTAAAATGTTCAAATAAAAGTACCGTAATTTGATCAATTGTGTCACTTCCACACAGCTACCATAAAATATACCGTTATACAGTATACAATGCAAAAGTAATATTCTGTACAGTGCTCAATGCGACCATACAGAGCTCATGTAACACCAATATATGTAGCAAATGAAAGCTCCAAATATGCCTCATGGAGCAAGCGACACCATTTTAGAAGACCTTAGCAGGTTTTTGCTATGTAATCTGAGAGCAGCACAATCTAAGGATAGAGACCCTGATTTCAGGGATGTATCACTTACTGGGCTGTTTGTTGTTGTTTCAATAAAATCAGTGTTTAATCATTATGAGATGATCACCACAGGACTAGGTGTCTCGTGCCTCCTAGTCTAAGCACACCACTGATTGGAAGCTTTTGTAAATGTACACAGGAAGTGGCCAATCATTGATGTAGGCGGGCTTATACTGGGCTCAGCATTCTGAGCACTGCTAGATTTTCTGCAGAGAAAATTGTTATTTTATGAAAATGACAGCAAGCAGACCAGTAAGTAACACATCACTGAACTCAGGGTATCTGCCCCTATATTATGCGAGAGAGAGAGCATTTATTTCGAGATCCATTGTTTCCAATGGAGCTCAGGTTCGGGTTCAAGTTTGGGTACAGTTCTGGTACCAGAACCGAACTTTGGGCTAAAATTCAGGTTGGGTATCAGAACCCAAATTTCCACAGTTCCGCTCGTCCCTAGTGACGTATTCCATTTAGAATCTTTAAGTATAAAGGTATAACAAAAGAAGCATTTCTATAAGATAATGCCGTTATTGAGGTGGGCTTTCCAATAATAATGGGCAGGTTTGTGATGACATTATGGGAAGGTTAGGGTTAACCTAGACATGGGTCAATGTATGACATAGAGGTGGCCTAGAATATCCCCTGGCTGGCTATTATTCATATCACGAGAGAGCAGAATATGGATGAACCTCCATCTGTAATGCTAGTATTGTAGTAGAAATTGTGCCTAAAATCTATTCTGTCTGGTACCAACATGGCAAAAAAAGACAGTGTCACCTAATGACCGGGGCGGGAAATGTGGACTAAAAATGACATCTAAATGGGCTGTACAGGAAGAATTCATACAAAAGCTATGTCATATGCACCTGTCTTGTATCTCCAGTGATTCAGGGATTGTCCACCCACATAGGAGAAGAACTTTTGGCATAAATAGAAGTTTCTCAGCATCTTCCGGTATAGAAGTCTGTCTGTAATTAGGATTCCTATTATTTTACACATCTCATTAGAAGGCTGTACTGTCAGAGGCACAGTGTGTCTATCCGTCCATCTATCTACAATGAGAAAAAAGCAAACGAGCAGTCCCATGCAAGACTTGTGAAATGTGACTACGGCATTTATTCGATGCCCTTGAATGCAGAGTTTTGGCTCCAACAATGAGCATTTCTCAAGACTTGTATTCCTGCATTTTTTGTCTTGATGGCCCATGGACTTAGATGCTTGAACCCACACTATATTTGGATTTGTGCTAATTTATTTTTACCTTCCATCCTTCCAACCATATATCCAACCATCCATCCATCCATCCATCCATCCAACCATCAATCCTTCCATATATCCAACCATCAGTCCATCCATATATTCAACCATCAGTCCATCCATATATCCAACCATCAGTACATCCATATAGCCATCCATATATCCAACCATATATCCATCCATTCATATATCCAACCATATATCCATCCATGCATATATCCAACCAACCATCAATCAATCCATATATCCAACCATCCATGTATCCAACCATCAATCCATCTATATATCGAACCATCAGTCCATCCATACATCCAACCGGATATCCATCCATATATCCAACCATCAATCCATCCATATATTCATCCATATATCCAAGCATATATCCATCCATCCATATATCCAACCAACCATCAATCCATATATCCAACCATCCATGTATCCAACCATCAATCCATCCATATAGCCATCCATATATCCAACCATATATCCTTCCATTGATATATCCAACCATCAATCCATCCATATAGCCATCCATATATCCAACCATATATCTTTCCATTCATATATCCAACCATCAATCCATCCATATAGCCATCCATATATCCAACCATATATCCTTCCATTCATATATCCAACCATCAATCCATCCATATAGCCATCCATATATCCAACCATATATCCTTCCATTCATATATCCAACCATCAATCCATCCATATAGCCATCCATATATCCAACCATATATCCTTCCATTCATATATCCAACCATATATCCATCCATACCATTAGAGAACTATGAAGACTCTGGATCGCAAGATAAATATTAAAAACCACAACTTTTATTACAAAAGATCTAAAATACATATGAATCAAATAACATACTGGTGAGACATTACAATAAACGGATACAGGATCGGAACAGAAGCTACAGACTGATAGGACCCCTAGTATATATACCTGACGAAGCTGCTGTTGCAGTGAAATGCACGTTGAGGTGCGCTCAGTCGGTACGACCCCTCTCTCCCTGGTTCAAGCATGACCACAGGTAGATATCACTCTTAGCTGTGACTTATTATATAGTTGGAGACTATTGTGCCTATTATGGAATGCTAGAGTGGAGGAGTAGTTACACGCATGCTGTGGATTTACTATATATTCAGCAGAACTAGGGAGTTGCTAGCATGTTTTGGTCATTTGTATATTATGGTCATTTGTTATCTGACATGTGATATATACTAGGGGTCCTATCAGTCTGTAGCTTCTGTTCCGATCCTGTATCCATTTATTGTAACGTCTCACCAGTATGTTATTTGATTCATATGTATTTTAGATCTTTTGTAATAAAAGTTGTGGTTTTTAATATTTATCTTGCGATCCAGAGTCTTCATAGTTCTCTATTGGTGTGCAGTATCTGCTTATGAAGGGATCCTGTTATTGGATATGAGGGTGTGTCGTTTTGTGCCATATATCCATCCATGCATATATCCAACCAACCATCAATCAATCCATATATCCAACCATCAGTCCATCCATACATCCAACCATATATCCATCCATATATCCAACCATCAATCCATCCATATATTCATCCATATATCCAACCATATATCCATCCATTCATATATCCAACCATATATCCATCCATGCATATATCCAACCAACCATCAATCAATCCATATATCCAACCATCAGTCCATCCATACATCCAACCATATATCCATCCATATATCCAACCATCAATCCATCCATATATTCATCCATATATCCAACCATATATCCATCCATTCATATATCCAACCATATATCCATCCATGCATATATCCAACCAACCATCAATCAATCCATGTATCCAACCATCAATCCATACATACATCCAACCATAGAGTTAGGGCCAGAAATATTTGGACAGTGACACAATTTTCGCGAGTTGGGCTCTGCATGCCACCACATTGGATTTGAAATGAAACCTCTACAACAGAATTCAAGTGCAGATTGTAACGTTTAATTTGAAGGGTTGAACAAAAATATCTGATAGAAAATGTAGGAATTGTACACATTTCTTTACAAACACTCCACATTTTAGGAGGTCAAAAGTAACTGGACAAATAAACATAACCCAAACAAAATATTTTTATTTTCAATATTTTGTTGCAAATCCTTTGGAGGCAATCACTGCCTTAAGTCTGGAACCCATGGACATCACCAAACGCTGGGTTTCCTCCTTCTTAATGCTTTGCCAGGCCTTTACAGCCGCAGCCTTCAGGTCTTGCTTGTTTGTGGGTCTTTCCGTCTTAAGTCTGGATTTGAGCAAGTGAAATGCATGCTCAATTGGGTTTAGATCTGGAGATTGACTTGGCCATTGCAGAATGTTCCACTTTTTGGCACTCATGAACTCCTGGGTAGCTTTGGCTGTATGCTTGGGGTCATTGTCCATCTGTACTATGAAGCGCCGTCCAATCAACTTTGCAGCATTTGGCTGAATCTGGGCTGAAAGTATATCCCGGTACACTTCAGAATTCATCCGGCTACTCTTGTCTGCTCTTATGTCATCAATAAACACAAGTGACCCAGTGCCATTGAAAGCCATGCATGCCCATGCCATCACGTTGCCTCCACCATGTTTTACAGAGGATGTGGTGTGCCTTGGATCATGTGCCGTTCCCTTTCTTCTCCAAACTTTTTTCTTCCCATCATTCTGGTACAGGTTGATCTTTGTCTCATCTGTCCATAGAATACTTTTCCAGAACTGAGCTGGCTTCTTGAGGTGTTTTTCTGCAAATTTAACTCTGGCCTGTCTATTTTTGGTATTGATGAATGGTTTGCATCTAGATGTGAACCCTTTGTATTTACTGTCATGGAGTCTTCTCTTTACTGTTGACTTAGAGACAGATACACCTACTTCACTGAGAGTGTTCTGGACTTCAGTTGATGTTGTGAACGGGTTCTTCTTCCCCCAATTAAGTATGCGGCGATCATCCACCACTGTTGTCATCCGTGGACGCCCAGGCCTTTTTGAGTTCCCAAGCTCACCAGTCAATTCCTTTTTTCTCAGAATGTACCCAACTGTTGATTTTGCTACTCCAAGCATGTCTGCTATCTCTCTGATGGATTTTTTCTTTTTTTTCAGCCTCAGGATGTTCTGCTTCACCTCAATTGAGAGTTCCTTTGACCGCATGTTGTCTGGTCACAGCAACAGCTTCCAAATGCAAAACCACACACCTGGAATCCACCCCTGACCTTTGAACTACTTCATTGATTACAGGTTAACGAGGGAGACGCCTTCAGAGTTAATTGCAGCCCTTAGAGTCCATTGTCCAATTACTTTTGGTCCCTTGAAAAAGAGGACGCTATGCATTACAGAGCTATGATTCCTAAACCCTTTCTCCGATTTGGATGTGGAAACTATCATATTGCAGCTGGGAGTGTGCACTTTCAGCCCATATTATATATATAATTGTATTTCTGAACATGTTTTTGTAAACAGCTAAAATAACAAAACTTGTGTCACTGTCCAAATATTTCTGGCCCTAACTGTATATCCATCCATATATCCAACCATGAATCCATCCATATATTCATCCATATATCCAATCATATATCCATCCATCTATATATCCAACCAACCATCAATCCATATATCCAACCATCCATGTATCCAACCATCAATCCATCTACATATCCAACCATCAATCCATCCATATATCCATCCATATATCCAACCATCAATCCATCTATATATCCAACCATCAATCCATCCATATATCCATCCATATATCCAACCAACCATCAATCCATATATCCAACCATCCATGTATCCAACCATCAATCCATCTATATATCCAACCATCGGTCCATCCATACATCCAGCCATATATCCATCCATGCATATATCCAACCTACCATCAATCAATCCATATATCCAACCATCCATGTATCCAACCATCAATCCATCCATATATCCAACCATCAATCCATCCATATATCCAACCTTCATTCCAACATATATCCAACCATCAATCCATCCATATATCCATCCATATATCCATCCATTTATCCAACCATATATCCATCCATATATCCAACCAACCATCAATCTATATATCCAACCATCCATATATCCAACCATCAATCCCTCCATATATCCAAACATCAATCCATCCATATATCCAACCATCAATCCATCCATATATCCATCCATCAATCCATCCATCCATAAATCAAACCATATATCCATCCATCCATCCATATACCCAACCATCAATCCATCTATATATCCATCTGTCAATCCATCCATATATCCATCCATCCATATATCCAACCATCAATCCATCATAATATCTGTCCATCCATATATTCATCCATATATCCAACCATCAATCCATCCAAATATCCATCAATATATCCATCCATCCATATATCATATTTCAATCTATCCATATATCCAACCATCCATCCTTCCATATATCCATCCATCCATCCATCCATCAATCCATCCATCCATCTATCATATGTCCAGCTGCTGAATGTGAGGATTGCTGGATCTATATTCTGTGAAAACATTATAACTAGAAATTAGAGCACTTAAATTGGTTGCTCACTATTGGGAGTCTTATCTTTTTTTCTTTACCTTACCTATTTGAGGCTAAAAATCACTTTTCCAATTGGGTTGCATTAAATGTGTGGCTCCTATACCCTCTTTCTTGCAATGTCTATTGCTAGCTGCAAAATGAGTTAGCTGAGAATCTATCAGTGAACTTGTTCTGATCGTCTTACAAGAGAGTTTGTAGATCTTTTATCTGTCTTTTTCTGGGCGCTTCTTAGCTGGTTTATGACCACAGGCCACATCAAAGCTCAATGTGTAGGAAAAAAAGAGCCTGTAAAAGCCAAGTGGTGCAACATGTTAGATGAAACTCAATTGCAAAAAACATTTTCCCATAAAATATAAATTAAAAAAAATTGTCCCCAAAGTTGGCGACACCTTTAACAAACTTTACGAGAAAAGAAGGGCATATCTAATACCTCCTCACCCACTTCTGAGAGCCCTTTATCTTGGTATTTAAGCATTGCCAGCATTGTGAGAGATACTGTGCCTCCAAGGTCATTTCATACTGTATGTACGAGTAAGGGTTAGATGTACCTAGAGAAAATGAAGTTCTTATGATCGATTAGCTATTAAAATGATATAGTCCAGGTCTACAAAAAAGTGAGAATGCCAAAATAAGACCATCAAAGGTCAACATGGTCTTCAAGCCACATAAAGTGTGGGGGCAGCAATTTAATGGCACCTTCCGTGCTCATTCACCAGGAAACTTGCTGATAGTCCAGAAAAGTAGAGCAAAGAAGTAACACATAACTTCCCCCGGTGGAGTCCAGCTCATTTCATACCATTTTTATAGCCGCCATTCTTATCAAGCAGAATGGGATTGTGAGTTGGCTCTCGCAGCGCGGCGAGGCCATCTCTTTGAATCTGGGAGCTACAAACTCTGATGGGATGGAATGATGGATTCCTCCCCGTGGATGATCCTGCAAGAGTCAAGATCATCAGTAACTCAGCAGCCTGCCCATTAGAAAGCATCATAAAGGAGATTCATCTTTTCGGATAGCCATATTTAAACTGTCTTCTGCTCCAAGGAGAAGCGTCTCTGGAACTAGCGCTGCTGGGAGGAAATATAGTTAAGCACCTGCTCACTTCATCCAATTAGATTTTAAGTTACGAAAGCAAATAAAGATTATTATGGAAGAAGAAAGGTCTGATGGAGATAAATAGTTGGAAGCAGATTACGCTTGCAGCTAGATTGTGCGGTAACATTTGAAAAGTGTAACAGAAAAGCTTAGGTTTGACCGCAGGAAATGAACTTTATTCCTCCCAGCACCGGGGTGGCACCGGTGCGAGATCAGTCGCCCCTCTGTGTATAAAGCTCTGTAACCACGACACGACACTGACTGACAGTAGATCAGCATCAGGGCTGGCTGTCACTCACACACTCTACCTGTGTGTTATATATTCTCAGAATAACTACAGCTGTTCTGTTAAGGCCTCAGAGGTTTGTTTGAGAAAGCTAGGGATCAGTCAGCTTCATAAAAACCAAGGAACACACCAGACATGTCAGGGATAAAGTTGCAGAGAAGAGAAAAGAAGGGTTAGGTTATTCAAAAATAGCCCAAGTTCTAAACATCTCAATCCATCATCCAAAAGTGGAAGGAGCATGGCACAACTGGAAACCTACCAATACATGGCTGTCCACCTAAACTAGAAATAACAAAAAAACTGACTGGCACATCCAAACTAGGCTGAATAGGTGCATACCGGGAGCAGCTACCTCCATATATAATTGTAAGGAGGTGGCAGAGACCCTCAGTGCTCCCTCCCTCCTTTATGTCGGGCACATGTCCCCCATGCGGTGCTCTAATAGTATGGCTATGTATCAATGTATTACTGTTATGAACTACTGTTTTATTGCTCTACGTGAACTGTGTGATGTTTACCTGATTTCATGTCTTTGTGTTACATTGCACTGTATTGAACATGACTAGTTGAGGGACAGTAAGGGTTAACAAAAAGGGGCTGGGTTAGCAACCTGAAAGAAGCAGCAATCTGCAGAAGGGCCCGAGCAGGTTTGTCTGTGGCAAGATTTGCTCCTCTGATGGGATCATTACATTCCCCCCGAGGCGATAAAGTGCTGCGAAAGGACTGCCGGGCAATAGGAACAGGCACTAGGACTGAGGAGGTGCCATCCAAGAGACTGTTAGCTCCAAGGAGCTGATTGGGAGCTGATACTTCTGCTGTTGCTGATGGAACAGCATCTTTGAATAGGGACAGATTAGGAAGTGCTATCTTCTTCTCTACTTCAGCTTCGTTGCCACTGTTGGGCTCCAAAAAGTGTGACGCGTGGTGCATCCAGCATGGAGACCAGCAGTGTGACAGAGGTAACCAACTGTGACCTAGGGCTGGGACTAGAACTGTCTTTTCATGTGCAAAGGGCCAGGGTGCTCATTGACTGTGACCTAATGGACTCGCCCATGACTACCACCCCGTGCCACCTTGTTACTCAATAAACAAAAAAGGTTGCACTCTATCGTTCTAAAGCATGTCAATGTGAAATATATGAAATATGAATAGCAATACGGCTCCTGATTACTAGGAAAAAATTAATGAGACGCTTTGCACAAAATTTGGCCAAATCATGTCTGCCCATCAACCATGAATATGGCTGTAAGCCATAATCATCAACATTAACAGAAATAAACACTTGAAATAGATCCCTCTGTTTATAATGGCTATATATAATATATGAGATTTACTTTTTGTATTGAAGAACTGAAATAAATTAAGTTTTTGTTGATATTCTAATAATAGTGAGACGCACTTGTATATAGACACTTATAGCATAAACATCTCCTAGCAGAATATCACAAGTGCATTTATATTTTGCAAGTTATTCATCTCACATGACTCATCTTAGGATATGCTGAGCAATAAGAAACGTTATAGAAAGCTCCATCTTAGGTCATTGTCTATTCAATCCACTAGTGTTTAATGTAATAATTCCCCATAAATTCATATACAGATAACTGATGGTAAATGTTTTGCTATTAGTGCTTATTAGACCCCAGACTCGTTGTACTACCACAGCCCCTAGGGCCATTATAGCTGATCCATGTGTGTATCTGCACTATGTCCGGGCGATTAGTACGCTGACATGGCGCGCTCCCCGAGGCTGCCTGTATATACCATAATCAGATGGATGATTAAAAATCCATTCCAGGCCCCTCATATACTCACGGGGGTGAATGCCAGTGTTTATAAAGGAAATATGCTTGTATGTAATTCTGGAAGAAACCTCCCAGTTAGTCTCCTGTCTTAGAGTGAACGTTTCTCTTATCTCCACTTACTGATTATGCGGTATAACAAATGGAAGAAGCTTTTTTAGCCAAAGGGAAACACGTCCCTTGTGAGAAATGATTGTAGACATATGCAAGGCTTATCTATTTACATATAATCTGCTGAAATGTGAACAACCCGGGGAGACAGTCAATGGGCCAGTGTCATAGTGTCTTTGTGTCACACTGTCACTGTGCGTTGACGGATACTTGGCGAGAAGAGCGCCATCCAAGCTTTCCGAGAAAGGCAGGCGTCACCAGCTTCTCTAGCTAGATCTCCCAGGATGATGTCTCCATGGTAAGTAAGCGTTCCCTCTTAGCACAAAGCGATCTCCTACCTAATGCTAGAAGCTGAGAAGCTACAGGATAGATTAAACCAATGACAGTAACAGGCAGTCTACAGAACAGCAGTAGGCCAAGCGCAAAAGTGGCATTTACCAAGTCAGTGTACAGATGCCAGTCAGGAGCAGAACAAGAAATAACACTGTTCCTCTTCGGAAAAATAATCCAACCTGGTTGGTGTCAAATTCTACCAGAAGTTGTATTAGAGGGGTTGATTGAAGAAAACAAGTTGATTGGATAGGTGTTAACCTGTTGCTAGATGACGGTCTGACCACTTGTACCAGCACCGATCATAAAAGCGGGTCATTTAGTCACTTTTAGAATTGAGCTACAGTAGGCATGCTCAACAGTTGCTCCATTCATTCCCAATGGAGCTACCAAACATGGTCTTTGGCTTTTCTGGAAACCCCAAAGAGAGTAAATGACGTGTTGGTTGTGGGTCCAACCTTCTTCTTGGTTATGTAAATAAGGATACAAGTATGCAACACCGGTCCGCAGTTCAGGTCAGTGGACAGGAGCTAAGCGAATTTCCTGAGCTTCCAAGTTCCCCGGAACAGAGCTTGATTCTTCGGCTTGTGGAGACATCTGTGCACCAAGTGACCTAATCATTACCTGAGCCTAAGATCCCGAAGGGTAAGGAAATTCTGACAGCTCCTGTCCACAATCAGTGAGCACTGACTTGGACCGTGGACTGGGGCTGCAGCCTTACATTGCTGGGGTCCTGGGTTCAAATCCCACCAAGGTCAATATCTGCAAGGAGTTTGTATGTTCTCCCCGTGTTTGCGTGGGTTTCCTCTGGGTTCTCCGGTTTCCTCCGAAACTCCAAAGACATACTGATAGGGAATTTAGATTGTGAGCCCCAAAGGGGACAGAGATGATGATGTCTGTAAAGCATTGGGGAAATTAATGCGACTACATAGGGGAGGAAAGAACTGAAAACTTGCTACATAAAACTGGTAAAATAATCACAATAATAAAAACTTGCAAACCATGTGAAAAAACGATGCATCTATGAAGTAATCATGAATGTCCAGGAAAAGTGATAAATGATTGATATCTCTTCAGTCATCATTGGGATCTGAAATCCCGCGCGGCCTAGATATGTCCTCTGCTGCTTACAAAGCTTAAGAGCGGGAAAGCAACCGGACGAGGCTGACAGGAGAAGATATATAATTCCTCACGGGTTGCTGATAGATCAGCGATTTGGGAGTTTTCTCATTAACAAGCAATTAGCCAATTAACTTTGTTTCATATATCATTAAACAACATGTTTTGGGTGTGCATTGGCCGGAAAACCTGGACACTGGGGTACGGTTTGTGCAATCAGCCATACTGATGCCTCTAATGTATGGTCACTCACATGAATATTACAGGATCTGTGTGAACGTGGAAGACCTAAATTTATATTGACTTTTTTATGACGTTTTAATTGTAAAACATAACGTACCAATTAGTGAGAAGGACACGATGATTTCCATATGCCTGACATGTAAATATTCAGCTCAGGCTGGAGCCGTGATGAACATCTGCAAAGATTTGGCGAAGGCTTGAATTTAATCCTGGATTATAGAAATCTGTAAATTATATCTATTTAACCGGCCCTTCATGAAAACATTACTTATAAGCTACGTTCAATAATAATACTACCGGTGCCCAAACGAAACCTGGAACAATGCAGCTTACCTGCGTCATCCAATATCTCCAGTTTTATATGAGAAATTACGTTCATTGGTGAATATAAAATATTAGACGGTGGTCCGATTCTAACGCATCGGGTATTCTAGAATATGCATGTCCACGTAGTATATTGCCCAGCCACGTAGTATATTGCCCAGCGACATAGTATATTGCCCAGCCACATAGTATATTGCCCAGTCACGTAGTATATTGCCCAGCCACGTAGTATATTGCCCAGCCACGTAGTATATTGCCCAGCGACATAGTATATTGCCCAGCCACATAGTATATTGCCCAGTCACGTAGTATATTGCCCAGCCACGTAGTATATTGCCCAGCGACATAGTATATTGCCCAGCCACATAGTATATTGCCCAGTCACGTAGTATATTGCCCAGTCACGTAGTATATTGCCCAGTCACGTAGTATATTGCCCAGCCACGTAGTATATTGCCCAGCGACATAGTATATTGCCCAGCCACATAGTATATTGCCCAGTCACATAGTATATTGCCCAGTCACGTAGTATATTGCCCAGTCACGTAGTATATTGCCCAGCGACATAGTATATTGCCCAGCCACATAGTATATTGCCCAGTCACATAGTATATTGCCCAGTCACGTAGTATATTGCCCAGCCACGTAGTATATTGCCCAGCGAAATAGTATATTGCCCAGCGACATAGTATATTGCCCAGTCACGTAGTATATTGCCCAGCCACATAGTATATTGCCCAGTCACATAGTATATTGCCCAGTCACGTAGTATATTGCCCAGCCACGTAGTATATTGCCCAGCGACATAGTATATTGCCCAGCCACATAGTATATTGCCCAGTCACATAGTATATTGCCCAGTCACGTAGTATATTGCCCAGCCACGTAGTATATTGCCCAGCGGCGTAGTATATTGCCCAGACACGTAGTATATTGCCCAGTCACGTAGTATATTGCCCAGCGACATAGTATATTGCCCAGTCACGTAGTATATTGCCCAGCCACATAGTATATTGCCCAGTCACATAGTATATTGCCCAGTCACGTAGTATATTGCCCAGCCACGTAGTATATTGCCCAGCGGCGTAGTATATTGCCCAGACACGTAGTATATTGCCCAGTCACGTAGTATATTGCACAGCCCACATAGTATATTGCCCAGCCACGTAGTATATTGCCCAACCACGTAGTATATTGCCCAGCCACGTAGTATATTGCCCAACCACGTAGTATATTGCCCAGTCACGTAGTATATTGCACAGCCCACATAGTATATTGCCCAGCCACGTAGTATATTGCCCAGCCACGTAGTATATTGCCCAGCCACGTAGTATATTGCCCAGCCACGTAGTATATTGCTCAGTCACGTAGTATATTGCCCAGCCACATAGTATATTGCACAGCGACAGAGTATACAGCACAGAGCCACGTAGTACAGATACTTAAAATAAAAAATAAACATATACTCACCTTCCGAAGGCCCTTTGAAGTCCTGCTATACTCACCCTCTGCCGCCTTTCCCGCTCCTCGCGACGCTCCGGTGACCGCTCCATTGCAAGCGGCAGCTTCCGGTCCCAGGGTTGGATGAGCGCAGGACCTGTGATGACGTCGCGGTCACATGACAATGACGTCATGGCAGGTCCTTGTCGCATACAATCCTTGCCACCGGAACCTGCCGCTTGCATGGAGCGGTCACCGGAGCGTCGAGAGGAGCGGGAAAGGCGGCGGATGGTGAGTATAGCAGGTTTTTTGTTTTTTTAATTATTTTTAACATTACATATTTTTACTATTGATGCTGCATAGGCAGCATCAATAGTAAATAGTTGGGGACCCACAGGGTTAATAGCAGCGGTAACAGAGTGCGTTACACCTCAGCCCGTTACCGCTGCCATTAACCCTGTGTGAGCGGTGACCGGAGGGGATTATGGAGCACTGACTGCAGGGGAGTAGGGAGGGACTAATCGGACTGTGCCCGTCGCTGATTGGTCGCGACAGCCATGACAGGCAGCTGCCGAGACCAATCAGCGACGTGGGATTTCCGTTACGGAAGTTGACGACAGAAAGACGGAAGTACCCCTTAGACAATTATATATAAAGATAATGTTGGTGCCGTTTTGGCTACGATGAACATATAGTAAGTTGCACTATATAAAGGAACCACTATATCAATAAGTACTAATAATTAGGAGCTGCTTGGAATAACATCACTGTATTATGTAACGAGGATATTTAGCATTTCATTTATCATAGAAAATTACGGTACCCCCTTCCCAGACGGCAATTTTTCACTTTTCCTTTTTTTTTCTCCTTCTTCTAAGAGCCATAACCTTTTTTATACCTCCTTCGGCACAGCCATACAAGGCCTTGTTTTTTTTTTGTCTGATGAGATGTCCCCAATGACACCATTTATTTTATCTAAAAAAAATAAATAAATAACGGCAGAATGGCATAACTTTCACAATTTTACCTTTGTTTTTCTTTTTTTTTTGTTTTTGTCTGTTTGTTTCCTTACGGCTTTCAGTGTAAGGCCGGTATTAGATAAGTCTATCTTTTGAAATTCAAGTTCCCCAAAAAAATTTAGATTGCAACGAATTTATCTCAGTAATAAAAAGCCACTAATTACCTGGAAAATGAGAGGACAAGAGAGAGAAAAATAGAGGAAGGGAGAGATTGTGACATCTGGGCCGATTTGTGTCCCCTCTGTTTCCGCTTCGGCCGCTGGCCAGCCGTTTGCCTTTATTGTTGGTAACTTTTTCCTGGGACTTCTAGTGCCACTTAATGAAGGAGCTATGGGGTTAATTTTCTTCTGATTTTGAGATCCCTTGGGGGCAGTCACCTATTAATCCACTGAAGTTCTGACTTCCACTGCCAGTCAATAATTCTGCTTTCTGGTCTATAGTTCTGTTCTCTGCCCCCGTTCTGTCGATCTGATCCATCCCATTTTCTGACCTCATCTTGATAACGATAGGTCATCAATATAAAAGTCACTGAAAACTCCTTTAAAAAAGGGTGATGTTATACCACCAATAGATAGTGTAACTGAAAGGGATAAACCAATGTGATAAACTTGGTAAATTTTTAGACTGTCTAAAAATTAGACAGAATTCGTAAACTTGTCCCAGTGTATAATGCCCCACCGTGTCTCCTATTATAAAGGTTTTTCTTCAAGCTGACCAGTCAGTCAATGGAACATCCAGCTTTTATAAACTCAGGCAGTTACCGTAGTTGTTATAGCAAAGAAAGCGACTTGTAGCTGGACAGCGATCACTGCTGCGAAATGTAGATTTACATGCTGACAATTCAATTAAGTGGCCATTCATGGAAGTCTGTAGGCAGAAGACACTGTCACTGATCTACCGCTATTAATATGGCTCTATTATGACCATATGACCAAATAAAGTATTTTTATAGACTTCTTGTGTCATGTTCTCGTTATTAAGTGTCTCTTTTATTACAATAACTAAAAACACTCAAAGAAAGAATATAAAGACCTGCGCTCATCAAGTCAATTACACTTAACTGTGCACAGACAAGGAAAGAAGAGGAAAAAAAGCATAACGAGTGGGAAGGGAGCAGAAAACCAAAATTAGATTCAATTTATTGCAGTCTTCTAAAATAAGATGATATATGAACAAATTACAGTTCGATTGAGTCAGAAATCAGACTAAAATATTATTCAAGAGAAATGAGATAACGATAAGTATCACAGACCCTGCCATCAAAACAAGCTCATTGATATATTCACTGTTTGCTCATTCTGCTATGCACTGTGATACATAGAGGCTGTAGAGGTCAAAAGGAGCAGCATTTTATTTATTCACTTTTTATGTATGGATTTATTTTATTTTTTTTTTTGTCTGTCAAACAATTCTCAACACCATTAAATACAGAGCCAAGAAAAGAAAAGACAAAAAGAAGAGTATAGAAAGTAAATAAAAATTACATCAATGAGTTTATGAGTTCTTGTCTGTTTATTTTCTATTCTTCTCATTTGTAGTCAAATTTCTTTAAATAAAAATTGTAGTGCAAAAATACATTTTAGCCAAAAATACGCTCTTTTAACTTAAGCATTTTTTTTAGGGTTGTTGTCTTGCTGGAAGGTGAACCTACTCCCAAGTCTCAAGTCTTTTGCAATCTCTAACAGGTTTTCCTCCAGGATTGCCCTGTATTTTTCGTCATCTATCTTCCCTTTAACTCTTACAAGCTCCCCTGTCCTTACTGAAGAAAAGCATCCCCACAGCATGATGCTGTCACCACCATGTTTAACAGTGGGGATGGTGTTGTTAGGGTGAAGTGCAATGTTAGTTTTTTCTGCCCCACATAGGGTTTTGCATTTATCGTCATCTGTCCAAAGTGCCTCCACATACCATGTAGGGGACACAGCTACCATGTGGAAGAATGTGCTCAGTTCAGATAAGACCAAAGTAGAACATATTAGCTAAATGCAAAATGCTACGTGTGGCGAATAATTAACACAGCACATTACCCTGAAAACATCATCCCCACTATCAAACATGGTGGTGGTGTCAGCAACATGCTTTGGGCATGCTTATCGTCAGCAGGGACAGGGTAGCTGGTCACGGTTAATGAGAAGATAAATGGAGCTAAATACAGGGCAATACTGGAGGAAAACCTGTAAGAGGCTGCAAAAGACTTGAGACTGGGGCATAGGTTTACCTTCCAGCAACACAATGACGCAAAACATACTGCCACAGCTACAATGGAATGGTTTCGTTTTTGGGTGTAGTGTGGAAAAATTAATGGGGCACGAACACTTTTTCAGGGCACTGTATATACTTCCCAAAAATAAGTAGACACAGGTTATAATTAATAGAGGGCACGGTCATACAGGAACTTATATGAAGTATTACATGTGTACTTTTTACTACCATGGGGTTTGAGATTTTCCGACAAATAAGGTTTCATTTAAGACAAGGACATGATTTTTCTCCCTCCATCCGATGTCAATCCTGAGCACGTTTACAATTTGGAAGGTGATGGGAATAATTTCCACACAAACATGAAACTCCATTTGAACTAATTTAGAGTTTAGAATTGAAAAACCTACAGTCCTGTGGAGATGCTTTTTTATCTAAGTGAAGTCGCAGCATTCAATATCCCCGGTCTTGACGTGTTCTCAAAAAATGTGACTGCTTTCTCATTGTGTCTTATGTAAATGTTCCCCGACTGCCAAGATTACCTCCCCTTCACGGAGCATCCATGAGTCATGTGCCAGAGCAGATGCCAGCTTCTGAGCAGGGAGCGGTGGAGTTGGTCGGTGTGGGTCCTGGGCCCAGACAATGTGTTCTTTTTCACTTGCTCCAAATAAACTGAAATTTGCGTCTCTGGCTCCTTCCAATTTATCTCTATCAATAGGGGAAACCTAGGAAGCCGACTCTACGGACATCATGGCTAATGAGTTGAGTGTATATGACAAGCTGAGCTAATCAGCACCGAGAGCACAATTGGACTAGAGAATCATTTCCTTCCTATTCAGCAAGAAACGCTCCATTGGGGGTCTTTAGAAGCGAGGATAGACGCCGCACTTATAATATATTGATTCCTCATCTGGTGATAGCTGACACAATGCGTAGAAAGAAACAATAGATTTATGTCGTTGGGAACAGCCAGCGATCGACTTTTATTTTTGGATTTTTTTTTTTCACCCGACTACAAAACAATTAGAGCTTCAAAGAGGAGAAGTTTTTGGCAAGAGAAGCAAGCAGCATTATACAGATGTAATATCAATGACCTGCTTGGAGATTTGGGGATAACGTTGTTGGAGGAATCTCCCCTGAGCTGTCATTTTGGCTGATCTCTTATTTATCGGTTTCACATTCTGCCAAGTTTTCTGGATAAAGATCCCTGGCCTGTCTTTATTTCATGAACAAATGTTGTCAATCAGGAGATTTCTATATGGATGAAAGACATTTTGAACAAAATCCACTCTCTTCAGTGCCTTTTGAACTCCAAATAATATGATTTGTTTTATGAGCGCTTGGGAAGTCAATGCAACACAGTCTTGTATGGTGTATTCAGGACTTCTGGTTTATTAATACAGAGTTCAGGGCTAAATAGTCACAGACAAAGGAAAGTTCCCTCCAAAATGCGCAGCCTATAGGCCCTTTAAGAGCGTGAATAGAAATGTGAAACTTCCCCCGCTCCAACAGTATTATTTGATCACCGTGACACAGTATTTATACTGTAATACAAGATGGAGACCACAGACACAATAGGGAATCAGTCCTCCCACAGACATGCACAATACTTCACATAAGAGCAGCAATAAATCTTGGATTTTATTCATTTTTTCATTCATTGAAATCTCCAGTGTTTGCATATATTAGTCCAGTGGGCGGTCCTACTAGTGACTGACAGCTATCTCTGCAAACAATCATACAGGGAAGTTTACCAAGTACTCGTAAGACCGCCCACTGGACTCCTTACATACAAACAATAGGGATTTCAATGAATGAAATGTACATCAATCTGTTCAGCTCCGCCTGCTCTTCAGAGACTATTTTCAACATGTCTGGTTCCCTTTATGGATGTCGCTATTTTAGCTTTGTTGGCACACTTTTGTTTTTATGCTTTTGCATCTTTACATTCCAAGAAGTGTTACTTTTTAACTTTACTATTGATGTAGCTCTTTAAGTGCTTTTTTATTACAGGCTGAGTATTTTTTTTTTTTTGTAACAACACTATTGTTGGTGTTCAGATCCTAAAATCCTCAAAAATGCAAATCTGCTATATATTATTAAAGCGTATATGTAAAAATAAATATATATATTATTATTTTTATCTAATAAAAACCCTGCCCAATATTCTTTGCTTTAAATGAGAATTAAATAGGAATCTGATGAAAAACAAATATATATTTTCACCAAGCAGAAGACCGAACGACAGTCTGGTACATGAAGCCAAATTGAGGCGCCTCTGTGAAATTGTGACACAATAACCTCACGTGTCATCAGGGATAAGTGCAATTTATTATTATGCTACAAACGAATGCAACGTTGGCCTTTACTTGTTGTGAAGCATTTTATTAAATTTTAATTTACATTTTCTTTTTCCTCAATATGGGATCTGACTCTGCAATTGTTTGGTTATTTAAATAATTGAATGCTACACTGCTGCAGAGAGGTGCATTATGTATGTCAGCATAAAACAGGTTCTGTCAGTGCCAAATAGACATATACAGGCAGCAGTCCTGGGGAGATTTATTAGGCCACTACTGCCCTGGGAACACATCTGCAATTGGCGATTGCATGATGGAACATAGGGAGGATTCTCCCACTAACCTCTTATATGCTTCAGTCACTATTGGCTGCATCATCTGTGGTGTTAACAGGTCAGTATTGTTGTGATTTCTGATCTCTACCATTGCAGAGAAGTGTTAGCTAAAAAATACATCTGACACCTAATGTGAATATTGTAGACACCTAGTTTGTGCCTGCACCATCCCTATGCCAGCTCTTGTACCTGCACTATCCCCACGCGAGTTCTTGTGCCTCCAACATCCCCGCGCCAGCTCTTGTGCCTGCACCATACCCATGTCAACTCTTGTACCTGCACAATCCCTACACCAGCTGTTGTGCTTGCACCATCCCCACATTAGCTTTGGTGGCTGCACTACCCCCACATTAACTCTGCTGCCTGTACCATCCCCACACCAGCTCTGAGCCAACACCATCCCCACATTAGCTTTGGTGCCTGCACTATCCCCACACCAGCTCTGAGCCAACACCATCCCCACGCCAGCTTTTGTGCTTTCACCATCCCCACATTAGCTTTGGTGCCTGCACTATCCCCACACCAGCTCTGGTGCCTGCACCTTCCCCACACCAGCTCTGGCGCCTGCACCTTCCCCACACCAGCTCTGGTGCCAACACTATCCCCACACCAGCTCTGGTGCCAACACTATCCCCACACCAGCTCTGGTGCCAACACTATCCCCATTCCAGCTCTGGTGCCTGCACCATCCCCATGCCAGCTCTGGTGCCTGCACCATCCCCACGCCAGCTCTGGTGCCAACACCATCCTTACACCAGCACTGGTGCCTGCACCATCCCCACGCCAGCTCTGGTGCCTGCACCATCCCCACACCAGCTCTGGTGCCAGCACCATCCCCATGCTAGCTCTGGTGCCTGCACCATCCCCACGCCAGCTCTGGTGCCAGCACCATCCCCATGCTAGCTCTGGTGCCTGCACCATCCCCACACCAGCTCTGGTGCCTGCACCATCCCCATGCCAGCTCTGGTGCCTGCACCATCCCCACGCCAGCTCTGGTGCCAACACCATCCTTACACCAGCACTGGTGCCTGCACCATCCCCACGCCAGCTCTGGTGCCTGCACCATCCCCACACCAGCTCTGGTGCCAGCACCATCCCCATGCTAGCTCTGGTGCCAACACCATCCCTATACACTATCTGCGTCTGAAGATAACTACATAGTGTCAAACTTCAAACAGTTTAAAGAGCTGGCTGGAATTTTCAAAAAGTTGTCCAATAACAGAAGTTACTCTCAACGGTGACACTTGCACGTGACTGCCTGCACCGATCACTAGATCACATGACAAGGTGCAATCATTAAAGCATTAGTGAGGACAGCAATTTCTCCTTACACAGTTATAGTTATCCTCACTGATCCTACAGTGATTGCACCATGACCTTTTGTCTAATGACAGGTGCAGGCAGTCATTGGCTTTGGCAATCACCAGTGATTGGTGCGTGAGAAATTCTGCCCTAAAGACAGTATCACAATTTTTACCTCTATGACCGCCCTATGACCACTCTGGACATAACGGATTTAATACGGCCAAGTGCAGAAGCCCAAAAAGTGGCAAACCAGAGGATGAACATGCAGGGCCCATGGACAGACGTATTACCATGTTGGAATGATTGTCACCATATATCCATACGTACACCGAGCTACAATCATATATAACATAGACTTCAGATGGGAAAAAGGGACAATAAGGAGAAAGTTTAATAAGACCCGTGGTGACCTACTGGGGTCAGTAATTAATCTTTTTCTGATTCTCACTGATAGATCTTCTCTCTCCGTACTCAGCTGGTTATAAATAACTACTCCAGCAACATCCGATGAGCATTTCATCCCCGCAGATAGCTGACAACCGAACATTATACCCGGAATAGTTTTAATTATATCTCCTGCTGCAGATCCATAATATGAAATATATGCTTTTATAGCAGCCGACTTAATTCTGAGTATCTCAGCACTGGCAGCGAGCTCGCGCTCATCCAGAGGGACGACTTTGTCTTGGTTGAGCTGCTGATATGGGAAGAGCCGAGATACTTGGGAGACAAATGGCGCCTCGTGTAACCTCTGCTGACAGGGCAACATATAGGAGGTTATAAATTGTCACAGCGTGCCACCCTAATAGGATTATCATCCGCACCGTGCGGCCCTCGTTCTTAGTCAATAGTCTAATCACAGTGACGAGGAGCGCCATTTAATTGCTGTTGTGTGTCCTTGGTCACAGCTAACTCTCAGGTACAGAACCGTGGACCCTGCACTATAGACTATGTGTTATGTATGATCAACCCAAATGTGAACCCCATTCAGGACGCGGGCATTTGGGGTCTTGAGTTTACTACTTTTTTTCTTCTTTTTTCTGTATGTTAGAGTTTTTAAAGTCATGACTTTTTTTTCTATTCTTCCTTTAAAGGAGATACGCGAGGGCTCATTTTTTTACAGGATAATTTAACATTTTGATTTTTGCCCACTTCTAAATACTGATATCAATATTTTATTAATAATTTCATGATTAATAATTCAGTTTTTTATATGTGCTTGTCCTCCCCATTAGATTACAAGATAATGCTACAGATTGGATGATGATGTAATATACTGTATATCGTTTGGGTATCTTTTAACTTACTAAAGTAATGTTTAAAAATAAAATGAAGATTTTTTGTGTTTTTTTATTAATTTATTTAGCTTTTTAATTACTATTGCCCCTCATTTTTCTAGTTCCACCAAGAAACCGGAACATGCAATATTTATATATATATATATACAGTTAGGTCCATATATATTTGGACAGAGACAACATTTATCTAATTTTGGTTATAGACATTACCACAATGAATTTTAAACAAAACAATTCAGATGCAGTTGAAGTTCAGACTTTCAGCTTTCATTTGAGGGTATCCACATTAAAATTGGATGAAGGGTTTAGGAGTTTCAGCTCCTTAACATGTGCCACCCTGTTTTTAAAGGGACCAATAGTAATTGGACAGATTCAATAATTTTAAATAAAATGTTCATTTTTAGTACTTGGTTGAAAATCCTTTGTTGGCAATGACTGCCTGAAGTCTTGAACTCATGGCCATCACCAGATGCTGTGTTTCCTCCTTTTAGATGCTCTGCCAGGCCTTCACTGCGGTGGTTTTCAGTTGCTGTTTGTTTTGGGCCTTTCTGTCTGAAGTTTAGTCTTTAACAAGTGAAATGAATGCTCAATTGGGTTGAGATCAGGTGACTGACTTGGCCATTCAAGAATAGTCCACTTCTTTGCTTTAATAAACTTCTGGGTTGCTTTGGCTTTATGTTTTGGGTCATTGTCCATCTATAGTATGAAACGACGACCAATCAGTTTTGCTGCATTTGGCTGGATCTGAGCACAAAATATGTCTCTGAATACCTCAGACTTCATTCCGCTGCTTCTGTCCTGTGTCACATCATCAATAAACACTAGTGACCCAGTGCCACTGGCAGCCATGCATGCCCAAGCCATCACACTGCCCCGGCTGTGTTTTACAGATGATGTGGTATGCTCTGGATCATGAGCTGTACCACGCCTTGCCCATTCTTTTCTCTTTCCATCATTCTGGTAGAGGTTGATCTTGGTTTCATCTGTCCAAAGAATGTTCTTCCAGAACTGTGCTGGCTTTTTTAGATTTTTTTTAGCAAAGTCCAGTCTAGCCTTTTTATTCTTGATGCTTATGAGTGGCTTGCACCGTGCAGTGAACCCTCTGTATTTACTTTCATGCAGTCTTCTCTTTATGGTAGATTTGGATATTGATACGCCTACCTCCTGGAGAGTGTTGTTCACTTGGTTGGCTGTTGTGAAGGGGTTTCTCTTCACCATGGAGATTATTCTGCGATCATCCACCACTGTTGTCTTCCCTGGGCGCCCAGGTCTTTTTGCATTGATGAGTTCACCAGTGCTTTCTTTCTTTCTCAGGATGTACCAAACTGTAGATTTTGCCACTCCTAATATTGTAGCAATTTCTCGGATGGGTTTTTTCTGTTTTCGCAGCTTAAGGATGGATTGTTTCACCTTCATGGAGAGCTCCTTTGACCACATGTTTACTTCACATCAACACCTTTCAAATGCAAGCACCACACCTCAAATCAACTCCAGGCCTTTTATCTGCTCAATTGAGAATGACATAACGAAGGGATTGCCCACACCTGTCCATGAAATAGCCTTGGAGTCAATTGCTCAATTACTTTTGGTCCCTGTATATATATATATATATATATATATATATACATACATACATATATATATGTATATATATATATACATATATATATATATATATATATATATATATATATATTTAGGAGTACCTATATAATACACTGCAATACTTCTGTATAGCAGTGTATTATGCGTAGGGGCATAAAAGACCAATGTGGTAGATCAGCTATGTCCCCGGCGGTCACACCAGCCTGTCGGCACTAATCTTGGCAGGAAGAGAGTGACGGGGAGACAGAGGCGGTCCGTCTGCCTCCAGTCTCCTAAGGCTATGTTCACATGTCCAGAGGCGGTCCGTCTGTCTCCAGTCTCCTAAGGCTATGTTCACATGTCCAGAGGCGGTCCGTCTGCCTCCAGTCTCCTAAGGCTATGTTCATATGTCCAGAGGCGGTCCGTCTGTCTCCAGTCTCCTAAGGCTATGTTCACATGTCCAGAGGCGGTCCGTCTGCCTCCAGTCTCCTAAGGCTATGTTCACATGTCCAGAAGCGGTCCGTCTGCCTCCAGTCTCCTAAGGCTATGTTCACATGTCCAGAGGCGGTCCGTCTGCCTCCAGTCTCCTAAGGCTATGTTCACATGTCCAGAGGCGGTCCGTCTGTCTCCAGTCTCCTAAGGCTATGTTCACATGTCCAGAGGCGGTCAGTCTGCCTCCAGTCTCCTAAGGCTATGTTCACATGTCCAGAGGCGGTCCGTCTGCCTCCAGTCTCCTAAGGCTATGTTCACATGTCCAGAGGTGGTCCGTCTGCCTCCAGTCTCCTAAGGCTATGTTCACATGTTCAGAGGCGGTCCGTCTGTCTCCAGTCTCCTAAGGCTATGTTCACATGTCCAGAGGCGGTCCGTCTGCCTCCAGTCTCCTAAGGCTATGTTCACATGTCCAGAGGCGGTCCGTCTGTCTCCAGTCTCCTAAGGCTATGTTCACATGTCCAGAGGCGGTCCGTCTGCCTCCAGTCTCCTAAGGCTATGTTCACATGTCCAGAGGCGGTCCGTCTGCCTCCAGTCTCCTAAGGCTATGTTCACATGTCCAGAGGCGGTCCGTCTGCCTCCAGTCTCCTAAGGCTATGTTCACATGTCCAGAGGCGGTCCGTCTGCCTCCAGTTTCCTAAGGCTATGTTCACATGTCCAGTAAAGATCCATTAAGAAAAATATTGTGCTGAAGCAACATTTTAGTCCGCTATTTACTAAATCTCTGCTGGATCCGTTTAACCCCTTCACGACATGCGCCGTACTAGTACAGCGCATGTCATGTCTCTGGCGCTGAGCCCACAACAAAGTAGCAATTAACTAGTTAAATGCCGCTCTAAAACTCTGACAGCGGCATTTAACTACCGCTTCCGGCCATCGGGCTGGAAATGCTCGCATCGCTGACCCCCGTCACATGATCGGGGGGTCAGCGATGCATCAGCATAACAACCAGAGGTCTCCTTGAGACCTCTATGGTTGTTGATGCCGGATTGCTATGAGCGCCACCCTGTGGTCAGCGCTCATAGTAAGCCTGTAATTCAGCTACATAGCAGCGATCTGATGATCGCTGCTATGTAGCTGAGCCGATCAAGCTATGCCAGCTTCTAGCCTCCCATGGAGGCTATTGAAGCATGGCAAAAGTAAAAACAAAAAAAGGTTTTAAAAAATATGAAAAAAAAATATTTAAAAGTTTAAATCACCCACCTTTTGCCCCATCCAAAATAAAACAATAAAAATAAAATCAAACCTACACATATTTGGTATCGCCGCGTTCAGAAACGCCCGATATATCAATAAAAAAAGCATTAACCTGATCACTAAACGGCGTAGCGAGAAAAAATTCAAAACGCCAGAATTACGTCTTTTTGGTCGCCGCGACATTGCATTAAAATGTAATAACGGGCGATCAAAAGAACGTATCTGCACAAAAGTGGTATCATTAAAAACATCAGCTCGGCACGCAAAAGATACGCCCTCACCCGACCCCAGATCCCAAAAAATGGAGACGGTATCGGAAAATTGCGCAATTCTTTTTTTTTAAGCAAAGTTTGAGATTTTTTTTTCACCACTTTGATAAAACATAACCTAGACATGTTAGGTGTCTATGAACTCGTAGTGACCTGGAGAATCATAATGAAAGGTCACTTTTAGCATTTAGTGAACCTAGCAAAAAAGCCAAACAAAAAACAAGTGTGGGATTGCACTTTTTTGCAATTTCACCGCACTTGGAATATTTTTCCTGTTTTCTAGTACAAGACAGGGTAAAACCAATGCTGACGTTAAAAAGTACAACTCATCCTGCAAAAAAATAAGCCCTCACATGGCCATATTGACGGAAAAATAAAAAAAACTTATGGCTCTGGGAAGGAGGGGAACGAAAAACGAAAATGCAAAAACGAAAAAGGGCTGCGTCTTGAAAGGGTTAACATTGGAGAAAAAAATGAAAAGCATTTTTTTTTGCCAGATGAGTTAGAAATAGACGACAATGGATGTCACATTAACCGACCCTCTGACCAACCATTGGCTCGAATTTTAAAAATACGGATCTAGCAGAGATCAGTTGGTGAATAACGGACTAAATAACAGATTTCTGCTGGATCTGTTCTAACGGATCATTACTAGACATGTGAACATAGCCTAACCGTTTAGATGAATCAACTGTGGTATCAATGGTTTAATCTACCATAATTGCACTTATCAGCCATACCGCTGCAGCTGATCTTATGAGTACTGTGACTGCACCAATGAGATCAGCAGCAGACGTATGGCTGATAACTCCCATCCTGGTAGTCTAACCCCTTAAATATCCATTACTATGTAAATACTTAAGAAAGATATCTGCAAAGAGGTCAAAGGGAATTTCTAATTTGACAAGGAGGGATTTCAGAAGAAGCATCCTTCAGGTTCAAAGTTAGCTAAGGCGAAAGTCTCCTGTAACCTAAGGATATGTCAAATATGTATAAAAGGGTAATATTTCCGCATGGATCTCATGTACCTGGCTTATCTTTACTTATAAAGAATAATCAAGTAATTTGAGGTTATAGAATGGGGTACGTAAAACCTAAACCTAAAGATAAAAGCAAAACTTATTCAAGGTTTGGTATTCTATTTATTTTTTTTTAAAGAAAACCTCGTAGAAGAATTTTGTAATGTAAAGACATGGCTGTAAAGGTACGGTTACACTAAACGACTTACCAACGATCACGACCAGCGATACGACCTGGCCTTGATCGTTGGTAAGTCGTTGTGTGGTCGCTGGGGAGATGTCACACAGACAGCTCTCTCCAGCGACCAACGATCAGGGGAACGACTTCGGCATCGTTGAAACTGTCTTCAACGATGCCGAAGTCCCTGGGTAACCAGGGTAAACATCGGGTTACTAAGCGCAGGGCCGCGCTTAGTAACCCGATATTTACCCTGGTTACTATTGTAAAAGTAAAAAAAAAAAACAGTACATACTCACCTTCCATTGTCTGTCACGTCCCCCGCCGTCAGCTTCCCTGCACTGACTGTGTCAGCGCCGGCCGTAAAGCAGAGCACAGCAGTGATGTCATCGCTGTGCTCTGCTTTACGGCCGGCGCTGACAGTCAGTGCGGGAAGCTGATGGCGGGGGACGTGACAGACATCGGAATGTGAGTATGTACTGGTTTTTTTTTTTAACTTTTACAATGGTAACCAGGGTAAATATCGGGTTACTAAGCGTGGCCCTGCGCTTAGTAACCCGATATTTACCCTGGTTACAAGTGAACACATCGCTGGATAGGCGTCACACACGCCGATCCAGCGATGACAGCGGGTGATCAGCGACCAAAAAAAGGTCCTGATCATTCCCCAACGACCAACGATCTCCCAGCAGGGGCCTGATCGTTGGTCGCTGTCACACATAACGAGATCGTTAGCGGGATCGTTGCTACGTCACAAAAAGCGTGATGTTGCAACGATATCGTTAACGAAATCGTTATGTGTGAAGGTACCTTAATAATGGAGTAATACTGATTACATTGTTACGTTTGGTGAAGAAATCCACTTTGCTGATCTTCTGTAATCACTATTTGAAGTTTTCTGGTAATGAGATTTTGGTGCACAGGGGCCGGAACTGTTTTGTTTTTAAAACGTTTTGATTTAATCTCTATTACAGCCACGTCTTAACATAACTAACATTACAAAATTGAGTTAAGTTATCTTTAAAGAGACGCTGGATTTGTAACGGACCAGAAGCTTCACCTGCTGTATCTTGATCATCATGCTTGATGTAAGTGTTACTGCAATGACAATTCCATTTTTCAACAATATTCTTTTTATTTTGGGGGAATTTTTTCAACTACAGAGTTCTTCATTTTGCTCAATAGATCAACTACTCCTTTCCACAGGTCAATTATTTTAGGACAGGACCAGAAAATACGCAAAATGTTAGCTTTGTGAGTGCAGTTCCTCCAACATACGTAAGTCCGATCCGTCCTCGAAAATCTTCTTTACTCTGACAGGTGTATAGAACCAACCAGATAAGATTTGAAAATAATTCTCATGAATATTAGCATTATCGTTTGATTTGTATGTTATTTCGACAATCCCTTATTTCATCACAACCACCGACGTGCTACTTATAAACACGTATATCTTTAACATCTCGGCATAGAATATCACAATATCATGTTTTCATTTTGCAATGCTGGTAATCTTGTACCAGTCATTTTGGGAACTTGAGAAGCCAGGGGATTAAGAGAAAAGGTAAAAAAAGGAAAACATCTGTGAAAACAAGAGGCAGCAAACGATCAGTTAAGAACTAGTCATAAGATTATGCCATAAACGTCCAACAGAAGCACGTCCCACCTTTTGGATCCACCCCTACCTCGAGGTCTCCTATCTCCTGCTGCTGTCAATAAAACAGTGTTTGTACATGCGCAGCTCTCTCTATTGACTTTTGGAATTATTGGATTGTTGCTACTCCCATAAAAGCCAATGTGGATAGCAGCACATGTGCAGCCACCTCTATCAGCAGTGACCACAAGAGAGGAGACACACAGTTCTTGTCCTTGAGATAGTCGCTATTCCCTGATGTGGCATCTGTATATATCAGACATTTATTGTCATGACTCTTGTTGTCAGGTATCCTGATACCAGGGGCTCCTTCCCTGTCCCTAATGCCAGGGTGTCCTAGCTCGCCCTGTTCCCAAGATTACTTCTGATGGTGAAGATGCCGGGGCCGCACCTTGCCTCATCTCTGAATCCACCCTCAGTCTGTACCACTCCCCCATCCAAGGATGAGGTGAGTAGTAGCGTACCGTAATACACCAACCAGACTAACAAGGTAATATGATCAGGAATAAAGGAAAATACCAATGGTACAAATATACTCACACAAACAGCAAAGGTAAACACCAGGGAGTGGAGGATGGAAAAAAATCAAATTAGTAAAAGAAAGGGAATTAGCACACATAACCAATACCTAGCAGCAGTCTTAGATAAATTCACCAAACGCCTTCCCCAACAACAAGATCCAAACACCATCTATTAACCATGCAGCATAAGCTTCTCTGGAAATTAGTGCTAGCCAAGGCTCAGATTACATAGGAGATGGGAGTGGCTAACAGTGAACAGCTGAGAGCCTTAATGCAGGAAAACTTTCAAGAGCTCTCAGCTGAGCAGATTAACCCATACACTGCTAAAAAGAAACTTTCACCATTTAATATGAAGGTGAAGGGCATCTAATCAGTGCAGGAGTAGGAGAAATCAGATGCTGAGGTCTTCTGGCTCCTCTGTGTCGCTGTAAACCCGTGTCGTATCATGTATTGTTAGATGAACATTCCATTTTCAACAAAAAATACAATTAACCAAAAACTTAGGTGCTATATCCCTGGCAGTTACATCAGGTACATATCATACCAGCTTATCATCAAGTGACCTAATATAAATACACTGACTACCTAGCTAAGATCAAAATGGCCTTAGTTCTAAAGGTGTTAAACATACAGGCACCAAAGTTGGCCTAGAGTCGGACTGACCTCCTAGCCCTGCTTCTCCTTCCTCTGTATGCATGTCATGTTCACAGGTACATTCTAGTTGTATCTATTAGCAGACGTCGCAGTAATTAGTGCCGCTAAACTCTGCACCGCGATTCTTTTACATATTGCAGTTTTTCTTGATACTTTGCCTTTTTTTCACAGAGAATAAAAAGGAGGTGATTATGCTATAAAAAAGGGAAGAAGTTATAAAAATGGCTTTTTGGCATATGTTACAAAGATTGAAAGAGTCTTTAAATGTCATAGTGATGATTTCTGGTTATACAAATAGCCTCTCTACAAAACACTGGAGTCTGCTGCGAGAGATTTGGAGAATGACTGCATCAATCCCATCTGTAGCCGTTGCCTTAAATTATAGACCTCCAACATGTCCTCAGGCGCCTCCATTCCTTACTGTGCGCTGGCTTCTCCATCTCCTCTGGGGAGCACAATATGGCAGTATTCAACCCTCTATCAAGATTGATTAAATTGCTCCCAAAATACTTTTAGATGCAGGTTATAAACTAAATATGCTGTGATGCAGTGACCCCTGTTACAGCTAGGGGGCGCTGCATATGCTCCTTAGGATATGCATGGAGGCATATCTGTAGTTGTAATGGTTGAACTTGCCACCTCCCACTTATGGGAGTGGTTACAAGTATATAATGTGACCATGTGGGTCACATGGGAAAAATGGATGGACCTGAGTGGTCTGTGTGCCAGGTCCTGGAGGGCCTCTGTGTTGGGAGGTCCTGAGAGTAGGACTAGATCCCTGAAGAGCACATGGGGGAGTCCTTGGACCTGGGGGCCTGTGTGTTGGATGGTCCCAGATGGGGATGGACGTCCTGAATAGCGCACAGAGAGGACGCGTGTGCAGAGTCCATGATGGCACTGCGTTTGGGGAAGCTACAGCCCGTCTGAGGATCTGGACTGTCAGGTGGCCTGGTGAGCAAGGCATTGCCCGGGACGGTGATCCCAGTTCAGCAGCTTCCCTGAGAGAGCAAGTACTGACAGGAGTCAGCGTGTGGAGCAGGAGCTCCTAGAAGGTAACCCAGCGTATGGGGTGCTGTGCGGTCACCCATGGCAACTGGTCAGATAAGGATCTGTGTGTTTAGAGACCGCGACCCAATGTCATGTGCGCTATATGACTAGAGACATTGATGAACTGTTCGGCGTATGGACACCCACGGTAACTGGACGAAGTGAAAGGTCCAGCATGTTCAGTGTCCGTGAGATAAAGCCGAATATGAAGTGTCTAAAGATAAAGCTGCAACTTAATGTCACCGGTTGGTGCCTATTGTGTTCTATGAAGTGTATATGATGAACTGTGCATAATCAGGTTTATGATGCCATAATAAACCATGTGGACTGTTTAAGTAGACAAACCGTGCCTAAGTGCTTGAGTCCCGTGCCAGGCGAGCGGCCACTACACCCAGTAAGTGCAATCTTACAATACATATGAGGTTTTCATAGTCGCTCCTAATAATTGTAGGTCTCTTGGATTCCTATAAAGTGGACCCTACTCTGTACAGTTGTATTATTGAACTCAATATCTTTATTATAAATTTTGTCAAAGACCTTAATTTTACACAACAAAAACTCAATATTTGATCGAGATATGCAAAAGCTTTTATGCTGTAATGCACGTTACAACCACTATAAGGCCACATATAGAATAATCGTCTCTGGACAGAGTATCACATAATCATTTTTGTTTCTTTTTTCCTGGACTGGTTTTCTTATGCTACTCAGTTAAAAACTTTCTGTGAACACGACTGTAGATTTCATTGAATTAATGTACTGGAGCGTCGAATTATGGCCCCAGGTGCATACAAACTGCACATAGGAAGGAAATGACCATTATCAGGCAGCTCTCATTGGCTAACAGTAGATGTCCTGATTATCTATATAGCAGAGAGTTAATTAGTGGTTCGTCCAATTTGTGAGTCCTTTATGGTCGTTTCATTTCATGAATTACCATTGTAATAGCACAGAAGCACTGTGGAGTATTAGCCATTATCATAATATTACTGCTCCAAACAACTGGTTGATATCCATGGATAGAGGGTGCTACTGATGTAAAGGCAGAGACCCTGATTCCAGTGATGTCTCACTTACTGGGGTGCTTGCTGATAAAACTGTGATTTTATAAAATCTGCATCAGAGTTCTAGTAAACCTGATAAAACCATATAGTTGTCCATAATCATAAGCTCTGTATAATCCTGCCCCATCACTGATTGGAAGCTTTCTGCCTATGCAGAGTGTACACGGAAAGCTGCCAATCAGTGATGTGGGCGGGGGTTTTACAGAGCTCAGCATTCAAAGAAAACTGGGATTGTATCAAAACTGCAGGAAGCAGCTCAATAAGTCATACATCGCTGGAAACAGGGTCTCTGCCCCCATGTTATGCTGTGGTAGCAAAAACCTGGTGACAGATTCCCTTTCATTCTTGGACTGTGTTGGGGATTTAGAGCTGTGTAACAGAAAACCGCTATAAAAGTCTAATAAGAGATCAAGAAGCACATTGTATGAGATCACAATAACAAGATGGACGTTCATTAATGCCCCATTCACACGCATGATGGCGGTGTACTCGGTATTACAGGCTTGAAAAAACTCTATTTATAAGAAGACTTTAAAATAATCAGATTACAAAGTGTCTCTTTGATGAGACCTCCAGAAATCAGCTATGGAGAAATCTGATCATACGTTTCACTGCAGCGCCACCAAAGGGGAAATTAGGTATTACACCCTGTCCATTCCAATCAATCATTGGCGTAATGTGGATCCGGACAAATTCATAAAACACAATGCCATCTATGTAAGCTATGAGCAAGAGGTGATGGGTGATTGTGGCATGTACCATGTTGTATGTAAGCTATGAGCAAGAGGTGATGGGTGATTGTGGCATGTATCATGTTGTATGTAAGCTATGAACAGGAGGTGATGGCGGCGTGTATCATGTTGTATGTAAGCTATGATCAAGGGGTGATGGGTGATGACGGCGTGTTCCATGTTGTATGTAAGCTATGGACAGGAGGTGATGGCGGCGTGTACCATGTTGTAGTAAGCTATGAACAAGAGGTGATGGGTGATGGTGGCGTGTACCATGTTGTATGTAAGCTATGAGCAAGAGGTGATGGGTGATGGTGGCCTGTACCATGTTGTATGTAAGCTATGGACAAGAGGTGATGGGTGATGACGGCGTGTTCCATGTTGTATGTAAGCTATGGACAGGAGGTGATGGGTGATTGCGGCGTGTACCATGTTGTATGTAAGCTATGATCAAGAGGTGATGGGTGATGGTGGCGTGTACCATGTTGTATGTAAGCTATGATCAAGAGGTGATGGGTGATGGTGGCGTGTACCATGTTGTATGTAAGCTATGGACAAGAGGTGATCGGTGATGGCGGCGTGTACCATGTTGTATGTAAGCTATGATCAAGAGGTGATGGGTGATGGTGGCGTGTACCATGTTGTATGTAAGCTATGGACAAGAGGTGATGGGTGATGACGGCGTGTTCCATGTTGTATGTAAGCTATGGACAGGAGGTGATGGGTGATTGCGGCGTGTACCATGTTGTATGTAAGCTATGATCAAGAGGTGATGGGTGATGACAGCATGTTCCATGATTTATGTAAGCTATGGAGAGGAGGTGATGGCGGCGTGTACCATGTTGTATGTAAGCTATGAACAAGAGGTGATGGGTGATGGTGGCGTGTACCATGTTGTATGTAAGCTATGAGCAAGAGGTGATGGGTGATGGTGGCGTGTACCATGTTGTATGTAAGCTATGGACAAGAGGTGATGGGTGATGGGGGCGTGTACCATGTTGTATGTAAGCTATGGACAAGAGGTGATGGGTGATGGTGGCGTGTACCATGTTGTATGAAAGCTATGGACAAGAGGTGATGGGTGATGGTGGCGTGTACCATGTTGTATGCAAGCTATGGACAAGAGGTGATGGGTGATGGTGGCGTGTACCATGTTGTATGTAAGCTATGGACAAGAGGTGATGGGTGATGGGGGCGTGTACCATGTCGTATGTAAGCTATGGACAAGAGGTGATGGGTGATGGTGGCGTGTACCATGTTGTATGTAAGCTATGGACAAGAGGTGATGGGTGATGGCGGCGTGTACCATGTCGTATGTAAGCTATGGACAAGAGGTGATGGGTGATGACGGCGTGTTCCATGTTGTATGTAAGCTATGGACAAGAGGTGATGGGTGATTGTGGCGTGTTCCATGTTGTATGTAAGCTATGGACAAGAGGTGATGGGTGATTGTGGCGTGTACCATGTTGTATGTAAGCTATGATCAAGAGGTGATGGGTGATTGCGGCGTGTACCATGTTGTATGTAAGCTATGGACAAGAGGTGATGGGTGATGGTGGCGTGTACCATGTTGTATGTAAGCTATGGACAAGAGGTGATGGGTGATGGCGGCGTGTACCATGTCGTATGTAAGCTATGGACAAGAGGTGATGGGTGATGACGGCGTGTTCCATGTTGTATGTAAGCTATGGACAAGAGGTGATGGGTGATTGTGGCGTGTTCCATGTTGTATGTAAGCTATGGACAAGAGGTGATGGGTGATTGCGGCATGTACCATGTTGTATGTAAGCTATAGACAAGAGGTGATGGGTGATTGCGGCGTGTGCCATGTTGTATGTAAGCTATGAACAAGATGTGATGGGTGATTGCGGCGTGTACCATGTTGTATGTAAGCTATGATCAAGAGGTGATGGGTGATTGCGGCGTGTACCATGTTGTATGTAAGCTATAGACAAGAGGTGATGGGTGATTGTGGCGTGTACCATGTTGTATGTAAGCTATGGACAAGAGGTGATGGGTGATTGCGGCGTGTACTATGTTGTATGTAAGCTATGGACAAGAGGTGATGGGTGATTGCGGCGTGTACCATGTTGTATGTAAGCTATAGACAAGAGGTGATGGGTGATTGCGGGATGTACCATGTTGTATGTAAGCTATGGACAAGAGGTGATGGGTGATTGTGGCGTGTACCATGTTGTATGTAAGCTATGGACAAGAGGTGATGGGTGATTGCGGCGTGTACCATGTTGTATGTAAGCTATAGACAAGAGGTGATGGGTGATTGCGGCGTGTACCATGTTGTATGTAACCTATGGACAAGAGGTGATGGGTGATGGTGGCGTGTACCATGTTGTATGAAAGCTATGGACAAGAGGTGATGGGTGATTGCGGCGTGTACTATGTTGTATGTAAGCTATGGACAAGAGGTGATGGGTGATTGCGGCGTGTACCATGTTGTATGTAAGCTATAGACAAGAGGTGATGGGTGATTGCGGCATGTACCATGTTGTATGTAAGCTATGGACAAGAGGTGATGGGTGATTGTGGCGTGTACCATGTTGTATGTAAGCTATGGACAAGAGGTGATGGGTGATTGCGGCGTGTACCATGTTGTATGTAAGCTATAGACAAGAGGTGATGGGTGATTGCGGCGTGTACCATGTTGTATGTAACCTATGGACAAGAGGTGATGGGTGATGGTGGCGTGTACCATGTTGTATGAAAGCTATGGACAAGAGGTGATGGGTGATGGTGGCGTGTACCATGTTGTATGCAAGCTATGGACAAGAGGTGATGGGTGATGGTGGCGTGTACCATGTTGTATGTAAGCTATGGACAAGAGGTGATGGGTGATGGTGGCGTGTACCATGTTGTATGAAAGCTATGGACAAGAGGTGATGGGTGATGGTGGCGTGTACCATGTTGTATGTAAGCTATGGACAAGAGGTGATGGGTGATGGTGGCGTGTACCATGTTGTATGTAAGCTATGGACAAGAGGTGATGGGTGATGGTGGCGTGTACCATGTTGTATGTAAGCTATGGACAAGAGGTGATGGGTGATGGCGGCGTGTACCATGTCATATGCTCAGTTATTATCGATACAGTCTGGCATCTCACACGAGGATGAGGAGACTTTAGGAGACCATGTTCCTTGTAGTCTAGAAGTTGGTCACCTGCAATTCTTCAAAAAACTAAAAGGGGTTTGCAACAAGTTGAACATTCTCTCCATGTGAATGGGGCAGTGTCGATTATATGCACACCTAATCCATTCTTTCTTACAAGATTTTGGCGGATCAGCCAAATGCTGAAGTCCCCTAAAGGATGAACGGAGCGGAGGTGCACATGACCGACCACCACTCCATTAACACAAGGCTTTAGAGTGATCCCAGAACAGTGACCAGTGGGTTATCCACTATTTGGTACAACCTCTTGGACAGGTGACAACGTATTAGGTACTACCAATGGCTTGTTTTCGTTCAATAGAATGCATGTTCCATAATTATTAGAAAAATCCACTTTGTTTTCAGCAGGTCTTGATAACCAATCAAAAGGCCATCCTTGTCATGGATAAGAAGAACAGAGAAGAAGAGACACTCAGCTCTGTCAAATAAAGGTCCAACTTCATCTGTTGTCTCTCTGTTAATCCAGAACGTCCTAAGATGATATGGGACAATGAGATTTCTAAATTTAGGGAAATTAAAGAGCAACTAAATTTTTTTCATCTTTTTTTTCTTCTTAATTAGAATATAAGTGAAAATAAGAAACTCTGAAATATATCTTAATAGATAAAATTCCTCTTTCCCTTATGATATCAGTCAATCTCCAATTTCAAAAACTGCTCAAATCTGTCTACGGTTCTGTCTTCAGTAATTCATCAAATAACAACTGCTGCTTATGGGAGGAGGAAGAAGCAGGAAGGGAGACAGAGGCAAAGAGACCCAGAGAAGCTGCTGCACCTTCTAGTGATTAGAGCCTAGTGAGGAGTAATCTATTAAATGGCAGAAGTAAGACCAGAAATAGAATTATTTTTTATGTGCGGACACTGAACAGCTTATTCTGAAAAGTCACCAGAAATTCTAAGTACAATGACAGTCGCAGACATTTATTATTTACGTTCAGTACATTGGACAGCTCATTTTATGGGATTCACTTTGACAATTTAGCACTTTGGACAGGTCATTTCTTTAGGTTTTCCTTATTAGAATAGTACAATTAATATAAAAAATATTAAAAGTTCAGAGTCGTCAGTGGTTGATATGATACTGAATGTCTTTGCTTAAGAAACAGGAAATCCCTCCATGTTTTGTGACCGTCAAACATCCGCGAGATATGCAACCATAGGGACTCGAACATATTTTTAGAGCACTCCGAAGAGACTCGGTGAACACCTGAGCATGCTCAGATAACACCTTATTCGAGCAATTTCACTCATCACTAGTATCAACTGCTTGAGCATTGTGGTGCTTGGGTATGCTCATTACTCAATCACGGGTGCTCGAGTCCGTGCTCTCAAGTTTCGCTGCTATTAGGCTGCATGGAATAGGAATAGTAGTGTTTTGGTAGAGGTGTATTTTTACTTTGTCCAAAATGCAGCATTTTACAGTAGGTTTTTGCTATCTAAATGGGGAAATCATAATGTAGCAGTGGAGACACAGATTTCAGGGATGTGTCCCTTATTAGGCTATTTCCATACAATGAACATTTCATCACCAGGAGATTATCTCTGTCTGGACTACAGCTCATGTGAGCCCTGGTCCGACCACGTCCCCTCCTCTGATTTCCAGCTCACTGTCAATAAACAATGTAGCTCTGCTACAGCTCAAAACTCTAGATTGTGCCACAACTGCTGCACCCAGTACACTAAGTGACACATCGCTGGAATCAGGGTCTCTATTCCTACATTATGCTGCTCTCAGATCAGGTAGCAAAAACCTGCTGACAGATTCCCTATAAATTAGACTTTCAGTGCTGAACAATACAATATTCTGCTTTTAGTCTCTTTTTTTTAGTGCAGCTGGTACAAAAGTGAACTTTCTTGGACACATCTGGAGCTGGCTGTGTAGGAGTAAATAATTTGGGTGTTTCCAAAGGTCATTGTAACTACCATTACTGTGCATCAGAGGCAGCTGCGTCCCCCAAAATGTTCCAAGAATAATAAAAAAAAAGCTGTTCCAAAATGATCTTGGTCCCGTGCGCTGTGTAATCTGCACAGCTTCATTAGAAATAAATGGAGAGGCCATTATGTGTTGTAGCCGCAGAATAGCCATCGTTGCGATCGCGTTACCGCTGCTGCTCGGAGCCTCGATACAGTCAGTATAAAACATCCTAGAAGAGATTATCCAATAGCGGCGTTTAAGCAAAGCTCGTAGTCAGCCTACTAAATAGGTTAAATCCCACAGTGCAGCGTACAAGACATGTCTGATTAACTCCGGAGCAATCTCGGGCCCAGTGGGAGCTAATATCGTTATGTTCTTCTGCATACACTTCCGTGCCTGCAACAAAATTGACCACTGTGCAAGTGAAGAACATCTAATCCCCCATCGAATCGTGGACGAGGCCTCTTGGCTATGGCAACTAGTAGCAGAGCCATGAGACTGCACGTATGGGAGGAAGCCGTGTCTGAATAGGAGCTGGTCTACGGCTTCTTCCAGTTACCGGTCTTGTCTCCACCTTTCTTTATAGTCTTCCCATCTTTTTCATATTCCAGCTCACAGTCCTTAAAAAAAATTATCTACTATAGCTCCGCCATATAAAATAATAGCAGCTAAACTCACCTCCGGTGCGGGTGATGACGGCACAAGCTTTCCTAGGGCTCACCTGACATTATGTCACGCAAACCCTGCAGCCATTCAGTGGCCACTTCCTACTCACATCCTTCTGACTTAACTGACATCCATAGAAAGAGAACAGCAGCAGCGCTGACTTCTTCTGGTCAGTTTCTAACCTTATGGGAAGTGAGAGGGAACTTTAACTCTTGGTGCTTCTTTATCACAATTGCGAGATCCTTCTGACTGCGGAGTCTTAAAGATACATTATTGATGTTACATAGATGGGTCTTGTAATGTCAGCCTTAAGACCCCCATATACATTAGACTTAAGCTGGCCATAAATGTCTCTAGATTGATATAGAAGGGTTAATAGTTTGCCTTTAAATGCCTTTTGTCTTTAATTGCTAGAATTACTAGAATCTGTTGATGCAGTAGTCTGATGGTCTCCGCTTCAAGGAGACTACACTTCTTATCATGTATGTTCTCAATAGTCAGCCACAACATGCTCCGGGTACGTGAGAAATAAAGGTCAGTATGACCCTCGGTGATGGTGGGGGCTACATGAATTACATTGAGAGTTACATTTGTTGTAAATGGTATAAAATATTGCCTTTTGCTGCATTATATCAGATAAAAGTGACTTGCTCACAGAATATGTGTGAGGTGTCCTTTGTCTCCAAGCGCGCTTGTAAAATGACGGGCGTAACCTCCTGATTTGGCCTCACTGGTGATCTGTCATGTCTGACATTGGGTTAGAGCGCAAACAGCTATGACAAGATAAACAGTGCTTCAGCCAATCGTTCTACAGACGGCCATTTCAGCCAACACTCCCATACACGGGAGCGTTTCTCCAGCCAAATGCTTCTGTGTTCTCTGTGAGAAAGTCACTGACCGACATCAGCCTTATATATGGTAGGCTGTCGGCCAAAATTGTTGATATCAGCGGGGTTGGCAGACGTTAATTTAATTTGTATGGGGTACTCCAAACTCTCCCCGACAGATGAGGTCACAGGACATTTCAGAATGCTTATCCCATTGCTGTCGGCGAGATAAGCCGCCGTCAGAGGACTTTGGCAGTGGCTCTCTTATAGAGAACACAGGAGCGCCGTGCAGAGAATGGTCAAGTGAATACTAGGACTTGTTCGGCCAACATCCATCTATTGTGTACGAGTCCCCTTTGCTTTCATATGATCAAAGTTGTGAATTGTGATTATTCAGCACGTTTTTTCGGGTTAATCCATTTATATTCACAAAAAAATGCCTCCTTTATGAGTAGCAGGTAGAGCAAATAATGCTGCCATGTGCCAGCAGTACCTAGACTGAAATTTCAGTAAGTCTAAAGAGAATCGGCCACACTGGAAAAAGGCTCTGAGCTACTGAAGTATGTGGAGACCAAGACATACTATTAATTTGGATCGTCACCATGTAATGCTTTATTTCCCCTGTGGAGGCACTGCAGGATAACTGAACACTTACAGGCAGGTATCATCATATACTTCAGTTGATCACTGAAGGTCCGAGCAGGTGGGACACTTTGTGATCTGCTTATTATCAAGTGACTCCAACAAACAGTGACTGATCAAAATGGAGAACCACTTTATTATAGGGCAGGGAAAAAGCTAATTTTCTGGCTCTGACAATTAATATCATGTTCTAATACAACACTTGGTTCACCTCGCTGGGGTAAGGTTTTTTCAACGACCCATTGATTTGCATTGCTGATTTTGTTCCAACCCTTAGATCAAAATCAGACATATCTCCGCGATTTTCCAGGGACATCGCGATCTTTGAAAAATCACAAGCGTATGAATGGCCCCGTAGACTATCACACGTACAAATATTATCCATGAAAATACAGATAGTACTTATACATGAACATCAGGTCTCTGAATGAGCCCTCAGTCACAACCCTTTTACTGTAGGCCGCACTCTTGGCCAAATATACTGCAAAAATTGTCTAAAACCCATCACATCTAGGTTGGAATCACAATTGTAGATCATTGTCTTCTAGAAGAATTACCTCTAGAGAATGTGATGCTTTATGGCAGAATGTGGAGTACCAAGACCTCCCCCCTCCATGGGCAAGGAGGGTGGACGCCGCTGGCCCGTTGGCGCTGTGGGCGGACGCGGCCCGGGCAGCTATGACCCCCACAGGGTGCATTTCCTCTGTGGCGGTGTGCCGCGACTTTCTCCGGACCGGCTGTGAAGGCCTCGGGGGTGGAAGGGATCTGCACATACAACTTTAACCATCTGACTGCTGGGCATGCTTATGGCTCTATGTGGACTATTAGACGTAGCCCATGGAGCAGTGGTCAGTATAGTCTAACCCTATGATCGCCTGTTATGAGAACACACAAGTTTCATGGGAAGATCTTCCACTATGTCAAAGAATCACTGGGGTGGAATCCCTGGATCTGGACAGCTGAAGTCGTGAAGATGTTTTCCTTGGATGTGTCTAATTGTCCACTGCAATCAGCGGATATTCCGGAAACCTATGGTGCCTCAATTACCATTGATTTCCACCTGTCTCTCCTGTGTAGACAACAATCAGGACATCAATCAGGACATCAGTGGGGGTCCCATCGCTATGTCCTCCACCGATGCACTCCATTGTCTCTAATGCTTCTCATTAGTAACACATTTACCATGCTGGTATTTCCACCACTTTAGGCCCTTGGTCCACTTGCAGAGTCCAGCAATGAGCATCATGCACTGAGACATGTACAACACGTGGAGAAACAGCCCCCGACAGGGCCAAATTGAAGTCGCAATCAATACACACCAGTGCAAATACTGGAGGTGCTGGGCACACGGAGAGTCCTAGGTTTCCGCTTTCTGCCCAGGATTGATGGGATCTGACAGATTCACCTCCTAGTTAGTGTTTATTTTTAATATCAAAGAACCTGTTGATTAAACGTGATACTGTAAAGCTCAGTCTTGTGAAATGGCAGAGATAGACGGATAAGCCTCCGCAAACAGCGAGGACGGACAGCGAGAGGTGAAAAATGATGAATCAATGACATCTTCTAGGGCAAAGGAGTCAGACAAGTGTAGAAACCTAGAACGTGATAATAAATAGCAAATATTGGACCCATCTATCTAAATTTCAGGTCTGCGGCTAAAATGATATTGTGTTATGCTTAATCGGATGTCTGTACCCAAGGTTCTATCTTTTTACCAAATGCTTGATGATAATCTTTCCAGCAAGCCATCGTCTCGATCACAGTTCTTCATTTTGGAAAGGGAAAGTCGATGCTAATGAGAGAATGATATTCATTCTCATTTACCTTTTTAGTGCTAATAATGCTATACGGGCCATATGCAGCTCTCCAGTGCCTGGAGTGCGGAACTAATGGAAAGGTAAATTCATAGGGAGCCACCAGCGTCCCCTGAATAATGAACAGGCACCTGATCTGGAGTGATCCGATTGCTGCATACACATTAAATAGGACCATACTCGGGACTACAGAGCAGGAGAAGAACCTGGGTATTCCGGTTACAAGTAAGCTGAGCAGCAGTACTCAATGTCAAGCAGCAGCTGCAAAAGCAAACAAGATTTTAGGATGTATAAAAAGAGAAATAAAATCCAGTGATACCAACGTATTTTTACCCCTCTACAAATCACTTGTGAGGCCATATCTAGAATATGGGATCCAGTTTTTTGGCTCCACATTTAAAAACATAATATTTGGAAGTTAGAACCAGTTTTAAGGTGGCAACCAGATTACTACAAGGATCCATTCCATTGTGGGTTATAAATACTCTAGCGCTAGAGATGTATAACTGGTGGAGAAAGGTTGAACAGAATAGACCTTAGTCCATTTTCAACCTATATAACTATGTCTGACTATGGTAGGCTGATGCCCACAGAAAAGAAATTCAGAACAGCTTTCATTGTACCAAACCGGTTTCAGAAAAACAAGTTGAGTGGTGATTGGTTGCTATGGGCATTAAAGACAGTTTTCACCATTTCTCTCTGAGCGCTTTTTCTGGAATTTTCAGTTGTCTCTAAGCCAGTGGACAGAGATGACCTACTATGATGTCTCCCATACACAACACACTCAAGTACAAGAAGGGCTCCAGCTCTCTTATCTTTATGTAGCACAGAAGCAGCATGGAGTGTAATATATTCATGGTTTTTATTATTGTTTGCTTACAGGAGGCGAGGGATTCAGTGAAATTAGGCGTTGGGTGAGTATAGCTGTTTGTTATTTTTTAATAAAAATGGAAAAGTGTGTTGTTTTATTTCTAATAAAATACTTTATTCTGGCCGTATCTTTATTTATGATATAACTATAAGATTGGTAACGGATTGGTGTCTTATAGACACCTCTCCATTACTAAGCCCTGAGATTGATGTCACCTGACAATACAAAGGTGACATCAACCCCACAATTACCTCGCTTGCCACTGCTACAGGGCAAGTGGGAAGAGCCGAGCAAAGCATCAGAATTGGCACATCTAATAGATGTGCCTTCTCTGGGCAGCTGCGGGCTGCTATTTTTAGGCTGGGGTAGTCACTATCCATGACATCTTACCAGTCTGAGAATACCAGCTCCCAGCTGTCTGCTTTAGCATAGCTGGTTGTCAAAAATGGGGGAACTCCAAGACTTTTTTTAATTGTTTAATTTAAATAATTAAAAAATACGCCATGGGGACCCCTCTATTCTTGATAACCAGCCTTTCTAACATTGATAGCTGAGGGTTGCAACCCTAAGCTATCAGTTTTGCCTGGCTGGTTATAGAAAATACAGATCCAAACCTATTTGTTGGGTCCAGTATAAAAATATTTGGCTTTCCCATTGACTTGCATTGGATCGGCTATTCGGCACGAATACATGGATATTAGAAAGTATTTGTGCCGCTTTTTCCGAATCCGGGACACAGGTCACAGCCAAAGTTGCCGTGTAGTTCTACCCTATGGTCATGTTCACACCTTCAGTCTTTGGTCAGTATTTTACATCAATATTTTTAAGCCAAAACCAGAAGTGGATCAATCCAAGGAAAAATATAATAGAAACCCGTCACCTCTTCTGAATTTTTCACCCACTCCTGGTTTCGGCTATTCGGTCTATGGAGGAAATTCCCATTACTGAGCGTAAATCCTTTGCAGAGCGCTCAGTGTTATTACACTGAAAGAATAACTTTCTCCTTAATTTTAATTTTGCCTAAGTATACAACGCACAATATAATTACAACGGAGGGAATAATTGAAGATATTTAATCACACCCAACCTAAATGATAATATATTATTTAATCATATCACGCGCTAACGTAAGCGTCTACCGGAGTTCTACAGGAGTATATTATGTGAAAAGAGCCTTTCAGTTTTCTACTTGAGATAACAAGAGTGAACATCAGTGGAATAAACTGCTATCATTACTTCTACAAATGGCCACGGCACCAGATAATTATCGGAGATCTGTTACTGTTCATGTTTAATTAACAGCCATATTTGCAATTATCTGGTAATCTCATGACATGATCATTCTATTTTAAACAGTGGCTGTCAGATGACTCCATATCCCGTGTGCCTTCTGCTTGTTTATTCACATTTAAAAGGGATTGTGGGAGAATTTTTCTTAAAAAAGGCTGCTTTCTTCCAGACATAGCGCCACTCTTGTCCATGGCGATGTCTGGTATTGCAGGTCAGTCTTATTAAAGTTAATAGGCTGAGTACAATACGATTCCTCTGAAAGCCCATGTGTGAAGTGATAAGACCACCCCAATGAAATTCAGAAATTTGAGAAAAATGTTACAAAATTAGCAATTTTCTGAATTTGAATGATTATCCCTTTAATCCAGATAGTCATACCACAGCAAAACATTAATAAACAACATTTCCCACATGTCGGCTTTACATCAGCACCATTTGTAAAATGTTATTTTATTTTCTTAGTATTTTAGGAGGTTTAAAAATGTAGCAGCAACTTTTCATTTTTTCAAGGAAACTTACAAAAGGTATTTTTTGGGGGACTTATCCATGTTTGAAGTGACTTTAGGGGTCTCATATATTGGGAAACCCCCAAACGTGATACCATTTTAAAAACAGCGCCCCCAGACATATCGAAAACTGCTGTCAGGTAGTTTATTAACCCTTCAGTTGCTTTTCAGGAATTAATGCAAGGTGACATGATAGGAATGACAATGTGCATTTTTACCACCTAAATGCCTCTAACTTCTGAACAGGTTACAACAGCCGGCAGAGTCTTAGGCCAGAATTTCGTCATGAATTGCCAATCGCAAACATCAGGACCACAAAATCATGATCTGAGGGCACCAATTGGGATTAGGAGGAAGCCCCCACACTCTGTTAACTATTTATATGATGTAGTCACTATTGACAGAGGCATCTAAGGGGCTAAACTGATGTGGAAGGTGCAAACACTGATCGTGGCTGATGCAGTAAGTTGTCAGCTATAGTGTACAGCCGACAGCTGCTGGATTGTCACCTGTATGGCGATTCTATTCTCTTATATCTCAGGTCAGTAAAAAGACGTAGTGGCTGTCATTAAAGGGTTAAATTATTTTGGTAGTGAAAAAAAAGTCAGGAGTTTACATTTTCCAAGACCCATAACGTTTTAATTTTTCTGTCGATGGATCTACGCTATTTCGGGATTCTATTGTTTAAATCAGGTTTTCACTTTAAATATATTTTTTATAAATGTTGACAATATTTTTCCCCATATCAGAATTTTTATTATAAATAAAAATGAGAAATTTGCAATTTTTACACTGACCAGTGGGGCTTTTTTGCACTCTAACATCGTGCTTTTCCAGCATATGTACATGTACATTAGCAGCAAGACACTGACTTGGAGCTTTTGTCTTGCATTGAAGCATCTAATGATCATGTGCAAGGATCACTGTGAAGGGAGCCAGGCCAGTTGTGACATCACCAGTCATTGCAGTCCTGTCTCCGATGATAAGGGACCTACTGAAAATTGTCAAAATTGAAAATAGTCTAAAATTGGCCCTATAGCCAGTGAATGTGAACATTGCAAGATTACCAATTCTATTTTTTTAAATATGAAATGTCATATAAAAAAATTTCCAAGATTTAGAAAAAGATACATGGAACACAATAACCTGAGCTCATTTTCTGCTGACACATTCACTTAGAAGTCTATAAAGGGCTTGTCTAGCACAGGCAGAGGGCACATGCCTGCATTAGGTGGAGCTCCCCACTCAGAACATCCTTCCACTACCAAGAGTAAAGTGTTATCATTATAAGCCAATCTCCCTCTGAAAGACTCAGTGTGTCTATGCATGCTATAGTGATTTTGATGGGAGAGTCCTTCATGAGGACTCGTAGATGGCTTTCCCCAGTGTCGAGGGTCTTGTTTAACGCTTACCCAACTGGACAATCCCTCTGATGAGTCATGACTGATGAATTAACTCTTTGGGATTACAACAATAGCAGCTCGTCAAAGCCAATGTTTGGAGAAAATGTATATTTGGTGAGTTTCCTTTAACTCTTTAAGTGCCACACTAAGCTTCTTATTTCTCTCAATTAGCCAGGTTCACAAAAAGGGTCAAAAGACAAGCAGCCATTAATTATCTCTCATCTAGAAGCATTGTGCTGGAGCTTGTGCACCGTGTAGGCTTCCTGGAGGTAAGAGTTATGTAATTGTCATTAACCAACCATATTCCCTATTCCATAGCAACAGCTGAGAATTATCATATAATGTGAAACACCTCATTCCTGAACTATTCCACCCACCTCTTTTTTATGGTTGTGTAACTTGCTTGCAACAATAGTGTGACTGACAAGCCGCTCACAGACAGAATATTAAATGGTCCCTTCGGAAGGATTTACTGCCATAAGCTGCTCGGCGTCTTTTTTTCTAACTAAGGTCTTATTGTAGGAGGGGAAGATGGTCCAGATTTTGGTGCTATGGAGCCTCTACGTCACATGTCCTTCTACTTCATGAAGGCTACATGGGGCATATTAGGACATGTGGACATCGTAAAGGTGGATCTTCTTCCCAGGAACCACCTTCTAAGATCTGGGGAAGGACCAGAAAGTAGATTTGGCACTTGCAGACCCGGAGTGTTCGTGTATTATATGACAAAATGCTGCAAAGGAAGAGATTCAGTAAGGCTAGCTCACTAGTAACCAGAACTCAAGCAATATCTTAACCTTTAGACAACCATAAACAAGTCCTCCCATTAAGTTTTTTTTAGTACACCTGCGTATATGTGCATGTTATATAGTGTGAGTGTATTAATATACTCACCTACCTTCACCTCCTCCGGTGTCCAGTGATGGTCTTCTCCTCTTCTCAGTGACGTCACCGCTCTTCAGACTCTTGGACTCACGCCGAATTCTGCGTGACCTGAAAGTGACTTTTTCAATGTAAATGTATGGAGCGTCAATCAAAGCTCTATAGACTTTCATTGTAAATGAGATTTTCAGCTCACGCACATAGCATAGCGTGGTCTGGATAGGAGAAAAGAAGGAGAACAGCTCTGGATCCCAGAGAAGACGGCAGTGGGTAAGTATATTAAAACATGCAAACCATATACACAGATAGATTAGTAAAAATGAAAAATAAATTAATGGGAGGGTTTCTTTAAAGTGAGTCTCCACATTTTATTATATGACAGAGAGTAAAAGAGATAATGCCTGCCCGTAGCTGATGAAGTATGAGAACTTACTGCATATTTAGGCCCCCATACACATTAGAGCAATGATTAAACTAAAATCTGCCAAACCCATCGATATCGGTAGGATCGGCCAACAAGCTAATGTGTAGAGGGCCTCCTGATGATGTTGTCAGAGAAGAGGAGGATCAAACATGTTGGGTTCCCATCTGCTGATCCTTTTGTTCTCGGAGATCAGTCTAGTAGAGGATTCTGGCTTTGGATCTCTCAGAGCATACAAAAGCTCTCCAGGGTTCTTGTGTATGAGGGAGTCAGGGGGAGATGGCTATTGGCGAGCCAACAGCTGTCTAAAGTGAATGGATGACTAAATGCTGGAACTTTCTGTTGTGAATTAGAGAAATGTAGCCCCATAATGGGATAAGGGTGATGCATCTGTCCATGGGCTGAGATCTGGTCTTAAAGCTCATCTCCACTCAAGCAAATGTGACTGAACTCTGACACTAGACAGAGTCTATCACCTAGTTCAGATCTTGGAAAATGCTGAGCGCCTGACCATGGGAGAATAAAACTGGACATCTTTCTTTACGGGTTATGTAACCACATCCATTGGTGTAGACAAGCAAATCTTCTGAAATTCTAAATTGCTTGATTCACGGCAAAATAATTAAGTGCGAATTGACAGTACTTCACAGCTTCCAATTGCCCTAAATAGACATGTAGAACACTTTGGGGTCTCCCACAACTTTACTGAACACGTTTCAAACTTGTTAACGCAAACACAACCTAAGTAATGTCAAAGTGATCTCAATGTCTATGGCTCTGGGCAAACTATGGTAACTAGTAACAGGATGTCTCTCCTAGCTCTCTCATAGTATGATTCTATTTTCCTTACATGCAATTTTTCTTCACTGCGGAGCTGTCACACACTATTTATACCATTTATTCAGTGTTTATGGACTTCTCTCTCTATGGCTACTCTGTGATCTGTTATGTCTTCTCAGTATCCAGATTCACCATAAAATGGCAACTGCCTTTCTTGTTTGAGCTTGTTTGATCTTGTGTGATACAGGATCTGATAGTGTTCCTTGATTGACTGTGCTATGCCATGTGATGTGATCAATGTAAAGGATTACAGGGATGCTTGCCCGTCCCCATCCAACGTCATGTAATCCTTCTCCGGATTATGTAATCCTCTGCAAGGTGTAAAATCAATCATCTCCATCCAATGCGTTTCTGTCAGGATGGTCATCCTTTATTGGATAAAATTGTGCAGTTAGCTGCCTATTTTGGAAGAATTTGTGGTTGAACCTCCATTGTGAACAGACCCTTAAACATTGCTCGAAGGCTGCTAGAATGGTCTTTTCTGGATACTGAAGAATATTGCAGGCAGGAAAAAAAAATGTTAGGGGCAGAACAAGGAGTCGGCTATGTAGGCAGTCGCCTAGGGCGCCAATGAGGTGGGAACCCAATTTATTGATTTTATACCTATTATAATGAAGAGATCTCCAGTAGGAGGGAATTTTCCTGGAAAACACAACAAATTACAGTTAAATAAATTATAATTTTTTGATGGCTAACGATCAATTTTAAAGGTAATACCAAGAAGATTATGTTATAGAGGGGAAGCAGAGCTGATTAATATATAGGTTTGTGGGAAAAAATTAATTATAACTTGTATTTTATTCATAGAATCCCATGTCCACTCTGGGGACGTACAAGTCCAGAGGGCGGTCTCACTGAGTAACGGACAGCCTTTCCTGTATCAATGTCCATATAGAGTTTTCTGCCAGTCACTGATATGACCGCCCACCGGACTCCTAAGCACAAAATTATCAGGCATTTCAATCAATAAATAGCAAATTATACTAAATGTATCACCTTCAAACCAACATATTGATCTGCTCTGCTCACCCTGCTCTACTTCATTCTATCCCTTTTTGCTTGGTCCACGGGGCTGAAATTGTAATTTTAAAGGTGGATAGATGGAAGGAAGGAAGGAAGGAAAGAAGGAAAGAAGGAAAGAAGGAAGGAAAGAAAGAAAGAAAGAAAGGAAGGAAGGAAGGAAGGAAGGAAGGAAGGAAAGAAAGAAGGAAAGAAAGAAGGAAAGAATGAAGGAAGGAAAGAAGGAGGGAAAGAAGGAAAGAAGGAAGGAAGGAAAGAAGGAAGGAACGGAAGGAAGGAAGGAAAGAAGGAAGAAAAGGAAGAAAGGAAAGAAGGAAGGAAGGAAAGAAGGAAGGAAGGAAAGAAGGAAGGAAGGAATGAAGGAAGGAATGAAGGAAGGAATGAAGGAAGGAAAGAAGGAAGGAAAGAAAGAAAGAAAGAAAGAAAGAAAGAAAGAATGAAAGAAGGAATGAAATAAAGGAAAGAAAGAAAGGAAAGAAAGAAAGGAAAGAAAGAAGGAAGGAAAGAAAGAAAGAAGAAAAGGATGAAGGAAGGAAAGAAGGAATGAAAGAAAGGAAAGAAAGAAAGGAAAGAAAGAAAGGAAAGAGAAAGAAAGAAAGAAAGAAAGAAAGAAGGAAAGGATGAAGGAAGGAAAGAAGGAATGAAAGAAAGGAAAGAAAGAAAGGAAAGAAAGAAAGGAAAGAAAGAAAGGAAAGAAAGAAAGAAAGAAAGAAGGAAAGAATGAAGGAAGGAAAGAAGGAATGAAATAAAGGAAAGAAAGAAAGGAAAGAAAGAAGGAAGGAAAGAAAGAAAGAAGAAAAGGATGAAGGAAGGAAAGAAGGAATGAAAGAAAGGAAAGAAAGAAAGGAAAGAAAGAAAGGAAAGAAAGAAAGGAAAGAGAGAAAGAAAGAAAGAAAGAAGGAAAGGATGAAGGAAGGAAAGAAGGAATGAAAGAAAGGAAAGAAAGAAAGGAAAGAAAGAAAGGAAAGAAAGAAAGGAAAGAAAGAAAGAAAGAAGGAAAGAATGAAGGAAGGAAAGAAGGAATGAAATAAAGGAAAGAAAGAAAGGAAAGAAAGAAAGGAAAGAAAGAAAGGAAAGAAAGAAAGAAAGAAAGAAAGAAAGAAGGAAAGGATGAAGGAAGGAAAGAAGGAATGAAAGAAAGGAAAGAAAGGAAAGAAAGAAAGGAAAGAAAGAAAGGAAAGAAAGAAGGAAGGAAAGAAGGAAGGAAGGAATGAAGGAAAGAAAGAAGGAAAGAATGAAGGAAGGAAAGAAGGAGGGAAAGAAGGAAAGAAGGAAGGAAGAAAAGGAAGGAAAGAAGGAAGGAAGGAAAGAAGGAAGGAAGGAAGGAAGGAAGGAAAGAGAAAAGAAAGAAAGAAAGAAAGAAAGAAAGAAAGAAAGAAAGAAAGAAAGAAAGAGAAGAAAGTACGGAAGGAAGGAAAGAAAAAAGGAAGGGCGGAAAGAAGGAAGAAAGGGAAGGAAGGAAGGGAAAATACAGTGATAATAATGGATATGCAGATATTATTTTGCTTAGTACAAGAAGATGTAAAATATAAGGTAGAACTGAAGAGATTACTTATTCTCTTTCTAGAAGGAGACGAAGGCTTGTTTAATAGCAGTAATGTACTTAATGTACTTACTCAGTATATGAGAGCCTTACAGATAGGACTTAACCATGTAACCTCCAGACCATTATTGTAATGAGTATAATCACAGTAGTTAGGATTTAATGGAGTCCACACACCTAGTAAAACAAGACATTAAGGAATAATATAATATACAGCGTTTGTCACAAAGTGTCTATTTAAACCCTGGCATAGGAGAAACCAGAAAAAAAAAAAAAGCTTCTCCCGAGCAAGCTGACAGCTTAAAAGAAGTTGCCGTGAAAGCAGCTAATGGCTACAGAAGCCAAGGCCTGTTTGTCTCCTTTCTTCTCTATTCTGGAGAACAATATAAACCCATATTAAGTTGCGATTTTGTAAAAGGCTGTGTTATTACAGGGGCTGTGGGCTGAAACTGCTTCACAAGCCTGACAGCTGAAGAAATATATTGTGCATTAGCAGAGAGTAATGGAAATAATTAAAGGGGGTGAAGATTACGAGGCACCATCATGGAATAGAAGGAATCTCAGTATCACAGAGCCGGAGAGTAAAATGTGCTGCAATGTGGCGAGGAGCACGGCTACAAGAATGTGGGGTCTCCTCCAGTATGATCATGTCCACCCGCCGGGCGTCAGCACACCGTGACTAATGAATACATGTAAGGTGCTTCACCCTGATCACCCGTCCTTCCCAGAAACGTTCATATTAAGAGCTAAGCCTGGGCCCATCCCTTCCCCAGTTCACATGAGGTCCGTTTGGGCACACTGAGGGGTGAAGCAATAGCGTTAGGGACCATCCAAAATTAACGGACACCTTGACGTGGTTAATCCGCAGAGAGTGTAGGTGTAATTGGTCATGTTATCACAGATATTCACCTCATAAGAGCAAAGTCATCTATTCTGTAGCTATATGTGTTATATCATGGGCAACTGTGACATTACTTTGTGTAATTTCTGTGCTGTCACAGAATACATGACCCTGTACTGTGACATCACTGCACACTTTATTCATTACGGTGTGTATCTTGTAATATCCCTGTGTGCATTATGTGTTTGATATGCTTGTGACATCACTGTCCATATTGTACTATACTGTGATATCACTGTGTGCTGTATCTCTGTACTGTAATATCACAGTCTATATTGTCTTATACTGTGATATCACTGTGTGCAGTGTCTCTGTACTGTGATATCACTGTCTACATTTTCCTGTGTACAGTGTCTCTGTACTGTGACAACACTGTCTACTACTACTAGATATTAATAGCCTAGAGAGGGACCATGGTTATTGCCCCCCCTGGCTAAAAACACCAACCCCCAGCCACCCCAGAAAAGGCACATCTGGAAGATGCGCCTATTCTGGCGCTTAGCCTCTCTCTTCCCATTCCCCTGTAGCTGGAATATGGGGTAATGAAGGGTTAATGTCACCTCGCTATTGTAAGGTGACATTAAGTCAGATTAATAATGGAGAGGCGTCAATTATGACACCTATCCATTATTAATCCAATAGTACGAAATGGTTAATAAAACACACATACATTATTAAAAAGTGTTTTAATGAAATAAAGACACATGGTGTTTTAATATTGTATTATACTCTTGATCCACTTGAAGACCCTTCTCACCTGAAACAAAGTTAAAAAAAACAAACAACAATATTCCATACCTTTTGTCGTTCCAGTCTTGTCCCATGCTGTAAATCCATCTGAAGGGGTTAAATCATTTTACACCCAGGAGCTCTGCTAATGCAGCTGTGCTCCTGAGTGTAAAACTTGGTGAATGAATGGAATGCAGGAGAATGTACTGTAGTTACCTCGAGTCGTGGTGATGCGCCCTCTGCTGGATGAACTCATATAAACTCGAGCCTGGGAACCTTTCAGAATATTTTCCCATGCTCAAGATCATATGAGGACATCCAGGAGAGGGCACATCACCGCGACTCGAGGTAACTACAGTACATTCCCCTGCATTCCATTCATTCACCAAGTTTTACAGGCAGGGGTGGCTGCATTAGCAGAGCTCCTGGGTGTAAAATGATTTAACCCCTTCAGATGGATTTACAGCGTGGGACAAGACTGCAAAGACGGAAGGTATGGAATACTGTTGTTTGTTTTTTTAACTTTGTTTCAGGTGACAAGGGTCTTCAGGTGGATTAAGAGTATAATAAAATATTAAAACACCCTGTGTCTTTATTTCATTAAAATACTTTTTAATAATGTGTGTGTGTCATAATTGACGCCTCTCCATTATTAACCAGGCTTAATGTCACCTTACAATAGTAAGGTGACATTAACCCTTCATTACCCCATACCCCACCGCTACAGGGGAGTGGGAAGAGAGAGGCTAAGTGCCAGAATAGGCGCGTCTTACAGATGTGTCTTTTTTGGGGTGGCTGGGGGCAGATGTTTTTAGCCAGGGGGGCCAATAACCATGGTCCCTCTCCAGGCTATTAATATCTGCCCTGAGTCACTGGCTTTGCCACTCTGGTGGAGAAAATTGCGCGGGAGTCCACGCCAATTTTTTCCGGGATTTAACCCTTTAATTTAATTGCTAGAGACCCCAAATTTGACACAAATACACTTCTTACATTACTAAAGAGGAATATGTAATAAAAGAAGGGATATGAGATGGTTTACTGTATGTAAACCATGTCTCATATCATGTCGGGTTTAGGAAGGAGATAGCAAAAGCCGGCAATTGAATTACTGGCTTTTCTGCCATCTAGCGCTGAATTAAATATAAATATATATGTATGTGTCTCACTGACATATATATATATATATATATATATATATATATATATATATATAGACTGTATATATGTTTGTAAGAATATTTGAGCCGATGGATCCATGATATGTCCATTATGCAAGCCTGCGAGAAAAAAATCGCCGTACAGGAGCCATACGGATGACACATGGATAAATTTGTGCGTAAAAATCGCATCCTTGCATTGAATACGGAATAGTGTTTTGGGACAATTACTGCGTATTACGGCCGTAAAAAATGGATCGTATTTACTTACGCCTAGTATGATGCCGGCCTTATACAGATAGGTTTACTGAAGACTAATATATTAAAGACATTTTGCCTTCCTTGATGGTTTCATGACCTAGCCGACGTGCCGCACACGATTAGTGCACTTGGCACTTTGGCTCTATCCAGTCGGCCGCACCTTTCCTGTACATATGACCATAGTCAAAGCCATTATCTGTGGGCCCCTGGAGTAGAGTCTGTGATGGATAAAGCATCTGCTGCAAGCCATCATTTGTATTCCAGTGCGCTATTCCACTCTCCGGCTGTGTAATGCAGCGAATAAAAATGTCCGTCTGAAAGGAAGAGAGACAACCTCTCCTGGATTGCAGCGGCTCTCCCCAATCCTTGTTTACTGTGTACGTTATGATTGCAAGCATAAAGATGGAATGAAAGCTTTTAAGTATCACTCCTTCGTGCCAAGGTATGAATTTGCTGCAACAGGGCTCACTTAATTGGCACAGAATCATGACTGGTGTGCGGAATCCGCTAGCAAGCATTAGCAATTATCATGAAAGCCTCACGTCTGCTTTGCAAACATCTGCACCTGTTAAGTGTTAGATGGAAGTTAATGACCGGGCATTTAAGATGATGTCTCTCCCCAGCTTCAAGCTCAAAGCCACCATCTGTGGGCACCACCTTGCCACATCCTAGCAATGTGACTCCATTCCTCCCAGTAACATATATTTCTCCTTCCTCATAGACAAACGTCCTTGTCAGGCCTGTCTGCTCGCTCCCAGCCACTCTTATTATTAGAATCAATTATTTATAAAGCTTCCGAATATATTCCAGCATGTTTATCTATGGAAGTAATTACTGCAACCAAATCAGTTGTCAACAGTGGTTGTAACCAAGTAGGCTACATGGTGTGAATGTGACCTGAAAACTCCCCACAGAACGGGGCAGAAGATGCCAACCTGTGCCATGGATGATGAGGGATACTTTCTAGTCTTATGTACAGCAGATGTGATGGTCACAGCTCACATTCAGATACATGCCTATGTTCAAAACCAAAGAAATGCCTTCACAAAAAGACCAGTAAATAAAAAAAGTGTAATCTTTATTGAACAACACTGGACAGTGGACGAAGCATTTCCTTGCGAAACGCGCGTCGGGTGTGGTGGGTCCCCCGGTTCCTCCTCCTGGTAATTATACCCTTACTTCTGCAGTATGGCATATATGTATTGTTAGGCTGCCTTATATTTATGTCTTATATGCTATAGCATTATCCTGCAAGTAGTTGTCTATGTACATGCTATTTACACTTGTAATAGAGGTAGTACTTTTTCACATATGTACTATTGAAGCACATGGATGTATCACTTATGAGTTAATTTACCGCAGCCACTGCTATACTGTTTTTTGTGAGGTTGGGCTATATGTGTGGGTCCCACTGTGTTCTTTCCTGCATCAGTGGTTGACTGTCCCAATACCTGTATGTTGTTTTTATGTGTTTTTTTATGTGTTGTTCAATAAAGATTACACTTGTTTTTATTTACTGGTCTTTTTGTGAAGGCATTTCTTTGGTTTTGATCATATATTCTCCTTCATGACCCCTTGTTCTAGGGATATTTTTTCGGTGTTTCTTACATGCCTATGTTGTAGAGCTGAATTTGTCAATGTAGCAGAGTTGTTATCACAACGTAGCATTGTGACGGCGGCAGCTAGCACTTATCCTCAATGCCACCCTACTAAGCCTGCAGTTTGTCCTCATTGCTGGCAAGGCTAAACTTGTTTCCTCCTGCACTTCCCTGCATGGCTGCTACAACATGGTGTTTCCATCAGGCCTTAGAGGAGCGTGGCTGGTCTCCGCAGGAATAGAACCCTGTTGTGTCCTGCAGAGATCTGGCTCCCCAGCCTATCCCAGGTTCCATTTAAGATAGCTCCTCCACCATTCCTTGCCTGATCGTTAGTTACTGCCCCGTTTGTACCTGTGCATCCGATCCCATATTCTGATTCTCGTTACTGACACGGCTAGCTACCCATCCTGTCTGACCTCTCTGGTCCTGACTTCAGCTATTCACACTGATCCTGTGCTGCCTACCCCCACCTTGGACCATTTGACAATGATTTGCCTGTACCATGCCTCTGACCCTCCGGTCAGCTGCTTCAGACCCGGGAACTCTCCTGGAGTGGCACCTGGCGACTATCTGCGGCCAAGCCTAACCTCACCACCAGAGGCTCTAGTGAACACCAGGTAGTCGCTTACTCATGTTCCTCCAGGGTAAGCACTGCCCATCGCGCATTGAGTCCACCAGCGGTACAAACATAAAATATGTGAGACATGTGATGCCTACTCTACTTATTTTAAAAATAGGCTTAGGTGGTCTGATAATAATTAGAAAAAAAACAAATATTCAACTTACACATGGCTGCCACTCCTGAATACAGCTGCCTCTATGCCCTCACCGGTCACCTAGCCTTTGTAGGGGGCATAAGGATGTTCAAGCAAAAGAAAACTAGGAGATTGTTTCAACCAGCTCGAATGGAACGTCACATCGTCAGCCCATAAGTGACAGTCATATGATATTTACTTTTGTTTTTCAGACCAGCCAGTGCCCATTTTCAAAATAATCACAATTAGTGAAGAACTACTTTAATTCATGAAGTTATGTTAGAATAGCAGTGCAGTGTGAAAGATTTGGAAGTATGACCAACAGGCAGTGGCATAACATGATGGCATTATCATCTGAGGTTAGAAGTTTAATCTCTTTGCCTGTGTGGATTGGATGGGTTGTTGCCGACATCGTGTGAGAATATCATGTCAATAGCACCTCTACAAATATATTTACGTAGAAAATTGGTGATGTCTTTAATGCTAAGTTAACCTGCTGTATGCACACACATTATATATATATATATATATATATATATATATATATATATATATATATATATATATATATATATATAGCCTATCCTATGGGGATATGTGCATTCACTGTAAAAAAAAAAAAAACTCTTCAGATAATTTGGTGGAACAATAAGGGTGGTCACACTTGTAATTTTTATTGGATTTGGAGTTTTGCATTGGAAACAAAAAGTGTTCTACCAGTGATAAATATATAAGTAAAATCAATATTATAAAATAGAATACAAGAAACACACTGGCGCTGAACTAAATTCCTAATCCAAAAGCTGCTGGCACCTAGGCAGGTAACGTGTGCAATCCTGCCAACCAAATAATAGTCACAAATAGTCCCAATTAGGATGCCGCGATAGATCATAGGTTAAAAAATGGAGCTGAAAAGTGAGTATTAGATACCTCTATTGTTGTGCCTGATGTATCCGGAAACTGATGTAGTTAGCAGCGCGGATGGCACCATTGCAGCAGGAGCAACTACATCAGTGTCTGGATACATCAGCCACAACAATAGAGGTGCAGTATCTAATACTCACTTTTTAGCTCCATTTTTTAACCTATGATCTAGTGCGGCATACTAATTGGGACTATTTGTGACAGTATTATAAAATGTTTAATCTATATAAATAATTTAATGATAAAATATACAAAATGACTGAAAGTCACTTTAAGGCCGCATTCACAGTTTCAATATTTGGTCAGTATTTGTAAGCCAAAGCCAGGAGTGGGTGATAAATGCAGAAGTGGTGACGTGTTTCTATTATAGTTTTCCTCTGACTGTTCCTCTCCTGATTTTGGCTTACAAATACTGATGTAAAATACAGAATAAATACTTAACATGTGAACAAATCACACCTCACCATATGCGCACTTGACCCCATGTCATCCCACCTCCTCCCCAACCTCACCACCATGCTTATTTCATCCTTAACCCATCTCTTCAATCTATCACTAATTTCTGGTACCTTCCCCTCTGCTTTCAAACATGCCACAATCACGCCTATCCTCAAAAAGCCATCCCTTGACCTGAGCGCTATGTCCAGCTATTGCCCCATATCTTTGCTCCCAAACTACTTGAGCAGCACGTCCATGCTGAACTTTCCTCTCACTTTGCATCTAATTCATTCTTCGATAATAATCTTTAATAATCTTTATTTTTATATAGCGCTAACATATTCCACTGCGCTTTATAGTTTTGCACACATTATCATCGCTGTCCCCAATGAATCTAGATTCCCTATCAGTATGTCTTTGGAATGTGGGAGGAAACCGGAGTACCCGGAGGAAACCCACGCAAACACGGGGAGAACATACAAACTCCTTGCAGATGTTGTCCTTGTGGGATTTGAACCCAGGACTCCAGTGCTGCAGTGCTATCCACTGAGCCACCGTGCTGCCCACGACTTCCTTACAGCCAAAGCTAACAGACAATTCTCTATACTCATCCTTCTAGACCTGTGTTCTGCCTTCGATATAGTCGACTACTGCATCCTACTATAGATCCTCTCTTTGGTGTCAAGACCTTGTCCTATCCTGGATCTCCTCATACCTTACCAACCGCACATTTAGCATTTCCTACTCCCACACTACCTCGTCATCTCACCCTCTCTCTGTTGGAGTCCCTCAAAGCTCTGTCCTAGGACCCTTACTCTTCTCCATCTATACCCTTGGCCTGGGACAACTCATAGGGTCCTATGGCTTCCAGTACCTTCTATATACCGATGACACTCAGGTCTACCTCTCTGGTCCAGATGTCAGCTCTCTGCTGTCCAGAATCCCAGAGTGTCTATCAGCCATATCCTCCTTTTCCTGTCGCTTCCTCAAGCTCAATATGGACAAATTTGAACTCATTATCTTTCCTCCATCACGCATATCTTCCCTACCTGATCTATCTATAATAATAAATGACATCACACTTCCCCTGTCTCGGAAATCTACTACCTCGGAGTAACCATTGACTCTGCCAGCATATCCTCTCACCACTTCCTGTCATCTCCAGCACAAAAATATCTCCACAATCCATCTTCTCCTCAACCCTCACCATACAAAAATGCTTGTGCATGCCCTAATCATCTCCCTCATCGACTACTGCACCATCCTCCTCTGTGGCCTTCTAACACTCTCACACCTCTCCAGTCCATCCTTTACTCTGCTGCCCGAATAGTTAATCTCTCCTCGCTATACTCCTGCTTCCCCTCTTTGCAAATCCTTTCACTGGCTCACAATTTCCCAGCGTATCCACTTCAAACTACTAACACTGATCTACAAAGCCATCCATAACTTTTCTCCTCCGTATATCTCTGGACTAATCTCCCAATACCTTCCCTCACGTAATCTCCGGTCCTCCCAAGACCTCCTTCTCTCCTCCATACTTATTCACTTCTCACCCAATTGACTCCAAGACTTCTCCTGAATATCCCCCATCCTCTGGAATTCAATGCCCTAGCACGTCCAAATATCCACCACATTTGGATCCTTCTATGGAACCTAAATACCCATCTTTTAAAGATGGCCTGCAACCTGCAATGACCACACGGCCACCTCAGCACCACTGGAGCTGCTGCAACCCTCAACCTATTGTCTCCTTCCCCATTATCCTGTAGAATGTAAGTCTGCAAGGGCAGGGTCCTCTTCCCTCTGTACCAGTCTACCTTTGTTTTTTTGTCTACTGTAAGTGCTATTTGTATTTTGATGTAACCCTTCTCATGTACAGCACCATGGAATCAATGGTGCTAGATAAATAAATAATAATAACAACCTTATAATGAATACATCATGTACCAGTTCAAGTTTTGGAAAAATGTTCTAAAGGCGTCCATACTCATTCCACTGAAGTCAACTAAAACTGCCAATATTTGGTTCGGCCAACAGATGAGGTTGGGGTGTCAGAACGATCAGGGGTGCAGAATTTCAATGGCTGATCTTTTCGTTTTCCTGTAGATAAGCCACCACAGGTGCGCTCGGCCGAGCTGAGCATTTCTGTTTATGAATTAGTTGGGAGTGAACTGTTGGCCGAACTATCCTTTGGCCAATGGCTATTTAATATGTATAGGAGACTTAAACAACAACAAATGGTATCAATACATAAATATATGTACAAGAGATAAAAAGAAAAGTTAGTTTTAACTAGAAAATATTTGATTACGTAATGCATGTTATATAAAACATCCCTGGAGAGATCCTTCTCTCTGGAGATAAGGCTCTTAATCTAATCACCATTTGGGTTAACGTGCTCTCTGAAATTCTTCATTCTGTCTGGAGTTTTATAATGCAGAGCACGCACCATGATAGACTTGAAGTTCCACGTCATCCTCCTCCCACCCTGTCACTGGCAGAGCTCTGTGGAAACCGATATTGTTCTAATCTTCGAGATCAAACAGAATCTGTCTCTGGACTATGATCTCTCTGAAGAGGCTGAGTCAAAGTGACACAGTGGAACTAGGACAGAGCGTTCCGTAAATAAAATATGACATGGCGAACATAGGAGGTGGCTGTTACATTTAATTAGAATGATTAATTGAGCTTTGCCTCCTTTTTTTTTCCTGTTTCATTATACATTTTTCCATGTTCAACATCAATGCAGCTGTTTCATGGTTTCATGGCAATTTGGTAGCAATAAGGAACAATTATTAGCAGGTAACCTTCATCCTCTGCGGATACCCTTGTGTGGACTTTCTAATTAGACCAACACTAAATATTTTCACCTACAGAGTCATGTCAAGTCCCGCCATGGTCAAGATAATGTATGGTCAACCTATTCACTTAAGATCCAAGAATGTTGCCTTTAATTTCAATCATATCCTGATCAAGGTAAAAGCTACATATGTGTTCACCCTAATTTTTCATTAATTCAGATAAGGACTCCAATTTCTCACTACACAAATTCAATACATTGGCCCAAAAATGCTATGAAAGTAAGGTTGCGGTTCCCATTACAACAAATGAATAGCTGCATATACTGTAGACACATTCAGCATAAATATCTCCCAACAAAGAATCACAAAATCATGTTGTTTTTCTAAACTGATCATCTCAACTCACTCATCTCAGAAGATGTTGAGCCAAGAGAAAAGGCAAGGAAGGTCACATCTGTGGGACAATTATCAAATTATCAAGATATCAATGTTTCTCTCCTCTGATGTTCAAGTGCATCTGAAAAAATTCATTGCAAACGATAAGCATGGAAAAAAGTAAGAACAAACGTCTCAACAAGAAAAGTGGAAAGTGGGTGAGGCAATCATACATGATTTAGAGCAACATATCCCAAACTCAAGTCCTCAGGGCTCATGCTTTCAGGATTTTCTTAGTATGGCACAGGTGATGGAATTATCATCAAGACATCAGAAATGGCCACAGGTTCTCTCAACTGTGCAATTAAGGAAATCCTGAAAACATGATCTGTTGGGTCCCTAAGGACTTGAGTTTAGGAAACACTGACTTAGAGAAGCAAGCCTAAGTGCATAGACTGATGGCAGATGCTGTGTAACCTTATCCACATATCTAAATATGCCAATATACCTTCAATAGTAAGTGATTGGCCAAAAACTATTCCTAATTACACTCTACCATTAGACATACAAATTTGGCTCGGCATAGCATGCATGTGTTCTCAAAGGGAAGCGGGAAATTCCGCTCTCCTGTGAGTGCAATAGCTGTATGGGGTTTGTATGCTCTCATGCACTCCCCATGATTGCATTGGTTTTCTCCAGTTTTCTGGCTTTCTTCCTATGACCCAAAAATATACTAAATGGCTAATTAGATCCATTTGAAATTGACCCTGGTGTGTATCCTAAGATAGGGAAAGTACATTGCGAGCCCCATTGGATACAAGAACTGATGTGACTCGTGAAAACTTGAGATGAGCAAACCAGTTTGAGGCAAATTGCATTCTCAAAAAATTTGGATTCCTCAAAATGAGATTTTTTTTGCAACTCATTTCAGGAAAATCATGCAAATTGGTGGGTCCAATAAAGGAGTTAAAAAAAATTCTATACTAACCTCTATCCATCCCTACCCATATCTGTCCCATTGTTGCCTGATTGGCTCTTTCATCTGGATTCTTCTATCTTTTTTCTGGTAGTGTTTTCCATTCAATATGCCCTATAGCATCATGTGAAGCACAAGGCTTGTCCCAAGTGTCATGCATGACGTGACATAATGTGGCACAACCCATGTCAATGACGTCCATTGCCCCCCCTAGTAATGATTTGAGGACTAGTGACTGGAAGACCCGGACAGAAGGAAAATAGAAGATAGAAATAAGAAGATAGAAGAGCTCATCGGAGGTCCAGTGGTGGCAAGGCATGTGTGGGGATGGTAAAGAAGAGGTTAAGATAAGTTTCTTTTTTACCCCCCACAGCAAATGTAATTTCCATCAGATGTATTCAATTTTTATCAAATCTATCAAATCGTCCCCCTTCCTCATACACTGTGTGCAGAATTATTAGGCAAGTTGTATTTTTGATCACATGATACTTTTTATACATGTTGTCCTACTCCAAGCTGTTCAGGCTTGAGAGCCAACCACCAATAAGGTATATCAGGTGATGTGCATCTCTGTAATGAGGAGGGGTGTTGTCTAATGACATCAACACCCTATATCAGGTGTGCTTAATTATTTGGCAACTTCCTTTCCTTTGGCAAAATGGGTCAGAAGAGAGATTTGACGGGCTCTGAAAAGTCCAAAATTGTGAGATTCTTGCAGAGGGATGCAGCAGTCTTGAAATTGCCAAACCTTTGAAGCTTGATCACCGAACAATCAAACGTTTCATGGCCAATAGCCAACAGGGTCGCAAGAAGCGTGTTGGGCAAAAAAGGCGCAAAATAACTGCCTATGAATTGAGGAAAATCAAGCGTGAAGCTGCCAAGATGCCATTTGCCACCAGTTTTGCCATATTTCAGAGCTGTAACGTTACTGGAGTAACAAAGAGCACAAGGTGTGCGATACTCAGGGACATAGCCAAGGTAAGGAAGGCTGAAAAACGACCACCTTTGAACAAGAAACATAAGATAAAACGTCAAGACTGGGCCAAGAAATATCTTAAGACTGACTTTTCAAAGGTTTTATGGACTGATGAAATGAGAGTGACTCTTGATAGGCCAGATGGATGGGCCAGAGGCTGGATCAGTAAAGGGCAGAGAGCTCCACTCCGACTCAGACGCCAGCAAGGTAGAGGTGGGGTACTGGTATGGGCTGTTAACATCAAAGATGAAGTTTTGGACCTTTTCGGATTGAGGATGGAGTGAAGATCAACTCCCAGACCTACTGCCAGTTTCTGGAAGACTACTTCTTCAAACAATGGTACAGGAAGGAGTCGGTATCATTCAAGAAAAACATGATTTTCATGCAGGACAATGCTCCATCACATGCCTCCAACTACTCCACAGTGTGGCTGGCCAGTAAAGGTCTCAAAGAAGAAAAAAAATGATATGGCCCCCTTGTTTACCTGATCTTAACCCCATAGAGAACCTATGGTCCCTCATAAAATGTGAGATATACATGGAGGGAAAACAGTCCACCTCTCGGAACAGTGTCTGGGAGGCTGTGGTGGCTGCTGCATGCAATGTTGATCGTAAACAGATCAAGCAACTGACAGAATCTATGGATGGAAGGCTGTTGAGTGTCATTATAACTAGAGTTGAGCAAAACGGGTCGGCCATTTTCAGAAGTCGCCGACTTTTGGCAAAGACGGGTTTCATGAAACCCGACCCCTGTGTGGGGTCGGCCATGAGGTCGGCGATCTTCTGAATCTGGTATCGGAATTCCGATACCGAGTTCCGATATGTTTGCAATATATCGGAAATCGGTATCGGAATCCATATTTAAGTGTAAAATAAAGAATTAAAATAAAAAATATTGCTATACTCACCCTCTGACGCGCCCTGGTACTAACCGGCAGCCTTCCTTCCTTAGAATCAGCGCATGAAGGGCCTTAGATGACGTCGCGGCTTGTGATTGGTCGCGCGACCGCCCATGTGACCGCTCGCGCGACCAATCACAAGCCGCGACGTTACCGAAGGTCCTTCAAGCGCTGATTCTTAGGAAGGAAGGCTGCCGGAAAGAAGCAGGGCGCGTCCGAGGGTGAGTATATACCTAATAGGAATATACTCACCCTCGGACGCGCTGTGCTTCTTTCCGGCAGCCTTCCTTCCTAAGAATCAGCGCTTGAAGGACCTTCGGTGACGTCGCGGCTTGTTATTGGTCGCGCGAGCGGTCACATGGGCGGTCGCCCGACCAATCACAAGCCGCGATGTCATCTAAGGTTCTTCACGCGCTGATTTCTTCGCTGCCGGTTATTACCAGGGCGCGTCAGAGGGTGAGTATAGCAATATTTTTTATTTTAATTCTTTGTTTTACACTTAAATATGGATCCCAGGGCCTAAAGGAGAGTTTCTGCTCCTTCAGACCCTGGGAACCATTGGAAACCCAATGCACTGCATTGGGTTTCGTGTTTCGGCCGACCCTGACTTTTTTATAGGATCGGCCGATTTCACTCGACCCGACTTTTGAAAAAGTCGGGTTTCGTGAAACCCGACCCTATCCTATAAAAGTAAAAGTCGCTCAACCCTAATTATAACGAAAGGTGGCTATATATTTACCTGGTGAAAATAAACAAGTGAGATGTTAATATATTTGGTTTATATTAAGTTGCCTAATAATTCTGCACAGTAATAGTTACCTGCACAAACAGATATCCTCCTAAGATAGCCAAATCTAAAAAAAAACCACTCCAACTTCCAAAAATATTAAGCTTTGATATTTCTGAGTCTTTTGGGTTGATTGAGAACATAGTTGTTGATCAATAATAAAAATAATCCATATGGGACTGACCACCATAAACATCAGACTCTCAGTAGGTCTCATCAAATTTCGCTGGATGGGCTAATTATGGGCACATGGATATCCAGTGGTAATGGCAAGCTAAACATATAGCATAACTGCCCACTTGTGATCTTGACCTATATCCTACTACATTAGTCTATATACTGTATTTGCAGAAATCGGTACGGTAATTGCTAAGAAGGACGCAGTTTCCTCCGCCATTTGTACGCTAGCATTATCAGCTTGCAGTAGAACAGTCATTGTAATTTCTTTCTATCATTACAGAAGGGCACAGGTCAGCTTACTTCTCTGAAGTATTACAATGCCTCATTAACGTATTTCCTACAGAAAACGAAGGGGTAGATGAGAAGGCAAACAAATGATATTTCTATATTAAATGGCTAATACAATATACTAATTACATAGGCAATAAAGGGGCAGACGCGACTAGACGTCTTGACTGATGGCCACTTAAAATGATGTTTTCATAGAGCAACTTTTTTTAGGACCCTTTATAGAATGAAAGACAAAATACACATCAAAACCACTGCATCAATCTAATCAGCTCCACAGGAATATTGTCTATCCATCTATCCAAGTGATCTATGGGGTAATTGCACAAATGAGCAAATAATAAAAAGGATCCTTCCTGACTGCTGATCTGAAGGATTGGAACATGTGCCTAAAACCCAAGTGGTGGCCACATCCAGGTAGAGAACAAATGAGGAGGTGACTGCAGTTGTGCATTGGTTTCTTTATTCTTTATCTATGAGAATTATGGAAATTTCTGGTGTGAGCAATCTGCCATTAATTCAGCATCCCCTCGTCATTGCCTTTCCTTGTACAATGAGGACTTGTAAAATTGCAATGAAAAATGCAAGTTCAGTATTTCTATAGGTAGAAAATGTCACAAGTGACTCTTTAGGTGACTGGCCATCTTACACCAGTTACTAGTTGACCAAGAAATCTTTTTTCCGCAAGGAAATATTTGTCACAAGGTGTTACAGTAAATATTCAAACTGGTGTTTTTGGTGCCATCCTTGATCCCGGAACCACTGGAGTAAGATGAAGCAACATTTTTAATAAGTGCATCTTAAATGATACCTACACTGTTTTTTTTTTCTAACTTGTCATGGATAATAAAGAAACAAGACAGAAGAAGAATCAATGCCTTTGAAATGTGGTACTGGAGAAGGAGGTTATCAATATTATGGATGGCCAGAAGAGCAAATAAATCAATTTTTTTAAGAAAAAGCCAGACCAAGCCAGACATGTCACCTGAAGCAAGGATTACAAAGCTATGACTTATTGGCCACATCATACGAAGAGAGCATTCACTGGAGAAGGACATGATGAAAGGAAGAATAGAAGGACAAAGATGAAGAGGAAGCCAACCACCCAATAGGTGGATACTATCAAGATAATGGTGGAGAAGAATGTGGTGGACCTATCTAGGCCTGCACAATATCGATCTCGCCATGGACTGTTCATATATCAAGTCATCATGGGTCGAGGTCGAGAAGAAGGCCATTAAATAAATAATAATAAACAGAACATACCCAGTAGAGAGGTGGAGGTTTGGGTCGTAAGAAATACACTGATCACTCAAAACACCTGTCACATGTGCGTTACTCAGGAGGCTGGAGGAGATGGAGCACATTTGCTGCACACAAAGCAGCAGGAAGGCCTTTCGGATGTTCTATTTAGCACATGTCACATGTTGTTTGAGCGATTCATGGGTGTCTCAAGCTATGGAACCTCACCAATCTTCAGGGCATAAATTTAAAAAAAGTATAAGCAGCCGTTAATGAATTTGATGAATCTTTTAGATTCCCATTCAAGAGTACATTTCTGAAATCATTAATGCCACCTTCCTGATATAAAGTAGAATACATCTGTTGGCCACATCTTATCCACGCGTTCCATCCATTTTTCAAAAACTCTAGTCAAAAGTTGCAAAACTTTTGCATAAAAATGTGGGACCTTTGTACAACAGTTTTCAGACAAAAAAGGGCTCTATAAATTGTTGTCTTTAACTGTAGCTAAACTTTTTATGAACTTTTGAAACGTAACAGAGGAGTGTTAGGAGATGTGATTAGTGGGACTCTCAGTGTGCCGAGACCCTCACCTATTTCTGAAATGAAGTATCAGAGGCTTGTAGCTGTGGTTTAAGCTGATGACAAACCCAAGAGAAAGTCTATAAGCCCTTCTTCAGCTAATACTGTCTACCCACTGAGCCTGAGTGCTTCAACTCCTTCAATTCATCATCTGGACCCCCGCCGGTCTTAACTTCTGACTTGTCACTACGGTTCAGAAAAACATTTTTGGAAAGTGCTCTTACTCCTTAAATGTACATGCATTCACCCATAAAATATACCGTTTCCTTAGGAATATGCTGTACTTATAAGTCCATTTTAAGAAAAAATAAGAATGCTGTTAGGCAAGAGAAAACTTTTAAAACTAATGGCAGCTAAATGTCAGGAACATTTTATTCGGGCTTAGTTCACACACAGTTTTCTCCTTTCCATAAGCAGATAATTAATCCATTTGTATTGCATTCTAAAAGCATTTCCATTTCCAATAACATTTTAAGTTCACTTTTAAAAAAGCATTTTTCATAAATAACCGAAAAAATATTTTTATAATATACTTTTACTATGTGTTAAACTTTGCTGGGTTACAAGCAAACCTCTCTCTCCCAAAATCCAGGAAATCTAGGCTGCACAGTAGTCTGGATCGCCACAGCTAGGGCACGTAGAGCCAGAATGCCCATTTCCCATGCTTTTCAGAAGCTCACCGCTCTCCAACCAGCTCAACTTTCTGGTTGCTTGGGGGTGGGCATTCCTGATTAATTGACAGATCATTTCAACAGTATCATTGTACCACTGGCCTCAATACGTGACCCCTCAGCTAGCCAGAGAGACATGGACAGTGCTGTAGAAAAATTTCTGAGCTACTGTTCATACCCAGGAGCCACTTTATAGCAAATGAAAGGGTTTTAGAGGGGTGGCCAGGTTTACGATACATCACGCATGAGCCAGCCTCAGTGAATGTGGCATCTGCTACCTTGTTGTAAAGGGGATTGACCACCGCCGCTGTTTAGAAACATTAGCCAGTCATCTTAACAATGACCATAAAATAAAAAAGAAATACTAAAGATGACAGCAGGGGAACAGATGCAGAGAAAAAAAGCAATTACATTGCAAATTTACTTTTACACTGCCTAATTGCCTATATATATCTGATAACATGGAGATAACCCTTCAATCATATATTTAGCCATTCATGGGTCCAGAGCCTGGAAACTATTGAATTCATGGGACCCTGTCTATAAGGGATTTGCTCTTATAATTGTGTAGCCCCCTCCATAAGCTAAAGTGGAAATCAGCTCTTTAAAGGAGTCGGCCAGACAAAAGGATTGTTCAAACTAAGCGCAGGTGGACTGTGCACTCTTGGTGTGGTCAAATACTGCAGAGCACCTTCTCGCCTACTGATTTTTCTTCTATCTCCACCTTCTCTATCCTGATTGACAGCTTTGGTTTTATAGGAGAAAGAAGAGGGCACATATAGATGAAAAACAAGTAGGCGTGAAGATGCACTAAAGGGGCACCCGAGGGTAAGACAGACCCACCATGCCAACTTCTGGAAAACACAATTTAAAAGAGAATCTTTCAATAAATTTTTCACATTGAGCTGAACACATAATGTAATTGTGGCTGCAGAGTGGAATAAAACATTCTTCTTTTTTTCAATTGAAACCCTCCATTGCGTAGATATTAGCAATCAAAGTATTTGGCATCTAATGAGTTAAGTCGGTTAAATCCAAGTGCGTGTTATCAGATAGCATCTCATACATGGAGAAGAAGTCCACGCCCCCAGTGAAAGCTATCTGATAACACCCACTTTAACTTAAAAAAACAGTAACTCATTAGGTGCAAAATACTTTGAGTGTTAATATCTCTGCAACAGAGAGGCAAAATAAAAAATAAAGAAAAAAAAATTGTTTTATTCCACTCTTACATTTTGTGTCTAGTTCAACAAGGAAAAAAAAACTGTGAAAGGTCCTCTTCGATAGCACAGTTTTACTAATAATGGGGAATACGTTACATACTTCTTATCAGTGCAGGGTCAGCCTAATGATGAGGCTAATCCATGCACCCATCCTCTAGGGACTGTTTGCAGAATTTGTAGGGTAGGTTTATCTGGATATTTCCACTGAAACATTACCAGAGTGTTCACTTTCAGTAGGATCGAGCTGAGAGATCATATCCTCCATGGCGAAATGGATTCTGACTAGCCAGTATCTACCCTTTTTGGTTAGAAAATAAGAGTTTTTTTTGTCTACGACAGATAGAAATGTCATTTTCACACTATGAACAAGTGAATATTTGTCTGTTTAAATTCAATGAACTTCTGTTGGATTGGAGTCAAACGTCACATTCCTATCACAAGCATTAAAGCTGATTCCAGGCTGGCCCTCTGCATTCTTCTGGGTGATTAACCATAACATGGTGGTTTAGATATCGGTGATGGACTCCGCATTAGTGGACTAGAATTTGGTCCAATTTACAGAAAAGATTCTACTTTTACACTATCCAACATCCAACCTGAAACCTCAGGCTCCATCATTTCTGATGGGAAGAATAGCACAACATACGCCTCTAATTTTCCCGTCCAAATTATTTACACACCATAATGGATCCCAAAATATGTCAATGGGATCCGCTAAGTGATAATATTGTGCTTACACTTTGTAAATTTGGCTTTTCTGATCCTATAATGGAGGAAAACAACAGATTGAAAACGATTTAAACTCAGCCTTAGAGAAGTATAACTTTAGAACTGGAGCTACTGAGTTTTCCTATTAATAAATGGCAATTGTTTCCTGAGGCCCTGAACAGGACATATGTAGGGATCACTGAGGAAAATGTATTCTGGGTAGTAATGTATTGAAGAACACAACCTTGACTTATATTATAGGGAACAGCAGATTGTATTCCCAAACACAACTATGGGTGACGCAACAAGTGTTCCTGATATTCCCTAGTGAGCCTTGTGATTGGCTGCAGTGGTCATGTATGCTTTAGTCGTAACATCACAGCTACAGTCCATAAACAGAAACAAATATCAGGAGAAGCTGGAACAGAGACGGCTGAGTCAGAGTCCATTTGCCCTGAAAGACTACAGTAAATGTGCACTAGGAACGCTCATTTTATGACAATCTTCCAATCTAAATAGGCTAGTGATCACCTAACGCCTGAGGCAAAACGCTCATTCATTGAGTGAAACCATCTTATGTAAGATCAAAGTTCTCTGCAGTGCCTCTTCCCATGTAAACAGGCCTTGTGCTGCCGAGAACAATGACAGACTACGCTCAATGAACGGATAGATTACGGCGTGCGGTCTTAAGCTACATCTACAAAGATAATGGTGAAGGCGGGTTCTTAAAAATGATCGTTTCACAATTATCTTTCAGTATAAACAGGCAGCTGATTACTCTATGAATGAGCAAAACACTCCTTCATTGGATGAAATGATCTTTTGTGCAGCACAAAAAAAAATCATAGTTCTCTGCTGTGCATCCTTCTGTGTAAACAGGACCAACACCTTCGAGAACCATGGTGGCCTATGTGCACTGAGCGATCTATTACAGATTTCTCAGGGTGCATTGTTTGCTTCGGTCTGGCTGTGTAAACAGGCATTAAAACTATCCCGGAATGTTAAAGATTTACCGATCGGCAGTCGTATCGTGCCACTTGCCATGTAAATGTATCCTAAGTGCGGTCTGCCTGTGGAAACAAGCTGTTAAACCATGGCAGATTGGCAAATATTTACTGACTGGCAGCTGTCTAATGTAACAAGGTGGATGATGAAAATGTACATTACATGTCTATTAATGCTCTGTCCAACGAACTGCAGCTTATTTGTGCGGTAAGGCCACGTTCACACGTTCAGTATTTGGTCAGTATTTTACCTCAGTATTTGTAAGCCAAAACCAGGAGTGGGTGATAAATACAGAAGTGGTGACGTGTTTCTATTATACTTTTCCTCTGATTGTTCCACTCCTGGTTTTGGCTTACAAATACTGAGGTAAAATACTGAGGTAAAATTTACTATAGGAGTTCTGCATCTGATGTGCGGCCCACCTGCTTCGGGTGTGCAGCTGATCCACACAGCAATTAATCCCATCATCATGTCACGAGGTTAATCCACATACTAAAACAGGCTAGCCCCCCTGATGGTACTGGTTTATGACATCACATCCTTCCATCTTATAAGAGTTGAGCCATGTTGATCTTTTTCTCCAGAAATGAAGTTTGCAAATATGACTGCAGAGATGGTGGAGCTCAGTGGATGTTTTCATTACAAAGGGGGCAGAGCGAACCCGTCCTACTCGTCATTCCCTTCTGCATATTGTAAATGACTTGGGTGAACCTCGTATGTCCCATAGCATGAACCATAGGACCTATAGGAAGAATGCAGACTTCAGTAACCTGTATTCTGTTGAGGGCATGGATAACTCATACTTCTCATCCTTTCCTTCTGAATATTGTAGAAGAAAATTGTTTGGGTGAACCCTACTTATCTCATGCTCCACTGAAAGAATGGAGACTGCATTAAGCAGCAACTTCTATTCTCTCAACCGTTACTTGTTTTATAGGTTAGTAAATGGTTCCTAACCATGAAGGAAGCCATATTTTTCATAAATTCGGAATTATATTTCTACACAGTGAACACATATTCAAGAAAAGGTTCACCGACAGTTCACCTAAAGTTCAGACTCATGAATTACAGCGTCATGCAACCTGAAATGACATGAAGTACAGAAGTTGTGTGGATCCCCAGACATCACATACGCTCCCGAGTGGCTACTGTAGCTAGGATCTCATTCACTCAGACCTCAACCCCTCTGCAGTGAGTTGGTACTAGCTTAGATCTTTAGACCCAGCTTGAAACTACTACTTTAGGAGGCACCATGTTCTGCTCTTCTTCTTTACCTAGACTCTGTTTATACCACCTCAAATGCTTAGGAAGCCATGATAGGGCATTCATAGACTACTGTAGGTAACATACTAACGTTCCTCCAACATTTCTTTTTAATTCCGTACATAGCTGATAAAAAGGTATTGTGCTTCTAAAGTATCATTTTTTTCTAAGGACGCAGTTAGACAGTCATATAAATGGGACGGAGGTTAGAAGGCAGCACGCGGACTGGCCGGCAACTCTGCCAACCTGAGCATGACAGCTTCATGTATTTCTATGCAGCTGTCATGCTCTGGTTGGAAGAGGTGTGGCCAGTCCGATCACTATGATCCGATCTCCGTCAGATTTATAAGGTGGTTTGACTTCGCCCTTCTGCTGTAGATCTTCAACACCCACTGAGCAAAGTGCCACAGAGCAGTGACACAAGTAGTCCTCCTGTTGCTGTATGGACTGTATGGGGGCAGCCATACAGCTTCATCCTCCGGTATTCAATAATGGATTTAACCAAAATTACCGTATTTTTCGGACTATAAGACGCACCGGACCATAAGACGCACCCCAAATTTGAGGTGAAAATTGCAGAAAAAAAGATTTTTTATAACATGGGGGTCCGTCTTATTGTCCGAATTTACAGTATCTTATGGCGGTGGCAGAGCAGGGTCACAGGAGGCAAGGTGGGGTGATGCTGGGATGAGGAGGTGCTGGGATGAGAAGGTGCTGGGATGAGAAGGTGCTGGGATGAGAAGGTGCTGGGATCAGGAGGTGCTGGGATCAGGAGGTGCTGGGATCAGGAGGTGCTGGGATCAGGAGGTGCTGGGATGAGAAGGTGCTGGGATCAGGAGTTGCTGGGATCAGGAGGTGCTGGGATCAGGAGGTGCTGGGATGAGGAGGTGCTGGGATGAGGAGGTGCTGGGATCAGGAGGTGCTGGGATCAGGAGGTGCAGTGAGAGGTATGGCGTGAGAGGGGTCCCCGGCGTACCATGCAGACTTACCTAGGTGGCAGAGGTGTGGTGGCAGAGGTCCGGTGGCAGAGGTGCGGTGGCGGGGGTGTGGCAGCAGAGGAGGCGCAGGAAGCGGGGTCCCTTTCCCCGGTATGGTGATGCAGCAGGCCCGGTATGCAGCAGAGCCGGGTGAATCCTCTTGTTATCGGTGGGCGCGGCCATCTTCCTGAGGCCGCGCGTGTGCAGATGAAGCGCTCTGCTCCCGGGGCTTCAGGAAAATGGCCGCGGGAGGCCGCGCGTGCGCAGATGGAGATCGCGGCGGCCATTTTCCTGAAGCCCCGGGAAGCAGAGCGCTCCATCTGCGCACGCGCGGCCTCCGGAAAATGGCTGCTACCACCGATAACAAGAGGATTTACCCGGCTCTGCTGCATACCGGGCCTGCTGCATCACCATACCAGGGAAAGGGACCCCGCTTACTGCGCCTCCTCTGCCGCCACACCCCCACAACCGCACCTCTGCCACCGGACCTCGGCCACCGCACCTCTGCCACCTAGGTAAGCCTGCATTGCGACTATTAGACGCACCCCCCATTTTCCCCCCTTTTTTGGGGGGGAAAAAGTGCGTCTTTTAGTCCGAAAAATATCCTTTATTAGTTATGGAATATCGGTCAGTCTTATATCTTTATCTAATATTCCCGTGAAAGAGGAAGATCCATCACTCAGCCCGATATAGGTGGAGAGCGCAAAGCCATCTAAGGAGAGGAGGTGTAGAATTCTCATGTCTCATGAAGGTTGACTCATTGAGCCAAAACATAGAAACTTCTGCATTATCCGACTTGTCAGTTCCATCTAATTAGTTACCTATCCGCAGTATTTCATTTTTCACTAATCTCCTCATTAATAACCCTGTGCGGCTAGTGAATCTGCATATAAAGTAAACAGCTTGAATAACCATAAATGCTATTAGAATAATTTACAATTCATCAAGACAAATTCAGGAAAAGAATGATTTACTTGCCACGCATGTCTATTATTGCAAATTACAATTCATCAAATAAAATGCATCTAGCGATTTCCCATTCTGCTCGTACAATGTTACCTCTGGGACTCTCTGCTGTTTCCCTATAATTTGTACACAGCCGTACTATAAAGCGTTGCCTTTAAACAAGGCATTGAAACATCTTGACGTCTCACAATTTGCAGCCAACGTTCGAAAATGTATTAAAATGGAAACTGCTAAAGGAAATATGGATTAGTATGTCCTGAGCGGGTACAGAGAGTGGAAGTGACGGGCGTCAGATTCGATGCTCTTCTCCATAAGGAGCATAAGATATTTGCATGTTCTTCAAAATGTTAAACCAGTTGTGATGCATGCATTATGTATGGAGAGTAACACAAGACTACTTCAAGGAGCCTGTAAGATGGCTAGAACCTCCAGGCGACTGCTGGGCAGGATGCGACAAACAAGTTGGTTTGATCAGACAGAGATGCATTTTGTTAGGTTCACAAAAAAAGAGAGTCCTAGGTCTACAGGAAAGGGTGGATTTTTAGAAAACGTTTTCAAAGATACTACAGATGTTCACAAGCTTTGAAACGAAGAAATTATTGTAATCAATAAATACAAAATAGATATAAATGTATTTCATCTTATCTATGCGAATGTGCATCTACTGCCTGCATGGTGGGACAGAGCTCAGATTCTAAAGGCAGGCCGACCTACTGCAGGAGGGTTATGTTGGTGGTGTGGGAAAAGGTAAAGGTGTATCCGCACTGCGTGATGTGCAGAATTACCGTATTTTTTGGACTATAACAAGCACTTTTTTCCCAAATTTTTTTTGGGGAAAATGGGAGTGCGTCTTGTAGTTGGAATATACTTACAAGTAGTGTGGCGGCAGCAGGAGCTGGGCGATTCTGCGGCGGTCCCGGACTGACACTGCAGGGCAATGATTACACTCCCTTCCCAGTCGATGCTCTGTGGTGTGGGGGGCTCCGTCGGCATTATGTGACACATTAATTTTTTTCCCTATTTTCCTTTTGAAAATTTGGGGCACGTCTTATGGTCCGGTGCGTCTTATAGTCCAAAAAATACGGTAAATAGCCAGCGACTAGACACAAGCTCAGTAGTTGTTTAATCATTTCTTCTGAAGCCAACTTCAGTTTTTGAGCTTCCTTTTTTTCCTCTCCTTCAATAAGCCAGAACTTTTTAGTTTTTTTTTTTTTTACATAGCCGTGTAATGGATTATTTTTTGCAGGATGAGTTTAAGTTTTGAATGACACCATTCGGTTTAACATTGAATGAACTTGAAAACTAGCAAAAAACTTCAAGTCAGGTGAAATTGTGAAAAATAAATTACATTTTGCCCTGAGATTTTTGGGTTTTGCCTTTACAACATTCATCCTGTGTTATAAATTATTCTGAATTATGATTCTCCAGACCTGTATGCTAACAGAGATACCAAATTTGCATAGATTTTTTATTTTCACTTAAGCTGTTTTATTGCATTTTATAACAGGCAAATGAATATTCTGGCTTTTAATTTTTTGTTTCTCCTCTATAACGCATTTACAGATTAAGACAACTAATGGTATATTTTGGATATTCAGACTTTTTGAACAGGGTGGTAACAGATTGGTCTACTGTATTTTTCTTTTTATTAAATTTTTTTAAACTTGTTTTAATTTTAATGGGGGAAAAGGGTAGTGATTTCAACTTTAAGTTTTATTTTTTTTATATCGTTAAAATATATTTTTTGTACCTTATTTCTTAGTCCCTTGAATCTGCAATCTTGTGATCGCTTACACTATATACTGTGAAACCATAGTATCATAGCGTAGAGTGAAAATTGCATCTCTTTTGAAAGTCAGCATATAGCTCAGCTTCGGAAGAGTATCAAGATAGCGGCAATGGGGGCGATCTCGTCTCGGTAACCTGTAAGTATGAAAAGCGTCGCTAATGTAAAGGCCGCTATCAGAGAGTTGTCAAAACACTTTTCAAGAAACTCTTCCATTATCTGGACCAGGAAGCTCCACGTATGGTTCTTGCACAAGGAATACAAAACTGTAGGCCACAATGAGACACAAAATGATTGTCTCCATTGTTTACACGTTCCAGAAGGACTTACAAAGCCCGTGCTTGTTCATCCAGTGTCTTTAGATGTGAGCAGGCCTTTCAGTAATCCACAACCCCCTCATTGATGGTGATCTTGATAGAGGCTGGAACATTTCAGTAAAGCAGAATATGACAAAATTGTGCTTGGTGTATCTCTACCTGGTACAGCACATGGCAGCGTATAATTGAATTTCGGTCTGAAGAGCTTTTCATTTCTATTTCTACTTCTGAGAGTTTTTACCAGATTTAGCATCAGTATTTCAGAACACAACTGTCTTTTGAGGCAACAACCAGCAAACATTGGAGGCATCGGATAGATTTAACTCATGTGAAAACGTGAAGCCTGAGCTAAAGAATATTAAGACATATTTAGATAAAAAGTCCAGGTTTTAAGGTGACAATTGAGTCCAAAATGTTATTCATAACTAGATATATAGATCTCATTCATCAACCAAGTTCCCCTCTCTTTCTGTAGCCTGACCATGACATGAACAGAATGGATCCAAAAGCTTTTGGATTACAGAGGTGGCCACCCTTTCCTGCCAATGAATTTCATGATGGAGACCCCTTTCTCAAGCTACAAAAATTCAATATTATCCTGACAATGAAGGAAAATCCTTGATGGGCTGCCACCCACAAAGTCAAAATAATTTAATTTATAAGGGTTAAACATTGACCAGTGTTTTCTCATTTTTATAACAAAATGTAGAAAACCATTTTTTTAGGGACCACCTCACATTTAAAGTCATTTTGAGGGGTCTATATGGTAGAAAGTGACACCATTCTAAAAACTGCACCCCTCAATGTGCTCAAAACCACACTCAAGAAGTTTATTAACCATTCAGGTGCTTCACAGGAATTTTTGGCATGTGGAAAAAAAATGAACATTTAACATTTTATCTAAAAATTTTTACTTCAGATCCAATTTTTTTATTTTGACAAGGGTAACAGGAAAAATGGACCCAAAATTTGTTGTGTAATTTCTCCTGAGCATGTCGATACAAAATATGTGTGGGAAAACCACTGTTTAGGCACACGGCAGAGCTAGGTAGGGTAGGAGTGCCATTTGACTTTTTGACTGTAAGATTTCCTTGAACAATTGTTTCGTTTGGAGAGCCCTTGATGTGCCTAAACAGTGGACACATCCCACCATTTTGGAAACTAGACCCCTTAGGGAACTGATCTAGAAGTGTTGTGAGCACATTGAAGCATCAGGTGCTTCACAAAAGTTTATAACGGTGAGCCGTAAAAATAAAAAAAAATTAAATTCCACATAAATGTTTTTAGCACAGAATATTGCATTTTCACAAGGGTAACAGGAGAAGCTGCACCATACAATTTGTTGTGCAATTTCTCCTGAGTACGCCAATACCCAACATGATGGAGAAAACTACTGTTTGGGGGAAAGGCAGCTCTTGGAAGGAAAGAAGCGTTATTTGATTTTTCAAAGGTATCATTAGTGGATGTCATGTCCCATTTGGAATGCCCCTGATGTGCCTAAACAGTGGACAACCACCACATGTGACCCCACATTAGAAACTAGACCCCTTAAGGAATGAATTTAGATTCGTGGTAAGTGCCATGAACCCCCAGGTGCTTCACAGAAGTTTATAATGTTGAGCCATAAATATATAAAAAAAACATTTTCCCCACAAATATGTTTTTAGCACAAAATATTGCATTTTCAATTTGTAGTGCAATATCTCCTGATTACAGTGATACCCCATATGTGGGGTAATACTACTTTTGAGGCACACTGCAAAGCTCAGAAGTGAAGAGGCACCATATTGGAGTTCAGGTTTTGCTGTTGAAACGCCCCCGTGGGCTGTGGGGTACTCGGTACCATGTCCTTCGGTTCTCGGGGGGATGTCACGGTGGCTGACCCGGTCCGTGGCCCTCGGGAGGTCCGTTGTAAAAGGGAAAGGTCTTTAAAGGGGAAATGTTCGTGACACCACCTGTGGTATTCGGTCAGGGTGACCGACGCTGCTTAGGGGTCCGCTGGGGTGATGTTATGGCAGCTAGATGGTATACCTTCCCACAGGTGAAGTATGTCCCCAGGGCTTCCCAGTGTGTAGATGGTGGATGGTGTGAGGCGCATCGAAGAACGAGGACACAAGGTTGCAGACTCTTTACCTTTTTACTGAAGGCTTCTGCATCCACAGTCCAGAGCACCAGATCACAGGGCAGGCAGAGTCCAGCCGGTTTGGAGGCAAATCCAGAGTCACCTTATCCAGGTGGAAATCAGTAGCCTTCCTCTAGCGCCTGAAGGTTGTAGTACCTAATTGCTGAGCCTCTCATAAGGTCCTCACATCTGTTGTAGATGTTCTAGTTGTTATGACTCTCTCTGTCCCCCAGATGGATAGGAACAAACCCGTATGACTGATGGCCTGAGGCTTTTTACAGGGACTCTAGCACGCCCCAGCCACCATGCCTCCTGGGTATAGGGCAGATCAGTAACTTGAAATTAGCTGACCTGCCAGTCTCTGGAGCAAGGCATAAAGAACTGTTGCTCCCTCGGTGTTCCGGCTACCGGATCCTGCGCCTCAGAAGGAGGCAGCCTGCGCAGGGCAGAACTCCTTCTGGTTTCCTCTCCTTTTGCTAAGACTTTGTTTCTCACCCTCTACAATACAGTTCTCTGTTCGCATCTCTTTCTTAGGATGCTGCCGCACGTGGGGCAGGCGCTGCTCCGTGGCCTTCTGTCTAGGCCTCTGACGGGATTCCACCCCTGTCAGGGACCAACTACCTGAGCGGAGCTCAGATAGCAGCTAACTCGGTGAAGCCCAGCCAGCTTCTGCCTAACTTCCTTTCCAGACCACCAGTTTTACCTAATTGTCAAGAGAGCCCTAATAAATAGGAGCATAGCTCCCCCTGGTGGACTGGAGTGTGAAATGTGCTGTGTGTTGGTGTTACCTGGTAGTGAGATCTCCTTTATTGCCTTCAAACGTACCATCACTCCCCCCTAGAGGAGAATGATAATACTGCAACGACCAGGTTCCTGGGGCGCTGCACTGTTTCAGAGTGCCATGTCATATTGGCAGAGCTTCTGAGGTGCCAGAACAACAGAATCCCCCTATATGTGAAGTTATTTTACAAACTACTCTCCCCAATGAATTCATCTAGGGGTGCAGTGATCATATTGACACCACATGTGCCTCACAGAATTTTATACCACTGAGTAGTAAAGAAAGAATAAATTAAATTTTTCCACTAAAATGTTGTTTTAGCCCTAAGTTCTTAATTATTTTAAGGGCTAATAGAATAGTTTTTTTTTACAACAAACTGGGGTCCATTTTTTCCTGAGTGCGCCAATACCCTACATGTAATCGGAAAAATTTTTCAGGCACAGTGCAAAGCTCAAAATGCAAGGAGGGCCAGATTTTACTGTTATGGTTTGCAGATGTCATGACCCACTGGGAGAGCCCATGAGGTGCCAGAACAGCTGACCCCCCCCCCCCCTATAAGTGACCCCATTTTACAAACTACACCTCTCGATTAATTCATCTAGGGGTGCAGTGATCATATTGATACCATTGGGCAGTGAAGAAAAAATAACTACAGTTTTACCACCAAAATATTGTTTTAGCAACAGATCTTTAATTTTCACACAAGAAGTGGGTAAAAGTGGCAAGAAAATTTGTCCCACAACTTCTATTTTCTGGGGCAATACCCCATATGTGGCTGTACAGTACTACTTAGCCATACAGGGAGACTTGGGAGGAACGGAGCGCTATTTGCCTCGAGTGCAGATTTTCCTAAAACAGTTTGCAGACTCCATATACAGAGCTCCTAATTGCTAGAAGAACAGAATCCTCCCTCAAGTGACCCCATTTTGGAAACTATACCCGTTGGGGAATTTTTCTACAGTGGATGCTGCCGTGTGAAAATTGCAATTGCAAACTGCTGTTGTAGTGACCAGTACGTTGTGCCCAGCCCGTGCTTCTGGAGGCCTGCACGCTAAGTTAGGCGGTCTCATCGCTTCAGAAATGCCAAAAGTGGACGATATATGTGGTTTAGGTACTCTGTGGGGCTCAGAAGGGAGGGGAGCATTTTGATTTCGGAGTGCAGAATTTGCTGAATTTCTTTTGGTGGGTGAGGAGCCATTTTCCTTTTCCACAGCCTTTGTGCTACCAGTAACATTGAAGCCCCCTCTATTTCCATTAACAGATGAGGGACCAGATGACTTGCTCTTTTTGTAGATTGACTTGAAGCTTTGATTGGGAACATTTGAAATAATGTTTGGGATTTATCCGGCGCTCTACGCTGACACTTACTTTGGGGTTTCAATCTAAATCTCTGAGTGACGTGATTCAGATGAAAACCCCGAGTTATTAATTCACTATAATGATGCACCAGAAGTACTCTGCACTTTGTCTAGCGTCTGTTCAGTGGTGTCCTTTTTTTCAGAAGTGCAAAAAACTGTGGCCAATGGCACTTTTATGCAATCACAAAAGACACCGCCAAATCACAGGTCACAGGGGATCCACAGTGCCTCCATCTGCCTCAGTATATGGAATATTCCACCAGAAGTTCCATATGAATCACGTATTTCTGAGATTTACATGGAAACCCCAATACAAGCGCTCAGCGCAGAGCACAGGATAAATATGCGCAAAGCCTTACTGCAATCTTTGGGAGGCAGAATAAAACAATCAACAGAAGGCAAAGAAGTGGATTTATTTATTTTTTACGCCACTCCTTATGCTGTATAATTGATTAGGTAACTTTATTCTTCAGGTCAGTGCGATTACAGCGATACCAGATTCATATCGAGTTTTATGTTTGGCAGCTGTCGGACACTAAAGATGATTTTTATTGCAAAAAAATAGTTTTTGCATCATCACATTTTGAGAGCTATAATTTTTCCATATTTTGGCCCATAGTCATGTGAGGGCTTGTTTTTTGCGGGATGAGTCGTCCTTTTTATTGGTACCATTTTTGAGCACATGACATTTTTTGATTGCTTTCTATTCCGATTTTTGGAAGGCAGAATGAACCAAAACCAGCAATTCAGGAATTATGTTTTTTTATTTGGGTGGTGGGTTTATGCCGTTCCATATGTGGTAAAATTGATAAGGCAGTTTTATTCTTCAGGTCAGTGCGATTACAGGGATACCTCATTTATATAACTTTTTTATGTTTTGCTGCTTTTACACAATAAAAACAATTTTATAGAAATTATACTGTAATTATTTTTGCATCACTTTATTCTGAGAGCTATAACTTTTTAATTTTTCCGCTGATGGAGCTATATGGTGGCTTGTTTTTTGCAAGACAAAATGATGGTTTCAGCGGTACCATGTTTATTTATAGCCGTCATTTTTTTTGCGTTTTATTCCACTTTTTATTAGGTGGTATAAAAAAGCATTGTTATTTATTTTTTTATGGTGTTCACTAAAAGGGGTAACTAGTGAGACAGTTTTACATGTAAAGTTGTTACGGACTTTTATAGTTTTTTGTTTGTTTTTTCATACAAATATTTATTTATAGATACAATATCTTATTTTTGATATTTTTAAAATATTTTTGCTATTTTTATTTTTTTTAACGTTTTTACTTTGTGCCAATATGGGTTTATTATTTTTTGCAGGCTGATCGCTTGCACAGCATGGGGATGCAGCATCCCCATGCTGTAGAAACTCAGCTCTGCAATGGCAGCAAAAGTTGCTGATCATGCACTGTGCATGATCAGCAAGTTTGCTAGCTCTGGTGACCTGAATGTCATCATGACGACATCGGATCACCATGGCAATGATCGGGACCCCGCATTACGCCTCAGGGTCTCCGATCCAAAGGCAGAGGGTCTGTCAGCCCTCTGCCAGCTCCCGGAATGTTGCGTGTGCTTTCGATTGCAGCATTTAGGGGGTTAAAGTGTCAGGAGCGGTGTGTGCAGCTGACACTCGCCAGCAATCGCCCACACACAGCCCATGTGCATGGGCAATCGTCATGCAGTAATAATATGTCCCTGGTCAGATAGGCCCAGGGCACAGGGACGTATTATTACGACAAATGTCAGAAAGGGATTAAATCTATGTGTATACAGAGAATTTGGGTCAGAGAATTTGGAGTGCTGTATCGGAGAAACAAAGCTGCAACCACTATAAAAATAGTGTAAAAAAATAAAAGACCGACTGGACAACAAGATAGAAGGTGTTGAGGCACGCACTATCACTAGTAAAGATTTACAGTACCTTCTATTTCTATTGTCAGTGGAAGATTACTTTTACTTAAACCAAAGGATTACATGCGTTTTGCATGTTAAAAATAGTCTTTTCCTGTCCCAGATCTCTCAAGAATCAGAATGGATGTAGCGAAGAGCGGCAGCCCATAATTAGCGGAGAATCACTACACTCGCTCCTCCAGTATCTCCCACGCACTGGTCTCAGTTCTCAGTGTAATTGTCCTGTTGGCTAAAATCATCTACATTGAATCTTCAGCTATAGAACATTTTTGAACTTAAACCAACAGCTTTTCCAGGTAGGAATATCCTAAACACAACCCCCCTCTTCCCGCCACCACACAGCAATAACACAGAAATGGCTTTTTCGATGACTTAAGCACATTATGTGCGGCTGTTTACTCATCACGCAGTAATGACACAGTCGGTGGCGTTCAACTCAAAAACAACTTTAAAGAAATTGTTACTATAATTTATGACTCACGTCTACATGTACAGCTGAAAACTTCACGTCTACCTCACGTTTGGCTATATTATATTTAATAAGAGCAAACTAAGAACTGGATAAAAGGGTTTCCTCACTTTACAGTCACCCCCAGAAACTTTTGGCCAAACTATTTCCTCCGACTGTGACCTACACAAGGGACACTCGACTCGACAGCTGCTCATCTCCTGGAAAATGATTGTCCACTGGAAACATGCCTGATCCTTATCTCTGCTGACATCATCTGTCATGGGGAAGTTGGGTCAACTATGCCACCCGGGTTCAGCATCCCTTAATCTAATGTTTATGTGGTCTTAAGAATCACTACAAACTTCAGGCAGACAATTCTGTAGATGGGATTGTCTGATATTAGATTTTTTATTATTTTTGTCCAGTATTGAAGCGAAGCCTAAAGTCTTCCAATTGAGGCTCTGTGGCAATACCAAGCACAGCCAAGGGTCAAGAGTTGGGCTGTTTCTGGAGAAAAAAAAAGTTTTTTTTATCCCATGTAACCCTTGCATTTAGTTTTTCTCTTCATTAAAAAAACATTAATTTTCTAGCGTACTGTTAATTATTACTTTATCTAGAGTATGTGGTCATGTTAAAGGGGCATTTCAGTAAGATACCACCTATCCACAGGATGGTTGATAGTTTCTCAGCCGGTGGTGGTCTGACTACAGAGTCACTGCAGTTATTCTAGAACAGAGGTCTTCTGAATGAGGCTTTAGAGCACGAGCTCGAACGCTGCGCCAATCATTCTCTATGAGACTTCCGGAGATAGCAAAGCATGGTACCTGACTAAATCCAGCAGTCCCATAAAGAATAAATGGAGTGGTGCCCGAGCATGCACACTACCAAATAATCTCAACATGGCACAGAAGTCCTCCATTCTGGTGATCGGTGGGGTCCATAATTGTGGTAATCACAGTGTTGCACCATTGTATAGGATATATTGAATTAAGAAATGATTGTTCTGGTGGTATGCCAAATTGTTCTCCCCTTTTCTACATTGTCATTTTTTGCCACTCAAGGCCAACACCAGGGTAAGGTTCGGCCATGTCTGCTATGTCTATGGGACTTGATGTTTTTGCTGCACCAGCATAAAATAAGACGAGCGTCCTTCCATCATTTTTCCTATAAGCAGGTTCAAAAAGTTATAAAATGTTTATTCCTCCTTACACGGTCCAGTGTGCAACATCGGTCGGCAAGATCGAGTCATAAATTACCTTTGGATGTTGGAAACGACCGCTTTAGCTGGTGTTGAACTCACCTATGGCACTGCAGTCACGTATGTCACTGCAGTCTAGAACAAAAAATAATCCTGCATTGACCACAGCGGCCGTAACGACCGGAGCAGGCTAGACTCTTCTGTTACAATTATTTTTTGCATCTGTATCAGGGAGCTGTATGAAGCCTTATAGACAAATCCCAGAGGGAACGTTATTTTACCAATATATAGTCATCTGCTCCTGTTATGAAGGTTGTGCCAACGCTGGAAGTGTTAGAGACCTCATACAGTGTAAACCAAGAAAAGATGATATGTCCACCCCTGGCTATGACACCCATAATCATCTATTGTGGAACAGAGAGTGAAGATCAGACCTTTCTCGACTAATCAGAGTGGAGAACATCTACAATAGATGCCGCTTGTACTGGCTGACTCACACCAGGGTTCAGCAAAATGACTCACAGGAGCCTAGTCCAGTGGGCATAATGGTACTCTGTGGCAGCCAGACCGTAGCACTGTGAACTGCCTACTACCTTCCGGCATCCTCAGCACCTCTTCTAATAGTAGGCCACCACAATGTCATGACGTGTGTTACACTGTGACACGGCGTTGGGCCTAAAAAGCAGAGGAGACCCAACGGATTATAGACATGGCCGCTGGACCAGGTTCCGGCCAATCGCTTTACTCAGCTCTACCCACGACACTTACACAGACAGCCTATTGAATTCAATGGATGGTGTGTAATACGTCTTTTCCCCATGAAGTCAAGTTGAAGAAACTGAACACGTGCTACAAAGTTCACTATGAAATTACAGCTGGTGTTTGGGGGTCCTGGCAGCTGGACTAGTTCATATGGGGAATTTTTTTTTTTTTTATAATAATTGATTAGTCTTGGAAACCTATTTCCATATTAGGGAATTCAGAAATAACATAGAAGTGTCCTCTACACCGGATCCACCACTTTGGATAGACTGTAGAGTGTCCACAGAGAGCGTCTCTAGCATTGGAGAACATTTCTTCTCCTCATCTACACAGACATCTCATGGATTTATATATGAACAGTGCAATGCTTAGTTTCTCCTATGGTGTCGTTGCGTGGAAGCAGAACACCTAGTATCAGGTTCCCTACAGTTTATAGGTTTCTGACCATAATTTTCAAGAATTTGATTCAATTTGAAACTTTGCTTGTCCGAAAAGGGTGACTCCTTTGGTGTTGTTCCCTTTAAATCCATCCGTTTCTCTCTGAGGTTACATCACACATAATAAGCAGCTTTTTAATTTGTGTATTTTCGCGATCCTATTAGCTGTGTCTATTTGAGACATCCATTAAAGTCAACAGACTTAATTTTATGGAAGGTTTCCTACCAAACATATTAGATTTTGCCTTCAAATGAGAACTGTAGACGGGTTAATGGATGTTTTAAATAGATAATGTTATTAATGGGAAAATTGCATGAATTAAAGCTAGACTAGATATGTTTCAGTGAGAAGGATTTATTTTAATTCTGTCACTTTGTTTCTTCCGTTGAATTAACACAATTACAACCGTCCCGTTTAGTTATTTTCTCACTGATTGTAAAATGTTCCTCGGTCGTCCATGGTCTTTGGATATTGCGAGTTTTAGTAAATTACTTTTTATCTAAATTTATACTCAAACGGCATGTCCTACTTATGATGTATTATCTGGTGATGAATATCTTTTCTGAGGGGCTCAGGTTTGCATCTCAAACTTAGAGGCTATTAAAGGTGTATAGAAAAACCTAGAAATAAGTGCTCCGTCTCCCTGCAGCAGCCCCGCAGGAGAAATAAGGTATTACATGTTTGTCATTCAAATGAGTAATGTAGGAAAGGGAAAGTCCTCCAGAGGAGGAAATGATCTTGATGTTTGCTGTCCACTCTGGCCGAAAAGTAAGGAACATGAAGAAGACTCTTCTTATTGGATATATGGAATATGTTCTCTGAAATGGACAAAGCCACTAATTTTACCAAAAAGCATATAACTCTTCCCCCCCACCCTAGACAGAGACATGTACAGGTTGGTTACATGTTTCTGTCATGGTTGGACAGATAGAACCTTCTCATAATAGACTTCAAATTTACTACTTGCTAAAATTGTAAGGAAGGACATGTTCGATGAGCATAAATCTCCTTTATAGCTCTCTTTCTGTATATAACTTAAATTGAACAGAAAATTTTACAGTATTGTTGAATGAAATACTACATTTTTGGGTAGTCAGCTTCTATGCAAACTAATGCAGATAAGAGGTCATGAACTTTGGAGACCAATTCTGAGCTTCATATAGACCCATGTCAGTGGGACACAGGGACAGCAATGGAGGTATGTGCACAGATGTAGAGTAACTATGTCATAGGGAACACCCACAAAACCCAGAATCTGAAGCTCCATCAACAAGCATTCTAAAGAAAACAGTGGGGAAAAAGGGACGTATAAAGCCTAAACATGACAAGGGTTATAGGAAACATGGGGGGAAGAGTTTAGAGCTCGGAGGAGTTGGAACTTACCAAGATTGATGGTTTGGCAGGTCTACTTAGCAGGATTTAGGTGGAGAAAATGTTTTATTTTACCTTGGAGCTAGCTTGAAAATTGCACCTTGAACTAACAGATTCATTTTTTAATGAATTCAGCTTGTCATGGAAACAGACTTGGTATAAAGCGAGGAGAAAAATGCATCCAACATCACGTAAGTGGAAGTCACCTAGAACTACATCATATTATATAAAAAATGTCTAGCCACCGGTGGTCATGGATCATATTACTGTCTGTACGATAGGAAATAATCTAAAAGGAATCCAGCAGCAAAATCCACCAACAGTGCAGATTTTTGCTCCAATAAAGGTCAAATTTACAAGATATTTGCAACATAATCCGTAGAAAAATCTGCTACATGTGAAAAGTGTTTGGAAACATCACATTCATCCACATCTGCAATGGTTATGTCATGTCTAAACAAAGTCTGAATAACTAATACTGGTCTACAAAAAAAAAAAAAATTCTGGCATGGACTTTAAGAACAGTTTTAGACTAATTTGAGGGTGCTGAATTCAAATCTGATCTTATAATTGCTCTATCACATCACGTTTTTGCGCTATCGGTATATAGCCCATTTTCATGAATTCCATGATAAATATAAGTAGTGTATGAAAAGTGCCGGTTTATACGGTTCACTAAGGTAAATTTAGTTTTCATTTAGTCTCCCAATAAATGTGAGAATATCTTTGTTTTCTTTGAACATGCATAATTCCCATTTGTTATGATAACACCCTTGTTTTCTGTGCTACTGGGACAGTAGAGCTACAGCAGAGCATTGGGTGAAAACTGAATGGCCTCAGTGACAGAGTTTGGCATCTGGCGATAAGAATGTCATCCATGATCCTCTAGTGGATAGGAAGGACATTGTCTTTCCTCCCTTACACATAAAACTTGGATTGATGAAGCAGTTCGTCAAAGCTCTCAATCACAGTGGAGAATGCTTTAACTATATGTGTTCAACTTTTCCTGGTCAACTATGAAGAGATTGTGGAAGAGCTACTAATGAGTCTGCGAAATCTTGGATGTAGAATGAGTATCAAGATTCACTATTTACACAGACATTTGGACTTTTTTTCAGAGAACCTTGGGGATGTGAGTGAGGAACAAGGGGAGAGTTTTCATCAGGACATTAAAACAATGGAAGAACGGTATCAAGACCGGTGGGAGTCACATATGATGGCTGACTATTGCTGGAGCTTGATGAGAGTCAACCCAGAAGCTGTACATCCCAGATCAGCCAAGAAAAGAAAGTTCAAATAACTGTCATTTGTCATTCTTCTGTGTGCCATATATATGTGTTTTTAGATTTTGTAGTTTAATTCTGTAAGGATATTTGATTTGCTGTACATAGACTTTGTAATCTTTGTTATTCCTTGATTAAAAATATACAATGTATTATCGAAAATCATGTGTTTTCATCATAAAACATTTGGAGAAATTTTCATCAAAAATTGAAAATATCTCGAAATCCTGATGTCATAGCCAAAAACGGAGTTCATATTCGTAATCAGCAGCCAAAATTGACTTAAAATATGTTTTAAAACCTTTTGCCAGAAAAAATTGCGTTGACCAGTGTAATATACTGGTCTGTATTGGAAACCACAGTACATAGTGCTAGACGCATGTAACAGATGTGAGTCTGTCATTTAGCTGTTTATAGCGTTAAAGAGGGTCACTCACCATAAAAAATTACTATTACCGCCATTGTCCTGAATGTGGAGCTGCTTTTCTTTTGTTCCTGGGCCTCTCTGTTCCCGAGATATGGCCCCTTTTCTCTGTATATAAATCTCTTCTTTTTAGCCAACTGGGCGACGTCTTTAAGAAGACGCCCACAGGGAAGGGTTGATGACCACGCCCATTTATCTAATAAGTCTAGGCTTGTATACAGGAAAGAAGGGGCCGTAGCTCAGGATAGGAGAGACACAGGAGCAAAATAAAAATGACAGCGGATTCAGGAGAACACCGGTAATTACACCAGGTAAATACATTGCACTTTTATGTAAAGTGGTTTTTCCTCTTTAACCCCTTCCCGACCCATGACGCCACGTAGGCGTCATGAAAGTCGGTGCCATTCCGACCCATGACGCCTATGTGGCGTCATGGAAAGATCGCGTCCCTGCAGGCCGGGTGAAAGGGTTAACTCCCATTTCACCCGATCTGCAGGGACAGGGGGAGTGGTAGTTTAGCCCAGGGGGGGTGGCTTCACCCCCTCGTGGCTACGATCGCTCTGATTGGCTGTTGAAAGTGAAACTGCCAATCAGAGCGATTTGTAATATTTCACCTATTATAACGGGTGAAATATTACAATCCAGCCATGGCCGATGCTGAAATATCATCGGCCATGGCTGGAAATACTAATGTGCCCCCACCCCACCCCACCGATCGCCCCCCCAGCCCCCCGATCTGGCCGGTACACTGCTCCGGCTCCCCTCCGTCCTGTGCTCCGCTCCCCCCCCGTGCTCTTGTCCGCTCCCCCCGTGCTCCAATCACCCCCCCGTGCTCCGATCACCCCCCCTGCACTCCGATCCACCCCCCCCGGTGCTCCGTTCCACCCCCCGGTGCTCCGTTCCAGCCCCCCCGTGCTCCGTTCCACGCCCCCCGTTCTCCGTTCCACCCCTCCCGCGCTCCGATTCCCCCCCCCGTGCTCCGATCCCCCCCCCCGTGGTCCCCCCCACCCCATCATACTTACCGATCCAGCCGGGGTCCCGTCCGTCTTCTCCCTGGGCGCCGCCATCTTCCAAAATGGCGGGCGCATGCGCAGTGCGCCCGCCGAATCTGCCGGCCGGCAGATTCGTTCCAAAGTGCATTTTGATCACTGAGATAGATTATATCTCAGTGATCAAAATAAAAAAAATAATAAATGACCCCCCCCCTTTGTCACCCCCATAGGTAGGGACAATAAAAAAATAAAGAAATTTTTTTTTTCCACTAATGTTAGAATAGGGTTAGGGTTAGGGGTAGGGTTAGGGTTAGGGGTAGGGTTAGGGCTAGGGTTAGGGCTAGGGGTAGGGTTAGGGGTAGGGTTAGGGTTAGGGCTAGGGTTAGGGCTAGGGGTAGGGTTAGGGTTAGGGGTAGGGTTAGGGGTAGGGTTAGGGGTAGGGGTAGGGCTAGGGCTAGGGTTAGGGTTTCGGTATGTGCACACGTATTCTGTTCCTCTGCGGATTTTTCCGCTGCGGATTTGATAAATCCGCAGTGCTAAACCGCTGCGGATTTATGGCGGATTTACCGCGTTTTTTTCTGCGCATTTCACTGCGGTTTTACAACTGCGATTTTCTATTGGAGCAGTTGTAAAACCGCTGCGGAATCCGCACAAAGAAGTGACATGCTGCGGAATGTAAACCGCTGCGTTTCCGTGCAGTTTTTCCGCAGCATGTGTACAGCGATTTTTGTTTCCCGTAGGTTTACATTGAACTGTAAACTCATGGGAAACTGCTGCGGATCCGCAGCATTTTCCGCAGCGTGTGCACATACCTTTAGAATTAGGCCATGTGCACACGGTGCGGATTTGGCTGCGGATCCGCAGCAGTGTTCCATCAGGTTTACAGTACCATGTAAACATATGAAAAACCAAATCCGCTGTGCCCATGGTGCGGAAAATACCGCGCGGAAACGCTGCGTTGTATTTTCCGCAGCATGTCAATTCTTTGTGCGGATTCCGCAGCGTTTTACACCTGTTCCTCAATAGGAATCCGCAGGTGAAATCCGCACAAAAAACACTGGAAATCCGTGGAAAATCCGCAGGTAAAACGCAGTGCCTTTTACCCGAGGATTTTTCAAAAATGGTGCGGAAATATCTCACACGAATCCGCAACGTGGGCACATAGCCTTAGGGTTAGGGTTGGAATTAGGGTTGTGGTTAGGGTTAGGGGTGTGTTGGGGTTAGGGTTGTGATTAGGGTTATGGCTACAGTTGGGATTAGAGTTAGGGGTGTGTTGGGGTTAGTGTTGGAGGTAGAATTGAGGGGTTACCACTGTTTAGGCACATCAGGGGTCTCCAAACGCAACATGGCGCCACCATTGATTCCAGCCAATCTCGTATTCAAAAAGTCAAATGGTGCTCCCTCACTTCCGAGCCCTGGCGTGTGCCCAAACAGTGGTTTACCCCCACATATGGGGTACCAGCATACTCAGGACAAACTGCGCAACAATTACTGGGGTCCAATTTCTCCTGTTACCCTTGTGAATCTAAAAAAATGCTTGCTAAAACATAATTTTTGAGGAAAGAAAAATGATTTTTTATTTTCACGGCTCTGCGTTGTAAACGTCTGTGAAGCACTTGGGGGTTCAAAGTGCTCACCACACATCTAGATAAGTTCCTTTGGGGGTCTAGTTTCCAAAATGGGGTCACTTGTGGGGGGTTTCTACTGTTAAGCCACATCAGGGGCTCTGCAAACGCAACGTGACGCCCACAGAGCATTCCATCAAAGTCTGCATTTCAAAACGTCACTACTTCACTTCCAAGCCCCGGCATGTGCCCAAACAGTGATTTACCCCCATATATGGGGTATCAGCGTACTCAGGAGAAACTGGACAACAACTTTTGGGGTCAAATTTCTCCTGTTACCCTTGGGAAAATAAAAAATTGCAGGCTAAAAGATCATTTTTGAGAAAATAATTTTTTATTTTTTTTTTCATGGCTCTGCGTTATAAACTTCTGTGAAGCACTTGGGGGTTCAAAGTCCTCACCACACATCTAGATTAGTTCCTTTGGGGGTCTAGTTTCCAAAATGGTGTCATTTCTGAGGGATCTCCAATGTTTAAGCACACAGGGGCTCTCCAAACGTGACATGGTGTCCGCTAATGATTGGAGCTAATTTTCCATTTAAAAAGCCAAATGGCGTGCCATCCCTTCCGAGCCCTGCCGTGCACCCAAACAGTGGTTTACCCCCACATATGGGGTATCAGCGTACTCAGGACAAACTGGACAACAATAATTGGGGTCCAATTTCTCCCATTATCCTTGGCAAAATAGGAAATTCCAGGCTAAAAAATCATTTTTGAGGAAAGAAAAATTATTTTTTATTTTCATGGCTCTGCGTTATAAACTTCTGTGAAGCACCTGGGGGTTTAAAGTGCTCAATATGCATCTAGATAAGTTCCTTGGGGGGTCTAGTTTCCAAAATGGGGTCACTTGTGGGGGAGCTCCAATGTTTAGGCACACAGGGGCTCTCCAAACGCGACAACGTGTCCGCTAACAATTGGAGCTAATTTTCCATTCAAAAAGTCAAATGGCGCGCCTTCCCTTCCGAGCCCTGCCGTGTGCCCAAACAGTGGTTTACCCCCACATATGAGGTATCGGCGTACTCGGGAGAAATTGCCCAACAAATTTTATGATCCATTTTATCCTACTGCCCATGTGAAAATGAAAAAATTGAGGCGAAAAGAATTTTTTTGTGAAAAAAAAGTACTTTTTCATTTTTACAGATCAATTTGTGAAGCACCTGAGGGTTTAAAGTGCTCACTAGGCATCTAAATAAGTTCCTTGCGGGGTCTAGTTTCCAAAATGGGGTCACTTGTGGGGGAGCACCAATGTTTAGGCACACAGGAGCTATCCAAACGCGACATGGTGTCCGCTAACGATGGAAATAATTTTTCATTCAAAAAGTCAAATGGCGCTCCTTCCCTTCCGAGCCTTACCATGTGCCCAAACAGTGGTTTACCCCCACATGTGAGGTATTGGTGTACTCAGGAGAAATTGCCCAACACATTTTAGGATCCATTTTATCCTGTTGCCCATGTGAAAATGAAAAAATTGAGGCTAAAAGAATTTTTTTGTGAAAAAAAAGTACTTTTTCATTTTTACGGCTCAATTTGTGAAGCACCTGGGGGTTCAAAGTGCTCACTATGCATCTAGATAAGTTCCTTGGGGCGTCTAGTTTCCAAAATGGGGTCACTTGTGGGGGAGCTCCAATTTTTAGGCACACGGGGGCTCTCCAAACGTGACATGGTGTCCGCTAAAGAGTGGAGCCAATTTTTGATTCAAAAAGTCAAATGGCGCTCCTTCCCTTCCAAGCCCTGCCGTACGCCAAAACAGTGGTTTACCCCCACATATGAGGTATCAGCGTACTCAGGACAAATTGGACAACAACTTTCGTGGTTCAGTTTCTCCTTTTACCATTGGGAAAATAAAAAAATTGTTGCTAAAAGATAATTTTTGTGACTAAAAAGTTAAATGTTCATTTTTTCCTTCCATGTTGCTTCTGCTGCTGTGAAGCACCTGAAGGGTTAATAAACTTCTTGAATGTGGTTTTGAGTACCTTGAGGGGTGCAGTTTTTAGAATGGTGTCACTTTTTGGTATTTTCAGCCATATAGACCCCTCAAACTGACTTCAAATGTGAGGTGGTCCCTAAAAAAAATGGTTTTGTAAATTTCGTTGTAAAAATGACAAATCGCTGGTCAATTTTTAACCCTTATAACTTCCTAACAAAAAAAATTTTTGTTTCCAAAATTGTGCTGATGTAAAGTAAACATGTGGGAAATGTTATTTATTAACTATTTTGTGTCACATACTCTCTGGTTTAACAGAATTAAAATTCAAAATGTGAAAATTGCAAAATTTTCAAAATTTTCGCCAAATTTCCGTTTTTATCACAAATAAACGCAGAATTTATTGACCTAAATTTACCACTAACATGAAGCCCAATATGTCACGAAAAAACAATCTCAGAACCGCTAGGATACGTTGAAGCGTTCCTGAGTTATTACCTCATAAAGGGACACTGGTCAGAATTGCAAAAAACGGCAAGGTCTTTAAGGTCAAAATAGGCTGGGTCATGAAGGGGTTAAATGAGCTCTCTGGGCTGTTATGTGTCTATTGTACTCTGCTCACTGTTTATTTATCGCACTGGAGCTCCCCTTTAAAGGGGTTGTCAGGTCCAAATCAATAAGTCCACAGTGACTCCGTGTGACTGCAGACTTATCCAGCGCATGCACTGTGCGCTGTGGTGATTCGCCAGTTTCCGACCTGGGACTGGAGGGTATGTATGAGTTACGCATACTCCCGACCAGTGGGCACAGCCTTGTTCTCCATACCCTCTAGTCGACCACGCCCACTGCACAGCCTCATCCTTAAAGGGGCGTGGCCTCACTCTACTAGTGTATGGAGTGAAGCCGCACCCACTGGCCGGGAGTATAGCGCATACATACTCTCCGATCCCGGGTCATAAACCAGCGAATCTCCACAGCGTACGTTGGGGGATTCATAAGTCTGCAGCCAGACACAGTGACAGCAGACTTATCGCTTTGGACCGGACAACCCCTTTAAGCTGATGACAGTAGAGCTAAGTGCAATCCCATGTTAAACGTTAGCTAACATAGAATGATATCAATTGAGTTATCTAATGACAAACTAAGCTCTACTACACCAATAATGGAATCATATGGGGGGAGTCATAAATCTGCTCACCAGCTTCCAGCTAAGACTAATGACGGTGTAGCATAGCACACTACAGTATACGGTATATCCTGCTCGCGTGCGTCCTGCATTACGTGCTTTTTAATAAAACTCTAGCAGAAAATGTCTTACTCACCTGCGTCGCCTGGAGGAGAGACCGGCTGCACTCACACACAAGGTTCACCCTGGAAATGACATCTTTACATTCATTTGCCCTGTATGATTCCTTGACAGACCTCAATTAACACTTCCCCGGAGGCGGCACCGCAGGTTCCCAGCATTTACCATGAAATTACGACACCATTAGCAGTTACACTGGAGCACACAAGTCTTTAATTAATATTTTATTTTAATTATTTCTCGATATATTGGGAAGACTCTCCCTGTTCTGTTCTCACACTGAGTTACAGAATGCGAGCCATCGTTCATATAGGGATATTGTTTATATATTGTACATAATAATCCCCGGATAAATCCTCTGCTGCACCTGCAGCTCCAGTGGTCCTTCCCTGTCTCTATTTACTCCCTCGGAGTGATGACATCATGTACATCCATGTGACTGCTGCAGCCAATCACTGACCTCGGTGGTCTGGTGTCATACCTACAAGCATCAATACTCATCAGGCCAGTGATCGCCTCAACGATCCAACCATCAACAGGACAGACTAAGCTGGTAGATCATGAAGGTGGTATAAAGGGTTGTTCTCAACTAAGAAAGTTATTCGTTATCAGGGATTAGCTGCAGCGGTGATTGTACTGGAGTTGTGATGTCATTGCGGCAGCTTGTAAACAGACACCTGGATAGTGGCGCAGAGCCAGCTCTGGAGCAGGTAAAAGTGACTGCCAGATCTCCTTATTGGCATTTTATGGATGATAAAATGTTAAAACCGGAAAATCCTGTTACAATAAATCCAGGAAAAAAATACCAATCATTTTTTTTTTCCTTAATTGGACTTGTCCGCTTCTGTCTCAGTATAATGAACCCAGATCTGAAGCAGAAGGAAAGAAAGTCAGGAGGCCTCCAAATTATAGAAACCTCTGGTATTATTTATTGGGTCAGCCCCTTTAAGTGGTTGTCTATGTGACTGCTGACTTGTGACTTTTGTGTGCACTTCCTACTGCAAGGATTCTCCAGTGGCGGCTCCGGGAGCGGGCACTCATGTGACCTCAACTATACAATTTGCATATACCGGCCACATTCCAACTAGATGTGTCCGGCCTCACTCAGTACTCTTGCATAAAGCGAGGCCGGGCACGTCTAGTTGGTATGTGACCACACGTATGCAATGGCAATGGCAATGGAGAATGATCCCAGCGCGCAGTATGCACAATGTGAGGATTCACAAGCCTGCAGTCACATAGAGTGACACATAAAGTGACTGCAGACTTATGCCCTAAGGCCGGACAACCACTTTAATGATTTGTCTTCATCTTTAACCCCCATGGTAAATGTTAACTTGCCGATATCTCCCGTTTACACATTCACCACTGCAACCTTAAAAAGTGAAATCTGCCCGATCCTCTTGTCTCAGGGTACAAAATGAAATAACAGAGTTAATGAATATATTTGGCCATTGAGGTGGTACCTTATAGTTTAGATACCAGGAATAGTCAGACTGTGGGATTAGTAGAAGGAATCAACATACAATGCTTAAAGGCAAAACATATGAAGAAGACAGGAGCACAGAACAAGTTACATTTACAGGTGCCCCTGTAAAATGTGTCCAGCTTCTCTCAGGCCCAGGGGGTCATCAGTACATGGCCGTGTCCCCAGCGCCCCCAGTAGCGGCAGCTAGGTATGTCCTGGATGGTGTAAGCAGCTCTTCAGCTGGAAACCCTTGCAGCACTGGTTCCAGTCTCATAAATTCTTGCAGCAGCTGCAGCTTTCGCGGTGCTTGCCCCTGCCAACTCTGCCAGCCACAGGGCTCTGATGAATCAATGTTTTGTATCAAACCAGATCACCTCTACTGTAAGAGATATTCGCATATCTGGTGTTGTACTTGGCAGGAATTTCCTCAGAACTTGTAATAAATGGTGGGTCATCAGGGAAGACCGTCTATCCCAACATGGAATTCCCTAGAAGGGTATTTACAAAATAGGTTTTCTAAATCAGACATCCCCTTTAAGCAGTGGCGTAACTGCAAAGTTATGGGCCCCCGGTGCGAACTTTCAAATGGGGCCCCCCCACCATGCCAAAATATTTTCCACCCAAATTCACATTTTCCCTATTAATTAATTCCCTATTAATTAATTCCCTACATGCCCCGGCTTTCCCCCCCCTAGATACGCCACTGCTCTAGATACGCCTCCTTGCCTATTCCACCACTTCCATCATTTCCTCCTCCGCCACCATCCCCATCCTTGTCCATTCCACCACTTCCATCATTTCCTCCTCCACCACCATCCCCATCCTTGCCCATTCCACCACCATCCCCATCCTTGCCCATTCCACCACTTCCATCATTTCTTCCTCCACCACCATCCCCATCCTTGCCCATTCCACCACTTCCATCATTTCCTCCTCCAGCACCATGCCCATCCTTGCCCATTCCACCACTTCCATCATTTCCTCCTCCACCACCATCCCCATCCTTGCCCATTCCACCACTTCCATCATTTCCTCCTCCACCACCATCCCCATCCTTGCCCATTCCACCACTTCCATCATTTCCTCCTCCACCACCATCCCCATCCTTGCCCATTCCACCACTTCCATCATTTCCTCCTCCACCACCATACCCATCCTTGCCCATTCCACCACCATCCCCATCCTTGCCCATTCCACCACTTCCATCATTTCCTCCTCCACCACCATCCCCATCCTTGCCCATTCCATCACTTCCATCATTTCCTCCTCCACCACCATCCCCATCCTTGCCCATTCCACCACTTCCATCATTTCCTCCTCCACCATCCCCATCCCTGCCCATTCCACCACTTCCATCATTTCCTCCTCCACCACCATCCCCATCCTTGCCCATTCCACCCCTTTCATCATTTCCTCCTCCACCACCATCCCCATCCTTGCCCATTCCACCACTTCCATCATTTCCTCCTCCACCACCATCCCCATCCTTGCCCATTCCACCACTTCCATCATTTCCTCCTCCACCACCATCCCCATCCTTGCCCATTCCACCACTTCCATCATTTCCTCCTCCACCACCATCCCCATCCTTGCCCATTCCACCACCATCCCCATCCTTGCCCATTCCACCACTTCCATCATTTCCTCCTCCACCACATCCCCATCCTTGCCATCTCCTCCCTCTACACACACACACACACACACACACACACACACCATTTACTTCTCTGCACATTCCCCTGCAGAGCGCAACACACACACACACACACCTCTCCTCACGCTCTGCCGCAGCATCTCATCGCCTTCCTCTGACACAGCCGGCCGCTGGCTGATGACGTCATCCAGCGGTGCGTCTGTGTGAGAGGAAGCAGGAAGACAGATCGCTGGGCAGCGGCGCTGCAGGGATTTCTCCCTGCCTGCCACAGCCACTCTGCAGGGGCTCCCCTCCACCTCTGCTCACATTGGGAGTCGGCGCTCTGCAGCTTCTCTTTGCCGGCTGTCAGCTTGACAGTCGGCGCAGAGAACAGTAGAATGCAGCCGCCGGGGAAGACGCTGCGGACCGCCACATTAGGCGGCCCGACTGCGCCCCTTTTGCCGGCTGTGCCCTGCCCCCCCCCCTAGATATGCCTCGGACTGTTGCCGTGCGGGAGGGATCTCCTGCACTGCAACATGGTGTCGGCCGGTGCCTCTGACCTGCCGGGCAGCGGGCCCCTTACCTGCCGGGTCCCGTCGCAGTGGCGACTGCTGGGACCGCGGTAGTTACGCCACTGCCTTTAAGTCATACATATAAGAAAGTAGAAAGAAGCTATAAAGATGTCCTTAACACTGCACTACCAGGATGACTGGCCAGGGGTGATACAGTTTGTGCAGTCAGTGGTGCTTAAAGGGTTATTCCCATCTTTAGAAGTTATTCTGTTCACAATAAGGCCGGCGTCACACTTGCGAGTTTTACGGACGTAAGAGCGCAGAAACTACGTCCGTAAAACTCGCAAAAAATACGGCACAATTATTATCTATGCCCCTGCTCCTATCTGCCGTATTTTACTGATCAGTATTATACGGCTTTCTACGGCCGTAGAAAATCGCAGCATGCTGCGTTTGTCACCGTATTGCGCAAATAAAACGCCAATGAAAGTCTATGGAAGCCCCAAAAATACGGATTCCACACGGACCAGCAGTGTGACTTGCGAGAAATACGCAGCGCTGTTACAGAGAAAAGCCGGTAATTCAGCGCGGTGTACAGTAAAATCACACTGACAGCTTACAGTAGAATAGGTAGAATAAATATGTACACATAGAATAGGTATATATATATATATATGTCAGTGAGACACATATATGTATATATATTCTTACTTCATACAGCCGCGATATAGCAAAAAGCCGGTAATTCAATTACCGGCTTTTGCTTTCTCCTTCCTAAAACCCGACATGATATGAGACATGGTTTACATACAGTAAACCATCTCATATCACCATTTTTTTTGCATAATCCACACTACTAATGTTAGTAGTGTGTATATGCAAAATTTGGCCGTTCTAGCTCTTAAAATAAAGGGTTAAATGGCGGAAAAAATTGGCGTGGGCTCCCGCGCAATTTTCTCCGCCAGAGTAGTAAAGCCAGTGACTGAGGACAGATATTAATAGCTTGGAGAGGGTCCATGGTTATTGCCCCCCCCGGCTAAAAACACCTGCCCCCAGCCACCCCAGAAAAGGCACATCTGGAAGATGCGCCTATTCTGGCACTTGGCCACTCTCTTCCCATTCCCGTGTAGCGGTGGGATATGGGGTAATGAAGGGTTAATGCCACCTTGCTATTGTAAGGTGACATTAAGCCAGATTAATAATGGAGAGGCGTCAATTATGACACCTATCCATTATTAATCCAATTGAATGAAAGGGTTAAAAAAAACACACACACATTATTAAAAATTATTTTAATGAAATAAAAACAAAGGTTGTTGTAATATTTTATTTAACGCCCAATCCAATTACTGAAGACCCTCGTTCTGTGAAAGAAAAAACATAATAAACCAACAATATCCTTACCCTCCGCAGATCTGTAAAGTCCAACGATGTAAATCCTTCTGAAGGGGTTAAAACAGTTTGCAGCAAGGAGTTCCGCTAATGCAGGCTGCTCCTTGCTGCAAAACCCCGGGGAATGAAGCTAAATATAGGTCAATGATCTATATTTTGCTTCATTTGCGGTGAGGCGCCCTCTGCTGGCTGTTCATAGATCGTGGGAACTTTCCTAGAAAGCTCCCAGAAAGCTCCCAGAAAGCTCCCAGGCTTTCTAGGAAAGTTCCCACGATCTATGAACAGTCCGAAGACTCAACCTGTCCTGAAGAGAAACGAGGATGGAACCCAGAATTGCAGAAAAATGGCGAAACCAAGGTAGCCGAGCTGGCCCGATTATTAAGGGCAAACTCAGCCAAAGGCAAAAAGGACACCCAGTCATCCTGATCGGCAGAAACAAAGCATCTCAGATAGGTTTCCAAGGTCTGATTGGTTCGTTCGGTCTGGCCATTAGTCTGAGGATGAAAAGCCGAGGAAAAAGACAAGTCAATGCCCATCCTACCACAAAAGGCTCGACAAAACCTCGAAACAAACTGGGAACCTCTGTCAGAAACGATATTCTCTGGAATGCCATGCAAACGAACCACATGCTGGAAGAACAATGGCACCAAATCAGAGGAGGAAGGCAACTTGGACAAGGGTACCAGATGGACCATCTTAGAAAAGCGATCACAGACCACCCAAATGACTGACATCTTTTGAGAGACGGGAAGATCTGAAATAAAATCCATAGAGATATGTGTCCAAGGTCTCTTCGGGACCGGCAAGGGCAAAAGCAACCCACTGGCACGAGAACAGCAGGGCTTAGCCCGAGCACAAATCCCACAAGACTGCACAAAAGTACGCACATCCCGCGACAGAGATGGCCACCAAAAGGATCTAGCCACTAACTCTCTGGTACCAAAGATTCCAGGATGACCAGCCAACACCGAACAATGAACCTCAGAGATCACTTTATTTGTCCACCTATCCGGGACAAACAGTTTCTCCGCTGGACAACGATCAGGTTTATTAGCCTGAAATTTTTGCAGCACCCGCCGCAAATCAGGGGAGATGGCAGACACAATTACTCCTTCCTTGAGGATACCCGCCGGCTCAGATAAACCCGGAGAGTCGGGCACAAAACTCCTAGACAGAGCATCCGCCTTCACATTTTTAGAGCCCGGAAGGTACGAAATCACAAAGTCAAAACGGGCGAAAAACAGCGACCAACGAGCCTGTCTAGGATTCAAACGCTTAGCAGACTCGAGATAAGTCAAGTTCTTATGATCAGTCAATACCACCACGCGATGCTTAGCTCCTTCAAGCCAATGACGCCACTCATCGAATGCCCACTTCATGGCTAGCAACTCTCGGTTGCCCACATCATAATTCCGCTCAGCAGGCGAAAACTTCCTGGAAAAAAAAGCGCATGGTTTCATCACTGAACAATCAGAACCTCTCTGCGACAAAACAGCCCCTGCTCCAATCTCAGAAGCATCATCCTCGACCTGGAACGGAAGAGAAACATCTGGTTGACACAACACAGGGGCAGAAGAAAAACGACGCTTCAACTCTTGAAAAGTTTCCACAGCAGCAGAAGACCAATTGACCAAATCAGCACCCTTCTTGGTTAAATCAGTCAACGGTTTAGCAACACTAGAAAAATTTCAGATGAAGCGACGATAAAAATTAGCAAAGCCCAGGAACTTTTGCAGACTTTTCAGAGATGTCGGCTGAGTCCAATCATGGATGGCTTGGACCTTAACAGGATCCATCTCGATAGTAGAAGGGGAAAAGATGAACCCCAAAAATGAAACCTTCTGCACACCAAAGAGACACTTTGATCCCTTCACAAACAAAGAATTAGCACGCAGGACCTGAAAAACCGTTCTGACCTGTTTCACATGAGACTCCCAATCATCCGAGAAGATCAAAATGTCATCCAAGTACACAATCAGGAATTTATCCAGGTACTCTCGGAAGATGTCATGCATAAAGGACTGAAACACTGATGGAGCATTGGCAAGTCCGAATGGCATCACTAGATACTCAAAATGACCCCCGGGCGTATTAAATGCAGTTTTCCATTCATCGCCTCGCCTGATTCGCACCAGATTATACGCACCACGAAGATCAATCTTGGTGACCCAACTAGCCCCCTTAATCTGAGCAAACAAATCAGATAACAAAGGCAAGGGGTACTGAAATTTAACAGTGATCTTATTAAGAAGGCGATAATCTATACAAGGTCTCAGCGAACCATCCTTTTTGGCTACAAAAAAGATCCCTGCTCCTAAAGGCGACGATGACGGGCGAATATGCCCCTTCTCCAGGGACTCCTTCACATAACTGCGCATAGCGGTGTGCTCAGGCACGGATAATTTAAACAGTCGACCTTTTGGGAATTTACCACCAGGAATCAAATTGATAGCACAATCACAATCACTATGCGGAGGTAGGGCATCGGACTTGGGCTCATCAAATACATCCCGGTAATCAGACAAGAACTCTGGAACCTCAGAAGGGGGTCTTCGGACTGTCCTGGTGTGGATACTGTGGTGGACAGGTTGCAGCAGATTTGGACTCATGTAGTGGACAATTTGACCTTGTCCCAGGAGAAGGCTCAACGTTTCGCTAATCGCAGACGCCGTGTGGGTCCCCGACTTCGTGTTGGTGATCTGGTTTGGTTATCTTCTCGTCATATTCCTATGAAGGTTTCCTCTCTGAAGTTTAAACCTCGTTTCATTGGTCCTTATAAGATTTCTGAGGTTATTAATCCTGTGTCTTTTCGTCTGACCCTCCCAGATTCTTTTTTCATACATAACGTCTTCCATAGGTCATTGTTGCGAAGATACGTGGCACCTATGGTTCCATCTGTTGACCCTCCTGCCCCGGTTTTGGTGGAGGGGGAATTGGAGTATATTGTGGAGAAGATTTTGGATTCTCGTGTTTCAAGACGGAAACTCCAGTATCTGGTTAAATGGAAGGGTTATGCTCAGGAGGATAATTCCTGGGTTTTTGCCTCTGATGTCCATGCTCCCGATCTTGTTCGTGCCTTTCATGTGGCTCATCCTGGTCGGCCTGGGGGCTCTGGTGAGGGTTCGGTGACCCCTCCTCAAGGGGGGGTACTGTTGTGAATTCTGTGGCAGAGCTCCCTCCTGTGGTCACAAGTGGTACTTCGGCTGATTCTCTCTGGGAGCTTCCGTTTGTGGAGGAAACTGGTACTGCTGCTTCTGAGTTTCCTCCCTCAGGTGATCTGGTGAGGTCGTTAGGTGCTTCTCTACTTAACCCCACCTAATGCTTTGATCCATGCTTCCTGTCAATGTTCCAGTGTTGGACTTGTGTTTCTCTGGATCATTCCTGTGGTCTGCTGCTCTGCATAGCTAAGTGCTTCTTTGCTATTTGTTGCTATTTTTTCTGTCCAGCTTGTCTATTTGTTTTGCTGGAAGCTCTGGGACGCAAAGGGAGTACCTCCGTGCCGTTAGTTCGGTACGGAGGGTCTTTTTGCCCCCTTTGCGTGGTTTTCTTTAGGGTTTTGTGTAGACCGCAAAGTTATCCTCGTTCTGTCTAGAATATCGGGCCTCACTTTGCTGAATCTATTTCATCCCTACGTTTGTCTTTTCATCTTACTCACAGTCATATGTGGGGGGCTGCCTTTTCCTTTGGGGTATTTCTCTGAGGCAAGGTAGGCTTATTTTTCTATCTTCAGGCTAGTTAGTTTCTCAGGCTGTGCCGAGTTGCATAGGGAGCGTTAGGCGCAATCCACGGCTGCCTCTAGTTGTGTTTGGAGAGGATCAGGGATTGCGGTCTGCAGAGTTCCCACGTCTCAGAGCTCGTTCTGTTATTTTGGATTATTGTCAGATCACTGTGTGTGCTCTGACCTCCATGTCCATTGTGATACTGAATTGCCTTTCATAACAATTAATATCTGCCCTCAGTCACTGGCTTTACTACTCTGGCGGAGAAAATTGCGCGGGAGCCCACGCCAATTTTTTCCGCCATTTAACCCTTTATTTTAAGAGCTAGAATGGCCAAGTTTTGCATATACACACTATTAACATTAGTAGTGTGGATTATGCAAAAAAAATGGTGATATGAGATGGTTTACTGTATGTAACCATGTCTCATATCATGTCGGGTTTTAGGAAGGTGAAAGCAAAAGCCGGTAATTGAATTACCGGCTTTTTGCTATCTCGCGCTGTATGAAGGAATAATATATATATACAGTGGGGCAAAAAAGTATTTAGTCAGTCAGCAATAGTGCAAGTTCCACCACTTAAAAAGATGAGAGGCGTCTGTAATTTACATCATAGGTAGACCTCAACTATGGGAGACAAACTGAGAAAAAAAAATCCAGAAAATCACATTGTCTGTTTTTTTAACATTTTATTTGCATATTATGGTGGAAAATAAGTATTTGGTCAGAAACAAAATTTCATCTCAATACTTTGTAATATATCCTTTGTTGGCAATGACAGAGGTCAAATGTTTTCTGTAAGTCTTCACAAGGTTGCCACACACTGTTGTTGGTATGTTGTCCCTTTCCTCCATGCAGATCTCCTCTAGAGCAGTGATGTTTTTGGCTTTTCGCTTGGCAATACGGACTTTCAACTCGCTCCAAAGGTTTTCTATAGGGTTGAGATCTGGAGACTGGCTAGGCCACTCCAGGACCTTGAAATGCTTCTTACGAAGCCAATCCTTCGTTGCCCTGGCGGTGTGCTTTGGATCATTGTCATGTTGAAAGACCCAGCCACGTTTCATCTTCAATGAAAACTTCAGACGGGCCTGGACATGTACTGGCTTAAGCAGTGGGACACGTCTTGCACTGCAGGATCTGAGTCCATGGTGGCGTAGTGTGTTACTTATGGTAGGCCTTGTTACATTGGTCCCAGCTCTCTGCAGTTCATTCACTAGGTCCCCCCGCGTGGTTCTGGGACTTTTGCTCACCGTTCTTGTGATCATTCTGACCCCACGGGGTGGGATTTTGCGTGGAGCCCCAGATCGAGGGAGATTATCAGTGGTCTTGTATGTCTTCCATTTTCTAATTATTGCTCCCACTGTTGATTTTTTCACTCCAAGCTGGTTGGCTATTGCAGATTCAGTCTTCCCAGCCTGGTGCAGGGCTACAATTTTGTTTCTGGTGTCCTTTGACAGCTCTTTGGTCTTCACCATAGTGGAGTTTGGAGTCAGACTGTTTGAGGGTGTGCACAGGTGTCTTTTTATACTGATAACAAGTTTAAACAGGTGCCATTACTACAGGTAAAGAGTGGAGGAAAGAGGAGACTCTTAATGAAGAAGTTACAGGTCTGTGAGAGCCTGAAATCTTGATTGTTTGTTTCTGACCAAATACTTATTTTCCGCCATAATATGCAAATAAAATGTTAAAAAAACAGACAATGTGATTTTCTGGATTTTTTTTTCTCAGTTTGTCTCCCATAGTTGAGGTCTACCTATGATGTAAATTACAGACGCCTCTCATCTTTTTAAGTGGTGGAACTTGCACTATTGCTGACTGACTAAATACTTTTTTGCCCCACTGTATATATATATGTGTGTCTACTGACATATATATATATATATATATAGACAGTATATATGTTTTTTTTTTTTAACACATGGATCCCTTGTATAGCCGTATGTTGGTTTGGCAAGCCTGCGATAAAAACACGCAGTACGGCTGCCATACGGATTACATACGGAGGATGCCATGCGCAAAAAACGGTGACACACCCTGCCTACGGAGGAGCTACGGACCACTATTTTCGGGACTTTTCAGCATATTACAGCCGTAATATACGGACCGTATTTGCATACGCTGAGTGTGACGCCGGCCTAACAGTAATTTTGACCAAGGGTGCCTAAACTTTTACATGCCACTGTATAGTGTGTATGGCCATGTACTTCACATCCACCCCTTATTTAAATCAACAGGGAGGTGGATGTGCAATACGCGGTCATGGCCTCTATGCAGTTGATGGGAGATATTTAGTGACGCTACATAACAGAATCTGGCTGCCGTCGGCACTGGGAACAGCTGATAGTTGGGGTGCAACAAGATATTGATGATCTATCCTAAAGAGAGGCCATTAATAATAAAAGTTCCAGACAAACCATTCAACCCTACATTGGCATCTTGTAAAAAGATGTATGCTGCCCTGGTCTGGTGTCCAGTCCACTCCTCCTTGGCATAGACCAGTCCAGTCTTCACTTCTGCTGCTTGCATGCTCAACCTCACATCCTTGTGGCCTCTTGCGATTATCGAGCCCCATATATTGTAATTATTTCACACAGCAATTTCAAAGGGAGAGTTACCAGTGTGAAACATGTAGGTAAGGAGAGCAGACTGTCAGTTAATACATGTCTCACACTGGTAACTCCTCCTTTAATTTAAATAATCTCTGGAGGCAGATTCTCAGGGAGATCTATGTCCGGCCCATAGATCTTAACAGCTCATTTATACATGTGAAAACATGGATTTCTAAGCAATAAGACATCGGATCGCAGATATCAAGGTATCATTTTATTCAGATTTCTATGGCCTACATGCCCCTAGAGATGGCTTAGGAGGGCTGATCCTAAGGAAAAAGGCTCTTAAAACTCTCACACCTGGATTCAGTTACTGCCAATAAACCACCTGTAGCCTTCACATCCCATATTCCCAACAGGAAGTGAAATCCCTTCTGTTGCATAACAACAGGACCAAAGGACAGGGTATAGAAGACCCCACAGCTCACAGTCCTCTTGGCACAGAGTCATGATGCCAGCAGTATGTACAGGGTATAGGTGTGGAGGCCACTGTTACCTGCTAACTAGTGATGAGCGAATATACTCGTTGCTCGGGTTTTCCCCAGCACGCTCGGGTGACCTCCGAGTATTTGTTAGTGTTTGGAGATTAAGTTTTCATCGCCACAGCTGAATGATTTACAGCTATTAGCCAGGCTGAGTACATGTGGAGGTTGCCTGGTTGCTAGGGAATCCCCACATGTAGTCAAGCTGTCTAGTAGCTGTAAATCATTCAGCTGCCATGATGAAAACTAAATCTCCGAACACTAACAAATACTCGGAAGTCACCCGAGCGTGCTGGGGAAAACCCGAGCACCGAGTATATTCGCTCATCACTACAGCCGACCACTTGTAACCAAAGACCACCAAAGCTTCAGCATTGGAACATCGGGGGAGGAGGTGGAGAGTAGTGTTATTTCTTGGTCTATTTATAATTTTTGTGCTGTTTTTATTTTTTCCAGTAGTTGGATAATCCTTTAAAATATAAAGTTCTCCGCTGCTTCCACCATTGAGAAGAAGCTCCTGGTTTTACGAGTGCGTATGGAGGCAAATAAGGAGTAAATGAAGACACACAACATGCGCGAACTGTAAATATGAAGACGTAACGCAAGCAGCCGCCCTACCTGGAAAGATAAAAAGTAAAGAGGAAGAAGGATGGGAACAGATGCCGCTCGTGGATGGATCCCACCTGTTTTCTGATACAAAGTAATTAAATATAAAAGCTTTCTCTGAGCAGCGAGATTTATGCCTCCTATTGAAAACACCATGAGATCATACGCCAGAAATCCACATATTGTTAACACTCTTGTGATATCAAAGCCCAGGCACAGATGTGGCAGAACTGAAACTCTCATAACTCTTTGGGATGTCATTGTTAGCGCATGACGATATTTCAACGACAATGCTCATGCAGCAGGTGAACCTGCAGTCCTATGTAAAATTGCAAATATTTATAACGTCTTTGCTAGGGCAGGATTTACTCTGGAGCCGGTAGTAAAGTGGGACACATTTTTCAAGCATGTTTAAGTAAGAAGCATTTTTTCTGCTGTCAAAAACCTGTAAAAATGCTCTTTTTCGCAGAGCTTTTTGCAACATTTTTAACAACTTTTCGTTGCATATTTTTCACTTTCTCACTGCTTTCTGTGGGTGAAAAAATTTGGCAGAACACTGAAAGGTGGTGTCCACTACTAAGACAACCCCTGCTTGATCAAAATATTTGGCTTTCATAAAATAATAAAGCCTATACTCACCTCCCGTACTGGCATTGTTCCTGCTGTGTGGGCACTTGCGGTCCTGGAGCACTTGTGAGGTTGCTATGACACGTGACTCCAGCACCCAATCAGAGCCAGCGTCACTGTCCCCGCCAAATCGAACATGAAGAGGAAGTGCGGGCTGCAGCTGATCTCTGACTTCCTCTTCCTACTCAGTTCGAAAGTAGGCGGGGACAGTGACGCCAGCGCTGATTGGGTGCTGGTGTCACATGTCACAACAACAGCACGGGAGTCCTACTGCCAACAACGTGGGAACGGAGCCGGTACAGAAGGGGAATATAGGCTTTATTATTTTACTAGATGGTGGCCCGTTTCTAACGCATCGGGTATTCTAGAATATGTATGCGTAGTGTATAGCACAGCTCATGCAGTACATTGCGCAGCCCACGCAGTACATTGTGCAGCCCACGTAGTATATTGCACAGCCCACATAGTATATTGCGCAGGTTGTATATTATGCAGCCACGTAGTATATTGCACAGCCCACATAGTATATTGCGCAGCACACGTTGTATATTATGCAGCCCACGTAGTATATTGCGCAGCCCACGTTGTATATTGCACAGCCCACATAGTATATTACGCAGCGCACGTCGTATATTGCGCAGCCCATGTAGTATATTGCACAGCCCACATAGTATATTGCGCACGTTGTATATTATGCAGCCACGTAGTATATTGCACAGCCCACGTAGTATATTGCGCAGCACACGTTGTATATTACGCAGCCCATGTAGTATATTGCGCAGCCCACGTAGTATATTGCACAACCCACATAGTATATTACGCAGCGCACGTCGTATATTGCACAGCCCATGTAGTATATTGCACAGCCCACAAAGTATATTGCGCAGCCCTTGTAGTATATTGCACAGCCCACATAGTATATTGCGCAGCCCATGTAGTATATTGCACAACCCACATAGTATATTGCGCAGCCCATGTAGTATATTGCACAGCCCATGTAGTATATTGCACAGTCCATGTGGTATATTGCACAGCCCACGCAGTCTATAGCAATGTGGGCACCATATCCCTGTTAAAGAAAAAGAATTAAAATAAAAAATAGTTATATACTCACTCTCCGCTGGCCCCGAAGCGGTTACCGACGCTCCTCGCGCGCTCCGGTCTGAAGAGTGCATTGCGGTCTCACGATATGATGACGTAGCAGTCTCGCGAGAGAGGGGCATCGCGAGGAGCTTCGGTAACCGCTTCGATCCGGGGGCCACCGGAGGGTGAGTATATAACTAATTTTTATTTTTTTTAATTATTTTTAACTTTAGATCTTTTTACTATTCATGCTGCATAGGCAGCATGAATAGTAACAAGTTGGTCGCACAGGGTTAATAGCAGTGTTAACCGAGTGCATTACACCGCGGTCAATGCTGCCATTAACCCTGTGTGAGCGCTGACCGGAGGGGAGTATGCGGGCGCCGGGCACTGACTGTGGGGAGGAAGGAGCGGCCATTTTCTTCCAGACTGTGCCCGTCGCTGATTGGTCGTGGCTGTTTTGCTGCGACCAATCAGCGACTTGGATTTCCATGACAGACAGAGGCCGCGACCAATGAATATCCGTGACAGACAGACAGGCAGAAAGACAGACAGACAGACGGAAGTGACCCTTAGACAATCATATAGTTGATGGGGGGCCAAGTAAGGGGTATGAGTAGAAGTTGTCCAAGTAGTGGACAACTTCTTGAAAGAATGGACATGCTGGAGTTTTCAAAAACGCCTCAGTTCTGACATTCAATAAAAGAAAAAAGCAAGCGTGTGCATGAGATTTCTGACACCTCAGAGCTTTTGCTGGTGTTGTTATTAAAAGTATGTGAATATAGCCTAAACTTCCAAAATGCTGCAACAGTCAATGTGATACTTTATTCGCAAAATCTGCAGTTTTTCTATCCCCTTGCCACAACTTTCCAATAGTCCTGACTTAGCTAAGACAGTCCAGGGAGAAACAAAAGGTTAGTCTTGTTTATGCCACACTTAACAGTGGACATTTTCAGGAGGTCCATGGCCAGTTAGGGAGAAGGGTTATGCGCAAATTTGAAGTAGTCTCTGATCGAAGAATAGAAGCAAATGGGGCAAATTTGGCCAAAAATAGCAGCTGCTTATTTCATTTTTTTTCACTGTTTGAGAAGATTCAGATGACGGTGTAACTCACATGAGGATGGTAACACAATGCTTGGACTGGCCGCTGGCTCTCCCGACCTGAGCGTGACAACAGGTTTTTCCATGCGGCTGCCCCTCTCGGGTCGGGAGAGCTGACGGCCAATCTGTACATTGTGTTGCTGAGTTATACGGCCATCTAACTCTTAAGGTAAAATTTGCCACATTTATAAAAATTCAATGCCAAAAAAAAAAAAGTCCAAATCTCTCCAACTGGCTCCTCTATTTGGACTCTTAAAAAAACACCCTACGTAAATGTGCCATGTACCACCCGCGTCCCATAAATAATAGCACGATTTCTATTATTGGAATACAAACGATGGCACCAATTCCTGAGTATCTACGGTGACTCCCCGTTGAGCGGCAGAGGCCTGATGGGCCTCATGAGAAATCTGTGCCTGGTCTTCCAATATGTGCTCCGCGACATCTCACAGTCGTGGTTCGGCGGTGTTCGTCAGTGCTGGATGTAGGCGACCGGCTCCTCTAAGTGCCCGCGGTCATTAGTTCTAGGAGAAATAGCACAGAACAAACAACTTGAAATAGTTTTCCACCGCTGTGAAAAATGGTTGAAATGTAATAAGCGCAGCGTTTTGGATTCTATTAGCAGCGCTTTCCCTTTTTCTACACTAAATAGCTTATTGATCTACTTAAACATTCATTTTTATTGTTCATGCACAACAGATATCCGAGCACTGGGGCTTTATAGACGTTCATCCGTCAGAACCGATAACCATAGTACAGTGTGACAACGGATGAGAGGATTGTAAGGCACCAACAGCATCACTCACGGCGGCCGGTATATGAATATGGTCAATTTAACCCCTTCACGACATCCGGCGTACATGAATGGTGCAAGTAAGAAGTGGGTGTATGGAGCGGGCCCACCCCACACCAGGCAGGTGATAGCTGTTTGTTATAGCCAGGACCTGCCTCTACTAATTGTTAACCTTTTAGATTCTGCTGTCAATCTCTGACACGTGGCGGCAAGGGGGTGCGTCACTCCATGTGGAGATGTGATCGAGGGTCGCCAATTCATTGACATGACTACCGGGAGGGTCCTGCTGAAGACCTCCGTGCTTGTCACTATGGAGTTCCTTTGAAACCCTGGCTATGGCCGGGCTTCAAAGGAAACAGTGATTTTATGGCACTGCTGTACATAGCACAAGCGATCAGACGATCGCAGGTTCAAGTCCCCTAAGGGGACTAACAAGAACAGTAAAAAAAAAAATGCTTTAAAAAAAAAAAAAAAAAAAATACAAGTTCAAATCACCCACCCTTTCAATCCACAAAAAGTAAAGATCTTAAAAATAAATAAAAAATACCCACATTTTGTATAACTGCGCTCATAAAAGTCTGATCTATAAAAATATAGACATAATTCATCTGATCGGTACACCATAAATTAAAAAAAATAAAAAATACGACAAAATTATGTTATTTTGATTGTTGCAATTTCACAAAAAATGCTACAACCGGCGATCAAAACATCACATCGATCCCAAAATGGTATCAATTAAAAAATATGTCATCACACGGCTCTATCGACTGATAAAAAAAAAAAATGTTACAGGTCTTGGAAAATAGCGACCGACACAACCCCCAAATTTTTTTTTTGCAAACTTTTGATTTTTTTTCACCACTGAAATAATGAAAAGATTGGACATGTTCTGTATCTCCGTAATTCTACTAATGAGCAGTATATTAAATGCGTTATGGATCTGGAAGGGTAGAAAAAACAAAAAACGCAAAAATGGAAATGGGCTCCGTCATGAAGGAGTAAAACGGGGTTGACTTCTGGACATCCTCTTTTCTAATTAACATGCTGGTGATCACCGGATCTGCACGGATTCAATAGAAACCGAAAGAATATGATTTTCCCATATTTTTCTGGTTACCTTTAGATAGGAAAGGGAATCTGTCAGCAGGCTTTTGTTATATAATCTGATGGCAGCTTTAGGTAGGGGCTGAGACACAGATATCAGCGATGTGTCACTTATTAGACTGTGTGCTGTTTCCATACAATGAAGGTTTTATCTTTTGGGAGCGTCTCTCCCGGTAATATAGTCTGGATGTGAGCTCTGTGTATATTTAGCATCCTACGATTATCACTTACTTTTATGAATCAGCACAGGGTCAGAACTTCACTTATTTCCTCTCCACGTGCTTTCCTTATTGTCTTACTTTCTCTGCCCTCCATAATACTTTAGATACTTTCTCCTCTCTCCACTGCAGATCTGTGTACACCCTCCACCTCCCTTCTGCTATATATAACACTGAGAGAAGAAATAAAGGCGCTCTGATGGATTTGTATCTTTTTTTGCACAGCTCTCAGCTAGATTAAAGGATGCGTACATTCTACAGCAGCAAAATAGTGGACACATTTTAATGAAAACTATTTAGAAAGCTGAATTTATAAAAGAAGTCAATAAAATAATAAATCTGTGCAGAGGTGTACGTAACTGTCTGTAAATCAGCAGAAAAGGCAAGGAGCTGCACCGCTTACTGTAGTGCCCCCTACAGGAGCAATGTGATATTGCAGCCCAATAAATTGGAGACCCTGTGATACATGAGCGTACATCCATACCTGCCAATAACTAATTAAGTAACTAATTACAGCTCAAGATAACAAGTAAAATCACCAGTAAATGTATTAGCTCATCACTTCCTCATCCAGACTTTTCTTTTATCCAGAGATGGAAAGCGGAGAATGTGGAGAATCCCTTTAACTTCTGCCAGATTCCAAACACAAGTAGTTTTAGGCTGCCGTCACACTAGCAGTATTTGGTCAGTATTTTACATCAGTATTTGTAAGCCAAAACCAGGAGTGGGTGATAAATGCAGAAGTGGTGACGTGTTTCTATTATACTTTTCCTCTATTTGTTCCACTCCTGGTTTTGGCTACAAATACTGATGTAAAATACTGACCAAATACTGCTAGTGTGACGGCAGCCTTAGCAATAAGCGGCTGCTGGGATCATAAGAAGTGATCCTGATCCTGCGCCAGCCCACAATGCATTTTTTTGCAAACTAATGAATGTAATAAACCTTTTTTTATTGTAATTTCCGCTGCGTCCTAATGCTTGATTAATACAGACGTGGCCGTTGTAACTGGGCAAAGTCTTAATTATTTGCATTGTTGCTAATGTACAAAGCATTTTATTAGCTTCGCTTATTAATGTTGCGTTCTAGAAGCAATGAGTCTGCAGAATGGCAAAAGCGCCCATAAAAGTGTTCATAGAAAAAAAAGCCAGCAAAACAAAAACAGCTCAACCAATCAAAACCAGTGAAATGCACGACCCTGTCCAATGCCTGCTTCCTGCTCGGGATCGCCGGCCCCCGAGGGTGGTGGATAGTATCTCCGCCATGTCCAGCATGCGGTGGCAGAGAGATCTGTAATTATTATTCACAGATTACACCAATCTAGTGGGTATAAGTGTGCCCAATATATTGAAGTGCTCATTTTTGACACATGGCGAGGTTTTAATACGAGAGGTTAGGACTATTCCGACTGGGTCACCTTAACGCTGGTGGAATGGATTTTACACTTTTTTTATATAAAAAACCATACTGACTAAGTGCCCTGTGTTATTTATATGCACTATTGCTTTTTACTTACTTGCAGCAGGGTATATGCTCACTTTGTTTCTATCTTAGGTTTTGCCGAGTGCAATCTGACAAAATATCGGATCACACTAGGACCAATCTTAGTCTATGAGGCCATGCACATGTCCGATGAAAGTATCTCTGCATACACTTAATCTGATATTCGTATCCCACTCAGCCATGCAAGTCACTGGTATGTGGAAAACATCGGACTGCACTCGGATGACATCTGAGTGCAGTTTGATATTCACGGCACCACAGAATTGAGAAGATTGAGACATTTTTTCCTCCATCTTCTCTTCATCAGAGAGAATCTGAGCACACTATGGTCACTCTCTGAGCAGAGTGTGATTTGTATAATCTGCTCAGATGACAGAATGAATCTACAGCCGTCTGCACCTGCACCTAATAGTCAGCAGCTTCAAGAGGACCATGTATAATATGGGATTATCAAGAACAATGGCTCCAGGGAACGCTCGTTTCTCAATAATCGTATAGTTCACACAGGCTACCGGTAATTTTGTGAAAAATGTTTCTGCCGCACAAAAGATCGTCATTCTCGGCAGCACATCGTCTTGTGTAAAAAGGATTAGCGCTGTAGAGAACAATGGCAGTCCATGTGCACCGAGCGATCTATCACGCATCGGTCCATGCACATCCGGTGACGGGACAACCTATTAAACAGGCCATTAAGTGACCACAGACTGGACAGCACGATGCCGGTTGGCGGCCACTTAACATTGTAAATGAACCTCCACTGTAGTAAGAGAGTCATTCACAACACTGAAAGTAATCACCTAACCACCAGACAGGTGACAATAACCTTCTGAACCCTGGGACCTCCACCTATACAGATAATGGGTCTCTGAAATGCCCCGACAGAACCAACCAAAGGCTAAGCGCTCTATTCGGCTACTTCTGGCAGTCCCGTAGACAATGAAGGAAGCAGTGATGTGTATGCGCGGGCATTGATCCATCGCAAACCCTGTTCTTGGGATTGGGAGAGTCCCGGTGGTTGGATCCACACTGATCTGGAAGTTCGCACCTATTTTAATGGAATGTCGGGAGTAATTTTTATCTTACTTGAGTACTGATTGAACGTTCTACCATAGCAGATCAATTATTTTCCTACTGAAGACGTCTGTCTAGTCTTCGGACCACCATAAAGGTGAATATTATATAGGATTAATATCAGATGACTTGGAGCCCACAGATCTCCACATGTAGGAATGATCTCAGCACTGTAGGCACATCCTTATGTCTGCGGCTGAAGATAGTGGAGCTACAACCAGCAGGGAGAGAACACACCAAGGAGGACGTTTGTCATCTATCCACTGTATAGATATAAAATGTTATTTGTGTGCCCGGTGCCCTAATCTTCCTTAAAGCAAGTCAGCATAATAGTATCAAATCCTTGACTCATTTTTATGAATTTTTTGCACCCTACAATTTGCCTTTCAATCAATCTGAATCCCATGTCAATGTCTAAAAAGGTACAACTAACGGACACTCCCAATAAATGCTAAAACCAATATAGAAACATAGGAGTAACAACGCCCAATTGAATAGAAAAAAAGGTAAATTTTATTAATTACAAAATGATTAAACAATTAAACAGACTGGGATCAGGTAGTGAAGGCTACCAATGTCCAGACAATCAGGTACACGAATGGGCAAATAAAGTGCTATATGCATATTATTTCCAGGGGAACCAAACAGTACTGGGCAAAAACAGTGTAACACCAAAAATAATGGTGAATGCGCGCACAATACATAAAGCCCAAGTTCCCCCACATCAGCCTTGCTTATCCATGGTGTAACTGAGTCTGGACACGCGCCACGCCAACACCGACGCGCGTTTCGCTCAGCTTTCTCAAGGTGCGGTCATATATAGTTACATAGTTATTAAGGTTGAAGGAAGGCTATAAGTCCATCTAGTTCAACCCATAGCCTAACCTAACATGCCCTAACATGTTGATCCAGATGAAGGCAAAAAAAATATATATTGTATAGCATTTCCAATCAGGTGGGATTATCACAGTCTGTAGAAAAGCAGAAGCAAGGAATGCAGCAGCCAGGTGGGGGCGAATCTGGATAGTGAGACGACGTCACAGCTTAGCGATAAAAATAGGGAGAGAAAGTCGTAAAACTGATCAAATTCTACGATAGTGTGTGACAGCACCGAAGGGAAAAGTAGTCCATATACTGTATGAAGATGTAACTTCTTATGGCTTAGTCTGCATCTAGGAGTTTATAAAATGTTGATACCTAAGGGTGATAGTCATGTATTTTTAGGGCAATTTAATTACTTGCAATGCGCGGCAACTCGGCTTGCCAACCATCAAAATTTGAGTACGTGTCCGCATACGTATGTGGTCACTCGCGGAAGAAGACGTGTGATATGCTTTGAAACACGTTGAATAAAAACCGCATTGATAATACATCCTGGCACCGGACTTTCTTCAATGTTCAGCAGCGCGGAAAAACTCCACAAATAATGTTCTCCTCCTAACTCATCATCTCTATTAGTAATACAGCACGCAGATACAACTATTTACTGACATCCTTGATGATGGAATTGCAGGCCTATAAAATCTGCTGTACTGTACATGTTAAAGGAAACAGTCTTAGGAAAACCCAAGGCACTTTTTTTTTTTCCCTAGTGTCCTCATTTTGAAGGAAGAGCCAACGAGACCTTGCCGCAGAGCAGATGAGTGATTTAAGAGATGCATAATTGGAAGGCTAAAAGGTATATTCTGTACCGGCTGACCTTACACCGCTGCAGCGCGGTATAATAGAGATTAAACATATCGAATTTATTGGACTAGTTTTACCCGCAGCTATATATTGTTATCTCATTTCCCCCAACAAGAGGGAAAAAATGCCTAGCAATTCTAAATATGGTGCTGGAAACCGACTATGCTCCCTAGCAAGTTTCCTGCCACTAACTTCTATTTCTAGAAAAATAATTAACAGGATGGACATTTTTACTTTACTAACTGGTGTTTACTTCTATTTTTTTTCCGTTACTGGAAAAGATTTGCACCAAATTCTATCAAATGAATTTCAATAGGTGTCTCCCCCTCAATAAAACGTCCGGTCAAATGTGTTTTTATGATACACTTTGCAGCTCAAAATTACACCGCAATGCTCAAAACCGAATATATTGTTGTTAGACATTGTTCACATGTTGAATTTTCTGCAGATTTGTTGCGCTGTGTAAATCCACACCAATTTACAATACTGTATAAATGGACGAGATAGTGGAAAAGCCTGAGTGATATTTCCTAGCTGCCTAGGAATATCTTTACTATCAAGGTCATACTGATATAGAGACAAAATTGAACATTAATGTGAAAAAAGAGCATTGACTCCATGGTAAGTATGAGAAAGGCTGTCATTGAAGGGGTTGTCCACTTTTGGGGACATTTTGTTTTTACTTAAAAGCGTGTGTTTAGAGCTAACAATCATTTTTGCAATTCGGTTTCATTAAAAATGTTGGTATATTTGCCTTGTATAGCTTCGGTGACGCACTGTCCATCACGCACTGCAGAATGAGTTATCTGAGAATCCTTCAGTGAGCTCATTCTCATGTCTGACAGGAGGGTTTATAACTATTTTAGCTTTCTTTTTCAGGAGGTTCTCAGCTGATTTATAACCACGTACCACAGTTGAATGTGCAGTGAAGCAAAGAGGCTGTAAAACCCGAGAAGTGCCACATATTTCAAATGAAACCCAATAGCTAAGATGACTTTTAGTCTGAAGAAGGTGGACAACCCTTTTAATTCTACTTATCCCCCATTATTAAATATAATGGCAGTAGAATAAAAATCAAAAGGTATCCATGGAACAGAAAGGGCCAAATAATCACTCTTCAAAAAAGCCTTTTATTTCCAGTCTGATGTATCAGTGCAGACCACACTACTCCGATGCGTGATTTGCTTTAGGTGTTTCCTCCCTTCCTTATGGAAAATACACAAATTATGGTCTGTAAAGAAGTCTCTGGTAAAGAGACAATCTGACGCTGTGTGTCAGTCCAAAAATGATCATCTATGTGATGTAACATTAAATGGAATCTGTCAGCAAGTCTTTGCTATGTAATCTGAGGGCAGCATGCCGTAGGGGCTAAGTCGCTGACTCCAGTGATGTGTCACTTACTGGGCTGTGCTGTCTTAATACGATAAAACACTTATCAGCAGGAAATTATCTCTGCCGGACTAGCTCCCATGTGCCTCCTGGTCCGACCATGCCCCCAGCACTCATTATCTCACTGTCAACATACAATGTACACAGAGAGCTGCTAATCAGGGGTGTGGGCAAGGTTAGCTTACTGAGCTCTGCTACATCATAACTTCTGCACCCAGTAAGCTAAGTGACACATCACTGGAGTCAGGGTCTCTTTTCCTACATTCCTCTTCCTTCTGTTATCAGCTAATGGTGAGATGCTGGTGCAGATTCCTACCATCCGTAGTAAGTGTGAATCATTGCTAGCCTCATCTAGAGGCCCTATGGCCGATGCACCATATACTTATGTCTCCCGAGTATATTGCCATTGATTTCCTGACATTGCCTTCTCCACTACTCTCCCCTTACAACCATATATATTGCTCCCAGGACGTGGAGCGTATCTCTGCCTGCCACATCTCTGATTCATGCCTATCACAGCAAGCAATTGACCCGTCCGTATTAGCGGTAGCAGAGCACTCGCCGGTAAGAATACAGGTCTGCGCCAAGGTTTTCCTGGAATAAAAGGTTATAATGTCCTAGGCTGTAAGAAATGTAGAGTCTGAAAAGAACATTTTCACTCAATCAATCAATAAAAGAGAGCAGTGACAATAGACTGTCCGCCATTCATCTTCGGCATCATTATTCACCGAGGACAGCTGTCAGTCCGTAATTGTATCGCCAGCCAAGTTCGGACATAATGTAATGTAGTGGAGCTGCAGTGCGTCTCGGCCTGTCCAGCATCAGGAAGCAGCAGCACAAGGGCGTACTGGGATATACTGGTAACAGAAAATGTGAGGACCGCACTTACTGGGAGGACAGACGATGTATGGCTCCACCAGGGTGAGGGGACCCCATGATACGACCTAGTCTCGCACCCCAGATAGAGGGGCTCGGTCTCCTATTTTAAGCCCCTCATAAACATTAGACTAAAGTTGGCTAAACTCGTGGATATAGACAGGTTAGAGCAACAGTGTACAGGGACCCCGGACAAATGATTGTCGGGGGAGTTAAGGATCGGGCATGTCTGATTTTCGGCTATTTGTTCTCGCTGAAATAAGTCGCGGCCAGAAATGACAGAGAACACTTGAGTGATCCGGCTGGCCAAGATGGCTGCCGGTCAAATGATGCCATGCATCTTACATGTGTGGATGGCTGAACTTCCTCTCAGTGTCCTTAGGAGGATTCCATCCCCACCCATTATATTCTAACAATGCAGTCCCTCTGTAAAGGGAACATTCTCCTCACGTTCTCCTAATCTAACAGGAAAAGAGATGCGACCAACCAAGACGAGCCATTCTTCTTCAAAGGTTTCTGGGGGGGTCACACAAGTTGACCCCAATTTAGATATATGTTATTGAACTCCATAGATGTACCATTATAATTTAAAAAAATCTCACATTATTTTATGTGGAAATTTCATCCATAAATTGATATTGAGAACATATATAAAGGAAAGGGAGGAACAAATACAAAAATCAAAAAAAGGATTGAATTAATAATGGTGTTGGTTAATGGCACAAAATCTTTTCAATTATATCACACAGAAGCCCATTGCTTGTTCACTCACTGATTCAAGACGACTGGACTGGACAGACTGGACTGTGGAGAGGGGAAAAGTTGCCATGAGTCACCAACTATCGCTCTTGACCACCTATAAAAAAAAAGTTAGACTCGACCAATGAAATTGTCAGGTTCGGCCTCTTTAAAGGGACACTGTCACCTGAATTTGGAGGGAACAATCTTCAGCCATGGAGGCGGGGTTTTGGGGTTTTTGATTCACCCTTTTCTTACCCGCTGGCTGCATGCTGGCTGCAATATTGGATTGAAGTTCATTCTCTGTCCTCCGTAGTACACGCCTGGGCAAGGCAAGATTTCCTTGTGCAGGCATATACTACGGAGGACAGAGAATGAACTTCAATCCAATATTGCAGCCAGCATGCAGCCAGCGGGTAAGAAAAGGGTGAATCAAAAACCCCAAAACCCCGCCTCCATGGCTGAAGATTGTTCCCTCCAAATTCAGGTGACAGTGTCCCTTTAATTTATATTTGCAAAGGGGTAGTCCATTTCTTTGAAAGCAGGCCCCTAACTAGCAGGTGTTTACCCTCCCTGGACTTGGCATCGGCTCCCAGTTGGTGCTCTGATCCCGATGTTTTCGCTTCAGCAGTGACATCACGCCAACAGGGCACGCGACCACTTAAGCCAATTACTGAGTTTAGCGACGGTGTTGAGGTTGACGGTTCTCGCCACTGAGCTCAGTGAAGGACTAGAGCGGTGACGTGTGCTGTCGATGGGACGTCACCACTGCAGCTGAAACGCTGATACTAGAGTGAGAAACCGGCGCTGGAACAAGGGTGAGTACCTGCTGAGTTTGGGGTACACTTTTCTGAAAGTGAACGACCCCTTTAAGTTCTTCCTGATAATAGTCCTTAGAGGGGTGCAGAAGATGCTTGCCCATCTACCCTATTGTTACTCTGGTACTCCATTCATCTTGGGTTCCTTTAGGAGCAACAGATGATGACAACCACTGATGTCAGCAACTATGGGACCAACAATGCTATTTGATATTGCTTCATTGCTGGAGTCTTGGAAGGGCAGAAATAGTAAAATGAATCAGTAGGATGAATATTTTTTCATTATCATACATCACTTCCATATGGTAGAGCTCCAGGAATAGCTACTTGATGGGACTGTGAAAGTCACGAAAGCCACCTCTGTTTTCCCAATTTGAGGCCTACACCCTTTAGTTCGTAAATCAAAGTTCTTCTCATGATGACTTTGTGATATAACATCATCATCTTACCAACTTCTAAACCCACAATTAGCACAACGTGCCAACAATATAATTACTGGGGGACTGCAAATTGTGGATTTCTATTATGGTGCTGAATTTCTTTTTAGAGAACGTAAAATGAAGCACAAAAAAATATATATATAGGAAATCAGCTCAGAAGCCTGTGCCAACTGCTCGGCCACAATACCAGATAGTGTTGCAAGCTCTTAACATGGCACCAATGCCCAATGCCTGAGGATACAAAGGCCTTCATATCCATAAGGTGCATCCTGAATTCTGTCCAAATCTCCCATAATCCTCTTCTTTTCTGAAAGCAGCAATTGGCAAGCGGGAACTCTCCGGTTATTCATTAAATTCCCCTAAATTTGAAGATTTTCTTCGTTATAAAGTGGCTGGGTGAGCCAGCCGTAATCTCATTAAAATCCGAGCAGGGTGGCTATAATTCAGTTGGCTGTTCCCATTGCATTCTGTGTCATACTGACCTACATGACCTGGACCGTCTTCAGCTATGCGGCTGATATCTTACACAAATTCCAGTAAGCCATTAAAGAAATCTCACTCGCATATATTACGGCCTGGAAGCTGTAGCCGGCCGTCACTTCTTTGGCACGGAGGCATGCTGGGACGGCTTTAGCTCTATGCTGCGGTTGGGATGAGAACTGCCAAGTTACAAATGTAATTCATTTTGGAGCCTGCAGTGTCTGAATAGCAGCAAGAAGGTCTAAAATTACAAATCGGAAATAGCGCTGCACCCCGAGCGCCAAACGACAGACACATATGCTAAGTCTCAATCCACTAAGTGCGGAAGTAGATGATAAAGATGGCCGGCCTTGTCAGGACTCAGGAGCAGTCAGCATTTGCTATAGAAAGTACTCATGATTATTTCAGAATATCTTTAATTTTTACACCTCAACGGCACCGAACGAGGCGTGGGATACATTGGGCAGCAAGTGAACAGGCAGTTCCTGAAGTTGAAAAGCAGGAAAAATAGGAAAGATTAAGAATCTGGTCACATTCACACGTTGAGTATTTGGTATTTTGCCTCAGTATTTGTAAGCCAAAATCAGGAGTGCGAGAAAAATGCAGAAGTGGCGACGTGTTTCTATTATACTTTTTTTTCTGATTGCTCCACTCCTGGTTTTGGTTTACAAATGGGGATGAAAAATACTGAACATGTGAAGGTGGCCTCTGAGTCACTGTGATAAAGGCCAAATTGTGATATCCAAATGACTGGGACAGAACATTGCCAAGAAGGCCGTTTTGTAACGTGCTCTTGGCATGTTGTGGATAGTAGCTACCAAAAGTGAGCCCAGGAAGAGTATTGTACCTTTGTATTGTCTGGTGACATCAAGCCCACGGATTAGTAATGGAGAGGTGTCTATACGATCCGTCTCCATTACTAATCCTATAGTTGTATTCTAAATAAACACACAGCCAGAATAAAGTCCTTTAATAGGAAGAATGACACAGACTCCTTTAATGAATCTAAATTATACCATACTCACATCATCACCCATTCCACTGAAGCCAAGGTCTCCTGTAATAAAACAAAAATAAAAACTGTCCGCCATTCTGTCCCACACCGTAATCCATGTCTGGTGATAAACAGTTTTCAAGCTGAATGCTGCCGAGAACCATAGACGAATGATCTGCTGCCAGCGCACCATCAGTGACTAGCAGTGACATCATCAAGGTTACAATATCAAAAAAGAACTTGGCACTCTGATTGGTTTTGGTGTACAATGAAAAAATTATTTATTGATGTGCATCCATACAGACAAATCAAGTTGAACGTTTTCAGTCCACATCCGGACCTTCATCAGAACAAATATACTGGTAAAGAGAGAAGCGTGTATCCTGTCTCTATTGGTTCCTATAGGTTTAGTTGGGTAGCCTGGATGCAGCAGGGGAGTCCTGTTCGCGTCAGCACACGTGTGGAGCGACGGAAGTCGCTATGTGAATCGTGCGTTCAACTTGATTTGCCTGTATGGATGCACATCAATAAATATTTTTTTTCATTGTACACCAAAACCAATCAGAGTGCCAAGTTCTTTTTTGATTGTGGACTATTTTGGGCTGGATACCCTACTTGAGCACCTATTTGCTACATTATTAAGAGTGCCTTCTTGCTCCATTTCATATCATTAAGGTTACTGCAGGCACTAAGGCTGCATTCCAAGCGGGATCTCTGAACTGCCGGGACCTCAGTGAGATCAGCGCTGCACCGTAAGACTTTCTTACTGTGCTCGAGGTCATCTCGCCGAGTCACCACAGTTCAGGGGCCTGGCTGGGAACGTACCCTCAGTGACTTACGGAAACCTCATTGACATCACCGCTACTCACTGAGGCTGCGCTCACAGCAGCTCATTCATCGGTGGATCTCAGCCTTGATGGTCGCATTTTGGCACTGTCCAGGTTGAAAACGGTTCATACCCAGACATAGATTACGGTGTGGGACAAAACCACGGAGAGGTGAGAGATACGGTTGTTTTTTATTTTTATTTTATTACAGGAGACCATGGCTTCAGTGAAATGGATGATGATGTGAGTATGGTTTAATTTCAATTTATTAAAGGAGTCTGTGTAATTCTTTCAATTAACGCCTTCACCACCTTGGGTTCTTTCAATTTTTGAGTTTTTTGCTCCTCTTCTTCTCAGAGCCATACCTTTTTTATTTTTCTGTCAATATGACCATGTGAGGGCTTGTTTTTTTGTGGGAAGAGTTGTGCTTTTGAACGACACCATTAGATTGCTACATAGTGTACTGGAAAATGGGAAAAAACATCAAAGTGCGGTGAAATTGCAATTCTACAATTATTTTTTATTTTGCTATTTTACCTTGTTCAGTAAATGCTAAAACTAACCTACCATTATGATTCTCCCGGTCATTATGAGTTTGTAGATACTAAACATATATAGGTCCTTTTTTTATTTAAGTGGAGAAAAAAAATCAAAATTTTCTTTTTTTTAAAAAAGGCGCCATTTTCCAAGACTCTTAGCGTCCCCATGTTTTGTAATCTGGGGCTGGGTGAGGGTTTACTTTTAGCACACTGAGCTGTCGTTTTTATTGATGCCATTTTTGAGTAGATACAATCTTTTGATCACCCGTTATTTCATTTTAATGAAATGTTGCTTCGAAAAAATAAGTAATTCTAGCGTTTTGACTTTTTTCGTTACGCCATTTATCGATCGGATTCATTATTTTTATATATTGATATATCAGGCGATTGTGAACATGGTGATACCAAATGTGTGTATTTTTTTCTTTATTGTTTTATTTTGAATGGTGCGAATGGGGGGGTGATTTGAACTTTTATATTTTTTATATTTTTTTATTGTTTATAAAAAAATTTTTTTTTACTTGCTTCAATAGTCTCCATGGGAGACTAGAAGCTGCGATCATCGGATTATCTGTGCTACACAGTGCAGGGCTGAAGCACTGTTCTATGTAGCTAAAATGCTCAGGTGTTATGAGTGCCGACTGCTGGGCGGCGCTCATAGCAATCCGGCAATGACAACCACAGGGGTCTGCTGCAGACCCCGGGTTGTCATGCCAACCCATTGGCAATCTGTAGTCAGGTGACACGGGCGCCGATGGGTGGAATTAGTGAAGTGCTTCCAACGCGAGCATCTAACATGGTAACAGCCACGGATGAATCGAGAGTTTACCTGCGGCTATAAGGGGCACATGTCAGCTGTTCAAATCAGCCCATAGCAAATGGGGAGCCCACCTTAGTCATAGTTGTAACTATATATCTAAGGTGGGAAAGGGGTTAAAGGACTTTATTCGGGTTGTGTGTTTATTTACCATACAGCTATAGGATTAGTATAGCTTTACTAAGCTTTACTAAGTCGTGAGCTCGATGTCACTTGACAATACAAAGGTGACATCAACCCCACAAATATGAACCCCACTTGCCACCGCTACAGGGCAAGTGGGAAAAGCCAAGTCATCTCCATGCTTCTCCCGCCCATCTTCTCTCTTCTGTTTTCTTTTTCTCGCTCAGTGCTGTTTTTCTTCTATAGACCCCATGCCATCATATAGGGCATGACCTATGTCACTGAGGTCAAAGAAGTGAGTTATGCCCCATATGATGTCATGGGACCTATAGAAGAAAGACAGTTGCTGGAGAACTGGAACGAGAAGAAGACCAAAATGCAGGACCAGGCGGCTCATGAACAAGTATGGGGGGGAGCATGGGTGGACATAGACAGAAGACCCCAGTGCAAGAACAATATATGGGCCATTTGCAAGTCAATAGCATATCATAATGCACAGATCACAAGTTTTGGAGGAAGACATGAGTCCCTTTATCTTTTGGGTCCCTAAATGGCATTGCCGGTTGCACCCATGCTATGTCCGCCCCAGGGGAGGTCCTTTCCAGGACCGAGGAAAGGTAAGTATAAAAGTTTGCTCTTTAACTCCTTTCCAGCCCTCATCTTCCATCATTTTGCTGGATTTATGTAAATTGAATCCCAACAAACTAGTATTTATAAGAATGCTATATTTTTTTGGGGGGAAGTCATAGCGAATTCAATTATTATTATTTAGAATCAATTTCTTATCTCTGTTCATTTCTAAGTTGCGTAACAGAATCATAAAACACTTTAAGACTCTGAATTTAGATCTAGAACTGGCTTATTGGAAAAAAGAAAATTGGCAAAAAAAAATATTCTTCTTATTCTATGTGACGAACATGAAAAATCTGGCAAAATATTTTTCATATTTTTCAAAAATATTTCTATCGGCTAACTGAAATATCGCAGGGCCGAATCATGTGAGCATATTCATATGCAAAAAAAAAATCCCACATCATGAAATTGCAATGAGCCGTGCCAAAATGATAAATAAATGAACAGGCAAATAGGATTATAAGACGAGCATTGTGATTTGATATCAGGCATATTATCTGCGGCTCTCCGTGTTGCGATACGTTAGCCTATCTCCTCTGTACGTGGCGGCTACATATGGAGACGGCGCTCTACAACGGGCTCCGCAGGCTTTCTTATCCTTTTTCGAGAGTTTGCAGCTGTAGAAACTGTTTAATTATGAATTAGTTGATCTTAACTTATCGCTGCTCAGCAGAGCTTGGCCACCGAACACATCCGCCGGTAATTCCCTCTGCCTAGAAACAAGATCTGTCCCCATCTATTTAAAGACGACTGCCAGACAAAAATGGAAAAAAAAAATAGTGTTGTTTCCTAAGACAACAAATTGGCGTTCCTTTCTTAAAAAGCGATAATAATAAGGTAAGTAACGAGGTATCGGTTACCCATTGTATTATCACTCCCTACTGTCTGGCCCCGGTGGAGAACGCCTGGCATCATCTCAAGGCTTTACTGCTCCATCGGCCTCCCCTCCTCTGCTGAATTCTTAACCAGCAGTTTGCATTATGGGAGATAAAGAGCAGAAATGTCTCCGCTCACGAGAGTAGTGGAGAAATATTGCATCTCATGTCCCCCCCGGGGTCCATTTATTTATTGTTAAATAGCGCTGAAATTCTATTTAGCACAACGAGTCTGATGGAAGCAAATAGACAACACCGGCCAGCGAGAGGGAATCCCGGCGGCTCGGCTGCTGGCTCGGCACCATCCGACGCTCTGTGTATTGATACATTTTTAATTCATTGTGTTTACCTTTTGGACGGGCGGCGGATCCATTTCACTTTGTGAAATTCTCATTTTGTAAATATATTACACTACAAAGTGCGGACCAGAAATAATCAGCGGTTGACAATTTTACAGTGTAAGTAATTCATGACCTGATCCGTAAATCAATCAGGACTAGGTATTTCTCAGCTTTCGGGTAAGATCTCCCAAAATGCCCTTACACTTTCATTTCATCTATTGCCACCTTGAGGCCATGTGCCCACGGAGCATAAAGGATGCATATTTTTGGATTCTTTTTTTTTTTGGGGGGGGGGGGAATCTATTCCAAAAAATGTGAATGCGATTTTCAGAGAATCTCGAGTCCACTGTGCGCTTGCACTGTGGAACTGTGTTGGTTCTTTTTTGTGCATTTTTCTTTCCCTCCAGGCTTCTATGGGGAGAATGAACAACGCAAATAAAATCCGATCTTAGGTTTCTGAGTGCAGAATCATTGCTTTTCTGCCCTAGAAACCAGTCAAATATACAAATGCTGTCAAATCTGCACCATACAAAGCAAAAAAAAACAAAACAAAAACATATGGACAAAAATGGAACAGTAATGCAATGATCAGAGCAGATTGTTGGTGCATTTGTTAGTGTGGACGCCTGCAAGAAACATACGGAAAAAACGCCACGTTTCCACACATGGAAACGTAACCTTAAAAGGAGGAAATTATTGAAAGATAAAGTTGCACTTCGTTTTCCTTTAAAGGGTTAAATTGATAACTTTCGACCATTCGAGAGATACTAAAGAGGTTAAGGCAACAGTGCAAGAATATTATGTCAGTCCTTTGCTCAGGTTTGCAGCTGGCAAGGCATTTGCCCAAGGTGCCGGGAGTATCAACAAGCAACGCTGCCTATTACTGGGAAGAGCTCAGGATGGGAGAATAGAACGGGGTAAATTATTACTGGGAAGAGCTCAGGATGGGAGAATAGAACGGGGTAAATTATTACTGGGAAGAGCTCAGGATGGGAGAATAGAACGGGGTAAATTATTACTGGGAAGAGCTCAGGATGGGAGAATAGAACGGGGTAAATTATTACTGGGAAGAGCTCAGGATGGGAGAATAGAACGGGGTAAATTATTACTGGGAAGAGCTCAGGATGGGAGAATAGAACGGGGTAAATTATTACTGGGAAGAGCTCAGGATGGGAGAATAGAACGGGGTAAATTATTACTGGGAAGAGCTCAGGATGGGAGAATAGAACGGGGTAAATTATTACTGGGAAGAGCTCAGGATGGGAGAATAGAACGGGGTAAATTATTACTGGGAAGAGCTCAGGATGGGAGAATAGAACGGGGTAAATTATTACTGGGAAGAGCTCAGGATGGGAGAATAGAACGGGGTAAATTATTACTGGGAAGAGCTCAGGATGGGAGAATAGAACGGGGTAAATTATTACTGGGAAGAGCTCAGGATGGGAGAATAGAACGGGGTAAATTATTATTGGGAAAAGCTCAGGATGGGAGAATAGAACGGGGTAAATTATTACTGGGAAGAGCTCAGGATGGGAGAATAGAACGGGGTAAATTATTACTGGGAAGAGCTCAGGATGGGAGAATAGAACGGGGTAAATTATTACTGGGAAGAGCTCAGGATGGGAGACCTAATAACAGGAAGGGGCGCAGGGTGGGGGGCATTGTTTCTGGATGGGGCCAGGATGGAATACATTATAACAGGAAGGGGCGCAGGATGGGGGACATTATTATAGGAAGGGGTGCAGGATGCGGAGCATTGTTACTGGATGGGGCTAGGATTGGAGACAGTATGACAGGAAGGGTCACAGGATGGGGTACATTATTATAGGAAGGGGCGCAGGATGGTGGACATTGTTATAGGAAGGGGCCAGTATGGGTGACAATATACCAGGAAAGGGCTCGATGGGGGACATCATTATATGGGGGTGAACATGCATATCTTTGGAGGATCTAGAATGCTACAAGGGCCCATGTATATGACCAAAATTCAGCTAGTGGCTGGCGTCCACATTTTGCACCTGGGCTCATCAGAATTTAGTTGTGCCACTGCAGATAATCCCTTTTAAATTCTATTTGAAGACAAATAGCGGAAGTATCCAGGAGGATCAGGAATTAGCCAATATAGAAATATATTGTTATATACCCAGGCAGGCCAATATCCTAGTGTGAACAGGGACTAGTGGACACAATTCCAGCATTCAGACAAGATCTTTAATGGGATTGTACAGAATTAGAAAAATATAGCTGCTTTGTTTCTGTAACACTGCCACCACTGACCACAGGTTGTGCCTAGTACTGCAACCCAGCCCGACTGAAATCAATAGAGCTGAGCTGTAATACCAGTGACAAATCATTGTCAATGGGAGTGTTGTTCTGAATGAGAACAGCCATGTTTTCTTTTATAATCCTGGATAAACCCATTAAATTCATTGTGCGAACATTGAACACTGAATGATACAAACAGATTTTACATCAAAGCTACTCGACAAAACATCTTAGGCCGGGGTCACACTTGTGAGTGTAGTGCGAGAAACTTGCGCGAGTCTCTCGCCTCAATACTCGGCACAGCCGCTGGCACTCGGGATTGGAGCGTGTGGTTGCCTGTATTTCTATGCAGCCGCACACTCCGGTCCCGAGTCCCGGCGGCAGTGCCGAATATTGATGCGAGAGACTCGCGTGAGTTTCTCACACTGCACTCCGCAAGTGTGACCCCGGCCTTAAAAAGAAAGTCTGTGAGAACAGAATGACTGTTCAAACCAAGAAGCCCTTACAGTACAGTGCTAACCACTGAGCCAAGGTGCTGCCCATACATCTTGCTCCTATTGAAGTCCTGTACTGTTTCCACAGATTATGATACCTCTTTCATGGCCCCCACAATGACAGCATGATGTCCCCACGGCCCCCCACACACAGCATGATGTCCCCACAGCCCCCCACACACAGCATGATGTCCCCACAGCCCCCCACACATAGTACATTACCCCGTTGCCACCGTGCTGCCCAGGTAAACTCTATTAATACTACTGCGGCCATTCTCCCAGTATGAATGGACCTCTTCCTCACCTTCCCCATAAACATTGTGCTCCCCGTACCCCATTTCCCTCCATCATACAAACGATATCAGGGCAATTGCGAACTCTCTTATTTCCCTACAGTTAATATAAAACATTTTAAATAAAGAATTTACACAAAAAAACTACTGTTTTTCCTTTGTGACATGCCCCATTGTGCCGCAGCGGAGAAGTCAAGCAGTAAATTGAGCACAAATATTGACATTTTTATAAAAACATGAATATTATAAAATCCCCGTCTTCCTTTCTCTTAATACAAAGTGCAGGAGCTGTGTGGGGCACAATTTCTAGCATTAAAAGCATTATTGAGTAGGTGGCAACGCTCTGTCTGCTGGTATTATCAAGGGCTGCCGTCTCCGCACAGGGCCCTCGCTGGTTTCATCCTTGGTGCTCGGCATATTCTGTACAGAAACTACATTAAAGCCCCATGCAGGAGGGATACAAGGAACTTCTGAGCCGTTCAGATCCTTTATTAGGAAATAAATATGGCTTGATGAAGGCTTTCAAAACCGCTTATTTGTCTGGAAGCGAAGGCATAGCACAATGAGGGCCAGCTGCAAAGGAGCATTAGGTTTACGCCAGAATTAATGGGCTTCAATTGACCTTCCCTTTCCAACTAAAGTGCTGTTTATTGAATGGCAGAAGAGGAAAGAGGACAGGTTAGAGAGATGAGGTGGATTATCATCCAGCAACTTATTATCACATTGTAAATAGTGTAAAAACTCAACTGCAAACTTGCTACTAAATAGTTTGGCTATAAAAAGGGTAAATAAGGCCAAACATCCATGCAGAGGTAGTACCAGGCTCCACCACTAGGCGGTGACAACTTTCCATTTCCTGGATTTTGTTATCTTGGGAAGCGCAGCTTCTACCATGGCCAACAACTTAGTACTTGGGGATCTCCACATATTGCATAAGTTATCCTGTCACACATCTCCTACATCCAGCTCTTGGCAATCTTTCATAGCAATAGGGTGCATTCCTGTGATGTTGCATGCTCAGGCTTTACAGGCTGGCTCAGGCAGTGGTTAACCACCTGAGTATTCAGCTATTTGACATCCATGCCGCTACGGTAGACTGCTTCCATGTTCTCAGTTCTCTATTATTGCTTGTCTATTATCACTGGCCATCTCTGAATTGGTGTTTGCAGCAAACCCACTATTGCTACATTGAGGGGTAACCCTCCTTATGCTTAGTGGATTCTGCTTTAAACTCTGTGACAAACCCAGCTCTGCTAAATCACAGGGAAAATCTGCCTATTCACTGTGCCAGCTCTTCCTTAGACTCGGTGATGAAGCCAACTCTGTCACAATAATGAGTAACCCAGCTTTATCAGTCTCCAAGTTCTCCTGGACTACATGACAAACTGAGCTGTGCAATTTTACTAGGTTGCATCAGCTATATTGCTGAACAAGTGTTGTCACTGAAATTCCTGAGTCACTAAGTTCTGCTTCACTATATGATTGCCAAGTTATTGTGCTGTAGTTACATACCTGTCCCGGTTAGACTACTTTCACACTTGCGTCAGTACGGGTCCGTCACTAAGCGTCGGCGCGACGTACCGACGCATGTTGTGAAAATTTGGCACAATGTGGGCAGCGGATGCAGTTTTTCAACGCATCCGCTGCCCATTGTAAAGTCCCTGGAAGGAGGGGGCGGAGTTTGGGCCACGCATGCGCAGTAGGAAATGGCGGATCCGATGTATGAAAAAACGTTACATTGAATGTTTTTTCGTGCCGACGGTCCGCCAAAACACGACGCATCCAGTGCACGACGGACGCGATGTATGGCCATGGGTCAGAATCTGTCGCTAATACAAGTCTATGGGAAAATGCAGGATCCTGCATTCTCAAAAAACGACGGATTGTGACGGAAGCTGAAAAACGCAAGTGTGAAAGTAGCCTTAGGCTACTTTCACACATCAGGTTTTTTGTTTCAGGCAGAATCCGGCTAATGTTTCAAAAAAACGGATCCGTTGCAAATAGTGTAAAAACTGATGCAACGGATCCGTTTTTGTGCTGGATCCAGCTTCTATTTCTAATATGGAGTTTACATTGACTTCCTGGAAAAGGAGAGGGAGAGAGGGAGAGAGAGGGAGAAAGAAAGAAAGAAAGAAAGAGAGAGAGAGAGAGAGACCTCAGAACGGAAAATCTGCATGGTTTAAACGGAAAGTGCTTGTAAAACCGGATTCGGAGGCCGGATTCATCTTTTCACATGTCCGTTTCACACGTTTTTGGCCAGTTCCGTCACTGTGTGCTTTTTTCGTCGGACGAAAAAACGTTCATCTGGAGGTTTTCTCCGTCTGCCGGAAACGACTATTTGGAAGGATCCGGAAAAAAATGGATGAATCCTCTGGCCATCAGGCGCAATCCGGCGCTAATACAACTGTATGAGAAAAAACGGATCCGCCGCAAAAAAAACTGATCCTTTTTTTAAAAACTTGCCAGATTGTGTATGAAACAAAAACCTGATGTGTGAAAGTAGCCTTATTCCAGGCTCTGCTTCCTTCACCTCAGTCCGCTGCCCTCTGTTGTGCTCCATGTCCAGTTTTGCAGGTTGCCTGGCGTGGCTCAGTGACATCATCTCCATGATCCTATTTAAGGCCCATTAGGACACACTCCTGCCTCTTAGGACTGAAATTCAAGACTTTAGTTTGGTGTACTCCTCCTATGCACACCATGCTTTAGCTTGCTTCGCTCTCTGCTGACTTCCACTTCATCTGTCCTGCTGCTTCCAAGATTCCCTGGTGTGCCACATCCTCACATGCCATCCTGCCAACTGCACCAATGCTCAGAGTCCGTTTCCCCCACCCGGGCCTGGAGCTTAGTAAGTGCACATCACAAGGCGAGTCTCGCAGATGTCCATCTCTGCTACACCAGTTATGGTGATGTGAGGCTGCTACATCAATTCCTATTGCCTCACATCAACCTCCATTGTTCCATTTGCATATCATAATCTTTTTTTCTCATCCAATATGTTGTGTTGATCAGATCATTTTATGTCTTTACAAGGATTTCTAAGGGTATGTGTCCACGTTCAGGATTGCATCAGGATTTGGTCAGGATTTTATGTCAGTATTTGTAAGCCAAAACCAGGAGTGGAACAATTAGAGGAAAAGTATAATAGAAACATATGCTCCACTTCTGCATTTATCACCCACTCCTGGTTTTGGCTTACAAATACTGACATAAAATCCTGACCAAATCCTGATGCAATCCTGAATGTGGACACATACCCTAATACCGAGCTCCAAATTCACTGTAGTACATTCATGAATAAAATGATATAATTCTGGCTGCTTCCACCACCAGGGGGAGCTCAGGAGCTTACTGTGTACTGTACATTAAACTCAATTAAACTATAGAGCTCCCTCTAGTGGTCGCTACAGTTAGTCTGAATTTAAATTCATTGTCTGTATTAGTGATTTAAAACTTTTATTTGAAAAATGATGTTTAACGCCTCTAAAGATAAATTAAGAGATTAATTAGCTCAATTGCAACCTTTTTTATTTTGAAAAATAAATAATACAACAACAAAAAAAATAGTCCTTGGGTGAGCATTCACTTTAAGGCTTTAACTGTAAGTTTTCTTTTCAGCTTATCTGTGTAGTTACACAGCGGATATGAGTTTTCCCAACTCTAGGGGCATGAGAAGAGTTAAGCGTGGCAATCTGGTGCTGCCATGTGTAACCTATACAGCTGCTTCTCCCAATTGTGCACCTTATCTGTGTTCCGAGCAGGGATTAGAACATTCTGCGCACACAGGAGAATTCCTTGTCCTGGACTTCCTCCATTTCACAGCTCTGCACACTCACCTGACCAGCGGCATCTCATTACTAGCTCCGTCTACAGAAACGCTTTTATATAAGGAAGCTGGGATCACTTTTATTATTAATATTTACTAGATTATTATCTATTGATTTAAAAATAAAAAAGCAAAAATAAAGCACTCAAGAGGTCAAGGTGAAAAAAGTGTAAAGGTTTAGTCACCCTTGCTATCTAGCCATCTATTAATCCATCCACCCATCAATATATTATCAATCTATTATCTATCTGTTATCCATCCATCTATCCATGCATCCGTCAACTATCAACTATCCATCAACTATTTATCCATCCATCTTTCAGCTATTTATCCATCCATCTATCCATCCTTCAGCTATTTATTTATCCATCCATCTATCCATCAACTATCTATACATTAACTATCCATCCATCTAGCCATGCATCCATCAAATATCTATCAACTATCCATCCATCCATCTATATCTAATAAGTGTTTATCATAACAAAAAGCCATTAAGGCAACCTACTTGTACGTCAGCACTGGGGTCCTGATCCCTCTCCATTTGAAGCAGATAGCGACTATGTTACATAGCCGGCATCTGTCACTAATATAAGCAGCCGAGCAGAGTTCCAATCCCCATTTAGATGAGCTACCACAATATTAAAATATTACGCATACACCTGATGAGGCTGGTAGATTTGCTTTGAAAATTCAATTCAGAATGACTGTACTCCTTAATGAAAATGTAACTCATTCTCCATCCATCTACCTGATTAACAGCTCCTCAGTGTCCCTCCTCCCTGTTGAGATCTCACACTGCTCAGTACAACCTACAGCTGTCAGTCAGGCTGGATAGGAAGAAACTGTATATATTTGGACTCATGATGAGCTCTCTCACACTCTTTAGCAGGACTCATAATTTACTCTTGAAACATACAAATATACAACCACTCTGACACGGATTTTTCAAAACAAGTACACCTGTCTTTTCAGAAGTGATATCTATTCAATACCGTGTGCAGTTTGTATTGTGAAATCTGGTGACTGATCTGCTTAGATGGACAGCAGTCCTATGTCATTGATCTATAACTCACTGCTTCTCGGACAGGGCTGACTTCTGATAGTACAATCAAGTGGCAATTATTAGGAAATATATGCGACTGTACACAGGCAACCAACACTGTGAGCAAAGAAGCATCCCTTCATCCATCCAGCATTTTACTATATCAGTCAGGGCAGATAAACCCACAATTAACTTCAGAACGTTCTTATCTCCAGGGGTGGTGCCATGCTGGCCTACAAGCCTTTGGTAGAAGAACATTACAGAAGAGCCATTTCCCTCGATGTGAAATGTTATGCTTATTATGAACATGGTAACTCATCTAACAATATGCACTCATAAAGCGTCTGGAAATAGGAGTATAAAATGTACCGGTGGGAGTGCAACGTATCCCGCATTAACCACCTCAAACCACAGTATTGAAGTATGTGTTGTGTATGTATGCACCTAGTTTAGTAAGAGTGTTATTATGCTCACCTACGTCAGCCTTCTCCAGTGTCCAGCGCCGGTCTTCTCCTCTTCTCAGTGACGTCACTTCTCTTCGTACTCTCTGGGACATGCTGCGTTCTCCTTGGCCTGTAAGTGGCTTTTAAAATGTAAGTCCATGGAACATCAGAACAAGGCTTACATTGTAAAAGAGACTTCCAGCTCCAATTCAGATCATAGAGTGATCCGGAGAGTCTGAAGGGTGGTGACGTCACTGAGAAGAAGAGAAGACCAGAGGTAGGGGAGTATATTAATGCACTCACACACAGTTTTATTAAAGAATCTTCATGAGACAGCATCTTTGAGTAAAAGTGATAAGTTCCCTTTAAGTAGGGAGGGTGGTGAAGGCCCCCTTGCATGTCCTGGTACCCCCTCTCTATTTCCCAGCCATGTCTTCATCTGCTCTACACCCAAATACCACTATTCTTTATCTCCACACTTTTCATTTTTATTTATAATAACAGTTTATTTCATGTAAGAAAAATAAAATGGCACATAAAGAGGAGTAAACAGTCTCGCGGGCACGTCTACATACTGCCGACATGAATCGGGCGCTATCTATTATGCCAAAAAAACTCGGTCTGTTAAGTTTTATCTCAAAGCCTGAGAGACTTTGCGTTGTTTGACTTGTGCCACACAATACACACAGTATGATAATGACGCACAACTGCTGTTTGTCAAGCTGGATGTTATTTGGATATTAATTTGTAGGTTCCCTCCGCTGATTTCCATCAGGAAATATCTGACAGTTTCCGTATTAACAGCGTTCTGCAATGTTCCGACATTCGGGGATAATTCTGTGCAGCTGCTGAGTCACAGGCACAAAGAGATTGGGCTCATTCATACAGACATTAACATTTAGATATTGTGCGTCTGGGTCACACTTCTCACCAGCCGGCGCGCCGCTAAGTGTTGTAACATTGGAAATTCTATTTCATTTTACTAAAAAAAAAAATAGCATTGAAGAATGAAAAATTATATTTAATAGAAGAAAACCAAAGCCACGTGTGAGTGTCCTTCACAAAAGAGGCGATGGGATTCGCAAATTAGCCTGTTTTATATCGAATGTTTCTCAACGTGACCAAGAAAATGTATGGTGGGTAAAATATAAGCAATTGTTAGGACCGAACCTAATGAACAGCAATATCTGCTGGCATATGATCAAAAAATAGTAAAGCTCATAAAAATGTGAGATTTTATATCTGAGTGTCATTTATGGTGGAGTGAGGAACTTCTCAACTTCACTCTTACAAGAAATTACTTCCTCCTTGATGGGACGTACTTCCACCAGCTCAGGGGCACTGCGATGGGGGTCTGTGTGCCCCCACACACGTTAATTTGCTTCTGGGATAGTGGGAGGAAACGTTGATTTTTTTGGGGGGGAGGGAAAGACAGGTGTTGTCATGTATTAGCCTATTGGCCAGATATCCTCATTTTTTGGTCTGGCCCAGAGGCTGGGTTTTGGCAGTTCATAACTGGCCCAAGATTCACTTTTGAAAGCCATAGTCATAACATTATTTTCCTTGATCTTATGATTTAAAAGGAGATGGGAGTATTAGAACATGCGCATACCGAAAACATACTGCCACAAGCAGTTTACTTAAATTGTTATAGCCACCATCTTTTCCCACTTAAGAAGGGAATGCACAAAAGGTCAGTTCCCCCACATCGACTGCTCTGAAAATAGAGTGTTTAAAAAAACTCTGATAAATTATACGAGAGGTACCAGGACAGGGGATATCTATGTCAGGTCCCTGATAGGTCATATTTAGACATGAGCTAATGGATATCGGTGTTCAGCTGGATCTGGTGAACTTGTTTTTAAAAGTCTGTTTGGGTCTCGAACTTGACCTAAACTTGACCCCAGACACCAATTAAGTCAATGGGGACCCGAACTTCCGAGCTGTAAAATGACTATAAAATGGTTGTAGTAAGGGTTAGAGGGGCTGTAAAAAAAGAAAAATGGGGGATAAGAGCAGGGCAAATGCTCTACAAACTAATGTGGATAGGAAAATGACTTAAAAGTGTCACCATAGTAATCAAAGTAAAATGGGAAGAAAATGAATAACAAAAATGTTAACAGTGCCCTCACAAAGACTAAGGTTTGCTACCACCAGTGTAGTTAAAAATGTCACCCACAGGGCATGGTGCACAACCAGAAGATAAAACATTTCAGCCCCAGAGCATGGGGAACAATAACCCCACAGAAGATTATTAAAAATAGAGGCAATCAAGTCCGGAAATTTTATGCTATAAAATGGTGGTAGTAAGGGGCAGGCTGCAGCTAAAGGAATTAAAATGGGGGTAAGAGCAGGACAATTGCCCAGCAAAGAAATGCGGATAAGGAAATTACTTAAATGGGTTCTGTTGTAAGGGGGAGTTCGGGTTGGACAAATGTTCTTGCACCACTATACAAATGGGGATAGGCCACTGACTTAAAAAAAAAAAAAACTTGAACCAGGAAGCCGAGTTCCAAGCCGAGGAGTAGGTACATGTTGTGATATATGTATAAGAGTCCAAGTAGGAGATACTTTTAAAACAAATTTTTTTTAAGGGGAACTAATAAATATAGCAGAAATTAAATACAAAAACAAAGTTTTATCTTGTACTTGAACCAGGAGGCCAAGGTCCAAGTGGAGGATGAGGAGGAAGTGGAGGTGGATGTCACAGAGGCGGTGGAGGACATAGCCAACATCGTTTTTAATTTTATTTATTTTTTATGGGGGGGGGAACAAACATAAAGGAATAACAAATAGCCTAACCATGGCTGGGTGCAGCTGGTGTTGTTGTCTAGTCAGCCAAAGGTATGGACCAGTCCTTTGTTACCAAGCTTGGTTCATTTTAATGGAAGTGAGTTTGCAGACATTGACTGTGGATAGGCGTATGTGCCTGTCTGCGATGACAACCCCCTGCCATGCTAAAGACACGATCAGACAATAAACTTGCCAGCGCCTCCAAATCATAATACTTATGTCTGCTCTCTCTATGACATCGTGCAAATATACCTTAACTATTTTTAAAAAGTTTTCCCTTGAAACAATGTCTTGCTTTCAACGTGGGGACACAATAACTTGCATATAAGACATTGGAGGTAATGCTACTCCTCATAATGGCGGAAGTGACGCGGCGGTATGCATTACACTGTGGAACGCATATATTAGGAAGTGACATTGGTCACTATCAGGAAGTGACACAGCATACACTACCAGGAAGTGACGTCATATCATTGTGACGCGCTCCAGTTTGGAGTGCACAATCAGTTCCTTCTATGTCATCACGCGTGCGCCCACATTGCAGGAGACGTGACCACTATGGCATGGATTAATTTCTGCACAGTCATTTTCTTTGTTTTCTTTAATTTTACCACCTGGTATCAAAAATTAGATTATACAGCCATTTTGTCATGGATTTCTAGAGAAAATATACTAGCAGGTGCGTAACAATCGTGGTTGCAGAAAGTGTGACCGCAAACCGACCTGTGCGGGTGGTTTGGCCCACAGATGCCAGCTCCTACTTCAGCTGGATGCATGGCCGAACAAAGCACATCCAACTGAGGTGCATTGTATTGCAATGTATGCCACTGGCCAATCAAAGCCTTGCAGCTGATGTCACGTGCCAGGTATTGGTGTCCCTTGACTGTTGTAGAGGAAGGAATGATCCAGCTTCAACCGATAAAATTAAAAAAAACATTTTTCAGTGTTTTTTCACCACCCTCTCGCCGGATGATTCCGGCCATATACAGTGGGGCAAAAAAGTATTTAGTCAGTCAGCAATAGTGCAAGTTCCACCACTTAAAAAGATGAGAGGCGTCTGTAATTTACATCATAGGTAGACCTCAACTATGGGAGACAAACTGAGAAAAAAAAATCCAGAAAATCACATTGTCTGTTTTTTTAACAATTTATTTGCATATTATGGTGGAAAATAAGTATTTGGTCAGAAACAAAATTTCATCTCAATACTTTGTAATATATCCTTTGTTGGCAATGACAGAGGTCAAACGTTTTCTGTAAGTCTTCACAAGGTTGCCACACACTGTTGTTGGTATGTTGGCTCATTCCTCCATGCAGATCTCCTCTAGAGCAGTGTTGTTTTTGGCTTTTCGCTTGGCAACACGGACTTTCAACTCCCTCCAAAGGTTTTCTATAGGGTTGAGATCTGGAGACTGGCTAGGCCACTCCAGGACCTTGAAATGCTTCTTACGAAGCCACTCCTTCGTTGCCCTGGCGGTGTGCTTTGGATCATTGTCATGTTGAAAGACCCAGCCACGTTTCATCTTCAATGCCCTTGCTGATGGAAGGAGGTTTGCACTCAAAATCTCACGATACATGGCCCCATTCATACTTTCATGTACCCGGATCAGTCGTCCTGGCCCCTTTGCAGAGAAACAGCCCCAAAGCATGATGTTTCCACCACCATGCTTTACAGTAGGTATGGTGTTTGATGGATGCAACTCAGTATTCTTTTTCCTCCAAACACGACAAGTTGTGTTTCTACCAAACAGTTCCAGTTTGGTTTCATCAGACCATAGGACATTCTCCCAAAACTCCTCTGGATCATCCAAATGCTCTCTAGCAAACTTCAGACCCGGACATGTACTGGCTTAAGCAGTGGGACACGTATGGCACTGCAGGATCTGAGTCCATGGTGGCGTAGTGTGTTACTTATGGTAGGCCTTGTTACATTGGTCCCAGCTCTCTGCAGTTCATTCACTAGGTCCCCCCGCATGGTTCTGGGATTTTTGCTCACCGTTCTTGTGATCATTCTGACCCCATGGGGTGGGATTTTGCGTGGAGCCCCAGATCGAGGGAGATAATCAGTGGTCTTGTATGTCTTCCATTTTCTAATTATTGCTCCCACTGTTGATTTCTTCACTCCAAGCTGGTTGGCTATTGCAGATTCAGTCTTCCCAGCCTGGTGCAGGGCTACAATTTTGTTTCTGGTGTCCTTTGACAGCTCTTTGGTCTTCACCATAGTGGAGTTTGGAGTCAGACTGTTTGAGGGTGTGCACAGGTGTCTTTTTATACTGATAACAAGTTTAAACTACAGGTAATGAGTGGAGGAAAGAGGAGACTCTTAAAGAAGAAGTTACAGGTCTGTGAGAGCCAGAAATCTTGATTGTTTGTTTCTGACCAAATACTTATTTTCCACCATAATATGCAAATAAAATGTTAAAAAACCAGACAATGTGATTTTCTGGATTTTTTTTCTCAGTTTGTCTCCCATAATAGAGGTCTACCTATGATGTAAATTACAGACGCCTCTCATCTTTTTAAGTGGTGGAACTTGCACTATTGCTGACTGACTAAATACTTTTTTGCCCCACTGTATGTGATAACAGCAATTTTTATATGATTAACAAATCAAAAAAATCTTTATTTTAAATCGGTTGAAGCTGGATCATTCCTTCCTCTACAAGGAACTTCGGCGTCTGGCAGACACACGATCTTGTGCTTCTCTTAAGGGTGAGCTGATATTGCCCCTTTTTCCTTTGTCCCATGACAGTGACATCATACATTGCAGGCAAGCAGAAGTCTATTGCCGGGCTCTGCGCTGGTTACAGACGAGGACACCACATTTTGTGGGAATGTGAGAAGAATGGTTTATTTTGTTTTTTGTTTTCCAGGAAAAGGGGCAGGATGGGGGGACATATTTACCAGACAGGGGCACAGGATGGGGACATACAGCTGTGTGAACACGTTTGCCTCCTTCCTGGTGTCCTATTCTTTTTCATGTTTGTCACACGTAAAAATTTCAGATCACCAAACAAATTGAAAAATTAAACAAAGACAACACAAGTAAACATAAAATGCAGTTTTTAAATGAAGAAATCCAAACCTACAGGGCCCTGTGTGAAAAGTGATTGCCCCCCCCTTTAAAACATTACATTAACTGTAGTTTATCACATCTTTGGAAAGCGAACCTGTTCTCAAATCAAGAAACCTCTTAAATAGGACCTGCCTGACAAAGTGAAGTAGATGGAACGATCCTCAAAAGCGAAACATCATGGCGTGATCCAAAGAAATTCTGGAACAAACAAGAAGCAAAGAAATTGACATCAATTTGGAAAAGGTTATAAAGTCATATTTAAAGCTTTGGGACTTTGTGAATGGCAAAATCATGGAACAGCGGTGAACCTTCCCAGGACCAAGAGGTCACAAAAGACCCTATAACAATATCCAAAGAACTACAGGCCTCACTTGCCTCAGTTGAGGCAAGTGAGGCAGTTAAGGAGTGTTCATGACGCCACCATAAGAAAGACTGGGTAAAAATGGCCTGCATGGTAGAATTCCAAAATCAAAACCACTGCGGGCAATAAGAACATAAAGGCTAGTCTTTTTTTACCAGAAAACATCTTGATGATCCCCAAGACTTTTGGTGAAAAATTCTATGGACTGACAAGACAAACAATTAACTTTTTGGAAGTTGTATGTCCCATTACAGCAGTAGAAGTAACAGCATTTCAGAAAAGGAACATCATACCAACTGTAAAATATGGTGGTGGGAGTGTGATGGTCTGGGGCTGTTTTCCTGCTGGAAGACTTGCTGCAGTAAAAAGAAACATGAATTCTGCTGCCTACCAAAAATTCCTGAAAGAGAATGTCTGGCCATCTGTCCGGGACCTCAAGCTGAAGAGCACTTGGGTTATGCAGCAGGACAATGATCCAAAAAACACCACAAACCCACCTCTAGTGGCCAAGTCAAAGTTCTGACCTTAATTTGAATGAGATACTGTGGATTGACCTTAAAAAGGGGGTTCATGCTCAGAAACCCTCCAATGTCGCTGAATTACAATTCTATAAATTTGAATAGGCCAAAATTCCTCCTGAGTGTTGCCAGTTATTGACCTGAATTTTTAAGTGTGACAGACATGCAAAAGAATAGAAAGTCAGGAAGGGGGTAAATACTTTCACACAACTATATTTAACATAATGGGGGACATATATACCAGGAAGGGGCCCAGGATGGAGGATATAGATACCAGGAAGGGGCCCAGGGTAGAGGACATATTGTACCAGGAAGGGGCCCTGGATGGAGGACATACATACCAGGTAGGGGCCCAGAATGGAGGACGTATATACCAGGAAGGGGCCCAGGATGGGGACATATATACCAGGAAGCGGCCCAGAATGGAGGACATATATACCAGGAAGGGGCCCAGCATGGAGGACATATACACCAGGAAGGGGCCCAGGATGGGGGACATATTGTACCAGGAAGGGGCCCAGGATGGAGGACATACATACCAGGAAGGGGCCCAGAATGGAGGACATATATACCAAGAAGGAGCCCAGCATGGAGGACATACAGTGGGGCAAAAAAGTATTTAGTCAGTCAGCAATAGTGCAAGTTCCATCACTTAAAAAGATGAGAGGCGTCTGTAATTTACATCATAGGTAAACCTCAACTATGGGAGACAAACTGAGAAAAAAAAATCCAGAAAATCACATTGTCTGTTTTTTTATCATTTTATTTGCATATTATGGTGGAAAATAAGTATTTGGTCAGAAACAAACAATCAAGATTTCTGGCTCTCACAGACCTGTAACTTCTTCTTTAAGAGTCTCCTCTTTCCTCCACTCATTACCTGTAGTAATGGCACCTGTTTAAACTTGTTATCAGTATAAAAAGACACCTGTGCACACCCTCAAACAGTCTGACTCCAAACTCCACTATGGTGAAGACCAAAGAGCTGTCAAAGGACACCAGAAACAAAATTGTAGCCCTGCACCAGGCTGGGAAGACTGAATCTGCAATAGCCAACCAGCTTGGAGTGAAGAAATCAACAGTGGGAGCAATAATTAGAAAATGGAAGACATACAAGACCACTGATAATCTCCCTCGATCTGGGGCTCCACGCAAAATCCCACCCCGTGGGGTCAGAATGATCACAAGAACGGTGAGCAAAAATCCCAGAACCACGCGGGGGGACCTAGTGAATGAACTGCAGAGAGCTGGGACCAATGTAATAAGGCCTACCATAAGTAACACACTATGCCACCATGGACTTAGATCCTGCAGTGCCAGACGTGTCCCACTGGTTAAGCCAGTACATGTCCGGGCCCGTCTGAAGTTTGCTAGAGAGCATTTGGATGATCCAGAGGAGTTTTGGGAGAATGTCCTATGGTCTGATGAAACCAAACTGGAACTGTTTGGTAGAAACACAACTTGTCGTGTTTGGAGGAAAAAGAATACTGAGTTGCATCCATCAAACACCATACCTACTGTAAAGCATGGTGGTGGAAACATCATGCTTTGGGGCTGTTTCTCTGCAAAGGGGCCAGGACGACTGATCCGGGTACATGAAAGAATGAATGGGGCCATGTATCGTGAGATTTTGAGTGCAAACCTTCTTCCATCAGCAAGGGCATTGAAGATGAAATGTGGCTGGGTCTTTCAACAGGACAATGATCCAAAGCACACCGCCAGGGCAACGAAGGAGTGGCTTCGTAAGAAGCATTTCAAGGTCCTGGAGTGGCCTAGCCAGTCTCCAGATCTCAACCCTATAGAAAACCTTTGGAGGGAGTTGAAAGTCCGTGTTGCCAAGCGAAAAGCCAAAAACATCACTGCTCTAGAGGAGATCTGCATGGAGGAATGGTGCCAACATACCAACAACAGTGTGTGGCAACCTTGTGAAGACTTACAGAAAACGTTTGACCTCTGTCATTGCCAACAAAGGATATATTACAAAGTATTGAGATGAAATTTTGTTTCTGACCAAATACTTATTTTCCACCATAATATGCAAATAAAATGTTAAAAAAACAGACAATGTGATTTTCTGGATTTTTTTTTCTCAGTTTGTCTCCCATAGTTGAGGTCTACCTATGATGTAAATTACAGACGCCTCTCATCTTTTTAAGTGGTGGAACTTGCACTATTGCTGACTGCCTAAATACTTTTTTGCCCCACTGTATATACCAGGAAGGGGCCCAGGATGGGGACATATATACCAGGAAGCGGCCCAGAATGGAGGACATATATACCAGGAAGGGGCCCAGCATGGAGGACATATTGTACCAGGAAGGGGCCCAGGATGGAGGACATACATACCAGGAAGGGGCCCAGGATGGAGGACATATATACCTGGAAGGGGCCCAGAATGGAGGACATATATACCAGGAAGGGGCCCAGGATGGAGGACAAATATACCAGGAATGGGCCCAGGATGGATGACATATATACCAGGAAGGGGCCCAGGATGGAGGACATATATACCTGGAAGGGGCCCAGGTTGGAGACATATAAACCAGGAAGGGGCCCAGGATGGAGGACATATATACCAGGAAGGGGCCCAGGATGAGGACATAAATACCAGGAAGGGGCCTAGGATGGAGGACATACTGTACCAGGAAGGGGCCCAGGATGGAGGACATATACACCAGGAAGGGGCCCAGGATGGGGGACATAGATACAAGGAAGGGGCCCACGATGGAGGATATACTGTACCAGGAAGAGGCCCAGGATGGATGACATATATACCAGGAAGGGGCCCAGGAAGGAGGACATATATACCAGGAAGGAGCCCAGGATGGAGGACATATATACCAGGAAAGAGCCCAGGATGGAGGACATATATACCAGGAAGGGGCCCAGGATGGGGACATATATACAAGGAAGAGGCCCTGGATGGGGACATATATACAAGGAAGGGACCCAGGATGTAGGACATGTATACCATGAAGGGGCCCAAGATGGAGGACATATATATCAGGAAGGGGCCCAGGATGGAGGACATATATATCAGGAAGGGGCCGGGGATGGAGGACATATATACCAGGAAGGGGCCCAGAATGGAGGACATATATACCAGGAAGGGGCCCAGGATGGAGGACATATATACCAGGAAGGGGCCCAGGATGGGGGACATATATACCAGGAAGGGGCCCAGGATGGAGGACATATATAATAATAATATACCAGGAAGGGGCCCAGCATGGAGGACATATATACCAGGAAGGGGCCCAGGATGGAGGACATATATATCAGGAAGGGGCCCGGGATGGAGGACATATATACCAGGAAGGGGCCCAGGATGAGGACATATATACCAGGAAGGGGCCCAGGATGGAGGACATATATATCAGGAAGGGGCCCAGGATGGAGGACATATATACCATGAAGGGGCCCAAGATGGAGGACATATATATCAGGAAGGGGCCCAGGATGGGGACATATATACAAGGAAGGAGCCCAGGATGTAGGACATATATACCATGAAGGGGTCCAGGATGGAGGACATATATATCAGGAAGGGGTCCAGAATGGAGGACATATATACCAGGAAGGGGCCCAGGATGGAGGACAAATATACCAGGAATGGGCCCAGGATGGATGACATATATACCAGGAAGGGGCCCAGGATGGAGGACATATATACCAGGAAGGGGCCCAGAATGGAGGACATATATACCAGGAAGGGGCCCAGGATGGAGGACATATATACCAGGAAGGGGCCCAGGATGGGGGACATATATACCAGGAAGGGGCCCAGGATGGAGGACATATATACCAGGAAGGGGCCCAGTATGGAGGACATATATACCAGGAAGGGGCCCAGGATGGAGGACATATATATCAGGAAGGGGCCCGGGATGGAGGACATATATACCAGGAAGGGGCCCAGGATGGAGGACATATATACCAGGAAGGAGCCCAGGCTGGAGGACATATATACCAGGAAGGGGCCCAGGATGGGGGACATATATACCAGGAAGGGGCCCAGGCTGGAGGACATATATACCAGGAAGGGACCCAGGATGGAGGACATACTGTATATACCAGGAAGGGGCCCAGGATGGAGGACATATATACCAGGAAGGGTCCCAGGATGGAGGACATATATACCAGGAAGGAGCCCAGGATGGAGGACATATATACCAGGAAGTAGCCCAGGATGGGGACATATATACCAGGAAGGGGCCCAGGATGAAGGACATATATACCAGGAAGGGGCCCAGGATAGAGGACATATATACCAGGAAGGGGCCCAGGATGGGGACATATATACCAGGAAGGGGCCCAGGATGAAGGACATATATACCTGGAATGGAGCCCAGGTTGGCACATATATACCAGGAAGTGGCCCGGAATGGAGGACATATATAAGAGGAAGGGGCCCAGCATGGAGGACATATTGTACCAGGAAGGGGCCCAGGATACAGGACATACATACCAGGAAGGGGCCCAGGATGGAGGACATATATACCTGGAAGGGGCCCAGAATGGAGGACATATATACCAGGAAGGGGCCCAGGATGGGGACATATATACCAGGAAAGGGCCCAGGATGGCGGACTTATATACCTGGAAGGGGCCCAGAATGGAGGACATATATACCAGGAAGGGGCCCAGGATGCAGGGCCGGCGTCAGCACGCGGCGCACCTGGGCAAATGCCGGGGCCCTGGGAAGAGAGGGGGGCCCACTCACGCTGTCATAGATACAGCTGGGAGAGCAGAGCAGGAGAACATGCTTTCTCCGCCCACAAAGTCACTGCTGGCTGCCTTCTCTTAACCCCTATGTGCCAGCTCTGACACAAGGATCTTCTCACTCAGTCAGTGCAGCCAGGCAGGCACACATAGGGGTTAAGAGAAGGCAGCCAGTGTGACATTGTTTGTGGGCGGAGAGAGCACGTTCTCCTGCTCTGATCTCCGCCCCTGGGTGCCTGGCTGCAGTACTGAGCTGAACTTATCAGGCAGATTCTGGAGGAGCTCCTACCAGTGCCTGAGTGAGTGCAAAGGTATCCAGCAGTGATTGCAGTTGGTCTTATGGCTCAGTCTGCTGCTGTCTGTCTCCGCTGCCTAAAAATGTGGGTGATGTCTGGAGGAGCAGCTGGTGGGGTGCAACCTGCAGCCACCCAGCTCTCCCAGAATACATGCATGCCGCACCCGAACCTGCACCAGTGGGGTAGGAAGAAGCTTAACCCCTTCCCATCTGTATGAAGGTTATTGCTAAACCTTAAAGATAACAATCCGACCCGCATAAATGGGGTTAACCAGATGCCAGGAGGAAGGGGAGCTGCTGCCATGGATAAAACTGAGCTGTGGGCTGTACGTTGGGGCCCCGTGGCCCCAGGCTGGTGACTGGAGGGATTCTGCCCAGTGCTGGCATGTGGGTGATTTCTGCTCCGGAGTCTCAGCTTCTCTCCTCCAGGTCACACTGTGCAGTCACAGCAACATTGGTTGTGTCTGTCCAGGTCCCAGCAGCTGCCACTGCTCCCACCAAGGACATGGCATCACTTAACCCTTCCCCTGCAGCCACCGGCAACAAATCCACATTATTCCTTGATTAAATCAGGTTCCAACCCAATAGAGGAGCAGACTTTTCCTGCTGCCATTAGGGTCCGGGAGGGGGTGACATTGGCTGCCCTGCTACTCTGTAGTGGGGGGTGACAAGTGTAACATGGGGTAACGATGAAGGAGAAATGCACAGGATAATAGTGAGCACGACAGAGGGCAGTGTATGTTATGGAGCAGTCAGGGGGTGGGCTGCAGGATCCCCCCATACTGTACATGACTGCTCGGGACAGGAAGGCGTTTAATGAGCTTCTAATGCCCGAGCCGCCTGTTACTTTGTAGCACAGATCTGTTAGGGCCGCAAAACCAAACAACGTTGTTTATGTAGAAAAGTCTTTGTTTCATAGAAAAACTCAAAACAGAAAAGATTTTCTCATACAACAACGCCCTGCTCACAACACTGCACAGCACCTCTCCTGTATATATACACTGCACAGCACCTCTCCCCCTGTACATATACACTGCACAGTACCGCTCCTCCTGTATATATACACTGCACAGCACCTCTCCCCCTGTAAATATACACTGCACAGTACCGCTCCTCCTGTATATGTACACTGCACAACACCTCTCCCCCTCTAAATATACACTGCACAGTACCACTCCCCCTGTATATATACACTGCAAAGCACCTCTCCCCCTGTAAATATACACTGCACAGTACCGCTCCTCCTGTATATGTACACTGCACAGCACCTTTCCTCCTGTATATATACACTGCACAGCACCTTTCCTCCTGTACATATACACTGCACAGCACCTCTCCCCCTGTATATATACACTGCACAGCACCTCTCTCCCTGTATATATACACTGCACAGCACCTCTCCCCCTGTATATATACACTGCACAGTACCGCTCCTCCTGTATATATATACACTGCACAGCACCTCTCCTGTCCTATATATACACTGCACAGCACCTTTCCTCCTGTATATATACACTGCACAGCACCTTTCCTCCTGTATATATACACTGCACAGCACCTTTCCTCCTGTATATATACACTGCACAGCACCTCTCCCCCTGTATATATACACTGCACAGCACCTTTCCTCCTATATATACACTGCACAGCACCTCTCCCCCTGTATATATATACTGCACAGCACCTTTCCCCCTGTATATATACACTGCCCAGCACCTTTATGTATACACTGCACAGCACCTTTCCTCCTGTATATATACACTGCACAGTACCACTCCTCCTGTCCTGTATATATACACTGCAGAATTTACAATAGCTGTCACTCATGTAAGAAGTGAAATCTGGCATTGTACTATACATTTCTCTGCCGTATCTGTGCATCATAAATCGGAGTATGTGTTAAAGGGGGGGGGGCCCACTGAGACTCTTTCGAACGGGGCCCTCGAAAACCTGGAGCCGGCCCTGCCAGGATGGAGGACATTTATACCAGGAAGGGGCCCAGGATGGAGGACATATATACCAGGAAGGGGCCCAGGATGAGGACATATATACCAGGAAGGGGCACAGGATGGAGGACATATATACCAGGAAGGGACCCAGGATGGAGGACATACTGTACCTGGAAGGGGCCCAGGATAGAGGACATATATACCAGGAAGGGGCCCAGGATGGGGGACATATATACAAGGAAGGGGCCCACGATGGAGGATATACTGTACCACGAAGAGGCCCAGGATGGAGGACATATATACCAGGAAGGAGCCCAGGATGGAGGACATATATACCAGGAAAGAGCCCAGGATGGAGGACATATATACCATGAAGGGGCCCAGGATGGAGGACATATATATCAGGAAGAGGCCCAGAATGGAGGACATATATACCAGGAAGGGGCCCAGGATGGAGGACATATATACAAGGAATGGGCCCAGGATGGATGACATATATACCAGGAAGGGGCCCAGGATGGAGGACATATATACCAGGAAGGGGCCCAGAATGGAGGACATATATACCAGGAAGGAGCCCAGGCTGGAGGACATATATACCAGGAAGGGGCCCAGGATGGAGGACATATATACCAGGAAGGGGCCCAGGCTGGAGGACATATATACCAGGAAGGGGCCCAGGATGGAGGACATATATGCCAGGAAGGGGCCCAGGATGGAGGACATATATACCAGGAAGGGACCCAGTATGGAGGACATATATATCAGGAAGGGGCCCGGGATGGAGGACATATATACCAGGAAGGGGCCCAGGATGGAGGACATATATACCAGGAAGGGGCCCAGGATGGAGGACATATATACCAGGAAGGGGCCCAGGATGGAGGACATATATACCAGGAAGGGGCCCAGGATGAAGGACATATATACCAGGAAGGAGCCCAGGATGGAGGACATATATACCAGGAAGGAGCCCAGGATGGAGGACATATATACCATGAAGGAGCCCAGGATGGTGGACATATATACCAGGAAGGGGCCCAGGATAGAGGACATATATACCAGGAAGGGGCCCAGGATGGGGACATATATACCAAGAAGGGGCCCAGGAGGGAGTACATATATACCAGGAAGGGACCCAGGATGGAGGACTTATATACCAGGAAGATTGCCAGGATGGGGGACATATATACCATGAAGGGGCCAGGGATGTGGAATATTGCTACATCATGAAGGGGGAAGGGTGAACACTTATGTCTTTATAGGATTTAGAAAGCTTACAAGGGCCCATAAATCTGACAAACACGCAGGTGGTGGCCCAGGGCCAAATTTTTCACTGGGGCCCATCAGACTAAGGTTACGACTCTGTACACTAGCCACATCAAGTCTAGTATATCTACTGATTAATGCATCTAGTTTGCATTGTAAAATGTGATGACAGATCTACTTTAAATAGGTTTTTCCATTTTAGTAAATTATGGCATACAGCTAAGACATACCATTACTCACTGATCAGTCGGTAGCATTGCTACGCAAGAGAAAAACTGATGGATTCAGGACACCTATGAGTGAATAATTATGGAGTTTTCCAGTTATATACCATAACTTTCTATGATGGGAATCCACTTTAAGGAACTAATACAGAAGGCCATAGGGAAAACGTCCCAAATAGAGGAAAAGTATGTATAGGAATATATGTATGGGCTTTATACATTAATATGTTAATTAATATTATCAGTGTGAGTGAGAGGAGGACTAACAGAGAAGGACAAGGGGAAGACTGCTGAGAATTCAAGGTGATATTATCCTTATGTCATGAATGCATTGACCTGCTTCACAGGAACAAGTCCTCATCCTAAACATCAATATATAAGAGGATGGAAGATGGGTAGAAAAACAAAGATACTTGTCCTAACCAGTATTGGTCACGTTGAGCCATAATACATTCTCCATCTCGCAGTTTTTCTGATACTTGTCACCATTTTCTGTTTGTTTTAGTAAGTATCCCTGATGCCACAGGTCAAGGGACATATTATCTGCAAACAAAAGGCTCAATTCATTAGGTCCCATAACAGGGGACACCTCCATAGCAATGTCTTACGTGCTTCTTCATTACACTGCAGAGGTCAGGACCCAGTGGTCTCATATAGTGCTGACCTGTCACATAAGTCTCAAAGATGATATAACATTATAGTAAATTACACAGCTGTACGGTGGAACACAAATACAGCAAATGTATGGTATAGAAATGTATGTCTCTCTATATACATATACACAGTTGTGTGAAAAAGTGTTTGCCCCTTCCTGATTTCCTATTTTTTGGCATGTTTGTCACACTTAAATGTTTCAGATCCTCAAACAAATGTAAATATTAGACAAAGATAACACAAGTAAACACAAAATGCACTTTATAAATGAAGGTTTGTATTATTAAGGAAAAAGAAATCCAAACCTACAGGGTCCTGTGTGAAAAAGTGATTGTTCCCTAAACCTAATAACAGGTTGGGCCATCCTTAGCGGCAACAACTGCAATCAAGCCTTTGCGATAACTGGCAAAGAGTCTTTACAACGCTCTGGAGGAATTTTTACCCACTCATCTTTGCAGAATTCAGCCACATTGGAGGATTTTCGGGCATGAGCTGCCATTTTAAGGTCATGACATGATACCACAATTGGGCTAAGGTCAGTTTTGGATCATTGTAACATAGTAACATAGTTAGTAAGGCCGAAAAAAGACATTTGTCCATCCAGTTCAGCCTATATTCCATCATAATAAATCCCCAGATCTACGTCCTTCTACAGAACCTAATAATTGTATGATACAATATTGTTCTGCTCCAGGAAGACATCCAGGTTCTATTGAACCCCTTGACTGAGTTCGCAATCACCACCTCCTCAGGCAAGCAATTCCAGATTCTCACTGCAGCCCTGCTGCATAACCTGAGTGCGCTTCAGTTTAAGGTCACAAACTGATGGCCGGACATTCTCCTTCAGGATTTCTTGCTAGACAGCAGAATTCATGGTTCCAGTCACCACAGCAAGTCTTCCTGGTCCTGAAGCAGCAAAATAGCCCAGGACAATCACACTTCCACCATTTTACTGTTGGTATGATGTTCCGTGCCAAACATAGCCAGACATCCAGCTACAGGTACTTCATTGATCTTACCAATGGTCAAAGCCTATCAGTATGCCACTGCTCTCATAGGCAATCATAGTGCAGAGTAAGACAGTAATGGAGGCTGGCATGGAGGGTCATTCCTCTGCAGTGATGAAATGCTAGGCAGAGATTGGTCTGCAGACCACCAGGAAGGAACATCACACTTGTCCTGCTCCTGGCATTATGGTGTAAGGTGATATATTGTACAGTAGTCATGTTGCTTGTGCTACTGTGAGGAGCCTGTGTGGCCTAAACATGTTATCATGGCCAGCAGCATCTTCGGTCTTGTTTACCATTAATCACTTCTGGACATTGGTCCCAAATTGTAAAAGGGTGCTGTCAAAAACAGATCTAGATTATTTCTGTGCCCAAGTGCATTCAGCTTGGCAGAACTTTCCTCAGACAACCATTAGTAACCTCACTTATAGCAGCCAGGATGTGCAATGGTGACATTTTTGAGTGTTGCCCTCATAGTTGATGTTGACTAAATCAACTTGTTTTGAACATTTTTTCTCCATTTTTTTCATCAATTGCTTATCAATAACAATTCTATCCATCCCGTAATATCCATATTTCCATGACATTTCCTTCTTGATGCTGCAATTTTAATATTGAGCAGTGTATATGATCACACCATATTATGATATGATCCGAAATGTTATAATAGTTGGTTCTAAATTCTCACAGTTGCCATTCTCCCTTCCTCATCGAAGTCATGTATCATGGAGAAATCCATCACCTGAAAGAAACAAGGATTCCTGTAATGTCAAGCAATTTTTGCTGGCTCTGCAGGGGCCCTTTAGCAGTTTTCTCTCTCGAAGGGAGGCCAGACATAATAAATTTTCTCTCTACGAGCCGCGGAGGTGGCGGGACGTGCCATGCTTTTTCATAGCTGGACCACAGGACCCAGTGAGGCAAAAGTCATAGTACATTATCTATCAATCATATCTACAGTATCTCTTATCTATCAATATATCCATCCATCCGTCTATCCAGCCAGCCAGAGGAACAATGGGGTCTACTTATTGAGGTGAATTGGTAGGTTGCTTCAAGGTTACTCTGTAGAGTTCTTTCATTCTCACGAAGACTATACTTGTCTATACAGTAATCACAACCAAAGAAAAATAAAAAAAAAACAAAATGAGCATGTACCCTACAGCAAATAACGAAGTAAATAGTAATAGTACATGTAAATAACATAGGGTACTTAGTTCTCTCTATAATCAAAACGTTGTGGCAGCACATAGCATAAAAATGTTGTGACCACACCTTTAGAGATATGCCAGCAGTGCACTTCTAATGGTCGGAAAACCTTCTTAAGACATATTTCTTGCCACAGATTGAACTTTTAAACATCAGATCAGGAGGAAGGATAATAAAAAGCGACCTAAAAGCCACCGAAGTAAGAATATTGCTGCTTAGGACCTCCACCTGGAACTGATGGATGCCACCCTTCTAGTTTCAATATAAGTGGAACCCATTCTACACTTATAAGTGGTAACGTTCGACCTAAACCCAATAATAATGAAGAAAAGGGCAAATTCACCCTAATAAACAACCTCAACTTTTCTATCATCCAACCATTATTGTGATTGAGGATATTAGGAGGGAAGAATCAATGGCTTTTTAGAAGAAGGCGAGTAATGGGTTGAGGAATCTCTGGAGGTTAGGGGAAGTAAGGACATTTTTCTCCTTAAATAAAACCTATTAAAAACTCGGCACAATGCCCCCATACATCTTCTCAGTGCCGCTTTCTGAATAATTCTGACCTGTGCCCCGCAGCTAAAGGTTACATTTTTATATATTCCTTCCTCCTGGAAGCTGCCGAAATGCCAGAACGACAAAGTGAAAATGCGGATGTCTTGTAATTAGAATCAGAGGAGAGGTTAAGTGAGTGCAGCGGCAGACGAGGCACTGTTATCTTGCACAAAAATACTTCTAAATTACCTTGGCATCACATTAATGCTGCCAGAGGACAACTCCGGCTTATTGGGGGCCGCATGTAATAAGCTTCAGGTTCACACATATCATTAGAAATGAAACATCACTTGGGGAAACTCAACGGGTTGCTCCAATTTTGGTGCCTAAGACATTAGAGAAATTCATTATTCTAATAACAGGATCAGAAGAGTTGGGAGAAGGAGAGGTCCAATTCCACACATAAATAAGGGCCGATATTGGGAATTACAACGGAAAATGTTCCCAAAGAACTAATCGGAGAATGGACCCCCTCTACTTGACTATGCCGGATTCCCAGTTATCCAGTCATCCATCCTTATTTTTTGTTCACATTTCTATTATCTCAGTTTCCTTAAAGGCAGGAAAATGCCAAAGTAAAATTGATGCCAGAATGGGGTCACTGAGATCGTTGTGGGACCATTGAGATGAATCTGGAGCATCAGTTGTTGCACTACACTCTTCAAAGAGCCGGATCAGAAAACACTATTCATCATTGCATTTACGCCTTATCATTGTTTTTTTTTCACTTATTTTTCATTTGCATTCATTTCCTTATTCTTCTTTAATTTGCACCCTTTTTTAAATACCATTTTAACAGTTTTTGCCTGTGTTTTTATATTAGTCATTATGGGTGTTTGTGGTTTTCAGATTTTTTTGGCTGATTCATCAATTATGACTTTTGAAAAAATTAAGCAAATGCCCTCCAGTACCCCACCCCCTGGAGTGATTTTATGCAAGTTTGAATTTTTGTAGAGCAAATTTTGCGTAATTTTTTTTTTTAATATGGGACTTTTGTAGTAAAAAAATTGCCAAAAAAGTTAGTGAAGGTAAAGATTATTTTTTTATTTTCCACACATTTCATAAAATACGTGCTACAATATGAAGAAAGTCAACAAATTCCGCAAGTCAAGAGAAGAAAATTAATTTTAAAGAAGAAAAATCCTCGCATGATGAATTGACCCCATAATGTTGCATTTTTTTGATCCAGTTCACAAGTAGTATCTTATGAAAAAGCCAGATGAAAACTGATGCCGTTTTGACATAAAGCCAATATTGATGGGCCAGATACATGGAAACCTGGCCTTATAGTGTAGGTTACCTACTAAAAAGCTGGCTGTCAATTTCTTGAAGTTGGAACATTTTCTCCTAAAGAGGTACATAAAGAAAATTACCGTAATTGAATAAGTTTCACATTTTGGGTACAGATTGACAGGTGTCTCTCTTGACCCTCTATCTCTAACAGACATGAACCTTATGTTTGACCAAACATTTATGGGTTCTCAATGGGAGGAGACAAGTAAACTATATTTCACCCCTGAAAACAAAGGAATCAGTAAAGTCAAAGTCCAACTATAAGATCCTTCTTATACCAGACATCTACAAATCAAGGATAGTTGTAAGACCCAAATGCACATAAGTTGGTTGATAGGTCACCCAAATCTGGTGGGTTTGGCTCACAATAATCAAATATGCATGGTCAGCTTTGGTGATAAATGTATGATGGTTGGAGGGGTGAAAGTTGGGATTCCCATCAATTAGGAGAGCAAAGATTCCATGTTCCTTGTATGAACGGAGCAGTAAAGCACAGATGTCCATTGCTCCATTGACTGCCTGAGGAAGCTGTGGTTTCAGTGCCAAAGACACATACAAATGAACAGAGTTGTAATCACGCATGTGCTATACTACTAAGTTTCTATATTTATAAGTTTTTCTAAAAAACATACCTGGTATGGTTGCACTTGTAGAAGTCCAATTTTTGGAAAATATAATTTTAGGTAACCTATAAAAAAAGACACAAATTGCCGTCTTTCGCTAATTGCACTTTCCCCAAAAATTGCATTAAAAAGCATCATATGTATCTCAAAATTGTATCAATAAAATCCCCTTTAGAATAGATTTGTACTGCACATGCTCAATTCATTCTAGATGAGGCTGCCGAGCGCTGCACTCGGTTTTTCCAGCAGCACCGGGAGCAGTAGTGGTCGGACATAACAATTGCGGCTCCATTCTAATGGGCCACGAGAGCGGCATTCTGCAGATAGGTGGGCTCCCTGCAGCCTAGCCCCCATCGTATTACATAATAATCGTTCCAGTGGATATGTGATAAGTGATCTTCACTGGACAACTCCTTTACTGCATTCCGCCCAACATATAATACCCGTCCTCTACCGCAACTTTCCCTCTTGCCACCATTATTACTAGATATTCATTATAGTTATACTTATACCGATTCCAATAAAGCCCCCCTGTCACTCCTGTCATTCCATCTGACTTCCTATTATTCTCCTTTTCACTTAGCAGTAATGTCTACCTATCAAAATCATTTTACATTTCATTAAGGTGTTAGCCTTTCTCCTCAGCTCGGATCCCACTTCACTTTCTCAGACTCTGACACTTGTCATTCACATTTCTTTTAATGAATGTTTTCCATGCTTGTTAGAACTCCGCTGAGCGCCCTCCGAGATTTTCATCACTTTATTTTATGCACAAGAGCTTTCTACTCTCTGGAAGAACGTGTAGATAAACGTGTGTCGAGACAAGAAGATTTGTCTTTTCACCAAAATCTAATTATTGCCTGGTTTTCATATTTTGGACAATGAAGACTAAAATGTGGATCCTTATTGGGGCCTGTTGTCAAATGATTAGTAGAGACTGGTCATTCAAGACAGTGGTGTCACTCGCAGCTTGTAAAGTCTCTGACTGTGCCCCCACCCGCCATATGCCTTTTATACCCTAAGGTATAGAGGGGACTTTGGGTTCCTGTAAAGGGGTATTCCCATCTCCAAGATCTTATCCCAATATGTAGTAGGTGTAATAATAATAATATTAGCAAAGACCTCCAATTAGAAATGTAGTACTTTCTACCAGTAGCGTAGCTACCGGGGAGGCAGAGGGAGCTCTGAGGGGGTCCACCCGGAGCTACGTTACTGTAACTGTGTTGGCACGTGCAGCACGCCGATACAGTTACTTTCTACGGCAGAGCAGGGAGAATCGATCTCCCTGCTCTGGTGCTATGGAGCCCCTGAGCAGGCGGGGGGGGCCCGGTGCCAGCAGTGGGCCCCCTGCCTGTCATTGGAAGATCAGCTGTACCGGCATTTAGCCGATACAGCTGATCGCAATGATGGGAGGAGCGCTGTGCTCCTTCTCCCATCATCCCCCTGTCAGTGTCGGTATCTGACGCACTGATCAGCGGGAGCAGCGCAGGAACCAGGAAGAAGAGAGGTGAGTATTTATTTGTTTTTTTATGGGTGCTGCTGCCTTATTACAGGATTTGCCTATGGGGGGCTGCCTTATTACAGGGTCTGCCTATAGGGGTGCTGCCTTATTACAGGGTCTGGATTTGCCTATGGGGGGCTGCCTTATTACAGGGTCTGACTATTGGGGTGCTGCCTTATTACAGGGTCTGACTATTGGGGTGCTGCCTTATTACAGGGTCTGACTATTGGGGTGCTGCCTTATTACAGGATTTGCCTATAGGGGTGCCTCCTTATTACAGGGTCTGACTATGGGGAGGCTGCCTTATTACAGGATTTGCCTATGGAGAGGCTGCCTTATTACAGGGTCTGACTATTGGGGTGCTGCCTTATTACAGGATTTGCCTATGGGGAGGCTGCCTTATTACAGGGTCTGACTATTGGGGTGCTGCCTTATTACAGGATTTGCCTATGGGGAGGCTGCCTTATTACAGGGTCTGACTATTGGGGTGCTGCCTTATTACAGGATTTGCCTATGGGGGGCTGCCTTATTACAGGGTCTGACTATTGGGGTGCTGCCTTATTACAGGGTCTGACTATTGGGGTGCTGCCTTATTACAGGATTTGCCTATAGGGGTGCCTCCTTATTACAGGGTCTGACTATGGGGAGGCTGCCTTATTACAGGATTTGCCTATGGGGAGGCTGCCTTATTACAGGGTCTGACTATTGGGGTGCTGCCTTATTACAGGATTTGCCTATGGGGAGGCTGCCTTATTACAGGGTCTGACTATTGGGGTGCTGCCTTATTACAGGATTTGCCTATGGGGAGGCTGCCTTATTACAGGGTCTGACTATTGGGGTGCTGCCTTATTACAGGATTTGCCTATAGGGGTGCCTCCTTATTACAGGATTTGCCTATGGGGAGGCTGCCTTATTACAGGGTCTGACGATTGGGTTACTGCCTTATTACAGGATTTGCCTATGGGGAGGCTGCCTTATTACAGGGTCTGACGATTGGGGTGCTGCCTTATTACAGGATTTGCCTATGGGGAGGCTGCCTTATTACAGGGTCTGACTATTGGGGTGCTGCCTTATTACAGGGTCTGACTATTGGGGTGCTGCCTTATTACAGGATTTGCCTATGGGGAGGCTGCCTTATTACAGGGTCTGACGATTGGGGTGCTGCCTTATTACAGGATTTGCCTATGGGGAGGCTGCCTTATTACAGGGTCTGACGATTGGGGTGCTGCCTTATTACAGGATTTGCCTATGGGGGTGCTGCCTTATTACAGGGTCTGACTATTGGGGTGCTGCCTTATTACAGGGTCTGACTATTGGGGTGCTGCCTTATTACAGGATTTGCCTATAGGGGTGCCTCCTTATTACAGGGTCTGACTATGGGGAGGCTGCCTTATTACAGGATTTGCCTATGGGGAGGCTGCCTTATTACAGGATTTGCCTATGGGGAGGCTGCCTTATTACAGGATTTGCCTATGGGGAGGCTGCCTTATTACAGGATTTGCCTATGGGGAGGCTGCCTTATTACAGGATTTGCCTATGGGGAGGCTGCCTTATTACAGGATTTGCCTATAGGGGTGCCTCCTTATTACAGGGTCTGACTATTGGGGTGCTGCCTTATTACAGGATTTGCCTATGGGGAGGCTGCCTTATTACAGGGTCTGACTATTGGGGTGCTGCCTTATTACAGGGTCTGACTATTGGGGTGCTGCCTTATTACAGGATTTGCCTATAGGGGTGCCTCCTTATTACAGGGTCTGACTATGGGGAGGCTGCCTTATTACAGGATTTGCCTATGGGGGGGCTGCCTTATTACAGGGTCTGCCTATAGGGGTGCTGCCTTATTACAGGGTCTGGATTTGCCTATGGGGGGCTGCCTTATTACAGGGTCTGACTATTGGGGTGCTGCCTTATTACAGGATTTGCCTATAGGGGTGCCTCCTTATTACAGGATTTGCCTATGGGGAGGCTGCCTTATTACAGGGTCTGACGATTGGGGTGCTGCCTTATTACAGGATTTGCCTATGGGGAGGCTGCCTTATTACAGGGTCTGACTATTGGGGTGCTGCCTTATTACAGGATTTGCCTATGGGGAGGCTGCCTTATTACAGGGTCTGACTATTGGGGTGCTGCCTTATTACAGGGTCTGACTATTGGGGTGCTGCCTTATTACAGGATTTGCCTATAGGGGTGCCTCCTTATTACAGGGTCTGACTATGGGGAGGCTGCCTTATTACAGGATTTGCCTATGGGGGGCTGCCTTATTACAGGGTCTGACTATTGGGGTGCTGCCTTATTACAGGGTCTGACTATTGGGGTGCTGCCTTATTACAGGATTTGCCTATAGGGGTGCCTCCTTATTACAGGATTTGCCTATGAGGAGGCTGCCTTATTACAGGATTTGCCTATGGGGAGGCTGCCTTATTACAGGGTCTGACTATTGGGGTGCTGCCTTATTACAGGGTCTGACGATTGGGGTGCTGCCTTATTACAGGATTTGCCTATGGGGAGGCTGCCTTATTACAGGGTCTGACTATTGGGGTGCTGCCTTATTACAGGGTCTGACTATTGGGGTGCTGCCTTATTACAGGGTCTGACTATGGGGAGGCTGCCTTATTACAGGATTTGCCTATGGGGGGGCTGCCTTATTACAGGGTCTGCCTATAGGGGTGCTGCCTTATTACAGGGTCTGGATTTGCCTATGGGGGGCTGCCTTATTACAGGGTCTGACTATTGGGGTGCTGCCTTATTACAGGGTCTGACTATTGGGGTGCTGCCTTATTACAGGATTTGCCTATGGGGAGGCTGCCTTATTACAGGGTCTGACTATTGGGGTGCTGCCTTATTACAGGATTTGCCTATGGGGAGGCTGCCTTATTACAGGGTCTGACTATTGGGGTGCTGCCTTATTACAGGATTTGCCTATGGGGGGCTGCCTTATTACAGGGTCTGACTATTGGGGTGCTGCCTTATTACAGGGTCTGACTATTGGGGTGCTGCCTTATTACAGGATTTGCCTATAGGGGTGCCTCCTTATTACAGGATTTGCCTATGGGGAGGCTGCCTTATTACAGGGTCTGACGATTGGGGTGCTGCCTTATTACAGGATTTGCCTATGGGGAGGCTGCCTTATTACAGGGTCTGACTATTGGGGTGCTGCCTTATTACAGGGTCTGACTATTGGGGTGCTGCCTTATTACAGGATTTGCCTATAGGGGTGCCTCCTTATTACAGGATTTGCCTATGAGGAGGCTGCCTTATTACAGGATTTGCCTATGGGGAGGCTGCCTTATTACAGGGTCTGACTATTGGGGTGCTGCCTTATTACAGGGTCTGACGATTGGGGTGCTGCCTTATTACAGGATTTGCCTATGGGGTGCCTCCTTATTACAGGGTCTGACTATGGGGAGGCTGCCTTATTACAGGATTTGCCTATGGGGGGCTGCCTTATTACAGGGTCTGACTATTGGGGTGCTGCCTTATTACAGGGTCTGACTATTGGGGTGCTGCCTTATTACAGGATTTGCCTATAGGGGTGCCTCCTTATTACAGGATTTGCCTATGAGGAGGCTGCCTTATTACAGGATTTGCCTATGGGGAGGCTGCCTTATTACAGGGTCTGACTATTGGGGTGCTGCCTTATTACAGGGTCTGACGATTGGGGTGCTGCCTTATTACAGGATTTGCCTATGGGGAGGCTGCCTTATTACAGGGTCTGACTATTGGGGTGCTGCCTTATTACAGGGTCTGACTATTGGGGTGCTGCCTTATTACAGGGTCTGACTATGGGGAGGCTGCCTTATTACAGGATTTGCCTATGGGGGGGCTGCCTTATTACAGGGTCTGCCTATAGGGGTGCTGCCTTATTACAGGGTCTGGATTTGCCTATGGGGGGCTGCCTTATTACAGGGTCTGACTATTGGGGTGCTGCCTTATTACAGGGTCTGACTATTGGGGTGCTGCCTTATTACAGGATTTGCCTATGGGGAGGCTGCCTTATTACAGGGTCTGACTATTGGGGTGCTGCCTTATTACAGGATTTGCCTATGGGGGGCTGCCTTATTACAGGGTCTGACTATTGGGGTGCTGCCTTATTACAGGGTCTGACTATTGGGGTGCTGCCTTATTACAGGATTTGCCTATAGGGGTGCCTCCTTATTACAGGATTTGCCTATGGGGAGGCTGCCTTATTACAGGGTCTGACGATTGGGGTGCTGCCTTATTACAGGATTTGCCTATGGGGAGGCTGCCTTATTACAGGGTCTGACTATTGGGGTGCTGCCTTATTACAGGATTTGCCTATGGGGAGGCTGCCTTATTACAGGGTCTGACTATTGGGGTGCTGCCTTATTACAGGATTTGCCTATGGGGAGGCTGCCTTATTACAGGGTCTGACGATTGGGGTGCTGCCTTATTACAGGATTTGCCTATGGGGAGGCTGCCTTATTACAGGGTCTGACTATTGGGGTGCTGCCTTATTACAGGGTCTGACTATTGGGGTGCTGCCTTATTACAGGATTTGCCTATAGGGGTGCCTCCTTATTACAGGATTTGCCTATGGGGAGGCTGCCTTATTACAGGGTCTGACGATTGGGGTGCTGCCTTATTACAGGATTTGCCTATGGGGAGGCTGCCTTATTACAGGGTCTGACTATTGGGGTGCTGCCTTATTACAGGATTTGCCTATGGGGAGGCTGCCTTATTACAGGGTCTGACTATTGGGGTGCTGCCTTATTACAGGGTCTGACTATTGGGGTGCTGCCTTATTACAGGATTTGCCTATAGGGGTGCCTCCTTATTACAGGGTCTGACTATGGGGAGGCTGCCTTATTACAGGATTTGCCTATAGGGGTGCCTCCTTATTACAGGGTCTGACTATGGGGAGGCTGCCTTATTACAGGATTTGCCTATGGGGGGCTGCCTTATTACAGGGTCTGACTATTGGGGTGCTGCCTTATTACAGGGTCTGACTATTGGGGTGCTGCCTTATTACAGGATTTGCCTATAGGGGTGCCTCCTTATTACAGGATTTGCCTATGAGGAGGCTGCCTTATTACAGGATTTGCCTATGGGGAGGCTGCCTTATTACAGGGTCTGACTATTGGGGTGCTGCCTTATTACAGGGTCTGACGATTGGGGTGCTGCCTTATTACAGGATTTGCCTATGGGGAGGCTGCCTTATTACAGGGTCTGACTATTGGGGTGCTGCCTTATTACAGGGTCTGACTATTGGGGTGCTGCCTTATTACAGGGTCTGACTATGGGGAGGCTGCCTTATTACAGGATTTGCCTATGGGGGGGCTGCCTTATTACAGGGTCTGCCTATAGGGGTGCTGCCTTATTACAGGGTCTGGATTTGCCTATGGGGGGCTGCCTTATTACAGGGTCTGACTATTGGGGTGCTGCCTTATTACAGGGTCTGACTATTGGGGTGCTGCCTTATTACAGGATTTGCCTATGGGGAGGCTGCCTTATTACAGGGTCTGACTATTGGGGTGCTGCCTTATTACAGGATTTGCCTATGGGGAGGCTGCCTTATTACAGGGTCTGACTATTGGGGTGCTGCCTTATTACAGGATTTGCCTATGGGGGGCTGCCTTATTACAGGGTCTGACTATTGGGGTGCTGCCTTATTACAGGGTCTGACTATTGGGGTGCTGCCTTATTACAGGATTTGCCTATAGGGGTGCCTCCTTATTACAGGGTCTGACTATGGGGAGGCTGCCTTATTACAGGATTTGCCTATGGGGAGGCTGCCTTATTACAGGGTCTGACTATTGGGGTGCTGCCTTATTACAGGATTTGCCTATGGGGAGGCTGCCTTATTACAGGGTCTGACTATTGGGGTGCTGCCTTATTACAGGATTTGCCTATGGGGAGGCTGCCTTATTACAGGGTCTGACGATTGGGGTGCTGCCTTATTACAGGATTTGCCTATGGGGAGGCTGCCTTATTACAGGGTCTGACTATTGGGGTGCTGCCTTATTACAGGGTCTGACTATTGGGGTGCTGCCTTATTACAGGATTTGCCTATAGGGGTGCCTCCTTATTACAGGGTCTGACTTTGGGGAGGCTGCCTTATTACAGGATTTGCCTATGGGGAGGCTGCCTTATTACAGGGTCTGACTATTGGGGTGCTGCCTTATTACAGGGTCTGACGATTGGGGTGCTGCCTTATTACAGGATTTGCCTATGGGGGGCTGCCTTATTACAGGGTCTGACTATTGGGGTGCTGCCTTATTACAGGGTCTGAGTATTGGGGTGCTGCCTTATTACAGGATTTGCCTATAGGGGTGCCTCCTTATTACAGGATTTGCCTATGGGGAGGCTGCCTTATTACAGGATTTGCCTATGGGGAGGCTGCCTTATTACAGGATTTGCCTATGGGGAGGCTGCCTTATTACAGGATTTGCCTATAGGGGTGCCTCCTTATTACAGGGTCTGACTATTGGGGTGCTGCCTTATTACAGGATTTGCCTATGGGGAGGCTGCCTTATTACAGGGTCTGACTATTGGGGTGCTGCCTTATTACAGGGTCTGACTATTGGGGTGCTGCCTTATTACAGGATTTGCCTATAGGGGTGCCTCCTTATTACAGGATTTGCCTATGGGGAGGCTGCCTTATTACAGGGTCTGACTATTGGGGTGCTGCCTTATTACAGGATTTGCCTATAGGGGTGCCTCCTTATTACAGGGTCTGACTATTGGGGTGCTGCCTTATTACAGGATTTGCCTATGGGGAGGCTGCCTTATTACAGGGTCTGACTATTGGGGTGCTGCCTTATTACAGGATTTGCCTATGGGGAGGCTGCCTTATTACAGGGTCTGACTATTGGGGTGCTGCCTTATTACAGGATTTGCCTATGGGGAGGCTGCCTTATTACAGGGTCTGACTATGGGGGTGCTGCCTTATTACAGGGTCTGACTATGGGGGCTACCTCATTACAGAGTCTGCCTAAAGGGGTGCTGCCTTATTACAGGGTCTGACAATAGGGGTGCTGCCTTATTACAGGGTCTGCCTGTGGGGGTGCTGCCTTATTACAGTGTCTGCCTATAGGGGTGCTGCCTTATTACAGGGTCTGACTATTGGGGTGCTGCCTTATTACAGGGTCTGACTATTGGGGTGCTGCCTTATTACAGGATTTGCCTATAGGGGTGCCTCCTTATTACAGGGTCTGACTATGGGGAGGCTGCCTTATTACAGGATTTGCCTATGGGGAGGCTGCCTTATTACAGGGTCTGACTATTGGGGTGCTGCCTTATTACAGGATTTGCCTATACGGGTGCCTCCTTATTACAGGGTCTGACTATGGGGAGGCTGCCTTATTACAGGATTTGCCTATAGGGGTGCCTCCTTATTACAGGGTCTGACTATGGGGAGGCTGCCTTATTACAGGATTTGCCTATGGGGGGCTGCCTTATTACAGGGTCTGACTATTGGGGTGCTGCCTTATTACAGGGTCTGACTATTGGGGTGCTGCCTTATTACAGGATTTGCCTATAGGGGTGCCTCCTTATTACAGGATTTGCCTATGGGGAGGCTGCCTTATTGCAGGATTTGCCTATGGGGAGGCTGCCTTATTACAGGATTTGCCTATGGGGAGGCTGCCTTATTACAGGATTTGCCTATAGGGGTGCCTCCTTATTACAGGGTCTGACTATTGGGGTGCTGCCTTATTACAGGATTTGCCTATGGGGAGGCTGCCTTATTACAGGGTCTGACTATTGGGGTGCTGCCTTATTACAGGGTCTGACTATTGGGGTGCTGCCTTATTACAGGATTTGCCTATAGGGGTGCCTCCTTATTACAGGATTTGCCTATGGGGAGGCTGCCTTATTACAGGGTCTGACTATTGGGGTGCTGCCTTATTACAGGATTTGCCTATAGGGGTGCCTCCTTATTACAGGGTCTGACTATTGGGGTGCTGCCTTATTACAGGATTTGCCTATGGGGAGGCTGCCTTATTACAGGGTCTGCCTATAGGGGTGCCTCCTTATTACAGGGTCTGACTATGGGGGTGCTGCCTTATTACAGGGTCTGACTATGGGGGCTACCTCATTACAGAGTCTGCCTAAAGGGGTGCTGCTTTATTACAGGGTCTGACAATAGGGGTGCTGCCTTATTACAGGGTCTGCCTGTGGGGGTGCTGCCTTATTACAGTGTCTGCCTATAGGGGTGCTGCCTTATTACAGGGTCTGACTATTGGGGTGCTGCCTTATTACAGGGTCTGACTATTGGGGTGCTGCCTTATTACAGGATTTGCCTATAGGGGTGCCTCCTTATTACAGGGTCTGACTATGGGGAGGCTGCCTTATTACAGGATTTGCCTATAGGGGTGCCTCCTTATTACAGGGTCTGACTATGGGGAGGCTGCCTTATTACAGGATTTGCCTATGGGGAGGCTGCCTTATTACAGGGTCTGACTATTGGGGTGCTGCCTTATTACAGGATTTGCCTATAGGGGTGCCTCCTTATTACAGGGTCTGACTATGGGGAGGCTGCCTTATTACAGGATTTGCCTATGGGGGGCTGCCTTATTACAGGGTCTGACTATTGGGGTGCTGCCTTATTACAGGGTCTGACTATTGGGGTGCTGCCTTATTACAGGATTTGCCTATAGGGGTGCCTCCTTATTACAGGATTTGCCTATGAGGAGGCTGCCTTATTACAGGATTTGCCTATGGGGAGGCTGCCTTATTACAGGGTCTGACTATTGGGGTGCTGCCTTATTACAGGGTCTGACGATTGGGGTGCTGCCTTATTACAGGATTTGCCTATGGGGAGGCTGCCTTATTACAGGGTCTGACTATTGGGGTGCTGCCTTATTACAGGGTCTGACTATTGGGGTGCTGCCTTATTACAGGGTCTGACTATGGGGAGGCTGCCTTATTACAGGATTTGCCTATGGGGGGGCTGCCTTATTACAGGGTCTGCCTATAGGGGTGCTGCCTTATTACAGGGTCTGGATTTGCCTATGGGGGGCTGCCTTATTACAGGGTCTGACTATTGGGGTGCTGCCTTATTACAGGGTCTGACTATTGGGGTGCTGCCTTATTACAGGATTTGCCTATGGGGAGGCTGCCTTATTACAGGGTCTGACTATTGGGGTGCTGCCTTATTACAGGATTTGCCTATGGGGGGCTGCCTTATTACAGGGTCTGACTATTGGGGTGCTGCCTTATTACAGGGTCTGACTATTGGGGTGCTGCCTTATTACAGGATTTGCCTATAGGGGTGCCTCCTTATTACAGGGTCTGACTATGGGGAGGCTGCCTTATTACAGGATTTGCCTATGGGGAGGCTGCCTTATTACAGGATTTGCCTATAGGGGTGCCTCCTTATTACAGGATTTGCCTATGGGGAGGCTGCCTTATTACAGGGTCTGACGATTGGGGTGCTGCCTTATTACAGGATTTGCCTATGGGGAGGCTGCCTTATTACAGGGTCTGACTATTGGGGTGCTGCCTTATTACAGGATTTGCCTATGGGGAGGCTGCCTTATTACAGGGTCTGACTATTGGGGTGCTGCCTTATTACAGGATTTGCCTATGGGGAGGCTGCCTTATTACAGGGTCTGACGATTGGGGTGCTGCCTTATTACAGGATTTGCCTATGGGGAGGCTGCCTTATTACAGGGTCTGACTATTGGGGTGCTGCCTTATTACAGGGTCTGACTATTGGGGTGCTGCCTTATTACAGGATTTGCCTATAGGGGTGCCTCCTTATTACAGGGTCTGACTTTGGGGAGGCTGCCTTATTACAGGATTTGCCTATGGGGAGGCTGCCTTATTACAGGGTCTGACTATTGGGGTGCTGCCTTATTACAGGGTCTGACGATTGGGGTGCTACCTTATTACAGGATTTGCCTATGGGGGGCTGCCTTATTACAGGGTCTGACTATTGGGGTGCTGCCTTATTACAGGGTCTGACTATTGGGGTGCTGCCTTATTACAGGATTTGCCTATAGGGGTGCCTCCTTATTACAGGATTTGCCTATGGGGAGGCTGCCTTATTACAGGATTTGCCTATAGGGGTGCCTCCTTATTACAGGGTCTGACTATTGGGGTGCTGCCTTATTACAGGATTTGCCTATGGGGAGGCTGCCTTATTACAGGGTCTGACTATTGGGGTGCTGCCTTATTACAGGGTCTGACTATTGGGGTGCTGCCTTATTACAGGATTTGCCTATAGGGGTGCCTCCTTATTACAGGATTTGCCTATGGGGAGGCTGCCTTATTACAGGGTCTGACTATTGGGGTGCTGCCTTATTACAGGATTTGCCTATAGGGGTGCCTCCTTATTACAGGGTCTGACTATTGGGGTGCTGCCTTATTACAGGATTTGCCTATGGGGAGGCTGCCTTATTACAGGGTCTGACTATTGGGGTGCTGCCTTATTACAGGATTTGCCTATGGGGAGGCTGCCCTATTACAGGGTCTGACTATTGGGGTGCTGCCTTATTACAGGATTTGCCTATGGGGAGGCTGCCTTATTACAGGGTCTGCCTATAGGGGTGCCTCCTTATTACAGGGTCTGACTATGGGGGTGCTGCCTTATTACAGGGTCTGACTATGGGGGCTACCTCATTACAGAGTCTGCCTAAAGGGGTGCTGCCTTATTACAGGGTCTGACAATAGGGGTGCTGCCTTATTACAGGGTCTGCCTGTGGGGGTGCTGCCTTATTACAGTGTCTGCCTATAGGGGTGCTGCCTTATTACAGGGTCTGACTATTGGGGTGCTGCCTTATTACAGGGTCTGACTATTGGGGTGCTGCCTTATTACAGGATTTGCCTATAGGGGTGCCTCCTTATTACAGGGTCTGACTATGGGGAGGCTGCCTTATTACAGGATTTGCCTATGGGGAGGCTGCCTTATTACAGGGTCTGACTATTGGGGTGCTGCCTTATTACAGGATTTGCCTATAGGGGTGCCTCCTTATTACAGGGTCTGACTATGGGGCGGCTGCCTTATTACAGGATTTGCCTATAGGGGTGCCTCCTTATTACAGGGTCTGACTATGGGGAGGCTGCCTTATTACAGGATTTGCCTATGGGGGGCTGCCTTATTACAGGGTCTGACTATTGGGGTGCTGCCTTATTACAGGGTCTGACTATTGGGGTGCTGCCTTATTACAGGATTTGCCTATAGGGGTGCCTCCTGATTACAGGATTTGCCTATGGGGAGGCTGCCTTATTACAGGATTTGCCTATGGGGAGGCTGCCTTATTACAGGATTTGCCTATGGGGAGGCTGCCTTATTACAGGATTTGCCTATAGGGGTGCCTCCTTATTACAGGATTTGCCTATGAGGAGGCTGCCTTATTACAGGATTTGCCTATGGGGAGGCTGCCTTATTACAGGGTCTGACTATTGGGGTGCTGCCTTATTACAGGGTCTGACGATTGGGGTGCTGCCTTATTACAGGATTTGCCTATGGGGAGGCTGCCTTATTACAGGGTCTGACTATTGGGGTGCTGCCTTATTACAGGGTCTGACTATTGGGGTGCTGCCTTATTACAGGGTCTGACTATGGGGAGGCTGCCTTATTACAGGATTTGCCTATGGGGGGGCTGCCTTATTACAGGGTCTGCCTATAGGGGTGCTGCCTTATTACAGGGTCTGGATTTGCCTATGGGGGGCTGCCTTATTACAGGGTCTGACTATTGGGGTGCTGCCTTATTACAGGGTCTGACTATTGGGGTGCTGCCTTATTACAGGATTTGCCTATGGGGAGGCTGCCTTATTACAGGGTCTGACTATTGGGGTGCTGCCTTATTACAGGATTTGCCTATGGGGAGGCTGCCTTATTACAGGGTCTGACTATTGGGGTGCTGCCTTATTACAGGATTTGCCTATGGGGGGCTGCCTTATTACAGGGTCTGACTATTGGGGTGCTGCCTTATTACAGGGTCTGACTATTGGGGTGCTGCCTTATTACAGGATTTGCCTATAGGGGTGCCTCCTTATTACAGGGTCTGACTATGGGGAGGCTGCCTTATTACAGGATTTGCCTATGGGGAGGCTGCCTTATTACAGGGTCTGACTATTGGGGTGCTGCCTTATTACAGGATTTGCCTATAGGGGTGCCTCCTTATTACAGGATTTGCCTATGGGGAGGCTGCCTTATTACAGGGTCTGACGATTGGGGTGCTGCCTTATTACAGGATTTGCCTATGGGGAGGCTGCCTTATTACAGGGTCTGACTATTGGGGTGCTGCCTTATTACAGGATTTGCCTATGGGGAGGCTGCCTTATTACAGGGTCTGACTATTGGGGTGCTGCCTTATTACAGGATTTGCCTATGGGGAGGCTGCCTTATTACAGGGTCTGACGATTGGGGTGCTGCCTTATTACAGGATTTGCCTATGGGGAGGCTGCCTTATTACAGGGTCTGACTATTGGGGTGCTGCCTTATTACAGGGTCTGACTATTGGGGTGCTGCCTTATTACAGGATTTGCCTATAGGGGTGCCTCCTTATTACAGGGTCTGACTTTGGGGAGGCTGCCTTATTACAGGATTTGCCTATGGGGAGGCTGCCTTATTACAGGGTCTGACTATTGGGGTGCTGCCTTATTACAGGGTCTGACGATTGGGGTGCTGCCTTATTACAGGATTTGCCTATGGGGGGCTGCCTTATTACAGGGTCTGACTATTGGGGTGCTGCCTTATTACAGGGTCTGACTATTGGGGTGCTGCCTTATTACAGGATTTGCCTATAGGGGTGCCTCCTTATTACAGGATTTGCCTATGGGGAGGCTGCCTTATTACAGGATTTGCCTATGGGGAGGCTGCCTTATTACAGGGTCTGACTATTGGGGTGCTGCCTTATTACAGGATTTGCCTATGGGGAGGCTGCCTTATTACAGGGTCTGACTATTGGGGTGCTGCCTTATTACAGGATTTGCCTATGGGGAGGCTGCCTTATTACAGGGTCTGCCTATAGGGGTGCCTCCTTATTACAGGGTCTGACTATGGGGGTGCTGCCTTATTACAGGGTCTGACTATGGGGGCTACCTCATTACAGAGTCTGCCTAAAGGGGTGCTGCCTTATTACAGGGTCTGACAATAGGGGTGCTGCCTTATTACAGGGTCTGCCTGTGGGGGTGCTGCCTTATTACAGTGTCTGCCTATAGGGGTGCTGCCTTATTACAGGGTCTGACTATTGGGGTGCTGCCTTATTACAGGATTTGCCTATGGGGAGGCTGCCTTATTACAGGGTCTGACTATTGGGGTGCTGCCTTATTACAGGATTTGCCTATGGGGAGGCTGACTTATTACAGGGTCTGACTATTGGGGTGCTGCCTTATTACAGGATTTGCCTATGGGGAGGCTGCCTTATTACAGGGTCTGACTATTGGGGTGCTGCCTTATTACAGGATTTGCCTATGGGGGGCTGCCTTATTACAGGGTCTGACTATTGGGGTGCTGCCTTATTACAGGGTCTGACTATTGGGGTGCTGCCTTATTACAGGATTTGCCTATAGGGGTGCCTCCTTATTACAGGGTCTGACTATGGGGAGGCTGCCTTATTACAGGATTTGCCTATGGGGAGGCTGCCTTATTACAGGGTCTGACTATTGGGGTGCTGCCTTATTACAGGATTTGCCTATGGGGAGGCTGCCTTATTACAGGGTCTGACTATTGGGGTGCTGCCTTATTACAGGATTTGCCTATGGGGGGCTGCCTTATTACAGGGTCTGACTATTGGGGTGCTGCCTTATTACAGGGTCTGACTATTGGGGTGCTGCCTTATTACAGGATTTGCCTATAGGGGTGCTGCCTTATTACAGGATTTGCCTATGGGGAGGCTGCCTTATTACAGGATTTGCCTATGGGGAGGCTGCCTTATTACAGGGTCTGACTATTGGGGTGCTGCCTTATTACAGGATTTGCCTATGGGGGGCTGCCTTATTACAGGGTCTGACTATTGGGGTGCTGCCTTATTACAGGGTCTGACTATTGGGGTGCTGCCTTATTACAGGATTTGCCTATAGGGGTGCTGCCTTATTACAGGATTTGCCTATGGGGAGGCTGCCTTATTACAGGGTCTGACTATTGGGGTGCTGCCTTATTACAGGATTTGCCTATGGGGGTGCCTCCTTATTACAGGATTTGCCTATGGGGAGGCTGCCTTATTACAGGATTTGCCTATGGGGAGGCTGCCTTATTACAGGATTTGCCTATGGGGAGGCTGCCTTATTACAGGATTTGCCTATGGGGAGGCTGCCTTATTACAGGGTCTGACTATTGGGGTGCTGCCTTATTACAGGATTTGCCTATGGGGAGGCTGCCTTATTACAGGGTCTGCCTATAGGGGTGCCTCCTTATTACAGGGTCTGACTATGGGGGTGCTGCCTTATTACAGGGTCTGACTATGGGGGCTACCTCATTACAGAGTCTGCCTATAGGGGTGCTGCCTTATTACAGGGTCTGACTATGGGGGCTGCCTTATTACAGGGTCTGCCTAAAGGGGTGCTGCCTTATTACAGGGTCTGACAATAGGGGTGCTGCCTTATTACAGGGTCTGCCTGTGGGGGTGCTGCCTTATTACAGTGTCTGCCTATAGGGGTGCTGCCTTATTACAGGGTCTGACTATGGGGGCTGCCTTATTACAGGGTCTGACTATTGGGGTGCTGCCTTATTACAGGATCTGCCTATGGGGAGGCTGCCTTATTACAGGGTCTGACTATTGGGGTGCTGCCTTATTACAGGATTTGCCTATGGGGAGGCTGCCTTATTACAGGGTCTGACTATAGGGGTGCCTCCTTATTACAGGGTCTGACTATGGGGGTGCTGCCTTATTACAGGGTCTGCCTATAGGAGTGCTGCCTTATTACAGGGTCTGACTATGGGGGCTACCTCATTACAGAGTCTGCCTATAGGGGTGCTGCCTTATTACAGGGTCTGACTATGGGGGCTGCCTTATTACAGGATCTGACTATTGGGCCTGCCTTATTACAGGGTCTGCTTCTGGGGATATGCCGCCTTATTACAGGGTCTGCCTATGGGGACCGCCTTATTACAGGGGCTGCCTATGGGGGGCTGCCTTATTACAGGGTCTGCCGCCTCATTACATGGTCTGCCTATATGGGGGTGCTGCCTTATTACAGGGTCTGACTATGGGGGCTGCCGTATGCTATAGAGTCTGCCTATGGGGAATGCATTATACTATATTGTGGACTATTTGGTGCATTATGCTACTGTATATGGAGGCTATCTACAGGGCCATCATACAAAATGGAGATTACAGTGTGGGGGTCATTATACATTGTTGGAGCCATCAAACAGTTTAAGAGCTACTAAGGAGTCAGTATACAGTGAGGGGCATTATATGTGTATAAGAGAGCATCATGCTGTGTATAAGGGAGCTGTACAGGGGGAGACTCCGTACATTATTAAATGTAAAGTGGGCACTTATAGTTATAGGGGAACTCAGGTTACTGTGGCTATCAAAGGGGCACACAGGGCAATATTACTGTCTAGGGGGCAAAATGTGGGCACTGTTTTCTAGGTCACTTGCACCTGGCATTACTATATTATAGAGGGTTGCTTTAGAATTTACAGGTCACAGAGAACCACACAGCAGGTGCAGTAATAGGGACACATGCGGCAGCAGCGGCTCAGTATTGAGGTATCAGGTGCAGTAATAGGGACACATACGGCAGCAGCGGCTCAGTATTCGGTAATAGGTGCAGTAATAGGGTCATATGGCAGCAGCGGCTCAGTATTGGGGTATCAGGTGCAGTAATAGAAACACGGCAGCAGCGGCTCAGTATTGGGGTATCAGGTGCAGTAATAGGGACACATACGGCAGCAGCTGCTCAGTATTGGGGTATCAGGTGCAGTAATAGGGACACATACGCCAGCAGCGGCTCAGTATCGGGGTATCAGGGGCAGTAATAGGGACACATACGGCAGCAGTGGCTCAGTATTGGGGTATCAGGTGCAGTAATAGGGACACATACAGCAGCAGCGGCTCAGTATTGGGGTATCAGGGGCAGTAATAGGGACACATAGGGCAGCAGCAGCTCAGTATTGAGGTATCAGGGGCAGTAATAGGGACACATACGGCAGCAGCGGCTCAGTATTGGGGTATCGGGTGTAGTAACAGGGACACATACGGCAGCAGCGGCTTAGTATTGGGGTATCAGGGGCAGTAATAGGGACACATACGGCAGCAGAGGCTCAGTATTGGGGTGTTAGGTGCAGTAATAGGGACACATACGGCAGCAGCGGCTCAGTATTGGGGTATCAGGGGCAGTAATAGGGACACATACGGCAGCAGAGGCTCAGTATTGGGGTGTTAGGTGCAGTAATAGGGACACATACGGCAGCAGAGGCTCAGTATTGGGGTGTTAGGTGCAGTAATAGGGAAACATGGCAGCAGAGGCTTAGTATTGGGGTATCAGGGGCAGTAATAGGGACACATACGGCAGCAGCGGCTCAGTATTGGGGTATCAGGTGCAGTAATAGGGACACATACGCCAGCAGCGGCTCAGTATCGGGGTATCAGGTGCAGTAATAGGCACACATACAGCAGCAGCGGCTCAGTATTGCGGTATCAGGGGCAGTAATAGGGACACATAGGGCAGCAGCGGCTCAGTATTGGGGTATCAGGGGCAGTAATAGGGACACATACGGCAGCAGCGGCTCAGTATTGGGGTATTAGGTGCAGTAATAGGGACACATACGGCAGCAGAGGCTTAGTATTGGGGTGTTAGGTGCAGTAATAGGGAAACATGGCAGCAGAGGCTTAGTATTGGGGTATCGGGGCAGTAATAGGGACACATACGGCAGCAGCGGCTCAGTATTGGGGTATCAGGTGCAGTAATAGGGACACATATGGCAGCAGCGGCTCAGTATCGGGGTATCAGGTGCAGTAATAGGGACACATACGGCAGCAGAGGCTTAGTATTGGGGTATTAGGTGCAGTAATAGGGACACATACGGCAGCAGAGGCTTAGTATTGGGGTGTTAGGTGCAGTAATAGGGAAACATGGCAGCAGAGGCTTAGTATTGGGGTATCAGGGGCAGTAATAGGGACACATACGGCAGCAGCGGCTCAGTATTGGGGTATCAGGTGCAGTAATAGGGACACATACGCCAGCAGCGGCTCAGTATCGGGGTATCAGGGGCAGTAATAGGGACACATACAGCAGCAGCGGCTCAGTATTGGGGTATCAGGTGCAGTAATAGGGACACATAGGGCAGCAGCGGTTCAGTATTGGGGTATCAGGTGCAGTAATAGGGACACATACGGCAGCAGAGGCTTAATTTTGGGGTATTAGGTGCAGTAATAGGGAAACATATGGCAGCAGAGGCTTAGTATTGGGGTATCAGGGGCAGTAATAGGGACACATACAGCAGCAGCGGCTCAGTATTGGGGTATCAGGTGCAGTAATAGGGACACATACGGCAGCAGCGGCTCAGTATTGGGGTATCAGGTGCAGTAATAGGGACACAAACAGCAGCAGCGGCTCAGTATTGGGGTATCAGGGGCAGTAATAGGGACATACGGCAGCAGCGGTTCAGTATTGGGGTATCAGGTGCAGTAATAGGGACACATACGGGAGCAGCGGCTCAGTATTGGGGTATCAGGTGCAGTAATAGGGACACAGGGCAGCAGCAGCTCAGTATTGGGGTATCAGGTGCAGTAATAGGGACATACGGCAGCAGCGGCTCAGTATCGGGGTATCAGGTGCAGTAATAGGGACATACGGCATCAGCGGCTCAGTATTGGGGTATCAGGTGGAATAATTGGATCACATACAGCAGCAGTGGCTCAGTATTGGGGTATTAGGTGCAGTAATAGGGTCACATGGCAGCAGCGGCTCAGTATTGGGGTATCAGGTGCAGTAATAGGGACATACGGCAGCAGCGGCTCAGTATTGGGGTATCAGGGGCAGTGATAGGGACACATACGGCAGCAGCGGCTTAGTATTGGGGTATCAGGGGCAGTAATAGGGACACCTATGGAAGCAGTGGCTCAGTATCGGGGTATCAGGTGCAGTAATAGGGACACATACGGAAGCAGCGGCTCAGTATTGGGGTACGAGGTGCAGTATTAGGGACATACGGAAGCAGCGGCTCAGTATCGGGGTATCAGGTGCAGTAATAGGGACACATACGGAAGCAGCGGCTCAGTATTGGGGTACGAGGTGCAGTGTTAGGGACATACGGCACCAGCGGCTCAGTATTGGGGTATCAGGTGCAGTAATAGGGACACATACGGCAGCAGTGGCTCAGTATTGGGGTATCAGGTGCAGTAATAGGGACACATACGGCAGCAGTTGCTCAGTATTGGGGTATCAGGTGCAGTAATATGGACACAAACGGCAGCAGTGGCTCAGTGTTGGGGTATCAGGTGCAGTAATAGGGACACATACGGAAGCAGCAACTCAGTATCGGGGTATCAGGTGCAGTAATAGGGACACATACGGCAGCAGCGGCTCAGTATCGGGGTATCAGGGGCAGTAATAGGGATACATACGGCAGCAGCGGCTCAGTATTGGGGTAACAGGGGCAGTAATAGGGACACATACGGCAGCAGCGGCTCAGTATTAGGGTATCAGGTGCAGTAATAGGGACACATACGGAAGCAGCGGCTCAGTATTGGGGTATCGGGCAGTAATAGGGATACATACGGCAGCAGCAGCTCAGTATTGGGGTATCAGGTGCAGTAAAAGGGACACATACGGCAGCAGCGGCTCAGTATTGGGGTATCAGGTGCAGTAATAGGGACACATACGGCAGCAGCGGCTCAGTATTGGGGTATCAGGTGCAGTAATAGGGACACATACGGCAGCAGCGGCTCAGTATTGGGGTATCAGGTGCAGTAATAGGGACACATACGGCGGCAGCGGCTCAGTATTGGTATATCAGGTGCAGTAATATGGACACATACGGCAGCAGCTGCTCAGTATTGGGGTATCAGGGGCAGTAATAGGGACACATACGGCAGCAGCGGCTCAGTATCGGGGTATCAGGCAGTAATAGGGACACATACGGCAGCAGCGGCTCAGTATTGGGGTATCAGGCAGTAATAGGGACACATACAGCAGCAGCAACTCAGTATTGGGGTATCAGGTGCAGTAATAGGGACACATACGGCAGCAGGGGCTCAGTATTGGGGTATCAGGTGCAGTAATAGGGACACATACGGCAGCAGCGGCTCAGTATTGGGGTATCAGGTGCAGTAATAGGGACACATACAGCAGCAGCGGCTCAGTATTGGGGTATCAGGTGCAGTAATAGGGACACATACGGCAGCAGCGGCTCAGTATTGGGGTATCAGGTGCAGTAATAGGGACACATACAGCAGCAGCGGCTCAGTATTGGGGTATCAGGTGCAGTAATAGGGACACATACGGCAGCAGCGGCTCAGTATTGGGGTATCAGGTGCAGTAATAGGGACACATACAGCAGCAGCGGCTCAGTATTGGGGTATCAGGTGCAGTAATAGGGACACATACAGCATCAGCGGCTCAGTATTGGGGTATCAGGTGCAGTAATAGGGACACATACGGCAGCAGTGGCTCAGTATTGGGGTATCAGAGGCAGTAATAGGGACACATACGGCAGCAGCAGCTCAGTATTGGGGTATCAGCAGGATGAGGAGTTTGTGCAGGTTGGGAATAGATGGTGATGGGGTTGGAATATGAGATGTGAAATGTGTCTTTGTTGTATTCTCTGCAGACGGATCCTGGGTGGAAGAAGTTGTCATGTCGGTCTGGGCCAGATGGAAAATACGGGAAAAATGAACGATTCCATCAGAAAGAACATCAGCAGTAAGAGATTATCTGTAACTGTGCTGTGAGCTCTTATATGTTCTGTAGGGCTGGTATCTACCACTGACCATATCCATGTTGGTCTTTATATAGAGATTATCTTCAGTAATAGCACGGTCATCTGCTGAAGTTCTCCTCTACTATTAGGAGGAGTCACCGAGTTGTAATCAAGGTTACCTGGTTAGGGGCCCACTCAGAGGCTTCGCCCCCAGAACCAAAACCCTAGCTACACCTCTGCGTTCTACTGATAAGCTATGATGCTTACCCCATGAGCAGAGCATTTCAGTAGCTTAGGTGTCCATGGATATGACCACTAACAGCTAACTGTCACTATATGAGTGGTCGTAACTAGTGATGAGCGAAAGTGAGTATCGCAGGTGCTGAAGTTCGCACCCAGCATGCTTTACGGCTATTAGGCAGCCAAAAAACATGAGGTTATTGACTGCCATACATGGGTAATCCCTGCATGTTTTTTGGCTATCTAACAGCCTCAAAATATGTGGTCCAAGGACTGCAATGCCCTGCACATGGGGTAAGAGACATAGCAAATCAAAAGAACTATGCCTCATTTTCAATTGGAGTTATTTGCTAATATTTTGTAACTTTTATTATTACACCTACTTCATATTGGGATAGGATAGTGTAGATGGGAATAGCCCTTTAAGGACAAGAGCCAGGGGGTGCCAGCTCTGAACTGCCTATAGGTGTGCCATATTTTAGTTATGGCAATGTTGTACAGATAGCACTTGCTACATATGAATGCATGTCATGGATGGACATTAAAAAAGGGCCCCATGTTTCAGACCCTTCTCTATCCTCTAAATAGAAGCAGTTCTGTCAGAGCCACTGTCACCCCGGAGGAACAGTAACATTTATGTCATTGTCCCTCACTGACTTTAGTGGACACCATCTGAAATTACAAATTATATTTGTACTGTGGCTAATTACTAAAGGAGAAATGTGACCCCACTGGCAAATTGTCCCATCAAAGGTTATAATAACTTATAACGAAGTGTGATACCAAGACCTTGGTGTTCAAATTATGGTTTATGGTGTTCATGGTCAGTCAACCGGCGATGGACAAAAAAAGCGTAATCATTGGACACCCAGATGAACACCAGGTTTGGGTGCAAAAGCAGCCAATGCCCATTTTGGAAGGGGTGCACTATTTTTATGGTAGCTTTCCTTGGCTCATACCAGCCAACTAGAAGTGCGAATGATTGTAAAAACCCATTGCACTCCTATAAAGGAAAATTGAGTTAAACAAGTATCTAAGAAAGGATTAAAATAGGTTGGGTGGATCTTGTTGAGTCAGCCATCTCAGACTGTACAGAAAACCTATGGGAAAAACTCCATTCTGGAGTGAGTGACCCTAATAAATAACCCCCTCTGTCTTCATACTGTCGATGTTTTATGTAGGACATCAGGCCTTACTTGTCTACTCAGCAGGACTCGCTCTATCAGAACAAGATGTAATTTAAGAGACACATGATCCCCCCGGTTCTTTGGAAACCTCTTTACGTCTCTATATCGCTGCTCTGAGTACAATAAGACAGCAGGTCAGCTGTGTAATTCAGTTCTAGCAACTGCGGGGTATACATTTAGCTGGTGTTCACACATGTGAGAGACTCTTCACCTGATTCCAGTCAGTTCATGTTAGCTGGATGGAGTGTGCAGTAAGCGGGGCATGCCAGCCGAACCGACGTGCCACTCTCCAATAACCACGATGGTAGACAGGAAAGTTTTTAATGGTGTACACTGGCTACAAAGGTTCTTCAACGCGCCACTTTTTATACTGAGAATATGACCAATTTATATCGACAGTGAGATAAGCACAAACATATACCCCCAGTCCCCTCAACCGCTCCAGTCCATGGCTACAGAGGTTTGCGGACTCGGACTTTCCTACATTATCTGCATTCTCTACAGACACAATTATATGAAGCCTTTTAACTTCTCAGAATGGTTTTGAAGCACAGAAAGGAAACTGAACATCCAGAAAGAATCCAGATAAATACAAGAAAATACAACCATGATCTTGCCCTAAAATGTATCGACTATGGATTATGCCAATCTAGGGCATCTTGGGCCCATAGATTGGTGCCAGGGACAAGTGTTATTTAAATTGTCCATTGCTTCCTATTGTACCATTTCTGTGTGTAACTACCACCAGATTCCACTATGAATAGATCTATTAGATCTGATAGGCTAGTGTATTACTTTGAAGTCCTAGTCCGAATGTCGATATAAAAATTTATGAAAGTTTATGTTTTCTGTCTGTCCAACTAGTCTCATTGACAGCTCCTCAGTTTCCCTCTTCTCTGTAGCTGAGATCTCACACTGCTCAGTGCAAGCTGCAGCGGTCAGTCAGACCTGGGAGGTGAAGACTGAGTGCACTTAGACTCATAAGCTTGCTCAATAAACATCTGGATGAATGCACAAATATTCATCTCAGTATTAGAATTAAATAGTAATTTTAATATGGATATTTAAAGTAAGTGCAAGAGCTTCATCAAGTCTAAGAGAGCAATATAATAACACATGAAGGTTATATAGTTAATGACAGATCTGCATAACTAACTATATCTTCAAGTAACTGTACTGAATGAGCTGATATATGTTAACATGATGAATAACACAATTTCTGGGGATTATTTCAATAGTATCTTGCATTCTCACAAGATTTTCACTCTACAGCCTCCATCTTTTATTTTGCAATTGACTCTGAGCTGGTGGGAGGAGTCTAGCTGCTATGATCTTTCACATACACAGCACAGCGCATAGGGATGGGTTCCAGCTCATCATTCCTTAGCACACAGACAGTAGCAGCAGCATGGGGAACATTATATAACAGTATTGAGCTGTTTGAAAGTGAATTTAACTATTGCGTGAGGTAACAGACTTGTTAGAAAGCTCAGCATGTTCTTTCTGTGTCTCCCTCTGCTTGATTTCTCACTCTGCTCCCCAATACTCCTCTCCCTTCTGCATAAAGTATAATAGAAGTGGTAACCTGACACCTGCCTGCCGTGGCAGTACATCTTGCTGCTATTTTTAATAAGTGGATGGTGAATTCAAGATGCAAGGAGATGGATCCCGAATGGAAAGATGCAGGATTCACTCATAAGATAAATTCCAAAGATGTAATCTTAAACTATGCAGAATGTATTGAAAAAGCAATTCCAATTTATTGCTTATTGCTGACACTGTAGATACAGTATATATTAGGACCTGCAAGAGGAAAATAAGAACAGAGTGTGGATGAGCACATGGGAGTCGAAGGGCCCTACACTGAGTAGATCCTAAACGGGCTCAACACCATCCGGGGAGGAGAGCTGGCTAGTGTTAGGGGTCAGGTCCCCTGCTGGAACTGTAACAATGGAAAATATAGTAATGCCACCTGCATTGTACCCCCAAAAGAGAATAATAGTAATCAAGAGTGTGCCAAGTGTGTAGAGAACAGCCATATTTGTAAACTATAGAAGATACACAACTGGAGGAAGATGGGTCCAATCAGACCTGAGAGACTGTACAGAGGAAAAACCTCAGCAGAGACTGTATTGTGAATGACAGAAAGTTTTGCAGGGGGCAAAATACTGGCTGGAGAGTTGAGACTTGAGAGTCCTTCATCATGGGTCTAGGAGGGGATAATTCTCCTAGTGGAGATCACCAGGTGGTGTAAGGGGTCTTGTAGGTCACACAATTCTTTTGAATACATTTCTATTTTGCAATATTCCTTAGGGTCAGGCTTATAGTATCCTTCATGACTTACAGGGCAGCTGCCTCTGATATTAGATATGAGCATTAGACAGCTTCCTTTCTTCTGGAGGAGCGCTAATTTGCATCCCTTCTTCCTGGAGGATATAACCTAACCTAAAAGTCTCCAAGAACCAGCTGACCATCACCACAAGGAGAAACATAAACTTACTAAATTATTAACATCAAAGATGCATGAGGAACCAAAACTGTTCTAAGGGTGAAGGTGGGACCATGGAAGGCAAGTGATGTTTGGTAATAACCCATAGAGTACATGTCCAGCAGGATTAGCCTATCAAGGCTCATCTACTCTTTCCAAGCATACATGAAAATCTGTTTTATTTTTCTCCTAATGTGAACTATTTTTTTTTACTTTATTTTTTGCAGAAGTATCTGGTGACGCCAACTCTGTGCCTGCTTTAAAACTTCCATTATATGATTACAGTAAATTGCAGTGTTTGAAAATCACGACTTGCGGTAGCATTTATTTTGCAGGTACCTGATGGAAATCTAATGTGATTGGGAAAAGTAGTGTTATTTAGATGTCATCCTTTACATGACACCCCATAGTCTTATGTAACATCACAAAGATCAATTAGTAACCTGACTGTGGAGCATCATACTCCGGAAGGCTTTTTGTTCAAGACTGACATGTGAAACGCCAATCTTGATAAAATCTTCACTATGTTCTCAACCTGTGGAGCGTGTAAGTCAAAGGGGAACCTGCCTCATCTCTAGGAGGCGCCTGTCCTGTGCACATATCTTGCTGATATTTATTATTGGGGTCAATTTGCTAAGGAACCAAGAGAAATACTGGTAGAGAGCAGCACTGTTAAAAGGTTTTATTCAAGACTGCACTTTTCTTTTAATATTGGCCTAAAATCTAACAGGTAGATAAGTACTACCTACCTGCCTGTTGTGCCTGGCAGAGATTTATGCCGGCACAGAGGGGGTCACAGACCGTTCCTGCCGGGTGGCTTCTGCTGACCTCACATCGACAAAGCAGTGGCTTCCTTTTTGCTTTCTTCTGTTGACGGGTCATGACTGCCGACATCATCCTGATTGATAGTTGCCTTCCCGCTACTTAACTGCGGGACCAGGTTGTCAAACAGCATGACGACGGCAGTCACGCCCCATCGACAGATCAAAAATAAGAGAAAGTTTTTCTGCCGACGTTGAGCAGATGAATCTCCGGCAGGAGTGGTCAAACCAATCCTAGACAGAGGTGTCAAAATTATCAAACTTTATTTAAGACTTAATAAAAATGAAGGAAATAATGGCAACAAAGCCACAAGCAAAACTTAGTTAAAATTTGTCTCATGGTCAATATTGCCTACAGGCAAAAATTCAATTTTAATAAAATTCCTTATAGAAAAAAAATGAACATTTGCAACCGTCTAAGCCATTATTTTTCCTTTTTAAAATTTTTCAACTCATATCCTTTATTTTTCTACACTAAGTTAGTATAATGAAACATGTTGGACCAGGGGTTTCAACTTGTTTGCTTGTGGATCTAGAAAGGGAAAATGCAGTTGTTATGGCTACATCACACCTTGGGCCACGTGGGTGCCCCAGATGTTCTTTTCCAAATTAATAGAGCAGATCACAAGTCATACTCTTATCATGATAGCTGTATGTGCCACACAAATGTCAGATTTGCTGCCAACACAAACTTAGCTCTACTACTGTATGTCTCATTTTATTAGTTCAAATGTTTTGGCCATTTTTCGACTCTGTTAAAACTTGAGAAAGCGAAATTAAGATGTGTCACCAACAGAGTCATAGACTTTATCAAATGAGGTCCATGAAACATGAAAATTTTGACTTTGAAGTTATATATCTGTCTCTGAAGTTGTAAAGAACAGAATATGAGCTTTTGTTTCTAATTTAAAAAATTGATACGGCCCCCAAAAAAACTCAAATGGAGTCGAAAGTGTGTCCAAAATGTATTAGGCAGTACTGTGCAAAGGTTCTAGGCAGGTGGTAAAGAAATAGTGCAAAGTAACAATGCTTTAAAAATAGAAGTGTGAATAGTGTTTTCTACTTAAAATACAAAGCGAATGAACAAAAGAAAAATTAAATCAAATTAATATTCGGTGTGATTACCCATGTCCTTCAAAACAGCATCAGGCTTCTAGGTTACACTGGTACAAAGTTGGCATTTTGGAGGATTGGAATCAGGTGTGTGAGTAACAAAATAAACCAAACTGGTGATCATGATCATCATTATCATATTTAGGTTGAAACAAACAGCTGTGTAGGAGGCTTAAACTGGGTGAAGAACAGTCAAACTCTGCTACAAAAGTGAGGTTGTGGAAGACAGTTTCATGTGACAGATCATACACCATGGAAAGACTGAGCAGGGCAACAAGACACAAGGTAGTTATACTGCATCAGCAGGGTCTGTATCACCCACAGGTCCCCAGCTCTTGTCTCTGTATACTTTCATTTTTTTACATTATCTGCATTCTCTATGGTCAAAATTACGCAAAGCCTTTTAACCTATCAGAATGGTCTTTAAAATGAACCTGTCACCAGGTTTGGCCGATAAGAGATACGGTCATCAGTCACCTTTCAGGGCTGATATACAGCATTCTATAATGCTCTATCTTCCCCCAACCCAATCTGCAAGAGAAGAAAAATAACTTATTATACTCACCTGCGGGGCGGTACTGTCCGATGGGTGTCGCTCTTCTTGGTCCGGCGCCTCCCATCTTCTCAAGATCCCCGTCCTCCTGCTTGCTTTGTGTGGATGACTCGCCCCTACATCATCCAAACAGTATCCTCGGCACTGCACTCCTGCGCAGGCGTATTTTTCTACCCTGTCAAGGGCAGAGCAAAGTACTGCAGTGCACATGGGCTCTCTGACCTTTCCCGGCACCTGTGCACTGCAGTACTTTGCTCTGCCCTCAACAGGGCATAAGAGTGCGCCTGCGCAGGGGCGCGGTGCCAAGGAGACACATCATCATCATGAAGCAAGCAGGAGGACGGCATCGCAAGAAGATGGGAGGTGCCAGACCAAGACCAGTGACACCCATCGGACCAGGCCGCCCCACAGGTGACTATAATAAAAGATATTTTTCTTCTATTCGTTGGGGACAGATATACAGCATAATAGAATACTATATATCAGCCCTGAAAGGTGAGGGCCGTATCTCTTATCGGCCAAAACTGGTGACAGGTTCCCTTTCAGCATTTGAACAAGCCTACATCCACAGAGATCTGTGGTTAGCTCCCTAAGATTTTTGGAACAATCTTTGCACAAGTAACCAGAAGAATTGGTTTTGAAGGCAAGTATTAATTTGACTTAGATTCATCTTTTATTTATTTTGCATTTTAACTTATAAAAAATAAACTATTAATGCTTCTACTTCTTTAACATATAGTTACTTTGCTACACCTGCCCAATATATATATATATATATATATATATATATATATATATATATATATATATATATATATATATATATATATATATATATATATATATATATATATATATATATATACAGGGGTATATGGGGTATCTAGATAGAGGTAGCACCTCTGGTGGAGGGCTTGCTGTGTCCTTTCTGGACAGCTCTTCCTTCTTTGGTCCTCATCTGATGCTCAACTCTCACCTGTACCTCCAAGTAGCTGCTAGCATGCAGCAGCGGGTACACCCCACAACACATGATCGCTGTGAATAGGAGAGTCAGCAGAGATAACCTTGTCCTTTGGTCTCATATAGACTGTTCTATAGAGATACAGTAACTTCTCAGTAATCATCACCATCATGATAAGCATGGCTACAATGGGAGGCAACATAACTCAAGATCTGCCATTCACAACAGATATTTACCAACTGTGTAGAGATTTCCCAGGACCCTCGGACCTCAAGGGATGGTGTTTATTTAAAGTAGGTGTTCTGGGGTGAGGTTACTCCTACAAGGGGCTGGGGGGACTTATCCTGAGAAACAGCTGAGGAAAAAGCTGGCAACTGTGTATGTGATGCTCACAGCTCACCTCCTCCTTCCTCTGCCTTATTCCAGAACAGTCACTACACTTCCCCATGGAAAACAGTGAGTCACCTCCAAATTATTGCTTCCTGTAATCCAAGTGACTGCTGTAAAGCAAGTTTCCAAATGCTGTAAACAGCATCTTAGGATAGATGATCGCCTCCATAATCCATAATCACGTATGGAAAACAGCATGTGAAAAATCCACAATCGGAACTAAACAAAATATAAAAGAAAACAAATAATAATAAATAAGATAAGAACAAAATAATAAATGAATAAAATTGATGAAAAAAAAATCAATATCAGATCTAAAAAAAAACAAAAAACAGCATCTTAGGATAGATGACCGCCTCCATAATTACGTATGGAAAACAGCATGTGAAAAATCCACGATCGGAACTAAACAAAATCTAAAAGAAAACAAATAATAATAAATAAGAACAAAATAAAAAATGAATAAAATTGATGAAAAAAAAATCAATATCAGGTTAAAAAAAAGAAAAAGAAAAGGTGATACATATTTATCAACTGTGTAGAGATTAAATACGATGTACATGGAATAATAGATATGTTTCTTTGTAACCTTATAGACAGTCATACGTGAAAAAAAAAATACATTTTACATATCGCCTCTTGTGTATTGATAGGGTACAATGTCCTTCCGGCCGTCATCCGCCACCTGATCACTGCCATGATAATCAAATGCCTGAAAATACCGACGTCTCCCAGCAGCATCCAGCGGAATGACGTCCTTCTCACCCTCTACCCAATGCAATAAACCCAAGTCACGTTCCGCATCGCTCCGGCAGCTTTCATACATTAGGAAGCATTCCGATAAACAGAGGGATTTGTTTACGAGCTGTAGCGGTGGAAGTAGCGGGGTGGGAGGCTGTATTTCTGAGGGTCTGATCATTAGGAGCTCATTACATATTCATTCTAACAGCATCAATCATTGTGCTCCAATCTGATATTCATGGGAAAGTCGCACTTGTAGGGGTTTACTGCAGCAGTAATCAGGAGCCGGGAGTGTTCGGTCTTGCTCTCCGACTGCTTATCGGCACACGGCAAATTCTCCCGGAGACAACCCTCCTCAGTCCACGCTCCAGACCGGGATGCGTTCCCAGTGAGACACAACGTCACAACATCACATTTGCACTTCCAGTCAATATTCTCCGTTAGAGATGAGGGAACTTTAAAAAAAAAGAAAGTATCTACTCCATTGATTTTTCAGCAGGCGAACCAACAAGATTTGCAACAAGTCTAGAACCTGACACATTGATTCTACCATTTTGATAGAAGGAGGAGATGCTTTAGCAGGTATACGATGCCGTCTGACCACCGGAAGGCATACAGCTTGCTGTATACCCAACTTTCAAATGAATTTTACACATATATCTCCAATGCATCTAAAATTAAGCTAATAGGTATTCTGCCGTTTTGGGCTTACAGCCCCTATGCGGACCCAAGTCTCTTTAAGTCTCTTGCTGTGAGCGCCGACCACTGGGCGGCACTCATAGCAATCTGGCAATGACAACCATAGAGGTCTGCTGGAAACCTCTGGCTGTCATGCAGACCCATCGGTGACCTGCGATCATGTGACGGGGTCACCGATGGGCCGGATTAAGGACGCGCTTCCGGTAAGCACGAGTTAAATGTCGCTGTCAGAGATTGACAGAGGCATTTAACTAGTTAAAAGCCATGGGTGGATTGGAGTTCCACCCGTGGCTGTTGCGGGGACATGTCAGCTGTATAGATCAGCTGACATGTGCCTGGAAAGGTGTGGGCTCAGCATCAGAGCATCACGTACTATTAAACCCAATGTCGGAAAGGGGTTAAAAGAGAAGTCCAGCAATACCTTCTCATGGCCAAAGAAATTAACATTTGAGTTAATATACAAATGAAGCTAAAGATATATTTGAAGATCTGAAGCCTGTGTCACTCCAACTGTATTCCTTGCTCAGCTCCACATTCTCCTGCATGATAACCTCTGTGCTGTAGAAAATGAAATGGAGGGGACACCAAGTGCAATAGGGTCTTATTTGAGGGATGAATATAATGTTAAGTGAAAAAATAGTTTGAGGGGTGAAATCCTGCCGAAAGACTTCCTCTAAAGGTTAAACGTACTGTTACAACCAATGATATTTGTTGATGTAAAGCAATTGAAAATTTAAAAAAGGAGCAACTTTGCAAAAAGTCTGTAGTTGGCCTATGTGTTTCCCCACTGTGGTGGTGTTTTTCATCAGTGTGTTAGATCCAATTTTCATCCATTTATATTTGGTCCATGTCTCCACTTTTACCATCAGAATGGCAGCCATTTTTCTCATAGACAAAAAAAAACAACAACAAGCTTATCTGACCCATTAAACAGTAAAAAAGAGTAATTCTTAAATGATGCCCAGTCAAAGCACTGTCTGATTTTTCTTTAATGATCAAAAATGAACGTTTCTGCTTTTTCTTTTTTCAGACACTTAGCATGGAAAAAAAAAAATCACATCCATGTAAACTATGGACTATAATGGGTATTTATTCTATTATTGAGCACATTTTATGTATTGGAAAGAATTAGGATACAGCTAATAGTGTGTATGGTCTATCTGACTACACAGGGTTTCTTTGTTGTCTGTTACCATAGAGACACATGCATCTACATAGAAGCTTGGACATTTTTTTCCCCAGTTGTTTTATTTTTCATTTTAGATTCATTAGAGCAGAGGTCCCCAACTCCAGTCCTCAAGGCCCACCAACAGGTCATGTTTTCAGGATTTCCTTTGCATTGCACAGGTGATGCAATTATTACCTGGTCAAGACTAAGGAAATCCTGAAAACATGACATGTTGGTGGGCCTTGAGGACTGGAGTTGGGGACCTCTGCATTAGAGCAATTAAAAAAGTCTTGCTGTGAACATAATCATAGCCTTTAATTGAGCGAGCAAGGAAAGTGATGCATTCAGAAATGTCTTGACCCTTTCCTTTGACCAATGATCTTCATATCATCATTAACAATCAAAAAGCATAAGCACCAGATCAGATTTAGAAATGCTCCGGTCACACTGCTTGCTGCCTTCTCTGTGACAAAAGAAAGAGCGCAAGCGCCCTAGGCCAATATCTACTCTTCATGATTGCACTATAAACACGTTATCATTCTAGTTCCACTAATAACAGGTTCGCTCCCAGGGAAAATCCACTTCACGTCATACTCTGATAGATCATTGAGTCTCGAGAGAAGATGTCGTCTTGGTAGAGTACATAAAACCCTTCAGCATTGATGAAACATTTCCATAACTCAGAATGTCCAGCACACAGCGATATCTAAGGATTCCTCGAAGATGACGAAGAAGATGGAAAATGGATTTTGAGGGACTCTGGCCGATGTAGCATAAAAATGTTTTGCCACATATTATTTCTAGTTTCCAAAAGTGGAGTAGTATTTTTTTTCTTCTTCTTCTCCTCATTCGATTGTATTGGATTACACAATGCTGACACTCCGACCACACTCTGACCACACTCTGACCACACTCTGACCACACTCCGACCACACTCCGACCACACTCCGACCAATTGACCAGATTCTCTTGGATGAGAGAATTCACCGTCGTCTCCATCTGCCCTTAATAAGTAAAGTATATACGGTAAGTATGATGACTTAAAAGGGTTGTCCACTACTACGCAACCCATTTTAAAGTGCCCCAGGTAAAATAAAAAAATAAAAAAACACATGTTCACCTCCCAGAGTGCCACAGCTCCCACAATGTCTGCATTTGTCTTCCATCCACAGAATAGATACTGTCTCGTGACCCGAACTCGACAGTCTCATATATGAGGCTGTCAGGTTCCGATTAGGAGACTAGTGGACGGTCCATGCCTTGCAGTCTGTAACATGGGTATGTGAATCCGGGCAGAGGTCACTAGCGTAAGCGTAATGCACGCTCATTTCTGTGCCTAGATCACAGTTGTAGTTACATAGTCTTGGCTTGACCACCGAGCCAATGACCTGAACTCACAGCATCATAAGGATCCTAAATTCTGTTAATTCGGTCATTAAAAATAATGAGGCAGAGACCGGCTGCCAAATTACCGGTGTAGAAATGAGTCTATATTATGTTCTTAATATTCCGAAGAATTTTGGACAACCTGGAATCGATGCAAGGAAAACATAAAAAAAATACAGAAGTGACTGTAGCTTTAGTAAACCTATGCACCTCTTGCGAATTTTAGCTTTCAGTGAAATTATCAGCTGAAACTATTATATTTGGGATATACAGAAACGATTATCTGCATTATCATCATCAACATGTAGGATTACAGAAAGAGTGAACATACAAGTTAGAGAGGTAAAACAACAAAATATTAAGGGAAACCTGTCACCAGATTATCCCAATATAAAGTATGGCCGCCACATTTAAACCCTCTATTATAGCAAAAGACCTTTCGTTAGACTCATAGATGGCACGGTTAGATGCATGTCTTTGATCTTACTCCGGCGCCTCCTCTCTTCTTGTGATTGTCATTCTCCTTCCCTGCTTCATGTGGATGACGAGCCCTACATCACCCCGTGACACTACCGTGGGCAGGGCACAGTACTATACTGTGCATGCACCAGCTTTACCTACAGGTCATCGGTGTTCTTTGTCCTTTCCCGACGCATCGGCACTTCAGTACTTAGCTGTGTCCTGGGCAGGAAGACGATTGGGGACACTGGATGATGTATGACGTGTAATCCACACTAAGTGGGGAAGGTTGACGACGATTGTAGAAAGAGAGGAGGCGCCGTATAAAGACCAGAGGCGCCCAACAGACCAGACCATACTGTGTGAGAATAATAAAAGGTCTTTTTTGTGCCTTACAGGGAATATATTCAGCATTCTGTATAAGAGGCCTGAAAAGTGTGACCCGTACTTCACATTGAGAAAACTTGGTGACAGGTTCCCTTTATTTCCAACAGTGAACACAGTGATATCTGCTGTTTGCTCAACAGAGTCCCTCCTCAGCATTAGCCTGCAGCTGTTGTATTCTCTAACACGACCATGCTGAACATCCATGATTAATATTAAAGCAAAAGTTCTTTAAGAGGTAGAAATCAAAGTTTCCTTAAAAAATCATCAGATAAGGCTTCATATAATAAGATAGTGCTAAAACCAGTCTATACATACTGTACATACAGCATGGTCTGGCCATGACATATGGCAAGTACAAAATCCAATCTACATTTATTTGTCTGCAGCATAATAATGGAATCGTATTTGTGTCAAGATTTGTATTTCGGTAAATAGTAGTAAAAAATCCCCCTTGGTTCCCAGAAAGCAATGATTTTGGGATCCCGGGAGATTCAGACGGCATAGAGAAATACTTTGATTAGGTGAATGAATAAATCTCGAAAAACTGAGAAATAGGCATTAAATCTACTCCCTGCTGTGTCAGCATTTGATTGAAAACACATAGAGCAAGCTATATTGCAGCCTCAATAACATGTAAGCACTCAGCCATATAATAACTTCTCTTTTTTAATGCTCGCTTCATTTTTCCGAGCATGTGTGTGCGAGCGTTCATGGTATTAAAGTTATTAATCTGCACCGCATAGCATACAAATACTAATATACTCAGGGCTTCCTTTGGTGTAGGATCGAAGCCACCAAGCTGCGAGAGAGAACAGTGTGGAACCAGTCGCATGAATTATTCTATATCATGAATTTTGTGCACACAATTTAAAGGAGTCAAATTTTATAACCAAAAGATAAAAGCAAATTACATCATAGAAAAATGCAACCTGCCTTGAACATATAAGTAAAGAACTAGAGATGGGTGCAGCACCTGACCCTGGTATTGTCGACGGTGTAGTCTTTAACGGTAACCCACCCCCATCCCTCTTTCCCCACCCGTGGCCCAATAGCTATCATTCCTATACCCAATAGAAACACGACCACTGTAATTCTTTGGAATGATATAGGCCACAGTAGCCTTTTTATTAAAACATATAACAATAAATACATTGATAACAAACCAATAATAACATTTTAAAGGTTAGCAGGAGTCCTAGGAGCCCCAAGAATCTGGTGATTGACAACCCATACCGTGAACGTACATAACACCAACTTTACTCCCAGCCGTACAAAACCCTGGCTCGGGAGCACCAAAAAACCCAAACGAGGGTTCATTGTTCACGGTAAAAAATCCCAGGAGATCCGGCCACCCTGCCGGAACTCCCCAACTACCATTCACCAGATTCAAAAGATACCAACACCAAAACAGAGGAGCCATATGCCAAAATGGATCCCCAAAACCAATTTTTACCAACTCCCAGGACTCCCCCCAGCTGCCACGGCCACAATGACCCAAAGAAAAACAACCTTCCCATTTAACGATCAAAACCTAACAGAACCCCCCTTTAGTAACCAACAATAAGGGTGGGAGGGCGGGACTGCTCGCAATCCTCAAAGAGCGGGAAGTGATAGATCCCTCCCCTATCTTCCCATAAACCCCCTCAGGGCAGAACCTTCCCCCGCTCATTACCATAATTCCTACCCCTCTCCCCCCATTGTCATGCAGGCCTTCGCCTATGCCGTGGAGGTAGGGGTACGGCTTGCTCCGGCCTTTTCTAAAACGCACCACTGCATTAGCAAGCACATGGTTTGTCTTCTTCTCCTTCTCAAACCTATAAAGAGGTTTATCAGGCTACAGGAGATGCTTAAGAGGGTTCAAATAAGAAAACATACATGTTACATACCTTAAAGTTGTCACAAAGGTGTTGGGAGTGTGGCGCTAACCAGGTCCCTAGAACTAGGGGTGCCCTGGTCTAACCCTGTCACCCAGATTACACCAAAAGGTGGAGACAGCGGGATCTCATGCCTTGATATGCACCTATATCTACCGTTATCTGCCACCTCCCCCACCCAGTGTAGCAGAAATGTATAGCAATACACTAACCAGAAAAAAAAGGGAAGACGGACAGGGATAAATGAAAATACCAACCATATAAAATACACACATCGAACAACAGAGAGGGACACAAGGGAGTTAAAGAAAGCAGAAACCAAACAGGAGAGGAGGAGGAGGATGTGCACACAGGCAAAACTCTAAGCAGCAATCTCCTGAAAAATCTCCAAACGCCCACCACAAACTACACATCCAACTCCAGAACAAGGCAGTAATCACTAACACTGGCAATCCCTTGGTGCCAGAGTCCAGCATATATTTCAGAGGGGAGTGGCTAACATTGAACAGCTGAGGCAATCAAATTAGGAAAGTTCCAGAAGCTTCAACTGAACAGGTTAACCCCTGCACTGCCAGCAAGGAAAAAACTAGTACTGTTTAATACGATGGTCAAATGCTTCTAACCAGTGTAGGAGTAAGTGAAACCAGACACAGTGGTCTTTTGGCCCCTCCCCTGACAAAAAAAGTGTTATTCAAATTATTGTAAAAAACAACAACTTTGCTGCTTACTTTTTAGGCTATGTTCCCATGATGAGGTTTCAGTGAGTTTTTGATGTTGCATATTTTCTGCACCATTCCTGCATCTATTACCTAAATTAGTTAACCTGTGTATTTTCATTGCCTTTTTTGAGTCAGTTTTTTTTACATGTGTTTTTATTGCATTTTTGTCTTTTTTTTTTGGTATATCATGTCAAGATGCTTTGTTTTTGATACTTCTTGGTATTTGGCTTTCACAAAACTTTATCGATACAGTCATGCATGGACAACAGGCGTTTTTAGACGTACTAAAATCTTACATATGATTTTACCTGCGGTTTTACCACAGCGAATGCAATTGTTTGGGGAAAACGTGCACATACTGTAAAACTCATGGTTGTTGATTTCAAACATGCAAAAAAGATTTTCCTTAATGAAAATCCTCTTTGCGGTCAAGAAGGAAGGGATTGTTATTGTTATTACTGGTCACCTGTGCAGCCCATCAGCGGTGGTCCATCTTCGAAGCAAGGAGTGCAGTCCTTACAAGTAGAGATGAGCGAACGCGAACTGTAAAGTTTAGGGTTTGTGCCTAACACTAGACACCAAGTGTCCGATGCTGAACTCCAAACATGGATTTCTCCTGGAAGTCTGTTTTACAATTCGAGAGAGACAGTGAGAGACTGAGAGATTTTCCACCACCAAAGTTCAAGTCACAATTGACTTCTATGGGGTTTGGGTTCAAGTTCGGGAAGAGTTCTGGGACCTGATCCAACCTTTGGACTAAACCTAAACATCTACGATTCCACTCATCCCTACTGACAAGTTTTTTGGGGGGCTGGATCTCTTGCTCTTCAGTTCCCCTGTGGTTTCCTACAGCATCAGAGATCACAGTTCAGACTACCGCAGGACAATGCTGCTGGCCTGAACTGTCAATCAAGCAGGAGCCCACCACCCCCAGCAAGCAAGAAGATGGAAGTCCTGAAGATACATCATAAAAAAAAGTTCTGAACAGTCTTTTATGTCTTTCTCAATTTGTGGTTAAAGCCAGCGTAGAGACTGGCAAATATACTGGAGTCACATGGGAGTAAGTCCCCCCAAAATAACCACAACAAGAGAAGCCCCCCACTTTTTCTGGTGTATCAGTGATAGATAAATAAAATGACAGAAAGGAGCTGAGACTATTAAAAGACAGAATTACGCCATACAAATGTGAGAAGTAAACAAGCCTCATTATTGACCATGAGCGCTTTTATGCCAGGATTTCCCGATTTCCCTCTATTACATATAGACATGGACGCACTGAAGAAATGGTTTTTGCATACACAAATAAGGCTTTTATTTGGGCATGGCGACACATCTTATTAATCGTAGCTTTTAGGATGCACCCTTCTCCCTAAATCAGCCCAGTTACAAGTTCATCATTATCTATCACCCTATGAAATCATCCGCATTGCAAGTGTTTAGAAATCATGTGGTTCGGCATATCCCCTGCACGCTGCATAGGCTACTGAGGCTGGAGGCAACCAACTTAGAGCAAACATTGTCATATTGCCACTGTTACACTGATTAGAATGATACCTGGGCAGAAGAAATCCGTCTTGTGGTTCTTGTGTAATCAGTGTTAGAAGTTTTCAGTTAGTGATATGCCCGTTCTCCGGGGTGGGACTGTAAGCAGAGTCTTATCTTCCTGTTCTAAGCCAGAAAAAACAAGGAGAGACCTCCCCAAAGCTCAAACAGGCTGTCTCTCTCTATGTCTATGATGAGAAACATGCTTGTCACATGCCGACTAGATGGCTGGACAAGTCTAGTCGGATTGTGGCCAGAAGTGTGGAAATTGCATGCGCTCACCACTCCCGATGCCAGTACAGCACACAGTGTGTGCGATGTGAGGATTCACAAGTCTGCAGTCACACAGAGTGACAGATTCTTAGTTAACTCATTCTGCAGCCAACAATTGACAATGCAATACACAGGCTATAAACGGAAAAAAGGTGCAACATTTTTAATGAAACTCAATGCCAAAAATTAAAAAAATACATGCATTTATGTAAGAAAAAAAATGTCCCGACGCCCTTTAAGGAACATTCAGGTCAGGTCACTATGTTGTTAAAATAACACTTTTGATGATAATTGTGTGAAGCCATAATATGGTAATCACAGACATCTACAGGACTCTGCTATAATCTCTGTTTTTATGTGAACACATACAGAATGAAAGTGTTCTCAGGCTTCATCATAAGCCAAATATGGCGGAGCTATTACTAGAGCACTATATGGCAGCACAAGCGCATGGTACTGAGCTGAAGGGAAGCCGCGTGCCTCCATATAACCTGCACATGACTCTTCCGTATTCATGAGCCCTTAGATGGACCCAAATTAATTGCTGATGTTTTTGATGAAGTTTATGATGGGGGTTGACAGCACACAACATGAAAAGATCTAAAGTGCCACCTACAGTTCACATTAATGATCTGCGACCTACTGATCTATATAGAAAGTGACACAGAACGCGATGGCGTGACGCGCCAACCTTTCCTCTCTCATGGCTGATTTTTGGGAGCGATCTATACGAGGCTAGCTAGATATTCTAAGTACGGTAAAGTCTGACAGGCGCAAAGTGTCCCAGGAATCAATGACAGCGGCTGATCTGACATTGATTAAGAGAAGGGTCCTCTCACCTCCCGATTCAGCCTGGGTTATACACTCAGACACCAGTAACATCATTGATTTTATTTATTTTTTCTCCTATACCTCAACCTGTCAGTGAATACAATACAGATCTGGAGCTGCTGACTTTTCCGCTAAGTCCTTGCTTGCCTCTAATCCCGCGTGCCTGGAGGTCATTTCTAAAGATAAGTCCGCTGGACCGGTGACACGGGCCTCTGGTGAGATGTGACGGCTGAATGTAGAGCATCAGCTCCTCGACCCCACTCACAATCCCCGATCAATATCCATTGTGAAAAATGAATTACAAACCCCCCGAAATTGAATGGGATATAAAGAACGAAGAGCGGACCACCTAACGAAGCCGGCCATTCCTGCAGCGCTGTCTAAATGCGTCCTCAGTCCACATTATGTAGGAATCGGGAGAGCAAAATAATGAAAAACAACCCAAGTAAGAAAAACTGAGATGTGCGTGGGACGACACGCCATATATGCACTGATGTAGCAGAGCCGAGCATTCACATTGTCTCTACAGCATAATGAACGGCATTAGCTGCAGTCCCATGTAACAGCACAAATGACACAACGGGATATTCCAATCAGATGTATCGAATAACAAACTCGGCTCCTCTAGATCTAACAAGTCAAAGTATACCATCAAAACTCTACTGAGGATTAAAGGGAACCTGTCACCTGATTTGTGCTGCCCAAAACGCGTGAAGAATGAATCAAATCCTGACTGCAGGGGGCCATCCCCAGCGATGAGAGTAATCCGGTGCCGTCCCCAGCCATCTAGTCCCAGCACTGCTAGAAAGTGATTGACAGGTCTCTTTCTCAGTGAGAAATGTGTCAATCGCCTAGAGCAATGCTTGGATCTGTAAAGTGTATTTTTCTCTGACACTCCAGCATGTCTACACCTGGCTTCAATCTCTCATCCAGGTGACAGGTTCCCTTTAAACTCTAACAGTTGTTTTAGTGTTGTGTTCCAGTGTGTACATGAGGATAACCACTGTTTCTGACCATTATATGACTTGTATCCTGCTGTTTTTATCAGTTTACCCTTCTGTAGGCTTTATCTTGACTTTGCAGTTGCCTCCTAGCTGGTGGGTGGAAACTAGCTGCTCTAATCTCTCCTATACACTGCACACAAGATGATGGTCCGGCTAGTGCTGTACGAACGTGCTTGGATAAGGCGTTATTTGAGCATGCTCTTGTGCTAACCGAGTGACTTCGGCGTGCTGGAATATTATGTTCGAGTCCCAGCACCTGCAAGTCTCGTGGCTGTTCGACAGCCGCAACACATGTAGGGATTGCCTGTTTGGTAACAAATCAAATATTCCAATGGGGTCCGCCATAAATCCATCCCACAATGATCTCATACTCTCCTACATCCAAATGGTGTGATGAGCAGTGACCTGAGTTAATGCAACCATTCAGCATGACAGCCGGCGCACGCTGACAGTAGCTTGACTGTGGTGCAGTCAGTTACGTGACCAGAGTTCATCAGCTATGAACTGCGATAATCTTACTGATGTCACTGCTGGCGCCTTCTCGCACTACTGTCAGTGTGTTCCGGCTGGCATGCTGAGCAGTTGCATTAACTTATGTCACCGCTCAACACACCATCCGGATGTAGTTGAGTTGGAGATCGTCGTGGAAAGGATTTACTGCGAACCCCATTGGAATATGTGATTTGTTTAAGGAAATAAATGGGGAATAGAGGGTTGAGGAGTGCTTTGTACAAATAACGTACTTTTCTCTGTGTGTGTTTTTTGCTGTAAACTTACTTAGTAATGGGAGTGTCTTATAGACCCTTCTCCTTTACTAACCCCTGGTCAGCTGTCTGCTTAGCCTTTGCTGGTTATTAAAAATAGGAGGGACCTTGCGTCATTTTTTTGGGTCCCCCCCTCTTTTTAACAACCAGTAAAGGCTATGCCGATAGCTGTGAGCTGATGTTAATAGTCTTGGAAGCTCCATGTTTCTTGTCCCCTTCCCAGGCTATTAAGATCAGCTCTCGGCTGTCTGCTTTCCCTCAGCTGGTTAATAAAAATAGGGGCACCCCACATTGTTTTTTCTTTTATTCATTAGCTAAATACATGTACAGTAAGCTACACACACTGCACCAATTATATATCTCAATGACATCTTTTTATCTATCCCGGGCTGTGAATTTACTGGACTCGGCTGATGAAATGTTGAGTTTCCTATGAGATGGGTATGCAATAATCGTACGCATTATCTCTAAAGAACTAGTAAATTTGCTCCCTTGTAGTCCTCCATATTCATTAGCTCTATGAACCCCGCCCCCACCACTGATTCGCAGCTTTATGCCTATGCACAGTGTATACAGAAATCTGCCAATCTGGGGTGTGGGCGGGGTTATACACAGCTCAGCATTCAGAGAACTGCTAGATCTGCTGCAAAGAAAACAAAGATTGTATAAAAACTGTGGCAAGGAGCCCAGTAAGTGATACATCACTGGAATTGGGGTCTTTTTTCCTACATTATGCTTCTCTTGGAGGAGCAAAAACCTGGTGACAGATTCCCTTTAAGTGGAACCTCTCAGCACTTTTTTATAGATGGACGTAATATCATGAGTGTATAGACACATAAAAGATACTTTCTTTTAAAGATCTGATATGCCTATAAAGCCATACTTCCTTATGTAAAAACAAGCTGTCAGGTCCATTGTAGTTAATAGGATATTTCATAATACGTTCAACAGTGATAAAAAGGTGAGAAGAAATAAATAATGTCTGATCCCATTCCCGTAATAAATAAAAATAAAACTGACGCTGGAAATAATGAGCTTGTCCAAATAAATTATGACGGCGCACGAGGCGGTGTACACAAGGCATATGGATTGAGAACTAGGAATTTATAGTCTGGGAATAAAGAGAAGTAATTGACCCTTCGTAGTGTGGAAGCATCAACTAAATACTTAAACTACAATTAGATACATGGATGGAAAGTAATACAGAAGGAAAAGCAGAGATAACTGAGGATATTTCCACATTACTTCCTGCAGGTGGCGCTGCAATAATATAATGTGGCGCCATCTGTTGGCACGCTGCTGTCATACAGATGTGTCCACGCCTACATTTCTGCAAATTTCTATAAAAACCCTAATTTCTGGCAAAACAAATTCAATCTTATTGTAATATACAAATAAAGTCCTTGCCAGACTGTAATTTTCATCACTACCACTGGGTGGCCACATACAGATACATATAACATAAGCATCCCCCAACAGAGTATCAAAAAATCTTGTATTTTGTTTCCCAGCTCACGCTCGTCTCGGGATAGGTCAAGCCAAGAGAAAAGACAAGGAAGGTTCTGTGGAACGCCAATGCAAGTTCTTTACATGATGTCACCTACAGCAGGGGTGTCAAACTGCATTCCTCGAGGGCTGCAAACAGGTCATGTTTTCAGGATTTCCTTGTACTGCACAGGTGATAATTTAATCACCAACTCATTATTTGTGTAGGTGATTAAATTATCACCTGTGCAGTACAAGGAATTCCTGAAAACATGACCTGTTTGCAGCCCTCGAGGAATGCAGTTTGACACCCCTGACCTACAGCATATTTATGCTAATTGTTCATCTTAGACTTAATGAAGCTGGTGTGCTTACTCTAAAAGTCTTTCAGAATGGCTGTGTAATACGTTTCTAACTTTTAAACTCCATCTTTGCCCTCTGCACGGCTCCTCAGTGTTCCTTCTCCCTTCTGCTGTTGAGATCTCACATTGGTCAGTACAAGCTGCAGCTGTCAGTCAGGCCGGGCTGGCAGAGACTGTATACACTCGTACTCAGGAGCTCTTCCGCTCTATTGCTGGACTCATCTTAATATCAGGATTACACAGACATTCTGATATGGTTTTTCAAAGTAAATTCATCAGCCTCATCAGGTTTAGGAGATTGATTACTGGATGCAGTTTGGATGTGAATTCCTGTGACAGATCCGCCTTAGGACTCGTTCAGAGTCTGATCCAGAAAAGTGTGATGATTTTTTCTCTCACTTGTTATCCGTGTACAATCCAGTTTTTTACAGCAGCAGCTATTAATCATTTACAGTTTCTTATGTTAAAGAATTACAATGTATCTATAAAAATCGGATGCTTTACTGTGGCTCAGAATGGCATCCAATTTTTCTCTCACTGCCATAGAAATTAAATTACATTGGTCCAAGTGCTATCCGCGTTTAACACGGTCAGGGTTCGGGCCGAGAATATGGTCATGTGAACCAGATCTTAAAAGAAAAATTTCAGTGCTGTGAACAAATGTTATAGAGAATTTGCTTATGATACTTAGAAGTTTAATGAACCACGGGAATCGTCAGTGTCACAGTTACACCCCTTAGTATGTCTGGGATACAGTTCCTGACACTTCAGCCGTCCAATCAGGTACAGGGGCGTCGTGCTGAAGCTGTCAGTACTTGGATTGACAACTCAGTCTTTCAGCCTGGTGCAGGGGTGCACTAATTTGTCAGCATGTTGATTGACAGCTCGGATGTCCAATCTGAGACTGGGAGGTGCTGGCTGTCTCCAGGTGTTCATTGTCCTAGTGATTGTCAGGCTACTTAACTGGGCTGTTACTTCCAGACTTCTACCAGATGTACATTCAGATACTGTGTAGTTTGTCTCTCTGTGCCTTGTGTTCTGTTTGTAGATCTTTCGTTGCCTGACCTTGTTTCGACTGTTCGTCTGTTTAACCCCTTCTGCTCTGATCCGCTATCCTCCTGTTATTCTACTTTTGGGATGTTACCTGACTATGCCTTTGTCTCTTTCTTCTGTTTATGACGTGCCTTCCTGGCTTTTGACCTTGGACTCCAGACTATCCCATCTCACGGCTCAGCCGTCCGAAGTGACTCAGCGTCACAGTAAGCATAACAGGATTGCCTTTTCTGCGTATATATAGGGACACACTGAGTCCTTGTGACTCTGTATAATGGAGCTGTGTGACAGCTATCTTGACCAGAAGAGACTTCTCCTTATTGGCTCCATCCCCTTTGCTTTCAGGTGGTGGGAACATGTGCAGGACATATATCACTAGGGTATCTGTATACGTTAAGAATTTATTCAGGAATGTATTTTTGTTTTACTATGGGCTTAAAAACTAATATGCAGGTAAATGCCAACAACAAGCCTGTTTCACCCGGCCCTGGATTAGGGCCGACACCAACCACTCCTGCCAGCGATTCAGCAGCTCAGTGTCAGCAGAGATCTTTCTCTTCTGGGTTGCTCTGATGATAGGGCGTGACTGCCGATGTCATGCTGATTGACAGCCAGATCCCTCCAGTTAGGCATGATGACTGTCAATCAGCATGACGCCTGCAGTCATGCCCCATCAACAGAGCAAAGTGGAAAGAGTTTGTTGCTCTGTCGATGTGAAGTCAGCCACGGACACTGAATCCTCAGAGCTCCTGTTTGTAACTGCTCGATGTAGGCCAAGATCGGAGCTGGGCACAACAGGCAGGGAGGCTGCAGTTTAAAAAAAAAGTCTTCTGTATATCCCTTAAAAATGAGGGGAATGGGGAGTTGGAATGGGACAAACACCAAACTCTTCTGTCTTTGGCAACATCTGGACCGTAATGGGGAACCCTCTCCTGTGTACACTACTGTGACTGTAAAGAAGGCCTGTCTGCTCTCAGGACATGTCTTTTGTATGTACATATAACAGTTGTGGATCCTCTTCTCTCAGGGTCAATGTTGTGCTTTCCTCAGTTACTCCTCCCAGAAATGTATGAATAATTTGACAACTAGGTGTTACCAGTTGGGGGCGTGTCCTTATACACTCCAATCAGTGTTGACATTATCACTCTGATCAGGTACACCACTTCGACCCAGGTAATGGTAACACCCAGTTGTTCATTTATTACATTTATTCATACAATTCTAGGAGGAACACAAGCACAACACAGAGATCTAAAAAAGATGCTCGAGAATTGTTGTTTGATAGGAATATAAGTATGTACTAAAAGAGACACGCCAGGAGAAGTGACAGCTCCCGTTTATCACCGTAAGATGCAGGACAGCAGACGGCTCAGACCATTAGACATGGCGGACGCCATCTCTGCCCGCACCACTTCCTCCGTTCCCGCCACACTCTTGATAAAAATGAAATTTGTCCTGACGACTTTGTTTCTCCTCTCCGTCCTCGGCCCCTGATAACTGTATCTCGTCTGTTTAAGCTCTTCATTAAGGTGCTTTATTTGGCAAACCCGTCTGAGCGCAGATCCCGTCTACTGACAAGGCCGCTGCTCGGCGGTGCAGATCCGCTGACACTGGACGGATATTAATTTAGTGCGGAGGAATCCCAGGACGACATTACTGTAACTCTTTGTTAGCCGTTTCTTTCTCCTGAGTATATTATTCAATTACAATCTGTTGTAAAGTCACAAAACGGTTTACTTTTCTCCGTTCTAGGCAGGAAAAACTGCCATGGCAACACAATATACCATGGAACATCGGCCTGTTTTCTTCCTCTGTTTGCTATTGAATGACCGACTATTTAAAGCTCCTATTGAATCTCCAGGTCTCTAATCCTATCTGCATATCACAAAAGAAAATTCCAGGTAAATAAACGATAAAGAATCGCCATTTCCATGCATACATCTGCGGTAGGGGATGTTTTTTGCCTTGAACTGAAGTCACTTGAAGCGTATATATATTTTTTTCCTTTCATTAATATATTGTACCGAACAGGGATAACGTGATGAATAAAGAAGTGACACAGGAGCGGGATAAGAATCTCATACTGCTGGTGGCACATACCATGGTGATGTACACAGCCTCCGAAAGGTCCAAAAGAAATGAGAGAATCTGCCAAGACTAGTTTTGGGCACATTCACTCCAATTTGTCAGGCTGGTTCTATTAGGTCCAAATAAATTTAGCACGAATCAAAATTGTCCCAATTTCACTGAAAAGACATTTATTATCCTCTGATATGACTCCTTATGCTTCCCGGACTCCTTACGCTCCTCAGACTCATTACACACCCAGGACTCCTTACACACCCAGGAAACCTTATGCTCCCCGGCTCCTTACACACCCAGGAAAACCTAATGCTCCCTGGGCCACCTTTATGCTGCCCGGACTCCTTACGCTCCCCAGGCTCATTACACATCCAGGAAACCTTATGCTCCCTGGGCCCCTTTATGCTACCAGGACTCCTTACACTCCCAAGAAACCTTATGCTCCCCGGACTCCTTACGCACCCAGGACTCCTTACACTGCCAAGAAACCTTATGCTCCCCGGCTCCTTACGCTCCCCAGGCTCATTACGCACCCAGGACTCCTTACACACCCAGGAAACCTTATGCTCCCCGGCTCCTTACACACCCAGGAAACCTTATGCTCCCTGGGCCCCTTTATGCTACCAGGACTCCTTACACTGCCAAGAAACCTTATGCTCCCCGGGCCCCTTTATGCTCCCCGGACTCCTTACGCTCCCCAGGCTCATTACACATCCAGGAAACCTTATGCTCCCTGGGCCCCTTTATGCTACCAGGACTCCTTACACTCCCAAGAAACCTTATGCTCCCCGGACTCCTTACGCACCCAGGACTCCTTACACTGCCAAGAAACCTTATGCTCCCCGGCTCCTTACGCTCCCCAGGCTCATTACGCACCCAGGACCCCCTTCACACCCAGGAAACCTTATGCTCCCCGACTCCTTACACACCCAGGAAACCTTATGCTCCCTGGGCCCCTTTATGCTACCAGGACTCCTTACACTGCCAAGAAACCTTATGCTCCCCGGGCCCCTTTATGCTCCCCGGACTCCTTACGCTCCCCAGGCTCATTACACATCCAGGAAACCTTATGCTCCCTGGGCCCCTTTATGCTACCAGGGCTCCTTACACTCCCAAGAAACCTTATGCTCCCCGGACTCCTTACGCACCCAGGCCTCCTTACACTGCCAAGAAACCTTATGCTCCCCGGCTCCTTACGCTCCCCAGGCTCATTACGCACCCAGGAAACCTTATGCTCCCCGGACTCCTTACGCACCCAGGACTCCTTACACTCCCAAGAAACCTTATGCTCCCCGGACTCCTTACGCACCCAGGACTCCTTACACTGCCAAGAAACCTTATGCTCCCCGGCTCCTTAGGCTCCCCAGGCTCATTACGCACCCAGGAAACCTTATGCTCCCTGGGCCCCTTTATGCTACCAGGACTCCTTACACTCCCAAGAAACCTTATGCTCCCCGGACTCCTTATGCACCCAGGACTCCTTACACTGCCAAGAAACCTTATGCTCCCCAGGCTCATTACGCACCCAGGAAACCTTATGCTCCCCGGCTCCTTACGCTCCCCAGGCTCATTACGCACCCAGGAAACCTTATGCTCCCCGGACTCCTTACGCACCCAGGACTCCTTACACTCCCAAGAAACCTTATGCTCCCCGGACTCCTTACGCTCCACAGGCTCATTACGCACCCAGGAAACCTTATGCTCCCTGGGTCCCTTTATGCTACCAGGACTCCTTACACTGCCAAGAAAACTTATGCTCCCCAGACTCCTTATGCTTCCCGGGCCCCTTACGCTCCCCAGGCTCATTACGCACCCAGGACTCCTTACACTCCCAGGAAACCTTATGCCCTGGGCTCCTTACGCACCCAGGATTCCGTACGCTCCCGGACTCCTTACGCTCCCCAGGCTCCTTACGCACCCAGGACTCCTTACACTCCCAGGACTCCTTACACTCCCAAGAAACCTTACGCACCACGGACTCCTTATGTACCCAGGAAACAATAGGCACCCAGGGCTCCTTACACACGGAGAGGACTCTTTACCCGTCCCGGACTCCTTGCGCTCCCCGGATTCCTTGCGCTCCCCGGACTCCTTGCGCTCCCCATCCCTTTGGTGAGTCTTCGCTTTGTCTGACACAGTATCATGCAGTTGACTACAATAACCAGTGTTGGCCTCCCACATGCCAGAAGAACTGAAGCCCTTCACGGAGAACTAATGAACTATGTTAATAGGAGAAGTCAAGTAAGGGCCTAGGACTGGTGAATATGATGCGTTTTGCTCTTTTAACACTTCTGTGGTCCTCAAAACAATCCAGTTGGTAGAAATTTTAGTGAAAGATTACTTAAGGATGATTTCCCTCAACTGCAACCATCAGGATGTGCAATACAAACTGCAAATATTACATATAGATCTCTTGGACCTGATGAGGCTAAAGTAGTTACTTTGAAAATCCACGCCTGAATGGGTGTATAATCTCTTTTGAAAGTTTCCCTGCATGATATGATAAGGTGAGAATTTTGTAAGTCTGGCTCTGACCTAAGGCCAAAGGTACAGCAGTAATGGCAAGACTAAAGAACATGATTTAATCAGGAATCAGCTGCTTAACCCCTTAATCAGTCTTTTTACACACAGTAATGCATCTCATGAAGCTCATCCTATAACAATCATGTATATACACTTTCTTTTCAGGATGAGCGTAAAAATTCCATGCTAATATTTTCAGGATGTTTTAAAAAATATATACATATTTATAGTGTATACAGTATATGGATACAAGTATGGAAATAGGCTCCTCAAGAGAAAAAGAAGAAAAAAAAGTCCATCACTATGATATTATCGTCAGTGTCTGGGAGACATTTGTGAATGACCTTTCCTGTCCTTGGCTCCTCGTTGTGTGTGGGAGTTTACAGCCATATTGGTTACAAAAGAAAAAGCTGAGAGTAATTGAAAGCTTATTGCCCACAGCCCACCAGTCATTTCTTTGTGTCGGCCTTTCCCTTGACAGTGAGGGGTGAGATGAGCAGCCACAGTTGTGGGGAAGTTTTCACTTTTGCTGGTTATTTACGGAAATCCAATCTCTGCTCTAAATTGATCCAAATTAGCCGTCTCTGCAATGATCACAGCACTCGGGCAAATGTAATGTTATGTAATAGGGGATTTATTTTTGTGGCTTGTATTGGGTTTGACATCAGGAGAACAAATTGCTCCATGTACAAAGTATTCCTGACATGTAGAGATGTGATCACAGTGGGATCAATGTGGATAGAAGGACGAGAGATAGATAGATAGATAGATAGATAGATAGAGATGATCGATATAAGATAGATACAGTTGTGCTCAAAAGTTTACATACCCCGGCAGAATTTTTGCTTTCTTGGCCTTTTTTCAGAGAATATGAATGAGAACGCCAAAACTTTTTCTTCACTCATGGTTAGTGGTTGGGTGAAGCCATTTATTGTCAAACTACTGTGTTTTCTCTTGTTAAATCATAATGATAACCTAAAACATCCAAATGACCCCGATAAAAAGTTCACATACCCTGGTGATTTTGGCCTGATAACATGCGCATAAGTTGACACAAATGGGTTTGAATGGCTACTAACGGTAACATCCTCACCTGTGACCTGTTTGCTTGTAATCATTGTGTGTGCTTAAAAGCTGAGTGATTTTCTCTGATCCAGACAGACTCTTGCATGTTTCATCCAGCCACTGACTTTTCTGGATTGTGAGTCATGGGGAAGGCAAAAAGAATTGTGAATGGATCTATGGGAAAAGGTAGTTGAACTGCAGAAAACAGGAAAGGGATACAAAAAGATATCAAGGAATTGATAATGCCAGTCAGCAGCATCCAAACTGTGATTAACAAATGAAAATCAGGGTCTCTGTAAAAACAAAACCTTTGTCAGGCAGACCAACAAAAATGTTGTCCACAACTGCCAGGAAACTTGATCGGAATGCAAAAAAAACCCCCACAAATAACATCAGCTGAAATACAGAAATCTCTTAAAACTAGCAGTGTGGCTGTTTCAAGATGCACAATAAAGAGGCACTTGCACAAAAGTGGGCTGCATGGTCGAGTCGCCAGAAGAAAGCCATTACTGCACAAATGCCACAAAGTACCCCGCCTACAATATGCAAAACAGCACAGGGACAAGTCTCAAAACTTCAGGAACAAGGTAATTTGGAGTGATGAGACCAAAATTGAACATTTTTGTCCCCAACCATAAACATTACATTTGGAGAAAGGTCAACAAGGCCTATGATGAAATGAACACCATTCCTACTGTAAAGCACAGAGGTGGATCGCTGATGTTTTGGGGATGTGTGAGCTACAAAGGTACAGGAAACCGGGTCAAAGTTAAAGAAAAGATGAATGCAACACGTTATCAGCAAATACTGGAGGCAAATTTGCACTCATCAGCCCAGCAGCTGTGCATGGGATGTACTTGGATGTTCCAACATGACAACGATCCAAAACACATGGCCAAGTCGACCTGTCATTGGCTACAGCAGAACAAAGTAAAGGTTCTGTAGTGGCCATCTCAGTCTCCTGACCTCAATATCATTGAGCCACTCTGGGGAGATCTCAAGCGCGCAGTTCATGCTAGACAGCCCAGGAATTTACAGGAACTGGAGGCTTTTTGCCAAGAAGAGCGGGCAGCTTTACCATCTGAGAAAATAAAGAACCTCATCCACAACTACCACAAAAGACTTCAAGCTGCCATTGATGTTAGAGGGGGCAATACACATATTAAGAAATGGGGTATGTGAACTTTTGATCTGGGTCATTTAGCTGTTTTGGGCTGACATTATGATTTAAAGAGAGACAACACAGTAGTTTGACAATAAATGGCTTCACCCAACCACTAACCATGAGTGGAGAATAAGTTTTGGTGTTATCATTCATATTCTCTGAAAAAAGGACAAGGAAGGAAAAATGCTGCCGGGGTATGAAAACTTTTGAGCATAACTGTAGATAGGTGATAAATAGAAACTGTACACGACCATGAGAAGCTGCTGCCATCTCCAGGCAGATCTCACTGGTTCAGGTCCGTGTGAGTCGGTGACGCTTTGCCGCTGACGAGCTGTAATCAGCGGTTGCCATGTCAGCCGCACGTGGTGTGCAGTGAGGAGATGCCGGCACAGGCCGGTGTATTACCATGTGTAATAATGACGTGCGCTCGGCCTCCATATCACCGCCATACCCTGCGCCATCATGTGCGGAGCTCTCCTTGTCTTCTCGTGTCTCGCAGGACTGGCCATTACCTCACATCACACCTCTGCTAATCACTGATGGGGAGGAGGCCAGAAAGGACAAGCACAGAGTCCATACTTGTGACTACAAATAACTTTATTAAATAATGTTAACAGGCATGGATAGGCGAGAATTAAAATTAGACACCTACACAGCTACACATGCAGGGGGCACATGATGTTATTTGTACACATATCTTTCATATTAATCACATTGGGTTATGAATATAATGAGAGGTGAAGTCCACAATATGCTGCACGGATCAGACACCAGAAGGTATTAATCAATTACATCATAAATATCAAACATAGCCAGAGTGAATACTTAAAGGCAAACGGTAGAAATACATAATATATTCTGGTGACTCATTACCTGAATGGATTCACCCGTAGAAGTCCAATGATCCATCCGCCCACCAGGTTATTGCCACCTAATCTGATTGCAGCATGATGTAGAGACAGAGACACTGATTCCAGCGTTGTGTCACTTACTGGGCTGCTTGCTATGGTTTTGATAAAACACAAAAAATTTTCAGCAGGAGATTATAACTAGAAGACTGGTATCCCTGCTGCCACATAGTCCTCCATATTCATAAGCTCAGTTTAACCTCGCCCCCCCATCATTGATTGGCAGCTTTCTGCCTATGCACAGTGTAAGGAAAGTCAAAAACACTGCACTCATCTAGTTCAAATTTTGCTGAAGTGAATACATTTATTTGAAGATGCAGGAACGAAACAATAAGACAACAGTTTTAACGTTTCGGCCACTCAGTGGCCTTGTTCACAAATGGTGCCTTACAATCTGTTCGTGGTGCGTCGTATGTAAACAAGGATATATTGGTATATATAGGTAAATAGGTGATGGTGGTCCAGAAGTAACCCAGATGCCGGATTAATAGTCTTAATTTTCAAAAGGAGTGGATAACAAGTGGTCCAATCATGGTTTAAGGCATCCGTCAAGGATAGAATCAGCTGGGTAGTAAACTGGCTCCTATGTGACCCTGCAATTTCGGGGATCCCAGCAGGGAAAGGGTGGAGGAGGTGAAAAAGTGTTCCACTTCCTCAGAAACTCAGCATCTGACGCCTATACCCCATAGGTTCAGCAATTGGTGGCGCAGTGGAGATAAGGTGACCGCATTGGTGGCGCAATGGAAGCGCTATCCGGATCAAGGAGTCCGCATAGGTGATTCAGTGGGGGTGCCGACACAGACCGTGTCCGGATAGCGCTTCCATTGCGCCACCAATGCGGTCACCTTATCTCCACTGCGCCACCAATTGCTGCACCTATGGGGTATAGGCGTCAGATGCTGAGTTTCTGAGGAAGTGGAACACTTTTTCACCTCCTCCACCCTTTCCCTGCTGGGATCCCCGAAATTGCAGGGTCACATAGGAGCCAGTTTACTACCCAGCTGATTCTATCCTTGACGGATGCCTTAAACCATGATTGGACCACTTGTTATCCACTCCTTTTGAAAATTAAGACTATTAATCCGGCATCTGGGTTACTTCTGGACCACCATCACCTATTTACCTATATATACCAATATATCCTTGTTTACATACGACGCACCACGAACAGATTGTAAGGCACCATTTGTGAACAAGGCCACTGAGTGGCCGAAACGTTAAAACTGTTGTCTTATTGTTTCGTTCCTGCATCTTCAAATAAATGTATTCACTTCAGCAAAATTTGAACTAGATGAGTGCAGTGTTTTTGACTTTCCTTATGTAATTGGGGGTCTCCGGATCCCGTTCACTAGCACCATCAAATCTTCACCCATTAGTCAAGTGCTAGCTCTTTGTTGCTCCTGGTATGCACAGTGTACACAGAAAGCTGCCAATCAGTGGAGTGGATGGGGTTGTACAGAGCTCAGCATTCAGAAAATTGATAGATTTGCAGCACATAAAAAGTGATGTATCAAACTTGCATTAAACAACCCAGTAAGTGACATACCACTGGAATCAGGGGCTCTACTCCTACATTATGATGCTCAGATGGGACAGCAAAGACCTGGCAATAGCTTCCCTTTAAAGGGATGAAGTGTGGAACGATGGAGATCCTGTAAGCAATAGAGCTACGCACATTTCCCTAAGCTTCATATTACACATACACTAATCCTAGCAGGGGCAAAAGAAAGACAAAATGTTCCTGAGGACATATGTGAAAAAATAAGTGTGACACCATAAGTGTTCCTAAAATTAAAATCTAAAGAAATGTCCATTCTTGCCTTCTCTCTTGGCTCAATATGGTGCCACAATAATAGGAGATAACCAGGGTTTTTTTTTTATAAGAAAAAAACGTAATTTTCCGATACTCTGTGAGGAGATGTTTATTCTATACGTGTCTTTCTGTGGCCACCCAGTGGTGGTGACGTGAATTGCACCCTGTAGAAGGTTTTACTAGAATGTTGAGATCATTTTTGGAATTTTTATCACTAGAAGTTGGAGACTTCACCATAATCCTCTGAGCAGGGCTATTGTTCCCTGTTATCAGCCAGTCTGGGTCAAACAATAGTTGACTGTGAAACTTCCATTTATAAAAGCTACAGAAATGTATGACTACAGGCTGAGCGACTATTAGACAGAGAATCAGCATTTTCGCTCTGCCATTTACCATGGACGCTAGCTGGGTACATTACTATCGGTGGAGCGGTGGCGGCCGGCCCTGCGGAGGCCAAGAGAGCATCCTCCGCTGTCACTTCAACCGCCAATAAAGAAATTAAAAGAGGGAAGCAATAGAACATGGCCATTCGCTGTATGAAGGAACTAGATAGGCGTAAAAGCAATCTAGATAAGAGAGGGACAAGTGAGCCCAGGCGCGGAGCGGCCGGGAAAGAGGTTGATGAGGTCGCGGTTAATCCCAGAAGAAGGAAAAAGTGTAAAGTTGATTCATCAGCGAGACAAAGAAATGGAGGCCAGTAACCTATGTGAGCCTTCAGTGATGCAGCAGGGGCGGTGGTAGAGGGGCTCTATTTCACCGACTATTGACTTAAAAGGAAGTTATGGTTAAAGGGGGGTGTCTGATTTACAAAACTTATTTTCAAGCTAGGGGGCTTTCCTATTCAGGAACATCATAGGTTACAAAGAGTGTCATTTCCTCTGGAGGTCCTGACATGTCCATGCATTACACAGACAGCCCATTGATTGGAATGAAAAGAGTGCAATACTTCATTTCACCTGCGGAAGTGCTGTAGGGAAATCAAACACTTACTGCTGGTTTCTCCCATAGAATAGAGCCATCTGCAGGCAGATAACCTGGGAATTTCTTATCAAATCAAACCATTATATAACTCAATATACATAGTACACCATGAAGAAAAATGATTAAGTCTCGATTCTAGAAGCTGCTGGAGTAAAGTGCGGCAAATTTTATGGAGGCACATTCCTCTTAATCAATTTGACCCATCATTACGCTCCCTGTGCCACATTGCCCTCAGCCATTCATTTGCCCGGAGCCATTGGAGGGAAACAGTCCTATTGGCCCAAAATGAAAAAAAAAAGTAGGCAATAAGAAAAAAATGGAGAAAAATAGCCAATCACAAAATAAATGCATTCACATGAACTTAAAGGGGTTGTTCTGTCATATGATACTGATGACCTAGCCTTCCACATCAGACTAGTTGGGGGTCCGACACCCGGCACCCCACGGATCACCTGCCAGCCACAATCAGCACTATGCAGCTCCATTCGATGTGTAGCAGCCACTGCAGGGTACTGCAGATCAGCGCTTATATTCTTCCATAGGAAGAGGTTTTCAGCACCCAGCAGTGGCCAGCACATAGCAGCTGCCATCAGCTCGGCGACCCCCCAGCAATCTGATATGGGTGACCTATCCTGATGATACATTATTGCCTAGGTCATCAACAACATGGCCAAAGGTCTCCATGAAAATCTACAACAGAGCCCCGTCTACCTAGACCATTGATATAATGGGGTGTACTCAGTTTTCTCTTTATAGGTACAACCCCCAGCAAGACTCCAGATACATGTCTGAACATTTGCTCATTTCTAACATTATGACTTTTTTTTACTATGGACAAACCAAATAATACATATGATAAAAAAAAAAAAAAGTCACATGAGAGAACTCACAGCCCCATTCTTCAAACCACAACTCACCCTATTTTCAGCTCTTTTTTTCCCACTACTGACATCAGCAGTTAAAAAAGCAAGACGGAGAATACGTGCACTCAGTTTTCCCATGTTACTCAATGAAGTCTATATATGATACACTGTAGAGAAGTACACAGATGAAACGAACTACAGAATACCTAATCAGAAGTAATAATTCTGTGACCACTAGAGGGAGCAAATGAGCTGACATCACCGCTTAGGCACTGAACTAATGAGCTCAGTATGCATTATGCTCTTGAGCTCCCTCTACTGGTGGCTGAATATTTCATCTAACTCTATGGCTATGCAGGGAATTGGGAGATCTGTATCCAACAGCTACACAGTCATATAAAGGAATCAGTTGGGATAAAAAAAAACTACATTTTGTACATAAAAGCATACATAAAAAGGAACTCTATAGGGAGTGTATTATATATCTGTTTATTCAGTAATTGCCTTATTCTTTGCCCAACATTTTTCTGCAAGATTTATCCTATAGATGATCCTAGGTATAAAGGCTTGTTCAAAAATTCATAAGCTTTTCCTATTCATAGCAATAACTTTTTACAGCAAATCTGTTATTTCACCCAAACCAGTGTAAAAGCCTAGTCTTGCTGTCCTCTTCTCCCACAGGAACATATAATTGCTGCACATAACAGGCTAATATAGAGCTGTCTTGATTCTCCTGCTCTGTAACTGTTTTTCATTTGGTGGTCCTCTTTATCAGCATTCTGTTAGCACTAGAGGTGCTGGAACGTTCCTTTTCTCACTTACCAGCATGCAATCTATTTGTCTAATGGCTTGCTTGCTCCAAACTGCGAGTCCACGTCTCTCGGTTACACCTGTGTGCTGTTTGGCAGACAGGAGAGCAGGAGCAGAGAAACAAACACCCTGATTTATTAGGAATGGCACAAGATGTACCAAATGTATTGAGCTTAATGAGTTTGGCGCATCTTTTAATTGTTTTGCACCACCATTATGATAAAAGTAAACCAGGCAGAGGCTGATGGACATTTATATCATAATTGATGCCACTTTGGAAATTGTAACAAATTTGTTGAGCATGCTCCCACTTTTAAAAAAAATTGACAGGATTGTCCTGGACTAACATAAAAAAGGTAAGAGTAACAAAATGTCTTGTCAAATTTTGCATAGTTTTATGCCAGAATTCTGCCGAAAACTACTTGATAAATCAGCCCCAAAGACTTTAGTCATATCCGAGTCTCTGCTGCATGAGACGGATTGCACTTGACAACAGGCGGCAGACAGCAAAAGAGAGGTGCTTTTGGGTGAGTTTTTGAGCTGACGAATAATTTTGGCTAAGCACAATACTGTGTAATTTTTTCAATCATTGCATTGGCCTAAGTTTATTAAATCGACAGCAACCATGCAAGCAATGTCATGCTTCTCCTACCACCTAGGAGGTTGGCACCTACCCCAAACAATGTAAAATAGTTTATATGGTCACAGATTAATAATAGCTAGTGTTGCGTGAATTTGCCAATATTATAATTGTTAGAATTTGGCCAGGAAATGTCATTTGAATCCAATTTTTTTGATATGTATCAAATGTGCCTTATCATGCTCCAAGGTCTCGAAATACTGTAAAGCATAATAATAGTAGGTGAAAAGAAAAATAATACTCATCTCATATCTTACCTGTCCTGCTTACGACACCAAGTAAGGCCCCCCCCCGCATGTGGGTCAGATGTATGGCATTTTGTAGAATTCTAAATCCTATAAGCAATGGAACAAACAGATTAGTTACTTCTGCCGTGCCGTAGGTAGAAGAACGATGGCTGCCAATCTAAACAGTAAGTGGTTTATTCATCAACACATTTCAAAGCATATAGCTTCTTCATCAGGACGACCATGAACCACGATCGTAGTTTCCCTCAGGAAAAAGCTATATGCTTTGAAACGTGTTGATGAATAAACCACTTACTGTTTAGATTGGCATCTGTCATTCTTCTTCCTACGGCAGGGCAGAGGTAACCAACCTGTTTTCTCCATTGCTCATGCTTTCTTTTTAGGTTTGCAGCAGCCTCAAGCATTTTTAGTGGTTGTGTGTGTGTACCCAACCTACACCACACCATATCTGTTTTCTCAGATAACACCCTGTTTATGCCTATAAGGACATAGGAGTTACACCTCCTCCTCCATTAACCCCTTACCGGCATCGGACGTACTATACCGTCCGATGCCGGCTCCCCTGCTTTGATGCAGGGCTCCGCGGTGAGCCCGCACCAAAGCCGGGACATGTCAGCTGTTTTGAACAGCTGACATGTGCCCGTAATAGGAGCGGGCAGAATCGCGATCTGCCCGCACCTATTAACTAGTTAAATGCCGCTGTCAAACGCAGACAGCGGCATTTAACTACCGCTTCCGGCCGGGCGGCCGGAAATGACGTCATCGCCGACCCCCGTCACATGATCGGGGGTCGGCGATGCGTCTCCATTGTAACCATAGAGGTCCTTGAGACCTCTATGGTTACTGATTGCCCGTCGCTGTGAGCGCCACCCTGTGGTCGGCGCTCACAGCACACGTGCAATTCTGCTACATAGCAGCGATCAGCAGATCGCTGCTATGTAGCAGAGCCGATCGGGTTGTGCCTGCTTCTAGCCTCTCATGGAGGCTATTGAAGCATGGCAAAAGTTAAAAAAAAAAGTTTAAAAAAATGTGAAAAAAATAAAAAAAACATAAAAGTTTAAATCACCCCCCTTTCGCCCCAATCAAAATAAATCAATAAAAAAAATATCAAATCTACGCATATTTGGTATCGCCGCGCTCAGAATCGCCAGATCTATCAAATAAAAAAAAGTATTAACCTGATCGCTAAACAGCGTAGCGGGAAAAAAACTCAAAACGCCAGAATTACGTTTTTTTGGTCGCCGCAACATTGCATTAAAATGCAATAACGGGCGATCAAAAGAACGTATCTGCACCGAAATGCTATCATTAAAAACGTCATCTCGGCACGCAAAAAATAAGCCCTCAACCGACCCCAGAGCACGAAAAATGGAGACGCTACGAGTATCGGAAAATGGCGCAATTTTTTTTTTTTTTTTTTAGCAAAGTTTGGAATTTTTTTTCACCACTTAAGTAAAAAAGAACCTAGACATGTTTGGTGTCTATGAACTCGTAATGACCTGGAGAATCATAATGGCAGGTCAGTTTAAGCATTTAGTGAACCTAGCAAAAAAGCCAAACAAAAAACCAATGTGGGATTGCACTTTTTTTGCAATTTCACCGCACTTGGAATTTTTTTCCCGTTTTCTAGTACACGACATGCTAAAACCAATGATGTCGTTCAAAAGTACAACTCGTCCCGCAAAAAATAAGCCCTCACATGGCCAAATTGACGGAAAAATAAAAAAGTTATGGCTCTGGGAAGGAGGGGAGTGAAAAACGAACACGGAAAAATGAAAAATCCCCCGGTCATGAAGGGGTTAACATAGTAATTACTCCAATCTTGGGCTCCTTCCTGGCATATATGTCCCCAAACCTGGGTCCATTCTAGTATATATGTTCCCTATCCATGTATACATGTCCCTCAGCCCGGCTCCATTCGTTTCCTCCACCTGGTATATACTGTATATCCTCTATCCTGGTAAATATGTGCCTTATCCTCAGCCCCATCCTGGTATATATATCCCCCATCCTGATATATCCCCTATCCTGGTATATATGTCCCCTATCCATGTATACACGTCCCTTATCCCGGCTCCATCTTGTTATACATTCCATTCCTGGCCTCCACCTGGTATATACTGTATATCCTCTATCCTGATAAATATGTGCCTTATCCTAGGCCCCATCCTGGTATATACATATCCCCCATCCTGATATATATCCCCTATCCTGGTATATATGTTCTCCATCATGGTATGTATGTCCCTTACCCTGGTATATATATATATCCTCCATTCTCGTATGTATGTCCCCTTGCTCACCCTCCGTCCTCTCCCTTGATGTGTGGCCTCTTCTTTTCAAACCGGCAGCTGACTTCAGTGTGCAAGCGTCGGGAGCGCATGACGTCACTGCCATGCTTCCCCTGTCACATGCACACCGATGTCAGTTCCTGGCCTTTGATTGGCCAGCAGGGTGTGTTGTCGTGCACTAACCCAGCGGGTCTCTGCACTGCGATACACTACACCTGAATGTGCGTTCCGAGGACACACATCCAGTTGAAGTTTGCGCTGGCATCGGCGGACCCTTCACGCACACAGGCCCAGTCGCGATCTCTGCGACTCCGAAGTCACATCCCTGGAGAAATCTATATGAGAAAGCACCAAGATATCGAGGTTTCCTGGCCCCCCATGCTCTTACACACAATGCTCTCCCCCGTGGTCCTCGCTGTCATGCGCCTTGATATTATTTTGTCAGAAGCAGCAGACGTAGAATGGCAATGTATTATTAAGAGACAATATTTCTCGCATGCGTCTGCTGCTCTGAAATGCCGTAAGCGGTGTTTACCGCGTGTGATGAGGAGACGTCATCTGTTAGACGCCATCTCTACGCCTGAAATGAAATCATTTATCCCGAGCCGAGCAGACGAAGAAACGTCATATGTGATGGGGATGAGGAAAGATGAATAGCAGCGGCTTTCCCATCACACGGCAATCATGTACCGCGCAGTCCAATCCCCGGCACACAGCCGCACTAAGGGGAACGCAAGGGTTCTTATTAAACACAATGGTGCGCAGTCTACACAGTGGCTGGAAGTTATCCCATATGTCTGTACCAATATATTCAATATTTCTAAGGATAAATGAGAACGCGGAGCTTCCCCAGCAGGACGCCGAGCGTCTCCATATGGATCGCACCTCACGTCATGCAGAAACGCACGGCACAGCGCTACAGCATCAGCTCCATGTCACGGCTCCACGTACAGAGCGGAGGAACACGCGAAACACACCTTGGGGACAAGGAGATTTGGGAGTTTTCACACTTCAGCCGAGCAGGAGATTTTACTTAACTCCAGGCTGCAAATCTTCAGCAAGACTTTAATCTAAAAGGTGTTCGTTAAGTGAGGACGGACTAGGCTGCAGGCCTTGAGGGAGGACGACATGACAGGGTTGAATGGGCCTATAGGGGGTGAGCGGAAAGGTGGGGGCAATATTGTGGAGTGAGATCAGGGTATTATTTGAATTGGGGATTACGGATTGGCTGAGGGCAAGGTAGGCAGGAAGGTGGGGGCAGTAAAGGGGGGGTTGAATATAAAAGGGGGCACCCATCTTAGAGGAGCAACCATTTTGGTGCCCCTCTGACTTAGATAGCAAGCTCCCACCCACCCTCCCTTTTTGAATGGGGTAATTACTGGTTGGATCACAATTTTGGAACTTTAAGGTTAATTTAATGATGGCAGCGAGGGTTAAATTCATGGCGCTAAAGGGAATTAGTTATGCTTCGTCGCGGCAGCAGGGCGGGGGGAATGGGGTCCTCGAAGTTGGTGGTGTTAAGAAATGGCGGATTGCAGGGGGGGGGGGGATGTGTGAGATCCTGGACTCCCCCTGGTGTGGCTTAGAGAATCGGTGGTTATACAGTCGAGAAGACTGGGGACGTGGGATTTTTGGAGGATATTGGCCGGGCGAGTCTTTAAGCGTCTCTGAGCTGGTGCCTAGCGGCTGGGGGCAGGGACACGACCTGGAGGCCAAATTTATGGAGATTGGATACGAGTTGGTTGACTCTTGGGGGCTTCGAGGACCGCCTTCCCTGGGGTTTTTCAATGTTAATAAATGTTATGTTTTAAATGTTAATAAAAGATGGCTGCTGTGGCCAAATTTATCCAAACAAATGTTTTATGTGTAGTTATTGGGTAGGGGGGCCACGACAGTGTGGGAAGTCAGTAGATTCTAGTAAATAAGGTTATTGGTCAATTTAAGCGAAACTCACAGGCATCATGAATACCTAATGTCATGGGAAAAAAGGATTTCTAGATTTGTCTCCCTGCAAGTTCTACTAGGTTGGTAGTTTACGTCAATATCGCTTTTTTCTTTCCAATATCCACTTTGTTGCTTGTGGGACCGCAAGGTCAGCGTTTTACCTGTTATTCTATGGGGCTGTGCACATGTCCGACATTTTTCTTAGTGAACGATTTTCATCTCGGAGTCTCGGATCAAAATCAGGAATGCAAGTCTATGAGTCCGTGGAAAATATTGGACTGCACTCAGATGACATACGAGGGCAGTCCAATTTTTTCACCGACTGGCTGAATGGAGAAGGTGTAGAAACGTTTTTTCTCTCCATATCTCCACTAGACCAGGAAGAGGTTAATAAAAACACAGTCTGAGCTTTTTAAACAAACTGCAGCAGGAAACCCCTTTAACAGACTACTCAGTTTTCTGTATATCTGCTTTACAAAGTGTTTATGGAGGAAATAGGTTGTATTCCACCACTGATTTTTAATTTTTAAATAAGCCCTCCTCCTCCTCTCATCAAAGATTTTATTCTCTTAATACATTGCAGTCATCATATTATATAGAACTGTGTACTTACAATTGCTCATTTTGCCTTTCTACCAGCTGATTCTTCCCTTTCTCTGATCTATGTGGAAACAGGAAGTCTCTCTTCCCTGCATTTATCATTCCCCTTTTCACCTTCTAACCCAGCTGCTACCTCCTCCTCCCCTTGCGAGGTGCCAGGGATTTTTGCAGTATCTCATGACTCATACAGGGAAAATTGACCTCCTCATTCTCTGTTATAATGGACCGATTGGGGAACCATTTAGTCCCAGAGTAACTCAGGCTTCTTAGAAATTGCACATGCTCAGCATTTTTCAACTACCTCAGTGCCCTATGCTCTAGTTTTATATTAAAAGGGCTGCCCATGTTTGGGGAACATTTCTTTTTCCACTCAAATGTTTGTATTTGAGGCTAAAAATAAAAAAATCATCAAAATAGGTTTCATTCTACACTTTGCAGCATTTTGCTTCTTGCTCTCTGTTTCCCTGAAAATGTATCTGTGGAGTTATAACTTATAAGTCAACTAAGAAAAAAAATGGAACAAGGCAGATAAAAGAGTTACAGACTCCCAATTAGACCATCATAGCGGGCTGACTGAAGGATTCTCAGTTACCTCATTCTGCAGCCAGAAATAATCAATGCAGCCCACAGGCCATAGAAGGCAAACAGTGCAACACTTTTAATGGGACTGAATTAGAAAAATCATTTTTATCCCAATTATATACATTTAAGTAATATAAAATGTCACCAACAGCTGACAAGCTCTCTAATCACAGCAGTGGGATGACAATAGTGTTTCATACAGAAACAGAGTATGTGCAGAGTCAGGGCTGCCGATCTGCCTTAATGAATTATTTCTGCGTATGACTTTCGCACACCTCTGATTCACATCTCTTCCCATCCTGACTTGATGCCATTTTGTCAATTGCTTGGAGACAGCACCCAGACTTCCACTGTTAATAGCACACGTTCAGCAATGCCACGCCTACAGTTGGGAGTGCAGGAAGCCACCGTGAGCAAGGAGGAGGACAGCGACAACCTACAAGTGCGCGGAGGCCACTGACAGCTGCACACACCGACTCTGCTGCTAGAGGACACATTGGTGATGGTGCCAGCCGCACTATGACCTGTTTACTGGCATCATCTGCTCTACGCACGGTTGTAGCAGAGCTGAGTCTGCCACTTAACTCTTTACATCTGAGCCATTAAAGCTCTGGGAGAAACAGTGGAATGACCTGCAGTCCTTTAGCAAACAACGTGACGTCCCGAATGTCCAGCTCCGCTCAGCACAGAGCTCTTCTGCATAGGTCTATGAGGACTGGTAAAATATCCATTAGGGTAAGGTCACACCACCGATTTCCCCACATAATGGTCCAATTATTCTGCTCAGACTTTGATCAGAGCGGCGTTAGTTTTTCTCGTACGCAGAGGGAGAAAACCGAGCGTGGTCTGATGTATTTTCATGGACCCATAGACTTACATTGGTGATTTTGCTCCAACCTCAAGGATCAAAATTGGACATGTTTTGGTCCAAGAAAAAAAAATGGAAAAAAAATAAAAATCGGCCGTGTGCACAGCTCCATAGAATATCACACATATGAGTGCTATCCGTGAGAATCACAGGGAGCCCAAGAAAGCTGGTGGTGGGCACGAGCCCCTACTGTGTGATAGCTGGGTCATTCCAGCTAGGTAATGGTTAATGGTAGTAATGAAAGGCTGCAAAATACAGAGTACCAGATCCAACCATGGAAATAAAGCGCTGTGCACTAATGTCTCACTGCAGCTGTGCTAAAAAGCAAAGAGTAATGGAGGATTTTATGGAGTATTGTCTTCCCCACAGCCACAGAAAGACTGCGGAGAAAAGCAGGGGACTCGATGTTCAAAGATAAAAATATAGATACTAGATATACAGATGATAGATAGATAATGGATAGATAGATAGATAATAGATAGATAAATAGATAGATAGATAAATAGATGGATAATAGATAGATAGATAGATAGATAGATAGATAGATAGATAGATAGATATTAGACAGATATATATTAGATATTTGATAGATATTCAATAGATAGATAGATAATAGATAGATAATAGATAGATGATAGATAATGTATTAGATATTCAATAGATAGATAGACCGCACTACCAACCACATCTACATCCTGTGCCGCCTCATTCAGAGCCAGGTCCACAACACAATGTGTGGGAAGATACACGCCTGTTTTGCGGACTTAAAAAGGCCTGTGACTCAGTGCGGGACCCGGGTCTGTTCCTGAAACTGCAGAATAAGAGGAAAGACTTATGATGTCATCAAACGCTCCTACACAGAGAACCACTGCTGCATGCCTGTGAATGGTAGAAAAACGGCCGATTTCCAGCAGAGCCGCGGAGTCAGACCTGGCTGCAGCCTAAATCCAAAGCTCTTTAACAGTTAAATCGGTGAGCTGGCCACCGCAGCACCAGGTCTTACACTCCATGATGCCCAGGTGAACTTCTTCCTGTACGCAGATCACCTTACTGCTGCTGTCGCCAACCGAGAAAGGCCTCCAAGACAACCTGAAAATCTTGGAGAAATTCAGCTCAAAATAAGCACTACTGACCAACCCAAATAAAACCAACATCATGGAGTTCCAGAGGAGAAAGACCAGATCAGACCAGCACCCTTCATTTGTGCTAAACAACTGTACGGCAGCGGTCTGTGGCCCTCACACATATCCAGACTGGTAAAGGTGGGATGTCCGTCACCTGAAATTCTGTAAGCATCTTCTCCAGGTTCATCCGATCACCTCCAACAGTTCCTGTTGGGCCGAGATGCCACACCTAGCAGTTCTGAAAAGTGCGCTCTCATTCTGGGATAACCTACACACTAGCAATCCAAGCTCTCATTACCATAAAGCCCTGCCAGATATAGGTGGTCAACACGGACCCCCGGAACAGCTCACCCAAACCAAAACACCAATCACAGCAGCCTGGCAAAAGCTAGCATCAGGACGATAGCAGACGATTCCCAGGAGAGGTATGTCCATGACTGAAGGCACGATATGATCACCTCACAGAAATATACCGGAGTCTACAGAGATACTACAGACTGCTGGAAAACAAACAAACATGTTTCCGTGTGTTTTGCATGGAAACAGTCGGTGAAAAAATAAAACCGTAGATTATAATGGGTAAATGCTGCATTCATTAAAAAAAGCGGATACAATACGTGCAACATGGATGTGTGAATGAGGCCTAAGATGCAGTGTTCATGAGCAGCCGCGGCATTCAAAGACCCAGGAGAACGGTATAATGGCGGATCCGGGACCTCAGTTGGCTTGCTATGGTGGGACGGGGCAGGACTGGTCTGTGCGTCGGGGCAGGACTGGTCTGTGCGTCGGGGCAGGACTGGTCTGTGCATCGAGGTAGGACTGATCTGTGCGTCGGGGTAGCACTGGTCTGTGCGTCGGGGTAGGACTGGTCTGTGCGTAGCACACGCCTATTGGACTAGTCCTACGCCAATCGCCATATACTTATAATTTTCCATACACAGTGTGGTTTCATGCAATCACCTTTAAAAGATAAGTGCAGCCATGTAATTAGTTTATAGGTGTCAATCCCGCTGTGCGGTTCCCCTTAATGACGACCGCCTTAGCACCTGAACTATTTGTGGTCATTCGAAATGACGGAGAACGGTCGTACTGCGCTATTGATGTGTCAGATCCCAGGTGACAGACGTATGAATGGATAGGCAGAGTGCTGCTATTGTTGCTGTATGCATACTGGGGATATTGGGGGTAGTAGTCGTTCTGAGGAAATGAATAGATGATGGGTATGTAATAGATAGAAGCTGTATATTTGAATAGCTGAGAACCGCTAAGTAGGTAATAGCAGAAAAATCCTAACAGTTCTGTCTGAGGACTTTTCAATATTTTCCTACATGAGGAGTGAGAAGAGTCGTTCTTGAATTCTCATTTCTGGATCATTTTCGGCTTCGGTCTTCTACATTCCAAGTGTGACCACTTCAATGGCTGGAAATGTTTTCCATTTATTTCGAGGCCGTACCACCCATCGACTGCAACTTATGCAAAGTCAGCTTCAGCTTTCAGAACAGCGTGTTCCTCAAATCCCTGGGATGCACATGATTTCACACACTCCTCTGAAGAACCATCACTTATTCATGAGGACGGGCGTGAATTTTATTCTTTACGGGAGAAATTCAGTTGCCACAAACAGCTCTAAAGTTATATTTATTGGACGATGGCAACTTTATAATGAAAGCACATACTTTATCTACTATTTCTGGGAAAACTGAAAGCTTAATGCAGAGAACTTGCTGTTTGCCATTAAATTTAGGCTGGAGTCACACACAGCGTATACAAATACGGTCCATTTTATACAGAGCAATACGCAGAAATGTTCCCTGAACACTGATCCGTATGTCATCCGTAGGCAGGGTGTGGCTGCGTATTTTACGCATGTAAACCTCCGTATGGCGAGATTTTCTTGCCGGCTTGCAGCATGGGCATAGAATGGATCCATGGGCTCAAATATTCATGAAAACATATATACAGTCTCTCTCTCTCTATATATATACAGTACAGACCAAAAGTTTGGACACACCTTCTCATTTAACCCCATTCCGACCCATGACGCAACGTATGCGTCATGGTTTGATCGCGTTCCTGCGGGTCGGGTGACCGGGGTCAATGAAATGTCACCCGACCCGCAGGTACGTGAGGACCTCTAGTTGACCCCAGGGGGGGTGGCTTTGCCCCCCGTGGCCACGATCGCTCCTGTGCCCTCTGTTTCACCCCCCTCCAGCTCTGATTGGAGAAAGCATCCATGTGACGCTTTCACTCCAATCAGCGGTGGAGGGGCGGAGTGAAACATGTCTGACATCACTCTCCAGCTTCATCCCTTCCGTGGAAGCTGGAGAGTGAGGTCCCTGCGTGCCGCACCCGCCGCCGCCACTGCCTGATCGCCGCCGCCCGCTGCCAGATCGCCGCTGCCCGCTGCCAGATCGCCCCCGCCGCCGCTGCCTGATCGCCCCCTGCTGCCTGATCGCCGCTGCTGCCGCCTTCCGGTACTCCCCCCTCTGCCTCCCTCTCCCCCCACCATCCGATCCACCCCCCCCGCCATCCGTTAACCCCTGCACTCCCTCCCACGCCCCAGAAATCAGCCCCCTGCCCAGTGATCACCCAGGCTCCTACATCTCCTCTGCCCCCTCCTTCCCCCCCTCCCGCTCCTGACAGCCACCTTCTGACCCCCCTCCCCCCCCCGTGATCACCCACCCCAGTGATCACTCTGATCACCCCCTGCCCCCCTGATCACGCCCCCCCTGCTGCTGCTGGCTCCTGCATTACCTCAGGCCCCTTCGCTTGACTGCTCTCCCGTGCCCCACTGATCGCCGCCTGTCCGCCTTCCCATCCACTGATCGCCACCTGTCCGCCTTCTGGTACTCCCCCCTCTGCCTCCCGCTCCCCCAACCGTCCGATCCCCCCCCGCCATCCGTTAACCCCTCCACTCCCTCCCACACCCCAGAAATCAGCCCCCTGCCCAGTGATCACCCTTCCTTGCTGCAGGCTCCTACATCTCCCCTGTCCCCTCCTTCCCCCCGCTCCTGACATCCACCTTCTGCCCCCCCGTGATCACCCGCCCCAGTGATCACTCTGATCACCCCCTGCCCCCCTGATTACCCCCCCACTGCTGCTGCCGCCTCCTGCATCTCCTCAGGCCCCTTCGCCTGACAGCTCCCCCGTGCCCCGCTGATCGTCGCCTGTCCTCCTTCCGGTCTGCTGATCGCCGCCTGTCCGCCTTCCGGTACTCCCCCTCTCTGCCTCCCGCTCCCCCCACCGTCCGATCCCCCCTCCCGACCGCCACTCCCTCCCACGCCCCGGAAATCACCCCCCTGCCCAGTGATCACCCTTCCCTGCTGCAGGCTCCTACATCTCCCCTGCCCCCACATTTCCTCCGCACCTCACAGCCACCTCCTGCCCCCCCCCCCCGGTGATCACCCGCCCCAGTGATCACCCTGATCAAACACCACCCCCCTCTCCCCCGCGCTGCTGCTGCCGGCTCCTGCGTCTCCTCAGGCCCCTTCGCCTGACAGCTACCCCGCGCCCCACTTATCGCTCCCGCGTGATCGCTTCCGCGCCCTGCTGATCGCTCCCGCGCCCTGCTGATCGCTCCCGCGTGATCGCTCCCGCGCCCTGCTGATCGCTCCCGCGTGATCGCTCCCGCGCCCTGCTGATCGCTCCCGCATGATCGCTCCCGCGCCCTGCTGATCGCTCCCGCGTGATCGCTCCCGCGTGATCGCTCCCGCGCCCTGCTGATCGCTCCCGTGCCCTGCTGATCGCTCCCCTTACTGCTGCTGCCGGCTCCTGCATCTCCTCAGCCCCCCACGCCTGAAAGCCCCCTCCTGCAGTAAAGTTTCACTAAACAATCACACATACACACACGCACACTAATAAAGCTTAGTTTTTTTACACGCACGCACACACAATGTCCCGCTCGTCCCAGTCACAAAGGCTGTACTCGGCAGAGGAGGCATATTCTTTTATTGCCTCCGAAGCTGATAGTGAGGGAGAGGACCCTACCTTTCTCTATTCCTCCCACTCTTCCTCCTCCAGTGACACGGACTCGCCACCACCACGAAGTCACAGGACGAGAAATCGTCCGCAGCCCAGGGAAGAAGAGCCGGAGCCCAGGGAAGAAGAGTCGGAGGCCGGGGGAGAAGACCCCCAACCTAGTGCTAGTCACGCCCAACCTAGCACTAGTACCCCCACCTGGACCCCCGTCCCTGAAAATTTTGCTCCACGGATTCCTGATTTCATTCCCCAATCAGGAATCCAATTTGAGACTGCCAACCTCAGGGAAATAGACTTTTTCAAAGTCTATTTCTCGGAGTCAATCGTCAGTCTCATGGTGGAGCAAACAAACTTATATGCCCTGCAATTTTTTGCCCAAAACCCAGTTTCATCATTTTCTGCTTGGAGTCCCGTTGACTCTGCAGAAATGTTGAAATATTGGGGACTGGTCCTTCACATGGGAATTGTGAAGAAACCAGAACTTCGCCAATACTGGAGTACTGATATTTTATATCAAACTCCAATATATGGCATGGTTATGATTCGCAAGCGTTTTGATGCGATTCATAAATTTCTCCACTTTAGGGACAACACTGACATCCTTCCCCGCGATGACCCGAATTTTGATAGACTGTTCAAAATTCGGCCGGTCATCGAACACTTCAGCAACAAGTTTGCTGAAGTGTACATTCCCCAAAGGGAAATTTGTGTGGATGAATCCCTCATCCACTTCAAAGGGAGGCTTCAGTTCCGTCAGTACCTGCCCAGCAAGAGGGCGAGGTACGGGATTAAGCTCTATAAGATCTGCGAGAGTACCTCAGGGTACACTCTCAGCTTTAGAGTTTATCAAGGAAAGGACACCAGGATCCAGCCCCCAGAATGTCCACCTGCTCTGGGGGTGAGTGGGAAAATAGTGTGGGATTTGGTCCACCCACTGCTTGATAAAGGTTACCATCTGTATGTTGATAACTTTTATACAAGCATCCCACTCTTTCAATCCCTCTCTGCCAGAGCTACCGTTGCTTGCGGTACCGTGCGCAGAAACCAGAGGGGTCTCCCTTTGTCACTAATTGAGCAGGTTCTCCCAAAGGGTGAGAGCCGGGCCCAATGTAGTGGCAACATGCTTGTGGTCAAGTTCAAAGACAAAAGGGACGTCTTTTTCTTGACAACAATCCATGGTCCCGGCACCACGGCCACCACCGTTCGAGGTACCACAGCACAGGTCCACAAACCGGACTGTGCGCTGGGGTACAACAAACACATGGGGGGAGTTGATCTTTCTGATCAAGTCCTCCAGCCCTATAGTGCCATGCGGAAGACAAAGGTGTGGTATAATAAACTGGCTGTGCACATCGTACAAATGGCATTGTATAACGCATACGTGCTATCACGATGTGCAGGTCAGACCAACAACACCTTCCTTCAGTTCCAGGAGGCGGTGATGAAGGCCCTGATGTTTGGAGACGAGGAAGGAGTGGGCCCCAGCACTGCTGGAACTCAAGGTTCCTGTATGGCATCAGGGCAACATTTTCCCGGTGAGGGGCAAAAAAGAAAAAGGTGCCGGGTATGTTATAAAAGGGGGATAAGAAGGGAAACTCGTTTCCAATGTGAAACGTGTCCCGACAAACCTGGACTGTGTTTGGATGAATGCTTCAGAATTCATCACACATCCGTGGACTAGCCACATCCTGATATTCGACTACAGCACTCACCCACACCAGGCTGATATACACAATACACCACACACACCAACCTGACGTACACTACACCACACACCAACCTGACATACACTACACCACACACACCAACCTGACCCTACGTCAGGTTGGTATGTGTGGTGTAGTGTATGTCAGGTTGGTGTGTGGTGTACGTCAGGTTGGTGTGTGTGGTGTAATATACACCACACACACACACCAACCGGACGTACACTACACCACATGTTCACTACCCACCAACCTGATGTGCACTACTCCACACTCGCCAACCTGACCCTACGTCAGGTTGGTGTGTGTGTTGTAATGTATGTCAGGTTGGTGTGTGGTGTGGTGTACGTCAGGTTGGTGTGTGTGTGGTGTATACTACACCACACACACCAACCTGACGTACACTACACCACATCCTGATGTACACGACGTACACTACACACCAACCTGATGTACACTACTCCACACTCGCCAACCTAACCCTACGTCAGGTTGGTGTGTGTGTTGTAATGTATGTCAGGTTAGTGCGTGGTGTAGTGTACGTCAGGTTGGTGTGTGTGGTGTAGTATCCAACACACACACACACCAACCTGACGTACACTAAACACCAACCTGATGTACACTACTCCACACTTGCCAACCTGACCCTACGTCAAGTTGGTGTATGTGTGTGTTGTAGTGTATGTCCGGTTGGTGTGTGGTGTGGTGTACGTCAGGTTGGTGTGTGTGTGGTGTATACTACACCACACACACCAACCTGACGTACACTACACCACATCCTGATGTACACGACGTACACTACACACCAACCTGATGTACACTACTCCACACTCGCCAACCTAACCCTACGTCAGGTTGGTGTGTGTGTTGTAATGTATGTCAGGTTAGTGCGTGGTGTAGTGTACGTCAGGTTGGTGTGTGTGGTGTAGTATCCAACACACACACACACACCAACCTGACGTACACTACACACCAACCTGATGTACACTACTCCACACTCGCCAACCTGACCCTACGTCAGGTTGGTGTGTGTGTTGTAGTGTATGTCAGGTTGGAGTGTGGTGTGGTGTACATCAGGTTGGTGTGTGTGGTGCAGTATACACCACACACACCAACCTGACGTACACTACAACACACACACACCAACCTGATGTACACTATCTATGTCAAAAAGTCAAATGGCGCTCCTTCCCTTCTGAGCTCTGCTGTGCGCCCAAACAGTGGTTTACCCCCACATATGAGGTATCAGTGTACTCAGGAGAAATTGCTCAAAACATTTTAGGATCCACTTTATCCTGTTGCCCATGTGAAAATGAAAAAAATTGAGGCTAAAAGAAAATTTTTGTGAAAAAAAAGTACTTTTTCATTTTTACGGATCAATTTGTGAAGCACCTGGGGGTACAAAATGCTCACTATGCATCTAGATAAGTTCCTTGGGGGGTCTAGTTTCCAAAATGGGGTCACTTGTGGGGGTGCTCCAATGTTTAGGCACGCAGAGGCTCTCCAAACGCGACATGGTGTCCACTAAAGATTGGAGCTAATTTTTCATTCAAAAAGTCAAATGGTGCTCCTTCCCTTCTGAGCTCTGCCGTGCGCCCAAACAGTGGTTTACCCCCACATATGAGGTATCAGTGTACTCAGGAGAAATTGCTCAACACATTTTAGGATCCACTTTATCCTGTTTCCCATGTGAAAATGAAAAAAATTGAGGATAAAAGAAAATTTTTGTGAAAAAAAAGTACTTTTTCATTTTTACGGATCAATTTGTGAAGCACCTGGGGGTACAAAATGCTCACTATGCATCTAGATAAGTTCCTTGGGGTGTCTAGTTTCCAAAATGGGGTCACTTGTGGGGGTGCTCCAATGTTTAGGCACACAGAGGCTCTCCAGACGCGACATGGTGTCCACTAAAGATTGGAGCTAATTTTGTCATTCAAAAAGTCAAATGGCGCTCCTTCCCTTCCGAGCCCTGCCATGCTCCCAAACAGTGGTTCCCCCCCATATATGGGGTATCAGCGTACTCAGGACAAATTGGACAACAAGTTTTGTGGTCCAGTTTCTCCTTTTACCCTTGGGAAAATAAAAAAAATGTTGCTAAAAGATCATTTTTGTGACTAAAAAGTGAAATGTTCATTTTTTCCTTCTATGTTGCTTCTGCTGCTGAGAAACACCTGAAGGGTTAATAAACTTCTTGAATGTGGTTTTGAGCACCTTGAGGGGTGCAGTTTTTAGAATGGTGTCACTTTTGGGTATATTCAGACATATAGACCCCTCAAACTGACTTCAAATGTGAGGTGGTCCCTAAAAAAAATGGTTTTGTAAATTTTGTTGTAAAAATGAGAAATCGCTGATCAACTTTTAACCCTTATAACTTCCTAGAAAATTTTTTTTTTTTTCCAAAATTGTGCTGATGTAAAGTAGACATGTGGGAAATGTTATTTATTAACTATTTTGTGTCACATATCTCTCTGGTTTATCAGAATAAAAATTCAAAATTTGAAAATTGCAAAATTTTCAAAATTTTTGCCAAATTTCCAATTTTTTCACACATAAATGCAAAAATTATCGACCTAAATTTACCACTAACATGAAGCCCAATATGTCACGAGAAAACAATCTCAGAATCGCTAGGATCCGTTGAAGCGTTCCCAAGTTATTACCTCATAAAGGGACACTGGTCAGAAATGCAAAAAATGGCAAGGTCTTTAAGGTCAAAATAGGCTGGGTCATGAAGGGGTTAAAGATTTCTCTGTATTTTCACGACTATGAAAATTGTACATTCACACTGAAGGCATCAAAACTATGAATTAACACATGCGGAATTATATACTTAACAAAAAAGTGTGAAACAACTGAAATTATGTCTTATATTCTAGGTTCTTCAAAGTAGCCACCTTTTGCTATGATGACTGCTTTGCACACTCTTGGCATTCTCTTGATGAGCTTGAAGAGGTAGCCACCGGGAATGGTTTTCACTTCACAGGTGTGTCCTGTCAGGTTTAATAAGTGGGATTTCTTGCCTTATAAGTAGGCTTGGGACCATCAGTTGTGTTGTGCAGAAGTCTGGTGGATACACAGCTTATTACATCTGGTGGATGCACAGCATATTGACATCTTATTGACATCTCTCCATTATTAATCTGGCTTAATGTCACCTTACAATAGCAAGGCGACATTAACCCTTTATTACCCCATATCCCACTGCTACTCAGGAGTGGGAAGAGAGTGGCTAAGTGCCAGAATAGGTGTATCTTCCAGATGTGCCTTTTCTGGGGTGGCTGGGGGTAGATGTTTTTAGCTGGGGGGGGGGGGGGGCAATAACCATGGTCCCTCTCTAAACTATTAATATCTGCCCTCAGTCACTGGCTTTACCACTCTGGCGGAGAAAATTGCACGGGAGCCCACGCCAGTTTTTTCCGTGATTTAACCCTTTATTTTACCTAGAGCTCCCAAATTTTGCACACAGACACTACTAACATTATTAGTGAGGAATATGTAAAAAAATAAGGGATATGAAATGGTTTGCTGTATGTAAACCAGGTCTCATATCCCGTCGGGTTTGATAAGGAGATAGGAAAAACTGACAATTGAATTACCAGCTTTTCTGTTATCTAGCTCTGTATTAAATATGAATATATATATATATATATATATATATATATGTGTGTCAAAAAAAAAAAAATATATATATATATATATACCATGTGTAGACATTTATTTTATCTGTTCTATTCTAACTTGTCAGTGTGATTTTACTGTACACCGCACTGAATTGCCGGCTTTTCTATAGAACACCGCTGCGTATTTCTCGCAAGTCACACTGCTGGTCCGTGTGTAATCCGTATTTTTCTCGCCCCCATAGACTTTCATTGGTGGATTTTTTGCGCAATACGCTGATAAACGCAGCATACTACGATTTTCTCAGCCCGTAAAATACAGCCGAGAAATATACAGCAGATAGGAGCTCAGTGGCGTAACTACAAAGTGAGGGGCCCCGATGCGAACTTTCAAATGGGGCCCCCCGCGCCAAAATATTTCCCACCGAAATTCACATTTTCCCTATTCATTTCGCACACTATAGTTGTGTTGCAATGTTGTATAGTCTGACCTAATACTGCCCTGTACTCGCTGAGAAAAATGATTTTATAACTAACATGTCCCTACAGTAATATGTCCTCCCTCGCTCTAATTCCAAGCGCACTCCCGGCGTTTGAAATCTTTGTGCTGTTCAGAGGCGTAGCTAGAGCTTTTGCCGCCCGGGGCTGTTCCCGAGTTTGGCGCCCCCCCCTCCCCCGGCTCAATACACACAAAGGTTACCAAAAATGGTTTTCCTGTTTTGTAGAACTTAAACTGGGCCTAATGGTGTCACCCCCACATGCCAAACCTGTGACGTAATACCACCACACCATGACCAGACCACATAGTGACCGAATAATACTACATACAAGGGACAAATACCACAACACCATTTCCAGACCACATATTACCACCACATAGTGACTGAATACTACAATACTGATCAGTAATAAAAAAAAACACAATACTATCACCATAAGTGCCAGTATTCACAGGAGATCTGTACTTAGTATGCAGTGTCTGTGTAGAGGTAATACAGAGATCACTGGTGGTATTATACACAGGAGCTCTGTATATAATGTATAGATAATACAGTGATCACTGGTGACATTGTACACAGGACCTCTGTATACAGTATACAGTGTATAGTGTCAGTGTATAGGTAACACTGACTCACCAGTGACGTCTCTAGGTGAAGTCCTTCATCTTTCATCCAGCATAGACCGCCATCATTCCTTCCAGCCAGGACTCGTTTCTGCAGGAAATAACACAGTTATCTCGAGCTCCGCTTGCAGAACACATTACTTAACTTTTCACAACTTCTACATTACATCACATGAAGAAAGAAAGGCGATATAGTGTCATTCTGCATAGTAACAGGACCGCCCCCCCATTTAAAACAGTATACTCAAAAAATAAAATAAATACATCACTGCAGTAATAATATCCCTTAATTAGCCCCTATGGTAATAATATTCCCCACCCTGGCCCCGTGTGTCTCATTCCTGGCTCCAGCCATATGTTCTCGCATCCTGCCCTCATGAGTATCCATTCTACCCCATATGATCTCCACATCCTGCCCCATATGTCTCCATCGTATCCATCCTGCCCCATGATCCAATCCTGCCCCGTGTCTCCAATCATGCCCCGTATCTACATTCTGTCCATGCCTCAAGTCCTGCCCCCAGTGTGTCCAGCAATCTGCCCCAGTGTGTCCAGCATATTACCCCCAGTGTGTCCAGCAATCTGCCCCAGTATGTCCAGCACTGCCCCCAGTGTGTCCAGCAATCTGCCCCAGTGTTCAGCATTGCCCCAGTGTGTCCAGCAGTCTGCCCCAGTGTGTCCAGCATATTACCCCCAGTGTGTCCAGCATATTACCCCCAGTGTCCAGCATTGCCCCAGTGTGTCCAGCATATTACCCCCAGTGTCCAGCATTGCCCCAGTGTGTCCAGCAGTCTGCCCCAGTGTGTCCAGCATATTACCCCCAGTGTGTCCAGCATATTACCCCCAGTGTCCAGCATTGCCCCAGTGTGTCCAGCATATTACCCCCAGTGTGTCCAGCATATTACCCCCAGTGTCCCCAGCATATTACCCCCAGTGTCCAGCATTGCCCCAGTGTGTCCAGCATATTACCTCCAGTGTGTCCAGCAATCTGCCCCAGTGTCCAGCATTGCCCCAGTGTGTCCAGAAATCTGCCCCAGGGTCTCCAGCATTGCCTCAATGTGTCCAAAAATCTGCCCCAGTGTCCAGCATTGCCCCAGTGTGTCCAGAAGTCTGCCCCAGGGTCTCCAGCATTGCCCCAGTATGTCCAGAAATCTGCCCCAGTGTGTCCAGAAATCTGCCCCAGGGTCTCCAGTATTGCCCCAGTGTCCAGCAATCTGCCCCATGATCAAAGGTATTGCCCCAGTGTGTCCAGCATTCTGCCCCATGGTCTCCAGTATTGCCCCAGTGTGTCCAGCAATCTGCCCCATGGTCTCCAGCATTGCCCCCAGACAGAGTCAGAGATAAAGAAAAAAAAAAAAGTAAAATCCTCACCTCTCCCGTTCCTAGCGCAGGTCCGGAGGGAAGGTCCAGGGAAGGTGCAGGGAAGAAGCAGGGTAGGTCCAGGGAAGGAGCAGGGAAGGTCCAGGGAAGGTCCCAGGGAAGGTGCAGGGAAGGTGCCAGGGAAGGAGCAGGGAAGGTGCCAGGGAAGGAGCAGGGAAGGTGCCAGGGAAGGTCCCAGGGAAGGTGCAGGGAAGGTGCCAGGGAAGGAGCAGGGAAGGTGCCAGGGAAGGAGCAGGTAGTGCCAGGGAAGGAGCAGGGAAGGTCCAGGGAAGGTCCCAGGGAAGGTGCAGGGAAGGTGCCAGGGAAGGAGCAGGGAAGGTGCCAGGGAAGGAGCAGGGAAGGTGCCAGGGAAGGAGCAGGTAGTGCCAGGGAAGGAACAGGGAAGGTCCCAGGGAAGAAGCAGGGAAGGTGCCAGGGAAGAAGCAGGGAAGGTCCCAGGGAAGGTGCAGGGAAGGTGCCAGGGAAGGTGAAGGGAAGAAGCAGGGAACGTGCCAGGGAAGGTCACAGGGAAGGTGCCAGGGAGGGTGCAGGGAAGAAGCAGGGAAGGTGCAGGGAAGGTCCCAGGGAAGGTGCCAGGGAAGGTGAAGGGAAGGTGCCATGGAGGGTGCAGGGAAGGTGCCAGGCTGTAATGCCAGCACATATAGTGGCAGCACCAGGAATACGGGGTATTAACTCTGTCAGCACCAGAGGGAGGCAGGAACCTCCACCAGCTCCAGAACATGGCAGGTGCCAGGCTGAAGCCAACACTTTACATGAGCGGCACCAACAATAAGGATGAACCTGGGAATTCCCGGGACTCTGCACTCAGAGGGCAGTGATGGAGGAAGGAAATCCACCGACTCCAGAGGTCCCTGCTCCCTACAGAGGAGAGGATTGCCAGCATGGAGCTGAGGTTTGTAGTTCCACAGCCGCAGGAGATCTGTAGCAGCCGCCAGCCCTGGAGGCCTCTGCAGCAGGGAATATGGGACATGTAGCAGAGCCGGCTGTGTGCTTTATCATCTCACAGCTCTGCTATTCTGCGTCTGCGAATAAACCTCAGCTCTGCTGATCCGGTACATCATACACACTCAGCTCTGCTACATTTCTCTGCATAAGTCAGGCTCTGCTGTGCCACGTCTAAGAAAACACAGAACTATTTTAGCTCTGCTACATCTCCACAAACTCAGCTACATCTGGACAAAGTCATCCGGACACGTGTGGATAAAACACTGCAGCCCTGCTACAAATAACAAACATGGCACTGCTACATCTTACACTGCTGCTGACTACTCTCTACACCATGACAACTCCCTGCAAACACCGAGCCCCTCAGCACTGCTACATCTGACCGACTCACTCCCAAACATGGAGACAATCTCAGCTCGGCTCCATATCTGCCGGCACAGCAGAGCTGATGAGAACAGGAACTTTTCCGATTGTAATGAAGTTCTGCAGCGGCTGCCACTTACAGGGGAGATGAGGCTGAGGAGCAGGGAGAGCAGCAGGCAGGGGGCCAGTCCTGACTCCTTTCCTTTGGTGCGACTCACTGAAGGACCTGTGTGGACACGCCTCTCCAGGTCACATGGTTGGATCATGTGACTGCATTGACTCCATCCATCTTCCCCCATGTAATTGGAGGACCTGCGGTGACGGCTCCCTGCTGCGGGTCACTCACAAATGGTTTGGTCGGTGAGTCATTCATTCTCCTTCGCTATTGTCCATGGACGGAAGGGCGGGGGCGGGGGCGGGTCCGGGCCCTTAGGAAGTCCGGGCCCCGTCGCAATTGCGACCTCTGCGACCGCTATAGTTACGCCCCTGTAGGAGCTGCCTCATAGAGAAACTGGTGGGCCTTTGCCAACTCTGTTTTGACACTGATTATTATTTTACAAGGGGTGAAATATGAAGATTGAGAAGGGGTTGTCAGAGTCGTGGAAAACCTTTTTAAAGGGTAATTGGTCAGTTCTGCTATAAAAGAATGATAGGAGCAGGACAAACAAGGCTTCATTGTTTGTGAGATGGGAATGGAGTTGATTAGAACCAAATATTACCTGTTCCATTTCCATACTTCTCTGTTTGGATATATTTCTGGACAATCTTTTGTCAACTTTTTTTACAGCTTTATGGTTCTCCTTAATCATCGACCATTTATTGTAGTTTATTTCCATTATTTCCATTTGTTTGAATGGGTGAAGCTGATACAGCAAACTCAGTCTATGGACAAGAGTTCTGAGGTTTTTGGAAAAAGCAAGGCAGCCATGTTTTTTTGTGAGTTACCTACAACCCCTTTATTTTTCTACCCTAGTACTCCATTCAGCTAGATTGTGTTCACATTGTGGTAGATCGGCTCACTCGGCTGCACACGGAGGTAGACACGGGTACACTGTCACTTTAAATCTTCCTTGGATTTATTTTACAAAGTGGCATAAACCAACACAAAGTGAAAATAAGCATGACCCTTTGGCCAAAACAGGAAAACAAAACAAAATGGTATACATTCTCTCCAGCTGCAGGGACCTGCCTACTTGGGATATAACCGCCAGGTTCAGTGTAGATAACACAAAACCACTTCTCTGGAGCTGCAGACTCCAGGCCCACTGAACACCCAACATTTCCGGAGGCCCACAATGCAAACCCCAGACCACACCCTGGAGTGGAGCTAAGGTGGACAACCTCCCACCCGCTCTATGGTTGTCCATAAAACCCCAGACCTTAAAATGGCCGATTAATCTCTCTGAACACATAGTGTGAGGTAACAAACTTCTGGGGTTCACATCACTGAAGCTAATAGCCTCAGTGAAACGTATCTCCCCTCCAGCACTTTGTCAGTTACTCTATCACAGCATGCAAATGTTAATGCATCGTCACACTTACCTAATAAATTTTTCAAGATCATCCCATATAATCCAGGGGCAGAAACATTAGCCCTCTAATTTGTCATTGAACGAGGATAATATATTAGCATAGTTGAGAGGAACAACTCAACAGCATCCTGTCATAGTGTCTATACTTTGGCTCTTCATATCACAATGCATACAGGGCGAAAAGTCCAACCTTCCCACCCCCCAAAATAAAATATATACATAAATAAATTGATTTTGTGATACTCTGTCGGGAGACGATTATGTTGTATATGTCTATATGTGGCCACTTAGTGGTTGTGATGTGAATTGTAGTCTGTGAAGTGTTTTCTAGTATGTCGGTACCGGAGTTATCCGTGTCTGTGTGTCCGTGTGCTCACGTAGCACATCAGTGTGGCACACGTATGGCACACGTGTGCCGCCCATGTGCCGACTGAGGACCACATGGACCGTGCAGGAGACAGCGTTACAGTTAAGCGTTGTCCGCTGCTTTTGGTGCTGAAGCCAGCATTCATTCCTTCTCCCCAGCAGCGTTTGCTGAGAGAAGGAATGAAAAATCAAGGTTACTTTTTTTGTATTAAATATAAAGTTTGTGGGTCACCTCCCGCCTCCCATCCCCTGTGTGCCCGCCCGCTTGCCGAGAAATACTCACCAGCTCCTGCGAGGTATGCTCTCAGCGCCGACAGCAGGTCCTGTGTGAGCGGTCACATGGTACCGCTCATTACAGTGATGAATATGCAAACGCTGCTGGGGAGAAGGAAGGAATGCTTCAGCACCACACGCAGGGGGACAGCGCTTACTGTAGTGCTGTCTCTCCTGCAGGCGGTACGTGCACACGGAGAAGAGTGCACACTGTTCGCCGTGTGTATGTGTGCGGGACATATTGCGGTACGTGCTGCCGGAGAAAAGCGGACATGTCTCCGTGTTTTGCACACGGACACACGGTCCGTGAAAACACGGAGACATGTTCATAGACCCATTCATTTGAATGGGTCTACGTGTGTCAGTGTCTCCGGTACGTGAGGAAACTATCAGTACACGTACTGGAGACACTGACGTGTGAAAGAGGCCTAAATTGGAGTTCTAAATCAAACTCAAGAAAAGGAAAGGGTGGACAGCTCTGTAACAAGGCCAGCCATAATTCCCTTTATTGTGGTGCAAGAATGAAGCTTTGTGTAGTAACAGAAAAAAAGGAAAAGAAAAGAAAAAAAAAAAGACCTAATGACCTCATTACTGTAATGGAATATACATACCAATCAGCATGTCTCCATGATGCCTGGCAATATAAATCAGCCGGTCGAGCTGCGTGTTTGCTGCAGCTGAAGTCAATAAGACCATTTTTATTGTACAATGAGAAGTTCTCCAAGGAAGAAATTGGCAAGGAAAACAGCAGCTTAGAAAGGTTGTGTGATTACATAGTAAGGATCCCCTTTGGATTATACAAAAGAGAAACACACAGGAGGAGGTAAGCTGGAGCTGACTGTAAGAACAGGCATTTAGGGAAACATTTTCACCATTTTGACAGAAGTATATTGGTTCCTCTGGTGCCCCTGCCAGGGAATAAGGCTACTTTTATATAGTTATATATTTTATTACTGTATATACTATTCTTCTAATCACCATGACAGCTTTATTATACGCATATGATTAACTACTTAAATATCCAAATAGTCTACCCCTAAATCACATTTGGTCTATAAAGGGTCGCTGCGGTGCACTTTCTTCATTACTAGGTATATAGCAATGATGACGTTTCGCTGACAGGTGGCTTACACCTGTGCACATAGTTGCTTGTTTTACAAGCATTTTTTCAATTTTACCCATTAAAAAGGATCTGAGAGTAACATTTAAAGGACTTTAATTTGTCAGAAAACAAATTCAATACGAAATCCTCAACAGTCTGCAATTTATATCGCAACCACTTGGTGGTCACAAATGCACATTTTTTTTTTTTTTAAAGGTGGTGATCCCGTGCCTGTCATCTTAAGGGGAATGGGTCAGGTCATTTTTGTGTGCTAATAGTATCCTGAAGTACTGTAGGACTTGCGCAGCCCTTTCAGGATACGTAACTTATTTTTCTACGTTGCCCCGTTGTGTTGCTTTAAGCCCCTGAATATTTATGGTCACGTGTCGGAAAGTCAAGTGTATGTTAATGCAAAATAAATATTCACCCCTTCCCCCTGCCTATAATCCCACCCATCTACTGGTGTCAATGATTCAGTCAGATTTCCTGAGGATCAAGTCACAATTCTCAGACTGGCCATCTGCTCTCCTGACCTGGGAGTGACAGCTGTATAGCAACACATGTAGTCACGCTCAGGTCAGGAGAGGTGACGGCTAGCGATGAGAGAGTGTGCTCGCTGCTCGGGTTTTCCCGAGCACGCTCGGGTGGTATTCGGGTATTTATGACTGCTCGGAGATTTAGTTTTCATCACGGCAGCTGAATGATTTACAGCTACTAGCCAGGCTGAGTACATGTGATGATTCCCTAGCAACCAGGCAACCTCCACATGTACTCAGCCTGGCTAGTAGCTGTAAATCATTCAGCTGCCGTGATATAAACTAAACCTCCGAACACTAACAAATACTCGGAGATCACCTGAGCGTTCTCGGGAAAATCCGAGCAACGAATACACTCGCTCATCACTAGAGACGACCAGTCCGAGCATTGCAATGGGATCCTCGGGCTAGTAACTCAGCAGTCTGACTGCACCCAATCATTGATGTCAGTGCAGAAGGGTGGGCGGGATTACGGACAGGGAAAGGGTGAATATTCATTATCCATTTGGAATTTACATACACTTAGCTAGCCTGCACGTGGCCATACATTTTCAGGGGCTTGCAGCAACACAATGGGGCAACGTACAAAACTAAAAGTTACATATCCTTAAAGGGCTGCCCAAGTCCTATTTCGGGATATTATTAGCAGGGTACACAAAAAAGAGCTGACAGATTCCCTTTAAGATGGTTTGAGCCCAGAGGAAAAGTAAGAATGGACATATATCTCTATACTAGAAATGGCAGCCGTATAGGTATCAGACTTATGTTACTGAGATGGGAAACACAATGCACTATTTTTTATAACAAAGCTGTAGACAATTTCATGACATTGTTCTTCTGGTGGAGACATAATAAGACTTTCATAGAGGTATCAACTGCACCTCCATATGACTCAGACTCCCTAGAGACTAGCAGACAATATGTTGGCATAAATGGAGTCTGACAGAGCCAATGCAGCAGTGCCAGGGCCTGTGTGACTCCATATTACCGATGTGATGCAACTGAGACTTGTGAATCCCCCAGCGCACAGAGCGATTCGCCGGTTTCTGTGTTAAACATACTCCAGGCCAGAACCCATCCAGTGGGCGCAGCCTCACTCCATAGACTTATATAGAGCGAAGCCACATCCTCTAGTCATGCCACGCCCACAGGACAGCCCTGTCACTAGTCAGGGGGGGGGCGGCCTCGCTCAGTATAAGTGTATGGAGTGAGGCGACCTCTTCCAGAAGTACAGTACAGACCAAAAGTTTGGACACACCTACTCATTTAAAGATTTTTCTGTATTTTCTTGATTATGAAAATTGTACATTCATACCGAGGGCATCAAAACTATGAATTAACACATGTGGAATTATATACTTAACAAAAAAGTGTGAAACAACTGAAATTATGTCTTATATTCTAGGTTCTTCAAAGTAGCCACTTTTTGCTTTGATGACTGCTTTGCACACTCTTGGCATTCTCTTGGGATTCATAAGTTTGCAGTCACACAGACTGACTGCATCTTTATCGATTTGGACCAGACAACCCCTTTAATCTATTCTGAATTTAAATTTGGATGTTATTTCATTACACCATTGTGTAATCTGACCATAATTGTCACACTGCTAAAGAATAATAATCATATACTTCTTTAAAGAGGATGTGTCACCAGGTCAAAAGTGGGCGGTGTATGCTCTCCCTTTATTCTCCTGCTCCCCTGAGTATTTTGCTTTTTGTTTTGTTTAAATCTGATATACGGTTCCTGAGATATGAGCCTTTAAACTTGATAGAAATATTTAACAGATCTAACGGATTCTCTGAGGGCGTGTCTTTGCATAATTACCCCGCCGGCCACACCCTCTTTTCAAAGAACATAAAAATTACCACTGTATTAAAAAGCCTATATCTCTGGAACCATATGGCAGATTTAAAATATAGAAAAAAATATATATAATACTCGGGGGAACAGCAGGAGTAAAATGAGAAAACAAAAACTGACCACGTATGACAGGTCCTCTTTAAATGAATGCAGGTTTTCCAATAATATATAATGCAATGCTTAAGTGTCTGTCAAAGTAAATTTGTCTACGGAAATACCATATGTGCCGTTCAGGGCCAGTCTATGGCTGGAGTGACAGCAGAATCAATACAATGTGAACAGTGCAATATAAAATATTGTACATGATATCGGAGCTTAGCATTCTCAGTGGCGCAGGCTTTCAGCACCCTGGACAGATCAGATGTGTCCTTGTTCTTATCTACGAGCAGGGATAGTGGGAATGGCTGGTAGGAGGATGCAGGCATCAGTAGTAACATCCAAGACCAGAGTTGCTTTTCCCTGATTCCAGGGAGTCTATCTTGCTCAGACACCCTGCAAGCGAGGAGATATCACATCAGAAGACAACTCTGCCTCATAGAGCCGACAAACCCTGGCAGCTGCAATCACTAACCTCCCGAAATGTGCCCGCATCACAACAGGAGGAAACGAATGCGGCCGTCTGCATCAGTCTATGCATATCACTGACACCTGACAAGGCTGGCGTACATTCCTTCAAGCATCAGTCCATTTTATCCGCTATGTCTATTTAGATCACTTTGTTCTAATTCTTTCTTTTCTTTTTTTCTAAGCTCAGGCTCAGAGAAAATGGAGCGACCAGGCCAGACATCCAATTCATAGCCAAGAAATACTATGGAGATTGGCTAGGTTGCCTTAAAATGTAGAGAAAGAGAGAACGTTCTTGTTTCAGCGGTGATATAAATGTCTTGTATTATGTGCAAATTCTTTTACCATTTTATGAACGTCTACGGAGGACAAAACCGTGTTTGTTTGGTCTGGAGAAATAATGAATGGAATTGGTTCATTTCTAAAAATATACGTAAATGCAAAACAGACCTGGGTACGGTTCAGGGTGGTTAAGAGCCGGCACAGACAAAGCACTTTGGAGGGGCAGAACCGGAGTCATCATTGATAAAGGGTTAGATATTTGGGAATAGTTGGACAATTCATTGTATGGAGTAAGTGACAGATCAGCAATTCGATAGTAGGACAACATTTGAGGTTTGAGTATTGGGTTTCTGGAAATAAATAGGGGGTTAATGAGAAATATCGGAACATGGTTAAAGAGTTGGGTGTTGGATTGTCGAGCATAAGGCCGGCGTCACACTAGCGAGTTTTACGGACGTATGAGAGGCGCAGAAAATACGCATTGCACACGGACCAATGATTTTCTATGGGGCAGCTCCTATCTGCCGTATTTTACGCATCCGTATTATACAGTCTTCCAGATGTGCCTTTTCTGGGGTGGCTGGGGCAGATGTTTTTAGCCAGGGGGGGACCAATAACCATGGTCCCTCTCTAGGCTAATAATATCTCTGGCGGAGAAAATTGTGCGGGAGCCCACGCCAGTTTTTTCCGTGATTTAACCCTTTATTTTAACAGCTAGAGCCCCCAAATTTTACACACATGCACTTGTAACATTACTAATGAGGAATACGTACAAAAAAGGGATATGAAATAGTTTACTGTATGTAAACCATGTCTCATATCCTGTTGGGTTTGAGAAGGAGATCGCAAAAGCCGGTAATTGAATTACCGGCTTTTCTGCTATCTAGCTCTGAATGAAATATAAATATATATATATTTATACATACATATGTGTCTCACTGACTATATATATATATATATATATCTATATATATATATATATAGACTGTATATATGTTTTCAAGAATATTTGAGCCCATGGATCCATTGTATGTCCGTTTTGCAAGCCGGCGAGAAAATCTCGCTGTACGGATGCCATATGGATTACATATGGAGGTTTACATGCGCAAAATACGCTGTGACACCCTGCCTACATATGACATATGGATCACTATTTTGGGAACATTTCTGCGTATTACGGCCGTAAAAAATGGACCGTATTTTCATATGCCTAGTGTGACGCCGGCCTAAGCTGAGAACTTAGTGGTAGAGAATAGTGGGTGGATTGCATTTTTGGTCATTTTAGAGATTGGCTAGTAGAGAATAGTTGGAAGGTTGGATGTCTGGTGGAAAGGCATAATTGTAGTTTTTTGCGGTTGGTAATGAGCACAGTTGATGTTTTTGAACTCCAGAGTAGGACATGGTTAGTTGTTTTGGGTAGTAGGGACTTGATGACAGGTTGAGTGTTAAATTGTTACGTATTGGAGAATTGAGAGCTTGTTCCAAAGGCATAATTCGAAGATTAGGAATCCAGTTGTTACAACAAATGAACCAAGTCGCAGGAAATTGTTGGAGGATTAAGTGTTCCTTGGTATTCAAAGATCATCGGTTTGGTAGTATCATAGGTTATGGAGCATTGTGTGTTTGATTGGTACAGCAAAAACAGGAGAACTGGAATATACGATTTGAGCAATGTCATTCAATGGCCCTCAAACCTCTAGGATTTACTATTATTCTGATCCTGTAAATCCAAATTTCCTCCAAATACAAGTTCCTGGTTAAGAAATTGCTGCTAGAGCAACTTAAAACCTACATCTTCAAGCCCCAGATACTCAGCCTTTTTTGGAGGTTGCGTACTTGAACAAAGCCTCTGCAAGTCTGTTGATCTTGAGTCACATCCTGATGGTAAGCATGGGATTTGGAGCAGAAGTTTTGGATCCACCGTGAGTGAAGGGAGTCTGCCTTACTGTTTTATGAGGCTGTGTCTGGTTAATTTACACTTTTTTCTCTGTCTTAAAATAAAAATCAACTCCCCCCCCCACCCCGACTCAAGGATCCAGCTATGCGTCTTGAATGCCTTCTCTGCTTGACTCTATAGGGTTGATGTCATCCGTAACTGTTCCAATGATTTATTTACAACCTGCAGATGTTTTCTTCTTTCTAATCACAGATTATTTTCTTTGCATCTAACACGAATTCTGAAAGTATTTTAACTACAAAAGCTTTTTTCTCTTAGCGCTCTGTTTCTCATCTTGCTATATTTGAAGCTTCCCTTGGAGATTACTTTTATTTTTTTAAACTCAGAGACTTGAGAATTCATTAGCAATCAAATCTATTGCCCAAAAGACATCACTTGCAATTTAATTATTAACATATGTGGAAAAGGCAGGCGATGAAAAATGGGGCACATCAAGCAGACAGGTGCAGGTGACTGGCACTTTAGAGGAAAACAAAGTGGAATTGTACAAGAATGTTCAGAAGTAAATTGTACAGGAATTTTGCATTAGCATCAAAGGGCAATTCAGGAATTGATTAAACACTTGTCACATAATTCCTCTACACAAATGCATTTAAATGAAGGCTAAAACAATCACTTGGGACTTACTCTTCTTTCTGTGCTCCCTGATAATCACCACTAATCTTCCTGTTGTAGAAGGCAAATGTATCCCCCACTCAACCCTTCTGTGAACCAGAGCAAAGAGTTATTGAGGCTCAGCGGCTCCTGCTCGGCAAGAACTGTCCAGTCCATTTGTATTATACCTTCTGGCTTTCTACTTATACCAGGGCGTATGGTATCCGTCTGCTTCTGTAATGCAGAACTATATGCCTTCTATGTGCTGCCATATGGTGCTTACATGACCCAAAAGTCCTATGCAGTAGGAGTATTATACCAATACTCACCATCCCAAGGCCCAACGCTGCCTTTCCACCACTGCTCTGATCTTCATTGAAAGGTTTTCACTTGCATCAAAAAGAAAGGAGAAGGCACTCACCAATCTGTAATATTCTCTTGCTTTATTAAATTTCCATTAAGAAATTCCATTAAGACCCGTGATAGTGACCCGTGGAAGCGCGAAACGGCCGTCGTCAAGTACTGCTCACACGAGCTCCTATCCTCACTCTCCCGGCCTTGAACTCTTAATGGAAATGTAATAAAGCAAGAGAATATTACAGATTGGTGAGTGCCTTCTCCTTTCTTTTTGATGCAAGTGAATTTACCTGTGGTTTTCTGGAAGAGCACCTGGAATCTTAAAGTATAGCGTAACCGTTTTGGTTGACAAATACACCTATGGGACATACAGGCTGAGGGTCATGCGTGGGAAGCAGTGCCGTCCACTTTTCTTTTCTTTTTTACTCAAGTATTTCATTGAAAGGTTTGTCGACGGCTACAGCACTCATAACTAAGGATGAGTGGACCCTTGGAAATTCAGGTTCTGGTTCGAGGTACCAAAACTGTACCTGTGCTTGAACCAGAACCTGAACCTCATTGAAAACATTGGGGACCCGACTTTTTGAGCTGGAAAATATTCTCTCTCCTTTCTCGGATTTCCCCGTAATTCGGAACATTGCAACGGACTTCCAGGAAAAGTCGATGTTCAGCATTTAGCACTGGACACAAAAGTTTGGGGGTTCATACCGGACAGTTCGAGTTTGGGTTTGCTCATCTCTACTTATAACTGCTGCAGGTAATCACTGAGCTCAGCAGCTTATGCTGTCTATGATGTATATAGACATCACCGCTGATCCCAATAATTGGTTGCAGTGGTTGTTTGCCCTGAATTCATGATGTCACAGGTACAGCCCATCAATAAAAACTGGAGCAACGGTGGGGTGACAACACTGGACCATCGGAGAGTGAATATTGGTGTGCTTGTTGCTTCTATTTCTACAACTTGTATGAAGATATATTTATTTATTTATACACACACTGTACATATTCATGGATAACCCCTGTAGCAATACTAGAAAGCTGACCATTTATTTGGGAATCCAATGGAACTGAAAAGGCCCAACTTGGAGGTTATACGTGACCTTGTCCCTCAGCCCTATGGGATGGTTGAGGATGGAGCTGACACAATGACAACCTTGCAATCTGTCTACAAGCAATATTTTTCATAATTTAGAGAAACTAGTGAAAGAGGCAACATTCAGAGAACTAGTTGCAGTCTTCTGTTTCCATTTCTTCATCTTACTCCTCTGCTCTTTCCTGTATCTCTTCCCCTCCTTTCATTCTTGGGTTCCTTGATTAAAGTCTCACCTTTGATCTGTGTGAAGCATTCGGCTCTAACCCTTCTTATCAGCAATGTGGTGAGCATCGGGAGCCCTTATTAAAGTATATGCTGTTTGATTCCCTTACACGGTACATTGTGTGCACGCCGCCAGTGCTCCTATGCAAGTCTACAGAATTCAACGGCATTCAGCTCAAGTGGCCATCCCTCGCAGATTATCTGTCATTCAGCCGGCACAAAGCAGATGAGCTTTACTGGAGAAAAGGCCCTTGTTTATTTTCTACATGTGTTTCAAAGCAAATCATGATGTGAAAGCTTCAGTGAGGGCTCCTTCTACGTCTCACTGCACCAAGGTGGAAAAACGCTGCCCATATTATTTTTCATCAGATTATAGATTTGAAGACTAGCCATGATGAAAAACCCAACCTCCTGTCTAAATCATTAAAGCCTCTCTCTTTATCCCTTTCCTTTCCACCATGCCATTGCCTGACGTCTGCGTCGGTAAAGTCTTCCTATTCTAAATATGGAAAGCGTAGCGATCTTATGTCACTTGCCTGACATGGAACGCTTGATCGTTTTGTTTTTTGAGGGAGGCGAGTTTACACGGTACACGACTGCTCGATACCCGCTGACAGGATCTCCGCTCAATCATTCCGTCGCAACGGATGAATTGCAGACTGCTAAGTTGTCATTTTATGTGGGCACCTGTCAGAACCCACAAGGGCTAATTTATGGACGTAGACAAAGTGAACACAACGAAAATCAACATGTAGGAAACTTAGTGGTGGAGAAAAGTAGAGGTGCAGTAGCTAAATGGGAGATTTTAGAATATTTTTTTTTTACCCCTGCAACATTGAAAATAGTGAAAATTCAAAAATCTGTCCTGCTTGCCAATTTCTGCACAGAAAAAAAATCTTCAAAATGTGGATGACATTTGGAAAATCCTGCCTACTTGCCTGGTGCTGAAATCCTCTGTGGATTTTATCAGCAGTTAAAATCCACCACAGTTTTATCCCCTGTGGAATTTGTCTTAATATTCACATGAAAGTGTCACTTTATAAAAGATTTTATATGTCAGTCACTGCACACTGCTGCTTATCAGTGGGGGTCTGGGTCCTGAGACCCCCAACACAAGCAAAAATACCACTCTGAAGTCCACAACTACTACATAAGCTGCGTGCACAAAGCAATGTATGGGTTCAATGATAAGTCTATGAGCCCATATATTTAGTCTCACAGAGCTGTTTACGGCTCCATAGACTTACTAATGAGTCCATAAACAGCTCTGAAAGCACGCAGCTCATACAGTATTATGACTTATACATTGAGGTCTCAATACCCAGGCCCCCACCAATCAGCAGCACCTATCATATATAAAAACTTGTATGTAATGCTATGTACACTTTAATAGTGTCACGCTGCAGCTATGCAGGTAAATCCTGCTTCCACTAGATGGTAATAGAGTGGAAAGATAGTAACAAGTCTGCAAGAGCAGACCTGCAGTACTGCAGCAAAGCTACCACCAGGTGGCAGCAGAATAGTCAAAGAAGCCGAGTCAAAACCTAGACCGTCACGCAGTAGCAAGGGAAAAAACAAGCACAGAGTCAGTGGAGAGCCAAAGGGTCAAAACCAGGTAGAAGTACCAGGTACCAGAGGCAAAGTCATGCCAGAGTCAAAGCCAAGTCAAACACCGGGAAATCCAACCGCCATCAGGAAACACCAAGACAGGATGCATTTCAAAAAACTGACCGGCACATCCAAACATAGACTCAGTGTGAACAGCACCTGTTCAAACTGAGTCTATGTTTGGATGTGCCGGTAAGTTTTTTGAAATGTATTCTCTAGCCTTCTGATCATGCACTCCGCCTCCTAGCTTCAGGTGTTTTAATTACAGCAGGTCCAATACCCCTCCACAGAGAGAGAGAATTTTGGTCTAGGAAGAGGTTTCACATGTACCCATTCAGATGGAGACGTTTATTCTCAGCGAGGTAGGGCAAGCGTAGGACCTGGTATAAGAGAGATGCCGTAAAGGGGCTACCAGGTACACATAAAATTGGCCATTTTTATGCGCTAAAAGCTCTCATTTTTCATATTTCTAGTGCAGTAATGCAGTTCAAATTTCGTTTTTCAAGTTTGTATGCTCTAGCTTTGCAGTGTGCTGCCTTATTTACTTAACCCAGACAGGATGGGCGGAGAAGAAGGAATAGACACGGGCAGGGTCAGAAAGTGCAGCAGAGCCAATCAGGGTACTACAGTCAGATACACATGCCGTAGGCAGAAAATATAATGGACACCGCCTGCAGGATGCAGTGGAGCTAAATAGCAAACCTGAACCCAGAATGAGGCAGAGCAAAGTTAACCCTTGATATGATTAGTCCGGGAAAAGGGCAGACAGGGCTCAAAACCCAGACTGGATCATAAAAAAAAGGAGTGGTTTAACATAACAAAAAAAACTGTGTCACTCTTGCCTATGTGTTGCTAGTGCATCTCATCCACATGGGCTGGGATGCGATACTAAATACGGAGGATGCAAGTGCCCAGTAGGCGGATGCAAGCTCAGCAAGTGCTCAATATCTCCCCAGTAAACTGTACCCTGCGCAGCCCTCTTGGTATTTATTACGTTTTCTTCTGAGTATATGGCAGAATCAGGGGTGTAACTAGGGCTCCAAGGCCCTGGTTCAATTGGAGCTCTTGCATCTATTAAGGGCAGCGAATAAGGATCCAACTCATCTGTTATCCAGTATAATACTCCTACAAGTGGACGGGCGCATGAGCTTGTGAGATGCTAATGGTGAAAAGATATCTGGAATAGTGGAATAGAATCTTCACATTTAATTCAGAAACATATATATGGACAGGACAACTCAGTCAGCAAAACCAACGCATCCTAATCATGAGTAAGGTGCAGGGATTGAAATTGCATCCTGGCCCCGGAGCATAGGATCCCGTAAGATACCCTTCGCCCATAAGAAAAGACTATTATTATTATTATTATTAATCACTTGTGATGGGGGCCCTGTTGGAGATTTTGGATTGTGACCCACAAGCTTCAGGTTATGCCAAAGAAACAGAGTACTTTGTAGAAGTGAGATTTTAGAGCTGAAGAGTGTGAAGAATGTTGGAACAGTCAATCAAGATCATCGGGATTGCCAGGATATACTGAGAGAGAGGACGAATTCTTCCCTTGTCTCAGAACTGCCCTGCCTACTGAACACTTGAATCCTCACTACCATGTAAGATGGAACTACATTTACACCACGCACAAAGGCCACACCGGTATACGTTCACTTTACATTAAGTACCTGAGCTACTGTTGGATTATTGGGCAACAAGTGTCACAGACTCCCTTTAAAGGGAACCTGTCACCTGTATTTGGCGGGACTGGTTTGGGGTCATATGGGCGGCGTTTTCAGGTGTTTGATTCACCCTTTCCTTACCCACTGGCTGCATGCTGGCTGCAATATTGGTTTGAAGTTCATTCTCTGTCCTTGGTAGTACACGCCTGTGCAAGGCAATCTTGCCTTGCGCAGGCGTGTACTACGGAGGACAGAGAATGAACTTCAATCCAATATTTCGGCCAGCATGCAGCCAGTGGGTAAGGAAAGGGTGAATCAAACACCTGAAAACTCCGCCCATATGACCCAAAACCAGTCCTGCCAAATTCAGGTGACAGGTTCCCTTTAAGGAGAACCTGTCACCATGTCAAAAGTAGTCAGTTTTTGCCCTTATTTTATTACAGCTGTTCTGCTGAGTATTTTTTTTTTTTTAAATTCACCATAAGGTTGAAAAAATATGGGCTTTCTACTTACCCAAAAGACACGCCCCAGAGGATCCCGCAAGCCACGCCCCTTGTTAAAGATCATAAAAGTTAGATCTAAATAAAAAGGTCTATGTCTCTGGGTAAAAAAAAATAAAAAAAATAATAGTAGAGCAGCCAGAATAAGATCAGAGCAAAAACTGGTCACTTTTGACCTAGTGTCAGGTCCTCAATAAGTTCTTTGGAAGTACTTTTTCTTATGATCTGCTATGAGCCGCCTGTCACACACCACCTCTCAGTCCGGAGACACGGTGTGATTAGGGGGCACATATGGGTATAAAGGGGTTTAGAGAATGTTGTCTGATTGTAGTACGTAAATCCTGTAGTGTTTGCACTTCTCAATATGTGAATTGCAATATTCTGAGATTTTCTTACAGCAGTGACATAAATATTATTTTATTCTATTTCTATTGTATTCCAGAGTATTTAAAGTTCATTCATTTGTATTAATACACGTTCACTGCCATGTAATTTTTGGCGCCGTAGATTCTATTGATGTCGCATGAATAATAGATAATATAAACAGGAATGAGTCACCTCGTACTTTTCTATTGCACACGAAGGCCTACAGATGTACAAATAATGATCTTGATCCAGCTGAACAGCACATTTTGCAAGATCTAGGCCGCACGAGGGAAATTTCCCTCGCGTGAACGATGCATTGGACAAAGAAGGAATCAATCTGTTGGAATTTACTGTAGAAATCTTATTTCTATCATTTAATTAAACGGAGTCGGCAAGGATTACTTTCCTTATAACCAGGCTTGAAAGGGTTTCGAACAAATAACACCTCGGTGGCGGGGTTTTCTGATAGTTGTTTTATTGCCTTCATTGTGAAGGAATGTGATGATGAGTTTTCCTAACCAAGATGATGAGGCCAGACCCGAATGAGGCCTAGATTGGATTTGACGCACGAAGCTCTACAAGACACCTGATGGAATCATTAACACCTCCAGCCCGACTCTTTTTATTTCCACCTCATCAACATATGGAAACTCTCTAAATTTAGCCAGCCGAGTGTAAAAAAAAAAAAATGCAAATTCAGTCTCAGGTCAAAGAGAAAAAAAAAACCAGAATAATCACAGGTAGCCGGAGGAACAACAATTTGCTTGTAGAAAGTAACAATTTATTTGTATTATTTTTTTATCCAGGCTACTGGAGTTTATTTATGTTCATCTTTTAGATTTTAGAAATTTTAGATCATTTATCTTCTGCATGAATCAAGTCATTACTCTTCACACACGGTGGAGGGCGACCGATGGAGTAATAGTTCTGTGTACAATTTACAAAGGCTACGCGAACAATTTTATATATATATTAAAGATGATTCATATTGTAGGCAATAATAGAAAGATGACTGTTGACAAGATGCTCGGTGGCTTTCTTCTGATCTGCAAGTGGTCAATACAGCACTAAGTTGAATAGTTAAGAAAGTTTGGATAGTCTAGTTGTTAAAGGGACTCTGTCACCTGAATTTGGCGGGACTGGTTTTGGGTCATATGGGCGGAGTTTTCGGGTGTTTGATTCACCCTTTCCTTACCCGCTGGCTGCATGCTGGCAGCAATATTGGATTGAAGTTCATTCTCTGTCCTCCGTAGTACATGCATGCGCAAGGCAATCCAGCATGCAGCCAGCAGGTAAGGAAAGGGTGAATCAAACACCCGAAAACTCCGCCCATATGACCCAAAACCAGTCCCACCAAATTCAGGTGACAGGTTCCCTTTAAGCTTACCATGGGACGGTTGCTCCTGCGCTGCACAATGATCACATGCATAATGTGCATTTAATTATTTTAATTTGCTGATATAAATTTCTTCAGGAAAAAAAAAAATCTCACTCAAAATAGCACCTGTCGCGCCTGCGCAGTAGCATCTATCGGTGATCTGATCAGAGCACCACATAAAGCCACTCCACAGGCCGCCCCGGGGCACAAGCATATCATTAACTGAAAATGAAGATTAAGCAACAACAACCACAGAAAGGATTTCATCACCAGGTGTCATTGTAATCAGTATAACGGCGCCAACCTGACACTGTCTGTAGGTTACTGTGCACAATCCTGCTGACAGGTTCCCTTTATGGATAGATCATCAATATCATTAACCAAAACCAACTCTTTAACCTCTTCTTGACATTGGACGTCCACATCCAATGTCAGGTTTCCTTGCATTATGCAGGCTCAGAAGCAGAGGCTGCATTGTACCCGACAGATGCTGGCTGTATTACACAGCCATCATTGGCCTAAAACTGCAGTCAGAGGCATATAAGACGTGTGATTTGTTATTCGATGTGCTCGTATTTGATCATGATTTGAGGAAATTGATAATATCTAAAACATGGTGAATCCTTAGCAGTCACTAAAAAATATGTCTTAGCACAGACATGCCACCTGTCATGGTTAATGTCCTGTTCTCTCAGGGTTAATATTGCTCACCTCCATTTCGATCTGGGAGGGGTATTTATACTCAATCCAGACTAGGATTCGCTGTCAGCTATACTTTCTGTTCTAGTCTGTGTGCCTGACCCCTGGAGTGTGTGCTCAGTTTCCAATTATTTTCCTTGCTCTCAGTGCGTTACTCTGTTTGTTTGTTCTTCTGGATTTCTGACCTCTGCCTTCACTTCTGACAATCTCCTGTCTCACCCCTTTGGTACTTCGTGATCTCCTGGCTCCGATCTTAGCTTGTTTGACCACACTCTTGTGTTTATCCCTTCTCTACACCACGGCATCTAGCTCCGCCCCTGACCACCTCCTACTCTGTCACATGATTCAGGTCCTGGTTGTTACCTGGTTAGTGACCTGGCGCTTTGCTCAGCTCCCTTGCTGCTGTGTGCAGCGTTTCCCACAGCAGTATTACCCGGGAGTCCTGACACCACCAGCCTACCAACTCTACCAACTGTGTTAGGGTATGTGCACACTTTTTCTTTCAGGCAGGCAAATATATGCGTAAACAGGAAGATGCTTCAGGAAATGCGCTTTTTTACCTGAAGCATCATTTTTATAGTCTTTTTTTTTTTTTTTTGCAGCTTCCTGAGCGCTTTTTCAATGTTTTGGCCATCAGCATTTTTTTAGCATTTTTCAAGTGTTTTTGAGGTGTCTTTTTCACTGCCCTTTTCTGAACTTCTTTTTCAACGCAATTCAGCTATAAAGAAACCTCTTGCATTTTTTAAGCAAAAGTCTTTTGAGTCTTACCATTGACATGCTTTGTAAACTAGAGAGCACAAAATACCAGAAGAATGGTCAGGTCATGACTTTTAACTGTTTGGCATCTTTGAAAACCTAAAGTGGTCAATAGATGTTCAAAAGACTGAACATATGAACAGCAAGTCGTTTTAACATAGAAATGCTTAAGTCCATTCTTTTCAGCATTTAATAAATCCTTTTTCAGGTGGGTTTCGGATTGACTGGCACTGTTAGCGGTTTTAAGTTGAAGTCACAACTGGTCCTAGAGTTTTAAAAGGCTAACAATCATTCTACCCTGTATGATGATCCTAGTGTCATGAAGGTCATTTTTTTTTCAAAATTTTGCATTGAGGCCTGAGTACTATAAAGTACGGATGATTAAATTGTTTGATATGAATTGAATCTGTGTTGAATTTTTAGGAATTTACTAACCCCAGCAAATTCAATGAATTTTCTTTCTGCTGTGTGCGAAATGGCAAAAATGTCCGCCGCCATTTTTACACTTTGCAGAAGATAGAATCAGCCAGAGAAGGCTCTCATGACAATGGGCAGGGACAGAAGGGCTTCCCCATAATAAGTTGTAGCCATCACATCACATGGTGTGATACTGTACTTCCAATGAGGAAGGAATATCACAGCCTGTATAAAAGCAGAGGCAGGGAGTGCAGCAGCCATTTTGTGGTGAATCAGCATAGTCAGCGGACTTCACAGCTTAGTTATAGAGATAGGGATAAAAAAAAATTGAAGAAATTGTACAGATAGTGATCCCACAGCCATATATGTTTAGGTCACATGGACATTACTAAGGTTATGTTTGCACTAAGGAGCTTAAAAGGGGTCCGAGTAGACCTCCGTGTGTTAAGCACATCTTTTAATGAAAAAAAACATAATCAAGTATTTGCAACAAAATTGAAATCACATTTGGCGAAAAAAAAAAGTGAAACATGTCAAATTTGAATTTCATATGATTCACATATTTGTTTTTATTAACATTTACAAGTGGAGGCCATAATCCAAATTGTATAGCATCCTGGTTATATATTATTCCTAATTCATCTACCAGAACAATAAGGAAAAGGACAAACAATTAAACACAACATCTGAACCCTTTATTACCCAGAGCACATAATACCGTACATCAAATATGAAGCTTGCAGATATTGAATCTGACTTGGCCTATTCATTCTGGAGAACGGATTCCTTCCAACAGAAGTCTGGGTCGTGCGCTCTTCGAGTACTCATCTATTCAGTAGGAACTGTGTGTTAAAACCTTAGAATGCAATAGGGCAGCTTCCAGCATTCTCAGATTATGGATCCCCTAAATGAATAATCATAATGAAACAACCATAATGCAGCGAGCACCTTCTTGGAACAGAAGCTCCGACGTGTAAGTATCGGCTCGGTTGCTGCTTTCACTGTTGATTCAGGGTTTTATTGTTATTGAATTTTCTCTAGGCCAGCCTACTTGGGGAAAAGATTTAGATCATTGATCATAATTAGGAAGTATAGCTCCTAGAGATTTTTCTCTCCCTACCAGGCATAATACAAAGTGGACAATAATTCATTAGAAAATGAATTATACAATGATTTCCAAAAACGCCCAGCATCAAGCAAACTTATGGCCAAGCAGATTCCAGTAATTAAAGCAGTCGGTAAGAAAATTGTTTGTTCTCAGAAGGCGGATGAATTATGAGGTTCACTGATCAAGGATTATACCTGTCGTTTGATGAGAATATATATATATATGTATGTATACACGCACGCACATAATGGAAGTCCACCTTGTCCACCTCATTAGTCTACTCTTCTACATTTTATGTGATACATGGAATATATACGAGTCATGTGATATCACGTTTTATGTTTTCTCAGTAGTGAGTATTTCGTCTAACCCTTGCTTAACATAATTGGGTCAGGAAACAGAACCCTTTAAAAAGAGTATTCTCTTTGTAAGTCACGTGGCTTGGTTCTCTTATACAAAAGACAATTTCAATAGACAGAGACTCAAAGTAGGTTGTGAATGCAAGAGATGTACCATGCGCAGATGGAACAAAGGTTACCATGACACAAAAAAGACCACCTTGAGAAAGTTATCCTTACTTAAAGAGTTTGTCCACTACTTTACCATCCCTAGGTCATCAATGTCTGATCGATGTGAGATCGACATCCGGCACCAACGCCGATCAGTTGTTCTAGGAGTCGCCAGTGGCTAGAAATGTGCAACTTATAGTGGCCGTTACCAGATACTGCACATCCACACCCTATTTAAACTAATAGGGGGTGGATAGGCAGTACCAGGCTGTGGCAACTATCAGTTGATGGAGCAGCTCTATAAACAAACACCTCCGGCTGCCGCCGGTACTGAGAACAGCTGGTCAGCGGGGGTCCTGGATGTTCCATCCCAACCAAGCAGACATTGATGACCTATCTATCCTAAGGATGGATCATTAATGTTAAAGTAGGAAATCACAGCTACATGTAGTTATTCTGTAGGTTTTGTCTAATTGACTTTTTGTCTTTGTGATGACCACCATACTGGGCGAACAATCCTTGTACCATAAACAGCCTCTCCGTGCCGCACCAGTTAGCAAAGCAAATTGTAAAGATCATAACCTCAAAACAAGTAGTAGACTTTTAAAAGATTATGATATACTAACCTTATACTAATATACAGCACTAACACAGAGGCCAGAGGAAACATCGCAGTAGGTAATCACCTAGGGTCCATAGAGTCTGCAGTTTATGGATTAGCAAGATTACTCTGGATTTAAATATCTTTGTACAATCAAGTAGGTACTCTGATGGGCGGATGATAGCTTTGTAGATCCCATGCTCTATCGAGCACCAGGGGGAGATTTGCCATGCAGCAATTCACAAGCTAAGCTGGGGAAAAAAATTAATCCTGAAAATTCTGCCTTAGATTAAAATACCCTATTAGATATATATATACCCCTGGTCAAAATTACTGTTATTGTGAGCAATTAAGCAAGTTGAAGATGTATTTTAGGCTAAAAACACATTTTAAAAATCACAAAAAACAAAATGGGCAAATGCGAAAGTTTGAGCACCATTAGAGATTTGTGTGATCAGATAATTTTGACCAACATTACAGACCTTAATGAGCATGTTAGGGTTATGGATTGTTCACGATCATCGTTAGAAAAGGCCAGGTGATGAAAATTTCCCAGCTTTATAAAAACCCAGCCTCCTATAGCCTTGTGGCAAAAAACAGCAGCCATGGGTTCTTCCAAGCAGCTGCCCAGCACTCTGAAATTGAAAATGGTGGAGACCCACAAAGCAGGAGAAGGCTATAAGAAGATAGCAAAGCGTTTTCAAGATGCCATATCCTCAGTTCGAAATGTAATTAAGAAATGGTGGTTAAGAGGAACAGTGGAGGTCAAGATAATGTCAGGAAGATCAAGCAAAATTTCAGTAACAGCTGCTTGTAGGATTGCTAGAGAGCCGAATCATAACAAGCTTGATGCATTTTGGAAACAAGTTTTGTGGACCGATGAGGTTAAAATTGAAATCTTTGGACACAATAATCAAAGGTATGTGTGGAGAAAAAAGTGCACAGAATTGCAAGAAAAGAACTTCTCACCAACCATTTACCATGGGGGTGGATTAATCATGCTTAGGGGTTGTGTTGCAGCTAATAGCACGTGGAACATTTCACAGGTAGAGGGAAGAAAGGATTGAATCTAATTTCAACAAATTTTTGAAGAAAACATAACATCTTCTGTAAAAAAGCTGAAGTTGAAAAGAGGATGGCTTCTACAAATGGATAATGATCCTAAACACAGGTGAAAATCCACAATAGACTACCTCAAAACTAAAAAAATTATTGTATAAAAAAAAAAATCTACTTATACATAGACTATATTCTACCATGAGAAAGGTTCATACCTTGAGCCAAAACATTGCGTACCCTTGGCATGGAATCCATTTGTTTCAGGTTCTCTTTGCTACAGTATGTTTGGTGAGCGACTTGTTTTTCATATATACAATTTATATTATGCTCAAAAAATAAAGGGAACACTAAAATCCCACATCCTAGATATCACTGAGTGAAATAATCCAGTTGTCAATTTTTATTCATTACATAGTGGAAGGTGTTGAGAACAATAAAACCTAAAAATTATCAACGTAAATCACAACTAATATCCCACAGAAATCTGGAGTTGGAATGATGCTCAAAATCAGGGTAGAAAATGAAGTTACAGGCTGATCCAACTGCAGTGGAAATGCCTCAAGACAAGGAAATGATGCTCAGTAATGTGTGTGGCCTCCATTTGCCTGTATGATCTCCCTGCAATGCCTGGGCATGCTCCTGATGAGGCGGCGGATGGTCTCATGAGGGATCTCCTCCCAGACCTGAACTAAAGCATCTGGTGGATGGTGCGAGACATGATGACCCAGATGTGTTCAATCGGATTCAGGTCTGGAGAAAGGGTGGGCCAGTCCATAGCTTCAATGCCTTCATCTTGCAGGAACTCCTGACTCACTCCAGCCACATAAGGTCTGGTATTGTCCTGCATTAGGAACAACCGCAGCAGCATATAGTCTCACAAGGGGTCTGAGGATCTCATCTCGGTACCTATTGGCAGTCAGGCTACCTCTGGCGAGCACATGGAGGGCTGTGCGGCCCTCCAAAGAAATGTCACCCCACACCATTACTGATTCACTCCCATACCGGCCATGCTGAAGGATGTTGTAGGCAGCAGATTGCTCTCCACGGTGTCCCCAGACTCTGTCACATCTGTCACGTGCTCAGCGTGAACCTGCTTTCATCTGTGAAGAGCACAGGGCGCCAGTGGCAAATTTGCCAATCCTGGTGTTCTGTGGCAAATGCCAAGCATCCTGAACGGTTCTGGGCTGTGAGCACAACCTCCATCAGTGGACGTCAGGCACTCAGACCATCCTCATGGAGTCAGTTCCTAACCTGTTGTGAATTCTGCTCTTGGGCTCCCTCTGGTGGTTATGAGTGGTAGTGCTGCTGTCTTTGGATCGCAGCATTTATCAGGTGTGTTCACTTTTTGCAATTTGGACTCAGCTATTTAGTCCTGCTTGATCCTTTAGTCAGTGCCAGTTGTCCATTGTTTTTGGAGGATTCACATCCCTTACTGGTCTCTCCTGTTTGCTGTGCTTTTCAACAAAGATAAGTCCTGGCTTTGTTTTTGCTGTCCACATGCTGTGGGCCTTATAGTTCAGTGCATTTTCATGTTTTGTCTTGTCCAGCTTGTCTGTGTAAAGATTTTTTGCAGCCAAGCGGTATCTCTGGAGATGCAGATATACCCTCCATGTCTTTAGTCAGATGTGGAGTTTTGTATTTTCTGTGGTGGATATTTTCTAGTGTTTTAATACTGACCACATAGTTCTCTGTCCTATTCTTTCTTTTTAGCTAGTAAGGCCTCCTTTGCTAATCCTGATTTCAGTCTGCGTTTGTCATTTCCCTCTCCTCTCACAGTCAATATTTGTGGGGGGCTGTCTATCCTTTGGGGATTTTCTCTGAGGCAAGATAGTTTTCCCGTTTCTATCTTTAGGGGAAGTTAGTCCTTAGGCTGTGTCGAGGTGTCTAGGGAGTGTTAGGTACATCCCACGGCTATTTCTAGTTGCGCTGCTAAGTTCAGGGTCTGCGGTCAGTACAGGTACCACCTTCTCCAGAGTACGTCACATGCTGCTCCTAGGCAACCAGATCATAACACTAACCATTTGCACATTTGTGGCCTGCTGGAGGTCATTTTGCAGGGCTCTAGCAGTGCTCCTCTTGTTCCTTCCTGCACAAAGGCTGAGGTAGCGGTCCTGCTGCTGGGTTGTTGCCGTCCTAAGGCCCCCTCCATGTCTCCTGGTGTAATGAATAAAGATTTACAACTGGAATATTTCATTCAGTGATAACTAGGTTGTGGAATTTTAGTGTTCCCACATATATACAGTATATACTAGTGATGTGCGAATGTACTCATTGCTCGGGTTTTCCCGAGCACGCTCGGGTCACCTCCGAGTATTTATGACTGCTCGGAGATTTAGTTTTCATCGCCCCAGCTAAATGATTTACAGCTACTAGCCAGGCTGAGTACATGTGGGGGTTGCCTGGTTGCTAGGGAATTCCCACATGTACTCATCCTGGCTAGTAGCCGCAAGTCATTCAGCTGCCGCGATGAAAACAAAATCTCCGAGCAGTCATAAATACTCAGAGGTCACCCGAGCGTGCTCGGGAAAACCGAGCAACGAGTACACTCGCTCATCACTAATATATACTCACACAAAAATAATTTGATAACTGCCCTTTTAAGCCAGCTGCAGGCAAGTTTGGAGGGTGGAAATAACTAGTTTCACCCATCTCATGTTATCATTCCTAACAGACCTGGACCCATTATTGGTCCTATGAACCATCTCAGCACCTCCTCCTTCTGCCGGATGCTTGTCTAATATATACAGTGGGGCAAAAAAGTATTTAGTCAGTCAGCAATAGTGCAAGTTCCACCACTTAAAAAGATGAGAGGCGTCTGTAATTTACATCATATGTAGACCTCAACTATGGGAGACAAACTGAGAAAAAAAAATCCAGAAAATCACATTGTCTGTTTTTTTAACATTTTATTTGCATATTATGGTGGAAAATAAGTATTTGGTCAGAAACAAAATTTCATCTCAATACTTTGTAATATATCCTTTGTTGGCAATGACAGAGGTCAAACGTTTTCTGTAAGTCTTCACAAGGTTGCCACACACTGTTGTTGGTATGTTGGCCCATTCCTCTATGCAGATCTCCTCTAGAGCAGTGATGTTTTTGGCTTTTCGCTTGGCAACACGGACTTTCAACACCCTCCAAAGGTTTTCTATAGGGTTGAGATCTGGAGACTGGCTAGGCCACTCCAGGACCTTGAAATGCTTCTTACGAAGCCACTCCTTCGTTGCCCTGGCGGTGTGCTTTGGATCATTGTCATGTTGAAAGACCCAGCCACGTTTCATCTTCAATGCCCTTGCTGATGGAAGGAGGTTTGCACTCAAAATCTCACGATACATGGCCCCATTCATTCTTTCATGTCCCCGGATCAGTCGTCCTGGCCCCTTTGCAGAGAAACAGCCCCAAAGCATGATGTTTCCACCACCATGCTTTACAGTAGGTATGGTGTTTGATGGATGCAACTCAGTATTCTTTTTCCTCCAAACACGACAAGTTGTGTTTCTACCAAACAGTTCCAGTTTGGTTTCATCAGACCATAGGACATTCTCCCAAAACTCCTCTGGATCATCCAAATGCTCTCTAGCAAACTTCAGACGGGCCCGGACATGTACTGGCTTAAGCAGTGGGACACGTCTGGCACTGCAGGATCTGAGTCCATGGTGGCGTAGTGTGTTACTTATGGTAGGCCTTGTTACATTGGTCCCAGCTCTCTGCAGTTCATTCACTAGGTCCCCCCGCGTGGTTCTGGGATTTTTGCTCACCGTTCTTGTGATCATTCTGACCCCACAGGGTGGGATTTTGCGTGGAGCCCCAGATCGAGGGAGATTATCAGTGGTCTTGTATGTCTTCCATTTTCTAATTATTGCTCCCACTGTTGATTTCTTCACTCCAAGCTGGTTGGCTATTGCAGATTCAGTCTTCCCAGCCTGGTGCAGGGCTACAATTTTGTTTCTGGTGTCCTTTGACAGCTCTTTGGTCTTCACCATAGTGGAGTTTGGAGTCAGACTGTTTGAGGGTGTGCACAGGTGTCTTTTTATACTGATAACAAGTTTAAACAGGTGCCATTACTACAGGTAATGAGTGGAGGAAAGAGGAGACTCTTAAAGAAGAAGTTACAGGTCTGTGAGAGCCAGAAATCTCGATTGTTTATTTCTGACCAAATACTTATTTTCCACCATAATATGCAAATAAAATGTTAAAAAAACAGACAATGTGATTTTCTGGATTTTTTTTTCTCAGTTTGTCTCCCATAGTTGAGGTCTACCTATGATGTAAATTACAGACGCCTCTCATCTTTTTAAGTGGTGGAACTTGCACTATTGCTGACTGACTAAATACTTTTTTGCCCCACTGTATATATTATATAGTATTCTCTCCAGCAGCATTGCTTCTAAGGTAAAATCTCTCATAAGGCGTCATTCAGACCTCTGTGATTTTTTACGTACGATAAAAACACAAACGGCAATGCTTCTCCTAGCCACTACAATGTTAACCACAGCCTGCACACTGAAGCCATTGGTGCATTGTTTGGGATTTTCATGAACCCTTATACTTGTATAGGCAATTTTGATCCGTGACGCAAATAAAACATGGACATGTCGTTAATTTTATAAAGACAAACGATTAGAACTCAAACGTGGTCCACGGACGTCTAGATGAGCACCACACTCCACGCGACATTACAAGGTATTAATGTAGTTTTTAGGGTTGAAGTTGATATGTCTTATAAGGACTGATTAGTGCAAATTGATGAAATGTACCCCATTGATGTGTGTATTTTATCGGCCTTGGCTATTATGACATTTCTATACGATATCTCGAGAAGGCTAGAAAGCAGCTGTCAGGGTAAGTCTGCTGAAGGACCATCCTCCTAGGACTTCCTCCCCAGTCCTGCAGAGTTTATAGCAATCAGCTATTTCTATGGCCTCTCCACAGATCTGTAATCTAGTCCCATTTCTCTTTGACTTTCTAATGATAGAGGAAGGTCTGACCTGCTCCATTCCAACCGGACCGGTCCTGTTAATGCCATATATTGTTAGAGTGATTTTTGCAAGATCGTGAAATTGCGGCATGGCATACTGGATGAATCTTCTTTAACCCTCAGAGTAGAATCCATTATTAGATTACCAGCCGTGCAGTATATGGGACATGCCACCATTCATTTTCTGCCGGCTACACATCAATGATAAATTACATTATGTATTGTCTCCGTAGTGTGCTCATTACAGAACCTTTCATTATCTTGCATTTAAAAGGTTCTTGGGTTTTCATGCAAAAATGCCTTCAGATAGGGGGGGTTTATAGGAGAAAAAAATAAGACCCCCATATAGTAAAATTTAAAATTTTGAATTGTGTTTTCATACTGTTCTGTGTGATGCTGTGTTATCCAGTAAAATACACATTATGTGAGCAATGAGGCCAACGGCTGATATGTCCTCTATAATTATGTCACCATGATGTGCATTGATCGGAACTCTGCAGAGAATAGAAGGTGAACAAGCTGAGCAGCGACACAGAAAGACCACAATATTGGGGTATTGGGTCTGAATACACCATGGGAGGAACCACAAAAGCTGATGGCGGGTGAATGTTTATTTGCATGTAGCCCCATCACACAGCCAGTCTCTATGAATGATGAACCATAACCAGCATCTGGATGTATCTAGATGGACAGGTAATAAACAATACCTATTATGTTACTATGATCCCAAAGGGTAGATTTTGAGACTGAACTTTAGTACTATGCCTAATACTGCTTAATATGCTGTATTATTTTAGGCCCATCATACACTGGTGCAACAATAGGTGGTGTCACACTTACGGGGGCATCCAGGTCCTGCTGAGACCATCATTGTTTATGATCCATGATAGCAGGGCCTTTCAAGATTTTATTAATGCTCTACCATCAAATGTAGTCCTAGAAATCTATCAAGAGCATGATGCCCCATGAAAAAACGTCATAAATATCATAGAAGTGTCAAAACTTTATCAATGTGATATAGAAAAAGTACAAAACATCCATATAAAAATAATATTAATGATGAGGATTGGTGGATGAATAATAGACACCTGCAGCATAAAAACACACACAATTGAAACATGTAAAGGTGCCTCCCAGACAAAGCGCTAATATATACGTTCAAATAAAGGGAAAACAAATGTGCACCTACTAATTTAGAACAGGGAGGAAAGTTGGACTTAAAGGCTGATTAAAGTCAAGTGACAAAAGAGTAACGGCAAAAGTGCCATATCAGAGCCAAATCCCTATCCCTATTGCACAAAGCCCATGAGGTACAAACATCAATTAAAGAGGAGTGCTTGTGGGTTAAGCTTACCCATGTGTGGTTTCTCAGCTGGAGGTGTCAAATAAAAATGCCCCGACGCGCGTTTCGCATGCTGAGCTTCCTCGAGGGGCCGTCATACCATAATACACAAAATTAAAAATGGGGGTTCGGCACTATCAGACAAAGACACGGTGGTTGGAACCAAAGATCTCAAATTTGGACTTATCAGACCAAAGCACAGATTTCCACTGGTCTAATGTCCATTCCTTGTGCTCTTTAGCCCAAACAAGTCTCTTCAGCTTGTTGCCTGTCCTTAGCAGTGGTTTCCTAGCAGTTATTTTACCATGAAGGCCTGCTGCAATAGGTCCCCTCTTAACAGTTGTTGTAGAGATGTGTCTGCTGCTAGAACTCTGCGTGGTATTGACCTGGTCTCTAATCTGAGCTGCTGTTAACCTGCGATTTCTGAGTCTGGTGACTCGGATAAACTTATCCTCAGAAGCAGAGGTGACTCTTGGTCTTCCTTTCCTGGGGCGGTCCTCATGTGAGCCAGTTTCTTTGTAGCGCTTGATGGTTTTTGCCACTGCACTCGGCGACACTTTCAAAGTTTTCCCAATTTTTCGGACTGACTGACCTTCATTTCTTAAAGTAATGATGGCCACTCATTTTTCTTTACTTAGCTGTTTTTTTTTGCCATCATACAAATTCTAACAGTCTATTCAGTAGGACTATCAGCTGTGTATCCACCAGACTTCTGCACAACGCAACTGATGGTCCCAACCCCATTTATAAGGCAAGAAATCCCACTTATTAAACCTGACAGGGCACACCTATGAACTGAAAACCATTCTCGGTGACTACCTCTTGAAGCTCATCAAGAGAATGCCAAGAGTGTGCAAAGCAGTCATCAAAGCAAAAGGTGGCTACTTTGAAGAACCTAGAATATAAGACATAATTTCAGTTGTTTCACACTTTTTTGTTAAGTACATAATTCCACATGTTTTTATTCATAGTTTTGATGCCTTCAGTGTGAATGAACAATTTTCATAGTCATGAAAATATAGAAAAATCTTTAAATGAGAAGGTGTCCAAACTTTTGGTCTGTACTGTATATATCCACATACACATATACATATCTGCTTTAGATTGGCTGGTTGTCAAAAATGAAGGAGGGCATGCCTTTTTTAAATGATTTACTAAAATAATTTAAAAAAAAACAGTATCGGGCCTCTCTAGTTTTGATAATCTGCCATGGTAAACCAGACAGCTTTGGGCTGGAGCCCGCAGCTGTCTGCTTAACCTGCACTGTTATCTTTTTTTATTATTTTAGTTTTTTTTTCATGGTTTGCCGGCCAATCACAGTCATGGCAATACTTGGCATGAAGTTCTCACACAACAAAAGCTTGTTGATTGGCAAAGTGTAATATTTTTTAGGTATTTGCTTCATTTGGTTCTCTATCAACATCTCATGTAGTTTTAGGTAAAATTTAGGTAGCCATATAGAAATGTCTGAAGGGTTCACAAATTTTCAAGCAGCGCTGTGTGCAGGGGAATTATTTGTTGCTCTTCTAATTTCAGAGTCGTTTCTAATAAATGGAGAAGTTTTGATATTGTGTATATTAACAAAATGCCTCCTTTTACTTGTAAATCGGGGATTTGCATAAACACCAATTCCTTAATAAATAGCTATATTAAAGAATTGCTGATTATGCAAATCCCTAATCTCGAAGAATAAGTTCAGCAAAGGTAAAAGTATAATTTAATGTAAGAGACTGTGTGCAGGCTACATACACAACACAAGTTTTACTTTTCGGTTTTAATGATGTATCTCATGATATAAGACTCTGCCATGGCAAGGAAAAATGAGAAATCGCTTCTTCACCCAGATAAAACAAATCCAGCTGCCAGTGGTAATTCTGTTTGCCTCTGGGGATGAATAATATAAAAACACATGGCAGTTTAAGAGTAAACTGCAGATCAAATTAAAATTCAATATAACCAACAGAAAAATAAATAAATTCATTTCATTATTCGTCTGGATTTCTCTTCTAAGATTTATTCCTGGAGCAGCTGTTTTCTGGCCTTGCAAATGTGTCTGACTTATTATGGTAATGTGCTAGGGATACACTGGCTGGAAGGAAGTAGGAGACCAACAGACCCCCATATAACTCACTTATTTCATACAATTATGGGTCAAGTATGAAAGAATGACCTCTGTGAGTCCAAGGATGTGCAGAATAGAAGGCTGAAGAAAGCTCAAGTTCAACAATATATACATACAGAAGTGTCCACTCTTACCTTTCCACAGACTTGGGTAAGGAAGGATGTAAATCGGTACATGCTACTAAAATCCTTACAAAATGTGAGTGATGGCTAAAATATAACCTTTATTAATTATTACAGTACATCAAATACTTGCATTCGCAAAAGTACAGAAATATCACATTTAAAAGATCGGCCAAACCAAAACAGTCAAAAAGTGAAAAAGAGATCCAAAGTCCACCAAGGTGTATTTAGGCGAAACAAGAAAAATCTGTTTTCAGAGGTATTAATGGATAACAAAACAATAATGACAGTGGTCAGTTTTATTTAGATGGTCTGCAGCTACAAAGGACCCACCTAGGCTATTGAAGTGATATTAATGATTTAACGGTCCCCCTATGAGAGTTATCCATAGATCGACTGGTATATAGAGGGGGTATAAAGTAAATAATCTCACCCATCTATCAGTCTAGAAGAGTCCTTGTATATCAATCCATGCTTCAATGATTCATGTTGACAGTGCAGTGGTAGCCTGGTGATGACCTTATTTGGCCTTTTTGTGACTAATTAGGCCCTGATTACCCCAAGAGTACCACCCTGAAAAGAGCTGTCCATAGCTGTTCCTGCATGTAAGAAGCTCTAAATCTTCGTACATGCCTCACGACACGTTTCCTCCATTCAAGTTCATCAGGGGAATTGTAATGCACACGTAGACCTATACAAAATCCAGGGCTGAGGTGCTAGCATTCCTGCCACAAAATGTGCAGCTGTAAAAATGTCACTCTAGGACTGCAAAAGCATTACGATTCCCCTGATGACCCCAAAAGGAGGAAAGACATCGGTAGACACATAGGAAAAAAATGTTGGGTGCCTTCTATGTAGGGACAGCTGTGGACTGCCCTTGTCAAGGTGGTCGTCTTGAGGCAACCAGGGGCTAATTATGTAGAGTTTTTTTAAGTCCTATCCCTTTTCAACTCAAGGTATACACTTTTGCTGAAACAGTGCTGAAAAACATGTGGACAATAGTATCTAGTTCATGATAGTTGGAAAGTATGTTATCATTACCTGTGGGAACATGCTAAGGTAATAGGTCTGCACGGGCTGCCACATTTTCATAGTAATGATAGAGAAGAGCCATTTGCCTTCTAAGGCCGGCTAAAATGGAGGGGCACTCATTATAATAATATTTTAGAGCATTTTCGTTTATATAATTCCAACTTAAAGGTCATCATAAACTTAAAAAATATTTGACATTTCATAAAACTTTGTGTCCCAACGCCATGATCCCTCAACATCACTAAAACAATGGGTAATAAGCACTCAGTCGAGTGCTGTTCTTAGTGATTGACTCTTCTGCAGAGCTGAGCAGTATGATTAGTTCTCCATGGGTGCTGAGCTGAGTGACTAGCTCTCCTTTGGTGTTGAGCAGAATGATTGGCTCTTCATTTGTGCTGGATCAAGTGATTGAGTCTCAATAGGTGATTGGCTCTCCATTGGGTGCAGAGCCAAATGCTTTACTCTCTATGGGTGATAAGCTACATGATTTGTTCTCTATGGACTCTGAGCTGAGCGATTGGCTCTCCATGGGTGCTGAGCTACATGATTTGTTCTCTGTGGACCCTGAGCTGAGCGTTTGGCTCGCCATGGGTGCTGAGCTATCTGATTTGTTCTCTATGGACCCTGAGCTGCGTGATTGGCTCTCCATGGTTGCTGAGGTACATGATTTGTCCTCTATGGACGCTGAGCTGCGTGATTGGCTCTCCATGGGTGCTGAGCTACGTGATTTGTTCTCTATGGACCCTGAGCTGAGCGATTGGCTCTCCATGGGTGCTGAGCTACGTGATTTGTTCTCTATGGACCCTGAGCTGAGCGATTGGCTCTCCATGGGTGCTGAGCTACATGATTTGTTCTCTATGGACCCTGAGCTGTGTGATTGGCTCTCCATGGGTGCTGAGCTACATGAATTGTAATTTGTTTACCCTGAGCTGCGTGATTGGCTCTCCATGAGTGTGGAACTGAATGATTGGCTTGCACTGGGTGGTGATCCAATGTATTGGCTTTCCATTGCGTGATGAACCAAGCGATTGGCTCTCCTTGGATATAAAGCATTAGAAGTGTACTAGGTCAAAGAAGTTTATTAGTCTGTACACAGCTCTGAAAAAGTGAAGTAGGGTTGAGTAAATAAAATTGAAGGGGCACAAATCTCAGCTAAGCCCTTCTGCCACTTCATTTCAGAGAACAATTGGGGTTTTAGCACCCAGATTTCTATAGTTGATGGGCCTTTGTTTTCTTCTCATTCAACTTGTGACTGGTGCATTGGTTTCCCCCCAAAAAAGGTTACTATTGTGTGTGTGTTGAGGGGGTTGAGTACCTATACAGCCATACTACTACCTCCAAATGTAAAAACATGCTGACAGCTCCCCTTTAGTTTTGAATTTTATGTTGCCAAAAACTTTGTCAGAGCTATACAAAATCATGAATATGAAATCTAATATTGGAACTCACTAAGCAATATTTCTTCTGATCTCTTTCTATAACAATCATCATCCTCCTTGCAAATTAGAAGCAGCTGACATCAGTATGTCAATAGTTACCCATAAAATTTCTCCTAACACCTTCTCGTACTACGATTAGGTCAAGTCAGCGTAGGTGTCTGGTAATGAACCCACACATAATATACCTCAGATTACCCACGATTTGCATATGCGTGGGAGAGACAAAATGTTTCCAAAAGCTCTAAATGTGTATTTCACTAGGGTTGAGCGAAACGGGTCGAACATTTTCAAAAGTCGCCGACTTTTGGCTAAGTCGGGGTTTCATGAAACCCGATCCGACCCCTGTGCGGGGTCGGCCATGCGGTACGCGACTTTCGCGCCAAAGTCGCGTTTCAATGACGCGAAAAGCGCCATTTCTCAGCCAATGAAGGTAAACGCAGAGTGTGGGCAGCGTGATGACATAGGTCCTGGTCCCCACCATCTTAGAGAAGGGCATTGCAGTGATTGGCTTGCTGTCTGCGACGTCACAGGGGCTATAAAGAGGCGTTCCCGCCGACCGCCATCTTACTGCTGCTGATCTGAGCTTAGGGAGAGGTTGCTGCCGCTTTGTCAGAAGCAGGGATAGCGTTAGGCAGGGTCCATTAACCACAAAACCGCTTGTGCTGCAGCGATTTGCACTGTCCAACACCACCCTCGGTATGCAGGGACAGTGGAAGTTTTTTTTTTTTTTTTTTCCCCTCAGCGCTGTAGCTCATTGGGCTGCCCTAGAAGGCTCCCTGATAGCTGCATTGCTGTGTGTACGCCGCTGTGCAAACCAACTGCTTTTTTCAAAGCACAAATCCTCTTGTTCCTTCCTTTCTGCACAGCTATCTTTTTTGTTTGTCCACACTTTTTATTTCATTTGTGCATCAGTCCACTCCTTATTGCTGCCTGCCATACCTGGCTGAGATTACTGCAGGCAGGGAGATAGTAGCTGCCTGCCATACCTGGCTGAGATTACTGCAGGCAGGGAGATAGTAATTGTAGGACATTCCCTGTTTTTTTTTTTTTTTTGGTGGGAGATTAAGATTGGCAATTTGGCATTTCTGCTAGAGTGCCATCCCTGTGTGTGCCATCTCTCTCACATAGTGGGCCATAGAAAGCCTTTTCATTTTTCTGTATTTTTTTTTGTGGGGTGTATAAATTCTCCCTGATAAAAATACAGTGGGAGATTAATATTGGCCTTTGGGCTTGTGTGCCAGTCCTGAGTGTGCCATCTCTCTCACAAATAGTGGGCCATAGAAAGCCTATTTTATTTTTTTTGGGGTTTTATAAATTCTCCCTGAAAAAAAGGGAGATTAATATTGGCCTCTGGGCTTGTGTGCCAGTCCTGAGCGTGCCATCTGTGCCAGCCCTAGGCGTGCCATCTCTCTCACAAATAGTGGGCCATAGAAAGCCTATTTATTTTTTTTTTTGGTTTTATAAATTCTCCCTGAAAAAAAGGGAGATTAATATTGGCCTCTGGGCTTGTGTGCCAGTCCTGAGCGTGCCATCTGTGCCAGCCCTGAGCGTGCCATCTCTCTCACAAATAGTGGGCCATAGAAAGCCTATTTAATTTTTTTTTTTGTTTTATAAATTTTCCCTGAAAAAAGGGAGATTAATATTGGCCTCTGGGCTTGTGTGCCAGTTGTGAGCGTGCCATCTGTGCCAGTCCTGAGCGTGCCATCTCTCTCACAAATAGTGGGCCATAGAAAGCCTATTTAAATATTTTTTTGGTTTTATAAATTCTCCCAGAAAAAAAGGGAGATTAATATTGGCCTCTGGGCTTCTGTGCCAGTCCTGAGCGTGCCATCTGTGCCAGTCCTGAGCGTCCCATCTCTCTCACAAATAGTGGGCCATAGAAAGCCTATTTTATTTTTTTTTTGGGTTTTAGAAATTCTCCCTGAAAAAAGGGAGATTAATATTGGCCTCTGGGCTTGTGTGCCAGTTGTGAGCGTGCCATCTGTGCCAGTCCTGAGCGTGCCATCTCTCTCACAAATAGTGGGCCATAGAAAGCCTATTTAAATATTTTTTTGGTTTTATAAATTCTCCCAGAAAAAAAGGGAGATTAATATTGGCCTCTGGGCTTCTGTGCCAGTCCTGAGCGTGCCATCTGTGCCAGTCCTGAGCGTCCCATCTCTCTCACAAATAGTGGGCCATAGAAAGCCTATTTTATTTTTTTGGGGGGTTTTATAAATTCTCCCTGAAAAAAAGGGAGATTAATATTGGCCTCTGGGCTTGTGTGCCAGTCCTGAGCGTGCCATCTGTGCCAGCCCTGAGCGTGCCATCTCTCTCACAAATAGTGGGCCATAGAAAGCCTATTTAAATTTTTTTTTTGTTTTATCAATTTTCCCTGAAAAAAGGGAGATTAATATTGGCCTCTGGGCTTGTGTGCCAGTTGTGAGCGTGCCATCTGTGCCAGTCCTGAGCGTGCCATCTCTCTCACAAATAGTGGGCCATAGAAAGCCTATTTAAATATTTTTTTGGTTTTATAAATTCTCCCAGAAAAAAAGGGAGATTAATATTGGCCTCTGGGCTTCTGTGCCAGTCCTGAGCGTGCCATCTGTGCCAGTCCTGAGCGTCCCATCTCTCTCACAAATAGTGGGCCATAGAAAGCCTATTTTATTTTTTTTTTGGGTTTTAGAAATTCTCCCTGAAAAAAGGGAGATTAATATTGGCCTCTGGGCTTGTGTGCCAGTTGTGAGCGTGCCATCTGTGCCAGTCCTGAGCGTGCCATCTCTCTCACAAATAGTGGGCCATAGAAAGCCTATTTAAATATTTTTTTGGTTTTATAAATTCTCCCAGAAAAAAAGGGAGATTAATATTGGCCTCTGGGCTTGTGTGCCAGTCCTGAGCGTGCCATCTGTGCCAGTCCTGAGCGTCCCATCTCTCTCACAAATAGTGGGCCATAGAAAGCCTATTTTATTTTTTTTTTGGGTTTTAGAAATTCTCCCTGGAAAAAAAAAGGGAGATTAATATTGCCCTTTGGGCTTGTGTGCCAGTACTAAGCGTTCCATCTCTCTCTCTCTCTCTCAGTCAGTGGGCCATAGAACGCCTATTTTTGGTTTTATTTGTTTTCTAAATTCTCCCTGAAAAAATCATTTTATTTTATTTGGTTTCTAAATTCTTCCTGATAAAATCATATTTTTTTTATTATTTTTATTTCTAAAGTCTCCCTGAAATAAAAAAAAAAAAAACAACCAAAAAAACAGTGGGAGATTAATATTGGCCTTTCTGCTTGTGTGCCAGTCTTGACTCCTGGGTGTGCCATCTCTCTCTCTCTCTCTCTCTCTCTCTCTCTCTCTCTCCAATTGTGGTCCATAGAAAGCCTATATTTTTTTTCCTTGATTTGGGTTCTAAAATCTACCAGAGAAAATAACTACATCAATCATTGGTAGAAAAATATTGGCCTCTGGGTTTGTGTGCCACTCCTGACTCCTGTGTGCGTCATCTCTCAGTCAGTGGGCCATAGAACGCCTATTTTTGTTTTTATTTGTTTTATAAATTCTCCCTGAAAAAATCATTTTATTTTATTTGGTTTCTAAATTCTTCCTGATAAAATCATATTTTTTTTATTATTTTTTTTTCTAAAGTCTCCCTGAAAAAAAAAAAAAAAAAAAAAAAAAAAAAAAAACAGTAGGAGATTAATATTGGCCTTTCTGCTTGTGTGCCAGTCTTGACTCCTGGGTGTGCCATCTCTCTCTCTCTCTCTCTCCAATTGTGGTCCATAGAAAGCCTACATTTTTTTTCCTTGATTTGGGTTCCAAAATCTACCAGAGAAAATAACTCCATCAATCATTGGTAGAAAAATATTGGCCTCTGGGCTTGTGTGCCACTCCTGATTCCTGTGTGCGTCATCTCTCACTCAGTGGCCCATAGAAAGCATATAGTTTGTTACATTTGTTTTCTAAATTCTCCCTGCAAAAATCTATTTTTTTTTTTTGGGGGGGTTTCTAAAGTGTTCCTGAAAAAAATAAAAATAAAAAAAAAATAATAGTGTGACATTAATATTAACATTTGTGCTTCAGTGACAGTCCTGCGTGTGGGGCATCTCTCTAATTTGCAGCCACCAAAAAAAGAGTGTGTAACATTGGGCCTGATTTTCGCTGTGGTCTCACCAACCTGTAAAGGGGTAGCTAAATCATACTGAAGTTATAGCTCACCGTGTAAGTTGTGTGACTGCAACAAATAACGTTAGTTTGGTTACGTTTTTAAAACAATGAGGAAGTCTAGTGGAAGAGGTCGTGGCCGGGGGCGTTCATTGTCAGCTGGTAATGAGGGTAGTGGTAGTGGTGGAGCATCAGGTGGTCGTGGGGGAAAAAATATTGCACCTAAGTCTGGAGCTGTGGAGCCAGGTTCGTCGTCCGGCTACACAAGGCCTCGAACGCTCCCTTTTCTGGGATTAGGAAAACCGCTTTTAAAGCCGGAGCAGCAAGAGCAAGTTTTGGCTTATCTTGCTGACTCAGCCTCTAGCTCTTTTGCCTCATCTCGTGAAACTGGTAAAAGTAAAAGCAGCGCGTCGTTAGTGGATGTTCACGGTCAGGGACAAGTCACTTCCTTGTCCTCTTCAGCAAAAACAACAACAGAGAAGAATGCAGCAGGCGACACAACGGGTTACTCCATGGAGCTCTTTACACATACCGTCCCTGGCTTAGAAAGTGAAGCAGTTAACAGTCCATGCCCATTACAAATTGAATCTGACATGGAGTGCACTGACGCACAGCCACAGCCAGACTACTATGCTGGTCCTTTGACTCAGACCACAACATTGCCCTCGCAGGGTGCTGATCAAGAATCAGACCCTGATGAGACTATGTTGCCCCATCACGAACGCTATACCACCGAACGACACGGTGACACAGACGAAGTTGCGCAGGAGGTACAAGAAGAGTTATTAGATGACCCAGTTCTTGACCCCGATTGGCAGCCATTGGGGGAACAGGGTGCAGGCGGCAGCAGTTCTGAAGCAGAGGAGGAGGAGGGGCCGCAGCAGGCATCAACATCGCCACAGGTTCCATCTGCCGGGCCCGTATCTTGCCCAAAACGCGTGGCAAAGCCAAAACCTGGTGGAGGACAGCGTGGCCATCCGGTTAAAGCTCAGTCTGCAATGCCTGAAAAGGTATCCGATGCTAGAAAGAGTGCAGTCTGGCATTTTTTTAAACAACATCCAATTGATCAGCGCAAAGTCATCTGTCAAAAATGTTCTACTTCCTTAAGCAGAGGTCAGAATCTGAAAAGTCTCAATACTAGTTGCATGCATAGACATTTAACCACCATGCATTTGAAAGCTTGGACTAACTACCAAACGTCCCTTAAGGTTGTTGCACCCTCGGCCAATGAAGCTAGTCATCAACGCAACATCCCTTCCGGCAGTGTAGGACCACCATTTAGCGCACCACCTGCTGTATCTGTGCAGGTATCTTTGCCAGGCCAAAGCAGTCAGGGTCAGGGAATCACCAGTTTCGTAGTAGGAAACACTGCATCTAGGGCACCGGCGGCAACAATACCATCTCCCACCGTCTCTCAGTCTGCCATGTCCACCGGCACCCCCGCTAGTTCCACGATCTCCAGCTCTCCAGTCCAGCTCACCCTACATGAGACTATGGTTAGAAAAAGGAAATACTTAGCCTCGCATCCGCGTACACAGGGTTTGAACGCCCACATAGCTAGACTAATCTCGTTAGAGATGATGCCCTACCGGTTAGTTGAAAGCGAAGCTTTCAAAGACCTGATGGACTACGCTGTACCACGCTACGAGCTACCCAGTCGACACTTTTTTTCCAGAAAAGCCATCCCAGCCCTCCACCAGCATGTTAAAGAGCGCATCGTCCATGCACTCAGGCAATCTGTGAGCACAAAGGTGCACCTGACAACAGATGCATGGACCAGTAGGCATGGCCAGGGACGTTACGTGTCCATCACGGCACACTGGGTAAATGTGGTGGATTCAGGGTCCACAGGGGACAGCAAGTTTGGGACAGTTCTGCCTAGCCCACGGTCTAGTAAACAGTTGTCTGTAGCCGTTCGCACCCCCTCCTCCTCCTCCTCCTCGTCCTCCTGCAGAAGCAAGAGCTCGTCCACAGACCGCAGTCGCACAAACACTCCATCCGCACCTGCCACTGTTGCACACCAGGTCTCCCATTATGGGGCAGCTACTGGCATACGTCAGCAGGCTGTATTGGCTATGAAGTGTTTGGGCGACAATAGACACACCGCGGAAGTTCTGTCCGAGTTCTTGCAGCAAGAAACGCAGTCGTGGCTGGGCACTGTAGATCTTGAGGCAGGCAAGGTAGTGAGTGATAACGGAAGGAATTTCATGGCTGCCATCTCCCTTTCCCAACTGAAACACATTCCTTGCCTGGCTCACACCTTAAACCTGGTGGTGCAGTGCTTCCTGAAAAGTTATCCGGGGTTATCCGACCTGCTCCTCAAAGTGCGTGGACTTTGCGCACATATCCGCCGTTCGCCTGTACACTCCAGCCGTATGCAGACCTATCAGCGTTCTTTGAACCTTCCCCAGCATCGCCTAATCATAGACGTTGCAACAAGGTGGAACTCAACACTGCACATGCTTCAGAGACTGTGCGAACAGAGGCGGGCTGTTATGTTTTTGTGGGAGGATACACATACACGGGCAGGCAGTAGGATGGCAGACATGGAGTTGTCAGGTGTGCAGTGGTCGAAGATTCAAGACATGTGTCAAGTCCTTCAGTGTTTTGAGGAATGCACACGGCTGGTTAGTGCAGACAACGCCATAATAAGCATGAGCATCCCCCTAATGCGTCTGCTGATGCAAAGTTTGACGCACATAAAGGATCAGGCGTCTGCACCAGAGGAAGAGGAAAGCCTTGATGACAGTCAGCGATTGTCTGGTCAGGGCAGTGTACATGACGAGGTACCGGGCGAAGAGGAGGTGGAGGATGAGGAGGATGATGGGGATGAGTATATTTTTAATGAGGAAGCTTTCCCGGGGGCACGGGAAATTGGTGGCGTGGCAAGGCCGGGTTCTGGTTTTTTGAGGGACACAAGTGACGTAGATTTGCCTGCAACTGCCCCTCAACCAAGCACAACCGCAGATTTGACAACGGGAACTTTGGCCCACATGGCGGATTATGCCTTGCGTATCCTCAAAAGGGACACACGCATTACAAAAATGATGAACGATGACGATTACTGGTTGGCCTGCCTCCTTGATCCTCGCTATAAAGGCAAATTGCAAAATATTATGCCACATGAGAACTTGGAACTAATATTAGCAACAAAACAATCAACTCTTGTTGACCGTTTGCTTCTGGCATTCCCTGCACACAGCGCCCGTGATCGTTCTCACACGAGCTCCAGGGGCCAGCAGACCAGAGGTGTTAGAGGGGCAGAAATCAGAAGTGGCGTTGGACAGAGGGGTTTTCTGACCAGGTTGTGGAGTGATTTTTCTATGACCGCAGACAGGACAGGTACTGCAGCATCAATTCAAAGTGACAGGAGACAACATTTGTCCAGTATGGTTACAAACTATTTTTCATCCCTTATCGACGTTCTCCCTCAACCGTCATTCCCATTTGATTACTGGGCATCCAAATTAGACACCTGGCCAGAATTGGCAGAATATGCATTGCAGGAGCTTGCTTGCCCGGCAGCTAGTGTCCTATCAGAAAGAGTATTCAGTGCTGCAGGTTCAATACTAACAGAAAAAAGGACTCGTCTGGCTACCCAAAATGTAGATGATCTAACCTTCATTAAAATGAACCACAACTGGATTTCAAAATCTTTTGCCCCACCCTGCCCGGCTGACACCTAGCTTTCCTATGAAAAGGTCTTGCCTGTGGACTATTCTGAATGACTTTTCCAATCTCGTAATTTTCTTCACCTGATTGTCCAGCATACGACATGTTTCCACCTCACGAAATGGCCAAACTCCCCACACGGGGCCGTGCTATCGCCACTTTGCGCTTGGACCCTTGAGAGTGCTGTTTGTCTGAAGAGGTGGGTGTGGCCGCTTTTGGTCGACGGCACTGCCACTGGGTCCCTCATAGTACAATAAAGTGTCTCTGGCGGTGGTGGTGCGCACCCAACGTCAGACACACCGTTGTAATATGAGGGGCCCTGTGCCTGTACCGCCGGCCACAAGACAGTTCCCCCCCCCAGCTCAAACAGTGCTCTACCACTAGCAAAATTATCTCTCACAGCTTCACCAATGTGTAGTCTAGCCGCTGACATCCTTCAATGCCTGGCACTGACAATACCATTGTTTTGACATTTTTGTTATGTTAGGCCTTCGAAGCCTGTCTGCGGTCCCTTCTTTCTACAACTACTACACTGACCAGGCCACTGCTGGCCGTGTTACCCTGGAACCAATTTAAAAGTGCCTACAGTCAGCCCAATTTTGTTATGTTAGGCCTTCGAAGACTGTCTGCCGTCACTCCTTCCACTAGACTTCCACTGACCATACACTGCTGCCCATGTACCCCTGGAACCAATTTAAAGTGCCTACAGCCAGCCCAATTTTGTTATGTTAGGCCTTCGAAGCCTGTCTGCGGTCCATTCTTTCAACTACTACTACACTGACCAGGTCACTGCTGCCCGTGTACCCCTGGAACCAATTTAAAATTGCCTACAGCCATGTGTTATTATTTTAGGCCTTCGATGCCTGTCTGCGGTCACTCCTTCCACTAGGCCTCCACTGACCACACCACTGCTGTCCGTGTACCCCTGGAACCAATTTAAAATTGCCTACAGCCATGTGTTATTATTTTAGGCATTCGATGCCTGTCTGCGGTCCATTTTTTCAACTACTACTACACTGACCAGGTCACTGCTGCCCGTGTACCCCTGGAACCAATTTAAAATTGCCTACAGCCATGTGTTATTATTTTAGGCCTTCGATGCCTGTCTGCGGTCACTCCTTCCACTAGGCCTCCACTGACCACACCACTGCTGTCCGTGTACCCCTGGAACCAATTTAAAATTGCCTACAGCCAGCCCAATTTTTTTATTTTAGGCCTTCGATGCCTGTCTGCGGTCCATTCTTTCAACTACTACTACACTGACCAGGTCACTGCTGCCCGTGTACCCCTGGAACCAATTTAAAATTGCCTACAGCCATGTGTTATTATTTTAGGCATTCGATGCCTGTCTGCGGTCCATTTTTTCAACTACTACTACACTGACCAGGTCACTGCTGCCCGTGTACCCCGGGAACCAATTTAAAATTGCCTACAGCCATGTGTTATTATTTTAGGCATTCGATGCCTGTCTGCGGTCCATTTTTTCAACTACTACTACACTGACCAGGTCACTGCTGCCCGTGTACCCCTGGAACCAATTTAAAATTGCCTACAGCCATGTGTTATTATTTTAGGCCTTCGATGCCTGTCTGCGGTCACTCCTTCCACTAGGCCTCCACTGACCACACCACTGCTGTCCGTGTACCCCTGGAACCAATTTAAAATTGCCTACAGCCAGCCCAATTTTTTTATTTTAGGCCTTCGATGCCTGTCTGCGGTCCATTCTTTCAACTACTACTACACTGACCAGGTCACTGCTGCCCGTGTACCCCTGGAACCAATTTAAAATTGCCTACAGCCATGTGTTATTATTTTAGGCCTTCGATGCCTGTCTGCGGTCACTCCTTCCACTAGGCCTCCACTGACCACACCACTGCTGTCCGTGTACCCCTGGAACCAATTTAAAATTGCCTACAGCCATGTGTTATTATTTTAGGCATTCGATGCCTGTCTGCGGTCCATTTTTTCAACTACTACTACACTGACCAGGTCACTGCTGCCCGTGTACCCCTGGAACCAATTTAAAATTGCCTACAGCCATGTGTTATTATTTTAGGCCTTCGATGCCTGTCTGCGGTCACTCCTTCCACTAGGCCTCCACTGACCACACCACTGCTGTCCGTGTACCCCTGGAACCAATTTAAAATTGCCTACAGCCAGCCCAATTTTTTTATTTTAGGCCTTCGATGCCTGTCTGCGGTCCATTCTTTCAACTACTACTACACTGACCAGGTCACTGCTGCCCGTGTACCCCTGGAACCAATTTAAAATTGCCTACAGCCATGTGTTATTATTTTAGGCATTCGATGCCTGTCTGCGGTCCATTTTTTCAACTACTACTACACTGACCAGGTCACTGCTGCCCGTGTACCCCGGGAACCAATTTAAAATTGCCTACAGCCATGTGTTATTATTTTAGGCATTCGATGCCTGTCTGCGGTCCATTTTTTCAACTACTACTACACTGACCAGGTCACTGCTGCCCGTGTACCCCTGGAACCAATTTAAAATTGCCTACAGCCATGTGTTATTATTTTAGGCCTTCGATGCCTGTCTGCGGTCACTCCTTCCACTAGGCCTCCACTGACCACACCACTGCTGTCCGTGTACCCCTGGAACCAATTTAAAATTGCCTACAGCCATGTGTTATTATTTTAGGCATTCGATGCCTGTCTGCGGTCCATTTTTTCAACTACTACTACACTGACCAGGTCACTGCTGCCCGTGTACCCCTGGAACCAATTTAAAATTGCCTACAGCCATGTGTTATTATTTTAGGCCTTCGATGCCTGTCTGCGGTCACTCCTTCCACTAGGCCTCCACTGACCACACCACTGCTGTCCGTGTACCCCTGGAACCAATTTAAAATTGCCTACAGCCATGTGTTATTATTTTAGGCATTCGATGCCTGTCTGCGGTCCATTTTTTCAACTACTACTACACTGACCAGGTCACTGCTGCCCGTGTACCCCTGGAACCAATTTAAAATTGCCTACAGCCATGTGTTATTATTTTAGGCCTTCGATGCCTGTCTGCGGTCACTCCTTCCACTAGGCCTCCACTGACCACACCACTGCTGTCCGTGTACCCCTGGAACCAATTTAAAATTGCCTACAGCCAGCCCAATTTTTTTATTTTAGGCCTTCGATGCCTGTCTGCGGTCCATTCTTTCAACTACTACTACACTGACCAGGTCACTGCTGCCCGTGTACCCCTGGAACCAATTTAAAATTGCCTACAGCCATGTGTTATTATTTTAGGCATTCGATGCCTGTCTGCGGTCCATTTTTTCAACTACTACTACACTGACCAGGTCACTGCTGCCCGTGTACCCCGGGAACCAATTTAAAATTGCCTACAGCCATGTGTTATTATTTTAGGCATTCGATGCCTGTCTGCGGTCCATTTTTTCAACTACTACTACACTGACCAGGTCACTGCTGCCCGTGTACCCCTGGAACCAATTTAAAATTGCCTACAGCCATGTGTTATTATTTTAGGCCTTCGATGCCTGTCTGCGGTCACTCCTTCCACTAGGCCTCCACTGACCACACCACTGCTGTCCGTGTACCCCTGGAACCAATTTAAAATTGCCTACAGCCATGTGTTATTATTTTAGGCATTCGATGCCTGTCTGCGGTCCATTTTTTCAACTACTACTACACTGACCAGGTCACTGCTGCCCGTGTACCCCTGGAACCAATTTAAAATTGCCTACAGCCATGTGTTATTATTTTAGGCCTTCGATGCCTGTCTGCGGTCACTCCTTCCACTAGGCCTCCACTGACCACACCACTGCTGTCCGTGTACCCCTGGAACCAATTTAAAATTGCCTACAGCCAGCCCAATTTTTTTATTTTAGGCCTTCGATGCCTGTCTGCGGTCCATTCTTTCAACTACTACTACACTGACCAGGTCACTGCTGCCCGTGTACCCCTGGAACCAATTTAAAATTGCCTACAGCCATGTGTTATTATTTTAGGCCTTCGATGCCTGTCTGCGGTCACTCCTTCCACTAGGCCTCCACTGACCACACCACTGCTGTCCGTGTACCCCTGGAACCAATTTAAAATTGCCTACAGCCATGTGTTATTATTTTAGGCATTCGATGCCTGTCTGCGGTCCATTTTTTCAACTACTACTACACTGACCAGGTCACTGCTGCCCGTGTACCCCTGGAACCAATTTAAAATTGCCTACAGCCATGTGTTATTATTTTAGGCCTTCGATGCCTGTCTGCGGTCACTCCTTCCACTAGGCCTCCACTGACCACACCACTGCTGTCCGTGTACCCCTGGAACCAATTTAAAATTGCCTACAGCCAGCCCAATTTTTTTATTTTAGGCCTTCGATGCCTGTCTGCGGTCCATTCTTTCAACTACTACTACACTGACCAGGTCACTGCTGCCCGTGTACCCCTGGAACCAACATCAGAAAATATAAAAATAAGTATTTTGCTTATAAAAAAGAAAATACTGGTGAGATATCAAATGCAGACATTTTAACATTAAAAACAAACACACAACTAAAATCTGGTACAGTACTAAAAATGGCCACCAGCTACAATTACTTTCTCCTGCAAGTAGTTAACTGAAAGTTTTTTTAAATTGAAAACACACATATGGCATCCACCGAGTGTTGTCCTGTCGCGTCTTCTTTATATTATTGCCGAGAAGATGCAAAATAATGAAAATAATAAAATCATTAATTACCAAAATAATAGAGAAAGTCAACACCACATTGCAAATAAACATTCATTCCAAATAAAGAAGCAGGGCGCGTCCGAGGGTGAGTATATACCTAATAAGAATATAATCACCCTCGGACGCGCAATGCTTATTTCCAACAGCCTTCCTTCCTAAGAATCAGCCCTTCCGTCGTGTAGAGAGACGTTGTGTTACACTCCAAGGTGTTCCCCAGGTTGCCTTTCCTGAGCTTCGATCTTACGGCTCTCGTTTAGTAGTTCTTGGAAACTACTCTGCATTAGGCCTTCAAATTGGGTATGGGGTGTAGAGAGATGGTGTGTTCCACTCCAAGGTGTTCCCCAGGTTGCCTTTCCTGAGCTTCGATCTTCCGGCTCTCGTTTAGTAGTTGTTGGAAACTACGCTGCATTAGGCCTTCAAATTGGGTATGGGGTGTAGCGAGAGGGTGTGTTACACTCCAAGGTGTTCCCCAGGTTGCCTTTCCTGAGCTTCGATCTTCCGGCTCTCGTTTAGTAGTTCTTGGAAACTACACTGCATTAGGCCTTCAAATTGGGTATGGGGTGTAGAGAGAGGGTGTGTTACACTCCAAGGTGTTCCCCAGGTTGCCTTTCCTGAGCTTCGATATTCCGGCTCTCGTTTAGTAGTTGTCGGAAACTACGCTGCATTAGGCCTACAAATTGGGTATGGGGTGTAGAGAGAGGGTTTGTTACACTCCAAGGTGTTCCCCAGGTTGCCTTTCCTGAGCTTCGATCTTCCGGCTCTCGTTTAGTAGTTCTTGGAAACTACACTGCATTAGGCCTTCAAATTGGGTATGGGGTGTAGAGAGAGGGTGTGTTACACTCCAAGGTGTTCCCCAGGTTGCCTTTCCTGAGCTTCGATATTCCGGCTCTCGTTTAGTAGTTGTCGGAAACTACGCTGCATTAGGCCTACAAATTGGGTATGGGGTGTAGAGAGAGGGTGTGTTACACTCCAAGGTGTTCCCCAGGTTGCCTTTCCTGAGCTTCGATATTCCGGCTCTCGTTTAGTAGTTGTCGGAAACTACGCTGCATTAGGCCTACAAATTGGGTATGGGGTGTAGAGAGAGGGTGTGTTACACTCCAAGGTGTTCCCCAGGTTGCCTTTCCTGAGCTTCGATCTTCATGCTCTCGTTTAGTAGTTGTCGGAAACTACGCTGCATTAGGCCTACAAATTGGGTATGGGGTGTAGAGAGAGGGTTTGTTACACTCCAAGGTGTTCCCCAGGTTGCCTTTCCTGAGCTTCGATCTTCCGGCTCTCGTTTAGTAGTTGTTGGAAACTACGCTGCATTAGGCCTTCAAATTGGGTATGGGGTGTAGCGAGAGGGTGTGTTACACTCCAAGGTGTTCCCCAGGTTGCCTTTCCTGAGCTTCGATCTTCCGGCTCTCGTTTAGTAGTTCTTGGAAACTACACTGCATTAGACCTTCAAATTGGGTATGGGGTGTAGAGAGAGGGTGTGTTACACTCTAAGGTGTTCCCCAGGTTTCCTTGCCATTGCTTCGGTCTTCCGACTCTCGTTTAGTAGTTGTAGAAAAGTACACTGCATTAGGCCATACAAAATGGGTATGGGGTGGAGAGAGATGGTGTGTTACACTCCAAGGTGTTCCCCAGGTTGCCTTTCCTGAGCTTCTATCTTCAGGCTCTCATTAAATTGTGGTTAAATGGAACAACTGCATTTGGCGTACTAGTTGGTTTGGGGCCTACTATCGGTGTCTGCCACTCCTTGCTGTTCTCCTCCACTGAACAAAGCTGTGCCGCCTGTTTACTACGGTTGCCAATTTTGAACTGCATTTCGACTACTTACTGATTTGGCCCTACTCTCTGTGTCAGCCTCTCATTCCAGTTGTCCTCCACTGCAATGCCCCCTGGTTATTCCTGTGTTACCAATTTTGAACTGCATTTAGCCCACTTTCTTCTTTGGGCCTATATCTGTGTTTCCACTTCATCGTGCCCATTGCCCAGCCAGTGATAGATGAGTCTGCTGGTACATTGACCCATAACGCAACATTCCCCGTGCACGCTACACAACAACATTGTGACCCTGCTGAAAGTCAGGTTGCTCTTCCCGCATACCATACCACCTTACACGGGGACAAAGAGGAAGGTGCAGATGAAAGTGCAGGTTCCTTCATCAGGTGGGGGGAGGAATACTAGTTGGCGACGTCACTGGCACAGGGCCTCTCATAGTACGCAAAAGTGTTGCTGCCGGTGGGAGGCGCCCCCGCCGTGCAAACACACCGCTGTACTTTGAGGGGCCCTGTGCCAGTGCCAATGCCAACGAGTGGGCCCCCCCTGCTTGCTCAGGTTCACAGCACTTGCAAAGTTGAAATACTTACCTCTCCCTGCTCCACTGCCGTGACGTGGTCCAGATTTCCTGGGCCCACTAATTACTTGAACCAGCCCTACCCCCCACAACTTTAGCCAAATGACCCCCAATTTCAAATGCCTTCCAATTATTATAAGGTAAATTACGCTTGACAAGCTTCATTAAGAAGAATGGATGGTTTTGACATTAAAATGGCCACTCTAGGTGTTTTCCTGGCCCCCACTCACTGCCGACTATGCTGCCCCATTGACTTGCATTGGGTTTCGTGTTTCGGTCGATCCCGACTTTACGTCATAATCGGCCGATTTCACTCGACCCGACTTTGGACATAGTCGGGTTTCGCAAAACCCGGCTCGACTCTAAAAAGGTCAAGGTCGCTCAACTCTATATTTCACCTTTGAAAATGATGAGAGCGCAGACACTAAAACCCCATTTTCGACACTTTTCTGGCTTCATTTCGGAAGTATTTTCCTGTAAGCTGCATTTGGTATAATTGGATGAGGCTGAGGATTGCACAATAATATACTATTTGGTAACGTCTGGCCATGACCAGGACCCGTCGGCCTTGCAGCTTTTTTTTTTTTCCCCATCTGTGACATGTAGTCAATTAATAGATTTAACCAAAAAGTTCACAATTAATTGAGAGCATGAAATCTCCCGGCATATTCCATGGATGCAGCAGCTTTTTACAAGTCCCCTGACTCATGCAGTAATCTATAGGGATGTCTTATTATCTATTTTTATAAATTCATATTCTCGCTTTGCAAATCATGCCATGGGGCTTCCTGAAGCTGATTGACATAACTGGATGCTCCCTAGACGGGACTCTGCTTGTTGCGTTATTCTCATCATTTCGCAAGGGCTTCAAGGAATTGCACAGGTGTCATTGCCATATAGGAGGCCTCACCTATGGAAGAGCTCAAGAGGTCCAATATCTTTCAGATATCTTGGATGTTTAGCAAGTGTCCGTTGTGGTGTGAAGTCATTGGACCTTAGTGCTCTGTAATCTTCATCACAACTGGAATAGCTATTGTATAAATGCTTCAATCTTACAAAGTCCACAGAACAGGAATATCCGCTCAACAATATGTCCTCGATTCGGTGATAACGGTGTTTCATATGCAAATCTTAATGAGGAGCGTGCAGGAATAAGATGCAAGTGGAAACCTCAAAAAAATTCTGTGCATCCTAACAATGTCATGTGCTTTTGTTTGCCTCACCGGAATTGTCACTCCAGTCGGTGACTGGGGTAACATTTCTGGAGGAAGAAAGGCCAACACTTTTGAAGAATTTGACGGGCAGGTGTAGTCATGCCCCACTTCTTCCTGGTTTCTCCACTCATTTTGGAGAAGCTACCTGAAACTGAAAACATCTAAAGTTGCACAATTTGTTCACATACTATAATTAGCTGGACTAGTCCACATAGGCCTGATTAATGTCTCTGCAGCACCCTCCTGCCGGCTCCCTAAATGTCTCCAATGCGTGATGTTCTACTTATGTGCCACCGTCTTGAGGTTATACTGCATGCACCCCATAAGCCCAGCAGACTGAGCACTTCCCTCTGCGAGCTGCCAAGGTAGAGGTATGGTCTTTGGGCATATGCAGTTAATTTCCGGAGGCCCAGGGGAGAGAGTAGATCCAGCTTCACAGACATAAAAATCTTATTTATGGACACAATAAAATTCCAAATAAATTCCATATTGGTGGAAACTAACTAGAAACGCGTCGGTATGATTTAGGGCTCTAAGATGTTATTTGGAATTTTAATATGTACAAATAAAGAAGATGATGATGTCTGGGAGCTGGATCTCTCCTCTTTGCTTCCAGTATGAGTGTTTTAGCAGGAACACTATCCGTGCTCCGGGCAGGACTGGATTCAGGCATTATCGGGGAGCTGGACTTAGGAGGAAAAAGGCAGCACAATAGGGTTTTATCCAAGGGGGATGAAGGTGTTCACATATAGTTATACTAACCTGATATAGTTGTAAATGCCCAACATTTCCATCACTTATACATCCAGCTGCTACAGGTCCAACGGGTCTTCAGATCGGGAAAATATAGTGGAATCACATGTAGTAAATCCAAATCCAGACCAAAAGTTTAGGTGATGTTTCTTTATTCCGTCAACGTGTTGTGAAGTATCACAAGCTTACCTTCATCAGGGCCACAAGAAAAACATGTTTGATGATATTTTTCCTGTCCTGATGAAGAAGTCTGTGGTATTTCGAAACACGTTGACTGAAGCAAGATACTTTTGGTGCAAGAACAATACATGGGCCCGTTTCAGACCAAGAGCTCCTAAAAATGCAAAATTGCACCTTCTTTGGAGGTAGAAATGGGCCCCCTTACCTCTTGGGCCCCTGTACGGCTGCACAAGTTGCACTAATGATAGGTCCAGCTAGTAAGATTTCACCAAAGTAAAAAGCTGATTTTATGATTATGTTGGAAATTTTGCCTAATCATTGTGGTAACTAGAAATGCAGAGCAATAATTAGCTAATAGAGTTAAACCCTGCTATCACGTCCCCATTAATATGCAATGTAGAAGAAAAAAACACACTTCATTTAGGGCTCAGATTTTTTCGGCTCATTTTTTTTCTGCAAAACCATAACGGAGATCCCACAGAGGTGGTTGAGCTTCAGACAGAGGCCGTACAAGCCCCTAATCTCAGAGAGTCATATTTTAATGATACTACAGGTATGCCCCCTTCATTTTTTAAAGCTTTCATTATTTTAAGTATACCTTTAAATACCTTTCTATAACTATCTGTACCATAATCTAAAACAGCCAACAATATAACATTTTATTTTTTTGTCCAGCTTAATTGTTTCAAAATTTGTCTCTTCGCTTTTTCCAGCTCTTCATAAACCTGCTTCCATGTATTATTCACATTAGGATTCCACATAGGGGAAGAAAGAGTTTTTTGTCTACATTTTTAGTGTAAAAAAATCGCTGTAGGGCATATTCACACTTTGCATTATTGCGTCGTTTTTCTGTCCCTGCAAAGTGAATGAGATTTCTGAAATCTCATGCTCACGCTGCTTATTTTTTCCAGTCAGCTTTAAACCAAATCTGCAGCGTGTCAATTATTTCAGCCTTTTTGCACCATTTTTCACCCCTTCAAATGAATGGGAAAAAAGAGCATAAAAAATGCTGCAAAACGCATGTATTTTAGGCAGCGTATTTTTCTTGCCAACAATCCAGTTTTTTGCTGCAATTTTTACTGCTGCAAATAATGAATGTGTGCAAAAAACCCATAGAGAGGAAAAGAAAAAAGCAAAAGAAAACACAGCTCCTTTCAAGCCTGGTCATTAAACGGTTATAAATGCTGCCATCGTTCTCATTGTCTCCATTGCCACTATACCACTTCCACGGGAGTAAGTAGAATACCAGGAGAAGGATTCAGTAGCTGGATGAGCGGCTTCAGCAATCTACTACCAATGTGACCTTCATCACCTTGGTTTGATCTTTACTGATAGGAGAGGTGCGAGATGAAAAGTTTTGAAAAAAGGAAAGAAAAATTGATTTTGTGACATTTTGTCCCGAGACGTTTATGTTCGATGTTTTTATATCCCAACAATTATGATGTTTGCTGTGGCCTTGTTGGGTTGCTGACCTTGATGTCATAATTAGTGATGAGCGAGTGTGCTCATTAATCGGGTTTTCCGAGCATGCTCTGGTGATCTCCGATTATCTTGGGCGTGCTCGTAGATTACCGTTGAGTCTCCGCAGCTGCATGATTTGCGGTTGCTAGACAGCCTGAACACATGCTGGGATTGCCTGTTTGTTAGGGAATTCCCACATGTATTTAGGCTGTCTAGCAGCCGCAAATCATGCAGCTGCGGGGGGACTCAACCGTAATCTACGAGCACGCCCAAGATACTCGGAGACCACCAGAGCATGCTCGGAAAACTCGAGTAACGAGCACACTCGCTCATCACTAGTCATAATTAGTGATGAGTGAGTGTACTCGTTGCTCGGGTTTTCCCTAGCATGCTCGGGTGGTCTCCGAGTATTTATGACTGCTCGGAAATTAAGTTTTCATCCCCTCAGCAGCATGATTTGCGGCCACTAAACAGCTTGAACACATATGGGGATTCCCTAGCAACCAGGCAACCCCCACATGTACTCAGGCTGGCTAGTGGCTGTAAATCATTCAGCTGTGGCGATGAAAACTAAATCTCCGAGCACTAACAAATACTCGGAGGTCGCCCGAGCGTGCTCGGGAAAACCCCAGCAACGAGTATATTCGCTCATCACTAGTCATAAGGTATTGGATTTGTGTTTTAAGAATCTGGAATAAGGGGCAGGGGGACACAAAAGTAAATTATCAGTGCACTTAAAGGGAACCTGTCACCTGAATTTGGCGGGTCCTTTTTTCGGTCCGATGGGCGGTGTTTTTGGGTCTTTTATTCACCCCTTCCTTTCCCGCTGGCCGCAATATTGTCTTGAAGTTGATTCGCTTTCCTCCGTAGAACAAGAAAGCGCAATCTTGCCTTGTGCACGCGCAGTATACTTTGCTCAACTGCGGGCAAAGCCGAAAAGCATTAGTGCGCATGCACCGGCGCACTATGTCCCGGAACACAGCAAACTTCTTCCGGGACATAGTGCGTGGCGCATGCGCACTAATGCTTTTCGGCTTCACCCGCATACTGCGCGTGCGCAAGGCAAGATTGCTTTGCGAACACATGTTCTACGGAGGAAAGCAAATCAACTTCAAGACAATATTGCGGCCAGCGTGCGGCCAGCGGGAAAGGAAGGGGTGAATAAAAGACCCGAAAACACCGCCCATCGGAACGACAAAAGGGCCCGCCAAATTCAGGTAACAGGTTCCCTTTCATTTCAGCCTCTGGGCAGAGACTTCACTTCTGATTATACCTTTGCCCAAATAGCACCACAAATCATACACAAGTGCATAAAAGCTTTGTAAGAGTTTTTTTTCACATTAAGTAGTGATGGCTTTTTCAATGCTTTTTTAAATGCTAATTTTCGGCTGCTTTTCACAGACCAAGCAAAGCCTATGAGATTTCAGAAATCTCACGCAAACACATTGGTTTATTTTGTCATCAGTATTTTGTGCTTCACATGTTTTTTGTACATAGAGCATTTTTTCAGTGTTTTTCACCCATTGACTTGCATGGATGGTGAAAAAACGCACCGAAAACTCAGGTGTTAGGTTTTGCTGTTTTTGTTCCAAAACCTGATTCTATGGAATACGATTTTTTTTTTCAAACACTAAACTTTATCAGCATGCACAAGAGACAAATGTAGCATGCATTGCAAAAAAAATAACACAAAAAATGCAAGAAAAACACAAGAAAAAACAAGGAAAACATGCTTTTGTCAGGTTTGGCTGCAGAAAAAGATGCTGAAAAAATGCCTAATGTGTGAACTTACCCATAAAGTGATATCTTATCATGCTCAGGTGCTTTCCAAGCGTCTTCAGCGTGTTCGAAAAATATGTTTTGAGACTCCTGTTTGTTAGGCAATCCCTGCATAAGTTGAGACTTGAACATAGTATTAGAGCACACCGAAGAGGCTTGGGTTAGCATATGAGTAGGCCGAGAGCACCTTATCTGAGCCCGTTCGCTCATCACTAGTGTTAGGCCTTTCTGGAGCTACCTAGGGTAGATGTCACCTTTGAATTTGTTGTCGTTATTCCAGAGAAAACCACTGCTGAGATTTCCTGCACTTCTAGGTATGTTGCAATAATCCAAGGTGACACTGACCTCCAAGTATAAGATTCCTCCGATGATATAATAAGGGTCTGCACATAATACAAGCTGTTTGTATATACCTAATCTCCGCTGCAGCCTTTATGGGAGAAGCTCGGGATCCATGAAGCGTGCATAGAAAAGAAGCACCGGGGAGGCGCTCGAAGGATGAGATGTATTGATGGAGATACCTAACTGTATTTTAGACCCTGGAGAAGGACACTTTATTGCCTGTCACCGCTGACAGATAGCATCTCTCTGCCGCTACCGTCCCATCAATTCCCTGCTCCCTTTCCTTGTTCAACTTCATTAAGAAGGCCAGCCAACTGTCTGAACAACTAGACGAGGAGCCTCAGAGCTTTTAAAGGTGCAGAACACGAGTCATTGGTTGATTGGACTTCTGAGCACTTAAAAGAAGTCTGTCAGCACAAAAATGACTGTCCAAACCTAGCACGGTTGACAAAACTATCCGAATGTAAGTTCAATTCCTTATCTTTCCCCTTGTCTCAAAATATTCCGAGATGACCAGGTTTGGGAAAAAAAAATAAGAAAAGAAACATTGATCTCTAAAGGGAAAACTTCATTCTATGTGTCTTTGTATGCATCCGATCACTTGCTCTGATGAAAAGTGCAGTTTGCTTCGGGTTTTGCTAGGATATTGTGAGAATTTACTTAATTTGTACCATATAGTAATGAGCGAACTTGCTTGGATAAAGCTTTATCGGAGCGCGCTCGTGTGCTAGTTGAACATCTTCGGCATGCTCGAATACTATGTTCGAGTCCCCACAGTTGCATTTGTCATGGATGCTTGACAGCTGCAACATATGCATAGATATCCTGTTTGTTAGGCCGGGGTCACACTTACCCGTGTGATGTGAGAAACTCGCACAAGTCTCTCGCATCAATACCCAGCACTGTCGCTGACACTCAGAACCGGAGCGTGCGGCTGCAGGTATTTCTATGCAGCCGCACACTCCGGTCCCAAGTACCGGCGGCAGTGCTGGGTATTGATGCGAGAGACTCGTGCGAGTTTCTCGCATCACACTGGTAAGTGTAGTGTGACCCCAGCCTTAGCCAATCCATCTATGTGTTGCAGCTGTCAAACAGCCGCAAGACATTCAGCCATGAGGACGCGAACATAGTATTAGAGGATGCCGAAGACAATCAGTTAGCACTCGAGCATTCTCGCATAACATCTTATCCCATCACGCTCACTCATCACTAATCATGAGATATTGTAGTTCTTTTTCATAGTTTCCAGAAAAGTAAGGATGAGCATATCCATATGCTGCTCATTAGCGATGCAGCTTTATAGCAAGGAACATCAGGGCATCTAATCCAACAGTATCCAACTTTGTCCGCTAAGCGAAACACTTACTGTCAACCCTCATCATTATGGAGTGATATGGTAACAGGTACCTGAGTCTGCAGAAAAGAACAATCTGATATTCTGAAATCATATTAATGGAGTGTGTCCTTGATTATTTTTCTGGAGGTGGAGGACGTGGAGGGTGGGAGCAGTGTATGAGTGGGAGAATGTCAGATACATGCGTCTACGAGATAGTAGTAAAAAGATACTTGAACGACGAAAGTTGCTGAGATTTTGGTTCAGGGTCCGAATTCTTTACCAGTTGCAAGGAACGTAACAGAAGGTAAAACGAATGCTAAATGTCAATCCCATCAAAGCTATCATAGTGTGGAGTTTGTTCCGAAGCATCTGTAGAGAACAATGTCTCCAGCATTGTTTTGTCTCTGCCATTAACCGCTATTGAGCATTTCTGTTTGTAGAGACGCTTCACCATGACTTCCTTATAACAGCTTTTCTAAGACAAAGAACACATCCTTTTCATTCTGCTGTTTACCGAGGCAGAGGCAGTGAACCTTGCACTCACGTCAGACAACACGCTCCAACTCCATCACTCGTGTCACCCAAGCGGGCGACACATTCCCATGAATACAAGGTCACCTCACCTATTTTCAAAGTTTCTCCTTAATTAATGCCACTTTTCTCTTCTCGAAGCCCCCTCTCCTCGCCGCATGCTTGAGAAGTGTTGATTTTTCAGACACCATGCTGCTTAACACTTCCTGTTCTCTCATTTCACACTGTAAATCTCCCAGGTGTAGAGCAGAACGACAGCTCGGCCTATCCGTTTTGAAGTTAGCTGCACATAGAGTGTATGTATACTTAATGACAGCTCCATCAGAATAATTCATTGCCTATGTAACACATCTGTATGTGAGGAAAAACATGAGCAACTATACGAACAATTTAGTCTTGAAGAGTTGAGGTTTTTAACAGTTTTTCTAGACTTAAAGGGATTCTCCTGAGGCTCACCTGTCATTATTATGTCACGCAATACCTGTGGCCCATCAGCAATGGCTTGACTCTCCTATTTACGGATGTAATTGTCATGCAACGTGTAGGAAAGGCTAAGTGCAACACCAAGGGATAAGGGAAAGGGAACCAAACACTAGGGCAGTTGGGAGTGGAGACCCCTAGGCAGATCTAACATCACCCTGTCTGCGCTATCGTCCCTATATAGGTTCTGTACCTATCGCCAAGCAGGATACCTAATCCCTGCCTGACCTTAGCGATAAGCCCTGCATCAGGAAGGAAAGGATGTGCGTTAATCAATCCCCACTAACACTAAAGGCAGAGGGGATAAAAAAACAAGGTAAACACTTAGCATGAGTAGACTCAGAGAGAAACACGAACTTCCTACAAACACCAGAAAGGAGCTAGCCAACTAGCTCCAAGCCTCAACAGGGAAATGGAAATAGCAATATCACCCGCAACTTCCAGCAGCCAGCTGGAAGTTATGAACACCCCGGCCCAGGTGTGTCAGCTAGAGCCGGGGGGAAGGTTGTCACTGGGTCCTAGAGTCAGAAGGCCCAGAAAGATGTCTGCAAAGCAAACTGCTGAGACCTTCTGCAGTCAGATGCAGAGCAATGGTCTGCAGCCTCTGACACACTCATGAAAGTAATTGACATCTGAAGGAAGTGAGAGCTGCTGTTGCTTTCTTATTTCCCTTGGATGTCTTGATTTGTCCAAAGAAGAGGAGAGTGAAACCAGGGATGATTGGCCTCAGGGATCGAGTGACATAACAATGTCAAGCGAGCCCTGGAAGAGCAAGTGCTGACACACCTGTAACAATGCTGGCACTGGAGATGAGTATAGGTTTGTCCGAGTAGTGGGCAACCCCTTGAAAACCATGTTTAAACTTATGAGAAAATCATAAAAAGCAGACAGTGAAATTTGCAGTAAATTTTCGAATCTGCTTTATTTTTAGTCCCTGATATGGCCACCCACTGGACCCAGAAAATCCCAGAAAGAGAAAAGGATTACATGATTTAAACTCAGATTATACCGAATCTATTCTTACAAAACTATATATTAATCTCCCCCTGCTCTATAACATGGTGCCTCCAGTTTGGACTGCATTTTCACTGTGAAAGGTTTCCTGTAAGTAACAACACTTATTATTTTGCTTCACCCATGGACACCAGGATCCTTTCAGTCTCTCCTTGGATGGCTCCAAGGTGCCCTCAAGCATCACTACTTCATACTAGTTCATCACTATGGCTTTACCATGATTTATTCATCTGTGTGTTATTCAGAACACACTTGGACAATTTGGTTTGACGTTTGGAGGAGACAGAATATTGTACCTTAGTGTAAAGCCATGGAAAATATACCCCTAAACATCTCCCATCGACACTTTGGACTCCTTCATTGGAGTTAATACCCCACCGGAGAAGATTGCATCTTGACGTAAATGTGGTTTATGTAATTCAGGTATTTGAAAGACTGGAATAGTCGTGGTCAGAACTTTGTAAGTGTCGATATGACGCCCTGCTGGATTCTTTGTTTCGCTCGGTATACGCGGCTCAGTATTGACAGACCTGAACGATTTTCCTAAATAAAAACAGCTTGACCTGTACTTCTTGCTCTTTTTCTACCTGCTGTAAAACCTCCGAACCTGTGTGACCTCGCAGTCGCCTTCATAAGCTCCCTGTGTCTATGAAAAGCATTTTGGAATTCCCTTTCTGTATTAACCTTTAACACTTTGTGCTGCTAATACCTCCCTGCCTGTAAAAGAGAATGAATTCTGCTTCATTTAGGACAAAGCTAAACCCGACACAGATGGAGAACGGAGCAGGTCAGATCAGTTCAGCCAAAGGGTAAATGCCGGCTCTGAATTCAGCAAAGAAAATCCATGGAAAGACCAGAGGTGCTGGCTGATAAATACAGAATCCACTATCTACCCACGTGAAAATAATACCTATCGAGCCGCCATCTTGGTGGCCACTGTGATTATACGGTGTCCTAATGCAAATCCAAAGAGTACGGCCATGACACGCTACTAACGAAGCATTGCAGCCGGCATGTTGGTGACTACTACATCTGTACGCTAGAAATGTTCTCCATCAATATCATTTGGACAGGTGTGTCCTCCTTCACCTTCTTTTTAGGCCCAATTTTTCCCAAGATGACCAAGTTTTAAAAAAAAATAGTGTGTTACTTAGTTGGAAGATGTTATTATTCTATATGTGTCTCTGTGGTCAACCAGTGGTTGTGGTTTGCTGTAGGTTGTAATCTAAGGCTATGTTCACACGTTGCGTTTTTTCAGCTTTTTTAATGCAAAATTTCAGCTTTCGTTTCACAATACCAGCAAAGTCTATGAGATTTTTCGAAATCTCATGCACACACCTTAGTTTGCAGCATTTTTCACCCATTGAAAGCAATAGGTAGTGCAAGAAACGCTGCAACAAAATCACTGGAAATACGCAGGTATCAGGTTTTGCTGCATTTTGGTGCCAAAACCCAATGAAGTTGATTCAGATTTTTCTTTATGCACTAAATTTTATCAGCATCCACAAGTTAAAAAAAAACTCAGGAAAAATGCAGCAAACACTAAGCAAAAATAGGTGCAAAAACGAAGTAAAACCTGACTTTTTTTAAGCATTATAAACGCAGCTTACACTGGGCATAAAAAAAGCTGTAAAAACGCAACGTGTCAACATGGTCAAATGAGGATTTTGCTACCACATCGCAGTAATTTTTCACATTTCTGAGAAATTGAGAGTTTTTAAGGAAATTTGTGGAACGATAAGGGTGGGCACCAGTGGTCTAACTTGACCCTTATGGACCCTAATACAATATCTTCAACGTGGCTCCAACTAGTACAGGCACTGGCAGACACAGACAGAGTAGGGCCCCTGTGCAAGAACAATGTATGGGCCCGTTTTCAGCCAATAGCTCATCATATTGTACAAACCCACCTGCCTTTTAGATAAAAATGGACCTTTTACCTCTTGGGCCCTTGTTGCACCAATGCTATGTCCGCCCCCGATTACAAGTATATGTTAGTTAGAGTATGTGCACTCATTCAGTATTTGCAGCAAATTTGCCAAGAAAGTAAACTGCGCTCCCTTTTGATGCGCTTTTGCATATTTTTATTTTACATTTTTTTCCAATCATATGAAAAAGATATTAGATGGTTCAAATCGGCAAGGAAAAAGTAGGCAGCGTGTAGATGAGATTTCAGAAATCTCACTCACTTTACGGGTATCATGAAATGCAGCATTTTTTTGTTGTTGACAAAAACGTGAACAAAATGTGAACAAGCCCTAATCTTTTCGTAATGGCCAAAGACACCTTTTGGGTCTCCCTAAGCTCCAGACTCTGCAGCCAGACACTGAAGATTCACCCCTGTATAAAATAACCCCCTGTTTGTTTAATGTTCTCACACCAAAAAGGTGGGCTGAAGAAAGAAGACAGGAATGCAGTTTGTTAGTGACCGTAGATTTGGGGAGCGTCACTGCTGTATGGCTGTAAGGCTGCGTTCACACACAGCAGTGATGCTGCAGACTCCGTAGCTGCCATGGGCTTCTCCAGTCCTTTCCCTACTTTCCTGCACAATCATTTAATCTTGCAGTAAAATGGTTGTTGCTTGAATATTGTGTGTGTGAACACAGCCTAAGAGAAAGGGGATGACCAGAACTGATGCTCCTCCGACTATTTATTCTTATTCCTGGAGTCAGCACTAGGGGTAGGACAGCTCCATACACTGCCAAGGTCAAGGAGCGAGAGGAATGGGTCAATGCATCAGTTTCCTCGTACAACTAGTGGTTGGAAAATCTGTTTGACCAGCCCTGCTGCACTTCTGGTATGAAGATTGGTAGGGATTTGGCCATTTTTTGTGATGTCATCACCTATTATTGCGGGAACAGTCTATGAAAGGAATACATCAAGCAATATGGTAGGGGACAGAGGGTAGTTCACCATCCTTAAAGGAAATCTGTCAGTAGATTTTTTGCGATGTAATCTGAACAACATATGATGTAGGGGTTAAAACACAGATTTCAGCCTCTGATCAAGTTCCGTGGTTTTGTTTTCTTGCAATGATTGTTTTACCACCAGAAGCTTATCATTTCTGGACAGTCAGCGTGTGCATGCTAGTCCGACTCCGCCCCTTCTGTGATAGGCACCTCACTGTCTATGGACATAGTGTATGCAGAGCCTGGTGTGGGCGGGGTTAGCTTCCTCAGCTCTGCCGTATTGCTAAATCTAAAAACTCAGTGTCAGAAAAACCAGTAAACTAAGTGATCGTTGGATTCAGGGTCTCTTTTCCTACGTTATACTGCTCTCAGATTAGGTAGCAAAAACCTGTTGACAGATTCCCTTTAAGCCCTTCATATGGCGTAACATAACATATCCTTTTTTTCCTCGGAAAGTTTATTTATGGAGCCAAGCCTTCACGTTTGAAATATTAATTGTGGCTATTAAAGTTTTAATACAGTCTCTTTGGTGCAACTTTGTCTATAACACATTAGTATAACACTAAACAATGAGATTCTTGGTTAAGAAGAATTAATTGGGGAAGAAGTTGCCTGAACACTGGCAATCCCTTTAAATTCCCTTTTAGATTGTATGCTAATAATGTCCCTTGTGTTTCTATGTTCTAAATAATGCAACATTATTCAGGAAACCCTGTATATATGGTAATTACATCCTAGGTTTCTGTAACTCTTCAATTTCTTCCCAGTGTGGATACGGCCATGGAGCATCTAATTCCACACCCCTCATTCATAACCTTGCTTTGTCGAATATCATCTAATATTTTCCATTTTATTTCAACACGCAATTTACATCTACGGTCATAAATATTCTTGTACGACTTTACTGCCTTACATATTTTATACTAGAAGCAGAATTGAGACATTTCTCCCAATAATCATCTCAAGGTCATCATTTACTGTGTGAAATGATCATCTTTTAGCTCCTTTATGTCAATTGCATCCCGTGAATCTACTGCTGCGCCTGTAACCTTGGATGTGTGTTCTGAGAATTGAGATTTCAGGACTCCTGAACCAGTAATGCCCTTAAGAATGGGTAATGTCTGCCAAACGACATTATCTTGGATTGTTTTCAAGTCAACAATCATAAATAAACTTAACATTTAGTCTTAGGCCCTAAGTACTCTGAGCAGCAAGATGTCATGGATGGTGGGCCATCAGCTTGTCGTACGGACGACCTTTAAACTTTTTGAACCTTGACCGATATTTTTGTTGGGCATACGCTCTCCTGGACTGTGGATAGTAATAAAAATATGGGAACCATTGTTGATCCCAATGTCACAGTCAGGTAAAAGTACCCTTTTCCTGTATGCTATGAAGACATTTTGACACCTACACATTACACCTACACAAGCTTTTATGATTTCCCATTATAAATCCATGGGCATTATTACGAGGTTCCTCCTCCTTTGCAATTATAACATCCTCGATTCTTCTGGGATGGGTTTCTACAAGATATTGGACTGTGCCCATTTGTCCAAAAGAGATCAGACACTCATGTTGAAGGACAAGATCTGGCTTGTAATATCCATTCTAGTTCATCTCAAGGGTGTTGGATGGTGTTGAAGTCAGGGCTCTGTGTTGCCAGTTAAGTTCTTCCACACCAAACTCCCCCAACCAGGCCTTTATGGGGCTTTCTTTGTTCACAGGAGAACAGTTAAGGTGAACAGAAAAGGCCCTTCCCCAAAGTGTTTCTACAAAGTTGTAAGCTACAATTGTCCAAAATGCGTTGGCCTGATGAAGTATTAAGATTTCCCTTTACTGGAACTAAGGAGCTGAGGCTGTCCCTGAAGAACACCTCCATAACAATTGCTCATTTATCTATTTGCTATGCTTGCTAATGAAGCGCCATCATATTCTGCAGCGCTTCACATACTTTATTATCCGTGTCCCCATTGGAGCTCACAATCTAAATTCTCTATCAGTATTTCTCTGGAGTGTGGGAGGAAACCGGAGAACCTGGAGGAAACCCACACAAACACAGGAAGAACATACAAACTCCTTGCCGATACTGCCATGGTAGGGTCTGAACCAAGGACCCTAGCACTGAAAAGCAGCATTATCCATCCTCCACTAAACTTTACAGTTAGCACAATGCAGTCAGGCAAGTAAGGCTTTCCTAGCATTAGCCAAATCCGACAAGGTGATTCTCTGGATTTGTTTTCTCATTTTGACTTGTGGTCTACCTATGATGGCAATTACAGGCCCCTCTCATCTTTTTAAGTGGGAGAACTTGCACAATTGGTGGCTGACTAAATACTTTTTCCCCACTGTATTAGTAAAAGCAGAACATAGCTTCTTTCATTCTTCAGATAACCCATTGGAGCGATGGTGGTCATGGCTTTCCTATTGCTTTTACTAGAAAAAGAATAATACGAATGTAGTAAACATTAACATGACAAATAAAGGCATTACATATAATAATGCTGAAAACCTTATCTCTAATTTAAGAAAAAAAAACAAGCCGTAGAAAATGTTAATTGCATCATGATTTAATAACAATTTTCCCTCCAATGTTTCCTCGTCTATTAGTTAAAGCAGACACTGATTCCAAAGAGCATCTCTGGAGGACCATGCATTCCGATAAAATCCCATTGTCTTCAATAAATACAGTGCAGTTTTTCCTGTGGTGGTGGTCCACGTTGTCACACAACTTCAAGTTGATCACTAGGATCCAAGTTTGTGTGCTACGCTGTGACCAGCTTATTGTCAGTGGACCTTGCTAACAAAAGGGCATTGTCCAAAGTGGAGAACTCCTTTAAGGGTTTTCTCTTTTCTGTTACTGTAATTTATTCTGCATGTATCTTCTGTTGCTTACTAGGAAGTAGGTGGCATATTATCTAATAGTACTTACTTTATACATTATTTTGTGTTTTGAGGTTTATTCTACTCACTTTAGGATCTTTCCTTTTTCAGCACACTTTCCATTTTGTAGGTAATTCACACTCTGCTCTGCCCTCTGGTTCTTTAGGAAGAACGTGAAGCAACTTGATAACCTTTTAGGCTGTTTAGTGTCTGAGTTGTAATCTTCTAGTCTGTGATTAGAGCTATTTCTGCTAGTAGGGACTGCAAGGTCAGGATCTCTAGTCTGCACAGGAAACGGAAGGGTCAGGTGCAGTTTTTAGTATATTACCATACCTATAATCCTGAGTGAGTTGCTAAACAAGCATAACAGGGGATATATATATATTCACTATCTTACTTTCTAGCTTTGTTAGATTATAACTAGTGATGAGCGAATATACTCGTTACTCGAGATTTCTCGAGCACGCTCGGGGGTCCTCCGAGTATTTTTTAGTGCTCAGAGATTTAGTTTTTCTTGCCACAGCTGAATGATTTACATCTGTTAGCCAGCATAAGTACATGTGGGGGTTGCCTGGTTGCTAGGGAATCCCCACATGTAATCAAGCTGGCTAACAGCTTCTTCTATATGCTTCATCTATGACATTTGCTAGATGTCATTTGGCTGCGACTCTACCCAACCTCCGCGTATATATGAACACTTTTTAGCCAAGAACCAATTTGTTCTCAGTTAGAAGACATGAATAAGTCTCTTCAAGTCAGCTTTGGTAAAAGCTAGGGATTAGACATACTAAATTTCAACAAGTCCATTTCATTTTTCAGCAACATGTGCCAGGAGAACATCAGCTAAACATCTAAGATTCAATACATGATTGTCTGATCCTACTGAAGATGGAGGTTCATCTGACCCCCTTAGTTTAGGTTTATGGCAACCTTAAGGCCAAGCTCATACATTGATTGGCTGATCCCACTGAAGTTGGAGGTTCATCTGACCCTTAGTTTGGGTTTATGGCCACCTTAAGACCGAGCTCATACATTGATTGGCTGATCCGACTGAAGTTGGAGGTTCATCTGACTCTTAGTTTAGGTTTATGGCAACCTTAAGATCATGCTCATACATTGAATGGCTGATCCCACTGAAGTTGGAGGTTCATCTGACCCTTAGTTTAGGTTTATGACCACCTTAAGACCGAGCTCATACATCGATTGGCTGATCCGACTGAAGTTGGAGGTTCATCTGACCCTTAGTTTAGGTTTATGGCCACCTTAAGACCGAGCTCATACATTGTTTGTCTGATCCTACTGAAGATGGAGGTTCATCTGTCCCTTAGTTTAGGTTTATGGCAACCTTAAGGCCAAGCTCATACATTGATTGGCTGATCCCACTGAAGTTGGAGGTTCATCTAACCCTTAGTTTAGGTTTATGGCAACCTTAAGGCCAAGCTCATACATGATTGTCTGATCCTACTGAAGATGGAGGTTCATCTGACCCTTAGTTTAGGTTTATGGCAACCTTAAGATCAAGCTCATACATTGATTGGCTGACCCGACTGAAGTTGGAGGTTCATCTGACCCTTAGTTTAGGTTTATGGCCGCCTTAAGACTGAGCTCATACATTTGGAGTTCTAGGCATCATATATTGGATCTCGATGCATTGTAAACTTTTGTTAGAAGCTTATTTCCAAGTTATCCCATCCTGGAACATCTGCCTGAATGTAATTACCACCTCATCCCCACCTCCTCATAATGTTTCTTCCCTGAATTTTCCATAAAGTTAGAAACAGCTGATACATGACAATAATGCTGTAAAGTTTACAAGTCCCCTGTTTCTCTTCAAGATTGAGAAAATGACATTCAGTATGAGCGTGGTAATTAAGCCTCCATTTCCTTCATATATAATGGTCCCATTTAATGCCATGCATACATTATTAGACTGTTTTAACCTCTAGGAAGGTTCACGATTGGGATTGTCATGTTCACTCGGGAAGATGTAAGCAATGTTGAAATAAATACCAAGTCTAATCTTTTCCGTTTCGATGGATCAGCACAACTCCTGTTCAAGACAGTGCATTAGTGTATTTTAATCTTTGCAAATAGAAGGGATGAGCTTAATGAGGCCAGATAAGAGCACTGTTTAATGGGACCATTTTAGTAGGCTTACTTAAAAGAGAGAAAGCTTGCTAAGCTGTTTACACGGTAGGGGCTGTGCGGAAGATTGCATACGAATTGAGCACTGATTGAAACAGGATTTGATCACAGCGGTAGACATTACATCTCTTGTCCTCCTTGGACAATTGGGTGGGAATGGTAACCTCAGGGGCCGTGCTGATAAGTGAGCTGTTATAATGAATTATGCGGGAATTAGTGAAATCGGGGGCGTTCCATTAATTTAAACTAATTAACTTATCTCTTTATGACTGAGATGTTGGATTCATTGCGAGTTGTCACGCTGATTGTTGAACCACAGTTGAGATGATAGGAGCTGACTAAGCTGTTCATAGATGGAAGTTTCTTACATAAAGCTGCTTTTATCGACAAGCAGAATGCCTTAGGATATTGTAATTAAGGGGAAGCTATCATCCCAAATGGCCTATTGTTTAGATCAAGTTTTCCTTTTAAACGTATTTTTTGGCAATATATATATATTTTTTTACGGTAGCACAAACTTTATCAAAAAGAAAAATGACCAATCTTGCAATTTTCACACTGGCCACTGGGGCTTTTTTTTATACTATCCCCTTTTTATTTCAGGAAATTCACATGTACATTAGCCACAATGAACAGACTGTATTCCTATATTTTGTATTGAAGCATCTAATGTGCACGTGCAAAGGTCACTGTGAAGGGAGGAGGAGCAGGTGAGCTGTGACATCACATACTGCGAATGATGGATCCTGTGTTTTCAGCTGTGGACAGAGGTGTTTTGAGAAAGAACACAGCTCGTGTTCGAAACGCGTCGCTGCACATATGGGTGCCATGTCCCTTTTTCTATACGAATTTGGAATAAAGGCAGGCTTTTTTATCAGCTGGACTCATCCTGCTTTCTTTTTTTCATTGGACAGAGGTGTTACCTGTCACTGTAAACCTGACTCTGATGATAAGGAAACTGCTGTAAACTCTTCCTGAAAGGACAGGAAGTATATGTGTAAAATAGTCCTAGTGGCCAGTATAAAAATTGCAAGATTACTCTATTATTTTTTTTCAAAGATGATGAAAGGAAAAAAAATTGCCCAAAAAAGTTTAACCAAAACTGCAACAAAAAAATGCTAATTTAAACAACTGATCATTCTCTGATTACACATTTCTTTTAACCCTTTGGCTACGTACCCCATACATTTATGGCACTCAGCAGGAGCTGAGCCCATCTCATTTCCGACAGATGATCACTGTGTTATTCAATCATCATCTGCCTCTAACAACCTTTGGTTAATGTTCATAGGAGACCATTTTATTTTTATAAATACAGCAATACAGTTGTATTTTTTATAAATCGGGGATTTGATTAACATGAACCTGGAAAAGTCCCCATTTTGCTGGATTCTATTGAGGGGTGTCGTGAGATCAAAATACAAAACACATTATACTCATTTCTCCTATATGCCCACCTGACTCCTTACATTTCCTCTCGGATGTCTTTCAAGCAGGTCTACGCAGTTCCTCTGGCGCTAAATCGCACGTGGTCACACAGCGAGAACAAAACAAATTATTACCTTCAAGAACTGAGGAGACCCATTATAAGAACCAAAGAGATCTGCACAAAGGACAAGGCATCTTTGGCATAGATTGTTAGGTCATGGCCTAGGATAGGTGATTAATGAGTATAATGTTTCTTTTCTTTTAACCGTTTCCCTACAATCCATTTATTATGCTTCAGGGCAGTGGTCTCCAATAGAGTTGAGCGACCTTGACCTTTTTAGAGTCGAGCCGGGTTTCGCGAAACCCGACTATCTCAAAAGTCGGGTCGAGTGAAATCGGCCGATTATGGCGAAAAGTCGGGATCGACCGAAACACGAAACCCAATGCAAGTCAATGGGGCAGCATAGTCGGCAGTGAGTGGGGGCCAGGAAAACACCTAGAGTGCTCATTTTAATGTCAAAACCATCCATTCTTCTTAATGAAGCTTGTCAAGCGTAATTTACCTTATAATAATTGGAAGGCATTTGAAATTGGGGGTCATTTGGCTAAAGTTGTGTGGGGTAGGGCTGGTTTAAGTAATTAGTGGGCCCAGGAAATCTGGACCACGTCACGGCAGTGGAGCAGGGAGAGGTAAGTATTTCAACTTTGCAAGTGCTGTGATCCTGAGCAAGCAGGGGGGGCCCACTTGTTGGCATTGGCACTGGCACAGGGCCCCTCAAAGTACAGCGGTGTGTTTGCACGGCGGGGGCGCCTCCCACCGGCAGCAACACTTTTGCGTACTATGAGAGGCCCTGTGCCAGTGACATCGCCAACTAGTATTTCTCCCCCCACCTGATGAAGGAACCTGCACTTTCATCTGCACCTTCCTCTTTGTCCCCGTGTAAGGTGGTATGGTATGCGGGAAGAGCAACCTGACTTTCAGCAGGGTCACAATGTTGTTGTGTAGCGTGCACGGGGAATGTTGCGTTATGGGTCAATGTACCAGCAGACTCATCTATCACTGGCTGGGCAATGGGCACGATGAAGTGGAAACACAGATATAGGCCCAAAGAAGAAAGTGGGCTAAATGCAGTTCAAAATTGGTAACACAGGAATAACCAGGGGGCATTGCAGTGGAGGACAACTGGAATGAGAGGCTGACACAGAGAGTAGGGCCAAATCAGTAAGTAGTCGAAATGCAGTTCAAAATTGGCAACCGTAGTAAACAGGCGGCACAGCTTTGTTCAGTGGAGGAGAACAGCAAGGAGTGGCAGACACCGATAGTAGGCCCCAACCCAACTAGTAGGCCAAATGCAGTCTAACATTAACAACTACTTAACGAGAGCCTGAAAATGGAATTTCAGGACAGGAAACCAGGAGAACAGCAAGGAGTGGCAGACACCGATAGTAGGCCCCAAACCAACTAGTACGCCAAATGCAGTTGTTCCATTTAACCACAATTTAATGAGAGCCTGAAGATAGAAGCTCAGGAAAGGCAACCTGGGGAACACCTTGGAGTGTAACACACCATCTCTCTCCACCCCATACCCATTTTGTAGGCCTAATGCAGTGTACTTTTCTACAACTACTAAACGAGAGTCGGAAGACCGAAGCAATGGCAAGGAAACCTGGGGAACACCTTGGAGTGTAACACACCATCTCTCTCCACCCCATACCCAATTTGTAGGCCTAATGCAGTGTAGTTTCCAAGAACTACTAAACGAGAGCCGGAAGATCGAAGCTCAGGAAAGGCAACCTGGGGAACACCTTGGAGTGTAACACACCCTCTCTCTACACCCCATACCCAATTTGAAGGCCTAATGCAGTGTAGTTTCCAAGAACTACTAAACGAGAGCCGGAAGATCGAAGCTCAGGAAAGGCAACCTGGGGAACACCTTGGAGTGTAACACACCCTCTCTCTACACCCCATACCCAATTTGAAGGCCTAATGCAGCGTAGTTTCCAACAACTACTAAACGAGAGCCGGAAGATCGAAGCTCAGGAAAGGCAACCTGGGGAACACCTTGGAGTGTAACAAACCCTCTCTCTACACCCCATACCCAATTTGTAGGCCTAATGCAGCGTAGTTTCCGACAACTACTAAACGAGAGCATGAAGATCGAAGCTCAGGAAAGGCAACCTGGGGAACACCTTGGAGTGTAACACACCCTCTCTCTACACCCCATACCCAATTTGAAGGCCTAATGCAGTGTAGTTTCCAAGAACTACTAAACGAGAGCCGGAAGATCTAAGCTCAGGAAAGGCAACCTGGGGAACACCTTGGAGTGGAACACACCATCTCTCTACACCCCATACCCAATTTGAAGGCCTAATGCAGCGTAGTTTCCAACAACTACTAAACGAGAGCCGGAAAATCGAAGCTCAGGAAAGGCAACCTGGGGAACACCTTGGAGTGTAACACAACGTCTCTCTACACCACGGAAGGGCTGATTCTTAGGAAGGAAGGCTGTTGGAAATAAGCATTGCACGTCCGAGGGTGATTATATTCTTATTAGGTATATACTCACCCTCGGACGCGCCCTGCTTCTTTATTTGGAATGAATGTTTATTTGCAATGTGGTGTTGACTTTCTCTATTATTTTGGTAATTAATGATTTTATTATTTTCATTGTTTTGCATCTTCTCGGCAATAATATAAAGAAGACGCGACAGGACAACACTCGGTGGATGCCATATCTGTGTTTTCAATTTAAAAAACCTTTCAGTTAAATACTTGCAGGATAAAGTAATTGTAGCTGGTGGCCATTTTTAGTACTGTACCAGATTTCAGTTGTGTGTTTGTTTTTAATGTTAAAATGTCTGCATTTGATATCTCACCAGTATTTTCTTTTTTATAAGCAAAATACTTTTTTTTTTATTTTATGATGTTGGTTCAAGGGGTACACGGGCAGCAGTAGACAGGTCAGTGGAGGCCTAGTGGAAGGAGGGACCGCAGACAGGCTTCGAAGCCCTAACATAATAAATTGGGCTGCCTGTAGGCAGTTCAAAATTGGTTCCAGGGGAACACGGGCAGCAGTAGACAGGTCAGTGGAGGCCTAGTGGAAGGAGGGACCGCAGACAGGCTTCGAAGCCCTAACATAATAAATTGGGCTGCCTGTAGGCAATTTAAAATTGGTTCCAGGGGAACACGGGCAGCAGTAGACAGGTAAGTGGAGGCCTAGTGGAAGGAGTGACCGCAGACAGGCTTCGAAGGCCTAACATAATAAAATGGGCTGGCTGTAGGCAATTTAAAATTGGTTCCAGGGGAACACGGGCAGCAGTAGACAGGTCAGTGGAGGCCTAGTGGAAGGAGGGACCGCAGACAGGCTTCGAAGGCCTAACATAATAAAATGGGCTGGCTGTAGGCAATTTAAAATTGGTTCCAGGGGAACACGGGCAGCAGTAGACAGGTAAGTGGAGGCCTAGTGGAAGGAGGGACCGCAGACAGGCTTCGAAGGCCTAACATAATAAATTGGGCTGCCTGTAGGCAATTTAAAATTGGTTCCAGGGGAACACGGGCAGCAGTAGACAGGTAAGTGGAGGCCTAGTGGAAGGAGGGACCGCAGACAGGCTTCGAAGGCCTAACGTAATAAAATGGGCTGGCTGTAGGCAATTTACAATTGGTTCCATGGGAACACGGGCAGCAGTAGACAGGTCAGTGGAGGCCTAGTGGAAGGAGTGACGGCAGACAGGCATCAAAGGCCTAACATCATAGCATTGGGCTGTTGGCAATTTAAAATTGGTTCCAGGGGTACACGGGCAACAGTGGTCTGGTCAGTGGAAGTCTAGTGGAAGGAGTGACGGCAGACAGGCATCAAAGGCCTAACATAATAACATTTGGCTGTTGGCAATTTAAAATTGGTTCCAGGGGTACACGGGCAACAGTGGTCTGGTCAGTGGAAGTCTAGTGGAAGGAGTGACGGCAGACAGGCTAAGAAGGCCTAACATAACAAAATTGGGCTGGCTGTAGGCAAGTTTAAATTGGTTCCAGGGGAACACAGCCAGCAGTGGCCTGGTCAGTGTAGTAGTTGTAGAAAGAACGGACCGCAGACAGGCTTCGAAGGCCTAACATAACAAAAATGTCAAAACAATGGTATTGTCAGTGCCAGGCATTGAAGGATGTCAGCGCATAGACTAAACATTGGTGAAGCTGTGAGAGATCATTTTGCTAGTGGTAGAGCACTGTTTGAGCTGGGGGGGGGAACTGTCTTGTGGCCGGCGGTACAGGCCCAGGGCCCCTCATATTACAATGGTGTGTCTGACGTTGGGTGCGCACCACCACCGCCAGAGACACTTTATTGTACTATGAGGGACCCAGTGGCAGTGCCGTCGACCAAAAGCGGGCACACCCACCTCTTCAGACAAACAGCACTCTCACGGGTGCTGGCGCAAAGTGGCGATACCACGGCCCCGTGTGGGGAGTTTGGCCATTTTGTTAGGAGTAAACATGTCGTATGCTGGACAATCAGGTGCAGAAAATTACGAGATTGGAAAAGTCATTCAGAAGAGTCCACAGGCAAGACCTTTTCATAGGAAAGTTAGGTGTCAGCCGGGCAAGGTGGGGCAAAAGATTTCAAAATCCAGTTGTGGTTCATTTTAATGAAGGTTAGATCATCTACATTTTGGGTAGCCAGACGAGTCCTTTTTTCAGTTAGTATTGAACCTGCAGCACTGAATACTCTTTCTGATAGGACACTAGCTGCCGGGCAAGCAAGCTCCTGCAATGCATATTCTGCCAATTCTGGCCAGGTGTCTAATTTGGATGCCCAGTAATCAAATGGGAATGACGGTTGAGGAAGAACGTCGATAAGGGATTAAAAATAGTTTGTAACCATACTGGACAAATGTTGTCTCCTGTCACTTTGAATTGATGCTGCAGTACCTGTCCTGTCTGCGGTCATAGCAAAATCACTCCACAACCTGGTCAGAAAACCCCTCTGGCCAACGCCACTTCTGATTTCTGCCCCTCTAACACCTCTGGTTTGCTGGTCCCTGGAGCTCGTGTGAGAACGATCACGGGCGCTGTGTGCAGGGAATGCCAGAAGCAAACGGTCAACAAGAGTTGATTGTTTTGTTGCTAATATTAGTTCCAAGTTCTCATGTGGCATAATATTTTGCAATTTGCCTTTATAGCGAGGATCAAGGAGGCAGGCCAACCAGTAATCGTCATCGTTCATCATTTTTGTAATGCGTGTGTCCCTTTTGAGGATACGCAAGGCATAATCCGCCATGTGGGCCAAAGTTCCAGTTGTCAAATCTGCGGTTGTGCTTGGTTGAGGGGCAGTTGCAGGCAAATCTACGTCACTTGTGTCCCTCAAAAAACCAGAACCCGCCCTTGCCACGCCACCAATTTCCAATGACCCCGGGAAAGCTTCCTCATTAAAAATATACTCATCCCCATCATCCTCCTCATCCTCCACCTCCTCTTCGCCCGCTACCTCGTCCTGTACACTGCCCTGACCAGACAATGGCTGACTGTCATCAAGGCTTTGCTCTTCCTCAGCTGCAGACGCCTGATCCTTTATGGGCGTCAAACTTTGCATCAGCAGACACATTAGGGGGATGCTCATGCTTATTATGGCGTTGTCTGCACTAACCAGCCGTGTGCATTCCTCAAAACACTGAAGGACTTGACACATGTCTTGAATCTTCGACCACTGCACACCTGACAACTCCATGTCTGCCATCCTACTGCCTGCCCGTGTATGTGTATCCTCCCACAAAAACATAACAGCCCGCCTCTGTTCGCACAGTCTCTGAAGCATGTGCAGTGTTGAGTTCCACCTTGTAACAACGTCTATGATTAGGCGATGCTGGGGAAGGTTCAAAGAACGCTGATAGGTCTGCATACGGCTGGAGTGTACAGGCAAACGGCGGATATGTGCGCAAAGTCCACGCACTTTGAGGAGCAGGTCGGATAACCCCGGATAACTTTTCAGGAAGCACTGCACCACCAGGTTTAAGGTGTGAGGCAGGCAAGGAATGTGTTTCAGTTGGGAAAGGGAGATGGCAGCCATGAAATTCCTTCCGTTATCACTCACTACTAGGGTTGAGCGAAACGGGTCGAACATTTTCAAAAGTCGCCGACTTTTGGCTAAGTCGGGGTTTCATGAAACCCGATCCGACCCCTGTGCGGGGTCGGCCATGCGGTACGCGACTTTCGCGCCAAAGTCGCGTTTCAATGACGCGAAAAGCGCCATTTCTCAGCCAATGAAGGTAAACGCAGAGTGTGGGCAGCGTGATGACATAGGTCCTGGTCCCCACCATCTTAGAGAAGGGCATTGCAGTGATTGGCTTGCTGTCTGCGACGTCACAGGGGCTATAAAGAGGCGTTCCCGCCGACCGCCATCTTACTGCTGCTGATCTGAGCTTAGGGAGAGGTTGCTGCCGCTTTGTCAGAAGCAGGGATAGCGTTAGGCAGGGTCCATTAACCACAAAACCGCTTGTGCTGCAGCGATTTGCACTGTCCAACACCACCCTCGGTGTGCAGGGACAGTGGAAGTTTTTTTTTTTTTTTTTTTCCCCTCAGCGCTGTAGCTCATTGGGCTGCCCTAGAAGGCTCCCTGATAGCTGCATTGCTGTGTGTACGCCGCTGTGCAAACCAACTGCTTTTTTCAAAGCACAAATCCTCTTGTTCCTTCCTTTCTGCACAGCTATCTTTTTTGTTTGTCCACACTTTTTATTTCATTTGTGCATCAGTCCACTCCTTATTGCTGCCTGCCATACCTGGCTGAGATTACTGCAGGCAGGGAGATAGTAGCTGCCTGCCATACCTGGCTGAGATTACTGCAGGCAGGGAGATAGTAATTGTAGGACATTCCCTGTTTTTTTTTTTTTTTTTTTGGTGGGAGATTAAGATTGGCAATTTGGCATTTCTGCTAGAGTGCCATCCCTGTGTGTGCCATCTCTCTCACATAGTGGGCCATAGAAAGCCTTTTCATTTTTCTGTATTTTTTTTTGTGGGGTGTATAAATTCTCCCTGATAAAAATACAGTGGGAGATTAATATTGGCCTTTGGGCTTGTGTGCCAGTCCTGAGTGTGCCATCTCTCTCACAAATAGTGGGCCATAGAAAGCCTATTTTATTTTTTTTTGGGTTTTATAAATTCTCCCTGAAAAAAAGGGAGATTAATATTGGCCTCTGGGCTTGTGTGCCAGTCCTGAGCGTGCCATCTGTGCCAGCCCTGAGCGTGCCATCTCTCTCACAAATAGTGGGCCATAGAAAGCCTATTTATTTTTTTTTTTGGTTTTATAAATTCTCCCTGAAAAAAAGGGAGATTAATATTGGCCTCTGGGCTTGTGTGCCAGTCCTGAGCGTGCCATCTGTGCCAGCCCTGAGCGTGCCATCTCTCTCACAAATAGTGGGCCATAGAAAGCCTATTTAATTTTTTTTTTTGTTTTATAAATTTTCCCTGAAAAAAGGGAGATTAATATTGGCCTCTGGGCTTGTGTGCCAGTTGTGAGCGTGCCATCTGTGCCAGTCCTGAGCGTGCCATCTCTCTCACAAATAGTGGGCCATAGAAAGCCTATTTAATTTTTTTTTTGGTTTTATAAATTTTCCCTGAAAAAAGGGAGATTAATATTGGCCTCTGGGCTTGTGTGCCAGTTGTGAGCGTGCCATCTGTGCCAGTCCTGAGCGTGCCATCTCTCTCACAAATAGTGGGCCATAGAAAGCCTATTTAAATATTTTTTTGGTTTTATAAATTCTCCCAGAAAAAAAGGGAGATTAATATTGGCCTCTGGGCTTCTGTGCCAGTCCTGAGCGTGCCATCTGTGCCAGTCCTGAGCGTCCCATCTCTCTCACAAATAGTGGGCCATAGAAAGCCTATTTTTTTTTTTTTTTGGGTTTTAGAAATTCTCCCTGGAAAAAAAAAGGGAGATTAATATTGCCCTTTGGGCTTGTGTGCCAGTACTAAGCGTTCCATCTCTCTCTCTCTCTCAGTCAGTGGGCCATAGAACGCCTATTTTTGGTTTTATTTGTTTTCTAAATTCTCCCTGAAAAAATCATTTTATTTTAATTGGTTTCTAAATTCTTCCTGATAAAATCATATTTTTTTTATTATTTTTTTTTCTAAAGTCTCCCTGAAAAAAAAAAAAAAAAACAGTGGGAGATTAATATTGGCCTTTCTGCTTGTGTGCCAGTCTTGACTCCTGGGTGCGTCATCTCTCAGTCAGTGGGCCATAGAACGCCTATTTTTGGTTTTATTTGTTTTCTAAATTCTCCCTAAAAAAATCATTTTATTTTATTTGGTTTCTAAATTCTTCCTGATAAAATCATATTTTTTTTATTATTTTTTTTTCTAAAGTCTCCCTGAAAAAAAAAAAAAAAAACAACCAAAAAAAACAGTGGGAGATTAATATTGGCCTTTCTGCTTGTGTGCCAGTCTTGACTCCTGGGTGTGCCATCTCTCTCTCTCTCTCTCTCTCTCTCTCTCTCTCTCTCTCTCTCCAATTGTGGTCCATAGAAAGCCTATATTTTTTTTCCTTGATTTGGGTTCTAAAATCTACCAGAGAAAATAACTACATCAATCATTGGTAGAAAAATATTGGCCTCTGGGTTTGTGTGCCACTCCTGACTCCTGTGTGCGTCATCTCTCAGTCAGTGGGCCATAGAACGCCTATTTTTGTTTTTATTTGTTTTATAAATTCTCCCTGAAAAAATCATTTTATTTTATTTGGTTTCTAAATTCTTCCTGATAAAATCATATTTTTTTTATTATTTTTTTTTCTAAAGTCTCCCTGAAAAAAAAAAAAAAAAACAAACAAAAAAAACAGTGGGAGATTAATATTGGCCTTTCTGCTTGTGTGCCAGTCTTGACTCCTGGGTGTGCCATCTCTCTCTCTCTCTCTCTCTCTCTCCAATTGTGGTCCATAGAAAGCCTATATTTTTTTTCCTTGATTTGGGTTCCAAAATCTACCAGAGAAAATAACTACATCAATCATTGGTAGAAAAATATTGGCCTCTGGGCTTGTGTGCCACTCCTGACTCCTGTGTGCGTCATCTCTCAGTCAGTGGGCCATAGAACGCCTATTTTTGTTTTTATTTGTTTTATAAATTCTCCCTGAAAAAATCATTTTATTTTATTTGGTTTCTAAATTCTTCCTGATAAAATCATATTTTTTTTATTATTTTTTTTTCTAAAGTCTCCCTGAAAAAAAAAAAAAACAAAAAAAAAAAACAAAACCCCAAAAAAAATGGGAGATTAATATTGGCCTTTCTGCTTGTGTGCCAGTCTTGACTCCTGGGTGTGCCATCTCTCTCTCTCTCTCTCTCTCTCTCTCTCCAATTGTGGTCCATAGAAAGCCTACATTTTTTTTCCTTGATTTGGGTTCCAAAATCTACCAGAGAAAATAACTCCATCAATCATTGGTAGAAAAATATTGGCCTCTGGGCTTGTGTGCCACTCCTGATTCCTGTGTGCGTCATCTCTCACTCAGTGGCCCATAGAAAGCATATAGTTTGTTACATTTGTTTTCTAAATTCTCCCTGCAAAAATCTATTTTTTTTTTTTTGGGGGGTTTCTAAAGTGTTCCTGAAAAAAATAAAAATAAAAAAAAAATAATAGTGTGACATTAATATTAACATTTGTGCTTCAGTGACAGTCCTGCGTGTGGGGCATCTCTCTAATTTGCAGCCACCAAAAAAAGAGTGTGTAACATTGGGCCTGATTTTCGCTGTGGTCTCACCAACCTGTAAAGGGGTAGCTAAATCATACTGAAGTTATAGCTCACCGTGTAAGTTGTGTGACTGCAACAAATAACGTTAGTTTGGTTACGTTTTTAAAACAATGAGGAAGTCTAGTGGAAGAGGTCGTGGCCGGGGGCGTTCATTGTCAGCTGGTAATGAGGGTAGTGTTAGTGGTGGAGCATCAGGTGGTCGTGGGGAAAAAAATATTGCACCTAAGTCTGGAGCTGTGGAGCCAGGTTCGTCGTCCGGCTACACAAGGCCTCGAACGCTCCCTTTTCTGGGATTAGGAAAACCGCTTTTAAAGCCGGAGCAGCAAGAGCAAGTTTTGGCTTATCTTGCTGACTCAGCCTCTAGCTCTTTTGCCTCATCTCGTGAAACTGGTAAAAGTAAAAGCAGCGCGTCGTTAGTGGATGTTCACGGTCAGGGACAAGTCACTTCCTTGTCCTCTTCAGCAAAAACAACAACAGAGAAGAATGCAGCAGGCGACACAACGGGTTACTCCATGGAGCTCTTTACACATACCGTCCCTGGCTTAGAAAGTGAAGCAGTTAACAGTCCATGCCCATTACAAATTGAATCTGACATGGAGTGCACTGACGCACAGCCACAGCCAGACTACTATGCTGGTCCTTTGACTCAGACCACAACATTGCCCTCGCAGGGTGCTGATCAAGAATCAGACCCTGATGAGACTATGTTGCCCCATCACGAACGCTATACCACCGAACGACACGGTGACACAGACGAAGTTGCGCAGGAGGTACAAGAAGAGTTATTAGATGACCCAGTTCTTGACCCCGATTGGCAGCCATTGGGGGAACAGGGTGCAGGCGGCAGCAGTTCTGAAGCAGAGGAGGAGGAGGGGCCGCAGCAGGCATCAACATCGCCACAGGTTCCATCTGCCGGGCCCGTATCTTGCCCAAAACGCGTGGCAAAGCCAAAACCTGGTGGAGGACAGCGTGGCCATCCGGTTAAAGCTCAGTCTGCAATGCCTGAAAAGGTATCCGATGCTAGAAAGAGTGCAGTCTGGCATTTTTTTAAACAACATCCAATTGATCAGCGCAAAGTCATCTGTCAAAAATGTTCTACTTCCTTAAGCAGAGGTCAGAATCTGAAAAGTCTCAATACTAGTTGCATGCATAGACATTTAACCACCATGCATTTGAAAGCTTGGACTAACTACCAAACGTCCCTTAAGGTTGTTGCACCCTCGGCCAATGAAGCTAGTCATCAACGCAACATCCCTTCCGGCAGTGTAGGACCACCATTTAGCGCACCACCTGCTGTATCTGTGCAGGTATCTTTGCCAGGCCAAAGCAGTCAGGGTCAGGGAATCACCAGTTTCGTAGTAGGAAACACTGCATCTAGGGCACCGGCGGCAACAATACCATCTCCCACCGTCTCTCAGTCTGCCATGTCCACCGGCACCCCCGCTAGTTCCACGATCTCCCGCTCTCCAGTCCAGCTCACCCTACATGAGACTATGGTTAGAAAAAGGAAATACTTAGCCTCGCATCCGCGTACACAGGGTTTGAACGCCCACATAGCTAGACTAATCTCGTTAGAGATGATGCCCTACCGGTTAGTTGAAAGCGAAGCTTTCAAAGACCTGATGGACTACGCTGTACCACGCTACGAGCTACCCAGTCGACACTTTTTTTCCAGAAAAGCCATCCCAGCCCTCCACCAGCATGTTAAAGAGCGCATCGTCCATGCACTCAGGCAATCTGTGAGCACAAAGGTGCACCTGACAACAGATGCATGGACCAGTAGGCATGGCCAGGGACGTTACGTGTCCATCACGGCACACTGGGTAAATGTGGTGGATTCAGGGTCCACAGGGGACAGCAAGTTTGGGACAGTTCTGCTTAGCCCACGGTCTAGTAAACAGTTGTCTGTAGCCGTTCGCACCCCCTCCTCCTCCTCCTCCTCCTCCTCGTCCTCCTGCAGAAGCAAGAGCTCGTCCACAGACCGCAGTCGCACAAACACTCCATCCGCACCTGCCACTGTTGCACACCAGGTCTCCCATTATGGGGCAGCTACTGGCATACGTCAGCAGGCTGTATTGGCTATGAAGTGTTTGGGCGACAATAGACACACCGCGGAAGTTCTGTCCGAGTTCTTGCAGCAAGAAACGCAGTCGTGGCTGGGCACTGTAGATCTTGAGGCAGGCAAGGTAGTTAGTGATAACGGAAGGAATTTCATGGCTGCCATCTCCCTTTCCCAACTGAAACACATTCCTTGCCTGGCTCACACCTTAAACCTGGTGGTGCAGTGCTTCCTGAAAAGTTATCCGGGGTTATCCGACCTGCTCCTCAAAGTGCGTGGACTTTGCGCACATATCCGCCGTTCGCCTGTACACTTCAGCCGTATGCAGACCTATCAGCGTTCTTTGAACCTTCCCCAGCATCGCCTAATCATAGACGTTGCAACAAGGTGGAACTCAAAACTGCACATGCTTCAGAGACTGTGCGAACAGAGGCGGGCTGTTATGTTTTTGTGGGAGGATACACATACACGGGCAGGCAGTAGGATGGCAGACATGGAGTTGTCAGGTGTGCAGTGGTCGAAGATTCAAGACATGTGTCAAGTCCTTCAGTGTTTTGAGGAATGCACACGGCTGGTTAGTGCAGACAACGCCATAATAAGCATGAGCATCCCCCTAATGCGTCTGCTGATGCAAAGTTTGACGCACATAAAGGATCAGGCGTCTGCACCAGAGGAAGAGGAAAGCCTTGATGACAGTCAGCGATTGTCTGGTCAGGGCAGTGTACATGACGAGGTACCGGGCGAAGAGGAGGTGGAGGATGAGGAGGATGATGGGGATGAGTATATTTTTAATGAGGAAGCTTTCCCGGGGGCACGGGAAATTGGTGGCGTGGCAAGGCCGGGTTCTGGTTTTTTGAGGGACACAAGTGACGTAGATTTGCCTGCAACTGCCCCTCAACCAAGCACAACCGCAGATTTGACAACGGGAACTTTGGCCCACATGGCGGATTATGCCTTGCGTATCCTCAAAAGGGACACACGCATTACAAAAATGATGAACGATGACGATTACTGGTTGGCCTGCCTCCTTGATCCTCGCTATAAAGGCAAATTGCAAAATATTATGCCACATGAGAACTTGGAACTAATATTAGCAACAAAACAATCAACTCTTGTTGACCGTTTGCTTCTGGCATTCCCTGCACACAGCGCCCGTGATCGTTCTCACACGAGCTCCAGGGGCCAGCAGACCAGAGGTGTTAGAGGGGCAGAAATCAGAAGTGGCGTTGGCCAGAGGGGTTTTCTGACCAGGTTGTGGAGTGATTTTTCTATGACCGCAGACAGGACAGGTACTGCAGCATCAATTCAAAGTGACAGGAGACAACATTTGTCCAGTATGGTTACAAACTATTTTTCATCCCTTATCGACGTTCTCCCTCAACCGTCATTCCCATTTGATTACTGGGCATCCAAATTAGACACCTGGCCAGAATTGGCAGAATATGCATTGCAGGAGCTTGCTTGCCCGGCAGCTAGTGTCCTATCAGAAAGAGTATTCAGTGCTGCAGGTTCAATACTAACAGAAAAAAGGACTCGTCTGGCTACCCAAAATGTAGATGATCTAACCTTCATTAAAATGAACCACAACTGGATTTCAAAATCTTTTGCCCCACCCTGCCCGGCTGACACCTAGCTTTCCTATGAAAAGGTCTTGCCTGTGGACTATTCTGAATGACTTTTCCAATCTCGTAATTTTCTTCACCTGATTGTCCAGCATACGACATGTTTCCACCTCACGAAATGGCCAAACTCCCCACACGGGGCCGTGCTATCGCCACTTTGCGCTTGGACCCTTGAGAGTGCTGTTTGTCTGAAGAGGTGGGTGTGGCCGCTTTTGGTCGACGGCACTGCCACTGGGTCCCTCATAGTACAATAAAGTGTCTCTGGCGGTGGTGGTGCGCACCCAACGTCAGACACACCGTTGTAATATGAGGGGCCCTGTGCCTGTACCGCCGGCCACAAGACAGTTCCCCCCCCCAGCTCAAACAGTGCTCTACCACTAGCAAAATTATCTCTCACAGCTTCACCAATGTGTAGTCTAGGCGCTGACATCCTTCAATGCCTGGCACTGACAATACCATTGTTTTGACATTTTTGTTATGTTAGGCCTTCGAAGCCTGTCTGCGGTCCCTTCTTTCTACAACTACTACACTGACCAGGCCACTGCTGGCCGTGTTACCCTGGAACCAATTTAAAAGTGCCTACAGTCAGCCCAATTTTGTTATGTTAGGCCTTCGAAGCCTGTCTGCGGTCACTCCTTCCACTAGACTTCCACTGACCAGACCACTGCTGCCCGTGTACCCCTGCAACCAATTTAAAAGTGCCTACAGCCAGCCCAAGTTTGTTATGTTAGGCCTTGGAAGCCTGTCTGCGGTCACTCCTTCCACTAGACTTCCACTGACCAGACCACTGCTGCCCGTGTACCCCTGGAACCAATTTAAAAGTGCCTACAGCCAGCCCAAGTTTGTTATGTTAGGCCTTGGAAGCCTGTCTGCGGTCACTCCTTCCACTAGACTTCCACTGACCAGACCACTGCTGCCCGTGTACCCCTGGAACCAATTTAAAAGTGCCTACAGCCAGCCCAAGTTTGTTATGTTAGGCCTTCGAAGCCTGTCTGCGGTCACTCCTTCCACTAGACTTCCACAGACCAGACCACTGCTGCCCGTGTACCCCTGGAACCAATTTAAAAGTGCCTACAGCCAGCCCAAGTTTGTTATGTTAGGCCTTGGAAGCCTGTCTGCGGTCACTCCTTCCACTAGACTTCCACTGACCAGACCACTGCTGCCCGTGTACCCCTGGAACCAATTTAAAAGTGCCTACAGCCAGCCCAAGTTTGTTATGTTAGGCCTTGGAAGCCTGTCTGCGGTCACTCCTTCCACTAGACTTCCACTGACCATACACTGCTGCCCATGTACCCCTGGAACAAATTTAAAAGTGCCTACAGCCAGCCCAAGTTTGTTATGTTAGGCCTTCGAAGCCTGTCTGCGTCCCGTTCTTTCAACTACAACTACACTGACCAGGCCACTGATGGCCGTGTTCCCCTGGAACCAATTTTAACTTGCCTACAGCCAGCCCAATGTTAGGCCTTTGATGCCTGTCTGCCGTCACTCCTTCCACTAGGCCTCCACTGACCTGTCTATTGCTGCCCGTGTACCCCTTGAACCAACATCATTAAATATAAAAAAAATTAATTTGATTATAAAAAATAAGATCGTGTTGAGATCTCAAATGCAGACATTTTAACAATCAAAACAAACACACAACAAATATCTGGAACTGTACTACAAAGGTCCAACAGCTACAATTTCTTTCTCCTGCAAGAAGTTAACTGAAAGTTTTTTGGAGTTGTTAACACAGATATGGCATCCACCGAGTGTTGTCCTGTCGCGTCTCCTTTAAATTATTTCCAATAAGATGTTAAACTATTAATTTAATAAAATCAATAATTAAAAAAATAATTGAGTAAGTCAAAAGCACATTGCAAATAAACATTAATTACAAATCAAGAAGCATGGCGCGTCCGAGGGTGAGTAGATACCGAATAAGAATATAATCACCCTCGGACGCGCAATGCTTATTTACAACAGCCTTCCTTCCTAAGAATCAGCCCTTCCGTGGTGTAGAGAGAGGTTGTGTTACACTCCAAGGTGTTCCCCAGGTTGCCTTTCCTGAGCTTCGATCTTCCGGCTCTCGTTTAGTAGCTGTTGGAAACTACGCTGCATTAGGCCTACTAATTGTGTATGGGTGAAACAGTGGCGCATCTGCGGTCCCTCCTTCCACTAGGCCTCCACTGACCTGTCTACTGCGGCCCGTGTACCCCTTGAACCAACCTAATAAAATATTTAAAAAATTAATTTGATTATAAAAAATAAGATCGTGTTGAGATCTCAAATGCAGACATTTTAACAATCAAAACAAACACACAACAAATATCTGGAACTGTACTACAAAGGTCCAACAGCTACAATTTCTTTCTCCTGCAAGAAGTTAACTGAAAGTTTTTTGGAGTTGTTAACACAGATATGGCATCCACCGAGTGTTGTCCTGTCGCGTCTCCTTTAAATTATTTCCAATAAGATGTTAAACTATTAATTTAATAAAATCAATAATTAAAAAAATAATTGAGTAAGTCAAAAGCACATTGCAAATAAACATTAATTACAAATCAAGAAGCATGGCGCGTCCGAGGGTGAGTAGATACCGAATAAGAATATAATCACCCTCGGACGCGCAATGCTTATTTACAACAGCCTTCCTTCCTAAGAATCAGCCCTTTCGTGGTGTAGAGAGAGGTTGTGTTACACTCCAAGGTGTTCCCCGGGTTGCCTTTCATGAGCTTCGATCTTCCGGCTCTCGTTTAGTAGTTGGTGGAAAAGTACACAGCATTAGGCCTACAAAATGGGTATGGGGTGGAGAGAGATGGTGTGTTACACTCCAAGGTGTTCCCCAGGTTGCCTTTCCTGAGCTTCGATCTTCATGCTCTCGTTTAGTAGGTGTCGGAAAGTAGGCTGCATTAGGCCTACAAATTGGGTATGGGGTGGAGAGAGATGGTGTGTTACACTCCAAGGTGTTCCCCAGGTTTCCTTGCCATTGCTTCGGTCTTCCGACTCTCGTTTAGTAGTTGTAGAAAAGTACACAGCATTAGGCCTACAAAATGGGTATGGGGTGGAGAGAGATGGTGTGTTACACTCCAAGGTGTTCCCCAGGTTGCCTTTCCTGAGCTTCGATCTTCATGCTCTCGTTTAGTAGGTGTCGGAAAGTAGGCTGCATTAGGCCTAAAAAATGGGGAATGGGGTGGAGAGAGATGGTGTGTTACACTCCAAGGTGTTCCCCAGGTTTCCTTGCCATTGCTTCGGTCTTCCGACTCTCGTTTAGTAGTTGTAGAAAAGTACACTGCATTAGGCCTAAAAAATGGGTATGGGGTGGAGAGAGATGGTGTGTTACACTCCAAGGTGTTCCCCAGGTTGCCTTTCCTGAGCTTCGATCTTCATGCTCTCGTTTAGTAGGTGTCGGAAAGTAGGCTGCATTAGGCCTACAAATTGGGTATGGGGTGGAGAGAGATGGTGTGTTACACTCCAAGGTGTTCCCCAGGTTTCCTTGCCATTGCTTCGGTCTTCCGACTCTCGTTTAGTAGTTGTAGAAAAGTACACAGCATTAGGCCTACAAAATGGGTATGGGGTGGAGAGAGATGGTGTGTTACACTCCAAGGTGTTCCCCAGGTTGCCTTTCCTGAGCTTCTATCTTCAGGCTCTCATTAAATTGTGGTTAAATGGAACAACTGCATTTGGCGTACTAGTTGGTTTGGGGCCTACTATCGGTGTCTGCCACTCCTTGCTGTTCTCCTGGTTTCCTGTCCTGAAATACCATTTTCAGCCTCTCGTTAAGTAGTTGTTAATGTTAGACTGCATTTGGCCTACTAGTTGGGTTGGGGCCTACTATCGGTGTCTGCCACTCCTTGCTGTTCTCCTCCACTGAACAAAGCTGTGCCGCCTGTTTACTACGGTTGCCAATTTTGAACTGCATTTCGACTACTTACTGATTTGGCCCTACTCTCTGTGTCAGCCTCTCATTCCAGTTGTCCTCCACTGCAATGCCCCCTGGTTATTCCTGTGTTACCAATTTTGAACTGCATTTAGCCCACTTTCTTCTTTGGGCCTATATCTGTGTTTCCACTTCATCGTGCCCATTGCCCAGCCAGTGATAGATGAGTCTGCTGGTACATTGACCCATAACGCAACATTCCCCGTGCACGCTACACAACAACATTGTGACCCTGCTGAAAGTCAGGTTGCTCTTCCCGCATACCATACCACCTTACACGGGGACAAAGAGGAAGGTGCAGATGAAAGTGCAGGTTCCTTCATCAGGTGGGGGGAGGAATACTAGTTGGCGACGTCACTGGCACAGGGCCTCTCATAGTACGCAAAAGTGTTGCTGCCGGTGGGAGGCGCCCCCGCCGTGCAAACACACCGCTGTACTTTGAGGGGCCCTGTGCCAGTGCCAATGCCAACGAGTGGGCCCCCCCTGCTTGCTCAGGTTCACAGCACTTGCAAAGTTGAAATACTTACCTCTCCCTGCTCCACTGCCGTGACGTGGTCCAGATTTCCTGGGCCCACTAATTACTTGAACCAGCCCTACCCCCCACAACTTTAGCCAAATGACCCCCAATTTCAAATGCCTTCCAATTATTATAAGGTAAATTACGCTTGACAAGCTTCATTAAGAAGAATGGATGGTTTTGACATTAAAATGGGCACTCTAGGTGTTTTCCTGGCCCCCACTCACTGCCGACTATGCTGCCCCATTGACTTGCATTGGGTTTCGTGTTTCGGTCGATCCCGACTTTACGTCATAATCGGCCGATTTCACTCGACCCGACTTTGGACATAGTCGGGTTTCGCAAAACCCGGCTCGACTCTAAAAAGGTCAAGGTCGCTCAACTCTACTCACTACCTTGCCTGCCTCAAGATCTACAGTGCCCAGCCACGACTGCGTTTCTTGCTGCAAGAACTCAGACAGAACTTCCGCGGTGTGTCTGTTGTCGCCCAAACACTTCATAGCCAATACAGCCTGCTGACATTTGCCAGTAGCTGCCCCATAATGGGAGACCTGGTGTGCAACAGTGGCAGCTGCGGATGGAGTGGTTGTGCGACTGCGGTCTGTGGACGAGCTCTCGCTTCTGCAGGAGGACGAGGAGGAGGAGGAGGGGGTGCGAACGGCTACAGCCAACTGTTTCCTAGACCGTGGGCTAGGCAGAACTGTCCCAAACTTGCTGTCCCCTGTGGACCCTGAATCCACCACATTTACCCAGTGTGCCGTGATGGACACGTAACGTCCCTGGCCATGCCTACTGGTCCATGCATCTGTTGTCAGGTGCACCTTTGTGCTCACAGATTGCCTGAGTGCATGGACGATGCGCTCTTTAACATGCTGGTGGAGGGCTGGGATGGCTTTTCTGGAAAAAAAGTGTCGACTGGGTAGCTCGTAGCGGGGTACAGCGTAGTCCATCAGGTCTTTGAAAGCTTCGCTTTCAACTAACCGGTAGGGCATCATCTCTAACGAGATTAGTCTAGCTATGTGGGCGTTCAAACCCTGTGTACGCGGATGCGAGGCTAAGTACTTCCTTTTTCTAACCATAGTCTCATGTAGGGTGAGCTGGACTGGAGAGCTGGAGATCGTGGAACTAGCGGGGGTGCCGGTGGACATGGCAGACTGAGAGACGGTGGGAGATGGTATTGTTGCCGCCGGTGCCCTAGATGCAGTGTTTCCTACTACGAAACTGGAGATTCCCTGACCCTGACTGCTTTGGCCTGGCAAAGAAACCTGCACAGATACTGCAGGTGGTGCAGAAAATGGTGGCCCTACACTGCCGGAAGGGATGTTGCGTTGATGAGTAGCTTCATTGGCCGAGGGTGCTACAGCCTTAAGGGACGTTTGGTAGTTAGTCCAAGCTTGCAAATGCATGGTGGTTAAATGTCTATGCATGCAACTTGTATTGAGACTTTTCAGATTCTGCCCTCTGCTTAAGGTAGTTGAACATTTTTGACAGATTACTTTGTGCTGATCAATTGGATGTTGTTTAAAAAAATGCCAGACTGCACTCTTTCTAGCATTGGATACCTTTTCAGGCATTGCAGACTGAGCTTTAACCGGATGGCCACGCTGTCCTCCAACAGGTTTTGACTTTGCCACGCGTTTTGGCCAAGATACGGGCCCGGCAGATGGAACCTGTTGCGATGTTGATGCCTGCTGCGGCCCCTCCTCCTCCGCTTCAGAACTGCTGCCGCCTGCACCCTGTTCCCCCAATGGCTGCCAATCGGGGTCAAGAACTGGGTCATCTATTACCTCTTCTTGTAGCTCGTGTGCAACTTCGTCTGTGTCACCGTGTCGGTCGGTGGTATAGCGTTCGTGATGGGGCAACATAGTCTCATCAGGGTCTGATTCTTGATCAGCACCCTGCGAGGGCAATGTTGTGGTCTGAGTCAAAGGACCAGCATAGTAGTCTGGCTGTGGCTGTGCATCAGTGCACTCCATGTCAGATTCAACTTGTAATGGGCATGGACTGTTAACTGCTTCACTTTCTAAGCCAGGGACGGTATGTGTAAAGAGCTCCATGGAGTAACCCGTTGTGTCGCCTGCTGCATTCTTCTCTGTTGTTGTTTTTGCTGAAGAGGACAAGGAAGCGACTTGTCCCTGACCGTGAACATCCACTAACGACGCGCTGCTTTTACTTTTACCAGTTTCACGAGAGGAGGCAAAAGAGCTAGAGGCTGAGTCAGCAAGATAAGCCAAAACTTGCTCTTGATGCTCCGGCTTTAAAAGCGGTTTTCCTACTCCCAGAAAAGGGAGGGTTCGAGGCCTTGTGTAGCCAGACGACGAACCTGGCTCCACAGCTCCAGACTTAGGTGCAATATTTTTTTTCCCACGACCACCTGATGCTCCACCACTACCACTACCCTCATTACCAGCTGACAATGAACGCCCCCGGCCACGACCTCTTCCACCAGACTTCCTCATTGTTTTAAAAACGTTACCAAACGAACGGTATTTGTTGCTGTCACACAACTTACACGGTGAGCTATAACTTCAGTATGATTTAGCTACCCCTTTACAGGTGGGTGAGACCACAACGAAAATCAGCCACAATGTTACACACTCTGTTGTTGTTGGCAACAAATGAGATGGCACACACGCAGGACTGTCACTGAAGCGCAAATGTAAATATTTATGTCCCACTGATTTGTGTTTGTTTTTTTTAAAAGGGAGACTTCAGAAAAAAAAAAAATTAAAAAAAAATTATTTTTTACAGAAGAATTTATAAAACAAATAAAATGAAATGATTGTTTCAGGGAGAATTTAGGAAAAAAAAAAAAAAAAAGGCTTTGTAGGGCCCACTGAGTGAGAGAGGACGCACACAGGAGTCAGGAGTGGCACACAAGCCCAGAGGCCAATATTAATCTCCCACCGATTGATTTAGTTATTTTTTTTGGTAGATTTTGGAACCCAAATCAAGCAAAAAAATTAATAGGCTTTCTATGGCCCACAATTGGGGAGAGAGAGAGAGATGGCACACCCAGGAGTCAAGACTGGCACACAAGCAGAAGGGGCAATATGAATCTCCCACAGATTTTTTTTTTTTTTTCAGGGAGACTTGAGAGAAAAAAAAATACAAAAAAAATGATTTTTTTCAGGAATAATTTAGAAACCAAAGAAAATAAAATGATTGTTTCAGGGAGAATTTAGAAAACAAATAAAACAAAAAATAGGCTTTCTAGGGCCCACTGAGTGACAGATGACGCACACAGGAGTCAGGAGTGGCACACAAGCCCAGAGGCCAATATTAATCTCCCACTGATTGATTTAGTTATTTTTTTTGGTAGATTTTGGAACCCAAATCTAGCAAAAAAATTAATAGGCTTTCTATGGCCCACAATTGGGGAGAGAGAGAGAGATGGCACACCCAGGAGTCAAGACTGGCACACAAGCAGAAGGGGCAATATGAATCTCCCACAGATTTTTTTTTTTTTTTTCAGGGAGACTTGAGAGAAAAAAAAATACAAAAAAAATGATTTTTTTCAGGAATAATTTAGAAACCAAAGAAAATAAAATGATTGTTTCAGGGAGAATTTAGAAAACAAATAAAACAAAAAATAGGCTTTCTAGGGCCCACTGAGTGACAGATGACGCACACAGGAGTCAGGAGTGGCACACAAGCCCAGAGGCCAAAATTAATCTCCCACTGATTGATTTAGTGATTTTTTTTGGTAGATTTTGGAACCCAAATCAAGCAAAAAAATTAATAGGCTTTCTATGGCCCACAGTTGGGGAGAGAGAGAGAGATGGCACACCCAGGAGTCAAGACTGGCACACAAGCAGAAGGGGCAATATGAATCTCCCACAGATTTTTTTTTTTTTTTTTCAGGGAGACTTTAGAGAAAAAAAAATACAAAAAAAATGATTTTTTTCAGGAATAATTTAGAAACCAAAGAAAATAAAATGATTTTTTCAGGGAGAATTTAGAAAACAAATAAAACAAAAAATAGGCTTTCTAGGGCCCACTGAGTGACAGATGACGCTCACAGGAGTCAGGAGTGGCACACAAGCCCAGAGGCCAATATTAATCTCCCACTGATTGATTTAGTGATTTTTTTTGGTAGATTTTGGAACCCAAATCAAGCAAAAAAATTAATAGGCTTTCTATGGCCCACTATTTGTGAGAGAGATGGCACGCTCAGGACTGGCACACAAGCCCAGAGGCCAATATTAATCTCCCATTTTTTTTTTTCCAGGGAAAATTTATAAACCCAATAAAAAAAATAATAATAAATAGGCTTTCTATGGCCCACTATCTGAGAGAGAGAGATGGCACGCTTAGGACTGGCACACAAGCCCAAAGGCCAATATTAATCTCCCACTGATTGATTGATTGATTTTTTCAGGTAGAATTATGAACCCAAATCAACCAAAAAAATAAATAGGCTTTCTATGGCCCACTATTTGTGAGAGAGATGGCACGCTCAGGACTGGCACACAAGCCCAGAGGCCAATATTAATCTCCCACTTTTTTTTTTTTCCAGGGAAAATTTATAAACCCAATAAAATAATAAAAAAATAGGCTTTCTATGGCCCACTATCTGAGAGAGAGAGAGATGGCACGCTTAGGACTGGCACACAAGCCCAAAGGCCAATATTAATCTCCCACTGATTGATTTAATGATTTTTTCAGGTAGAATTTAGAACCCAAATCAAGCAAAAAAATTAATAGGCTTTCTATGGCCCACTGAGTGAGAGATGGCACACACAGGAGTAAGGAGTGGCACACAAGCCCTGAGGCCAATATTTTTCTCCCACTGATTGATTGATTGATTTTTTCAGGTAGAATTATGAACCCAAATCAACCAAAAAAATAAATAGGCTTTCTATGGCCCACTATTTGTGAGAGAGATGGCACGCTCAGGACTGGCACACAAGCCCAGAGGCCAATATTAATCTCCCATTTTTTTTTTTTCCAGGGAAAATTTATAAACCCAATAAAAAAAAAAATAATAAATAGGCTTTCTATGGCCCACTATCTGAGAGAGAGAGATGGCACGCTTAGGACTGGCACACAAGCCCAAAGGCCAATATTAATCTCCCACTGATTGATTGATTGATTTTTTCAGGTAGAATTATGAACCCAAATCAACCAAAAAAATAAATAGGCTTTCTATGGCCCACTATTTGTGAGAGAGATGGCACGCTCAGGACTGGCACACAAGCCCAGAGGCCAATATTAATCTCCCACTTTTTTTTTTTTTCCAGGGAAAATTTATAAACCCAATAAAATAATAAAAAAATAGGCTTTCTATGGCCCACTATCTGAGAGAGAGAGAGATGGCACGCTTAGGACTGGCACACAAGCCCAAAGGCCAATATTAATCTCCCACTGATTGATTTATTGATTTTTTCAGGTAGAATTTAGAACCCAAATCAAGCAAAAAAATTAATAGGCTTTCTATGGCCCACTGAGTGAGAGATGGCACACACAGGAGTAAGGAGTGGCACACAAGCCCTGAGGCCAATATTTTTCTCCCACTGATTGATGTTGTGATTTTTTCTGGTAGATTTTGGAACCCAAATCAAGCAAAAAAATAAATAGGCTTTCTATGGCCCACTGAGTGAGAGATGACACAGACAGAGATGGCACTCTAGCAGAAATGTCAATCTTAATCTCCCACAAAAAAAAAAAAAAAAAAAAAAAGGAACTGTCCTTCAGTTACTATCTCCCTGCAGTAATCTCAGCCAGGTATGGCAGGCAGCAATAAGGAGTGGACTGATGCACAAATTAAATAAAAAGTGTGGACAAACAAACAAGATAGCTGTGCAGAAAGGAAGGAACAAGAGGATTTGTGCTTTGAAAAAAGCAGTTGGTTTGCACAGCGGCGTACACACAGCAATGCAGCTATCAGGGAGCCTTCTAGGGCAGCCCAATGAGCTACAGCGCTGAGGAAAAAAAAAAAAAAAGGAGCTTCCACTGTCCCTGCACACCGAAGGTGGTGTTGGGCAGTGGAAATCGCTACAGCACAAGCGGTTTTGTGGTTAATGGACCCTGCCTAACGCTATCCCTGCTTCTGACAAAGCGGCAGCAACCTCTCCCTAAGCTCAGATCAGCAGCAGTAACATGGCGGTCGGCAGGAACTCCCCTTTATAGCCCCTGTGACGCCGCAGACAGCAAGCCAATCACTGCAATGCCCTTCTCTAAGATGGTGGGGACCAGGACCTATGTCATCACGCTGCCCACACTCTGCGTTTACCTTCATTGGCTGAGAAATGGCGCTTTTCGCGTCATTGAAACGCGACTTTGGCGCGAAAGTCGCGTACCGCATGGCCGACCACGCACAGGGGTCGGATCGGGTTTCATGAAACTCGACTTCGCCAAAAGTCGGCGACTTTTGAAAATGTTCGACCCGTTTCGCTCAACCCTAGTCTCCAATCTTTATTACTTTTAGAGCCACATAAAGCTCTGAGAGATGGTTGTGAGCCACATTCAGCCACCCCAGCTCAGCAATAGTGTCACCAAGAGTCCGCCATTACCTGTATAACAGCAAAGCTTCTCCAACAGATGTACACCAAGAACTTGTGTCCCCTCCCTTATAGATCATATACGTAAAATTCAAGGATTCCCACTTTATTACCATTTGGTGTTCTGAAGTCTAAGCACTCCCACCATGCCATCCTATCCAACTTTCTATCTGGCACCTTCATTGCATCTACAGCTTTTGATTTTGATACCCCTGTGCCAGTATATTCTCATCCAGATCCTCTCTTCTATGAAGGGCCACTTACAGAAGCCATCATCTGGACACCTTCTCTTAATAGCTGCTTGGTAGACCTCTTCCTAATGCACCTGTCACGACTCTGTTGTCAGGTGTCCCGGGACCAGGGACTCCTTCCCTGTCCCTAATGTTAGGGGCGCACTAGCTCACTCTGTTCCACGGATTACTTCTGATGGTGAAGATGCTGGGGCCACATACCTTGTCTTAGCTTCTGATTCTGCACTCAGTCTGTACCCTTTCCTTAGGGAAGAGGGGAGTAGTAGTGTACCGTAGTACACCAAACAGACTAAAAAGTAATATGAACGGGGGTAACGAAAAATACCAAACATAAATAACAGAGGTATGCAACGGGGAGTGGAGGATGGGGTACAACCAAAGTAGAAGAAGAAATGGAATTATCACACACGCAAAACCTAGCAACATTAACAGATAAATCCACCAAACGCCGACTCAAATAACCACCAACAACAACCTCCAGCCATGCAACCTAAGCGACTCTGACAATGAGTGCTAGCCAGGACTCAGTTAATATAGGAGATGGGAGTGGCAAACAGTGCACAGCTGGGAGCCTTAGCTCCAGAAGCTCTCAACAGAGCAGATTAACCCCTGCACAGCCCAAAGAAATTGTAACTGTTTAATAGGAAGTTGAGGTGCTTCTATTCCATTAGGATTAGGAGAAATCAGACATTGCGGTCTTCAGGCTCCTCTCTCTTGTGGTAAACTCGTGACAGCACCAATCTGGCAGTCACGCGCCAGACATCATTGACCCACAAGCCATATGTGGCTCCTGAGCCTCAGGGTAAGGTCCCCTGCTTTAGGATCCTCTGGCCCCTGGACTTGCAGTCTGCCCACCAGCGCCTCTGATCGCCCACAATGTACTGAGCGTACAGCGCTTCGTCTGGCATTTTACCCGTGCACTCCGCTCCAGTTTAGTAATTGAATCTCCCCGTTTTGAATTCGCCGTGACTACGACGGTGCATGAAATCTGTGTTTGAAAAAAGACAAATGCGATTTGATGCAGTTTTGCACATTTGCCTGAACGGACTTCCAAAGTTCTTTTCAATACAGATATTAAACTAGCAGTGCTTAACCCTTCCATGACTGGTGCCTTTTAAGCCACTGTGGAAATTGCCAAGCTGCATTATAAAAATGTAATATGTTTTCGTTTGGTAAGATTCAGTTGCTTTCACATTAGAAAAAAAAATTTGCTTTTCCCTCTGTGGCACCAGTGTCAGTAGAACTTAAAGGAGTTGTCTAAGACTTTGATATCCATCACCTAACCTTAATAAAGGCTATTGTGACGCCCAGGAGACCGGGATACCCAGCACCGGCCAATGGGGTCTGTCTCTTGAGGGGGATGTCACGGGTGGCTTGACCCGGTGCTGTGGCCTCAGGCAATGCACAGTGTAAGGGGTATCGTGAGGGGACAGGCACTTACTTGATCAGCAGCAGGTTCTCCCAGCGGTGACGATCCCGATCCTGGATAGATGGCTATTGTCCAAATGAAAGACTGAGGCACTGAAACGTTTAACCAGTTTACTTTAACATAAAAGGATTTACAACCAGTCCTGTCACCGGAGTCAGTATGGGAACTCTGAGTTACTTTGACCCTGCTGGGGTCTTTGCCTCTTATTGTGTGCAATTTCTGTGTGGCCCTGCTGCTGTATGTGAACTGGCTGCCGGCCCAATCTGTCCCCTCCGGGTCCTTTTATCGGCTTACCCCCACCGGGAGTACCGCTGAACTCTGTGTCTGTTGCTGCGTCCGGCCCTAGTGAAGCTGATATCACCTCACGTTTTTCCGGATGCTGTATTATATATAATGAATACAGCCACGGATCCGGTATCCGTCTTTGCGCCTGTTCTGGGTAGTGATTAATGCTACCCGGTTCTCACAATGTCCTTTTTCTCTGTCCCTCTTCTCCTCAGGCCGGTGATTTGGGCCTGGAAACCGTCATAGGGCTGTTAGAAATTCGGCTGTATGACCTCTCACTATCAGCTCCTTAGCCCAACTGCCATTTCTTCTCTCAGACCAGAATGGATCAAGGGGAGTCTCTGGAGCTCCCCCTTCTGGCCGGAGGTGGTAGTGCAGTCTTGCTATTTTAGTATTTGTATTTACTGTCAGTAACTATTTTTGTGGCAAATACCCCTAGGGGTGCCACATTCCCCCTTAGTTAAGAACAGTACTCTGGGACTGTGGGACAATAACATTTTGAAATAACAATTAATATGTACAGAGTCTTAAAAATGAAAAGTTACAAAAACCACTCAAGGAAACAAAAATAGAGTTCTGTAAAAAGTCACTTCAAATAGCGTCCATTAATACAGTTCTATCCTTGAAGGTATTAGGAAAGGCACTGTACTTAGTGTCCAGGAATTTAGTTCCATTTTTCCAACGGAGTTATCAATATAAAGCCTAAAGAAAGTTCAAAAAGAGCAACAAGCAAAGTTCAAAAAGCAGTCTTTCCGGAGCTTTGATTTAGTGCCTCCGGGCTGATAAAAAGTTCAAGAATATGCAAGAAGTTCATACAGACAAGTCTCTGTAGGCACTGGGCTTAAACGTTGCAGACTGATAACAATGACTATACTACATTTTCTGTTTAACTATATATGGCATAACATATATACAATTCGCATTATGAGCTTTATAGTTGGTAATCTGCATAGCTGGCCGGTAATTGACCCTGGGTACTACGCTGTGATCTACGTAATAACGGTATCTCTTCATGTGGTGTACTACTGTCTACTGCGGATGTAGTATCTGCCCGCTCTGCTAAAGATAATTCCATAACTATGGAGTTGGCAAGTCCACCGTGAATGGGATTACTCTTTTCAGGAATCTGTTCTTCCTGGCCTGGAACCTCCTGTAGTACGGGGTCAGCCTCTTCCTGTCTTGGGACTTCGGGTATTGGGTTCGGTGTTGGATAAAAGGCCACCATGGGAACCACTACTGCACCATGGTATGTTAGTAGGGTTTTGGGAAAGTCTCCTATACAGGTGTGATACACTTCCTCTTCTTTTTCCTTTACTGGTTGAACCTGTATGGATTGAATAACTTCTGGTTCTGGCTGGACAACGTCTGGCTCTTTCAATGCTTCCGGGCATAATTTAAGATTGTCTCTTGACACTAGTACAGATGTTAAGCCTCCGTTTTTGCTAATGAGACACATTTTAGGATTATCCACTCTTGTTGGTAAAACTGTGTAGGGTACGGCTTCCCACTGATTGTCCAGTTTATTGGTTCGACGATTTCTCTTGAGCACTTGGTCACCCGGTCTTAATGGGGTCGCTAGAGCATTCTGGTTGAAAGTTCGCTCTTGTCTTTCTCTAGTTTGCTGAAGGCTTCTTTCCACACTCTCTTGCACTTGGCGATACTGCTTTTGCCGTATGATATCTTAATTGGAGTCTTGAACTTCTGCGTCTGGTTTCAGAATTCCCATTTCTAGATCGATTGGTAATTGGCCGGGTCTTGCACGCATAAGATAAGCTGGGGTGCAGTTGGTGGAGCTCACCGGGACATGATTATACAGATCCACCAAGTCAGGCAATTTCTCTGGCCATTGATTCCTTTCTGTCTCAGGTAAAGTCTTTAGTAGGTCTATTACAATATGGTTCATCTTCTCGCATAAGCCGTTTGTTTGTGGATGATAGGCTGTCGTCCTGATCTTTTTGCAACCATACATATTACAGAATTCTCTGAAGATCTCTGATTCAAAGGCTGTACCTTGGTCGGTGAGAACCTGTTCCGGATATCCATGGGGTCTACAAAAGTACGTTTGGAACGCTTTGGCTGCTGTTTTTGCTGTCAGATCTTTTACGGGTACTACTACCAAGAAGCGTGAATAATGGTCCACGATGGTCAAGGCATAGACATAGCCGGACCGGCTTGGTATTAACTTCACGTGGTCTATGGCTACAAGTTCAAGTGGTTGTTTGGTGATTATGGGCTGCAGTGGTGCTCTTTGGTTCTTGTGATCGTTTCTTCTGAGGTTGCACGGGCCACAATTTCTGCACCACTGTTCGATTGATTTTCTCATCCCGACCCAATAAAATCTTTCTCTTAGAAGTACTTCTAACTTTTTCCAACCAAAGTGACCAGCACCATTATGGTAAGCTTCGAGGACCATCTTGACATCTTGTTTAGGCACGATAATCTGCCAAACCAATTCATGTGTTTTCGGATTGGTGTACCTTCTACAGAGCTTCCCTTGATACAGGAACATTTTGCCTCTCTCTTTCCAGAGTTGATGCGTCTCTTCTGGGGCATCCTCATCGGGATATGCACTTTGCTCAGTTAACAGTTCCTTCACCAACTTCACAGCCGGATTGCTGTCTTGGGTGTCAGCCCATCTATGGCGTGCTAACGGATTAAAATTCACCTCTTGTTGTTTCTGATAGGTACTTGACTGATGATGTTTTGCCTTGGGATGATGGAAGGCTGGTAGTTCAATTTCTTCAAGCTCCCCCGTTTCTTCTTCTACATCTCTCAAGTGTGGCATCCGGGATAGGGCATCGGCATTTCCATTCTTGCGACCTGCTCGATATTTGATCTTGAAGTTGTAATTAGATAACCGGGCTATCCATCGCTGTTCTAACGCACCTAATTTGGCTGTGTCCAGGTGGGTCAACGGATTGTTGTCAGTATAGACAATAAGTTCTGCAGCGGCCAGATAGTGTTTGAAACGTTCCGTCACAGCCCAAACTACTGCCAGTAGTTCCAATTTGAAGGAGCTATAATTTTCTGGATTTCTTTCAGCAGGCCGGAGCTTTCTACTTGCAAAGGCGATGACTTTCTCCCGACCTTCTTGCTTTTGTGACAGCACCGTCCCTAGTCCCACATTACTGGCATCGGTGTAGAGGATGAAAGGTTGATGGTAATCTGGGTATGCCAGAACCTCTTCTCCGGTTAGTGCCTTCTTTAGTTGTTCAAAGGAGTCTTCCCTTTCGTCGTTCCACTGGAAAGGAGGGTTTCGGTTTGAAGGTTTCTTCGTCTGCCCTACCAAGGCGTCTTGCAAGGGTGCTGCCAACTTGGTAAATCCTTTTATAAATCTGCGATAGTAACCCACCAATCCCAGGAATTGCCTCACTTCTTTTGCGCTGGTAGGTCTCGGCCAATCCCTTATGGCGGTTATTTTCTCGGGATCCGGTGCTACTCCCTCCGAACTCACGATGTGTCCCAGGTACTGTACCTTTGGCTTGAGAAGGTGACATTTGGATGGCTTGACTTTCATGCCATACCTGGATAAGGCTTCGAACACTTCTGCCAGGTCTATTAAGTGTTGTTCGTAAGTCTTTGAGTAGACGATCACATCATCTAGGTACAGGAGGACGGTCTCGAAGTTCTTGTGTCCGAGGCAGCATTCCATCAGCCGCTGGAAGGTACCGGATGCGTAGCAGAGTCCGAACGGCATGCGATTAAATTCACATAGACCCATTGGTGTGGTGAATGCCGTCTTTTCCTTATCTCTCTCAGCCACAGGGACTTGCCAATACCCGCTTGTTAAGTCTAAGGTGGAAAAATAATTAGCAGATTTCAAAGCAGTTAAGGACTCTTCTATCCTAGGCAAGGGGTAGGCGTCTTTATGGGTGATGTTATTAATCTTCCGGTAGTCTACGCACATTCTCATGGTTCCGTCCTTTTTTTTGACAATCACTAGAGGGGCCGCCCAGGGGCTACAGCTGTCTCTTATTACCCCGGCCTGTTTCATCTCCCTCAGCATATCTTTTGCACACTGATAGTGAGCGGGCGGTATGGGTCTATATTTTTCTTTTATTGGGGGATGGTCACCGGTGGGGATTGTGTGTTCTACCCCTTCTATCCGTCCGAAGTCCAATGGGTGTTTACTGAAGACTTGTTCATATTCCATCACTAGCCTATACACCCCTTGTTTTTGATGGGTAGGTGTTGAATTTATGCCCATGTGTAGCTGTTGGCACCAATCCTCCAATTCTCCGTCTGAGCCGTTGCCTTCCACCTGACAGGTTGGTTCTAAGGGCTCAATGGTTGTGATGGCATTGTTGTCAACAGTATATAGCTTTGCCACTGTAGCATACCTTGGCAAAGTGACCTCTTCCTCTCCACAGTTCAAAAGTCGTACCGGCACTCGTCCCCGGTGTACCTCGACTACCCCTCGTGCTGTGAGTATAGTGGGCCTGCTGTCGGTGTACACTGGTTCTATTAAGGCTTGATAATCTCGTCCCTTAGTACCAATGGCTGCTCTACACCATACCAGCATTTCTGTTTTTGGTGGGATTACAATAGATGTCGGATCACTTACCCTCACACTGCCGATTTCTCCACCTGCAACTTCTACCTGTTGCCTTAACATCAATACTTTTATTTCCCTTCGGAGAACTCTCTGCTGGCAGGATTGGGCAGTTTCAGCAATTTGCTGTAAGACAGAAATAACTTCGGAAAAGCAGTTCTCTAGCACATTCATTCCTATCAATACAGTGGGTTCACAGTTCCGCCGGTCAACATCAACAACAATTATACCCTGTTTCTTCAATTCTACTTTACAAATCTTTATGGTCATCTCCCTGAATCCTAGTTTCGGTACCAACTTACCATTACTGCCCATATATCTAGTTCAACATCAGAGGGCCCTTTATCAATATCTGCATCAGCCCAGTACCTCTTATAAAGGATATACGGTATAGATGAAATCTGGGAACCTGTGTCCAGCAAAGCGTTGAGGGGCATTCCGTCCAGCACGATAGGGATAATGGGTCGTCCTCCGATGTACCTGTCGTGCCAGGGTGTTGGGCCTTGAAAGTTCATTCCTGCGAAGCGGCCCGCATTCCCAGGGGATTCCCGTTTAAATCACAATCTCGTGCAAAGTGGCCTGGCTGCTGGCAACGGCGGCAAATGGGCTGTCCATCCGGTTGGTAGCGGTCGCGGGGTCGTCCTCTCCATGTCGGGTATCTCCGGGGTCTCATCCATGGAACACCTTCCCTACGGTTTGACAACTCCATCTTGGGTCCTCTCATCTCCTGCATGGTTTTAGCCATTGAAGCAACAACATCAGTTAAAGAGTCAAGCTTTTGTTGAAGAGCCTCATTAGTACTGGGCCCCAGGGGCTTAGCAATGGCCCCGGACATAGCTGATGTCACTGGTACTCCATGTTGTTGAGGAGCCTCTGCCATGAGTTGCGCAGGCTCCTGATCCCGAGGTGCCTCTGCCAGCTGGAGACGTATAACGCTCTCCTTTAATTGGGCAAATGTCAATTCAGGGTTCTTAAAAACAAGCATGCTCACATGCCCCCGGTGAGAAGGGGTGTAGAGTCCCTCAATAAATTGATCTCTTAGCAGTTTATCCGCTCCGGTGTTAAAAATGGGTTCAGCCAGTGTAAGTGATTTAAGGGCTTCCTGCAGGTTTAAGGCAAAGTCTCTCACGCCCTCATTAGCTTTTTGTTTGCAATTAAAGAATTGTACTTTAGCTTTGCTGCCGGCAGTGGTTTCAAATGTAGCTTTTAATCCAGCAAATATGCGTTCAACAGTGCCTTTTAGATCAGCTGCCCATGCTGTGACTTCTCGCTTAGCATGGCCACTTAACTGCATCATCAGGAGACTAACACGCTGAACTTCACCCACGGGGAACATGTCAAAATGGGCCAGCATCTTTTCTCTGAAATCGTCAAGGGTATTAGGCTCACCTTCATACATTGGAAGCCATGGGCCACCCGGGGTATATGGCATCAGCACTGGCATGATGGGCGCCACTCCTTGCACCGCTGCGCTACCGGACTCTCTATCGACACTCTGTCTTTCAGCTGCATTAGCGTCGCCGGGTGCTGCGGCGTCTCCGTGCTGCGACATACTGTGCCCCCTTAGTTAATCCGGACCCGTCCGGTCCTCCGCTTCTGTCGGGATAGTGTAGATTCGTTCCGCTGTGCAGCAGGATTGATTTTCCCCTTGCTCTGACGTCAGAGCGCTCAGCTTGGTGCCGCCCACAATGACACGCCCCCTGCTGCTCCCACCCACCGCGCTCTGTAATGGCGGATTCTGAAGTTTTTCAGTTAGACTGGGGCTCAGGTGATGGCGTAGCTCAATTAACAGTCTCGTGCCTAACGGTTATGAGGTAATTACCTCAGGGGATGGCGGCCATCTTTACTCCATTATAACCAATGGGGAAAAGTCACTTTCAATAGTTTTCAATGAGGAATGGATTTTTCTTTAATAAAGTCAATTTTCAAGATTTTTCATCCAAGTTTTCACAGTTTTGGGCTCCAATCACGGCACACAATACCCGGTATATGGGCTGGCTAGATCCTGTTCGTGACGCCAATTGTGACGCCGAGGAGACCGGGATACCCAGCACCGGCCAATGGGGTCTGTCTCTTGAGGGGGATGTCACGGGTGGCGTGACCCGGTGCTGTGGCCTCAGGCAATGCACAGTGTAAGGGGTATCGTGAGGGGACAGGCACTTACTTGATCAGCAGCAGGTTCTCCCAGCGGTGACGATCCCGATCCTGGATAGATGGCTATTGTCCAAATGAAAGACTGAGGCACTGAAACGTTTAACCAGTTTACTTTAACATAAAAGGATTTACAACCAGTCCTGTCACCGGAGTCAGTATGGGAACTCTGAGTTACTTTGACCCTGCCGGGGTCTTCGCCTCTTATTGTGCGCAATTTTTGTGTGGCCCTGCTGCTGTATGTGAACTGGCTGCCGGCCCAATCTGTCCCCTCCGGGTCCTTTTATCGGCTTACCCCCTCTGGGAGTACCGCTGAACTCTGTGTCTGTTGCTGCGTCCGGCCCTAGTGAAGCTGATATCACCTCACGTTTTTCCGGTTGCTGTATTATATATAATGAATACAGCCACGGATCCGGTATCCGTCTTTGCGCCTGTTCTGGATAGTGATTAATGCTACCCGGTTCTCACAATGTCCTTTTTCTCTATCCCTCTTCTCCTCAGGCCGGTGATTTAGGCCTGGAAACAGTCACAGGGCTGTTAGATATTCAACTGTATGACCTCTCACTTTCAGCTCCTTGGCCCAACTGCCATTTCTTCTCTCAGACCAGAATGGATCAAGGGGAGTCTCTGGAGCTCCCCCTTCTGGCCGGAGGTGGTAGTGCAGTCTTGCTATTTTAGTATTTGTATTTTCTGTCAGTAACTATTTTTGTGGCAAATACCCCTAGGGGTGCCACACTATCAATTAAAGATCAATGGGGGTCCGATTGCCAACACCCCCACATTTCACAATCGCCAGCAGTTCAGTGCATGGAGCGGGAACTTCAGAGCTCCGTACACCGTCTAGTGGCCGTTCATGGGAACTGCTGTTTAGTGTCTATTGAATGAATGGAACATGAACTGCAGCACCCAAGAGTGGCCACTATAGAATGTACAGACCTGGCAATTGTGGGGGCGCTGTGTGTGGGACCTCTACCGATATGACATTGATGATGTATCCTAATAACAGATCATTATTATCTTATTCATGGACACAAAGTTGTAAAAATAAAAAAACAAAAAAAAGTTTCTCCTAGTTGTCTCTGTCCCTTTATACTGTAAATATTCTAGATGCTAGAATCCTGACCTATTTCTCTTCTTCCAGCAGATGGTCGTGTTACAGTGTGTAGTACAGGTAAGAGTAATCAGCCTGGAGCCCAGGAGAGGCGAGATTTGTGCTGCTGCACAGGGGATTGCTGACGCTGGTACATTACTTCGCGGTGACAGTCTGATCCGGTATAGACACTCTACAAACACTAGAACCTTCTATGCCTGGTGCAGGGCTGGACGTCGCTGGATCACTGCTATCTTTGGTGCTTCAGAAATGACAGATACATGAATCAGTTCTCATCGAGAAGACAGAAAGCCTGTCTCTCTAATGCCCCCTATAGGGAGCTACATTGTATGGCAATGTCCGACCCATTCAAAAATCTTACATCGTGAGTGACTAAGGACTTCATCCAAACCAGAATCTCCTCTAAAATAGTTTGCCTTGCCTAAAACTCCTTAGTTATGATTTAAAGCTCTTTCACGGTCCAGACATCGGCTTATAGGGCACCAATTGATGGTCTAAGAGACACAATTTTTTTTACCTTTTTGAGGCTACCTGATTTGCAATATCCTTTACCCAGGGAGCATTGCCTTATCTATAAAAGATACATAGCTTTCTACGGTCAGGTTAAAAACAGCCCGATCTGGATCCGGCTCTGCCTCTTGTTGCATAGTTTGGTCGCAGATGAAACTTGTGAGAGTAGATTATATGGGGTAAGTCAACTTTTATCTACACAGAACATGAGGTACATGCATCAGCTTCTTAATACAGCATAACAGGAAGTCAAAAAGACCTTTTACCAGAGAGAAAGTGAAACCAAAGTACAACAAGTATATGCATTACATTCAACTAAGCAGATAACAGTAACAACATCGCCATCTACTGTCAGAAAAGTTTAAACTCCTCCAGCACACAAGTCTGCATGTGTTGCATATTTGCCAGCAACCCATGAATTGAGGCCAGTCGGCACATAGAGAAATGGAATAATAGAGATAGGGCTATACCAATTAGGTACACCTTGTCACGGTTGGATGGCTTTTATGTTTTTCGGATCAATATGAAGTCCCTCAAGTTTTTCCTTTTTACAGTAGTCACCTTGATTTCCCTTGAGAGCCTAAAGTGGCTGTCACTTTTTTAGTTAAATTTCATGAAAAACAAACCAAGCTGTTCTCACCTTCTTCAGGTTCTCTGTTGGGTCTCTGCCACTGCTCCCAATTTTTGGCATTGACTCGAGCATTGACATCATGTTGACAGTGCGGCAGCCAATCAGTGAGCTCAACGGCTCTGAGTGGGATGTTCCTTTAACAATGGCAGAGCTGCTGAGCTCACTGATTGGCCTCCAAGCTCGTAACATGACTTCAGCTCCAAAGCCAATGCCAATCAATGGTAGAAGCAGCAGACACTCGCCAGTAGACCCACAGAAGGGGTGGTAGAGTGTGGTTAGTTTTTTTAATATAGCAAATTATGGTCATGGGAAAAATTTAGCTAAATAGGATAACACCTTTAAAGGTTTATTCCCACCTGTAAAATTTCTCACTTGTCCATTATGGTGGTCCGACCAATGGGACCATCACCAATTACAAGAAATGGGGACTGCCAATATAGACAAGTACAGTCCCATAAAGAATGAATGGAGCGGTGGCACGCATGTCCAGCCACTAATCCGTTCTGACGAGGCTCTGCAGATCCCTTCCATTCTCAGGATTGGTGGAGGTCCCACCGGTCGGACCCCCAGCGATCAGCCAGTTATTACCTATCTTAGATATAGGTGATACATAACTTCTAAAGATGGAAATAACCTTTTAAATCACTGAATCTGGCACCACATCACTTCTAGACATGATCCTCTGTATAATGTCTCCTTTACTCTATGGAGCAGTGAAATATGGGAACCATCCAGCCGGGGAAGAATCACTAGATTCTAACACAACTGCAGGTAAAACAAGGCAGCCAGTAATGTGTGAGCACAATATTCCCGGCCGCGGATACTCTAAGCTCAGCCACATAAGTATGCAGAGAAGTTACTTTCCTTCAGGACAAATATGGCTTCTCCCACTGGTTCCCTCTCAGATTTATGTATATTCATGCAGATTGATGGGCACAGGTCTGTGAGTGACCTACCCACAGGGCAGATCCGAGTAAAGCGAACGCTCACAACACTGTTTTTTTAATAAATGTATAAATAATGCAGTGTTAAACTGGAGAAAACAAAAGCAAGCATTTCCATCAGATTAATCTAACCGGCTCCGCATTCATCTTATTAATAATGCGATGTATTGGATGTAACGGGGCTGCCAAGAAATTCTGCAAAGTCTGCCTGATGGTTAACACTTTACCTTCCCACCTTGGGCTGTACTTGAAATCTTGGCATCCAGCCCCTACAGAAAACCCGCCGCAATGCAAAATACTGGATTCACTGCACTTGTCCATTCATAGAGACGTTACCTGCACTCGCAGTCCCAAAATGTAAAAAACTGTATTTATTCCAAGCACAAGTACACAATGTGTCATGTTTGACCGTATTCATTGCCAGAAGTCATCTGTCTATCCATCTACTCATCCATTTATCTATCTATCTATCTATCTATCTATCTATCTATCTATCTATCTATCTATCTATCTATCTTTCTATCTATCTTTCATCTCTAATCTCTATCTATCTATTATCTATCTATGAATATGTATCTATCCCATATCTATCTATCTATCTATCTATCTATTATCTCATATCTATCTATCTATCTAATCTCTATCTATCTATTATCTATTTATCTATCTATCATCTCTAATCTCTATTTATCATCTATCTATCTATGAATATCTATCTATCCCATATCTATCTATCTATCTATCTTGACCGCGTATCGCCAAAACAGGGTCTTTCCCGTACTCAATCTTCCTGACCCCCACCCCATCCCCAGGGGGCCATTCTCCCCTTCTCCTGTAAATTTAAATTAAACACCAACACGTAAATTTCTTTGGATAATTTTGGCCACAGCGGCCATTTTATTAAACAAACAATAACATAAATAACAACATATATACCATATGTAAAAACCTGGAGGGGAGGGTTCTTGGGGGTAAGAAATCTGGCTCAAAAATAGGCATAAAGCCACCACCAACTTTAAAACCAAACACTTCTTTACCCTCAGCCGTGACCACCAGCTCAAGGGCACCATGTAACCCATTTCGGGCAAACCAAAACCCCAAAGCTCCCGAGGTAAATTCCCCGTCCAGAGCCCGTAAACAAAAGCCAGATCAACCCCGTAAAAACGTCATCACCACCTCCAAGAACCCCACCCCCCGCCAAAACTGCCACTGTGACAATGATAACGAAAACTCCCCTCTGGCAATAACTGATTAAAAAACCGAGATGAGAAAAAACCCAACTCCCCGGCTACCCCTCCATCAAACTGTTCACTTAAACTAATCCACAATAAAGGGAGGGAGGGTGGGCTTCTCTCCTGATGATTCACCTCACAAGTGATCCTTCCCGCACTTCTCCAGCCCCTGCCTCCTTTCCCCACTAGGTCCACCCCTTATTCAAAAATTTCCACCAATCACCTATAAGATCCCTTTTTTTTATTCAAAACTCTAAAACTCCCTTCTTGGCAACGCAGTCATGTGGGGGCTTTCATCCAGCTGCGCCCATTACAGCCCCCCTTCTTGACCGCGTATCGCCAAAACAGGGTCTTTCCCGTACTCAATCTTCCTGACCCCCACCCCATCCCCAGGGGGCCATTCTCCCCTTCTCCTGTAAATTTAAATTAAACACCAACACGTAAATTTCTTTGGATAATTTTGGCCACAGCGGCCATTTTATTAAACAAACAATAACATAAATAACAACATATATACCATATGTAAAAACCTGGAGGGGAGGGTTCTTGGGGGTAAGAAATCTGGCTCAAAAATAGGCATAAAGCCACCACCAACTTTAAAACCAAACACTTCTTTACCCTCAGCCGTGACCACCAGCTCAAGGGCACCATGTAACCCATTTCGGGCAAACCAAAACCCCAAAGCTCCCGAGGTAAATTCCCCGTCCAGAGCCCGTAAACAAAAGCCAGATCAACCCCGTAAAAACGTCATCACCACCTCCAAGAACCCCACCCCCCGCCACACACGAACAGCCCTGACCACCTCAGGCTCGTGAGTGCCCCACCGCCACCAAAGCTCTCTCGACTCCTTCCTGTAGCCCGAGTGCCCATAAATCCATACCAACATCATTAAGATGCACTCCATCATCCCTCCAATAATTGCCAATCCCATCCTCCAGCTCCAAATGTCTAACGGCAATACCCCCCTTCCGAGACACAAATCCTGCCACCGCCCTATTCAGCTTCACCCGGGCTCTATTGATCCCTCTATGGGACCGTACATCACGCCACTTCCGCCTTGGTACAATGTCCGACCACACCGTCACAACACCCGGGAAAGATACCCACAACCGTAAAAAATCAAAACGAATGTCTCTGATCAACTCCCTCACTGGCCTAACTCCCAAATCATTTCCTCCAAGGTGAACCACCAAAATGTCCGGGGGTCGATCCAATCTAGCGGCGTTGGCAACTGCCGGCAACAAACTCCGCCATAACATACCCCGAAATCCCAACCATCTAATAACCACCGAATCCCTTACAAAGCCTAATTGCCTACCATTTCGCCTGACATCCGCACGAAGCGCACCCCAATGAACAAATGAATGTCCGATAATCCATGCCAGGAGGGAGGTTCGACCTGAAAAAACACAACAATGATTAACACCATAACAAGGCTCTCTCCCCCACAGACCTAATTCCTAATATAAGACAGATATCGATCCGAACTCCATCTGCCTATTCTTTTGATAACATCAACGCCTAGGCCCAGACCATCCGCCTCGGACGCAGCACCAATTCGAAATGAATGCGACCCGAAATTCTTCGGGTCAACACCCAACGATCCCAAACCCCTCTTCAACAGCGCCGTAAATTGGTAGCGCGACAAAAATTCCCCGTTCTGATGTCGTAACAAAGGGCCTGCCCTCAGTGCCGACAGACGCCAATAAGATTCCAAACAGTGCTGCGGGCACATCCCGCTACCGTCAACTCTCCCCAGCACCACTCGCCTACCCCTACCAAGCTGATCAGTCTTAGAACGCCTGATCCAAAATACAATACCTCCTGCCCAAAAGTCAACATCTTCCGCTAACAGACCACCCACCTTATTTTTATTTGGGGACACCAGCTCCCCCAGGCGCAAAGCGCCAAAGAACGCTAAAGAGAAGGCTAACCTAAACAATACAACCTCAAACTGCGAACTACAAATACCGCCCAAAGCCTCCCCAAGCCGTTCCAGCATACCAAAAGAAATCGGCCTACGCTTATCAAAAGACACATTGCCCTTCCGAAAACCCTTCAAAGCCTGCCTTATCAAAAAATCTTTTGTCAGATCAGCTGAACCTTGCAACCGAAAACCAAAGGCCAGACCCGCAACAACTTTGTTTAACCTCGAAACGGACCATCCCCATTCGGCCGCCTTACCCATCAAAGCCAGCAGAGCCATAATCTTATCGCCGTCGGATTCCACTGGGCCGCATTGGACCAACCAACCTTCCCACATCTCCCACGCCGCTGCATAATCCGACCATGTCCTGCTCGACAGTGAGGCCTGTATCAAGCGACCTCCCCTTCCGCAACAATCTGCCACAGATGCGAAGGACATCCCGCTCCTGTAGGTTCCGAATCTGGCGCCAGTTCCCGGAATCGGTCCCACTGAAAACGAGATAAAGCATCAGCTATATTGTTTTGGACACCTGGTACATGCACCGCCGAAATCCACGAATTCAATTCCAAACACCTCAACACCAATTCCCTAACCAACCTAATCACGGGGGGAGAAGAGGAAGATAAACTGTTGATAACTGACACGACACTCAAGTTATCACAATGGAATCGTACCCGACGATCCTTAAAATTCTCGCCCCAAATAAACGCTGCCACTACAATTGGGAACAACTCCAACAATGCCAAATTTTTGGTTAGCCCGTTTTGCCGCCATTCTTCCGGCCACACTCCGACACTCCATTTGCCTGCACAGTAGGCGCCATAACCGGCTCCCCCTGCTGCGTCCGTATAAATTTCACAATCAAAGGCGTTCAAATCCTCCTGCTGAATCAATGATCTGCCATTATAATTTTCCAAGAAACGCTGCCAAACCAACAGATCGTCCTTGTGCTCCCGGCTCAAACGTATGAAATGATGAGCTGCACGGACTCCCGCCGTAGCTCTGGACAACCTTCGGCAAAAAATCCGGCCCATAGGCATGATCCGGCACGCAAAATTTAAGCGCCCTAGCAACGACTGTAACTCCTTCAACGTCACTTTCCTCAATTTTCCGATTCTGGACACCTCCTGCTTCAGCAACAACAATTTGTCGTCGGGCAACCTGCATTCCATCTTCCTAGAATCGATAAGAATCCCGAGAAAACTTAAGACCGTACAGGGACCCTCTGTTTTCTCCTGCGCCAAAGGGACCCCGAAATGCCCGGACACCCATTCCATGGTGGCCAATAAATTACCGCAAACCGCAGAGTCCGGGGGGCCCACAAACATGAAGTCATCCAAATAATGAATGACCGAAGCAACATCAGAAACGTCTCTAACAACCCATTCCAAAAAAGTACTGAAAGTTTCAAACAACGAGCAAGAAATGGAACAGCCCATCGGCAAACACCTGTCTAAATAAAATTCTCCATTCCAAAAACAACCTAGTAACGGAATGCTCTCCGGATGTACCGGCAGAAGCCGAAAGGCAGACTCGATGTCTGTCTTCGCCATCAAGGCCCCCGCTCCGTACATACGAACCCATTGCACTGCCGCATCGAACGACGTGTATACAACCGAGCATAATTCCTCCGCAATGCCATCGTTAACAGAACAACCTTTTGGGTACGATAGGTGCTGGATTAAACGAAACTTATTTGGCTCCTTCTTGGGCACCACCCCCAATGGAGAAACGATCACCCCTTCCATAGGCAGCGAACTAAACGGGCCCGCCATTCTTCCTAACTCCACCTCTTTTGCTAACTTACTCGAAACAACATCCGCATGTAAACTTGCTGACCTCAGATTTTTTGTAGAAAAGGGGACCGTATGATTCGGGTGAGGAATCCTAAAACCTTCAGCAAAACCGTCCCTAATCACCACCGCCTTCAACCGGTCCGGATATCTACTTAGATAAGGGGCCATCTTTTGAAGCCTCACCGGCGTCACCCCCATGACCGCTACCCCCTGCTGGCTTGCCCCTTGCTTTTCTGAAACATTTTGAAGCCCCGTGTGAAGCTCCGCTACAATGGGAACACACGTGCTTAAACCTGCAGGTATTGCCATACTTGCACTGGCCGTCGTTGAACTGCCAGCACGTTCCCGTTTTTTCCTTCGCCCCTTGATACCCCTGTCCTCCTCCTCCCCCTTGTCCTGATTGCTGACTACTACTCCCCGCGCCCCCTTGAAAGGACTGCCCGTACCTCACAGGGGCCATCACCTTCAGCCACAATCCAATGTCCTTATGCTCCCATTTTATCTCAGGCCTAACCGCCTTCCGCTGCCTGAATTGTTCATCGTAACGCTGCCAAGCCTGGCCCCCATACGTACGATGTGCCTCACCAATAGAATCAAAGTAACAGAAAAGACCCGAGCAATTTTCCGGGAATTTTTCTCCTATCACACTGGCCAAGATAGCAAAAGCCTGTTGCCAATTAACAAACGTTTGCGGAATCAGGCGCCAACGCCTTTTTTCCTCCTCTTCCTTTTTGCTATCATCTTTTTTCCCTTTGTCCAGATTAAATTTTTCCAAAGGGAGGAGGGAGAAAATCTCGACAAATTCATCCTTCCAGATCTTCTCCTTCACCTCCTTCTTTAAATGGGCACCGAGGGGACCCTCAAAGCACACAAAGACCTCCCCTTTTGCCCGATCATCCAACTTTATCTCATCCTTCTTACCCGTCTCCGTTTGAACCGACACTGACACCCCAGCTGCCTGGGCCGACGCGGCCGCCCCAGACCTCACTAATTCACCGGAGCCCCCTCCCCCGGCTGTACTAACAGGATCCACCAACCAAGCCCCAGCAGGTGACCCTCCCATATTACTTGCTGGCCCCGCGTCCAATCGCCTCAAAATATGCGACATACCTGCCAAAAGCTCTCTAACGCCAGGAAGCCCAGAACCAGCGTCCCCTACCCCCTCCACTAACCCCACCGTACCCGGCACCGAAATAGGAATAGACATGTACTCACGAGGCTGCGCAGGTGCTGTGTCCCCACCAGCCGTGTCTCCGGAATCCCGCTGTTCGCCATCTTCTGGATGTTCGCTCTCAGATCCGGGGTCGTCGCTGCCGCTGAATTGCCCCAGGCCCGCGCCCCTGGCCTCCACGTCACCAGGGGGGACCGAGACTGGCGATACACTCCTGTCGCTGGACCTCCTGGCGGATCTTGACCTGACGGCTGTTTGCAATCCACCTCGGCCTCCTGGCCTACTTGCCCGACCGGCACCTGCCCCACGACCAACGCGTCCCGGGCCCAGCTGAACCACCGATGCCAGCCTGCCCGTCGCCCTACTCTGTCGTCTCGTGCCGCTGCCAGGCCCACCTAGGGGAGGTGAGCCCGCCGCTGTCACCGCTGCTCCATAGCTCCCCCTCACTGCTGCCGTCGCTGGACTCCTGGCTCCTCCTGTTGTCGCCGCCGCTAACTGTGCTGTAAGTCTGCTGTTCCTGGCGCCGCTGGGGGGCGCCGCACTTCCCCTCGATCCCGGACTAGGCCGCACTACCTGTGCGGCCCTCACCGCTGACGTCGCTGTGCTCCCTTCTCCTCCTGACTCTGCCGCCGCTGCCCGCGCTGTGCTCCGGCTGCTTCTGGCACCGCTAGAGGGCGCCGCACCGCCGCTCGCTCCCGGACTAGGCCGCACTTCCGTTGCGGCCCTGGCTTCCGCTGCGGCCCTGGCATCGGGCCGTGCCTGGCTGGTCGCCGCTCCACGTCGCCGCCTCGCGCCGGCAGAGCCGCCGGGTGGATTCCTGCCGGAGGGGGGGACGGGCAGGATGGTCGCGCCGCGTCCCGCAGCCCCCGCAGGGTCCCCGGAGGGGCTCCGCGGCCTGCGCCTGCCGCGCGGTGACATGTCGGGGGACAATCTTTCTGGGGGCCGGGTTCTCCTGGTCCTGCTGCCCCGGCTCCCGCAGTCGCCCAGCAGCCTGGTGAGCTGCTCTTCCAGCCATCCATCGCTCCTGGACCTGGATTCCCTGCGCAGCTGCTCCACGAGGCTGTCTATGGAGGCCATAGTGAGTAGCTGCACACTTCTTCTCTCCTGATGATTCACCTCACAAGTGATCCTTCCCGCACTTCTCCAGCCCCTGCCTCCTTTCCCCACTAGGTCCACCCCTTATTCAAAAATTTCCACCAATCACCTATAAGATCCCTTTTTTTTATTCAAAACTCTAAAACTCCCTTCTTGGCAACGCAGTCATGTGGGGGCTTTCATCCAGCTGCGCCCATTACAGCCCCCCTTCTATCTATCTATCTATCTATCTATCTATCTATCTATCTATCTATCTATCTATCTATCTATCCTAATGGATCAAATTATCCTAAAACTCCACATCTTTTTCTCCTTGTCGAACAACATAGAATATGGGCATTTTTGGTGTATGATCGCTGCTTGGATATTTATTTGCCATAAATATTCATTATCCTCCTGTATTACTTCGCTTTGTGTATTTCAGAATTGTCTAAAGATGACACAAGACTTAATTACTTGATGATAGATGATAGAATGACAAACCACGTAGCCTAATGGGCCCCGGGAGATGAGACGATGCAGTTTGATCACTTTCTGTATTGAGTAGCCATGGGAGGACACCCGGCACTGGAAACATTGGAGAGAAACCACATGTATTTATAGAGTCCGGGCCGAGAGTGCGGAGAGGTCCTCCAGCCAAAGGCCTCCGAGCCGATATTCCCCCATCACAAGCCGTGACCCTGGCATTGATCTTATTCCTCACCTCCTCCGTCTGACAGACGCTTCTCCTCCAATCTTCCCTCTCTGTACTATTCTCATACACTCATTAAAGCAGGGAGGAAAGTAACAGGAGAGATAAGGACTTTCTAAAATGGGACCAGCGTGAAGGACGTGAAAGCACTGGACACCATTGTCCATGACCTTATTTTAGGAGTTGTGGTCTTATACTGGCACCTGATGTGGGGGCCTTGGAGAAGGAGAGGAGGTGAGGTGGGCCGGCCTTTATTGTGGACCTTAGACATATTATTGTACAAGGACACTACAGTATTGGCCGACATATGGTTATGTCTTATATCTACTGTAAATAGCAAGAAGAAGCACTGGACCCTCCTGTCCCAGAATTAAGGGGCAGATGGTTGCGTGATGAAGCACCAAGATGTCCCACTTTTTCTATTGTTTCCATGTGGAATATACTAATAGAAAATGATCTAGTGATAGTTGGGTTCTGATACAATAAACAGTGGTGTGAGGTGTTTTATGGGCATTCATCCTTCAGTAAAGTGTCCCAGATATCAGAGATGACCCCTCCGAAAACCATTTCCTCCTTTCCCGATTGATGTCCCTTTTCCATTGCTTTGGGAAAGGTTTCCACCGATATACCTGATAACAGTCTTCTTTAAAGGGGGGAACAAAGTTACAAAAAAAGATGTTGCAGGTTTGGATATTTAGCAAAAAAATATAATTATTTACTTAAAATATGTATATCAGGGAGCTGACAGGTCCTCTTTAAAGGGATTGTCTTAAAATCCAAACTTCACACCTGCCTATTGGATAGGTGATACAAAAGATTCTTAACCACAGCAGGGTGGGGGTTACTACTGAGACCCCCAACAACTATAAGAATTAGGGTCCCCACAAGTCCTGTGTGAATGACGCATAGGTTGCACTTTTTGCACAATTTGCTGTCTATGGGATTGATGAAGCTAGCCGAGAACAGTCTTTTGTTATCTTCATCAGTTCAATCGAGAATGAATGGAGGAGCAGTGTGGATAACATTGGACTCAGGGATCCCTATTTCCATGTTTGGACCCCCTAATATCAGAAACTTGTGATGTATTCAGAATATGGGCAGATGCAAACAGCCGTAGATTCGCTCATCCAAGAGAATCAGGCTGATTATTGAACATAACACTCCGATCACACTCTGATCAGAGTTTGACCAGAATGTCAGGTTAAAATGATCCAATTCTGTCGGATGAGAGAATCGGTGCAGAACAGAATTTCTCCATCTTCTCCATTGTGTCCGTCTGTGGAAATCGGACCGTACTCAGATGTCATCCGAGTTCAGTCCGATGTTGTCCACGTTCCCATAGACTTGCCTGGTTCGAATACCAAACGTAGACATGCAGCGATTGTCAAATCTGACATGCGCACGGCCCCATAGACTAACGGTCTGGGTGCAATGCCACTTCTTGTCCTATCGCACTTGGATCAATAATATGCCGTCTGCACCTGCCCTATAGTTGGTAATCGCCCCTTTAAGACATATCATGCAAGCGACTGCATAAAAACCATTTATCTGCTGCTGCCTTGTTTTCATGGACGGCAGTGTAGCTCCGTCTTCCCACCAGCTGCTCTGCTATACAAACGTAAATCGCTGCCAGCTTTCAAGGCACTAGGGCATTGCAGCAAGATGGGATAAAATGCCATGACCTATTTAGATGTATACCTTAAAAAAAAAAAGCTAATTCAAACTTATTTACAAGGGGTTAATAAAATGTTATAAATCATTAAAAAAGTAATAATAAAATTTGGAAAAGTTGCAGCTTGTGCAATGATCCATGACAGGCAATAAAAATGTGTTGCCTATAAAAAAAAAAATACTGTGTGACTGACACCCAGCAGATATAAATCAGCGCGGCTTATAATAAAAAAGGCTCTATCGAATACGGAGATATCAGGGGCTGTGCTCGGCTTCCCTGAGACTACTGAGCTGCGTACAGGATGTAACCGCAAAATCAATGGCGCCTCAAAGATTTCAATTACATATTAAGCTCTGCTATATCTCTAAAGCGCTGCCCTTGGCCCCTTACCGAGGCTCTCCTGAGAGCTATCACACATATCAGACCAGAAATAACATGAGCCCAGACAGAGGAGTGCGTCACCTCTTGACGACCACCAGGCCTAAAAGGGCCTTAATACTCACCTCCCAACCATGAGAGATTTTTATATTACACTAAGCCCTAACCTCGATCGATCCTTTGTATACACCTATAAACAAATATTGAAGCCCATTAGGGTACCCACAGAATATGGTGCCCCTTTCATGGCCCTTACAATAACCCCTGACACAGAATGATGTCCCCACAGTATATACCTCACACATAGCATGATGACTGAACAACCCCTCCACACACTACAGTACCCAATAGTCCCCCACACGCAATATGATGTACCTATAGTTCACGTCACACACATAATATAATGCCCCCACAGTTATGATTCCCCCACAGTACATTTTCACACACACAATACGATGCCACCAAAGTCATCCACAAAGTATGATGCTCCCAGTGTCCACCCCAAACAGTATAATGCTTTTAATGTCCACCCCACACAGTACGATGCTCTCAGTGTCCATCTCACACAGTATGATGCCCCCAGTGCCCACCCCACACAGTACGATGCTCTCAGTGTCCACCCCGCACAGTATGATGCTCCCAATTTCCACCCCACACAGTACGATGCTCCCAGTGTCCCCCCACACAGTACGATGCTCCCAGTGTCCACCCCACATAGTATGATGCTCCCAGTGTCCACCCCACACAGTATGATACTCTCAGTGTCCACCCCGCACAGCACGATGCTCCCAGTGTCCACCCCACACAGTATGATACTCCTAATTTCCACCCCACACAGTATGATGCTCTCAGTGTCCACCCCGCACAGCACTTTGCTCCCAGTGTCCACCCCACACAGTATGATGCTCCCAGTGTTCACCCCACACAGTATGATGCTCCCAGTGTCCACCCCACACAGTATAATGCTCCCAGTGTCCACCCCACACAGTACGATGCTCCCAGTGTCCATCCCACACAGGATGATACTCCCAATTTCCACCCCACACAGTATGATGCTCTCAGTGTCCACCCCACACAATATGATGCTCCCAATTTCCACCCCACACAGTATGATGCTCCCAGTGTCCACCCCACATAGTATGATGATCTCAGTGTCCATCCCGCACAGTACAATGCTCCCAGTGTCCATCCCACAAAGTATGATGCTTCTAGTGTCCATCCCACACAGTATGATGCTCTCAGTGTCCACCCCACACAATATGATGCTTCTAGTGTCCATCCCACACAGTATGATGCTCCCAGTGTCCATCCCACACAGTATGATGCTCCCAGTGTCCATCTCACACAGTATGATGCTTCTAGTGTCCATCCCACACAGTATGATCCTCTCAGTGTCCACCCCACACAATATGATGCTCCCAATTTCCACCCCACACATTATGATGCTCCCAGTGTCCACCCCACACAGTATGATGATCTCAGTGTCCACCCCACACAGTACGATGCTCCCAGTGTCCACCCCACACAGTATGATGCTCCCAGTGTCCATCTCACACAGTATGATGCTTCTAGTGTCCATCCCACACAGTATGATGCTCCCAGTGTCCATCTCACACAGTATGATGCTTCTAGTGTCCATCCCACACAGTATGATGCTCTCAGTGTCCACCCCACACAATATGATGCTCCCAATTTCCACCCCACACAGTATGATGCTCCCAGTGTCCACCCCACACAGTATGATGCTCTCAGTGTCCACCCCACACAATATGATGCTCCCAATTTCCACCCCACACAGTATGATGCTCCCAGTGTCCACCCCACACAGTATGATGATCTCAATGTCCACCCCACACAGTACGATGCTCCCAGTGTCCACCCCACACAGTATGATGCTTCTAGTGTCCATCTCACACAGTATGATGCTCTCAGTGTCCACCCCACATAGTATGATGCTCTCAGTGTCCACCCTACTCAGTATGATGCTCCCAGTGTCCACCCAAGACAGTATGATGCTCCCAGTGTCCACCCCACTCAGTATAATGCTCTGTGTCCATCCCACACAGTATGATGCTCCCAGTGTCCACCCCACACAGTATGATGCTCCCAGTGTCCACCCCACACAGTATGATGCCACCACAGTACATTTCCCACTGCACAGGCATCCTACTTCCCTGTTGTACTGCTGCCATGCTTAGCTCGTTTCTCCTGCAAGTCACTTGACCTGAGAATGTCATGTGAACTCAAGTTCCTTGGGGAATCTTTGCTCTCTACCTAGATAAGTGGTGGAGCAGGGATCTGTATTCACTGTTGTCTTCCCTGACCTCCTGGGACAACTCCCTAACTTCAGGACTGTCCTACTGGACTTGGGACACTAGTGAGGTATGATTAGTGACCAGACAATTTTTTTCTAATTTTGCATCTTCGTATTTCAGCAGCCATAACTTTTTTATTTACTGATGTAGCTTTATATATAATGTACATACTATAATATATATATTTATATTCTGTTAAGTTGCACACCAAATAACCTGTTTAATTAATTCTTCAGATAGTACAGTTGAGTAAATTTCTATTGCCTTTCCCAATTTTATATTGATTTTTATGATGTTACATATTATGCCCCCAAAAAGTCATAACGGACTCTCTGGGGGACACCATTTGTCATAATTCTTATTACTATAGAGTTTTTCACAAACTTTTTGAGCTCTTCGTAAACATCTCTATTTCCCCAACACTAATCTTGGTAAGTTTAGGGAATTGAACACTTTTTGGAAGAATCCCTATCCATTACAGCTGATACTTGGGGGTTCTATCAGCAGGACGTCTTGAGATCAGCACATTTTCAAGTAAACCATCAAACAAAAAAAAGTCTAAAGCAGACAACCAATGTATTGATCTACATCCCCAAAGTACGCCTCTTTAATGATGGCAGGGGCTATTAAAATCTTTTCTATTATCACGTCAAATCATGCAATATAGAACTGGTCCGTCCAAGCTCAGAAGATTATTATTATTTTTCTTTAGGTCGGAATGATGCTGCCAGGATTGCTTTGTAGCTATTTTTCAAGATCATGCAGGTTTTCAATTAATCAAAGTCATTTTGGCTAGGCGGCAAAAATCAATGTGTCTGCAAGGATACAGTGAACGAGGAGCAGAGGAGGGGGAGATTATCAAATAGAAAGTCATAGGAGATATATGAAATGACACAGAGTACACAAGAGAGCATAAATATGATGTATGGTACTATATCGTATGAGGTAGACCATCTCCAAGATCCTAGAGTCACAAGCAGCCTTTTTAGTGTTCCTCAAGCATTTCTTAAAAAGGTCAGAGACTGAAATTCAGACTGCAAAACTCCAGACACGGATAGAGCCGGCAGTGGCTGGCAAGTTATCGACTGGGAAATAAATAAGTCTTAATGGCTGAGACACCCACATATATTTTCAAGGCTACAACCCCCTTTAAGATATACTGTTGGTATTCACTGACCAAGGAGCTGGTGACTAGAAATTAAATAGGAAGCTTAAGATCTATGTTTCGAGCCAAATCCGAAAAGTCCTCTAAGCTAATACATTAGTGAGTAACACAACAGCCATTCAAGCATGAAAGCGCTTTACGAAGATATAGGGACTGACTCACGGAAAACACATTTAAATCATTGATGGAATTGTGAACAAGTTTAGAAAAACGGGGCAAGTATTAAATAAAATCTCCGATCAGCAGCCCGGCCGGCTGAGGAGGCTTTCCGAGCTGAAGGAATGTTTTACGGTAATGGAGAAGTTAGAAATGTGAACTTCTGTCCTTCATTCTTCACCTTGATGTGAGCATCTCATATCTTCCTGACTTGCATGAGTTTTGATGAACAGGCCCTTGATTCTGAGGCGAGGAGATAAAGCTCTTGTTATGAGGAAACCTGACGATAAGAATCACCAACCATCTCGTTTCATCCTTTCCTTCCAACAAAAGCCATATGGTCAATGTATCAAAATTCGGAAATGCCTTCATCTCTAGCTCCCCCGTTCCAGGCTGGTTCCAGTGAAGAGTTTATTAAGGAGTGCTTTTGATTTTTTTAAGTGGTCTTTGGAAGGAGAACACCTACATAAGCATATTTTCCATATTCAATTTCTCAATGGGAAGCCTCGTTCATGGCTCCGTCTAGTGCACCTGAGAACACGAATATACATCTCCCGATTCAGTAGACTATTAATTGTATAATATCATGACAGAAATGCTTAGTAGGTAATTGGTTTACTATTTCTTCTGCCCCTAGTAAGGTGAATGGCATCAATATACTTAAGAGATGGCAGAGATTCATTTCGAAAAATTTTGCTATCCTTTGCTTTTCGGCTTTAATGCAGAGAAAATTCTGGAATCCTGAGGTTTGGCACTTTATTTATCTCTCTCTCTCCCATCATTATTACTCAGAAATAAATCTTCGATGTGGTACCTTGTTGGGATTAATTATAAGCCCCATACAGTATAGTGCCCCAATCACAGTGCTGCACGTTAGCTAGCCAACACTTCCATGAAATATATACTATTAAATTAAAAAATTATACAAAAAAGTTAAAAACAACTCTAGTGTATAGTGAGTATGTAACAGTGGCACACAACATACAGTATGTAACCTAGATGTATCCTGCCCTCAACATTGAAAGATGTTAAGCCGTTGGACCTTGACGGCTCCATAGACCAGTGATGACCCAAGTCCAGGACTGAGATCCGAAAGTTCCAGATCTCATTGATTTACAAAGTGTAAATTTTTGTGCCATTCTCTAAAAGTTACAACATGCATTAGGTACTAAATTCATATAAAGTATAAAATATACAGTATTTCCATGGTAGGACTGCAGCAGTCATGTGTCTCCAGCCTGGCGCATGGATGAGGGCATCAGAAGTGCTTACATCGGTTACTAGGCTTCCACGCTGGAGCGGTAATATAAATGTGTGTTTGTGTAACGTACATTGTGTTTATTTTAATACATCGAAGGTTCAATTTATTAAAGTGCAAATTGAAGATTGCGAGATTTAATTTTCAGCCTATGTCACTTTATTAAATGAAGGATTTTCTACTAGTACATGTGCAATCCTCCCGTGATTAGAGTATTGTATGCAGGGATTGATTTTTTACTCCATTAGCTCTTTATGTAAAATGTATGTAATGATCAATTTATGTTTATTGTACAAAGCTACAGGATATATCTGTCGCTTATTATAAAAAGTGCAATCATTTCATATCCAGCCTTTTTTCCCATAAGTTTCCAGTGCATAGAAGGAAATAGAGTGGATTTACGTGTTTGTATTATCAAGATGTATTTTGTGGCAGGGGTTTAACTATAAGAATACAGAGGTTAAGGTTGACCACCTTGCAGTCATGGAGTCAAAGGTGAATATCCAGTCTATAAACAATATATAATAGTTGGGGGCCCTATAACGACAAGGCCCAGGAGTTAAAAATAAAGGGCTTGGCCATCAATATCTGATCAGTGGGGGTGAAACACCCGGCATGTTTGACGATCAGCTGTTATTGGTGGCACCAGCAGCTGGAAGTTTTCGAATGCAGTCGGAACACAGAAGTTCCCTCAAAACTATAGTGGACATGCACGATACTACAAATCCAAATGAATAAGTGGTGGATCTGTGGAACCTGGCTGCAGTTACTATAAGTAAGACACAGCTGGTGTCCACCTCGGGTAACTGCTATTCACCACAGTAGACAGAGCGGCTCTGTAAATGAGCATTTCTGGAAGCTGCCAGCACCGAGAACAGCTATCCTATGGCTAGTTCATCAACGTTAATGTAGTAGACAACCTCTTTTATCCCTTCATGACATGTGCCGTACATGTACGGTGCTGCAGGAGGTGTGTTCCCGCAAACCGCTGTACACATACTGCGCGACGATTGCGCTAGCTCACGCCAGGCGTCGCCATGACTAAATGTGAGTTTTAGCACTAAGTGAGAGCTGACATCCTGCAGCAATGCCCACAATCGGTGTTAGCGCCGATCATGGGTGTTTAACCTCTCTGATGCTACTGTCAACACTGATAGAAACATCGAGGGGCATCGCAGAGGGAGGGAGCTCCCTTTCTGCTCCCATTCACACAACGTGATTGCGTTCATGTTGTGCCAATAGTCTCCATTGTGACCCTGGGATAAAAGAGCATGGAAAGTTGATGTACCAACCTAAGATAAGGTAAAAACGTTAAAAGAAAAATCACAAAATAAGGAACAAAAAAGGAAAAAAAATTAATACAATAAATACATATGTTTATGTAAACAAAATAAATAAATAAAGTACGCATATTTGCTAACACCACTTACGAAACGACCCGACCTATCAAACTGTTGCACTAATTAACGCCTTCACTGAACACTGTAAAAAAAAAGTGGAAAAAAACTAAAAAACATAGACTAAAACGCGAGCAAGAAGTCGAATGTAAATTAAAATGGTATTGATGAAAACGTCATCTTGTCCCGCAAAAAATAAGCCAGCATACAGCTGCATTAACTTAAAAATAAAAAAGTTTTCGCTTTCAGAATAAAGCGATGCAAAAATAATAATTTTTTCTATAAAAGTTACTATTGTGTAAAAGCGCCAAAACATAAAAAAGATATAAAGTGGTATCGCTGTAATCGTATTGAGCAAAAGAATAAAGCTGTCTTTACACTTTTACCACAAGATAAATAGCATAAAAATATACATTTAAAAAAAATTCTGGAATTGCTGTTTTTTTGTTCATTCTGGCTCAAAAAATATCGGAATAGAAAGCGATCAAATGTGACCAAAAATGGAACCAATATTATACAGCAACTCGTCCCACGAAAAACAAGCCCTCACATGAGTTTGTCTACAGAAATACAGAAAAATGATAGCTCTCAAAATATGGTGATGCAAAACTTTGTTTGCCAAAAAAAGAGTCTTTTAGTGTGTGATAGCAGTTAAGCATTAAAATATATAAATCTGGTATTGCTGTAATTGCCCCAACGCAAATTATAAAGTCGTCTACTCACTTATACTGCATGAGGGATGGTGTAAAAAATAAATAAAAACTATTGTTCACCTGCTGTTGATTTGTTCATTCTGCCTTCCAAAATCACCATAAGGCTTGGCTCACATTTATCCTGCACACTGTGCTGAGCGCTTACACTAGGGTTTCCGTGTAAATCTCTGAAATAAGTGATTCAGATGGATCCCCCGGCAGACGATTTTCTATAATAAGGCAGACTGAGGTACTGTGGATGCCGTCTGACCTGTGATCTGGCAGTGTCTGTCTTTTTAAGTGTGTATAAAAGTCTATTGGCCACAGTTTTGTGCATTTTTGAAAAGAAGATCAACGCTGGACAGAGGCCAAACAGAGTCCATAGTAACTCTGCTGCCACATTATAGAGAATGGATGAGTGGGGGGTTTCATCTGAATCACGTCATTCGGATATTTAGATAGAAACCCCAATGTAAGTGCTCAGCGTAGAACTCAGTACAAGCGTGATCCTAAATGTTATGTAAAATGTTCCCAGCAAAAGCTTCAACTCAATCCACAAAAAAAGCAAGTCCCCACTCAGGTCGGTCATCTGTAAATGGAAATATAGGGTGCTTCAATGTTATTGGTATTACAAAGGCTGTGGAAAAGCACTATGGCTCCTTGCCCACATCAATAGGAATCCAGCTAATCTTACGTTCCCAAATCCAAATTCCCCCCTTTTCTTACCCCCACAGTGTGCCTAAACCGCAGTTAGCATCAATATTTGCCATTTCTGTTGTGATGAGAGCCTGATTAATTTGCAGGTGCATGTATCCAGAAGCACAAGCTGAGCATAATGTATGGGCGCTACAATGTACTGGCCCTACAACATACTGGGCACTACAATGTACTGGCCCTACAACATACTGGGCACTAAAATGTACTGGCCCTACAACATCCTGGGTACTACAATGTACGGGCACTGCAATGTATGGGCACTACACTGGAAGATTTGCAATTTTCACTCAGCAACATTTACTGCTTCTTGTTTCTATCAAACACTCACTACATCTGTACATAAATTCCCAGAGGGGTGTAATTTCCAAAATGGGGTTACTTGAGGTTGGATTCCGCTCCTCTAGCACTTAAGGGCTTTGTACAGTACAGACCAAAAGTTTGGACACACCTTCTCATTTAAAGATTTTCTGTATTTTCATGACTATGAAAATTGCACATTCACACTGAAGGCGTCAAAACTATGAATTAACACATGTGGGATTATATACTTAACAAAAAAGTGTGAAACAACTGAAATTATGTCTTATAGTCTAGGTTCTTAAAAGTAGCCAACATAATTTCAGTTGTTTCACACTTTTTTGTTAAGTATATAATTCCACATGTTATTTTATAGTTTTGATGTCTTCAGTGTGAATGTACAATTTTCATAGTCATGAAAATAAAGAACAATATTTAAATGAGAAAGTGTGTTCAAACTTTTGGTCTGTACTGTATATGAAGTCAACATACTATGTAGTGCTCCTTTACTCGCCGTGTGGCTAAGCAGTACAGTACAGCCACTTGTCGAGTATTGCCATGTTCAGCAGAAATTGTATGACAAATTATGGTGCCATTTTTTTACTTATTTCATCGTGTGACAATGTAAAATTTGTTGCTAAATCAATTTTTTGTGGTAAAAATGCAATTATTTTCTTCACCACCCAAAGGTGTAAGGTTATGTGACACACCCGTGTTGTCAATGTGATTACTGCACCCCTAGATGAATTCATTGAGTGGTGTCGTTTGTAAAATGAGATAACTTATGGGGGACTTCTGCTGTTCTGGCGCCTCAGGGTCTCTGCCATTGTGACATGGCACCTGCAAATCACGGTAGCAAAATCTGAACTCCAATATGGCGCTACTTGCCTTCACAGCTTTGCACTATGCCTTAAAACTAGTTTTCGACCACATATGAGGTATTGGCATACTCAGGAGAAATGATGTAACATATTTTGTGATCCATTTTCTTCTAATATATCTTTTGAAAAGTGAAAACTTGAGGCCAAAGAAACATTTACCATTGACACAGCCCAATGTTATACAATTCTGTGAATCGCTTGAGGGTTAAAAATGCTCACTATACCACTAGATTTATTCCGCAAGACGTGCAGTTTCCAAAATGGGGTAACTTGTGGGTGTTTCTGCTGTTTTGGCATGTTGAGAGCATTCGCAATTTGTTCTAGCCTAACAAAGGAGTCCAGAATTCAATGGCACCACTTCACTTCCCTGTTGTGTGCCTATACAGTAAATTACCCCCATATATAGGGTATCGGCGTACTCAGGACAAATTGCACAACAAATTTTATGGTCAATTTTCTCCCATTTCCCTTGTGAAAATGAAACATATAGGGCTGAAGCAACATATTTGTGGGAAAAATGTATTTTTTTCATTTTCTCGTCTCAACAATATAAAAATCTATAAAGGACTAGAGTGTTCAAGGTGCTCAGCACGCATCTAGATAAGTACCCCGAGGGTTGTAGTTTCAAAATGGGGTTACTTGTAGAGGGTTTTCACTGTTTAGGCACATCAGGGACTTTGCAAACACGTCATGGCGTCCACTACCTACTTCAGCCAATTTTGCATTCCAAAATTCAGTTGACGCTCCTTCCCTTCCGAGCCCTGCAGTGCGCCCAAACAGTAATTTTACCCCATATATACGGTATCGGCATACTCAAGAGAAATTGCTCAACAAATTTTAGGGTCCATTTTCTCCTGCTACCCTTGTGAAATAATCCATGAAAAAAGAGAGAGTGGCTGGATATAGCACTGTCGGTAAGATTAGGATACCTTCAAATGTATTATAAAACTTGTTTTTTATTTAATGCTATGCGTTTTAGAGCTGGCCTAGCTCCTTCCTCAGTCATCTTGGTCTGATACTTGCCCGAGGAAGGAGCTAGACCAGCTCTGAAATGCATAGTATTAAATAAAAAGCAAGTTTTATAATAAATTTGGTGGCATCTTAATCCTTATCGTCAGCGCTATATCCAGCCACTCTCTTTTTCCCCTGGATTACATTTCTGGATCATTGGATGGAGTCCAGCATTGTGAAGCAGCAGCCAATGGATTACAAGCCCTACCTTGCTCAGTGTGGTGCCTGCAGCTGCGCAAACTCTTCAGGTGCGCTTTCTCTATCTTTTCCATTTGAAAATTTAAACAAATGGTGCTAAAGTAAAATTTTTGAGAAAAAAATTAAAATGTTGTTTTTCCTCCTACATTTCCTTAATTCCCGTTAAGCACCTGAAGGGTTAATAAACTTCTTGAATGTGGTTTTGAGGACTTTGAGGGGTGCAGTTTTTAGAATGTTTCACTTTTGGGCATATTCTGTCCCATAGGGCTCTCAAAGTGACTTCAAATATGTGGTCCCCCAAAAAAATTATTTTGTAAATATTGTTGGAAAATGTAGAACTTGCTGATCCAATTTGTATACTATAAAAAAATTAAAACTCATCAGCAACTCCTAACAACACAATGAAGCAAGTGTGAACAGATGCAAGCTACTGTAACTATATTGTATATTGTATGAAGGTAATTGGCCAATTCATGGGCCCACCAGCCGCAACAAGATGACCCTTCATTTTTTGGGACCCTAACCATTTGTATAAAACATGCCTCTCTATCAGCCATCTTCATTCTAAAGTCATTTTTAATTATCATTGGATCCTATGTGGCTTTTACATTTGTAGGCTTTTAAAACAGGAAAAATATAGATATGATTTATAGACTTATAGATATGATTAGAATCCCTTTAAAGAAAGGTTGACTTGTCCCAGCTGGTTGGCACAAGTGAATTGGCCTGTATAGCACCGTTAATGAGCACCATTGATAAAATCAGCACCAGCTGATTTAATCAGCTGACGTGTGCCCCTAACAGCTGTGGGTGGAGTCGCGATCCACCCCCGGCTGTTAACATGTTAAATGCCATTGTTAATCTCTGACAGGGGCATTTAACATGATCGCACGGGAAGCGCATCACAAACCCCGCCCATTGGCACGACCATGGGTCGCCAATGTGTTGTCATGACAACTGAGGGATGCTGCAAACCCCTGTGGTTGTGACTGCTAGATAGCGAGCACAAGTGCTCAGATAATTGCAGCTTGTAATCTCCCATAAAGACTATTGAAGCAAGTAAAAAGTAAAAACAAAAAGTTTTAAAAAATATTAAAACCTAAAAAATATATTAAAGCTTAAATCATCCGCCATTCGCCTTCATTCAAAATAAAACAATTAAAAATAAAAATACACATATTTGGTATCACCGCATTAAGAATCACCCGATCTATCAATACATAAAAATAATTAATCTGATCCATAAACGTCATAACGAGAAAAAAAATACGCCAGAATTAAGTAAGTGCACTGTATGGTAAAACTCGATGATGATGATGACCGATGATGTCATTCAAAAGTACAACTTGTCCTGCAAAAAACAAGCCCTCATATGGCCATATTGACAGAAAAATAAAAAAGTTGAGGCTCTAGGAAGAAGGGGAGCTAAAAACGGAAACGCAAAAACGGAAAAACTCAAGGTGATGAAGGAGTTAATGATTGTGTGTAAAATGGAACAGACTGAGAAACTGTAATTAGGGATAAAAAGTTAAATATTTCTGTGATTTAAAAAAAAAAAATCCAACCTAAGATGGGATTCCCAGAAATCCAGTAAATGTTCTTGATTCAGTAGGCCCCTCATGTTATACAGTATAGACCCACTTAGTTATCGGAGCCATTTTTCATGAGTTTAGCCCTTGGGCAATTGATCTGCTTGGTCAAGGCTGATAGCGACTACAGACTATAGGGAAATCATAATTGGAAATAAAAGAAACAAACAAATAAAATATTAAAACATAAAAAGAATCTGGAGTAGGACAATCAGATCATGTTAGAATTTAAGCAGAAGCTCAGTGGGGAAGGCATTAAAATTTCATTGGGAAACTGGTGTAATATTTATTACATGTTCCATGCCCCATTGGTCTCCGTCCTTCTTCTCACTAACATATAATAAACATTATACAGTCGTTCTGCATCTCCCTCTCATTTTTCTAGCTTTTACCTGCATGAAATATAAGTGGCTGATCCGTCATGCTTGGCTGAAACAATAGGCCAAGCTACTTTGTTTTCTTACACTAAAATAAATGAATCTGACCTTGAAATCTTCCTCTTTATTAACCTCATCTCCGCCATGGTACTGACATCTCGCTGGGGATTTTTTACGGTGTGCGGAGCACGTTATGCTCGGGTTGATTGCATTCTGGAATGTATTTATGGAGCGGGCGGCCTGTTGCTTCAAGTGTTGTGTTAATCTATACGAGCAAAATGTAGTAGAGGACGCAGGTGGAGAAGCATCTTGACGTACACCGTCATTTTCATTTTTGTAGAGAACTTTCATAATAGGGAGCTGAGGACAGTGTGGAGATGAGCTAAAGGGAATTCTCATCTTAGATAGTTCACAGTACCACTCCAGTGATTTTTATTTTTAATTTGCCCCTTCGTTAGCTATCATGTAGGTAAAGGTACCTTCACACTGATCAAATTTCCAACGATCACGACCAGCGATATGACCTGGCCGTGATCGTTGGAAAGTCCTTGTGTGGTCGCTGGGGAGCTGTCACACAGACAGCTCTCCAACGACCAACGATGCCGAAGTCCCCAGGTAACCAGGGTAAACATCGGGTTACTAAGCGCAGGGCCGTGCTTAGTAACCCGATGTTTACCCTGGTTACCATTGTAAAAGTAAAAAAACAAAAACACTACATACTCACATTCCGATGTCTGTCACATCCCTCGCCCTCAGCTTCCCGCACTGACTGTGTGAGCGCCGGCCGTAAAGCAGAGCACAGCGGTGACGTCACCGCTGTGCTTTACGGCCGGCGCTCACAGTCAGTGCGGGAAGCTGACGGTGAGGGATGTGACAGACATCAGAATGTGAGTATGTAGTGTTTTTTTTTTTTACTTTAACAATGGTAACCAGGGTAAACATCGGGTTACTAAGCGCGGCCCTGCGCTTAGTAACCCGATGTTTACCCTGGTTACCCAGGGACTCATCGCTGGGTCGGCGTCACACACGCCGATCCAGAGATGACAGCTGGTGACCTGACGACAAAATAAAGTTCTGGCCTTCTAGCTCCAACCAGCGATGTCACAGCAGGATCCTGATCGCTGCTGCGTGTCAAACACAATGAGATCGCTATCCAGGACGCTGCAAGGTCACGGATCGCTATCGTTGTCGTTCAAAAGTTGCTCAGTGTGAAGGTACCTTTAGTGTCATGATGGTGGTAACATGGTCACAGGTCACCATCTTCTCCCAGTATCAGCTGAGTACCTTGCTGGATCACTGTGTCGAACCACAGTTACTCAATGTGAGTCTCTGAGGCTCAGAGATGGTCCATCTTGTTCTGATTATAATAGACTTGGATTGAGAAGATTCAAAAAGTGACCTCCGCTCCATACAGCAAGCACTGTGTGAATCCGAAGGTCACAAATGCAGTCCCACAGTGCAGGAACTTACCAGAAACTGAGAGAAGATGGTGACCAGTGAGTATGTTATCACATTCATAACACTTACACAAATGATCCCTATTCCCTAACAACGGGAAAAAACAAAAAATCACTGGAGTGGTACATTAAGGTAAATCCGTAGGATATGCCACAAATATCTCATAGATGCACATTAAAGAAGCCAATGAATACTTTCAGCTGGATAGACAATGTCACCAACCAAATAGATGTCATCCAGTACCACGGCATCCTTTTTAAAGTTCTCGCACTCTTTGAGGAAGATGATGAGTGGTGAATCTCGATGTAAAATGCACAAGAGCAGAGTAGATATGCTGGAACCATTATGTAAAGAGTGCAGGCCCTTCCTCTGGCACCAAATCAGGTGTCCTCCTCCCACCATTCAACAAACTATCTCAAATGTTCAGTGAATGAAATGCTAGAACTTGATGTAAAAAGATTTGCCTTGAATAGTAAGGACTACTTTATGTCCACATTAAGAACCATTTTTTGCAATATTTGCCAAGCTGAGACAAAACAATCTTTTGAAATTCGAACTTGATGACTTTGCCGAAATTTCCCTTAAAGTTTTATTTTGTGGCGATTCAATTTATGCAAGTCTCAATACTGTAAAGCTTGTAATTGCTCGGCAAAAACAAGTGAGGGACAGGAAAGAGAGAGAACCCCACTGACCATTAGAGCATATACTCTACTGAAGAGAGAGAGAGAGGACTCCACTGATCACAGGAGCTTATACTCTACAGAAGAGAGAGAGAGAGAGGACCCCACTGACTATGAGAGCATAAAGTCTACAGAAGAGAGAGAGAGGACCCCACTGACCATGAGAGCATATAGTCTACAGAAGAGAGAGAGAGAACCCCACTGACCATGAGAGCATATAGTCTACAGAAGAGAGAGAGAGAACCCCACTGACCATGAGAGCATATAGTCTACAGAAGAGAGAGAGAGGACCCCACTGACCATGAGAGCATATACTCTACAGAAGAGAGAGAGGACCCACTGACCATTAGAGAACATAGTCTCCAGAAGAGAGAGAGAGGACCCCACTGACCATGAGAGCATATAGTCTACAGAAGAGAGAGAGAGGACCCCACTGACCATGAGAGCATATACTCTACAGAAGAGAGAGAGGACCCACTGACCATTAGAGCACATAGTCTCCAGAAGAGAGAGAGAGGACCCCACTGACCATGAGAGCATATAGTCTACAGAAGAGAGAGAGAACCCCACTGACCATGAGAGCATCCCATAGTTTGTAAGCTTGCGAGCAGGGCCCTCATTCCTCCTGGTATCTGTTTTGAACTGTATTTCTGTTATGCTGTAATGTCTATTGTCTGTACAAGTCCCCTCTATAATTTGTAAAGCGCTGCGGAATATGTTGGCGCTATATAAATAAAAATTATTATTATTATTATTATACTCTACAGAAGAGAGAGAGAACCCCACTGACCATGAGAGCATATAGTCTACAGAAGAGAGAGAGGACCCCACTGACCATGAGAGCATATAGTCTACAGAAGAGAGAGAGAGGACCCCACTGACCATGAGAGCATATACTCTACAGAAGAGAGAGAGGACCCACTGACCATTAGAGCACATAGTCTCCAGAAGAGAGAGGACCCCACTGACCATGAGAGCATATACTCTACAGAAGAGAGAGAGGACCCCACTGACCATGAGAGCATATAGTCTACAGAAGAGAGAGAGGACCCCACTGACCATGAGAGCATATAGTCTACAGAAGAGAGAGAGAACCCCACTGACCATGAGAGCATATAGTCTACAGAAGAGCGAGAGGACCCCACTGACCATGAGAGCATATAGTCTACAGAAGAGAGAGAGAGGACCCCACTGACCATGAGAGCATATACTCTACAGAAGAGAGAGAGGACCCCACTGACCATGAGAGCATATAGTCTACAGAAGAGAGAGAGAGGACCCCACTGACCATGAGAGCATATAGTCTACAGAAGAGAGAGAGAGGACCCCACTGACCATGAGAGCATATAGTCTACAGAAGAGAGAGAGAGGACCCCACTGACCATGAGAGCATATACTCTACAGAAGAGAGAGAGGACCCCACTGACCATGAGAGCATATAGTCTACAGAAGAGAGAGAGAGGACCCCACTGACCATGAGAGCATATAGCCTACAGAAGAGAGAGAGAGGACCCCACTGACCATGAGAGCACATAGTCTACAGAAGAGAGAGAGAGGACCCCACTGACCATGAGAGCATATAGTCTACAGAAGAGAGAGACAGGACCCCACTGACCATGAGAGCATATAGCCTACAGAAGAGAGAGAGAGGACCCCACTGACCATGAGAGCACATAGTCTACAGAAGAGAGAGAGAGGACCCCACTGACCATGAGAGCATATTGTCTACAGAAGAGAGAGAGAGGACCCCACTGACCATGAGAGCATATAGCCTACAGAAGAGAGAGAGAGGACCCCACTGACCATGAGAGCACATAGTCTACAGAAGAGAGAGAGAGGACCCCACTGACCATGAGAGCATATAGTCTACAGAAGAGAGAGACAGGACCCCACTGACCATGAGAGCATATAGCCTAAAGAAGAGAGAGAGAGGACCCCACTGACCATGAGAGCACATAGTCTACAGAAGAGAGAGAGAGGACCCCACTGACCATGAGAGCATATAGTCTACAGAAGAGAGAGAGAGGACCCCCCTGACCATGAGAGCATATAGCCTAAAGAAGAGAGAGAGAGGACCCCACTGACCATGAGAGCATATTGTCTACAGAAGAGAGAGAGAGGACCCCCCTGACCATGAGAGCATATAGCCTACAGAGAGAGAGAGAGGACCCCACTGACCATGTGAGCATATAGTCTACAGAAGAGAGAGAGAACCCCACTGACCATGAGAGCATATAGTCTACAGAAGAGAGATAGAGGACCCCACTGACCATGAGAGCACATAGTCTACAGAAGAGAGATAGAGGACCCCACTGACCATGAGAGCATATAGTCTACAGAAGAGAGAGAGAGGACCCCACTGACCATGAGAGCATATAGTCTACAGAAGAGAGATAGAGGACCCCACTGACCATGAGAGCACATAGTCTACAGAAGAGAGATAGAGGACCCCACTGACCATGAGAGCATATAGTCTACAGAAGAGAGAGAGAGGACCCCACTGACCATGAGAGCATATAGTCTACAGAAGAGAGATAGAGGACCCCACTGACCATGAGAGCACATAGTCTACAGAAGAGAGAGAGAACCCCACTGACCATGAGAGCATATAGTCTACAGAAGAGAGATAGAGGACCTCACTGACCATAAGAGCTTACACTCTACAGAAGAGAGAGACTTTCCTAGTGACTCTGGAGATGGCAAATGACTCTGTTGTACACACTGTGTTCCACTGGAAACTGCTGATCTGAGATGGCCCAAGTACTGAAAAATGCTGTACAAAATATGAGAATCCGTAAGTGGTCACAGCTGCAGGGCTTTATGGGGAGGCAAGAGTGACAATGCAAAATTATATTAGCCCACTCACTGATGCTACAGCAGTGTGGAAGATGGTGGTGGGCAACTGTTTTTTCCGTGAACCACAAACTGAATTGCAAAATGTTTAAATACACGTGGAGCCCCGAATTTCAGGAAGTTTAACTTAAACTCCATCCTCCATGGATCGATCCATTCATATTTACTGCCAAGGCCTGTGAAATTAATATTGATGCATCTTTGAAAATAGTTTTCGTTAAAAATATGCTAAATATGATGCTCGCTATTCACTGACAGACCAAGGGGCAGAGAAGTCAGACGTTCCCGGGTCAGTACCAAGAGTGCATGTAGATAGCCATGGGAAAAGACAAAGGCATAGGTCAGGTCACAGGTCAAGGGTCAAAATACCAGGAGATAGCAGATCAAAACAAAAGGACAAATCAAAGGCATAGTCAGAACACAGTCCAAAGGGTCAGGCAGCGGAAGATTATAACTCAACACAACAGAATCAGGCAGACAATCACCAGGAAGCACAAGCTATGTCTTTCAGGGATCAGGGGCAGGCAGCTCAGTTAAGTAGCTGGGTAATCTCCAGAACATAGAACACCTGGAGAAAGTCCCGCACCCCCTAGTCACAGATTGGACAGCTGAGCTGTCAATCAAAACACTGACAGCTCAGCACGCACATCATAAGATTGGACAGCCGAGCTGTCAGTCAAAACACTGACAACTCAGCATGACCCAGTTTCCATAGGACAGCATAACAATCACTTAATGACAGGAGGAATCGTGACACTATCATTTTGTGTTGACAGCTTCAATGCAGATATATGTGTCTCCATGGTTACAGACTACAGACAAAGTATGCGTAGTCAGATCCTATAAACATGCTCCCTTTCACTTTTAAGAACTTCTTGTTAAATTTAACAGGTTACTAAAAATGGGAATGTATACCAAGGTTTGACATAAAAGACATGAATACCTGGAAATGTGCGGCATTAGTGCAATAAGACTGCTATCTACTGTCCAAGTGGGACCCTGCAGAACAGACCGGAAGAGGAAGAGTTTCAATAAGGAAGAGTTTGGATGGAGCACCGGATCAGATGACCTTGATGACACAGTTCCCCGGGAGCAGATTTGGCGCCAAGTGAAGGAACAGACAGGACGTGCATCAGAGGAGACGCTTAGGCCAAGGTGATAGGCCATGGCAGAAAGCCCGAGGCAGCAGGTTGTGGTACGCCTGGAAGCAAAACCCAGTGGCATTAGACGAGTCCCAGAATCCAGACGCCGCCGGTCAAAACCCGAACTACGCCCGACAAGTATCGGAGCTCAGACTATGCCAGTCAAGGCCCAAAACTAGACCTGTGCTGCTCAAGACCTGGAGTCCAGACGACACTAGTCAAGAGTCGAGGCCCAGCCCTCATCCATCCCACCAGGTACGACAGACATTCGCCGTTGGTTAGGCGACGAAGATTCATGAGGAGACTCTGCTCGGAGCGCATGCCTGCAGTGGTGATTGAGGTGTAAGTGAGCCAGGCTGTTACTTCCAGCTCTGACGTACAGTACAGAGGTTGGTTTGGGCTAGTACAACAGACAGGGTGGGTGCCGGTTTTAGCAAAGGCAGAACAGCGAGCCTTGTTAGACTTTGTCAGGAGGACTTGCAGTCTAGCGGGAAGAACTGGAGACCCCCACTAGGGCCTGTGTTAGAAGAAGAGATTGTTCAGTGACTTTCCTAGTACTGGGATTATTACCCTGTCAGAAATTATATGAACATATAGCAAGAGGCTATTATAAGAGTGAACCTGAAGATTCTTTGTACATCTGATATTGTATATTTCATGCTGTAATTACTATGTTTTGCATTCTTTACCATTGGTATAGTTACAGCAATTTCCTGCCACATCAGGAAATAAATAGGTTCATTGGTTACTTCCGCTTTGTGTTTGTCTGTGCACTGAATCTGGTCACCTGCTCACAATGCACCTTGATAAATACTATTCTTAACCAATTTCACATTCTATAATAATTCATACTCTATAATAATTACTGTCACGATATCGTATGAAATATCATAAGGAGTTCTTTTGCTAGCCTGAGTGGGCTAAGCCCCCCCTTCTTGGAGTAACAGTTGTAGCTGCAAATTCCTGGCTTTCCTTCTCAGAGAGTGTGGGGGTTAGAAGTTTTATGGCCGAACGGAATTTACGACTGGCATTTCCTGTGTAAGCTCTTGTCCAGCTAGAACAGGAAAAATGGCTCCAAAAATCCATGAAAGATTCTTTGTTTAGTTTTTGTTAGATATTAGGCAAACGATTTAAGCTAGAAACACGAAAATATATATTCGTAGTCCCACTCGGTGTAGCTACACATCTCATGACACTCGGGTTTCTAACTCCATCTGGTAAAGAAGTAGGGTTTTCTCTGTAAATATGTATCCCAGATAGGACATATTTGATCTCATTAGAATGCTCACGTTAATCTGAGATGAATGATGAGCTTTTTAGGACGCTGACATGTTTTGTAGTGAAGTTATAGAAATCAGAGAGAATAGTTTAAAGTTTAGGCAGAATGTAGAGAGAGGAGGGTCTGGATAAGCCAGCCTTTCTGTGATGTCACAGCCTTAATGTTTTAAGTGTCTGGCAGGCTCTGAGGAGTCGCTTGCTGCTGGATTTCTTGTCCTGTCCTGGAAGAGCCCTGCTCACGTCCCAATGAGCTGGGACGTATGGAAAAACTCCACTAGCCTGGTTGCTTGTCATGCATTAAACATGTAAGTGTTGCTTTTCTCATTTATTCCCTTTATGTTATAATTACCCATGTACATATTTGCAATTGTCTCATTTATAACCTCTTTATAAACTATTTTTGATAAAGCACTGCCTAATTATTTTTAATGGGATATACTATTATATATTAGTTCGTTCTCCTGCTCTAAACCGTACCCTAAGTCTCTTGAAGGGAAAATACGCTACTGTTACTGTTGTGTTGGGTTAGCTTCGGACCCGTTTAATCGAAGCTGGTGGCAGCGAAAGTGTGCTGACGGTTGGATTATGCTGAAGCAACTGCGGGTTTGATAATTATTGTTCCTGCCTGTGTGGGAGTAGTTATCGCGTCGCTGCAGCGTGCCCAATAGCCAGTACATAGCAGGCAGCCTTTCTGGCGACTAATTACCCAGGGTGCAGTACCTAATCTGACCTGAGAGTAAGGGGGCGCCAGAGAGCTGCAAGTGTTAAGTGGAACTGTAAGCGGGATATACATAAATCCCTGCAGTTCGTGGTATATAGAAAAGCAGTGGGATACCTAGAATAAGCCCCTGCTGTAAACTAAGAGGTCAATAGCCTTGTGTGTGGTTTTTCATCACATTGTTAGCAGTGGAGGGATAACTAAGATAAGCCCCCCTGCACATGTGATAGCCGTCTGTTGGCCTAAAGTCACCCTGATCCGTGACGTAGGGGTGACGGTCACGGTGTGAATCCTGACCCAGTGGTGACAGCGGTCAGGGGAATCGTGACAATTGGTGGCAAGGCGGTGGGATATCTTAGAGCATTAGTGATTTGGTTTGAGTAATCATTCCTCTCACTAAAAACTTGCAGAAAGTTCTTGCGAGGACTCTGCGCAAATAAGTTTGGAGAACGAACTCAGTGCTTTTTAGTTGTGAGACAATTGCGTACTGGTAATTATCCCCTCCCTTTCTCTTCGTTTTTCTATCCTATCTTTTATTTGGCAACCATGGTTGTGCTGGGAGAAACCTTTTATGAGCAGCAGACCAGAGACACCCTTGTTGCCTTATGCAAGACACAGCACATTGACTTTGCAAGCAAAAACAAAGCCCAACTGGTCGCAGATCTGGTGCAATGGGAAGCCGCTCGAGACCAATCTCAGAGCTCAGAGGCCGCAGAAGCCAGCACCAGCGAACATGGTGCTGCAGCAGAGGTCCAACCACTGAATGCTGGCCCTGTTAGTAATCCGGGCGAATTGGACCCCCACCTGCAGGCGGCCTTGAAAGAATTCCCCATTGACGACCATGAGGGACGTCGGCAGCTGATTCAGCAATACCGGCAGGAGGCCCAGGCAGCCGAGAGAGAGGCCCGAGCTGAGAGAGAGGCCCGAGCTGAGAGAGAGGCCCAGCGAGCCGAGCGGCAAGCGGAGCGGGAGTACCAGCTGCAGTTAGCCCAACTGCAAATGCAGGGGTCGTCCCAGTCCAGCCGTGAGCACAGCAGCGCTCAGACACCGAAGCCCCGGCCTGATCACTTTCCTGTTATGGAGAAGGACGGAGATTTGGACACTTTTCTGCGGGCCTTTGAGAAAGCCTGCAGGCAGTACCAGCTGCCTACAGATGAATGGGCCCGATACCTGACACCAGGGCTGAAAGGTAAAGCTCTGGATGCGTTTGCTGCCCTCCCTCAAGAACAAGATGGAGACTATGAGGCCATCAAGCAGGCTCTGATAGCCAAGTACCAGCTTACACCCGAGGTGTACCGTAGAAAGTTCCGGACCCTCCAACGTGGCCCACACGACAGTTACAGTGATGTGGTGCATGGACTGGGGACCCACTTTGACCAGTGGACCCAAGGACTGTCAGTGACCACCTTTGCACAGCTGCGAGACCTGATGATCAAAGACCAGTTTTTTCATCTTTGCCCAGCTGAGGTGCGACAGTTCGTGATGGACAGAGAACCCAAAGACGTGACGAAAGCAGCGCAGATTGCCGATGCCTATGAGGCCAACCGTAGATCGGAAGCGCGGAAGCCAGTCACCACCAGCTGGAGAGGGGGTAAGCCTGCAACCAACGCCAGTACCCCTGCCAGCCAACACACCAGAGGTCCTGTCCCTGTGGCCAACAGCACCAGACCTACCACCGAACCTCGCGCGTGTTACACCTGCAAGCGGCCTGGGCATATCAGTACCTTCTGTCCAGACAGGCCGAAGAACCCCCCAGCCAAGGCCCCAGGGCCTAATGCAGCAGTTCTTTTGGTGGGTGGTGTGGTTGGGAGGGTGTGTGACAACGTACAGCCCGTCACTGTGGGAGGCCATGTTGCTACAGGCCTCAAGGACACTGGGGCTGAACGAACCCTCATCCGACCCGAACTGGCGGCCCCTGAAGAAATCATTCCGGGGAAAACCCTAACTGTCACTGGGATTGGGGGCATCAGCTGTCCCTTACCAATGGCCCGGGTTTTTATTGATTGGGGTGCTGGGAGCGGGGTGAAGGAAGTGGGGCTGTCTGATAATTTGCCCACTGATGTTTTGTTGGGGACTGATTTGGGGAGGATGTATGCATACTACGTTCCTGACACCCCTCCCCAATCTACTAATGAGGGTAAAGTTAACCCTGATGATGATGATGATGGGAAATCGCATGTGTTACCTGACCATGCTTTATCTTGTAATGATGCATCTAATAACCATTTTTTCCCTAGGATTGATGGTGAAAATGTTGTACCTGTGCCAGCTGAACCTGATAATGATTTTTCTGTGAAGGTTAATGTGTCCATAGGTACAGGTGTGCCCAGCCACGTCGCTCTGCGGAGTGAGACGGCTGAGGAACCCCTAACAGGGGCAAGTGTCGGTGCTACAGGAAATGGGGAGATGCATGGGAACCGTGAGGAAGGTGACGCCATGAAAGTGACCAGTGCCACCGAGGAAGGTAACTGGCCCATAAGTAGCACAGCCCCTGGAGTGTTGGGGGTGGATGGGGAGGTAGAGCCCATAGCAGCGCCGGCTGATGGGCCTGTAGAAATCCCCGGGGAGACAGCCTACGTAGCTGCTGTCACCCGCAGTCAGAGTGCCCGGAACGCAGATAACTGTCTGCCTTCCGGACCCTCCTCAGTCCCCACTGTGACTGAACCAGAGGTGGACCCAGAGCAGGTCCAAGAGGGTTCCCGTGGGGAAGGGACCCTGACGTCGCTTTTGGCTTCCCCTAGCCAGGAGTTTCAGGCCGCTCTGCACACAGATGCGAGCCTAGAGAGTTTGAGACAACTCGCCGAGACGCCCACCTCCGTGACTGATAAGGAGAGGGTGTTCTGGGAACAAGGAAGGTTATACCGGGAGACAGTACCCGGAGAATCACAAAAAGAGTGGTTGAGGGAAAGACAGTTGGTCGTCCCGCAGCAATTCCGGGGTGAGTTGTTGCGGATTGCCCATGAGATCCCGCTAGCTGGACACTTGGGGATCAGCAAAACTAAGGCCCGGCTGTCTCAACACTTCTATTGGCCTAAGATGGGGACAGATGTGTCAAACTACTGCCGCTCCTGTGTCACCTGTCAAAGAGTGGGGAAGGCAGGGCCTGCTCTTAAGGCTCCCCTGATCCCTTTGCCAGTGATAGAAGAGCCTTTCCAGAGGATCGCGGTGGACATTGTGGGCCCGCTGGCCGTCCCCAGCAGCTCTGGAAAGCAATACATCCTTACTGTGGTAGACTATGCTACCCGGTACCCAGAGGCAGTAGCTCTGTCGTCAACTAGGGCAGATAAGGTGGCGGATGCCCTGTTGGCCATCTTTTCACGTGTAGGATTTCCCAGGGAAATGCTTACTGATCAAGGGACCCAATTTATGTCTCGCCTAATGGAGGCTCTCTGTAAGAAAATGCAGGTGAAGCACCTGGTATCGAGTGCGTACCACCCACAGACCAATGGCTTGTGTGAACGCTTCAATGGTACCCTCAAACAGATGCTACGCATGCTGGTTGAGACTCAAGGGCGCTACTGGGAGCGGTACCTCCCACACCTGCTGTTCGCTTACCGAGAGGTTCCGCAGGCCTCGACGGGGTTCTCCCCCTTCGAGCTCCTGTACGGCAGGCGAGTTCGGGGACCCCTTGGGTTGGTAAGAGAATCCTGGGAAGAGGAGCCGAACCCTTCTGAAGTGTCCATAGTGGAGTATGTCATGCGCTTCCGTGACAAGATGCAGACCTTGACGCAGTTGGTGCATGACAACATGATGCAGGCTCAGGCTGATCAGAAGCACTGGTACGACCAGAACGCCCGGGAGCGGACCTACCACGTGGGTCAAAAGGTGTGGGTGCTGGTCCCCGTACCAACGGATAAGCTTCAGGCAGCCTGGGAGGGCCCGTACGTCGTCCACCAACAGCTCAACCCGGTCACTTACGTGGTCACGCTTGACCACGCTCGGGGTAGGCGAAAGGCCTTTCACGTCAACATGATGAAGGCTCATCACGAATGTGAACCTTTCGTCCTCCCGGTCTGCAGCTTGCCCGAAGACGGTGAGGAAGACACCCTCCTGGACTTGCTGGCCCAAGCCAAGGCCAATGGGTCCATCGAGGATGTGGAGGTAAGCGCCTAGTTAACTGAACCCCAGCGGGTGCAGTTGCAAACCACCCTGGAACCTTTCCGGGTCGTGTTCTCCAACCGACCTGGGAGGACTGAGTTAGCAGTCCACGAGGTGGACACCGGGAATCACGCCCCACTACGGCGAACACCCTATCGAATCTCTGACCAGGTGCAGCAGACTATGCGCCAAGAGATCGATGAGATGTTACAGCTGGGGGTGATTCGACGGTCAAAGAGCGCGTGGGCATCGCCTGTAGTTCTCGTGCCAAAGAAGGACCGGACCACACGGTTCTGCGTGGACTACAGGGGGCTCAACGCCATCACAGCCTCGGATGCGCACCCAATGCCGCGCATCGAGGAGCTGCTTGAGAAGTTAGCTGGCGCAAAATACCTGACAATAATGGATTTGAGTAGAGGATACTGGCAGATTCCCCTGAGCCCCGAGGCGCAGGAGAAGTCCGCCTTTATCACACCCTTTGGACTGTACGAGTCCACGGTCATGCCCTTCGGCATGAAGAATGCCCCTGCCACTTTCCAGCGGATGGTCCACCGCCTGCTTCAGGGACTGGAGACGTACGCCGTGGCGTACTTGGATGACATTGCCATCTTCAGTTCCTCCTGGGAGGAACACCTGCAGCATCTCGAGGAGGTGCTCAGGCGAATTCACCAAGCAGGACTGACTATCAAGCCGGGAAAGTGTCAGATGGGCATGAGGGAGGTTCACTACCTGGGAAACCGAGTAGGCGAAGGCACCATGGAACCAGATCATGGCAATGGTGATGGGTTGGCCCACCAGGGTGAACCTGCTGAGGTGCGCATGGAGGAGAACCATCAGGTCCTGCCTCCCTAGCGCACACCAAAAGGGGGAGGTGTCACGATATGGTATGAAATATCATAAGGAGTTCTTTTGCTAGCCTGAGTGGGCTAAGCCCCCCCTTCTTGGAGTAACAGTTGTAGCTGCAAATTCCTGGCTTTCCTTCTCAGAGAGTGTGGGGGTTAGAAGTTTTATGGCCGAACGGAATTTACGACTGGCATTTCCTGTGTAAGCTCTTGTCCAGCTAGAACAGGAAAAATGGCTCCAAAAATCCATGAAAGATTCTTTGTTTAGTTTTTGTTAGATATTAGGCAAACGATTTAAGCTAGAAACACGAAAATATATATTCGTAGTCCCACTCGGTGTAGCTACACATCTCATGACACTCGGGTTTCTAACTCCATCTGGTAAAGAAGTAGGGTTTTCTCTGTAAATATGTATCCCAGATAGGACATATTTGATCTCATTAGAATGCTCACGTTAATCTGAGATGAATGATGAGCTTTTTAGGACGCTGACATGTTTTGTAGTGAAGTTATAGAAATCAGAGAGAATAGTTTAAAGTTTAGGCAGAATGTAGAGAGAGGAGGGTCTGGATAAGCCAGCCTTTCTGTGATGTCACAGCCTTAATGTTTTAAGTGTCTGGCAGGCTCTGAGGAGTCGCTTGCTGCTGGATTTCTTGTCCTGTCCTGGAAGAGCCCTGCTCACGTCCCAATGAGCTGGGACGTATGGAAAAACTCCACTAGCCTGGTTGCTTGTCATGCATTAAACATGTAAGTGTTGCTTTTCTCATTTATTCCCTTTATGTTATAATTACCCATGTACATATTTGCAATTGTCTCATTTATAACCTCTTTATAAACTATTTTTGATAAAGCATTGCCTAATTATTTTTAATGGGATATACTATTATATATTAGTTCGTTCTCCTGCTCTAAACCGTACCCTAAGTCTCTTGAAGGGAAAATACGCTACTGTTACTGTTGTGTTGGGTTAGCTTCGGACCCGTTTAATCGAAGCTGGTGGCAGCGAAAGTGTGCTGACGGTTGGATTATGCTGAAGCAACTGCGGGTTTGATAATTATTGTTCCTGCCTGTGTGGGAGTAGTTATCGCGTCGCTGCAGCGTGCCCAATAGCCAGTACATAGCAGGCAGCCTTTCTGGCGACTAATTACCCAGGGTGCAGTACCTAATCTGACCTGAGAGTAAGGGGGCGCCAGAGAGCTGCAAGTGTTAAGTGGAACTGTAAGCGGGATATACATAAATCCCTGCAGTTCGTGGTATATAGAAAAGCAGTGGGATACCTAGAATAAGCCCCTGCTGTAAACTAAGAGGTCAATAGCCTTGTGTGTGGTTTTTCATCACATTGTTAGCAGTGGAGGGATAACTAAGATAAGCCCCCCTGCACATGTGATAGCCGTCTGTTGACCTAAAGTCACCCTGATCCGTGACGTAGGGGTGACGGTCACGGTGTGAATCCTGACCCAGTGGTGACAGCGGTCAGGGGAATCGTGACAATTACTCTAGTAACATAACAAAGCCATATTAGAGAATTTAGATTAAAGTGTCCCATTGTAGTTGCAGTCCAACCCGTGGACAGCATAATATAGTGATGGACAATCTGAGAAGAATGATATATAGGATTGTTGGAAAAAATCAATAAAACATGTATATTCATCGAAGCTTAACTGCATTACTGCTATATAGAACAAAATGGGCAATTCATGTGTGCCCACCAGCCACAGCAATCCGACCTTTCTTTTGAAGTGATCTATAAGACATGACTCTCTATCAGCCAGCTTCATCCTAAGGCTCTTTCTAATTACATTTGGATGCTACATGGCTCTTACATCTGTAGGATTTGGTCCAGGACAGACATGTCTGATATAAATGGTTGGTGTCCTATCAAAGAAAGGTTGACTAGGCATGTCCGGTGGGCACTATACGAATTGGACAACTAGTGCACTAAGTACCTTTATTTTGTAAGTATAGTCTACATAGTAGTCATGCAGTTTTAATTTCACACATTTATTGTTTAATGGTAGCTTGCGAGATAGAACAGATTGGGAAACAAATAGGGCACAAAGTTAAATATTTCTATATAATAGCATAAAAAAACTTTCTTCTGTGTGATAAAAAAAAGATGAGATTCCCAGAAATCCAGTAAGGCTATGTTCACGCATTTAGTATTCAGCTTGTATTTTACCTCAGTATTTGTAAGCCAAAACCAGGAGTGGGTGATAAATCCAGAAGTGGTGCATATGTTTCTATTATACTTTTCCCATGATGGTTCCTCTCCTGGTTTTGGCTTACAAATACTGAGGTAAAATACTGACCAAACACTGAAGGTGTGAACGAGGCCTAAGTGTTCTTGCTTCCATAAGTTCTTCATGTTGTACAGACCCAGTAAAGGTACCGTCACACTTAGCGACGCTGCAGCGATGCCGACAACGATTCGGATCGCTGCAGCGTCGCTGTTTGGTCGCTGGAGAGCTGTCACACAGACAGCTCTCCAGCGACCAACGATGCCTGTAACCAGGGTAAACATCGGGTAACTAAGCGCAGGGCCGCGCTTAGTAACCCGATTTTTACCCTGGTTACCATCCTAAAAGTAAAAAAAACAAACACTACATACTTACCTACCGCTGTCTGTCCTCCAGCGCTGTGCTCTGCTCTCCTCCTGTACTGTCTGTGTGAGCACAGCGGCCGGAAAGCAGAGCGGTGACGTCACCACTCTGCTTTCCGGCTGACCGACGCTCACAGCCAGTACAGGAGGAGAGCAGAGCACAGCGCTGGAGGACAGATAGCGGTAGGTAAGTATGGAGTGTTTTTTTTTTTTACTTTTAGGATGGTAACCAGGGTAAACATCGGGTTACTAAGCGCGGCCCTGCGCTTAGTTACCCGATGTTTACCCTGGTTACCAGTGAAGACATCGCTGAATCGGTGTCACACACGCCGATTCAGCGATGTCTGCGGGAGAGCCAGCGACCAAATAAAGTTCTGGACTTTCTTCCCTGACCAGCGACAGCACAGCAGGGGCCTGATCGCTGCTGCCTGTCACACTGGACGATATTGCTAGCGAGGACGCTGCAACGTCACGGATCGCTAGCGATATCGTCTAGTGTGACGGTACCTTTAGTCATCAGAGCCACTTTCATAAGTTTAGCTCTTGGACCATTGATCTGCTTGGTCAAGGCTGATAAGGAGATGAAGGCAGATCCCTGGTGTTTGTATGCATTAGTCCGGTGGGCGGTCCTACTCGTGATTCTAGTGAGTGACAGCTATAACTGCATGCACAGTCATACAGGGAAGACTGTCAGTCACGGAATAGGACCTCCCACTGGACTCTTGTATACAAACACCGGGGATTTTACTAAATCATTTCCCACAAAAACATGTTTGTACTTGATCAGCTCCTCCTGTTCTATAACATCCTGCCTGCAGATCAGATACCATTTACAGCACGGCAGGTTCTTTTCAGTTAGAAATGGGTTTTGTAATTGTGCCCCGTCTTTATTAATTCCGGTAAGGTCTTCCCCCACCTCCGGTCAATTCAGCCCCGATACAGAATTATACATATCTGAGCACAGAGAGCTTGGAAATCAGTTCTGCCACCAATGCACCCAGACGGCCCCTGTGGCTCACCCTGACCAGCCCTCCGCCTCCTCCTGCACTCCTCTCCATGTTTTAATATAAAGTAACCTGCACGGTTGTGCGTTTTTCAGTAACAGTTGCTCATAGTTGGCAGGATCAATATCTAATTTCCCCATACGTAGAGAAAGACTGCAATGTGGCCAGATGTCTTCATTCATTTGAAATTTGATTTTCCTTTTAATTGGTAATGCAGCAGAATGTATAAATCATTCCGCTACAGGAAAGGGTTGACTATATGGCGTCTGCAGGAATCACAGATCTACGCACCTTGGACATAGAGTGCGATAAACCGAATCCTTCTCTCTTTTTTTTTTTTATATATAAATGGGCACACAATTATGGAAAAAAAAAATACAAAATTAAGGTTAGGCTTTATACATGTGATTTATATACTGTATGTACTTTATAGGCTGTGTTCGTGTACTTTATAGGCTTTGTTCATAAAGGGGCAGGAAATGACAATCATTGGGATGAATGTAAGTAAATACTGGCTGCATATGGGGAAATGAGAGCACGATACGTTTGTATCTCATCTAACGTATATTACCGTGAAAAGGCAGACCAACATTTTATCAATGGTTTATGACTGCAGTGGTGATGTAAGGGTGGGAGAACATGGTTGGCCACTAGGTGGCACTACTGCAAGCTTCTCTCCCGATAGGAATGTTGATATGGGCATTATGGATAGAACACGCACAGTCCATTTAATATATGATAGTGTAATATGCCGTTGTCTTAAATTTGCTCCAAAGAGGTGAATAAGAAAGAACATTCGGCATTAGATGACATCAGAAACACTTGATAAATGCACATGTCTTTATAGGGTTAACTACAAACTAAAAGATCTGATTGTAGAGCAATGCCATAAGTCAAGGGAGCTGTGACCTTGAAGAGATGGGCAAATATCAGGCACAACTGCTCTTTGGGACGTAATGTGGATCCAGGGGAATCTATAGAAACTAAAGTGGGGTGAAACTTGTCCCTAAATGTGCTGATTTATAAAACTTATCTCCCTAGAAGCGCTGAGTTAAATCCCATCTCTCTATGTATTGGTCTCATATATTGAAATGGTCCACAGACCTTGTATAAATCAATGGTACAGGAGAACTGAAGAGAAATCTGCTTCTTTCTCCCCTTATGAGCCACTTCTCCCCTCTCCTCCTGAATTTATCATCCACATGAAAAATTAAACAGCTCAAATCTATCTTGGTCAAAGCAAGCTGGCCTGCCAGTACAGGGCTGCAGCTCCATTTGTACTCTATAGAGAGGAGAGATGGAGCTGAAGCTTTAATTAACATTTTTTACTTGACTGAAGGACTGGATTCACAGCCACACAGATCAGTACTGTTATCTTAAGTCTTCTATGCTGGTGACGCTTCTATCTTCGTGCTACAGAGAAAAAAGAGCAGCAGTTGATTTCTCTGGGTGTGTAGTGTATGGGAGGCTGATCTGTGCCCACCAGCTCAGAGAGAACTAACCATTAGAGCTGGAGCCAGCAGAGAGCAAACTGGTGAAAAATACAGGATATCGGATATATATAAATATATATAATGGCCAGTAATAGCATCACTCCTCATGTACACACATACTATGACGGGTTACCTGAAACATATAACATAGAAGTCTAGCACTCAACTTCAGTAACCGTAGAAACGATTTTTATTGGTAGCACAAGAAACGTTTCAGTCCCTTGGGACTTTCATCAGTCACTACAACAACATAAAAAGGGAATATAACAAAAAAAGGCAGTACATCCTGTACAAAAATAACTAAAGTATATACAAAAAGAGATACAAATAAACAGACAAGGTAAACTTGAAGTTTAGGTCATAACTGGAAGCAACGCAAAATATCATTTGTGGATGTGTAAACGAGGAAATGATAGCAAATAACCCCGCTAAATATGCTAAAAGAACGTGACTAGGCCCGGGGACGGGACAAGGCAGATAGATTGAAGCCAGGATAAACATATTGTGCCTATAAGAGCCAATCTGGAAGGTGGAACGGAGCTGAGTCAGAGAGCAACCAGGCAGGGTGTGGACACAACGAGCAATAGTGAAAGAGCCAGTAGGCTGAGCAGAGCAAATAGGTACAATCAATACATCCAGAAGATGGACACACATACCGTGCCTATGAAGGCCAATAGGGTCAGTAGGAGTAAACTGAAAAAATGTCGCTGTATATGGCGCCTGAAATAAGAGAGGAGCAAGAAGGCATATGAGGGCCAGATGACGGCAGGGTATGGGGAAACCGGGGGAGACCCCCTAATACTTACATAGGTAAAACGCCCTAGTAGCATAGATACAAGGCTGTAGAAAAGACACAAAAGTGAATATACAAAACGTATACGGATAAAGGAAGAGTGGTAAAAAGTGAGTATGGCTAGTAATAGTACCTTGAGAGCACAGGAAATGTGGTAGGGAATGATCACCTATCGGGTAGAACACCCGTAATGCTACAGGAGAACAAGGAGAGAGGAGATAAGAATGGACCAGGGAGAGAGGTATACCGGAGGAGCAGAGAAAGTTTACCTGAGGATGCTGGATGGGGAGGGGAAGACGAACCACCTCTAGACACGAAACGTATCCCATTTGTTCATGGATTCCATCCGTCCATATATGTCTTACATAAAGCCATACGGAAACACTGGCCCCTGCTCTCTACAGCCTATCCCGACATACCTGAATTTAAACAACCTTTCCTACCCTGCTTTAAACGGGCCCCCAATCTAAGAGACACCCTGGTCAAAGCAGATATAGGCCCTAGTACTGTTACAAGACAACTTTTTCCCAATGCTCCAAGAAGAGGTACCTTCCCGTGCTTACATTGTGCACAATGCAACAATGTTCTCAAAGGTGACACCATCACACACCCACGCTCGGGTAAGGTATTCAAAATTCATGGTTTTTTCACTTGCAACTCGTCATATGTGGTCTATATTTTAAAATGCCCTTGCGGCTTACTTTATGTAGGTGAGACATCTCAATCCATTCGTGATAGGGTGTCAAAACATAAGTCCACGATCCGCTCCAATAACCTCCTACTCCCAATACCTCATCATTTTGCAGCTGCGGGACACAATATCTCCCAGTTAAAATTTCTCATTCTAGAGCAGGTGCCACTACCACGTTGGGGTGGTAATAGGATCCTCACTCTTAAAAGACGGGAGGCATATTGGATCCACACACTTGATACGTTAACACCTAAGGGCCTCAATAGAGAATATGAGCTGTCGGCCTTTACCTAATGTGTTTATAGGGCCTAATGTGATACGGATCTGTGTTTTTGCATTTTGTACCTGATTACTAACACGTGTTTTTATTCTCTTTAGAATCGTCTCTATTAATTTGATGGGCACACTATACCTTTCACCTGACTTGTTTCTACCATCCGATACCTACTGGAGGATTACTCATCACGGCTCCTTCTAGGCACCATTAATTCACCTATATTACGGCTACAGTTTTGTACCCACTGCTGCTATGTGCATTTTTGTGCTCTCTGTTTTCTTCTTTACAGGCACCACTCCTCTCGTCAGCACTGTTATCATTATTGTTCATCTTAACACATTCATTGTTCTGCTCATATCTTTTAGTTTTTGCCTCTTCCCCCTTATCTTATATGTTCCTTCTGTTCCTTCTCCATCCTTGCTCTTACATATAGCCCCTCCTATATTAGATATCCCCGCCCATCATCTGCCTCCTCTGTTTGGATACCCTCCCCACCCCATTTGGCTTCCGTTCCTATGTACGCTGGTTACTGATGTGGAACGCACACTCTGGTGAACCGCATCACCATTTTCTTCCGCTCCACATCTGATGACACTACGTCACTTCCGGTCTCGGGTTCCGCCCCCTTACTTACGGCGCCGGCTCTTGGCGCTATTTATATCGGCGTCCTCCTCTACCTCCCAGACTTGCGGTGGACGCCGTGTCTAGAGGTGGTTCGTCTTCCCCTCCCCATCCAGCATCCTCAGGTAAACTTTCTCTGCTCTTCCGGTATACCTCTCTCCCTGGTCCATTCTTATCTCCTCTCTCCTTGTTCTCCTGTAGCATTACGGGTGTTCTACCCGATAGGTGATCATTCCCTACCACATTTCCTGTGCTCTCAAGGTATTATTACTAGCCATACTCACTTTTTACCACTCTTCCTTTATCCGTATACGTTTTGTATATTCACTTTTGTGTCTTTTCTACAGCCTTGTATCTATGCTACTAGGGCGTTTTACCTATGTAAGTATTAGGGGGTCTCCCCCGGTTTCCCCATACCCTGCCGTCATCTGGCCCTCATATGCCTTCTTGCTCCTCTCTTATTTCAGGCGCCATATACAGCGACATTTTTTCAGTTTACTCCTACTGACCCTATTGGCCTTCATAGGCACGGTATGTGTGTCCATCTTCTGGATGTATTGATTGTACCTATTTGCTCTGCTCAGCCTACTGGCTCTTTCACTATTGCTCGTTGTGTCCACACCCTGCCTGGTTGCTCTCTGACTCAGCTCCGTTCCACCTTCCAGATTGGCTCTTATAGGCACAATATGTTTATCCTGGCTTCAATCTATCTGCCTTGTCCCGTCCCCGGGCCTAGTCACGTTCTTTTAGCATATTTAGCGGGGTTATTTGCTATCATTTCCTCGTTTACACATCCACAAATGATATTTTGCGTTGCTTCCAGTTATGACCTAAACTTCAAGTTTACCTTGTCTGTTTATTTGTATCTCTTTTTGTATATACTTTAGTTATTTTTGTACAGGATGTACTGCCTTTTTTTGTTATATTCCCTTTTTATGTTGTTGTAGTGACTGATGAAAGTCCCAAGGGACTGAAACGTTTCTTGTGCTACCAATAAAAATCGTTTCTACGGTTACTGAAGTTGAGTGCTAGACTTCTATGTTATATGTATATTGATGGTTTGGGAACCTAAGTCTTAGCACCAGTTTTGTAGCAGTGCACACGGTGTTTTCTCTCTACGTAGGGTTACCTGAAACGTCAGGCATGCTCCAAAGGAATGCTAATGAGCCCCAATGCAAAGTCTGTAACAAGACCCTCAAATGTTTGCTTTCTCCGTGAAATAAAATGATTGCGTATCTTTTCTTCAAATTCAGCATTATGACATTCCTTCTGAAAATTAATTACTCTCTAGCACAGAGTCAGTAGGTCAAGTCCATACACACTGACACTGTCTAATCCAATCATTGCTGTCATTTATGGGAATGCGCTACAGATAGGGGCAAGGTAATCATTAAAAAGGTCATCAAAACCGATAAGTCTGCAGTCACCCTGTGTGACTGCAGACTTATGAATCCACCCAACACACGCACTGTGAGCCGAGGGGATTCGCCTGTTTCAGACCCGGACTGTAGGGTATGTATGAGTTATACATACTCACGACCAGTGGGCGTGGTCTCTCTGTATACTTGCCGCTACCTCTAGTCAGCCACGCCCACTGGTCAGCCGCGTCCCTAGAAGGGGTGTGGTCTTGATCAATACAAGTGTATGGCCAGCGAGGCCGCACCCAATGTATGAATAACTCATACATACCGTCCGGGGTCAGAAATTGGTGAATCCCCACAGAGTACAGTGTGTGGTCTGCGGGGATTCATAAGTCTGCAGAACATATACCTATGGGATGTTACACTGGGTCTGCTGTGTATCCGGGTGAGATATCTGCCTCCCTGTAATATCAGACGTATAATGGTCAATGATTTTCTGTAACTATCCTGCTTTCCAGGGTGAACCGGACAAGACAATATAATGCCATGCAATAATAGGACAATCTTACGTATTTCTAAGCTGTCACAGATGATAATGGTTTCCAGGCCGTATATTGACTGCGTTCAGGAGAATTGCTAACGCTGACATTTCATCATTCTCTATGCATCACTGACAATACTGACACTGAGAAATACAATGCCAAGTGCAATCGTCTGCACAGGTCAATGCCGACACGTGGAAATGCAATGCGAGGTGCTGCTGACCCCTAGAAATTCAATACTCGCCGCGCATATCTAGATGCAGCATTCTTAGCGCCGAGGCCTAGCAGTGAACAATATAGAAGGAAGATAGGAAAGAAATATAAAATACAAAAAGCTGACAAATCTCAGATCAAACTTCTATACAATATAGATCCTGACGCTTAAAGATTGGCTTTAATGTTGGCAACAGTGGTATTCCCGCTACCCCTTGGTCATAGAAATGTATGGTGTTTCCCATAATCAACACAGGATAAGTGATGTGACTGATCATGGGGGTAATTGGTGATAAGTGACTGATCACGGGGTAATAAAGCGTTAAATCTTAATTATATGAAATATAAATGTAAAACTCTGGTCACCCAGAGCTGCCACTTGGAGGAGCCCGTGATATACAAAAGTAACCAGCTGCCAATCAGTTCAATGGAAGCTGTATACAACTACATGCAGTGAGCTCCCCCTAGTGGCTGACACAGCTGGAATCCCGGCAAATATTGGTCTGGCTGCCATATATTCACAGAGACAATATTCAGTCTTGGCAGCTACAATAAGAATACTGAATGGAAATAGTGGAGAATGGAGAAAAATGTGAGATAATAGTATCAAAAATGCATAGAGAGAAACAGAGGCTCTAATGAGAAATCTGCAATCAAGCCTCTACCTAAGAGAACTTTGGCATCTTTAGGCACCAGGAATTGGGTACAACTGCTACCTCTACACCAATTATGGCTACTCTCTGAAATGGAGGTTAGTTCTGATCGATCTTTTCCCGATGGCAATATTAAGCCTCTATCTACACACTATAGATCCCATCCTGGATACAGTGGGACTCTGGGTCTCTGTGCATTGTGATTTGCCAAATGTCACACAATCATGCCAATGACTCTACTCTTATTAATGTCATATTGTGACTGACCTGCGAAGCTCAGGCTTCTTCATAGCACCTTTCCTGTCTGATCTGTCTTGCCTGCAGCATTTCTCAGCAGGAATGAGGAACCGCAGCATCCCCTGAGAAAACAGGCATGGTTCATTACCGCTTCTGTCTTCTCTTTAGCACTTAATAAGCACTCTGTACTGAGTAGAAGCATCGGCAGTGCCATGATCTCATGTTGTCTGCCTAAAACAGCAGATCTTCTGGATTCTAGAAGACCCTGATCAGCTCCGCCTGTGACTTGTCGCTCCCTGGCCGTTTTCATCTGTGACTGGTGCGCCTATAGATGCCGAAGTTACAGTGAAAAATATACTCAATAAAGGAAAAAATTATATGTCCCCCAAAGATCATGATGGAAGAATTTAAAAACAAAGTGAAATAAAAGGCTAAAGTGTCCTCCACCCATCAAAATAATATAATATAAAATGACAACAGTAACGATTTATTGTATGCTGAGTAGCAAAAATCAGTACATATTAGGCTACTTTCACACTAGCGTTGGATTCGGCCCGTCGCATTGCGTCGGGCCGAGATTCCGATGCTAGCGCTTGATGCGCCGCACAACGGGTGTAGTGGATGCATTTCTCCAGCGCATCCGCTGCCCCATTGTGAGGTGCGGGGAGGTGGGGACGGAGTTCTGGCCGCGCATGCGCGGTCGGAAAAAGCGGTCCGTCGGCAGCAAAAAACGTTACATGTAACGTTTTTTGCTCCCGGCGGTCCGCCACAACACGGTGCAACTGTCGCACGACGGTTGCGACGTGTGACAATACGTCGCAAATTCGCAATGCGTCGGTAATGTTACTCTATGGGGCAAAAACGCATCCTGCAAACAACTTTGCAGGATGCATTTTTTTCCCCTAAACGACGCATTGCGACGTATTCAAAAAAACGCTAGTGTGAAAGTAGCCTTAGTATGTATCCACAAAACCGTAATAATGTGAGTAACAAGTTATTTTGTGTGAAACGAGAATAATGAGGTAACCCTGAGGTGATGGCCTATGGGCAGAGCGGAGCTCAGAGGAGACGTTAAGAAGTCAGGAAGGGACGCGGAGGATACAGCATGAAGGCAGGAAGGAATGTTGAGGAAACAGCATGAAAGCTGGAAAGAGTGCTGAGGAGATGGAATGAAGGCAGGAAGGAACACTGAAGTAACAGCTTGAGGGCAGGAAGCAATGCTGAAGAGACAGCATGAGGGCAGGAAGGAGCACTGAAGAGACAGCATGAGGGCAGGAAAGAGCACTGAAGACACAGCATGAGGGCACGAAGGAATGCTGAAGAGACAGCATGAGGGCAGGAAGGAATGCTGAAGAGACAGCATGAGGGCAGGAAGGAATGCTGAAGAGACAGGATGAGGGCAGGAAGCAATGCTGAAGAGACAGCATGAGGGCAGGAAGGAGCACTGAAGAGACAGCATGAGGGCAGGAAAGAGCACTGAAGAGACAGCATGAGGGCAGGAAAGAGCACTGAAGACACAGCATGAGGGCACGAAGGAACGCTGAAGATACAGCATTAGGGCAAGAAGGAACGCTGAAGAGACAGCATGAGGGCAGGAAGGAATGCTGAAGAGACAGCATGAGGGCAGGAAGCAATGCTGAAGAGACAGCATGAGGGCAGGAAGGAGCACTGAAGAGACAGCATGAGGGCAGGAAAGAGCACTGAAGACACAGCATGAGGGCACGAAGGAACGCTGAAGATACAGCATTAGGGCAAGAAGGAACGCTGAAGAGACAGCATGAGGGCAAGAAGGAATGCTGAAGAGACAGCATGAGGGCAGGAAGCAATGCTGAAGAGACAGCATGAGGGCAGGAAGGAGCACTCAAGACACAGCATGAGGGCACGAAGGAATGCTGAAGAGACAGCATGAGGGCAGGAAGGAATGCTGAAGAGACAGCATGAGTGCAGGAAGGAGCACTGAAGAGACAGCATGAGGGCAGGAAGGAGCACTGAAGAGACAGCATGAGGGCAGGAAGGAGCACTGAGGAGACAGCATGAGGGAAGGAAGGAGCACTGAGGAGACAGCATGAGGGCAGGAAAGAGCACTGAGGAGCTGGCATGAGGGCAGGAAGTAACGCTGAGGATACAGCATGAGGAAAGGAAGGAGCGCTGAGGATACAGCATGAAGGCAGGAAGGAACGCTCAGGAGACAGCATGACGGAACGAAGTAGCACTGAGGAGACAGCCTCAATATGGGCTCATGAGAACAAGAACTTAGGTTTGAAGCATGATGGACACCTTGATAAAAAAGTTGACAGGTCTCATTATTACCAGTCTGCACAGATGGTTTCCGCTGCTGTGCATTGAAAGATAAATCCATCCCCAGCTGCTTTGTATTGTTCTGTTCCTATAATGGATGAGGACAACGGAAGAGTTTATCAAAAGTGTGAACACAGCCTTAAAGGGGTTGTTTATCACTTTTGAATATTTCTTTATGTGGCCAGATGAGAATTCATTGTAAAATGGGTGTGAATATGGGGTATTTTTTTAAGGGTGTTGCCCAATACTTTCCTTCGGGGGAACATAGTTTGCAACATAACTGTCCGGCGCTGTCTTCTCTTAAAGTTGTGAGGTATGTCTACACAGCGACATTATCTTGTGGGAGAGAAGAGTCAGGTATTTCTTCTCAATAAACCAGGAGTGGGCTAAGTGATTGGGGTGAACAAGTACTGTACCCTCCTAACCCAGGATAGATGATGAGGTTGAACGTACCAGTTCTGGGGTGGGTGAGGGAGAGCTCTGATTGGGTCCATGTCAGGTGCGGACATACCATTGGTGCAACCTGTGGAGTCACACAGTGGCCCATGAGGTAAGGAGGACCATTTCCACCTCAAAAGAGGTTGTATTTGTTCATAATGAGCAATTATTGGACTGCAAAGGGCCCATATATTGTACTTGCACAGGGGCCCTCTTCTGTCTGTGTCCGTCACTGCACCGTGTACTTTCCTATGATCAGAACTAAGGGGAGGAAAAAGCAGAAGATACATGTTTCAGTATAAACCAACCTTGGCTTAGAGGGAACCAACGCATTACTGAAGCCACCATGAGCAGGAAAATTGTGTTTTCAGTGTGCACTTGACCTTCGCCTGCTAGGAGAATTCAGGGTCTGTCAGATGTATTTAAGGTCACATGGAAGCTTGAAGCTGTAATCATTGGATTACTCCGTGTGAGTAGACATAGATGTGTGGGTGACAGGGCACCTGTATAACAGAACACCTAATTGTACTATCCACTTTATGTTTGATAACACAAAAATATATACATCCGTACTGAGCAGCATGTATAGACAGGAAATACTAAGCTCATAATAAGGCAAGCTTTTACAGGGGAAGGGTTCTCCTTTTTGTAGTGTTGACACCATTAAAGATAGTTATTCTCAATAATGGTGAATATCAAAATTTACATAAAATCTTGCTATCTCTGAACGCAAATATCTCAATATTTAAATCCCATATTGCCTAACAACTGGTACATTCAAGATGTGTACGCCCCACCTCAGAACCCACTGGAAACCTTCAAAAATTACCCAAGAATGCCTCCAAAATGGACACTTTTGAACATGGGTTGGGCAAACTTTGCTTTTTTGAGAACTATTTTGTGGGACTGTCCAGGCAAAATAAAGACTGATATCAAGCATGCAAATTCTGACACATTTTTATCCCCAGTCTGTTTTACCCAGTAATGTTCCAAAATGCCAAATTGCCTTTTAATGAAAATCTGAGTAAGGTGGAAGCCCACAAAAAGACTTTTAATACCTTTCAAGAAGATAGGCGAGAAATGTATGATTTTAATCCGACAAGGAAAAAATCCCAAAATTACAATAAGTAAACTTCAAGTAGGTACACAACCTTTTAACCAATCAAGAAACTACTTGAAAATAAATAATTAAAGAGAAAATACCTAAAAATTCAAAATATTTTATTTGACACCACTAGAACAATACACAAAAAATAATAAATTAAAAACAAGAGGAGCAGTTTAGGACATTCATAATATCACTAAATATATATAAAGAAATATTTCCTTCTGTAATGTTTGAGTACTGATAGCAGAAAAAGAGGTAAATTATTTATAGCTACACCACCACATTGACATGTATCCACAATGGGACGTTAATGAGGAAAAGAGCAGACCAATATACATGCCTAACAAAAATCAGTATAAGTGGCCTTTCATATATTGCACATATCCTCCACATAAAGTAGCTTTAAACAGGTAGTAAAAAGTGCATAGTGCATAGTGCAAAGAGTGTTTATAATACTAACCAGTACTCATGATAAATGTGCCACAGCTGCCTCCTCACACTCCAAAGCGCGTTTCATACGTCCTGCTTCTTCAGGGAGTGAAGAGCTTGTTTCCATTTGTGAGAAACACGTCCGTGTCTCGCATGTGAAAACTAAGCTCTGGCGCCGGCACTTGGGAGCGGAGCGTGCAGCTCCATGTGTTGCTATGCGGCCGCACGCTCCTCTCTGGAGTGCCAGCGCCAGAGCTTGGTTTTCACATGCGAGACACGGACGTGTTTCTGACAAATGGAAACAAGCCCTAACAGTTGTTGCAGAGATGTGTCTGCTGCTAGAACTCGGTGTGGCATTGACCTGGTCTCTAATCTGAGCTGCTATTAACCTGTGATTTCTAAGGCTGGTGACTAGGATAAACTTATCCTTAGAAGCAGAGGTGACTCTTGGTCTTCCTTTCCTGTTTCTTTGTAGAACTTAATGGTTTTTGCCACTGCACTTGGGGACACTTTTAAAGTTTTCCAAATTTTTCAGACTGACTGACTGATCTTCATTTCTTAAAGTAATGATGGCCACTCGTTTTTCTTTACTTAGCTGCTTTTTTCTTGCCATAATACAAATTCTAACAGTCTATTCAGTAGGATTATCAGCTGTGTATCCACCAGACTTCTGCTCAACACAACTGATGGTCCCAACCCCATTTATAAGGCAAGAAATCACACTTATTAAACCTGACAGGGCACACCTGTGAAGTGAAAATCATTCCCGGTGACTACCTCTTGAAGCTCATCAAGAGAATGCCAAGAGTGTGCAAAGCAGTCATCAAAGCAAAACGTGGCTACTTTGAAGAACCTAGAAAATAAGACATAATTTCAGTTGTTTCACACTTTTTTGTTAAGTATATAATTCCACATGTGTTAATTCATAGTTTTGATGCCTTCAGTGTGAATGTACAATTTTCATAGTCATGAAAATACAGAAAAATCTTTAAATGAGAAGGTGTGTCCAAACTTTTGGTCTGTACTGTATGTATTATACACTGTAAATATTCTGCAAATCGCACCCCTTGTTTGCCCCTGGTTTTAAAACTCCTTTAAAGAGTGAAACATTGGTTCAATGTCTTTGGAACACTATTGACTTGTGACAAATAGATCCATTCTGAATTCAATTTTTGGGAAGAATCTGACAAGTTTTAGTCAGGAACAAATTTCAAGAAATTATCTAATCTCTATTTATCACCTATTCTGATTTTTGTGGATTAGATGCTTTACGTCCTTTCTCTTTGGCCCGATTCGCAGGAAAATATTAACAACAAAACGTTGTGTATGTGCAATAAATGGCATTGTGCTTATAAGGCATAGCATGCACCAAGCAATTGGTACATCTATAAGCAGCAGCCATGTAAAATATTTAGGAATGAAGCTGTGTGAAGCAGTGGTTTACTCATGTTTTACTTTTAAGGGGGCTCTAGTGCATAATGGGAGCAAGGCTCAGATGTCCTGTGATTTATTGGGTTATTCCCATGTGTTTTAATTATGATTGCACAGTCCCCAGCTAACAAACATAATGATTGCTGGGACCCCTGAGTTCAGGCGCAGTGTGCCTGATAGGCACAGGTTGGAAAATCGCTATAATATCTTGTTATCTCAATTTCAGGACTCTAAAATAATCAGTGACCTTCATAGGGATGTATTAAAGAGAGTACACAAAATCAGATGCAAAAAACCTCATTTAGTAACCATAAAAGTAATAAAACAAAAAGTACCCACAATTTTCAACCATCGCCAAATAGCCTCCAGCTATTACTAAACATTAAAATTAGGTAAAAAACTTAATTGTAAGGCACGTAGATGCTACTGGAGTCAAGTTCACTCAGATTCAGACGTTAAAATCTCAGCAGAAGACACATTGGCAGAGAGAAAAGCACGGCCGGCCGATCATATTATCATATCAGAGATTATTACGTGTCTGGGTGCAATGTGCCCGAAAAGCCCTTTCTAAGAAACCTCTCCTATTTCTAAGAAAATCCTACTTATTTCTACAAAATATCCGCAAGCTTTGCATTATTCAATTATTCATTCATAAAACTAGCAAAATAATTGTGATAAAAAAAAACCAGAAAGTCCGAACCTTCATAAGTGAGAACCTTCAGGTGCAATGAGCCTGAGAGGCCTTGTAGCTCACGCCTGCTTTCCTCAAGGACGGCGATAAAACTGAGTGGGGGGGGGGGGGGGGGGTGTTTCAAGAAGCACCTAAATATAGAAAGGTACTGAGAGGGGCAAGATGCCGCCTTGGAGAGGAGGGGGAAACAAAAATGTGTGAGCTGTGCCTGTCTGACCTATTGAGCCTGACGCAGTGCTGGTAGCTATAAACATAACAGCGGTATCAGTTCTATTCTGTAAAAACCTGACTAGGGATGAACGAACCCGTGGAAGTTTGGGTTCAGGACATGACAAAAACTTTAGTTTAAAGTTCGGCTCAGGTACAAGAACAATATCCGAAATTTAACCCGAACCCCATTCGAAGCATTGGAGTCCCGAACTTTGGATCTGGAAAACAATTTATTTCCGTCTCTCTGTCGAATATTGCAGCGGCCTTCCGGGAGATCTCCATGCTCGGCGTTTAGCGACGGACACTAACGGTCGGTACGAACTCCGAAATTCATCTCTAGTCATGACAACTAAAAGATAGAATAATCCACACCTCCTGTAGTACAATACTGACCTAGAAATGTAGGATGAGTATCGACCATGTATAATTATCACTGACACCCACAACAGGCGCTGGCACCAGAAGCTTCTATGGCTGTGGGGAGTCTATAGCCCCCAGCAGGCAGTGATCGCTCACCCCTGTCATGTCCTACTGGGAGTTATAGTGTCCCAACAGTTGGAGGCACCAGAAGCCTCTATGGCTGTGGGGTGTCTATAGCCCCCAGCAGGCAGTGATTGCTCACCCCTGTCATGTCCTACTGGGAGTTATAGTGTCCCAACAGTTGGAGGCACCAGAAGCCTCTATGGTTGTGGGGTGTCTATAGCCCCCAGCAGGCAGTGATCGCTCACCCCTGTCATGTCCTACTGGGAGTTATAGTGTCCCAACAGTTGGAGGCACCAGAAGCCTCTATGGCTGTGGGGAGTCTATAGCCCCCAGCAGGCAGTGATCGCTCACCCCTGTCATGTCCTACTGGGAGTTATAGTGTCCCAACAGTTGGAGGCACCAGACGCTTCTATGGTTGTGGGGAGTCTATAGCCCCCAGCAGGCAGTGATCGCTCACCCCTGTCATGTCCTACTGGGAGTTATAGTGTCCCAACAGTTGGAGGCACCAGAAGCCTCTATGGCTGTGGGGAGTCTATAGCCCCCAGCAGGCAGTGATCGCTCACCCCTGTCATGTCCTACTGGGAGTTATAGCGTCTCAACAGCTGGAGGCACCAGAAGCCTCTATGGCTGTGGGGAGTCTATAGCCCCCAGCAGGCAGTGATCGCTCACCCCTGTCATGTCCTACTGGGAGTTATAGTGTCCCAACAGCTGGAGGCACCAGAAGCCTCTATGGCTGTGGGGAGTCTATAGCCCCCAGCAGGCAGTGATCGCTCACCCCTGTCATGTCCTACTGGGAGTTATAGTGTCCCAACAGTTGGAGGCACCAGAAGCCTCTATGGCTGTGGGGTGTCTATAGCCCCCAGCAGGCAGTGATCGCTCACCCCTGTCATGTCCTACTGGGAGTTATAGTGTCCCAACAGCTGGAGGCACCAGAAGCCTCTATGGCTGTGGGGTGTCTATAGCCCCCAGCAGGCAGTGATCGCTCACCCCTGTCATGTCCTACTGGGAGTTATAGTGTCCCAACAGTTGGAGGCACCAGAAGCCTCTATGGCTGTGGGGAGTCTATAGCCCCCAGCAGGCAGTGATCGCTCACCCCTGTCATGTCCTACTGGGAGTTATAGCGTCTCAACAGCTGGAGGCACCAGAAGCCTCTATGGCTGTGGGGAGTCTATAGCCCCCAGCAGGCAGTGATCGCTCACCCCTGTCATGTCCTACTGGGAGTTATAGTGTCCCAACAGCTGGAGGCACCAGAAGCCTCTATGGCTGTGGGGTGTCTATAGCCCCCAGCAGGCAGTGATCGCTCACCCCTGTCATGTCCTACTGGGAGTTATAGTGTCCCAACAGTTGGAGGCACCAGAAGCCTCTATGGCTGTGGGGAGTCTATAGCCCCCAGCAGGCAGTGATCGCTCACCCCTGTCATGTCCTACTGGGAGTTATAGCGTCCCAACAGTTGGAGGCACCAGACGCTTCTATGGCTGTGGGGAGTCTATAGCCCCCAGCAGGCAGTGATCGCTCACCCCTGTCATGTCCTACTGGGAGTTATAGTGTCCCAACAGTTGGAGGCACCAGAAGCCTCTATGGCTGTGGGGAGTCTATAGCCCCCAGCAGGCAGTGATCGCTCACCCCTGTCATGTCCTACTGGGAGTTATAGCGTCTCAACAGCTGGAGGCACCAGAAGCCTCTATGGCTGTGGGGAGTCTATAGCCCCCAGCAGGCAGTGATCGCTCACCCCTGTCATGTCCTACTGGGAGTTATAGTGTCCCAACAGCTGGAGGCACCAGAAGCCTCTATGGCTGTGGGGAGTCTATAGCCCCCAGCAGGCAGTGATCGCTCACCCCTGTCATGTCCTACTGGGAGTTATAGTGTCCCAACAGTTGGAGGCACCAGAAGCCTCTATGGCTGTGGGGTGTCTATAGCCCCCAGCAGGCAGTGATCGCTCACCCCTGTCATGTCCTACTGGGAGTTATAGTGTCCCAACAGCTGGAGGCACCAGAAGCCTCTATGGCTGTGGGGTGTCTATAGCCCCCAGCAGGCAGTGATCGCTCACCCCTGTCATGTCCTACTGGGAGTTATAGTGTCCCAACAGTTGGAGGCACCAGAAGCCTCTATGGCTGTGGGGAGTCTATAGCCCCCAGCAGGCAGTGATCGCTCACCCCTGTCATGTCCTACTGGGAGTTATAGCGTCTCAACAGCTGGAGGCACCAGAAGCCTCTATGGCTGTGGGGAGTCTATAGCCCCCAGCAGGCAGTGATCGCTCACCCCTGTCATGTCCTACTGGGAGTTATAGTGTCCCAACAGCTGGAGGCACCAGAAGCCTCTATGGCTGTGGGGTGTCTATAGCCCCCAGCAGGCAGTGATCGCTCACCCCTGTCATGTCCTACTGGGAGTTATAGTGTCCCAACAGTTGGAGGCACCAGAAGCCTCTATGGCTGTGGGGAGTCTATAGCCCCCAGCAGGCAGTGATCGCTCACCCCTGTCATGTCCTACTGGGAGTTATAGCGTCCCAACAGTTGGAGGCACCAGACGCTTCTATGGCTGTGGGGAGTCTATAGCCCCCAGCAGGCAGTGATCGCTCACCCCTGTCATGTCCTACTGGGAGTTATAGTGTCCCAACAGTTGGAGGCACCAGAAGCCTCTATGGCTGTGGGGAGTCTATAGCCCCCAGCAGGCAGTGATCGCTCACCCCTGTCATGTCCTACTGGGAGTTATAGTGTCCCAACAGCTGGAGGCACCAGAAGCCTCTATGGCTGTGGGGAGTCTATAGCCCCCAGCAGGCAGTGATCGCTCACCCCTGTCATGTCCTACTGGGAGTTATAGCGTCTCAACAGTTGGAGGCACCAGAAGCATCTATGGCTGTGGGGAGTCTATAGCCCCCAGCAGGCAGTGATTGCTCACCCCTGTCATGTCCTACTGGGAGTTATAGTGTCCCAACAGTTGGAGGCACCAGAAGCCTCTATGGCTGTGGGGAGTCTATTGCCCCCAGCAGGCAGTGATCGCTCACCCCTGTCATGTCCTACTGGGAGTTATAGCGTCCCAACAGCTGGAGGCACCAGAAGCCTCTATGGCTGTGGGGAGTCTATAGCCCCCAGCAGGCAGTGATCGCTCACCCCTGTCATGTCCTACTGGGAGTTATAGTGTCCCAACAGCTTGAGGCACCAGAAGCCTCTATGGCTGTGGGGTGTCTATAGCCCCCAGCAGGCAGTGATCGCTCACCCCTGTCATGTCCTACTGGGAGTTATAGCGTCCCAACAGTTGGAGGCACCAGAAGCCTCTATGGTTGTGGGGTGTCTATAGCCCCCAGCAGGCAGTGATCGCTCACCCCTGTCATGTCCTACTGGGAGTTATAGCGTCCCAACAGTTGGAGGCACCAGAAGCCTCTATGGCTGTGGGGTGTCTATAGCCCCCAGCAGGCAGTGATCGCTCACCCCTGTCATGTCCTACTGGGAGTTATAGTGTCCCAACAGCTTGAGGCACCAGAAGCCTCTATGGCTGTGGGGTGTCTATAGCCCCCAGCAGGCAGTGATCGCTCACCCCTGTCATGTCCTACTGGGAGTTATAGCGTCCCAACAGTTGGAGGCACCAGAAGCCTCTATGGTTGTGGGGTGTCTATAGCCCCCAGCAGGCAGTGATCGCTCACCCCTGTCATGTCCTACTGGGAGTTATAGTGTCCCAACAGTTGGAGGCACCAGAAGCCTCTATGGCTGTGGGGAGTCTATAGCCCCCAGCAGGCAGTGATCGCTCACCCCTGTCATGTCCTACTGGGAGTTATAGTGTCCCAACAGCTGGAGGCACCAGAAGCCTCTATGGCTGTGGGGAGTCTATTGCCCCCAGCAGGCAGTGATCGCTCACCCCTGTCATGTCCTACTGGGAGTTATAGCGTCTCAACAGTTGGAGGCACCAGAAGCCTCTATGGCTGTGGGGAGTCTATAGCCCCCAGCAGGCAGTGATCGCTCACCCCTGTCATGTCCTACTGGGAGTTATAGTGTCCCAACAGCTTGAGGCACCAGAAGCCTCTATGGCTGTGGGGTGTCTATAGCCCCCAGCAGGCAGTGATCGCTCACCCCTGTCATGTCCTACTGGGAGTTATAGCGTCCCTACAGTTGGAGGCACCAGAAGCCTCTATGGTTGTGGGGTGTCTATAGCCCCCAGCAGGCAGTGATCGCTCACCCCTGTCATGTCCTACTGGGAGTTATAGCGTCCCAACAGTTGGAGGCACCAGAAGCCTCTATGGCTGTGGGGTGTCTATAGCCCCCAGCAGGCAGTGATCGCTCACCCCTGTCATGTCCTACTGGGAGTTATAGTGTCCCAACAGCTGGAGGCACCAGAAGCCTCTATGGCTGTGGGGAGTCTATAGCCCCCAGCAGGCAGTGATCGCTCACCCCTGTCATGTCCTACTGGGAGTTATAGCGTCTCAACAGTTGGAGGCACCAGAAGCCTCTATGGCTGTGGGGAGTCTATAGCCCCCAGCAGGCAGTGATCGCTCACCCCTGTCATGTCCTACTGGGAGTTATAGTGTCCCAACAGCTTGAGGCACCAGAAGCCTCTATGGCTGTGGGGTGTCTATAGCCCCCAGCAGGCAGTGATCGCTCACCCCTGTCATGTCCTACTGGGAGTTATAGCGTCCCAACAGTTGGAGGCACCAGAAGCCTCTATGGTTGTGGGGTGTCTATAGCCCCCAGCAGGCAGTGATCGCTCACCCCTGTCATGTCCTACTGGGAGTTATAGCGTCCCAACAGTTGGAGGCACCAGAAGCCTCTATGGCTGTGGGGTGTCTATAGCCCCCAGCAGGCAGTGATCGCTCACCCCTGTCATGTCCTACTGGGAGTTATAGCGTCCCAACAGCTGGAGGCACCAGAAGCCTCTATGGCTGTGGGGTGTCTATAGCCCCCAGCAGGCAGTGATCGCTCACCCCTGTCATATCCTACTGGGAGTTATAGTGTCCCAACAGTTGGAGGCACCAGAAGCCTCTATGGCTGTGGGGTGTCTATAGCCCCCAGCAGGCAGTGATCGCTCACCCCTGTCATATCCTACTGGGAGTTATAGCGTCCCAACAGTTGGAGGCACCAGAAGCCTCTATGGCTGTGGGGTGTCTATAGCCCCCAGCAGGCAGTGATCGCTCACCCCTGTCATGTCCTACTGGGAGTTATAGCGTCCCAACAGCTGGAGGCACCAGAAGCCTCTATGGCTGTGGGGTGTCTATAGCCCCCACCAGGCAGTGATCGCTCACCCCTGTCATGTCCTACTGGGAGTTATAGCGTCCCAACAGTTGGAGGCACCAGAAGCCTCTATGGCTGTGGGGAGTCTATAGCCCCCAGCAGGCAGTGATCGCTCACCCCTGTCATGTCCTACTGGGAGTTATAGTGTCCCAACAGCTTCAGGCACCAGAAGCCTCTATGGTTGTGGGGTGTCTATAGCCCCCAGAAGGCAGTGATCGCTCACCCCTGTCATGTCCTACTGGGAGTTATAGTGTCCCAACAGCTGGAGGCACCAGAAGCCTCTATGGCTGTGGGGTGTCTATAGCCCCCAGCAGGCAGTGATCGCTCACCCCTGTCATATCCTACTGGGAGTTATAGTGTCCCACCAGCTGGAGATCCACAAGGAGCAGACACGGACCTAGAGTGATTCCAGGTACTGACTCCTAGATTACACAATGCTGACATTTTCTGCCCAGATGAGCACCATCGACTACTAGCACCCTATGATAATGCTTAGTGGCTCTCTCTATGTCATTGACATTCGTAGTTTGGTGACCCTCTAATAGCCAGTTTGGGTAATCCTTACTTGTTAGATAGTTTCTGGACAATAGTCTAATCATGCTTCCAGAAATCAGCTGGAAATTGTGGGGAAACCAGGCAGAAATGTTCAATGTCGTGCAGTACTAGCACTGGAGAAAGGAGGCATCTCACCGTGTCCATTCACACCAGGAGGTGGCTTGTGTAATGAAGGACAGGATGGTCCTCCAGAGCCGAAGACTCCCTCACCAAATACTCATCCCTCCAACAAAGAGACGAGAATCCTGAGTAGGGGACCTCCTCTATTAACTGTGAAATTCCCATACATTCAGGATGGAATAATGGTTAGCTGCATTGGTTGGGCAATCACAATGGAGGACGCTGGGTGAGACCAGCTCATTGTCTATGATCCCACTGGGAAATTAAAGGGACCAATATATTGAAAGAATCAGGTGAAGATCAAATGGAGCTTAGCCTGACTATTAATAAAACCTTACATGTGAAAGGGCTGAGCTGCTGGGAGATCTGCTTCTCTTCCCATTTACAAGCTTCATAAAGTGCAGACTAATTGTAGTTACGGTATATCTATTTTCTTGAAAAAACAGTTATTCCAGGAGGTCTAAATATTGTCATTACAGATGTGCATAATAATAATACTAATAATGATGTTACAATATTATCAATATAAATAAAAATAAGTTATAATATTATCAGAATAAATAATAACACAAATAATAATAATAATGTATTAAATTGATAATAATAATATAATAATATCAGTATAAATAATAGTAAGGATAATAATAATAATTTACAATATTATCAGTATAAAAAACAAATAACTTATAATATTATCACTAGAAATAATAATAATGAGTTATGATATTATCAGTAGATATATCAATAATATTGAGGAAGGAAAAAGGCGTAGACTTATTGTTGCAATAATAATAATAATAATAATAATAATAATAGTAATTATTATGATTAGTAGAGTTGAGCGACCTTGACCTTTTTAGAGTCGAGCCGGGTTTTGCGAAACCCGACTATGTCCAAAGTCGGGTCGAGTGAAATCGGCCGATTATGACGTAAAGTCGGGATCGACCGAAACACGAAACCCAATGCAAGTCAATGGGGCAGCATAGTCGGCAGTGAGTGGGGGCCAGGAAAACACCTAGAGTGCCCATTTTAATGTCAAAACCATCCATTCTTCTTAATGAAGCTTGTCAAGCGTAATTTACCTTATAATAATTGGAAGGCATTTGAAATTGGGGGTCATTTGGCTAAAGTTGTGGGGGGTAGGGCTGGTTCAAGTAATTAGTGGGCCCAGGAAATCTGGACCACGTCACGGCAGTGGAGCAGGGAGAGGTAAGTATTTCAACTTTGCAAGTGCTGTGAACCTGAGCAAGCAGGGGGGGCCCACTCGTTGGCATTGGCACTGGCACAGGGCCCCTCAAAGTACAGCGGTGTGTTTGCACGGCGGGGGCGCCTCCCACCGGCAGCAACACTTTTGCGTACTATGAGAGGCCCTGTGCCAGTGACGTCGCCAACTAGTATTCCTCCCCCCACCTGATGAAGGAACCTGCACTTTCATCTGCACCTTCCTCTTTGTCCCCGTGTAAGGTGGTATGGTATGCGGGAAGAGCAACCTGACTTTCAGCAGGGTCACAATGTTGTTGTGTAGCGTGCACGGGGAATGTTGCGTTATGGGTCAATGTACCAGCAGACTCATCTATCACTGGCTGGGCAATGGGCACGATGAAGTGGAAACACAGATATAGGCCCAAAGAAGAAAGTGGGCTAAATGCAGTTCAAAATTGGTAACACAGGAATAACCAGGGGGCATTGCAGTGGAGGACAACTGGAATGAGAGGCTGACACAGAGAGTAGGGCCAAATCAGTAAGTAGTCGAAATGCAGTTCAAAATTGGCAACCGTAGTAAACAGGCGGCACAGCTTTGTTCAGTGGAGGAGAACAGCAAGGAGTGGCAGACACCGATAGTAGGCCCCAACCCAACTAGTAGGCCAAATGCAGTCTAACATTAACAACTACTTAACGAGAGGCTGAAAATGGTATTTCAGGACAGGAAACCAGGAGAACAGCAAGGAGTGGCAGACACCGATAGTAGGCCCCAAACCAACTAGTACGCCAAATGCAGTTGTTCCATTTAACCACAATTTAATGAGAGCCTGAAGATAGAAGCTCAGGAAAGGCAACCTGGGGAACACCTTGGAGTGTAACACACCATCTCTCTCCACCCCATACCCATTTTGTAGGCCTAATGCTGTGTACTTTTCTACAACTACTAAACGAGAGTCGGAAGACCGAAGCAATGGCAAGGAAACCTGGGGAACACCTTGGAGTGTAACACACCATCTCTCTCCACCCCATACCCAATTTGTAGGCCTAATGCAGCCTACTTTCCGACACCTACTAAACGAGAGCATGAAGATCGAAGCTCTGGAAAGGCTACCTGGTGAAAACCTTGGAGTGTAACACAACCTGTCTCTACACCCCATACCAAATTTGTAGGCCTAATGCAGCGTAGTTTCCACCAACTACTAAACGAGAGCCGGAAGATCGAAGCTCATGAAAGGCAACCCGGGGAACACCTTGGAGTGTAACACAACCTCTCTCTACACCACGAAAGGGCTGATTCTTAGGAAGGAAGGCTGTTGTAAATAAGCATTGCGCGTCCGAGGGTGATTATATTCTTATTCGGTATCTACTCACCCTCGGACGCGCCATGCTTCTTGATTTGTAATTAATGTTTATTTGCAATGTGCTTTTGACTTACTCAATTATTTTTTTAATTATTGATTTTATTAAATTAATAGTTTAACATCTTATTGGAAATAATTTAAAGGAGACGCGACAGGACAACACTCGGTGGATGCCATATCTGTGTTAACAACTCCAAAAAACTTTCAGTTAACTTCTTGCAGGAGAAAGAAATTGTAGCTGTTGGACCTTTGTAGTACAGTTCCAGATATTTGTTGTGTGTTTGTTTTGATTGTTAAAATGTCTGCATTTGAGATCTCAACACGATCTTATTTTTTATAATCAAATTAATTTTTTAAATATTTTATTAGGTTGGTTCAAGGGGTACACGGGCCGCAGTAGACAGGTCAGTGGAGGCCTAGTGGAAGGAGGGACCGCAGATGCGCCACTGTTTCACCCATACACAATTAGTAGGCCTAATGCAGCGTAGTTTCCAACAGCTACTAAACGAGAGCCGGAAGATCGAAGCTCAGGAAAGGCAACCTGGGGAACACCTTGGAGTGTAACACAACCTCTCTCTACACCACGGAAGGGCTGATTCTTAGGAAGGAAGGCTGTTGTAAATAAGCATTGCGCGTCCGAGGGTGATTATATTCTTATTCGGTATCTACTCACCCTCGGACGCGCCATGCTTCTTGATTTGTAATTAATGTTTATTTGCAATGTGCTTTTGACTTACTCAATTATTTTTTTAATTATTGATTTTATTAAATTAATAGTTTAACATCTTATTGGAAATAATTTAAAGGAGACGCGACAGGACAACACTCGGTGGATGCCATATCTGTGTTAACAACTCCAAAAAACTTTCAGTTAACTTCTTGCAGGAGAAAGAAATTGTAGCTGTTGGACCTTTGTAGTACAGTTCCAGATATTTGTTGTGTGTTTGTTTTGATTGTTAAAATGTCTGCATTTGAGATCTCAACACGATCTTATTTTTTATAATCAAATTAATTTTTTTTATATTTAATGATGTTGGTTCAAGGGGTACACGGGCAGCAATAGACAGGTCAGTGGAGGCCTAGTGGAAGGAGTGACGGCAGACAGGCATCAAAGGCCTAACATTGGGCTGGCTGTAGGCAAGTTAAAATTGGTTCCAGGGGAACACGGCCATCAGTGGCCTGGTCAGTGTAGTTGTAGTTGAAAGAACGGGACGCAGACAGGCTTCGAAGGCCTAACATAATAACATAGGGCTGGCTGTAGGCAAGTTAAAATTGGTTCCAAGGGAACACGGCCATCAGTGGCCTGGTCAGTGTAGTTGTAGTTGAAAGAACGGGACGCAGACAGGCTTCGAAGGCCTAACATAACAAACTTGGGCTGGCTGTAGGCACTTTTAAATTTGTTCCAGGGGTACATGGGCAGCAGTGTATGGTCAGTGGAAGTCTAGTGGAAGGAGTGACCGCAGACAGGCTTCCAAGGCCTAACATAACAAACTTGGGCTGGCTGTAGGCACTTTTAAATTGGTTCCAGGGGTACACGGGCAGCAGTGGTCTGGTCAGTGGAAGTCTAGTGGAAGGAGTGACCGCAGACAGGCTTCCAAGGCCTAACATAACAAACTTGGGCTGACTGTAGGCACTTTTAAATTGGTTCCAGGGTAACACGGCCAGCAGTGGCCTGGTCAGTGTAGTAGTTGTAGAAAGAAGGGACCGCAGACAGGCTTCGAAGGCCTAACATAACAAAAATGTCAAAACAATGGTATTGTCAGTGCCAGGCATTGAAGGATGTCAGCGCCTAGACTACACATTGGTGAAGCTGTGAGAGATAATTTTGCTAGTGGTAGAGCACTGTTTGAGCTGGGGGGGAGAACTGTCTTGTGGCCGGCGGTACAGGCACAGGGCCCCTCATATTACAACGGTGTGTCTGACGTTGGGTGCGCACCACCACCGCCAGAGACACTTTATTGTACTATGAGGGACCCAGTGGCAGTGCCGTCGACCAAAAGCGGCCACACCCACCTCTTCAGACAAACAGCACTCTCAAGGGTCCAAGCGCAAAGTGGCGATAGCACGGCCCCGTGTGGGGAGTTTGGCCATTTCGTGAGGTGGAAACATGTCGTATGCTGGACAATCAGGTGAAGAAAATTACGAGATTGGAAAAGTCATTCAGAATAGTCCACAGGCAAGACCTTTTCATAGGAAAGCTAGGTGTCAGCCGGGCAGGGTGGGGCAAAAGATTTTGAAATCCAGTTGTGGTTCATTTTAATGAAGGTTAGATCATCTACATTTTGGGTAGCCAGACGAGTCCTTTTTTCTGTTAGTATTGAACCTGCAGCACTGAATACTCTTTCTGATAGGACACTAGCTGCCGGGCAAGCAAGCTCCTGCAATGCATATTCTGCCAATTCTGGCCAGGTGTCTAATTTGGATGCCCAGTAATCAAATGGGAATGACGGTTGAGGGAGAACGTCGATAAGGGATGAAAAATAGTTTGTAACCATACTGGACAAATGTTGTCTCCTGTCACTTTGAATTGATGCTGCAGTACCTGTCCTGTCTGCGGTCATAGAAAAATCACTCCACAACCTGGTCAGAAAACCCCTCTGGCCAACGCCACTTCTGATTTCTGCCCCTCTAACACCTCTGGTCTGCTGGCCCCTGGAGCTCGTGTGAGAACGATCACGGGCGCTGTGTGCAGGGAATGCCAGAAGCAAACGGTCAACAAGAGTTGATTGTTTTGTTGCTAATATTAGTTCCAAGTTCTCATGTGGCATAATATTTTGCAATTTGCCTTTATAGCGAGGATCAAGGAGGCAGGCCAACCAGTAATCGTCATCGTTCATCATTTTTGTAATGCGTGTGTCCCTTTTGAGGATACGCAAGGCATAATCCGCCATGTGGGCCAAAGTTCCCGTTGTCAAATCTGCGGTTGTGCTTGGTTGAGGGGCAGTTGCAGGCAAATCTACGTCACTTGTGTCCCTCAAAAAACCAGAACCCGGCCTTGCCACGCCACCAATTTCCCGTGCCCCCGGGAAAGCTTCCTCATTAAAAATATACTCATCCCCATCATCTTCCTCATCCTCCACCTCCTCTTCGCCCGGTACCTCGTCATGTACACTGCCCTGACCAGACAATCGCTGACTGTCATCAAGGCTTTCCTCTTCCTCTGGTGCAGACGCCTGATCCTTTATGTGCGTCAAACTTTGCATCAGCAGACGCATTAGGGGGATGCTCATGCTTATTATGGCGTTGTCTGCACTAACCAGCCGTGTGCATTCCTCAAAACACTGAAGGACTTGACACATGTCTTGAATCTTCGACCACTGCACACCTGACAACTCCATGTCTGCCATCCTACTGCCTGCCCGTGTATGTGTATCCTCCCACAAAAACATAACAGCCCGCCTCTGTTCGCACAGTCTCTGAAGCATGTGCAGTGTTGAGTTCCACCTTGTTGCAACGTCTATGATTAGGCGATGCTGGGGAAGGTTCAAAGAACGCTGATAGGTCTGCATACGGCTGGAGTGTACAGGCGAACGGCGGATATGTGCGCAAAGTCCACGCACTTTGAGGAGCAGGTCGGATAACCCCGGATAACTTTTCAGGAAGCACTGCACCACCAGGTTTAAGGTGTGAGCCAGGCAAGGAATGTGTTTCAGTTGGGAAAGGGAGATGGCAGCCATGAAATTCCTTCCGTTATCACTCACTACCTTGCCTGCCTCAAGATCTACAGTGCCCAGCCACGACTGCGTTTCTTGCTGCAAGAACTCGGACAGAACTTCCGCGGTGTGTCTATTGTCGCCCAAACACTTCATAGCCAATACAGCCTGCTGACGTATGCCAGTAGCTGCCCCATAATGGGAGACCTGGTGTGCAACAGTGGCAGGTGCGGATGGAGTGTTTGTGCGACTGCGGTCTGTGGACGAGCTCTTGCTTCTGCAGGAGGACGAGGAGGAGGAGGAGGGGGTGCGAACGGCTACAGACAACTGTTTACTAGACCGTGGGCTAGGCAGAACTGTCCCAAACTTGCTGTCCCCTGTGGACCCTGAATCCACCACATTTACCCAGTGTGCCGTGATGGACACGTAACGTCCCTGGCCATGCCTACTGGTCCATGCATCTGTTGTCAGGTGCACCTTTGTGCTCACAGATTGCCTGAGTGCATGGACGATGCGCTCTTTAACATGCTGGTGGAGGGCTGGGATGGCTTTTCTGGAAAAAAAGTGTCGACTGGGTAGCTCGTAGCGTGGTACAGCGTAGTCCATCAGGTCTTTGAAAGCTTCGCTTTCAACTAACCGGTAGGGCATCATCTCTAACGAGATTAGTCTAGCTATGTGGGCGTTCAAACCCTGTGTACGCGGATGCGAGGCTAAGTATTTCCTTTTTCTAACCATAGTCTCATGTAGGGTGAGCTGGACTGGAGAGCTGGAGATCGTGGAACTAGCGGGGGTGCCGGTGGACATGGCAGACTGAGAGACGGTGGGAGATGGTATTGTTGCCGCCGGTGCCCTAGATGCAGTGTTTCCTACTACGAAACTGGTGATTCCCTGACCCTGACTGCTTTGGCCTGGCAAAGATACCTGCACAGATACAGCAGGTGGTGCGCTAAATGGTGGTCCTACACTGCCGGAAGGGATGTTGCGTTGATGACTAGCTTCATTGGCCGAGGGTGCAACAACCTTAAGGGACGTTTGGTAGTTAGTCCAAGCTTTCAAATGCATGGTGGTTAAATGTCTATGCATGCAACTAGTATTGAGACTTTTCAGATTCTGACCTCTGCTTAAGGAAGTAGAACATTTTTGACAGATGACTTTGCGCTGATCAATTGGATGTTGTTTAAAAAAATGCCAGACTGCACTCTTTCTAGCATCGGATACCTTTTCAGGCATTGCAGACTGAGCTTTAACCGGATGGCCACGCTGTCCTCCACCAGGTTTTGGCTTTGCCACGCGTTTTGGGCAAGATACGGGCCTGGCAGATGGAACCTGTGGCGATGTTGATGCCTGCTGCGGCCCCTCCTCCTCCTCTGCTTCAGAACTGCTGCCGCCTGCACCCTGTTCCCCCAATGGCTGCCAATCGGGGTCAAGAACTGGGTCATCTAATAACTCTTCTTGTACCTCCTGCGCAACTTCGTCTGTGTCACCGTGTCGTTCGGTGGTATAGCGTTCGTGATGGGGCAACATAGTCTCATCAGGGTCTGATTCTTGATCATTACCCTGCGAGGGCAATGTTGTGGTCTGAGTCAAAGGACCAGCATAGTAGTCTGGCTGTGGCTGTGCGTCAGTGCACTCCATGTCAGATTCAATTTGTAATGGGCATGGACTGTTAACTGCTTCACTTTCTAAGCCAGGGACGGTATGTGTAAAGAGCTCCATGGAGTAACCCGTTGTGTCGCCTGCTGCATTCTTCTCTGTTGTTGTTTTTGCTGAAGAGGACAAGGAAGTGACTTGTCCCTGACCGTGAACATCCACTAACGACGCGCTGCTTTTACTTTTACCAGTTTCACGAGAGGAGGCAAAAGAGCTAGAGGCTGAGTCAGCAAGATAAGCCAAAACTTGCTCTTGCTGCTCCGGCTTTAAAAGCGGTTTTCCTAATCCCAGAAAAGGGAGCGTTCGAGGCCTTGTGTAGCCGGACGACGAACCTGGCTCCACAGCTCCAGACTTAGGTGCAATATTTTTTTCCCCACGACCACCTGATGCTCCACCACTACCACTACCCTCATTACCAGCTGACAATGAACGCCCCCGGCCACGACCTCTTCCACTAGACTTCCTCATTGTTTTAAAAACGTAACCAAACTAACGTTATTTGTTGCAGTCACACAACTTACACGGTGAGCTATAACTTCAGTATGATTTAGCTACCCCTTTACAGGTTGGTGAGACCACAGCGAAAATCAGGCCCAATGTTACACACTCTTTTTTTGGTGGCTGCAAATTAGAGAGATGCCCCACACGCAGGACTGTCACTGAAGCACAAATGTTAATATTAATGTCACACTATTATTTTTTTTTTATTTTTATTTTTTTCAGGAACACTTTAGAAACCCCCCCCAAAAAAAAAAATAGATTTTTGCAGGGAGAATTTAGAAAACAAATGTAACAAACTATATGCTTTCTATGGGCCACTGAGTGAGAGATGACGCACACAGGAATCAGGAGTGGCACACAAGCCCAGAGGCCAATATTTTTCTACCAATGATTGATGGAGTTATTTTCTCTGGTAGATTTTGGAACCCAAATCAAGGAAAAAAAATATAGGCTTTCTATGGACCACAATTGGAGAGAGAGAGAGAGAGAGAGAGAGAGAGAGAGAGAGAGAGATGGCACACCCAGGAGTCAAGACTGGCACACAAGCAGAAAGGCCAATATTAATCTCCCATTTTTTGGGGGGGTTTTTTTTTTTTTTTTTTTTTTTTTCAGGGAGACTTTAGAAAAAAAAATAATAAAAAAAATATGATTTTATCAGGAAGAATTTAGAAACCAAATAAAATAAAATGATTTTTTCAGGGAGAATTTATAAAACAAATAAAAACAAAAATAGGCGTTCTATGGCCCACTGACTGAGAGATGACGCACCCAGGAGTCAAGACTGGCACACAAGCAGAAAGGCCAATATTAATCTCCCACTGTTTTTTTTTTTTTTTTTCAGGGAGACTTTAGAAAAAAAAATAATAAAAAAAATATGATTTTATCAGGAAGAATTTAGAAACCAAATAAAATAAAATGATTTTTTCAGGGAGAATTTAGAAAACAAATAAAACCAAAAATAGGCGTTCTATGGCCCACTGACTGAGAGAGAGAGAGAGATGGAACGCTTAGTACTGGCACACAAGCCCAAAGGGCAATATTAATCTCCCTTTTTTTTTCCAGGGAGAATTTCTAAAACCCAAAAAAAAAAAAAAAATAGGCTTTCTATGGCCCACTATTTGTGAGAGAGATGGGACGCTCAGGACTGGCACAGATGGCACGCTCAGGACTGGCACAGAAGCCCAGAGGCCAATATTAATCTCCCTTTTTTTCTGGGAGAATTTATAAAACCAAAAAAATATTTAAATAGGCTTTCTATGGCCCACTATTTGTGAGAGAGATGGCACGCTCAGGACTGGCACAGATGGCACGCTCACAACTGGCACACAAGCCCAGAGGCCAATATTAATCTCCCTTTTTTCAGGGAAAATTTATAAAACCAAAAAAAAAATTAAATAGGCTTTCTATGGCCCACTATTTGTGAGAGAGATGGCACGCTCAGGACTGGCACAGATGGCACGCTCACAACTGGCACACAAGCCCAGAGGCCAATATTAATCTCCCTTTTTTTCAGGGAGAATTTATAAAACCCAAAAAAAAATAAAATAGGCTTTCTATGGCCCACTATATGTGAGAGAGATGGCACACTCAGGACTGGCACACAAGCCCAAAGGCCAATATTAATCTCCCACTGTATTTTTATCAGGGAGAATTTATACACCCCACAAAAAAAAATACAGAAAAATGAAAAGGCTTTCTATGGCCCACTATGTGAGAGAGATGGCACACACAGGGATGGCACTCTAGCAGAAATGCCAAATTGCCAATCTTAATCTCCCACCAAAAAAAAAAAAAAAAAAAAAACAGGGAATGTCCTACAATTACTATCTCCCTGCCTGCAGTAATCTCAGCCAGGTATGGCAGGCAGCAATAAGGAGTGGACTGATGCACAAATGAAATAAAAAGTGTGGACAAACAAAAAAGATAGCTGTGCAGAAAGGAAGGAACAAGAGGATTTGTGCTTTGAAAAAAGCAGTTGGTTTGCACAGCGGCGTACACACAGCAATGCAGCTATCAGGGAGCCTTCTAGGGCAGCCCAATGAGCTACAGCGCTGAGGGGAAAAAAAAAAAAAAAAAAACTTCCACTGTCCCTGCACACCGAGGGTGGTGTTGGGCAGTGGAAATCGCTACAGCACAAGCGGTTTTGTGGTTAATGGACCCTGCCTAACGCTATCCCTGCTTCTGACGAAGCGGCAGCAACCTCTCCCTAAGCTCAGATCAGCAGCAGTAACATGGCGGTCGGGGGGAACGCCCCTTTATAGCCCCTGTGACGCCGCGGACAGCAAGCCAATCACTGCAATGCCCTTCTCTAAGATGGTGGGGACCAGGACCTATGTCATCACGCTGCCCACACTCTGCGTTTACCTTCATTGGCTGAGAAATGGCGCTTTTCGCGTCATTGAAACGCGACTTTGGCGCGAAAGTCGCGTACCGCATGGCCGACCCCGCACAGGGGTCGGATCGGGTTTCATGAAACCCCGACTTAGCCAAAAGTCGGCGACTTTTGAAAATGTTCGACCCGTTTCGCTCAACCCTAATGATTAGTAAGAGTATCATCATTGTTAGTGTTAATATTGATATTATTATTATTATTATTATTATTATGACAGTCCTTTTTCCTACCTCAATATTTTAAGGTTGTCAGTCTGCACTGCACTTCTGGCATTCCATTTATGAACCACCAAATTGGATTAATTTAACAAGTCCTCTGCCTCAATTCTTAGAATTATAAATGGGAAAAAATAATAATGGAAACTAGATTGAATAAAAATAAATAAATAATGACAATAATAATAATAATAATAATAATAATAATAATAATAATAATAATAATAATAAAATACATTTGTTATTATTAATAAGTTTAGTTTCCTTTATTCTAGCACTTTTATCATTCCACGAATTGAGAAAGAGGAGCAATAACATTTATCTGATTTAATGGTTGATAAATAGAATGCCAGAAGTGCAGTGTAGACTGACAGCCCTAATATATTGGGGAAAGAAAAAGCTGAACGCTTGCTGCTATCTTAATCAGACAAATGGTTAATATCTTTTAATACAGCATATTACTGCAGAGAGCAAATGGCAGCAATGTTTGCATGATTGTAAAGATATGGAATGTCGCCCTGCAGAGCTCCATGAAATGACATGTACATATATATGTGATATCACACAGCTGTGAAAGTGATCACAAATTGTGAGTGATTTTAGAGGGATCTATTCCAATCAAATGTAGTAATTGCAGGTTAACATAAAACTGACAATGAAGTAAAACTACGTTTCTATGGCAGCATCTTGTGCAGGAGCACTTTTTAAATCATTGCATTGGACAAGTCACTGTACCGCAGCAGCAGGCAGCGTCGGAATGGGGTGCCAAGGGCCCACCAGTAGCCAACTCCAGGACCCCACTTTTCAGCTACATGCAAATGTTCCATTATCCATAAACACAAATGTATATAATGAACGGGTAGATTGGTAAATGAATAAGATGCTGCCATTGTCAAGTATATAGTGCCAAGTACTGCTCATATAAGAGGGTGGTGGCCCACCGGAGGATTCTCCTGTTCTCCCGTGGGCCAGTCCAAGTCTGCTTGCAAGTATTGCATGTCCTCAGCTTGTTTTGGAGTTTTGGCTTCTGGCCCTGGAGAGGGTCCCATTAGAGCAAGGTATACCTTCTTGTGGCTGGTGGGCACACATTAATTGCCCAATTTGTACCTTGACTGTATAAGTATATTCTATATGGTAGTTTTGCAGTTTACATTTCACAGATTCGTTCTTTGTATACATCTCAGTGCCCACAGTGTACTGCTGTATTAGTTCCTTTGCAAGAAGAAACAATTGTGTTCCAATTAGTGATGAGCGAATGTGCTCGTTACTCGAGTTTTCTGAGCATGCTCGGTGTTCTCCGAGTATCTTGGACGTGCTCGTAGATTATGTTTGTGACCGCGCAGCTGCCTGATTTACGGCTGTTAGACAACCTGAACACATGCAGGGATTGCCTGTTTGTTATGAAATCCCCACGTGTATTCAGGCTGTCTAGCAGCCGCAAATCATGCAGCTGCGGGGACACAAACATAATCTATGAGCACGCCGAAATACTCAGAGAAGACCCGAGCATGCTTGGAAAACTCGAGTAATGAGCACGCTCCCTCATCACTAGTTCCAACTTCTACCTTTCCACAGATTACTTTGAGAGCTTAGATTTCTCACAATACAAGTTTTATACTGTCACAACATACTAGCCACTTCCTAGGCTGCAATTCCCATCACAACCACTAGGTGGCCACATATAGACACCTATAGCATAAGTGTTTCCCATACCCCGTCCTCACGGCCCCCAACACGTCATGTTGTCAGGATTTCCCTAGTATTGTACGGGGGAGAGAATCTGTGGCAATTTCTGATGCCATGGTAATAATTCCATCACCTATGTAATACTAAGGAAATCCTTAAAAAAAAAGTGTTGGACCATAAGGACTGGAGTTCAGGAAACACTGACCTAGAAGAAACGTGAAGCTCGTAGATAAGGGTAAAACAGGAGCTTTGCTGGGGAAAGGAGCAACTAGAGTATTTACCCCTGAGGCAAGGTTTCAGGGGACACCAAGAAGCTAGTCTGGGGTCTTTAGATACAAGGTGAGGGCAGAAGACTCTGGCTCTGTGATAAAGTGTAATACAAGAAATGTATGGAGATATATGGACTGCAATTTACACCAGCTCAGCACAACAAATCCAAATTGCACATGGTTTACTGCCTCAGTTAAAGGGGTTAACCAGGTGTTTGGTTTTTCTTCCCTATGAGGCTAAGAACTTATTCACAGGAAGTTGTTGACTACCTACCTGCTCTGCCCGGCAACAATCTATTCTGACTAAGAATAGTCACCAGCCACTTCTTACGGCGATTCTCCTGCTTCCTGTGACATTATGTCAACAGGGCACTTCATTCTCTTCCAGTCTGTTTTGTCGATGAGGATTCACTGGTGAATTGATGTCATGCTGATTGACAGCCAGCTCCCCGCAGTAAGGCAGAGGGGAGCTGGCTGTCAATCGGCATGACTTTGACACAGATGCCTCTTCGACAGAGCAAAGTGGAAAAGAAGAAGCTGCTCTGTCATGGTGATGTCACCAGAAGAAGGAGAATCGCCGGCAGGAGTGGTCGGTGACCACTCTGAGCCAGAAGAGATCGTCGATGGGAAGAGCAGGAAGGTAGTTAGCAACTACCTGCCGGTATGTTAAAGATAGAAACAAAAGTCCCGGATAACCCCTTTAACCCTGTTTGCCTCAGGGGTTGACATGTAAGGTCCTTTAGAAGAAACCTCCATGTGAAGATTGGAGGCGCACTGGCTAGGCTACATATTCAGCACACATACAGCATAGCTCTATGTTAGGCTCATGTACAAGAGCCCCGAGCTGTAGGGACGCGGCCAATAATTAGACAAGTGCCCTTAAATAGAGGTAAAGACTTCAGAGCACTGGGGATTTACAGTAATGCAGTTCTCGTGCATTGTCCTAATCTCCTATGGTATTATTTGGATTCTATAGATTGAATTGAAGGCTCGAGCGCCATAAACCAGATTTGGGAGGGTTAATCACACAATCTGCACTGCCATCAGATTTCTGATTAAAAGTCGGAAAGAAATAGGCAGGCAGACAGGCAGAGCTGAGGGGGTGCTTGCTGAGTTTTAACAAGATATAAAATGAAAATTTTCTTTTCTTGGCCCAGAAACGATGTGTTTTTGCTGGCATAATACAAGCATAAAGGGAGCGGAGATCTTTGCCGCGCTGGCCCTCAGCTGTAATGAATCTTTATTCACTTGCAGAAAAAAAAAGTTTGTTTTATATCAGAAAAAGAACCTGATTTTTACATCAGGTACATGACTTGTAGACAAAGAAGAGTAAAGCAGCCGGATGGAGGAGACGCCTTATCAGTATACGGCAGGCTGTAATTGGATGCGGCACAGCATTGCATCCACAGTGCACTCGTTATAGAAAAGTCTAATTAATTACTTAAGAACCACGAGGTCGGGGAGGTCTAGATGTCACAACAAATGGGCAGCCATTTCTTCTATTTACTGGCAGCGCTTCCTCTGATGACCGTACATCACCTTGTGCAAAGAGGACATCAGCAACTTCTCAAGGCTGATTATAAAGGTTAAGTCAAAAGCCAAGAAACACCCAAATATTAGCCAGACTTCATCCAATCATTACCAGCGTCTGTAAAGTATTTACTGGTCTAAGTCAGTAAAAGGGTTCAAATTTAGATTATTTCTGGAGGCCCAGTCCTTAAAGGAGGTTGTCCAGATTTGGGCTGAAAGTCTGTAGATTCATTAAAGCGTGCACTGCACACTGTCAGGATTCTCTAGTGCTAGCGGTGAGGGCAGTCATATGACTACTAGCATGCAATTTACATACATTCAGTCACATGATGACTAGACGTGTTCAGTCTCACTCAATCCGCTTGTACTAAACTAGGCTAGGCACGTCTAGTCAGAATGTGGCCGGAAGTATGCAAATGGTCATGCGACTGTCCGCTCTCACTGCCGACACAGGAAAACAGGAAGCGGTACACGCGGTAACGATTCAGAACCCTACAGTCAGACAGAGTGACAACCCCTTTAAGGAATCCTGAAGAATCAACAGGTTTCTCAATTACTAAAACAAACCCTGCTTGACTTTCAACTCAACTGTGCCTTCAACAGCAGTGCTATATATTTCCCAAGGCAGCAGTCGCAGCCACATACTAAGACACCATTATACAGCAGATCCACGGGTCAGCCAGTGACCATCAGACATCAATAGGTTAGAAGGAGTGTGTAGTGTTGTGAATTCTGTTATCGAACTCCCTCCTGTGGTCATGAATGGTACTTCGGCGAGTTCTGTCCATGGACTCCCTCTGGTGGCTGTGAGTGGAGCTGCTGCTTCTGAGGTTCCTTCCACAGGTGACTTAGTTTATTCTTTGGCTGGCTGCTCTATTTAACTCCACTCAGATCGTTACTCCATGCCAGCTGTCAATGTTCTTGTACTGGTTCAGTTCGCTCTTGGATCTTTCTGGTGACCTGTCTACTCCAGCAGAAGCTAAGTCCCTGCTAGTTAATTATTTGTTCATTGTTTTCTTGTCCAGCTGGTTATCATGATTTTGTCTTGCTAGCTGGAAGCTCTGGGATGCAGAGTGGCACCTCCGCACCGTGAGTCGGTGCGGAGGTCTTTTTGCACACTCTGCGTGGTCTTTTTGTAGTTTTTTGTGCTGACCGCAAAGATACCTTTCCTATCCTCAGTCTGTTTAGTAAGTCTGGCCTCCTTTTCTGAAACCTGTTTCATTTCTGTGTTTTTGACTTTCATCTTAACTCACAGTCAATATATGTGGGGGGCTGCCTTTTCCTTTGGGGAATTTCTCTGAGGCAAGGTAGGCTTTATTTTCTATCTCTAGGGCTAGTTAGCTCTTAGGCTGTGAAGAGGCGTCTAGGCAGTGTTAGGTACGCTCCACGGCTATTTCTAGTGTGTGTGATAGGATTAGGGGTTGCGGTCAGCAGAGCTCCCACTTCCCAGAGCTTGTCCTGTGTTAGTTTAACCATCAGGTCGTTCCGGGTGCTCCTAACCACCAGGTCCATAACAGTGTAGATAGTCTCCGCGCTGCCGACAGGATTTAAGACATATATCCCAGTGTAGTAAAATGATTGGTTTATTTTGACGCATTTCGAAGTACAAGTTTACTACTTCTTCAGGAAAACCACATGTGTCCATGACAGTTACCACTTTCAATATAACAGGTTCCCTTTAAAGCACCACTCCAGGGTTCTTCTTTGTATTGCACCGCTGGAGTGGTGTTTTAAATGTAATTCCCCTGCCCCTTGTCTGATACTCACCTGCTGCAGCCTTCATCCTTTTCCAGCATCGCTCCCGCCGGTCTCCGGAAACACCTGACCTGCCGGCAGCCCAAGTATTTCATGGAGGTCACTTTCGATGCATCTCTACGAGAGCCTCGTTGTCACCTCATTCTGGCCACATTCTGGCTCTCATGGACTTGCATGTAGCTTCTCTTTTCTGGCCAGTCGGAAGTTACAGACTCAAGACGCTGCCGCAGGACTGGTGAATATAGGAATTGAGGCAGGGGACTTACATTTAACGCGCCACTCCAGTGCTGAAAAAAAAAAAATGCTGGAGTTGTGCTATAAAGCCAACTGTGTAGAAATTACTACAATAAAAATGGCATTTACTTATATTTGTATTATTTCTATTGCCATAAGATGCGAATGAGAATGAAGTCCCACAGGCCCACGATTACACAGCACAATGACGGTCTGGGGACATCACTTTCCTGAACTCGGACACAGCAATCATTACTCACAACTCGCGAGAATATAGAAAGCACCAAGAAGGGGAATGGCTTGTGGTCCAAATTATGGGATTATTTCATGTAGAACAGTGGTTTGTATATTGACATTGGCTCATCGTGACTCCTTCCTTTCCTATTTATGGCCGCAGTGCCAGATATAATGGATATAATGGCCTTGTACCATTTCATTTGGAATTTACATTTTTTTCTTTTTAACTGAAATGTTAACTGAGTGTTTGCTGCCATCTAACATTTTTTTAATTGTTTTTCTCATTTTTTTCAACTAATTAAAAAATAAAAAACTATTTAGTTAAAAATCTAATTAAAACATTATTTTATCCAAGTTTTTTTATTCTATTTTTTCTAATGTTCTTTACATAAAGAGTGTCATTTGCTGTAGATAATGTACTGGGAGAGGTGATGGGGGAGGTGGTCAGCTGTCTCCCTGGTCTGTTGTCAATGGTGGGACCCTTTCAGGGCCGGACTGGCCATCTGGCAATTCTCGCAAATGCCAGAAGGGCCTGTCTGGTTATGGGCTGCCTTGTCTGCTATGTTGTTAACAGAATTGGTGTTCTCAAGGCAGCCATACTGTTAAGAGTTGTGATGGAGCACAAAAGTCGCTGACTCCGTCACGTACCCCAGCAGGCTACGGGAATCATTAGAAATATTGGTCTTGTACTAAATCTTCCTTTCCTCCATCCAGGGTAATATTAGTAATATATCCCACCTGGTGCTTGGGGACAGGGACAACATGGACCTGTGTGATTTCAAATGCCAGGACTGAATTTCAGCCCCAGTCCGTACCTGGACCCTTTATTATCGGAGCAAAACAGCATGAGTACAGTGGCTATACGAGGGGCGTCCATTAGAGATTTCCCCTGACCCACTTCTATTTATCACAGGATGCTGAAACTGCACATGTGTGATGATATAAGTCTCTACAGGTTACGTGCCAATTTACAACTCAGAACTGATAACGGTCTTGATGTTATAAATGCTGATGTGTGAGGTTTGATAATGACTGCGCTCACAAACTATCATGCGGTCACTGACTCTTAGCGGCGTCGGCGCATGCGCACCCAGATTCAGCGCACATGCCCGGAAAGCTGAGCGGCAGAGCTGCTGGGAAATTGCCGTTACGTAGGGAGGTGTGAAGATAACAAATTATAATGTGATGGGCTTGGAAAATTTGGAAAAAGGCATTTGACTGACAGTGAGTGAAAAGATAGAGCTGCCCTCCCCTACGACTGAAACAGAAGCTAAGTGGGGCAATCATCAAAGTATAAAAAGTGATTTTTTGCGATTAATACGGGGACGTTTTGCTTGAGAAAAACATGTTAGTGGTGCAATGTGCATAACTTACAAGATAGCAATAAAGGACGGGACAGGTTCCCTTTAAATACTCTCATTGACTACTAATGGCCTCGTGGCTCCGCTTCCTCTCCTCTCGCATTATTTCCACATGTCAAGTTCTATTATTACAGTAACAGAAGAAAAACCCGGCACCGCTGAAACACCTGTGACTAGCTGGTTTAGCTGGTAGTGATTTCCACCATGCCCCTAGATGAGCGGGTGCAGGCCATGAGAAAAGTTATGCAAATAATGTCCAAAAATAAGAAAAATGGCTGCACTCACTGGTACTAAAAAATTTACTTTATTGGTACACGTAATTAAAACATGCCCGCAGGAAGGTACTCACGAGAAACACTCCGGACAACGGCCGTTTCGCGCCTCCTGCGCTTCAATGGGTACCGTCAAAGCGCAGGAGGCACGAAACGGCCATCGTCCAGAGTGTTTCTCGTGAGTACCTTCCTGCGGGCATGTTTTAATTAAGTGTACTAATTAAGGAAGTTTTTTAGTACCGGTGAGTGCAACCATTTTTCTTATTTTTGGACAAGTTCTATTATTAATTGACCAGAACAGGTTAATAGAGTGATCAGAAATTCTGCTGTGATTCTAGTTCGGGTTATGAATACATTACTTATCTCACCTTGGCTGGCACAGCGTGGCATCTATAAAGATGGCCAGCATCTCCGTGTTTCTAGCACTCTCAAGGAGAAAGGCTTCACATGGACCCTAGAGATCTCGATATGATCTGTGTGCATGATACAGGAAAGCACGCAGACAGTAACAGGGGGTCAGGAGGACGCGGAGCGCTTTCTGCTCTCATTCTATCTATCACACCGAGACGGGTGGCGTGGAGCATATGGTGCGGAGCACATTCATTGTGTGTCAAAGCTCAAACCGTGGAGCAAAAACCTGTGTTGTGGCAAAATGTTACATCTCCTCCATAGAACTGAAATCACACAGTACAGTTTTTTGCAAAGCTAGGGGTAGATTCTGAAGGAATTGGAAATTAGAATATACGGATATTGTAAAGAAAAAGTATATTCTGCCGTACCGGGACTTAACATCTTCCTACATCACCCATCCGTGTGCAGTTTTGTAACATTAATTGTGGCTCAAATGAAAAGTGAAGCAATTGCTCAAATAATCTTGACTTGAAATACAATACCGTTTTATGTCCGCAGCTCCAATGCAGACCTATGGGTTTCTATGGTTACAAACTAAAAATAACCTTTGTAGTCGGAGCCTCCTGTTATCTAACAGAATAATGTTTTGCATAATAATAAATTATTAGTTTATAAACTGGTTTGGCACAAAATGTCATTAGTGACCTGAACAAGGTTTTAAAAAGTATTAGAAAAGAGACTCTTGCCCAGAAACAGCGCCAACGTTGTTCATATACTACAACCGATACTGCCGAATAGCTCTATTCACTTAAAGGGAATCTGTCAGTAGGATCCACCCTCCTAAGCTGTCTATATGGTTATGTAGGTTATAGGAAGCTGAATCCAGAGATACCTTGATATCTGTGATCTGATGTCTTATTCCTGAGAAATCCACATTTTTCTTATATGCAAATGAGCAATCCAGGAATATGGGCCGGACACTGATCGGCATGAGGCTCTGCCTCCAGGGATTATTTTACATGAAGGGGGAGTTCCCAGTGTGAGACGTGTAATGACTGACACTTTGCTCTTATAATCACACACAGCTCTCCAGTGAGATCACAGGTAACACAGTACAGCAGAAGTGATCTTTGTCTCATTACACGCATTTGCATCAGCACTTGTCCTCCTCTAGTGCTGGCAGCTCTGCTGCAGAGCTGTGCCTGATTAGAACTAACACGGTGAGGTAGAGTTTAATCTGACTCATTATAAACACACATACAGTGATGTCAGCTCTACTGTACTGCCAGTCTCCCTCACTGGCTACCTGTGAGATGGAAGCTGCAGCACTAAGAGTGGCCTCCTGCTGTGGAAATGTGTTAGTACAACACAAGTTAACCTTGCCTCATTACAAGGTCAGCTTTTTCTTTCTGCTCCTGTTGTTTTCTCTGCAAACAGACATAACAGAGTTTCTGGCTTTTAATATAGGGTTGGTAAGCCATTGGGCAATGAATGTGGAGCAGTGGTTAGGGAAGTAGGCAAAGATAGTTCCAGTACCTAGAGTGCTGGCAGAATGCTAAGAAATAGGAACTGTCCACTGAAAAAGAGTGAATGGCAAATTACAGAGCAGGAGATATGGGACATATTAGTCTGATATCTGCACCAAAATTAGTTTTATCTAATGACGGCAGAAAGATCATGCTTAATTTGTACAGATTTTAGTGAAAGGATAAATAGAATGGAAGTTTGCTGTAGACATTGTTTGACTGTCTAATTTCTCTGTGTGAGGGTGGTAGAAATGCAGATTCATCCGGAGGAATATCTGTAACCCATCCGTCACCTGTGAATATATAGGAGGGTCCTGTTCTGTACGGTGATCCCGATCCTGGTAATTATGGGACTGTACACTGTTGGTGACGGACGACTTTTCATTCACGCCCCTTAAGAAAACACTTATGCCAGACAACGATGGAAATATTGCTGGAATTTTTCAAAACTGAAAATTAATGTTGCAGAAATAATAGGAGTTTGCGGCCGGAGCGTCATTAAATAGTCAGTAAATACGGCGGGGAATTGATCACAGTCTGGGAGACAGGATTGTGACCGCAAACAATTAAGTCCTGGAAGAATCACATTGTGTTTCCCTGTAGGGCACTTATCCAGAAGAGCACGTTGTCGTCTCCGCCGAGTCCCTCCTAAGTGGAATATTTCTATCCTACATGATTTCCAGCTTGCTCCATGATGTTACGCTAATGTAATGCGACGCCGCTCACATAGTCGTGCGCTGGGTGTATATGGGGCAATTACCGTCCTGCCTTATTACTGGTGCAAATGGCTCATGCAGCGGGGTAAGGCTGCGTATACCGCGAGCTAGGAGCACACACTGTCTGCATACGGCTCTTACTATTGTGCTCGGAGGATATATATTCACCATTGTCTCACACACTGTACAGAGGCAGCGGAGATGACTGACGGTAAAGTATAGATCAGCTTATTTCCAAGGCAACGTTCACATTTGCGGTGCGTCGGACGCAACCGCGGCGACGCATGCGCCATGCGCCCCTATATTTAACATGGGGGGCGCATTGGACATGTGTTGTGTTGCGTTTTGTGACGCATGTGTTTCTTGGGCGCAAGCGTCAGGGCGCAGAGGACGCTGCTTGTTGCATTTTTTTGCGCTATAAAAATGAAAGCATGCGTCACAAAACGCAGCGTTTTACATGCGTTTGTGCATGCGTTGTGCGCTGCGTCGCTGACGCAGCACACAACAACGCAAATGTGAACGTGGCCTTAGCACAACTCAGTGCCGTGTAGGTAGTGTTACATAGGACTGCAGAAAACTATTACAGTGGGGTCCAGGATTAGAATAAAGAAAGGCTGTTTTAGAGGGTCGATATTATTGACTTTTAGGATTGCTATTTCTAGTCCTCTTCCTCTCTGACAAGGCAATTTGCATATTTCCTAAGCATTGCAAGGCTTAAAAGTCTCCTCACTCTGGCATGTCAGGCATGACACGTCAGTCTACGCAAGGAGAAATGTTACCCTTTAGCTTCCAAAAACAGTGCTACCTCTTTCCCCTTGTTTTAGAGAGTCAATATTGATTTTTTGGATTGCTACTTTAAGTCCTCTTCCTCTCAAAAAAAAAGCAATTTGCATATTTGTCTAGCATTGCAAGGCTTAAAAGTCTCCTCACCTTGACATGTCAGTCTACGCGAGGAGAAATGTTACCCCTTGGCTTCCAAAAATAGTATCACACCAGGTTGTGTGTAGTATTGCAGATCAGTCCATTAAAGAGGTCACCCGGTCTGGCGGCAAAAATCTGTAGTCGCCCTATGTGACTGCAGACCTCTGAACCCTGACAGCACGTGCACCACACACTGTCAGGATTGTCCCTTGTTGCTGCCATGACAGAGCTCCCGTGACATGTCGGCGATCACGTGCCGACTAGATGTGCTCGGTCTCACTCAATTTATTTGCATTTTGCGAGGCTGAACATGTCTAGTCGGCACGTGATTGAAATTGTATGCTTGTAGTCACATGATCACGTGGTCTCGGCACTGATATTGAAAAATCCTGACAGCGTGCACACTGCGCACTGTAAGGATTTAGACGAATACTGTCACAGAGTGACTGCAGACTTTCACCACAAGATTGAACAAACTCCTTAACTTCAACAGAGCAAAGCTGCAATACCATACGCAACCTGTAGAAGGGTGTGGCGCTGTTATTGTGAAAGTAGCCATTTGCTTTTACACCAGTATGCCCCTTTAATTCATTCTCAATAGGATTATTGGAAGGGTACTAAGCAAACACTGTTTTGATCAAAAAAGCTTGAAAGCCATCCCACCACGACAAGGTGTACCCAATCAGGATCTAACTCATGTGGTTCACCTATGTGTCACCAGACGTAAAAATTGAGAAGGGCAAGCAAGGACTAGGACTTAGTAAGGGCAAACAAGGACTTAGTTCCTGACTGTTAAGACACCCGCTGTTTGTACAAAGCGCAAAAAATATTTATGCCTGCTGACACATAGTGAACTGCAAGAGTTGGGTACCGTCCCAATAGGAGCACCTTGTCGCGGTGGGATGTTTTTATGCTTTTTTTTTAATCAAAACAGTGTTTACTAAGTACTTTCTGTTATTTCCATGTGCTATTACTGTTTATTTACTACAGGATATTTTCTCATTTTGTATTTATTTTAGGTTCTGCTTGTTAAATGGCCACAGTGTGAACGCTCACCTATACATTGCACTTATGCCAACATGTGCTCTGGCTCAATTTTTTGACTCATGACCACATAGCTGTAAAAGTTGGCAGGTATCTCAATGGTACATCATAGTACATAGTGATTTACAGGTGATGGTGATGACAATCAGGATGACTTATAGCGAACCTACAAGTATCTCATAGGGAGAAGCATAAATAACAATCATCCAAATAATATTAGTATTGGAAGTTGGATTTCTGAGCACATTGGTCAAATCGCTGGGGATTGTGGACAACTATTTGCTGGAGTTAAATCGATGATCTGCCTTCCATATGGTTCTTCGCGAGACTTCAAGAACTGAACATCACACGGTTTTCCTTTTCTCTTAGAAGTGAACCATTTCCTAGCAACCCAAATACAGAACATAAACTGCAACAGTTAACCATGTGTATCCGAGATCTCAAAACCATCTAAGTGGGCGGTTTGTTAATTAGTAATGTCTCCACTCTTACCATGTATTAGAACGGATGCTATTCGCACAGTTCTACATTGTGGTAAATGGACAAAATATTAGCACAAGTCAAACATGCCGTCATTTACAACATCACAAAACAGAGCCAAGTCGTGGCAAAACATATGTCGCCATTTGGATGCAGATTTTGCGCTGTTTTAACTGAGCCCGCTAAGTGCAAATACACTTGTACTAACATCAGTAAGGGGAATCCTTTATCACAGATCTAGTCAGTCGTGGGAATTAACTATTTTTTTTTAGAATATTTAGAGGAGATTGCATTGGGATAGGTAATGACTTGCTGATCGGTTAGGGTGTGATCCCTGAGTGCCACACCAATCCTGAGATCCTGACAATGGGGCTCTTTTGTACTTGGCCATCTCTGGTAGCCCCATTAATCACGAATGGAGCAGTTGAGAAGATTGCAGGCCACATGGGGCATTACAGTCAACTTTACTCAAGATAGGTGGTTTTTCCGAGTGGTTGGACCTCTAGAGATCAACAAATTATTACCTAGCCTAAAGTTTGGAAGAAACCTTTGACCGAATCCCTTGACTTGAGATCTTCTGTGATTTGAATTTGTTGTCTTCCCCAAATTTCCCCCTAAAATGTGATACATGGGGAATAAATTTGCACAGATTTCAGTACTGGATGGGAAGGGGAAGCAGCCGAAAAAAGAGAGAGAGACATTTTGTTTCAAAATGATCTGTCTTCTCCACTTCCCTGGTGACTCTGGAGATGGAATCCAACTCTGTTGTACATACAACCTGTCCTGCCCATACCAATGCTCCACTGGGAACCGCTGATCTCTGATGACTCAGTGGCTTGCTGACAACCTGTCACAAGGGTGTCATGTCCCCCTGGAAGGCTTGGAGTTAGACGGTCACATCAGATAATGAATCACAGTCCTCTTTACAGATGGGAAAAAGAAGAGGCAATTTGCATATTATATTTCCCAGAGGAGCATTGCACGGTGAATAAGCCTCCTTACCTTGACAAGCCAAAGATGGTATGTCACTCTCCATAAGGAGAAATGATACCCCTTAGACCCCAGTCCAGAGCCTCTCACCTAGCCAAATTAGTTCTCATGCTTCGCACTGACGAGGGCCAACAGCCCGAAACACCGTGTCTGCGAATTGAGATACTAATTTGGCTTTTATCCTAAGTCATATTGCACGACTCGTTTAAAGGGTTGATTGTGACTTGTAGGATCGCTACTTCCAACAGGTGGCGCTATAGAGTTTAAGTCCTCTTTTTCTCAGAAGAGGCTATTTGCATAGGAAATTTGACAAAATTCAATCCGTTCACGTCTATCCCTCACCATTCTGATTAGGGATAGTTGAGATCAGCATATTTCTGGTCACCGATGTGCACAACGGAGCGTATGCTGACCAATTTAACACAATGCGTTAAAGCACATGAGCAATTTTGCAGCATGCACCAGTTTCAGTTTGTGGATGAGACAGCGCTAGCTTTAATTGTGCAGATTGGCGCTCAGCTTGAGAATCCTTTCCTGATGCACATCATTTCATAAAGCAGCGTAGGTGCCCAGTATTTGTTGATGTGATTGACCTGAAATTTCACAGGCTAGAATTAACTTGGCCCAGACAAATGTATATTTTTAGTATCTGAATGATGTCTTGTAGTCACATAGCACACAGACCAATGTACACCGATGGTAAAATTAAGACAAATGTATAAAGAACACCTTACAGGTGAAAAATTGTCCTGTTTCTCAGAGCACAAACCTGGTGATTTTTCACACATTATTCTCAACTGGCCCATAAGGAAGCTTCACACAAGCGTATAAAAAATCATCACACTTTCAACCTGACATTTTTTTTTCTCTTTGCCGTCCATCCATTTTTATACATCTAGACTAAATACAGTTTAAAGAATTGCAATGTAAAAATGTAAAACTTGGTAGCTATACTGTGACTTCGTATGGGATCTGATTTTTTTTTGCGCACCACCAGGCTTGAATTGGGCGACTCTCATCCAACACACAGTAGAAACTTGTGCAAGCTGCAATTTTTTCATCTCCATGACAAAAAGAAAGCTCACCTGCACAACTCCATTGCAACCCATTGGTGTGAACACTGTGCTATTCATTTTTGCAGACAGCATTCAGACTGAAAATACAGTTGTGGGAACGAGTCCTTAGAGAGTAATCATCGTTTTAATTTTTTCATAACGCAACAATATGTCATGATCCAGGCTGGAGTTTACTTTCTGCCTTCCCTTCTCCTGTCGAGTCAAGGCGGGGGTTAAGCTTTCCTGCCTCTCTTTGATTTTTTGGGTGGCTATTTTTTGGTGCTGTTGCGGGCTGCCTTGGTCAGCGATAGTTCTGCTCCTTGACTTGAGCAGCTGACCCGTTATTCCCCAGTGATCCTTCTGCCTCTGACTTCCTGTATTGGTGTCTGACCTGTTCGCTATCCTTGACTTAGCGCTCATTTGGTGATTTCCCTATAGCGCTACAACCTTTGGCTACATCTCTACCATCGTTTACTAGGGATTCGGCCCATTTCATTAGTGGGTGCCGCGAGGTGGTTTGCCCGGACACAGTACTTTTGGTGACTTGCGATGTCGAATCGCTCTACTCAAACATCAGCCATTCTGATGGACTGCATGCAGTGGGGCATTTTCTCAGCAAACAGGACAACCCAGATCGTTTTCATGATTCCTTTTTGATTGATTTATTGCACTTTATTTTACATCACAATTATTTTTTATTTGACCGTACTTTCTTTCGGCAGATATCGGGTGTGGCCATGGGGGCGCGCTGCGCACCGGCTTTTGCGAACATTTTTTTAGGCTGGTGGGAGGAAACCTTCGTGTATTGCTCCAATTCCTCAATACATACGTCCGGCATTGGCATCGCTTCCTCGACGATGTTTTCTTCCTATGGACAGGTACGGAGCAGGGGTGTCTTGACTTCCTCAATGAACTGAATAGTAACAACTTAAACATCGTCCTTACGCACTCTCTCTCTCCTGACTCAGTGACTTTTTTGGACTTAAAAGTCTGCATTCGAGACGAACGTCTGGTCACGGATCTGTATCGCAAATCCACCGCGACGAACAGCCTGCTCAGGTATGATAGCTTCCACCCTCTCCACACTAAAAGGGGTATCCCCATTGGCCAATTCCTAAGGATCCGTCGCAACTGCACCTTGGATGAGGACTTCCTAACACAGTCAAGGGCACTTACCTCTAGATTTAGGCAGCGGGGTTATCCTAAAAAGACCATCTCCCAGGCCTTTCAAAGGGCTTCGGGTATGAATCAGGACCTATTGATTTCTCCTAGTGCTCGCCATCAAGATAATAGTGTCCGTTTCATTACGGATTTTAATGATCAATGGGATCGGATAAGAGGTGTCCTAACATCCCATTGGGACATCCTTACCACTGACACACAAACCTCCACTCTTGTCACTCCCCGCCCTACCTTGACAGCTAAGAGGGCTCCAAACCTTGGGGATATCCTGACTAGGAGCCACTTTCTACGCCCTACCACCAGTTTGAATCGTGGCATACGCCTGAGAGGGTCATTCCCCTGTGGGGGATGCAGTGTCTGTCAATATGTTCCTGTTACCAGAGATCGGTTTATCAATCCTTTGGATTCAAAACCATACCGACTAACATCGTACATTAATTGCCGAACGGTCAATGTGATTTATGCCATCATCTGCCCATGTAATAAGGTGTATGTGGGCCAGACCTCCCAGGAATTCAGGAAGTGGGCACAGAAGCACCTGTCCACAATACATCTAGCGGCATCTGATACCAGAAAAGGCAGGATGGTGTCCCCAGTCGCTTCGCATTTTTTAATTGCTCATGGTGGCTCCTCGGCTCATATCTCATTCTTTGGTTTACAGAAAATCTTTCCTAACGCCAGAGGAGGAAACTTGAAGAAGCGGTTGTTGCAAACTGAGTCCCAGTGGATCTTCAATCTACGGAGTCTTTCCCCCACTGGACTCAATGAGGAATTGCTTTTCACAAGCTTCCTGGGATGATTTTACTGGACCCAGGCACCATGAATTGGACACTAATGGATGAGGACGAGGGACTATGAGTGGCTTTGGGACCTTCATAGGAATCTTGACCTTCAATATAAGAACACCGGTTCTCTCTCCCCCTCATGGATGCTGTATTCTTTGTGGAGTCACGCTTTGCCCACCCGTTTTGGCTTTCCCCATATCTTATGCAACTATTTTCATGGGTTGTGTACCATGTTTGGCAACTCATACGTATATTACCTGTGCCATAAGAGGATTGGTTACCATATTTTGTCATGTTCTTTCATCATGTACCTGCTCATGTGGGGTGGGGGTCCCTTGTTCATAGAGACTTAGCTACTTAGCTCCATTGGGGGCCTCGCTGTTGTTCCCTTTATATTTGTCTGTATATATAACTTTATTATTTCTTTATTAAAATATTGTTTAAGCACTTTAGTATCACATTTTTGTATATATAGTGCATACACATACTTATATTTCTCATATATTTTTGTATGAATGTATGTGCATTTCTATGCTCGTTATGTCCATGGAATTGGATATTTATGGGTAACTGTCATTGTAATCATTTTTACCACATTGTGGTCTCTGAAACCTCCTTTCCTTGCCCCCTTCTATTTGGGGTACTGTGTTAATTTGCTCATCTTGCATATGTGGTTTCCAATCTTATAGCATATATGTCCCACTTGGACATTGCCCTGTCCGATCAGTCCTGCTTTTCTACCTACTTTTTTTTTTTTTTCCCCACCTGCCAGATATCATCTTAATCTACTCACCGCTACTTAAGACTTCCCTATTTGTCTCCCAGCACTTCCCCTGACGAAGCTGCGTCTAGCAGCGATACGCGTGGGGCTCCCCCCACACTCTCTGTATCCCGGGTTCGCCCTTTTCCACCTTTGACTACTGACTGCCGACGACCCATGCCACATACTGGATGACCTACTTTGGGTATTTATCTTTAACCCCTGTATCTTTTTACATCATTGTGCCACATACTTCCATCTTTATGGACGCCTTCTCTATACCTGAGTGGGTTTATTTCCCCACCTGGCTGCTTTGCTTGTCGCATCTCTTTACTTAGCTAATATCTCTTTTTTTTTTTTTTTTTATATTATTCTCTTATGCGCTTATTGGGGCCCCATTGATGGTATTAGTCTCTTTCTCTATATTAGGGCACTTTATTTATTGCAAGGTTGTCTGGGGACACCCAGACTCTTTATGCTCATATATGTTTATATTTGTATAGATATTGTTATATTGTGGCTATTTGAAATATTGAGTCATATTTTACCTATATAAGTATCAGGGGGTTCTTATTTTTCCATATTATAGGCCTTTCCCATATATTGTTCTGGGAAAGGTATGTATATATATTCATGCATATACTTCTATGGTATAACAATCCAATTGTGGCATGTCTTTATTGCTGTCGTTTAATATCATTTATATTTGGGCTGTTTATATATGAATATCTTGGGACCAGTAGTGTGGTTGTTGTATTTTATATGTTTTTATTTTTGTGCATTTGTCTCTTTCTTTAATAAATTATTTTTGTATTTTTTGCTATTCAGTTTGTATTTTTTTGGGCGTGCGCCCTATTTGCATAGCTTTCTTTCTCTTGTTGTTTTTCCATGATGTTTTTGCTATGCATTGAGCTGCACCCCTTTATATGTTCATCATAATTATGGTAGTCGCCCAGTTGTGGTGCTCCCTAACTCTCTAAATATTCCCTATAGTGTATGACTCGGCTTGAACTTTGAACCCCGTCTCCTGTTTTCCTGTTTTTGATACTCTCTGACAGACTTTTGACTTACTGGCTCATAATCTGACTCTGCGTCCCGTCTCTCATTTTGGATACCACGTTCCTCATCCAGCTCTGACTCTCTGGCTAGTACTCTGACTCCTCTTTCCGTCACCTGTCTCTGGCACCACGCTCTCGGCTGTTTACGACCCGGTTAGTTTGACTTCTCTTCAGCCGTCTGGTGGAAGGTGCCCATCGTGGCGCCTCTACTCCTCTGGAGGTGAGCTACGGTCGTCCTCCGATGGTTGCCGGTGGTAATGCACCCTTGGCAACACAACATAATACATGTGAAATAAGAAACTTTGTTATATTAAAAAAAAACGCATCTTTCTCCTCCTGAAAATTCTTAACTCCCAAGCAAAATCTGTCTTCAGTGAAGACAGATTTTCCCATTACTGAGATAGGAGATGACATTTGGTGCTCATAAAGTTTTTTGGAGAACTATAACTTTCGTTTGAAGGGAACTTGAAACAGAATGTCCGTGTCTGCCCCTAGCATCTTTCCCATCCCATCTCTATAGAATTTTATAAGCACCAGCTGTCATCTCCTATCTCAGTAATGTAACAATCTGTCTTCACTGAGTTCAGATTTTACCCCTGAACTGAGAGTGAAAAATCAATCCAGTAGGTGAAAGGAGCAAATGTATCTGATAAGATATATTACAAAGTTTCTTATTGTCATTTGTACTAATGATTTATGAAATAGAAATTAAAATGGCGGTTCATCTTTACAGCTAACACTAGGTGCGTCATCGATTATGTAACCTTCTGATATAAACTATATAAAAAGTTTGATGATATTTTCTGTCTGTATACTTTATGACACATTAATGAGCTTCCATGTGTTTCCTGCGTATATCGAGGAGAGATTCTATACAGATACGGCTAGATGTGATACATTTATTAAAAAAAAAAAGGAAACCTGGCACAGCACATATCTTTAACGATTACATTATATATGCCCTACTTTTCCCATTGTTACAGAACACTATGCAAATTACGAAATGCAAAATATACGATTTTCAGCCGGGTCTTGGTTCAAAAGGATATTTTCGTGCTGCATTGTGATCAAAGTAATGTAGCAATTTTACCGCATTCAGACAGCACAACATAAAGAGCTGTGCGGAGGAGGGGGACGGTGCCGGGAATCAGATATAGAATGTGGGCGACACTCGCGGCTCCCGCACTTTGGGAGTCTGATAAAGTAGAAATGGGAAATATGTATCCTACGGAACAAAGTGCATTTGTTAATGTCTTAATCAGCTTTGCTCTGGTTGAGTATGTAGAACCCTTTCCTATTTCCTTCTCGGCAATAATCTCAGCCCACAATTTCTGGCGGGTCACCTTAACGCCTATGTTTAAGCAATGTTGGAAATTCTAATTTATTCTACAAAAATCTTATTAGTTCCTATCGCTGTTTATCTTCAAATTGGACAATTTCGAAAGGAAAAAGAAAAGAAAACTGTAATAATGAAGTAAGTAGCCCAATTACAGATACATCTGATTCCGGGGTGCAATGGTTGCGGAGATTGGTAGTGATCTATTTCCAGTGACCCCAAGCAGCACAAAGTTGGAGAAACTACTGGTCTTAGAGGACCACCAATGAGCATACCCGAACGTTACAGTTTGGTGTTCATACACCTAGTGTCCGGTGCTGAACTCAGAACATAGACTTCTCCAGGAAGTCCATTTTATAGTTTGGGAGAGAGACCTTTGCAGCCCCCCTACCCCTTACTACATCCGTTTTGCAGCACCAAAGTCAGTGTCCCCTATGGGGTTTGGGGTGAAGTTCTGGTAGCCGAACCGAACTTTGGACTACAGTTTGATCAAACTCGACGAACCTGAAAATCTACAGGTCCGCTCATCCCTCATTACAATATTTCACTATATAATTTAAATATGTCCCCTTTCACCAATCTTCACCCTTAAAAGAAACATTGGGCTTTACTTGCATTTCCTGGGTCCAGCGTTGTGTCGCCATATCTGCCCTGGACTCTGTTGTTTGGCTGACGTCACGTTAACAGCACTGAAAACCAATCACTGAGATTAATGGCTTTACCAGTGTAGACGGCAAGAGCCGTTAAATTTATTGATTGGCTGCACCGTTGTTGATGTGACGTTACTGCTGCAGCCAAACAGAGACAGGTGCAGTGACTGAAATACAGTGCTGGACCCAGGGAGGGTAAGAAAAGCGCAGTTTGTTTTTATACACTGAACTAAGCTTGTAGGCAGAAGATTGGGGAAAGGGGACCACCCCTTAAAGCACAATATTGAAACATGCCAGCAAAATCCTGAACTGGCTGCAGTTCACATCACAACCGCTGAGTGGCCGTATAGACACAAGTAGCATAAACAACACAGAGTATCACAAAATCTCGCTTTTTTTCACAATATTCTGTGAAAATTTCTTTTACGGACACCTTCAATTTTATTTGCAGACTAGGCAAAAAAGTGCCTGTAATAGTCATTGATTTAGTGAGGCATTGTCTCTTCATACGGGCTCCTCTGCTTCCTTTCATATGGTTTTAAGGTGGCCCGACACATTTGATGTAGGTTGGGCAAACTCGCCAATTTCAGCATGACCGGCCACCCATCTGATCTGTATAACAAAGTCCTTACTGTGCCCTGATGGGAAATGATGGGGAAAGGTAGGGCATGTTGCATTTAAATATGCCTGATCATTTTGTTCCCAGAGGAGATAAGAAATTACCAAGGCAATTTATTCTCGTCCCTCTTTAGAGAACATATCCATGACTGAATGATATCTTTCCTAGGTGTATGACCATCTCTAACATTAAAGTTGTTGTCGACTATGTTCCAATAGTGGAGAACTATTCACCAAATTTGTAGGCGGTAGACGGAAATAAAATATATGTATATATATATATATATATATATATATATATACAGAGAGAGAGCAACATAGCAACCAATCACAGCTCAGCTTACATTTTTCAACAGCTGAGCTGTGATTGGTTGCTATGGGCAACAATGCGGTGTTTCATTTAGACAATTTCTTAAATCTGCCCCATTTCTATTATTTTTTTTTGTAGTTATATGTTCTGGAATAGCTCATAATCCTCTGACTTCTCCGAGAGATGTTTTCTCCTGCAAATAGATGATTTATAATAGGAGCAGCAGGTCATCGCTAGCCCAGTACTGAGGAAATGACCCAATGTCTCCCCGTGACACTCGGGTATCAAAATCATCAAAAGCAACCATGTCTTTTCGTGGAGAAAACAACCGACCTTACAAACCCTCAGAAGAGTACAAGAAATAACATATTACGTGAAATAGACTCGCTGCTATTTTTGGGCTTGGATGATATGGAGAAGTGTTCACTAATCAATAGCGCCAGTTCTGGAGAATGAATATGCCGTGACTTTTGGATATGGGACTGACCCTCACTCCAACTTACAAGAACCATAACTACAGTAAACCAAGACACTGAAAAAAATACACAAAACACAGTATTTTGGTTGTCAAAATGGCCACAGCTTTATTTAAATCACAGGATTAAAACAATCACAGTGGGAGTCAGGTGACGTGGTCATACATTGGGATTCACAAGTGCTGCGATATTCCCAGCTGTGTGACATACAGCACCAGGACAGAAAGCCATAAAGGGGCGGCAAGGCCAAAGAACTGTCAGGGCACTGGTGACCCTATTATCCTCACTCCTGTGCTTAACCACTGTGCCCGCCCCTGGTTGGCGTTACCATTACAACGTCCTTGAGGCTGGCCACCACTATGAGGTTTTACACCCTCTGTTGGTTAAAATGAGTCCACCTCAGCGTGTCTGCATGTTCCACCTGACTCCTAAACCAAAAAGCTGTGACAGATTATAAATTCAAAGCCACATGTGACACTTTTTAGGATATGGTCTTATTTAAACAACTATTTAAATTTGGTAAATTTGTAATGTACATGCCCCTAGAAAAGCACTAAGAAAGGGACTCAACTTGGCAAACCTCCGACTCACAAAGAGTCATCCTACAGCGCTCACAACAGAAAAAAAACCCTTTGGAGGAAATCTCGAGGAAACAATGGATGAAGGATTGCCCTTCCCTTGGGCTTAGAAGGTTAATGCTAACCTTAACTCTTTTTAGCCACGATAAAATTGGACAGGGTACAAGTTGTACAATGGCTAACTCAACAAATACAATATAAAGCATTCATCATTATAGAAGTAATGGTTAAATAAAGAGTTGTAAGATAGCAATTAGAACAGGGCGAGTAATGTTTTCTCGAGTTCTTCTGGTAAAAGACAGAGGGAGACAGAGATGAGACAGGAAGCTACCTCCTCTTTATAAGATCCTCACAGGAAGACACCAGGCACAGACATAGTGTGCTCCTTCCTTGTATAACAGAATCACTCTTGCTTAAAGTCTACACAGTTAAGAGTTATATCAAGAGTTATAGGTAGTGATGAGCGAATATACTCGTTATTCAAGATTTCTCGAGCACGCTCGGGTGTCCTCCGAGTATTTTTTAGTGCTCGGAGATTGTTTTTCTTGCCGCAGCTGAATGATCTACATCTCTTAGCCAGCATAAGAACATGTGGGGATTCCCTAGCAACCAGGCAACCCCCACATATACTTATGCTGCCTAACAGATGTAAATCATTCAGCTGCGGTAAGAAAAACTAAATCTCCGAGCACTAAAAAATACTCAGAGGACACCCGGGAAATATCGAGTAACGAGTATATTCGCTCATCACTAGTTATAGGTCCACCCCTCCCAAAGTCATGTTCCCCTTTGCTTAGTACTTCTTGAGTGTTTTACATTAGTGATACTTCTCAAATGTCAGTTCCGTATATAATCTGTATATTATATTTTTCTATGTGTTATGTAGAGAAAAGGTTGCCTGATCAATGGGTAAAAAGAACAAACGTTAACCTCGTGACCAGAGATGAGAACATTTTTAAAACTTTGTCTCGAACCAAATCAATTTGTCAATAATTGAAATTCTCCCAACAAGATGTTTATTCTGCTCTGATCTATCTGCAGACTTAATAAACAGAGTGAGTGAAAGAGGTTATTAAAAAAAAGGATTATGCCTGTTATGATAGGCAATTCAGTATCACAATGGACATAGCGGTCAGAACACATACAGTGACCTGACAATAACCCAAAATCATAGAACGAGCTCTGAGACGTGGGAACTCTGCAGACCGCAATCCCTAATCCTCTCCAAACAACACTAGAGGCAGCCGTGGATTGCGCCTAACTCTGCCTATGCAACTCGGCACAGCCTGAGAAACTAACTAGCCTGAAGATAGAAAATAAGCCTACCTTGCCTCAGAGAAATACCCCAAAGGAAAAGGCAGCCCCCCACATATAATGACTGTGAGTTAAGATGAAAAGACAAACGTAGAGATGAAATAGATTCAGCAAAGTGAGGCCCGACTTTCTTAACAGAGCGAGGATAGGAAAGATAACTTTGCGGTCTACACAAAACCCTAAAGAAAACCACGCAAGGGGGGCAAAAAGACCCTCCGTACCGAACTAACGGCACGGAGGTACACCCTTTGCGTCCCAGAGCTTCCAGCAACAAATTAGACAAGCTGGACAGAAAAAATAGCAAACAAATAGCAAAGAAGAACTTAGCTATGCAGAGCAGCAGGCCACAGGAATGATCCAGGGAAAAACAAGTCCAACACTGGAACATTGACAGGAAGCCAGGATCAAAGCATTAGGTGGAGTTAAGTAGAGAAGCACCTAACGACCTCACCAGATCACCTGAGGGAGTAAACTCAGAAGCCGCAGTACCACTTTCCTCCACAAACGGAAGCTCCCAGAGAGAATCAGCCGAAGTACCACTTGCGACCACAGGAGGGAGCTCTGCCACAGAATTCACAACAGTACCCCCCCTTGAGGAGGGGTCACCGAACCCTCACCAGAGCCCCCAGGCCGACCAGGATGAGCCACATGAAAGGCACGAACAAGATCGGGAGCATGGACATCAGAGGCAAAAACCCAGGAATTATCTTCCTGAGCATAACCCTTCCATTTAACCAGATACTGGAGTTTCCGTCTTGAAACACGAGAATCCAAAATCTTCTCCACAATATACTCCAATTCCCCCTCCACCAAAACCGGGGCAGGAGGGTCAACAGATGGAACCATAGGTGCCACGTATCTCCGCAACAATGACCTATGGAATACGTTATGTATGGAAAAAGAATCTGGGAGGGTCAAACGAAAAGACACAGGATTAAGAACCTCAGAAATCCTATACGGACCAATGAAACGAGGTTTAAACTTAGGAGAGGAAACCTTCATAGGAATATGACGAGAAGATAACCAAACCAGATCCCCAACACGAAGTCGGGGACCCACACGGCGTCTGCGATTAGCGAAACGTTGAGCCTTCTCCTGGGACAAGGTCAAATTGTCCACTACATGAGTCCAAATCTGCTGCAACCTGTCCACCACAGTATCCACACCAGGACAGTCCGAAGACTCAACCTGTCCTGAAGAGAAACGAGGATGGAACCCAGAATTGCAGAAAAATGGCGAAACCAAGGTAGCCGAGCTGGCCCGATTATTAAGGGCGAACTCAGCCAAAGGCAAAAAGGACACCCAGTCATCCTGATCGGCAGAAACAAAGCATCTCAGATATGTTTCCAAGGTCTGGTTGGTTCGTTCGGTCTGGCTATTGGTCTGAGGATGGAAAGCCGAGGAAAAAGACAAGTCAATGCCCATCCTACCACAAAAGGCTCGCCAAAACCTCGAAACAAACTGGGAACCTCTGTCAGAAACGATATTCTCTGGAATGCCATGTAAACAAACCACATGCTGGAAGAACAATGACACCAAATCAGAGGAGGAAGGCAATCCAGACAAGGGCACTAGATGGACCATCTTAGAAAAGCGATCACAGACCACCCAAATGACTGACATCTTTTGAGAAACGGGAAGATCTGAAATAAAATCCATAGAGATATGTGTCCAAGGCCTCTTCGGGATCGGCAAGGGCAAAAGCAACCCACTGGCACGAGAACAGCAGGGCTTAGCCCGAGCACAAGTCCCACAGGACTGCACAAAAGCACGCACATCCCGCGACAGAGACGGCCACCAAAAGGATCTAGCCACTAACTCTCTGGTACCAAAGATTCCAGGATGACCAGCCAACACCGAACAATGAACCTCAGAGATAACTTTATTGGTCCACCTATCAGGGACAAACAGTCTCTCCGCTGGACAACGATCAGGTTTATTAGCCTGAAATTTTTGCAGCACCCGCCGCAAATCAGGGGAGATGGCAGACACAATTACTCCTTCCTTGAGGATACCCGCCGGCTCAGACAAACCCGGAGAGTCGGGCACAAAACTCCTAGACAGAGCATCCGCCTTCACATTTTTAGAGCCCGGAAGGTACGAAACCACAAAGTCAAAACGGGCAAAAAACAGCGACTAACGAGCCTGTCTAGGATTCAACCGCTTGGCAGACTCGAGATAAGTCAAGTTCTTATGATCAGTAAATACCACCACGCGATGCTTAGCTCCTTCAAGCCAATGACGCCACTCCTCGAATGCCCACTTCATGGCCAGCAACTCTCGGTTGCCCACATCATAATTTCGCTCAGCAGGCGAAAACTTCCTGGAAAAAAAAGCGCATGGTTTCATCACTGAGCAATCAGAACCTCTCTGCGACAAAACAGCCCCTGCTCCAATCTCAGAAGCATCAACCTCGACCTGGAACGGAAGAGAAACATCTGGTTGACACAACACAGGGGCAGAAGAAAAACGACGCTTCAACTCTTGAAAAGCTTCCACAGCAGCAGAAGACCAATTGACCAAATCCGCACCCTTCTTGGTCAAATCGGTCAATGGTTTGGCAATACTAGAAAAATTGCAGATGAAGCGACGATAAAAATTAGCAAAGCCCAGGAACTTTTGCAGACTTTTCAGAGATGTCGGCTAAGTCCAATCATGGATGGCTTGGACCTTAACAGGATCCATCTCGATAGTAGAAGGGGAAAAGATGAACCCCAAAAATGAAACCTTCTGCACACCAAAGAGACACTTTGATCCCTTCACAAACAAAGAATTAGCACGCAGGACCTGAAAAACCGTTCTGACCTGCTTCACGTGAGACTCCCAATCATCCGAGAAGATCAAAATGTCATCCAAGTACACAATCAGGAATTTATCCAGGTACTCTCGGAAGATGTCATGCATAAAGGACTGAAACACTGATGGAGCATTAGCAAGTCCGAATGGCATCACAAGATACTCAAAATGACCCTCGGGCATATTAAATGCAGTTTTCCATTCATCGCCTCGCCTGATTCGCACCAGATTATACGCACCACGAAAATCTATCTTGGTGAACCAACTAGCCCCCTTAATCCGAGCAAACAAATCAGATAACAATGGCAAGGGGTACTGAAATTTAACCGTGATCTTATTTAGAAGGCGGTAATCTATACAAGGTCTCAGCGAACCATCCTTCTTGGCTACAAAAAAGAACCCTGCTCCTAATGGTGACGATGACGGGCGAATATGCCCCTTCTCCAGGGATTCCTTCACATAACTGCGCATAGCGGCGTGCTCAGGCACGGATAAATTAAACAGCCGACCTTTTGGGAATTTACTACCAGGAATCAAATTGATAGCACAATCACAATCCCTATGCGGAGGTAGGGTATCGGACTTGGGCTCATCAAATACATCCCGGTAATCAGACAAGAACTCTTGAACCTCAGAAGGGGTGGATGACGAAATTGACAGAAATGGAACATCACCATGTACCCCCTGACAACCCCAGCTGGACACTGACATGGATTTCCAATCTAATACTGGATTATGGGCTTGTAGCCATGGCAACCCCAACACGACCACATCATGCAGATTATGCAACACCAGAAAGCGAATAACCTCCTGATGTGCAGGTGCCATGCACATGGTTAGCTGGGTCCAGTATTGAGGCTTATTCTTGGCCAAAGGCGTGGCATCAATTCCTCTCAATGGAATAGGACATTGCAAGGGCTCCAAGAGAAACCCACAACGCTTAGCATACTCCAAGTCCATCAAATTCAGGGCAGCGCCTGAATCCACAAATGCCATGACAGAATACGATGACAAAGAGCAGATCAAGGTAACGGAAGAAATATTGACTGTACCGTACCAATGGTGGCAGACCTAGCGAACCGCTTAGTGCGCTTAGGACAATCAGAGATAGCATGAGTGGAATCACCACAGTAGAAACACAGCCCATTCAGACGTCTGTGTTCTTGCCGTTTAACTCTGGTCAAAGTCCTATCGCACTGCATAGGCTCAGGTTTAAGCTCAGGTAATACCGCCAAATGGTGCACAGATTTACGCTCACGCAAGCGTCGACCGATCTGAATGGCCAAAGACATAGACTCATTCAAACCAGCAGGCATAGGAAATCCCACCATGACATCCTTAAGGGCTTCAGAGAGACCCTTTCTGAACATAGCTGCCAGCGCAGATTCATTCCATTGAGTGAGTACGGACCACTTTCTAAATTTCTGACAATATACCTCTATCTCATCCTGACCCTGACAAAGAGCCAGCAAATTCTTTTCTGCCTGATCCACTGAATTAGGCTCATCATACAGCAATCCGAGCGCCAGGAAAAAACGCATCGATATTACTTAATGCAGGATCTCCTGGCGCAAGAGAAAATGCCCAGTCCTGAGGGTCGCCGCGCAAAAAAGAAATAATAATCAAAACCTGTTGAACTGGATCACCAGAGGAGCGAGGTTTCAAGGCCAGAAATAGCTTACAATTATTTTTGAAACTCAGAAACTTAGTTCTATCTCCAAAAAACAAATCAGGAATAGGAATTCTTGGTTCTAACATAGATTTCTGATCAATAGTGTCTTGAATCTTTTGTACTCTTGCCGAGAGCTGATCCACAAATGAAGACAGACTTCTAATGTCCATCGCTACACCTGTGTACTGAACCACCCTAATGTCTAGGGGAAAAAAAAGTCAAAACACAGTGCAAAGAAAAAAAAATGGTCTCAGAACTTCTTTTTTCCCTCTATTGAGAATCATTAGTACTTTTGGCTTCCTGTACTGTTATGATAGGCAATTCAGTATCACAATGGACATAGTGGTCAGAACACATACAGTGACCTGACAATAACCCAAAATCATAGAACGAGCTCTGAGACGTGGGAACTCTGCAGACCGCAATCCCTAATCCTCTCCAAACAACACTAGAGGCAGCCGTGGATTGCGCCTAACTCTGCCTATGCAACTCGGCACAGCCTGAGAAACTAACTAGCCTGAAGATAGAAAATAAGCCTACCTTGCCTCAGAGAAATACCCCAAAGGAAAAGGCAGCCCCCCACATATAATGACTGTGAGTTAAGATGAAAAGACAAACGTAGAGATGAAATAGATTCAGCAAAGTGAGGCCCGACTTTCTTAACAGAGCGAGGATAGGAAAGATAACTTTGCGGTCTACACAAAACCCTAAAGAAAACCACGCAAGGGGGGCAAAAAGACCCTCCGTACCGAACTAACGGCACGGAGGTACACCCTTTGCGTCCCAGAGCTTCCAGCAACAAATTAGACAAGCTGGACAGAAAAAATAGCAAACAAATAGCAAAGAAGAACTTAGCTATGCAGAGCAGCAGGCCACAGGAATGATCCAGGGAAAAACAAGTTCAACACTGGAACATTGACAGGAAGCCAGGATCAAAGCATTAGGTGGAGTTAAGTAGAGAAGCACCTAACGACCTCACCAGATCACCTGAGGGAGGAAACTCAGAAGCCGCAGTACCACTTTCCTCCACAAACGGAAGCTCCCAGAGAGAATCAGCCGAAGTACCACTTGTGACCACAGGAGGGAGCTCTGCCACAGAATTCACAACATATGCCTACCTGTCCATGATTCACCTCTCACCTGCTCTATAGCTGCTGCTCCCCACCCAGCCCTCTGGTCTTTGGATATTTAGGCCTCTGCTCTTCGATATTCCAACACTGATTAGGCTTCACACGGTCAAGTTGGAGGCAAGAGTGCTTCATCGACAATGGGCGGCCTAGTCTGAACTGGAAAGTCCAACTATCAGAGGTAGGACGATCTGTAGTCCAGAGGCCTCTTACTCCATATGGGAATGTTGTGTCTACTAACTCTGCTCCCATTACTAGAAGCATTGCTTCCCTGTGCTGCCATACCAGGTCTGTGCATGGGAGCATTAGAATTTTTTTCACTATATATTGGCAGGGTGTGTTCAAAGTTTTTGCCAGGTGGAAACTTTGGATGTATGTGTTTCCGAGATGGCAATAAGTGGCACTTGTCACACGTAGACTTCCATTGTATAAATAAAAAGTCTATTTTTTTTGTACAAATATTGCATTGCTGGGCTAATCTACCCAGTAAAAAAGCCTCTGTCTCGTGAATGGGGACCTATGGTTCTATTTAACATACGGTATATGGCGGTACCTTTCCAGGCACATATGGTAAAATGCACAGTGCCAAAAACACTATTCGTTTACTTTTCTGTTGTGGGTCCTTTGGTCCTCCAGCTATATCGGTATGCCATACACATTCATAAATACCATGACCTTGAGAGAGTTATTAAAAGGTATCTCCACGCGGCATAATTTAAGGATTGTTGGTCCCAATAAAAAATATTCAATGGCGCCCATCAACTATGAGGGGTGCTTAATAGAATTTGTCTTCTCATCTGGGCCAAAGGGACCTTTTAAGCTTGCTCTAGGGTTTCCCTAACAAGGTCCTCACGCATGCGCTATGGTCTCCCTAGCAAGATCCTCAATTAAAACAGGATGCAGAACTTCTATAACGGGAAGTGAAGCTTTTTGATTTGAGAACTAGGTGTTTTCATGCATTACACAGGCAGATTATTGATTACTATAAGTAATGCCTGACTTCTCCTGTGGCAGCTCTTACATAATGGCTGATCAATGGGTATCCTATCAGCAGTATAACCTACAATCTGGTTATCATCAATGGATCCTTTTAACTTAACACCCCAAATTTCCAGACATGAGAAACTTGTATATTAAAATAAGGTGGCACCACGCTTTGTATATGGTGACTTTTTGGTCCAGCCACATTTGAGGGGTTCCAGCTTTAGTCCCATGTTATCTAATAAGGCTACATACAGATTGATACTTGCGTATTACTTAAGTTTAAGACTCTAAGAACTAAAAAATGAGAGGTCTCAGAGATGACGGCGCACAGTTACTGCATAAGTTTTCCAACTTAAAGTTGTTCCGTGCGTTGTGATAGTGGGCGTCTTGAAATTGATGTATGAGGCATTCATTATAAATGGTGGTGGGTTGACAGGAGAGCAAGCTAGCAGATATGGCAGAAACTGATTAAACACGTAAGAAATATTTTTCACATAATCGCTATGGCCCAAACTTATAATTTCCTTTTTTTTTAAGTCAATTTCCTGTTATGTCTTGTGATATTGTTTGATGTTTTGGGTGCCAAATTAATCAAAATGGTGCACACGATTTGTGAATTTTGGGGTCAAAATGGGCTTTCTTTCTTTCTTCAACAGTTTTCTGCATCCTTTGGCACCAAAAGTTGCAAGTTGGCTCACAAAAAGTGGCAAAAAATGTGCCAAAAGTCTGACGTTCTCAAAAATACAGCAGGGGAGAGCTGGAGGGAAGTTGGCCAAATTACGGAACTTTTTAAAAGATCACAATTGATAAATCAAGCCAAAACATGAGAATTGCTAGACTTCATCCGTAAAACAAAACAGAAAAAAGGCACATAATGCATGGGTGCCATATTTAGTAAGGACAGACTTTCACAAACTTCATAAATTTACATATTCTGCATACGCAAAACGTCACTGAACTGCGATACTAGAGCTGATCAAATCTTTTGAAATCCAAATTCACTAGCTTAGTAAAAATGTTAAAAAATATTCTTATGACAAATCATAAGTACTTTAATGGCTGTGAAACTACTTTTATAACATTCTGAGGTCTAGTAGTACATTTCAAGCTCTTTATCACAAACAACCCAGTAGTAATGTGAAAGTGACCTAAAATGGCTGCTGTATTCCCTGCCTCGGCTTTTATATAGACTTTGAGAATCTCCCCTGATTGGCTGTGCTATATCATGTAATGGGATAGCTACAATACATAATGAGAAGCCCACGTGAATGTGCCAGAGGTCATGTGAACCTTCTGTGGTCAATGCAATCTTCTGCAATCTGAAAAATGGCAGGGCGCATTTTTTGCCAATTCAAGAGAATGAAATCAGAAATTATCTAAATTTATTGCGACAAGCGAGGTTTCTAAATTTAGACTAAAATTTTAATTGAATTAAATAGATTGTTACGTCTCTATGCAAAGCTGTAATATTATAAGGAAATGTGTAACTAAATTCATAATCATGCATCTCTTTATCTCTCTAGATCAGTGTTCCCCAACTCCGGTCCTCAAAAGCCACCAACAGGTCATGTTTTCAGGATTTCCTTAGTATTGCACAGGTGATTGAATGTTTGCCTGTCCAGGTGATGTAATTATCACCCGTGCAATACTAAGGAAATCCTGAAAAAAAGACTTGTTGGTGGCTCTTGAGGACCGGAGTTGGGGAACACTGCTCTAGATGATAGCAGCTCATTCCCATTTTGATGAAGGAGGCTTAGCTCACTGCACCCGCTAAGCTCGGTTCTCTGAAAGCTCGGCCATCTTTATTGAATTCGAGGCTCCTGGAAAGAAGTGACCTATCAGACTCTGGAAGAGTTGGCTCAGCTCATGGGCACCTCCCAGAAATCTGGGCTCCATGAATATTTTCTGTGCATGGTGCCGAGATGATAAGTCTGAACCCTAGGTCCCGGAAAGGGCTTGGTCTGTCTAAAGCACATTTAGAGGCACGGACTACAAAAAGGGTATATTCTAAAATCCTAAAAGTTGGCAAAAAGTGAAAATTACAGCGACACAAATGCCAACCTACACTGGGCACATAGACAGTGCATGTAGGTAGGTAGAGTACGTGGAGGTTGTGCTGCAATTCCTACCAAAAACTCTGGCAAAGTCATTGGTTTAACAGTAGGAGGTGTCCATTAAAACTGCAATACTGTGGCGAATCATGGTAAAATTGCATGCTTTTTTTTTAGAGGAACAGTTCACACACCCCAATAGCAGGAATTATGGCACAACCACTATATGTGAGTATACCATCGTTGGGTTGGTTTATGGGGTTTTCCGTGCTTATAAAATTGCTTTCCTATTCTTAGAACAATTCATCAATATCAGATTGATGGGAGTTTGCTGCCTAGCATACCCATCATTTTAATATTGATGAGCGATGACCTCTTTTAAGGTCAAGGTGGCCATATCTCCCACCTTTAACATATAGTTGTCTACTTAATAATGCCGCCATAATTGGACAAGCCAAATTGCGTAATTTTAGACAAGCAGGTCAAGGGTAAGAGTTGGCGCCTTGCGGTCACAATCCATGGTTGTTCTTGGCATTACTTTACCCTTTACAAAATGCAGCTAAGCAGATAGTGATGCATGGAAGTTTTGCAAGGGAATAACATATTGTGAACTGCCATGGGAATGAGATTAATAAGTCAAAGGTCTTCACCAGGGATAAATGCGTTAGGCACTCCACAACGCTGACTATTGATTTAACATTTGTCTTACGTTTTCACAGGCTGTTTATATTCTCCGGTTGGCAAACAGGTATGAGATGCCCTTACTGGTTGTATTCATCTCTGTATGAGATTTACTATTTTCAATGAAAGGGGAGAAACTACATCTGTAGTCAGGATTCCATTTATTCAAAGTAGCAGTGATGTAACTTGAAACTCATGGGCCCCGATGTGAAAGCTCCATTGGGGCCCAGCCCCAAATATTTAAAGTCTTAAATAGCAATAGTCTTTTCTATAGGCCAAGACTTTTAGGGCCCCCTAGGCTCCAGGGCCCGGGTGCGATTGCAACCCCTGCACCGGTTGTAGTTACACCCCTGCAGAGTAGCATGTTGGTGAGTACCTTATGGTAAATCGATCTGTTAGTCAATTTGGTCAGTTTTGGCCATCATAAAAATATATCCAAAATGTAATATATGGTAAAATCTATAGGTTTTTTCCCCAAGGGTCTCACATAGCAATGTTAACATATAACAAAAAGTTCAAGAGCAACGGACAGTTCTTTTCTTCCTGTTAAAATGATAGACAACATGATGGACTCCATTAAAAGCCAACGTGTCCATTGAGCACTGGTCATGTTGGCAGTGAGATGAAGCAAGTCATATGCCAAAGAAAAAGCTCAATCGTGCTATACAGTATCCCAAGCAAATGTAACTCTGTATGTCATTTACTGTTTAAAGGGGCTTTTCAAGAATATAATAGCGATGACCCATTAGCAATATCAGATTGGTGGAGGTCGGACTCTCAGCACCCCAACTGATCAGCTGTTACCAGATACCATGGCTGCAGAAAATAAAAAAACACCACAGCTCTGTACATTGTGTAGAGCACATTCCTGTTTAATGAAAGATGAGCCACAACACCAGAGAATAGTCACTACGCAGTGTAGCAAATCCAGATAGGATTGGGTTGAATAGTAGCACTGCAGGTTTTTATTCTATGCACCTGAGTAGCTTTGACTAAGAACCAGGGACTGTGGTCACTAGGTGTCAGTCTGTTGGATGTTGAGCAGAATCGAGTGTGCTGAAACTGGTGAGTGACCAGCCAAAATGTGAGTTGTAGTTGAGGGATATGTCAGGGCTCTCTCTGAATGGACACTGCATGGGTCAGCTAGGAAAGCTGAGCAGTCTGTGTGTGGAAGCTGCAGGTTATTCGGTGTGAACTGTGCATGGAACTGAACGCATATTTGATGCTGGGCACTGCTTGTGCTCTTGCTGAAGGGGATTCCGAGACTGGTAGGACAGTACCTCTTATATGAGTAATGTTAACTCTGGGAGTAAGGATTGTAATCTGTTCGGGTGAGCCCAATCTGACATATTTGTGCCCTGCTAAATTAACTGTTTAGTTGCTGTTGTACCTTTTGTGCCCAGAAGAGGCTGTTTTGGTTTTTGAATCCCTTGGAGTTCTATGAAAGCAAACCGCACTGCCTGTTTGAAGCCTGTGTGAACGCTACCTAATGTCTACCTGAGAGCATGAATCCCTATATGAACTATGGTGTAGTTAAAAGCATTGCAGGACTTGATTGATAACAATTTTAAAGGGAACCTGTCAGCAGTTTTGGCCGATATAAAATACTGCCACTGCCTTTCAGGGCTTATCTACAGCATTCCACAATGCTGTAGATAAGCCCCCAGGCTGACCTAAAAGATGAGAAAAATAAGTTTTATTATACTCACCTGAGGTGGCGGTCAGGTGCGGTCCGGTTCGGTGGGTGTCGCAGGTCCGGGTCCGACGCCGCCCATCTTCTTATGATCGCCGCCCTCCTGCTTGTTTCATGGGTCCCCAGCAATGCACTCCTGCACAGGCATACTTATCTGCCCTGTTGTGGGCAGAGGAAAGTACTGCAGTGCGCAGGTGGCAGGAAAGATCAGAGAGACCAAGCGCGTGCGCACTGCAGTACTTTACTCTGCCCCCAACAGGGCAGATATGTATGCCTGCGCAGCAGTGCGATGCTGTGGAGCCATGAAGTAACAGGAGGGTGGCGATCATAAGAAGATGGGAGGCGCCGGACCCGGACCTGCGACACCCATCAGACCGGACCGCCCTCCCGGGTGAGTATAATAAAGCTTATTTTTCTTATCTTTCAGGTTGGACCAGGGGCTTTATATTATGCTGTAGATAAGCCCTGAAAGGCAGTGACTGTATCTTATTTTTGCCAAAACTGCTGACAGGTTCCCTTTAAGTGCTCGGTGTCAAACAACCACAAAGGAGGGTCTGAATAACTTTCTTGAAACGTATATAGCAGATTATGCGTACTAGATTCTGTGGTGGGATGTTGATCCAGGGAACTAGTCTGATTGCTGTTTGAGGACTCAGGAACAAATGCCCCCCCCCCTAATATGGGTCAATTAACATTTGCCTCATGGAATTTTTTTTGCCTTCCTCTAGGCCAGTGTTGCCCAACTCTGGTCCTCAAGAGCCACCGACAGGTCATGTTTTCAGGATTTCCTTAGTATTGCCCAGGTGATAATTGCATTACCTGGGTAGGCAAGAATTCCATCACCTGGGCAATACTAAGGAAATCCTGAATACATGACCTGCTGGTGGCTCTGGAGGACCGGAGTTGGGGAACACTGCTCTCGACTATGGATTGAACTTGATGGACTTTTATCTACTTTAAAAACTTTTAAACTAATCTGGTTTTGATGACGATGATCTATGGTAAGGATAGGTCATTGATATCCTAGTCTTGAATAACCCCTTTAAACCTAAATAGGGAAGACTATCGAAAATGGAATCTTTTGCCTTGTCCTTTAATAACCTCCTATAGAAACATCATGGAGGATGTGCACTGAATTCCAATCATGTGTGCATCTGACACGAGCCATAATTTCACCTTTAGGAAGATGTCTCACCGCAGACATATTTTTTTTACTGAGCTATTTTCTTCCGGTGGTGGCGGCATCAGATGTAATGAACATTTCCTCGCTTCTGATATTACTTTGATAGTTGGAATAGATTTCATCAAAATTATAACGTTAGAATTGATAGAGATTCCAAGAAGAACATTACGTTCTGTCAGAAATATGATTCGATGGGGGAGATAAAGATGGCGGACTGTTTACTGAAGAAAATGGCTGCCATCTGTATCAGACACCCCTTGCCCCCTGTCACTCCGTGAGCCGATATTGCTGTCTGGAAGCCATAAGTGCTTACATTCCAATTCCAATGGCCGCGGAGCTGTAGTCATCACTGAGTTAATGTCATCACGGTACATGTAGGCATTACGTAGGCTGAAGAAAATGTTATTACTCAGGCAGCTGACCAGCTAGCTCCTTTATCAAACTTGTCCGGGCGCAAGATGATCGGCGCGCATTATTGGATATTGCTGAGCAAAGTGCAGTCTCAGCAGGTGCGGTGTGACACGACCACTGATCTTCTCTACAAACCCACACAAAGCAGATGCTGTAGAGGGCAAAGAATATTGACATGTTGATGCTGGGAGACTCGGGAAGATCATATCTCTCGTCAAGGTCCCATGCCCCGCGGTTTGAAGGCATGTTATTGTGTTCTGAGAGGAAATAATTATCTGTAGAGGTGCGGAAGAAGACTACATAAGGTCTTTGATGGAAAGGATGGCCCATTTACCACAGATACTAGGTTTCAAGGAGCCCCTGATCTCATCCCGATTATCCCTACCGCGCTCCTGCTAGATGCGTATCCCTCCATCACATTATTCACCATTAATAAAGTCCCGAGGTGCGGTTCTCGCGCTTGTTATAAGTAGATTATTGACTTTTACGTCTTCTGTGCTGATGAAGTACTGATCTATTTGTTCTTAACTGTTTGTGGAAAAGGTGCATTATGATTATTAAGGCAAAATGTAGGGAAAGAAAATCCCCATTACGCAGTAATAATAGCATTGCATTTAATTATGGCAGTATTTTAGTATTAGTGTTTTAGCTGCCAAACCCAGACCGAGTGTGGTTTTACTAGAATGAACTTAGATGACAAAGCTTTCTGTAGACGTGTGGGTAGGACGGACGTTTCATCCATACTAGGGGTTTCAGAGAGCAGTGATATTATGGGTGCATGAAATTGGGCGTACAGATGTGTCCTCAAAGCTTATTAAAGGGAATCTGTCAGCAGGTTTTTGCTATGTAACATTAGAGCAGCATGACATAGGGGTTGAGACCCTGACTGCAGTGATGTGTCACTTACTGAGCTGTGTGTTAGTATTTCAATTAAAAAAAAAAAATAATTAGCAGGTGATTATCACTAGCGGACTAGCTGCCTCGTGCCACTTAGTCAACTGCTCTGTGTAACCCCACCACTGATTGGCAGCTTTCTGTCAATGCACAGTGTACACAGAAATCTGCCAATCAGTGGTGTGGGCGCGGTTACACAGAGCTCAGCATTCTGAGCTCTGCTAGATTTGCAGCAGAGAAAACAGTGACTGTATGAAATTAACATCATAGGAAGTGACACATTGCTGATATCAGGGTCTCGGTCCCTACATCATACTGCTAACCAATTACATTATGTACATAATGTACAGTAAAAAGGCCATAAACTGTATACAGAAAGGGCCTAGGACTGTGTGGGAGTTGGTGGGGCCCTTAGGGGTTAATAAAATATGCAGGGAAAATAATGGGGCTGCCTTATGCCACTAAGCATGTGATGTAATGGGGTTATAAGAGGAAAAAGAGGGCCAATGACCATTCGGCCAGTTACTGAGGAAGAGCCTACTTAGGTAGTTACTTTATTACCGTAATAAAAAAGCAAAATAATAATTTTATACCAAGAACATTGTTTTTTGTTATCGGGCATGGCGGTTATTGTCCATGCCCGATAAGTTTTTTAGCATGGTTGGCCTTTGGAATTTTCATTTGATCCAAAGGAACGGTATAAAGCATAAAAAACGGGCATGGACAGATGGTGAATGAGTTTCTTGGCAATATATGTATTGTGGTTTGGCTAAATAAAGCTGTGGCCAACCGCCTTAACCCAACATTTGGTTTCTAGCATCGTTTATCCAAAGGTATAAAGTTGTGATGTTTTTGGTTTGGTAATGCACCCCAATGTCTGACATGTTACGTTTTACACTCCTTGCAGTCTGTCTGTACACTGCGCAGTACTGAAGAAGTTAATCATAAGATGACTTGCATTATCATGATTGGCTCTTGACGGTTCGGCATGAGCAGCATCAATGTGGCAAGAAATTATACAAACACCTAAATATATCCTCCACATAAGGCAATGAAGTAACAGTAAATCACCAAAAGGAACACCTTCACATTAGGCCAATAAAATCCACATAATCTTTATTAAACATTATAAAAACAGGTGTCAGCACAAAGGTATATAACCACAGGCACAGGCAAAAGAAGGTGGGTAACCCCAAAATAGAAAGTGGTATATAAATAACAATTTCATGTGCAAAAAAACGCTGTGTGACCATGTACAACCAAGCACAGCAATAATATGTAAATATAGTAATAATACAAGTGTGTATAGCAAAACAATAATACAATATAATTACCAATGAAGTACTCCTGGGGACCCACCACACCCGACGCGCGTTTCGCACTGAAGGTTTTTTTGCACGTGAAATTGTTATTTATATACCGCTTTCTATTTTGGGGTTACTACCTGGGTTACCCACCTTCTTTTGCCTGTGCCTGTGGTTATATACCTTTGTGCTGACACCTGTTTTTATAATGTTTAATAAAGATTAGGTGGATTTTATTGGCCTAACGTGAAGGTGTTCCTTTTGGTGAAGAAATTATACAGATAGATCTGGATAGGCTGTGAACCAAAACCGGGCGAGGAATCTTATGTAAGGCACGGTGATGTCACGTACAGCTCTCGCTAGAGAAGTATGGCAGAACGGTTGTAGAGGACTCTTCAAAACTCATTAGAGAACAAAACATCTAAGCAGCGTTTGTCTTTGATAGCTGAAATCTTGCATATTTAAGGCCTCGCTAATTAAACAGCTCTTGTTAATCAGGTCACTTATTAGGTACGTTATTCATCCGCCCGCCGCCGCTGCCGCCGCCGAGGGTTCCTCTGTTCCAGTCGCCGTGCTTTGGAGTTGTGTTAGCACGGCTGTGCCCAGCTGAGCTTCATTACTGTTTGCACAAACTTAGAACAAGAGTCTTTCTTCTCCATGGTCGGCCGGCTGGCAGCTGTGTGTAGAGTCGGGCTGGCTATAACCTTAGCGCGCGTCGCGGATACCCTGATGTGTCATATAAGTAATATGTGCCGGTCTCTAGCTGTGCCCATTTCCTTTACATGAACGTTACCAACTTAACCTCGAGGCAGAATGAGGCTCTTAAATGAAATTATAGGCTGTGATCTTTCAGTTTTGTTCTGTTCAGATTGTGAAGGTCAGAAGAGTCACGGGGATGGCGACATCCTTCATGTCCACTCTCTGCTAGAAAGGAATTTTGTATTTTACGGCGCGCTATGAAGAGCATGGTAAGCATGCCATCACCACACCGGAGGTACATAATTATGGACCTCGGCTTTCTTTAGGCTCCATTAGCGCAAAGAATGACGCCATCTTAGACACTAATGGAAAATAGAGATAGTTCAGACGTGCTGCACTTAGGGTGAAATGTTTACCCAAAAGACTTGTTTTTTTTTCTTTTTTTTTTTTTTAATAAAATGGAACATACTGAAAAATACTCATTTTTACTATTGTGATTGCACCAGAAAGCTGGCAAAAGATGCAACTTTTTTCGGTACACTTTTTTTTAGGCAAACTTATTATTTATCCGTCTCAAAACGAAAAGATGTGTTCATCTTGCTATACAACTTTCCAAGGAGTCCAGATGGTATACAAAAACCATCAGATTTACTATTGAAGTACGTCAGTTTTTAGGCAAAAATTAATAGCCTAAAGTAAGAGAAGAGTTTCCGTAATTTTCTGACCTCATGCAAGGTTCCCCAAATCTAAGATACAACCTGCGCCAGTTACACACTTATGGGGTCCAAGTCCAGCCTATTTGATAGCATTAGTAATTTTGCACTAATGGGCCCATGGTCTTTAATAGTGATTGTATCAGGTGTTATCTGAGCATGCTCGGGTGCTATCCGAGTGTCTTCGGTGTGCTCGACCAATATGTTTGAGTCATATGACATGACATATAGGGATTGCCTAACAAATAGGACATCCCTGCATGTGTTGTGACTGTCGAACAACCACGAAACCTGCAGCCGCGGGGACTCGACCATATTTATCGAGCACGCCGAAGACACTCGGTTAGCACCCAAGCATGCTCAGATAACACCTTATCCCAGCACGTTCGCTCATCACTAGTCGTTAATCTTTTTTTCCCTTGTAAACCACCTATAAATGTATCCGCCGTCAACTTTCTGCAAATTTCATTAAAGGGAAGCTGTCATCTCCGGGAACGCTACTTAGCTGCAGATTTAGGGTTCGTTTACAGGTAAATATCATTACAAGGCTGCGCGGCTGTCGTACTGAGATTCTTGATTGACAGCTCGCTCGGCTCTGATACGCTGCAGCATTGGATGGCGAGGAGCCGGGCAATGGCTGTGAGTATCGCAGAATCAAGGGTTTTTTCAAAGATGGTCATCTTGCGCCGCTCATTTCAAGATATAGTATGCTGAGAAAATGTAAGGGAGGACACATTTGTGCTAGTATTTTTTTAAAATGACAACTATAACGTGATGTAGAAAAATATAAATGCTTTTTTGTGTTTTGTATTAAAAAGTCATTAAACTACATTTTATGTTTTAGTTTGTCCAGCATGGAAAGTGGTGAAACTTTACTAATCCTTTAAAAAAAATTGCATGTATGGTAAATGGCTTCCAAATCGCTCCTTTTTCCGTTTGTCTGCCCTCAGAGCATTCTCATTTGGAGTACAGATGATGGCAGTGATCGAGGCAGCAGCTGTGTCCTCTGAGTGTTCTGCTTATCAGAGCCATGTCCTCCAACTACCTCTCCTACATTCACTAATGCTCGAGTTGAGGCTCCCTAATCCCTGGATTGCCTATGTCTTCTTCTAGGTGATATTATGCTAAGGGGGTAAAGGGGGTACCTACCTAATCTCTGCCCCTTTCCCCTCCATGTCCTTATGAAGTTCTTTTTTTTTAACTCTTTTTATGACGATGGTAGAGTTACATACAGTTACTTTATACTTTTACTTACTATTGACATCATTTTGATCTATATTAGCTTCTTTTTCCGGAATCTATTGTTTGACAATGACCAGAAAACGAAATCTGTCAGTAATTCTGCTCTTCTGTCCTGAAAATAATCCGCACCGTTCCCTGTCACCGGCAGATGCACATCTATCTGACACACAACTCGCGAGCGGCTTTCATCTCCGTTCATAGAAAGGTCATACAAATCCGGAGCTTTAAGCCTCAGAATGCATTTTGATGGGACTACGACACGGGAATCTCTACAACTTAATGAGCATTTTCCTCCATTAAACTAAAGTGAAAAAACATGACCGTCCCCTAGTGTGAGATTTCCTAACTTGGCCCCTTCTCCGTCATCACGGTCACGTAAACCTCAATGGCAGCCAGTGTGGATATCGTTTCTTCCCACCGGCATCCTAAATCGGTCAATTAGTAATATACAGAAATGTCTTTCAACTAAACATCTGGACTAAGATGCCTTTGGCAATAACTTCACATTTCCCCCCCAAAATGTAAAATCCTCCCTCATTGTGGAAAGTGAGTAATTTATTTTACATAACCAGCCAGCCCATTTCCACCCCTGAAGGGGCATCTAGATGCCAATGCTTAGGCTGATGACGAAGCATCATGGACCCATGTACGGTACGGACAAGACTCATGAGGATTCCACTGTTTTCCGGGAGTCTTGGAAAAATGATGAGAAGGTTGCGAATTATGTAGTTCCGTCTGTCAGCACCCATTCCCGAATATGGTGTACCAGTATAAAATATACAAAAAAACAATGTTCTTTTATGTCTCCACCATGCAAATAGCACTCTGTATTGTACAGTGCCAAAATAACACTGCCACGTAATGCCTGTGTAAATACCATCACACATGCCCGAATCATACCTACACACAGAGACTAAATTACACATCTATAAATAAAGGTAACAAATCGAAATGGGGTTTCCACTACATCTTGACTACGTAACCTTAATCTGTCACCAGGTTTTTGCCACCTAATCTGAGAGCAGCGTAATGTGGAGACAGAGACCCAGATCCCATAGATGTGACCCTTACTGGGCTGTTTTCTGTAGTTTTCATAATATAAGAGTTTTAGCAGCAAGATATTATCACTAGAGGACTAGAAAACCTGCTGCCATATACTCCTCCATATTCATGAGCTCAGTATAACCCCGCCTTCACCACTGATTGACAGCTTTCTGCCTATGCACAGTGTACACAGAAAGCTGTCAATCAGTGGTGAGGGTGGGGTTCTACAGAGCTCAGCATTCAGAGATTTCCTAGATCTGCAGCAGATAAGACAGTGATTTTGTCCAAACTGCAGCAAAAAGCCTAATAAGTGACGCATCGATGGAATCCGTGTCTCTGCCCCTGTATCAGATGAGACAGCACAAACTAGTGACCAGTTCCCTTTCGGATAAGTGATTAATATCAGATCGGTAGAAGTCCGACATCTGGCTACTGTTCTGCCCCATCACAATGTTTACAGCCACCGACTGCAAAAACTGCTTTCAGCATAACATTGGGAAAGTCAGGTGTCAGCCCCCAAAGATCTTATATTACCTGGTATAGGCCACTAATACAGTGCTGGTGGTTCGACTATCGACACCACTTCCAATAAGCACTTTAAAGGAGGGTGTGGGGGTTAATAATAGTCAGAGTCCACTGATCTAATGTTGATTCCCTAACCTAGAGAAAGGCAATCAAGACTTTAATTTTAACCCTTTTAGTATTAAGGTTGATGATAGTGATTAGTTTCTGGTGTCTGGCTAAGGTCATCTGTTGTGTCCCTCCTTTAGAACAGAGGACGGATGCTTAGATTGCGCATACCCAGAGCCGGCCCCGTGAGCTGAATGTTTGTTCACAGACTGCTGTTGCTCCCGACTTCCCCATATACATCAGCACTTTGCTCTGTTGAGCGTTCATGTGTCTTTAGTGCGGAGAAAAGAGAAATCTGCCGCCAATCACTTCTGCCAGCATCTTTTCTATCCTGGATCAACTTTGTTCAAGTTTGATCTGTCCAATCCTTGGGAGGCCCCCATAAACATGAGCTTTTTGGTCAGTCGCACAGAAGTAGGGGCCATCCCCTCGGTGAAGTAAAGGGGATAACTTTCCAATTTCTGGGAGTCCGGCTGCCATGGCTCCTCTGATCCGAGAACTGGGGCACTGAAGATCCTCGGCTGAATGGAGCAGAGGTCAAAACAACATCCCCTCTATTCATTCCAATAGGAGCACCAAAGATCAGCTGAGAGCAGTGCTCCATAATCTCCAGCACTCCCATTAAGAATAAATGGAGCAGTGGTGCATATGATTGTCCTCCACTCCATTCAGTCGGTGCTCTTCAGAGCCCCATTTCTCAGGATTGGCAGGAGCCACTGCAGTCAAACCTACATTGATCGGAAAGTTATCTCTCATCCTGCAGATTGAAGATTACTTTAAAACTTAACAACACCCCTTTAAGAGGAGCCCAGACTATTATCAAGATTAAAGAACCCACAGAAACCAACAAAGAGTAATACTCAGACTGTGGCCTAAAGGAGCTAGACTAGAAGGTAGGCCTCCATGACCAGAAGGCAGGTTTTATTTAGAAAGTCCATTTTATGGGGACATGAAATGAGCGTTCCTAAGATGGCGCCTGTCATGAAGAGGGGGAGCATGGGAGGAGGACATAGATGGGGTGCATCTAAAACAGCCAAATCCGATTGGTCATAGAGCTGGAGTATATAGGTCAACCAGGGACATTTAGGGGCAGTCTGTAGGTGGAGCAGCGTCCCGCCTCCCTCCTTTCCATGTTAGCTTTGATTACTGGTTTCGGCCTTGAGGTGGGTATAGTGTGGCTGCTTGCTTAGGCAGTATGTCATGGAAGCTGGCATGATCGGGTCTTTGGAAAAGCCAATGGTGGCATGGTGAAAGGGGGGAAGGACCCATTTAGCAGAGTCACCTTCCTTCCTTTTGGTGAATGGTAAAGAATACCCACGAGTCTCTACCGGTCCAAGGTCTCATAGGGAACATTGTATGAGGCACCGAACAGCAAGAGGTTCCCTTACTTGCCGCGCTGTGGTTGAGGGCAAAGAGTAGCTGATGGCACCAGGGTTTTATTGGTTGGCTTCCAAAGACCCCTTTCCTTATATCAGGTCAAGTTGATTATAATATGTTAATAATGTGTTAATAAGGATGAAGATGGTTAATGTTATAAAATACAGACTGCTGTGGCCATTTATCCAAATCCACAATAGTCTGTTGTTATTTGGAAAAGGAGGGGAGGGGGCAAGAGAACAAAGGTGATACAAAAAGGGGAGGCTGAGAGTGATTGAGGTGGTGCAGGATAGGTCGTAAAGTCAGCCTTTCTTCAGTCAAAAAAAATCTAAACCAACACTGACCACTGCGCTCCCATGCCTCCCAGAGGTAGGTAAAGCATCACTTACCGGGCTGTACGTGGGCGCACAGAACCTACAGAAGAAGCAGCCGTCCAATAGTGAAACGAGCCTGTTATCTGAGGAATGATGGCACTGATAGGACAGATCATATCTATTCTCCTCTCCTTGTTGTTTTTACTAGCGCATTCTTCTGGTAATAATTGGCACATTTTGCTCTTGAGTTTTGTACTTGCATCTCAGAGGATGAATAAACTCTATTGAAGTTTAGTGAAAAATCCTAACGCTGCGGATATCGTTACAAAGGAAGCAGAATACGTTCTAGGGGAAGTAAGGGCTAAAGTTTGGAGCCTAATTTTACACCTAGTCCTTCATTTTATCGTTATGGCTGGGACAAGCTCTAAGGGTCTTCCGAGTGCTCATCTCCCCCTTTGCCTCTTGGTTGAAATTCAATTATGTTTCTGTATAATTCTTATGGGAAAGTGGCATAGGTCTGTGAAAAGACACAACATTTTAACAATGCCCAGGGGCAACTAACCTATGTCTACCCCTTGTGTAGAAATTCAAGGGAAAAGAAAGCGGTCACTAGGGAACGCTGTGAGGGTCACAGTTAAAATTGAAAGCAAAAGGTCCACCGCAGCTCCAGCCGTTAACCTTCTAGGAGGATACAAAATGCAGTAAAGAATAGTAATAACGGTCCTAGGAGTGCTGGAAATGAGACCAAAACAAGGATTTTAGTATAGAACCACAACGCGTTTCAATGGTTAAACCGTATTCGTCAGGTTAAAGTTATCTGATGAAGACGGTTTAACTGTTGAAACGCATTGTGGTTCAACACTAAAATCCTTGCTTTGGTCTCATTTCCAGCGCTCCTAGAACCGTTATTACTATTCTTTACTACCCCTTGTCTAGGAGCTGTTCTGGACATGGTAGTCCACATTACAAAATACTTTCAGATCTCGTGTTAAACATGGCAGAAATGTATTTAAGATATTTATAGTAAAAACTATTGTTATTTGTCAAATCCTAAATATTCTGCCGTCTTCTGGAAACCAACATATCCAGCTCGCCAAGCTTTCAATGCTGACTCTAAATGCTGCAGTACGTACATTCTCAGAATTACAGTATGTCATTTCTGTCAATAGGGGCCAAAAGGACAAAACCCCCACTGAAAAGATGTCAGACAAAAATTGTCACCCAGAAATATCTATATGTGCGCAGTCTGGTAAAAATACCTCAAAAAGGTAACTTACATAGGGTGCTGATGGGCCAACCAAGCACGTTTTCTGCACATTTTCCCCATTTTGAAATCTGGTGATCTTCTCAGTGATCGGAACAGAACTTTTGATATGAGCAGTATTCTCATATTCACAAAAATGGAGGACGCAATAAAAAAAGTCTGTCATTCTCAGGCTAGAGTAAGGTTTTGATTACAACTCTAAAATTCATCTCATATCTATCTATCTATTAATCTATATCTATCTATCTCATATCTCCCTATCTCTCTATCTATCTAAAAAGAAAACACAGCAGCACTCTGTATGCCATGACATACAGTGGGGAAAAAAAGGATTTAGTCAGCCACCAATTATGCACATTCTCCAACAAAGATGAGAGAGGCCTGTAATTGACATCATAGGTAGAACACGACTATGAGAGTCAAAATGAGAAAACAAATCCAGAAAATCACTTTGTTTGATTTGGCAAGATTTATTTTTCAAATTATGGTGGAAAATAAGTGTTTGGTCACCTAAAAACATGCAAGATTTCTGGCTCTCACAGACCTGTAACTTCTTCATAAAGAGGCTGCTCTGTCCTCCACTCATTACCTGTAGTAATGGCACCTGTTCGAAATTGTTATCAGTATAAAAGACACCTGTCCACAACCTCAAATAGTCTGACTCCAAACTCCGCTATGGTGAAGACCAAAGAGCTGTCGAAGGACAGCTTGGTGTGAGGAAATCAACTGTGGGAGCAATAATAAGAAAATGGAAGATATACAAGACCACTGATAATCTCCCTCGATCTGGGGCTCCAAGGAAGATCTGACCCTGTGGGGTCAAAATGATCACAAGAACGGTGAACAAAAATCCCAGAACCACACGGGGGACCTAGTGACTGACCTGCATAGAGCTGGGACCACCGTAACAAAGGCTACCATCAGTAACACACTACGCCACCAGTGACTCAGATCCTGCAGTGCCAGACGTGTCCCCTGCTTAAGCCAGAGCATGTCCAGGCCTGTCTGTACTTTGCTGGAGAGCATTTGGATTATCCAGAAGAGTTTTGGGAAAATGTCCTATGGTCTGATGAAACCAAAGTAGAACTGTTTGGTAGAAAGAAAACTCATATTCTTTGGAGGAGACAGTATTCTGAATTGCATCCAAAGAACACCATACCTACTGTGAAGTATGGGGGTGGCAACATCATGCTCTGGGGCAGTTTCTCTGCAAAAATGACCAGGACAACTGATCTGTGTACATGAAAGAATGAATGGAGCCATGTATCTTGAGATTTTCAGTGCAAACCTCCTTCCATCAGCAAGAGCATTGAAGATAAAATGTGGATGGGTCTTTCAGAATGATAATGATCCCAAGCACACTGCCAGGGCAATGAAGGAGTGGCTTCATAAGAAGCATATGAAGGTCCTGGAGTGGCCTAGCCAGTCTCCAGATCTCAACCCCATAGAAAACTATCTGTACATCCAATATCTATCTATCTATCTATCTATCTATCTATCTATCTATCTATCTATCTATCCATCTATTTATCTATTATCTATCCATCCATCCATCCATCTATCTACAGTATGTAGTGTAATCATTTTCCTCCCTTTAGCACATATCATTCTCTCTCTGAAGTTCAGTAATTGGGAACACCATAAATTCGCTGTTTGCAGCACTTCCATGTACCCTTTCTGAAAGCTGTAATTACTGATACCTTTTCCATTGCTGCCATTGCAGGTGCTGGGAAACTATAACTTCTAAACCATAAGTTAATGAAATGTGTCCTCGGGTGAGTCCCAACCCTAATGAAGCTGCCCCAGAAGGTGAGCATAGTGCAGATATTTTGGAGATGATATCTCCGCACACTGTCTGCCTGTCCTGATCCTATATGTGCTCAGCGCCTGTGTATCTCTCATACGCACCAAGAAGCATTCAGAATAAGTGGGTCAGAGAGAATAACATCTCATTCGTACATCAAATCCTACGGGGCCATCACAGAAAACCCATGGGGAACCCGGTTTAACAATTCAGCACTAGGAATTCAATCTAATTTCCAGCCTCCAAACTGGATATATTCTCTACTGCAACCTATTTCCTGCTATTTTATGTCTGAACCCTGGGAGACTGGAGATACAGAATCACTGGGAAAATTATAGGCAGAGCCAAGGTTGTCTTCTTCATTCATTTGATAATCTCCGGGGGAAATCTTAAGTCATATTTAGAATAGGACAAAAATGAATACACCGCTTCCTCACCTTGTGTAATTGCGTCGGTTCCTGCGTCTGTGTCACCTTTCGGAACTTATTCTTTCCACTGGTGAAATTCCAAAGTCCCAGTGGGAATTCTTCCAGCAGTCTGGGAGTTGGTGGGGGAGCGCAAAGAAAATTAACAGTTTGCTCCACTTGGAGGATTTGCTCTATTCTCATAGGGAACCGTTAATCCTGCTAAATTTCTCTGCTTAGTTAACCCTATCCGTGCTGGTGTTTCTAATGGCGTCTCTGGTCTGATTGACTTTTATCGCATCGTTATGCCGAATTATAGAAAAAATACAGTTAACAGAAAATTAATCACTTATTATTAAACTAGAAGAAGATAATTAGCCCAAAAGAAATGGGTAGTGAAAAAGGCAGAGATCGATTTACTTTTATTTTTTTATTTTACTGGCCGATTCCTCAATTCTGAAGGGGATTCTCTACTTTTACACGATCAGATGAGATCTGGGGAGAAAGGAATCCGGCACATACAATTTTCAATGGCCGATCCTTCTGTTCTCCGGGCTGAGCCGGGTGTTCTTGTGTATGGCGGCTGAACAGTCAGCTGACTAACAGCTATCTAATGTATGGAGGGCTTAGCTTTGATTAATGCATACACTAAAGCCCCCCACATAGCCGTATACCAGATCAGTACATGCCTGCGCTGACTTCTGCTCTACTGCACTAGATCTTCTATTCATTATGAGCCGTGTGGTCGTCTCATGACAACTAGGAGAAAAAAATACAGCCTGTTGCAATAAGTAGTAATTTTGAAGAGATACCCTCCTCTAAAAGCAGGACCTGTAGGGAGGAATATGGTGCTGTACTAGGTGTCATATGGAGACGCTCACTGTGCTAATAGAGGCCGAAAGGATAAAGCGCCACTGTATGGGGGCCAGGATACCACAGCTCTTAAATGGGTTATCCAACCCCCCAAAACATTGTAAAACCGGTTAAATTGTCCTGAAATAACCAATCCCTGCCCCTGTGCTTCTAATACGTTATAATAGGTTCCTATTCAGTTTTTATTTTCTGCTCAATGACATTTTGACCCAGATGAGATCGATCCAACCAACCGCTTGCTGTGGAATTCACGATATCACTGCCGAGTAGTGTCAGTGGTTACAGAATCTATCTATCTATCTATCTATCTATCTATCTATCTATCTATCATCTATCTATTATCTATCTATCTATCTCTATCTATCTATCTATTATCTATCTATTATCTATCTATCATCTATCTATTATCTATCTATCTATCTCTATCTATCTATCATCTATCTATCATCTTTCTATCTATCTATCTATCTATCTATCTATCTATCTATCTATCTATATCTATCTATCTATCTATCTATCATCTATCATCTATCTATTATCTATCTATCTATCTCTATCTATCTATCATCTATCTATCTATCTATCTATCTATATATCTATCTATCTATCTATCTATCTATCATCTATCTATATCTATCTATCTATCTATCTATCATCTATCTATCTATCTATCATCTATCTATCTATCTATCTATCTATCTCTATCTATGTCTATCTATCTATCTATCTATCTATCTATCATCTAAATTCAAATTCAAATTCAAATTCAAATGAGCTTTATTGGCAGGACTAAGTACATGTTAGCATTGCCAAAGCATATGGTAAAAATACGGGGGTGGGGGAGGGGGGCATATAGAGGTCCAGGGAATATCAAATTCCTTTTA